>NC_064930.1:132246258-133639076 GCF_023897955.1 Schistocerca gregaria | reverse complement strand
ACACTAGATCGCGTGTTACATCAACTTAGAAGCTTCATCTGTGTTCTACTATGCCGCCTGTAGTGTCTCAGCATACCGCAGCATCCGACATAGCTTTGCAGACGATAAGTACAAGCGTTTCAGAGAGAAGAGCGGCCAATAAGACGATGTGGCTTTAAGTCGATTCGATAACAAATGACGAAAACGGACGAATTTCGCAGGTTTTTTGCTACATATGAACACTTTTCACATTCTCCCGTGCTACTCGGCTGCTAGTCCTTCTTTCATGCAGAATCTTAAGGTCCTAGCTCATGTCCAAGGCACCAAAGCTAGCTAAAAAGTCAATAATCGATACCTAAAACTTGAATTGTACTACATCTTACTGGCTATTACATCAACTTGTTAGCTCCATCTGTGTTCTACTATGGTGATTTTAGTGTCTCCGCATACCGCAGCACGCGACATAGCTTTGTAGACGATAAGTACAACCGTTTCAGAGAGAAGAGCGGCCAATGTGACGATCTGGCTTTAAGTCGATTCGATAACAAATGACGAAAACGGACGAATTTCTCAGGTTTTTACTACATATGAACACTTTTCACATTCTCCCGTGCTACTCGGCTGCTAGTCTTCCTTTCATGCAGAATCTTAAGGTCCTAGCTCATGTCCAAGGCACCAAAGCCAGCTAAAAAGACAATAATCGATACCTAAAATTTGAATTGGACTACTTCTTACTCGCTATTACATCAACTTAGAAGCTTCATCTGTGTTCTACTATGGTGCTTTTCCTGTTTCCGCCTACGGCAACACGCGACATAGCTTTGCAGACGATAAGTACAACCGTTTCCGAGAGCAGAGCGGCCAATGTGACGATCTGCTTTAAGTCGATTCGATAACAAATGACGAAAACGGACGGATTTCTCAGGTTTTTACTTCATATGAACACTTTTTACATTCTCCCTGCAACTCGGCTGCTAGTCCTCCTTTCATGCAGAATCTTAAGGTCCTAGCTCATGTCCAAGGCACCAAAGCCAGCTAAAAAGTCAATAATCGATACCTAAGACTTGAATTGTACTACTTCTTACTGGCTATTACATCAACTTAGAAGCTTCATCTGTGTTTTACTATGCTGCTTGTAGTGTCTCAGCATACCGCAGCATGCGACATAGCTTTGCAGACGATAAGTACAAGCGTTTCAGAGAGAAGAGCGGCCAATGTGACGATCTGGCTTTAAGTCGATTCGATAACAAATGACGAAAACGGACGAATTTCTCAGGTTTTTACTACATATGATCACTTTTCACATTCTCCCGTGCTACTCGGCTGCTAGTCCTCCTTTCATGCAGAATCTTAAGGTCCTAGCTCATGTCCAAGGCACCAAAGCTAGCTAAAAAGTCAATAATCGATACCTAAAACTTGAATTGTACTACTTCTTACTGGCTATTACATCAACTTAGAAGCTTCATCTGTGTTCTACTATGCTGCTTGTAGTGTCTCAGCATACCGCAGCATGCGACATAGCTTTGCAGACGATAAGTACAAGCGTTTCAGAGAGAAGAGCGGCCAATAAGACGATGTGGCTTTAAGTCGATTCGATAACAAATGACGAAAACGGACGATTTTCCCAGGTTTTTACTACATATGAACACTTTTCACATTCTCCCGTGCTACTCGGCTGCTAGTCCTGTTTTCATGCAGAATCTTAAGGTCCTAGCTCATGTCCAATGCACCAAAGCTAGCTAAAAAGTCAATAATCGATACCTAAAACTTGAATTGTACTACTTCTTACTGGCTATTACATTAACTTAGTAGCTCCATCTGTGTTCTACTATGGTGATTTTAGTGTCTCCGCATACCGCAGCAAGCGACATAGCTTTGTAGACGATAAGTACAACCGTTTCAGAGAGAAGAGCGGCCAATGTGACGATCTGGCTTTAAGTCGATTCGATAACAAATGACGAAAACGGACGAATTTCTCAGGTTTTTACTACATATGAACACTTTTCACATTCTCCCGTGCTACTCGGCTGCTAGTCCTCCTTTCATGCAGAATCTTAAGGTCCTAACTCAAGTCCAAGGCACCAAAGCCAGCTAAAAGGTCAATATTCAATACCTAATACTTGTATTGTACTACTTCTTCCTGGCTATTACATCAACTTAGAAGCTTGATCTGTGTTCTACTATAGTGCTTTTAGTGTCTCAGAATACCGCAGCACGCGACATAGCTTTGCAGACGATAAGTACAACCGTTTCCGAGAGCAGAGCGGCCAATGTGACGATCTGGCTTTAAGTCGATTCGATAACAAATGACGAAAACGGACAGATTTCTCAGGTTTTTACTACATATGAACACTTTTCACATTTTCCCCTGCAACTCGGCTGCTACTCCTCCTTTCATGCAGAATCTTAAGGTCCTAGCTCATGTCCAAGGCACCAAAGCCAGCTAAAAAGTCAATAATCGATACCAAAAACTTGAATTGTACTACTTCTTAGTGGCTATTACATCAGCTTAGAAGCTTCATCTGTGTTCTACTATTTTGCTTTTAGTGTCTCCACATACCGCAGCATGCGACATAGCTTTGTAGACGATAAGTACAACCGTTTCAGAGAGAAGAGCGGCCAATGTGACGATCTGGCTTTAAGCCGATTCGATAACAAATGACGAAAACGGACGGATTTCTCAGGTTTTTACTGCATATGAACACTTTTCACATTCTCCCGTGCAACTCGGCTGCTAGCCCTCCTTACATGCAGAATCTTAAGGTCCTAGCTCATGTCCAAGGCACCAAAGCCAGCTAAAAAGTCAATAATCGATACCTAAAACTTGAATTGGACTACTTCTTACTCGCTATTACATCAACTTAGAAGCTTCATCTGTGTTCTACTATGGTGCTTTTCCTGTTTCCGCCTACGGCAACACGCGACATAGCTTTGCAGACGATAAGTACAACCGTTTCCGAGAGCAGAGCGGCCAATGTGACGATCTGGCTTTAAGTCGATTCGATAACAAATGACGAAAACGGACGGATTTCTCAGGTTTTTACTTCATATGAACACTTTTTACATTCTCCCCTGCAACTCAGCTGCTAGTCCTCCTTTCATGCAGAATCTTAAGGTCCTAGCTCATGTCCAAGGCACCAAAGCCAGCTAAAAAGTCAATAATCGATACCTAAAACTTGAATTGTACTACTTCTTACTGGCTATTACATCAACTTAGAAGCTTCATCTGTGTTTTACTATGCTGCTTGTAGTGTCTCAGCATACCGCAGCATGCGACATAGCTTTGCAGACGATAAGTACAAGCGTTTCAGAGAGAAGAGCGGCCAATGTGACGATCTGGCTTTAAGTCGATTCGATAACAAATGACGAAAACGGACGAATTTCTCAGGTTTTTACTACATATGATCACTTTTCACATTCTCCCGTGCTACTCGGCTGCTAGTCCTCCTTTCATGCAGAATCTTAAGGTCCTAGCTCATGTCCAAGGCACCAAAGCCAGCTAAAAAGTCAATAATCGATACCTAAAACTTGAATTGTACTACTTCTTCCTGGCTATTACATCAACTTAGAAGCTTCATCTGTGTTCTACTACGGTGCTTTTAGTTTCTCCGCATACCGCAGCACGCGACATAGTTTTACAGACGATAAATACACTCCTGGAA
Source organism: Schistocerca gregaria (assembly GCF_023897955.1). NCBI lineage: Eukaryota > Metazoa > Arthropoda > Insecta > Orthoptera > Acrididae > Schistocerca > Schistocerca gregaria. The sequence continues at coordinate 133,635,435 of NC_064930.1, read as the reverse complement.
ATGGAAAAAAGAATACATTGACACAGGTGTGTCAGACCCACCATACTTGCTCCGGACACTGCGAGAGGGCTGTACAAGCAATGATCACACGCACGGCACAGCGGACACACCAGGAACCGCGGTGTTGGCCGTCGAATGGCGCTAACTGCGCAGCATTTGTGCACCGCCGCCGTCAGTGTCAGCCAGTTTGCCGTGGCATACGGCGCTCTATCGCAGTCTTTAACACTGGTAGCATGCCGCGACAGCGTGGACGTGAATCGTATGTGCAGTTGACGGACTTTGAGCGAGGGCGTATAGTGGGCATGCGGGAGGCCGGGTGGACGTACCGCCGAATTGCTCAACACGTGGGGCGTGAGGTCTCCACAGTACATCGATGTTGTCGCCAGTGATCGGCGGAAGGTGCACGTGCCCGTCGACCTGGGACCGGACCGCAGCGACGCACAGATGCACGCCAAGACCGTAGGATCCTACGCAGTGCCGTAGGGGACCGCACCGCCACTTCCCAGCAAATTAGGGACACTGTTGCTCCTGGGGTATCGGCGAGGACCATTCGCAACCGTCTCCATGAAGCTGGGCTACGGTCCCGCACACCGTTAGGCCGTCTTCCGCTCACGCCCCAACATCGTGGAGCCCGCCTCCAGTGGTGTCGCGACAGGTGTGTATGGAGAGACGAATGGAGACGTGTCGTCTTCAGCGATGAGAGACGCTTCTGCCTTGGTGCCAATAATGGTCGTATGCGTGTTTGGCGCCGTGCAGGTAAGCGCCACAATCAGGACTCCATACGACCGAGGCACACAGGGCCAACACCCGGCATCATGGTGTGGGGAGCGATCTCCTACACTGGCCGTACACCTCTGGTGATCGTCGAGGGGTCACTGAATAGTGCACAGTACATCCAAACCGTCATCGAACCCATCGTTCTACCATTCCTAGACCGGCAAGGGAACTTTCTGTTCCAACAGAACAATGCACGTCCGCATGTATCCCGTGCCACCCAACGTGCTCTAGAAGGTGTAAGTCAACTACCTTGGCCAGCAAGATCTTCGGATCTGTCCCCCATTGAGCATGTTTGGGACTGGATGAAGCGTCGTCTCACGCGGTTTGCACGTCCAGCACGAACGCTGGTCCAACTGAGACGCCAGGTGGAAATGGCATGGCAAGCCGTTACACAGGACTACATCCAGAATCTCTACGATCGTCTCCATGGGAGAATAGCAGCCTGCATTGCTGCGAAAGGTGGATATACACTGTACTAGTGCCGACATTGTGCATGCTCTGTTGCCTGTTTCTATGTGCCTGTGTTTCTGTCAGTGTGATCATGTGATGTATCTGACCGCAGGAATGTGTCAATAAAGTTTCCCCTTCCTGGGACAATGAATTCACGGTGTTCTTATTTCAATTTCCAGGAGTGTACAACCGTTTCAGATAGAAGTGCGGCCAATGTGACGATCTGGCTTTAAGTCGATTTGATAACAAATGACGAAAACGGACGGATTTCTCAGGTTTTTACTACATATGAACACTTTTCACATTCTCCCGTGCAACTCGGCTGATAGTCCTCCTTCATGCAAAATCTTAATTTCCTAGCTCGTGTCCAATGCACCAAAGAAGGGTAAATGTCATTAACCGATACCTAAAACTTTAATTGTACTACTTCTTACTGGCTATTACATCAACTTAGAGGCTTCATCTGTGTTCTACTATGGTGCTTTTCCTGTTTCCGCCTACGGCAACACGCGACATAGCTTTGCAGACGATAAGTACAACCGTTTCCGAGAGCAGAGCGGCCAATGTGACGATCTGGCATTAAGTCGATTCGATAACAAATGACGAAAACGGCCGGATTTCTCAGGTTTTTACTACATATGAACACTTTTCACATTTTCCCCTGCAACTCGGCTGCTAGTCCTCCCTTCATGCAGAATCTTAAGGTCCTAGCTCATGTCCAAGGCACCAAAGCAAGCTAAAAAGTCAATAATCGATACCTAAAACTTGAATTGGACTACTTCTTACTGGCTATTACATCAACTTGGAAGCTTCATCTGTGTTCAACTATGCTGCTTGTAGTGTCTCAGCATACCGCAGCATGCGACATAGCTTTGCAGACGATAAGTACAACCGTTTCAGAGAGAAGAGCGACCAATGTGACGACCTGGCTTTAAGTCGATTCGATAACAAATGACGAAAACGGACGGATTTCTCAGGTATTTTTTTACATATGAACACTTTTCACATTCTCCCGTGCAACTCGGCTGCTAGTCCTCCTTACATGCAGAATCTTAAGGTCCTAGCTCATGTCGAAGGCACCAAAGCCAGCTAAAAAGTCAATAATCGATACCTAAAACTTGAATTGGATTACTTCTTACTGGCTATTACATCAACTTAGATGCTTCATCTGTGTTCTACTATGGTAATTTTAGTGTCTCCACATACCGCAGCATGCGACATAGCTTTGCAGACGATAAGTACAACCGTTTCAGAGAGATGAGCGGCCAATGTGACGATCTTGCTTTAAGTCGATTCGATAACAAATGAAGAAAACGGATGGATTTCTAAGGTTTTTACTACATATGAACACTTTTCACATTCTCCCGTGCAACTCGGATGCTAGTCCTCCTTTCATGCAGAATTTTAAGGTACTAGCTCATGTCCAAGGCACCAAAGCCAGCTAAAAAGTCAATAATCGATACCTAAAACTTGAATTGTACTACTTCTTACTGGCTATTACATCAACTTAGAATCTCCATCTGTGTTCTACTATGGTGCTTTTAGTGTCTCCGCATACCGCAGCACGCGACATAGCTTTGCAGACGATAAGTACAACCGTTTCCGAGAGCAGAGCGGCCAATGTGACGATCTGGCTTTAAGTCGATTCGATAACAAATGACGAAAACGGACGAATTTCCCAGGTTTTTGCTACATATGAACACTTTTCACATTCTCCCGTGCTAGTCGGCTGCTAGTCCTTCTTTCATGCAGAATCTTAAGGTCCTAGCTCATGTCCAAGGCACCAAAGCTAGCTAAAAAGTCAATAATCGATACCTAAAACTTGAATTGTACTACATCTTACTGGCTATTACAGCAACTTGTTAGCTCCATCTGTGTTCTACTATGGTGGTTTTAGTGTCTCCGCATACCGCAGCACGCGACATAGCTTTGTAGACGATAAGTACAACCGTTTCAGAGAGAAGAGCGGCCAATGTGACGATCTGGCTTTAAGTCGATTCGATAACAAATGACGAAAACGGACGAATTTCTCAGGTTTTTACTACATATGAACACTTTTCACATTCTCCCGTGCTACTCGGCTGCTAGTCCTCCTTTCATGCAGAATCTTAAGGTCCTAGCTCATGTCCAAGGCACCAAAGCCAGCTAAAAAGTCAATAATCGATACCTAAAATTTGAATTGGACTACTTCTTACTCGCTATTACATCAACTTAGAAGCTTCATCTGTGTTCTACTATGGTGCTTTTCCTGTTTCCGCCTACGGCAACACGCGACATAGCTTTGCAGACGATAAGTACAACCGTTTCCGAGAGCAGAGCGGCCAATGTGACGATCTGGCTTTAAGTCGATTCGATAACAAATGACGAAAACGGACGGATTTCTCAGGTTTTTACTTCATATGAACACTTTTTACATTCTCCCCTGCAACTCGGCTGCTAGTCCTCCTTTCATGCAGAATCTTAAGGTCCTAGCTCATGTCCAAGGCACCAAAGCCAGCTAAAAAGTCAATAATCGATACCTAAGACTTGAATTGTACTACTTCTTACTGGCTATTACATCAACTTAGAAGCTTCATCTGTGTTTTACTATGCTGCTTGTAGTGTCTCAGCATACCGCAGCATGCGACATAGCTTTGCAGACGATAAGTACAAGCGTTTCAGAGAGAAGAGCGGCCAATGTGACGATCTGGCTTTAAGTCGATTCGATAACAAATGACGAAAACGGACGAATTTCTCAGGTTTTTACTACATATGATCACTTTTCACATTCTCCCGTGCTACTCGGCTGCTAGTCCTCCTTTCATGCAGAATCTTAAGGTCCTAGCTCATGTCCAAGGCACCAAAGCTAGCTAAAAAGTCAATAATCGATACCTAAAACTTGAATTGTACTACTTCTTACTGGCTATTACATCAACTTAGAAGCTTCATCTGTGTTCTACTATGCTGCTTGTAGTGTCTCAGCATACCGCAGCATGCGACATAGCTTTGCAGACGATAAGTACAAGCGTTTCAGAGAGAAGAGCGGCCAATAAGACGATGTGGCTTTAAGTCGATTCGATAACAAATGACGAAAACGGACGATTTTCCCAGGTTTTTACTACATATGAACACTTTTCACATTCTCCCGTGCTACTCGGCTGCTAGTCCTGTTTTCATGCAGAATCTTAAGGTCCTAGCTCATGTCCAATGCACCAAAGCTAGCTAAAAAGTCAATAATCGATACCTAAAACTTGAATTGTACTACTTCTTACTGGCTATTACATTAACTTAGTAGCTCCATCTGTGTTCTACTATGGTGATTTTAGTGTCTCCGCATACCGCAGCAAGCGACATAGCTTTGTAGACGATAAGTACAACCGTTTCAGAGAGAAGAGCGGCCAATGTGACGATCTGGCTTTAAGTCGATTCGATAACAAATGACGAAAACGGACGAATTTCTCAGGTTTTTACTACATATGAACACATTTCACATTCTCCCATGCTACTCGGCTGCTAGTCCTCCTTTCATGCAGAATCTTAAGGTCCTAGCTCAAGTCCAAGGCACCAAAGCCAGCTAAAAGGTCAATATTCAATACCTAATACTTGTATTGTACTACTTCTTCCTGGCTATTACATCAACTTAGAAGCTTGATCTGTGTTCTACTATAGTGCTTTTAGTGTCTCAGAATACCGCAGCACGCGACATAGCTTTGCAGACGATAAGTACAACCGTTTCCGAGAGCAGAGCGGCCAATGTGACGATCTGGCTTTAAGTCGATTCGATAACAAATGACGAAAACGGACGAATTTCTCAGGTTTTTACTACATATGAACACTTTTCACATTTTCCCCTGCAACTCGGCTGCTAGTCCTCCTTTCATGCAGAATCTTAAGGTCCTAGCTCATGTCCAAGGCACCAAAGCCAGCTAAAAAGTCAATAATCGATACCTAAAACTTGAATTGGACTACTTCTTACTGGCTATTACATCAACTTAGAAGCTTCATCTGTGTCCTATTATGCTGCTTGTAGTGTCTCAGCATACCGCAGCATGCGACATAGCTTTGCAGACGATAAGTACAACCGTTTCAGAGAGAAGAGCGACCAATGTGACGATCTGGCTTTAAGTCGATTCGATAACAAATGACGAAAACGGACGGATTTCTCAGGTATTTTTTTACATATGAACACTTTTCACATTCTCCCGTGCTACTCGGCTGCTAGTCCTCCTTACATGCAGAATCTTAAGGTCCTAGCTCATGTCCAAGGCACCAAAGCCAGCTAAAAAGTCAATAATCGATACCTAAAACTTGAATTGGATTACTTCTTACTTGCTATTACATCAACTTAGATGCTTCATCTGTGTTCTACTATGGTAATTTTAGTGTCTCCACATACCGCAGCATGCGACATAGCTTTGCAGACGATAAGTACAACCGTTTCAGAGAGATGAGCGGCCAATGTGACGATCTTGCTTTAAGTCGATTCGATAACAAATGAAGAAAACGGATGGATTTCTAAGGTTTTTACTACATATGAACACTTTTCACATTCTCCCGTGCAACTCGGATGCTAGTGCTCCTTTCATGCAGAATTTTAAGGTACTAGCTCATGTCCAAGGCACCAAAGCCAGCTAAAAAGTCAATAATCGATACCTAAAACTTGAATTGTACTACTTCTTACTGGCTATTACATCAACTTAGAATCTCCATCTGTGTTCTACTATGGTGCTTTTAGTGTCTCCGCATACCGCAGCACGCGACATAGCTTTGCAGACGATAAGTACAGCCGTTTCAGAGAGAAGAGCGGCCAATGTGACGATCTGGCTTTAAGTCGATTCGATCACAAATGACGAAAACGGACGAATTTCTCAGGTTTTTACTACATATGATCACTTTTCACATTCTCCCATGCTACTCTGCTGCTAGTCCTCCTTTGATGCAGAATCTTAAGGTCCTAGCTCATGTCCAACGCACCAAAGCTAGCTAAAAAGTCAATAATCGATACCTAAAACATGAATTGTACTAATTCTAACTGGCTATTACATCAACTTAGAAGCTTCATCTGTGTTCTACTATGCCGCCTGTAGTGTCTCAGCATACCGCAGCATCCGACATAGCTTTGCAGACGATAAGTACAAGCGTTTCAGAGAGAAGAGCGGCCAATAAGACGATGTGGCTTTAAGTCGATTCGATAACAAATGACGAAAACGGACGAATTTCGCAGGTTTTTGCTACATATGAACACTTTTCACATTCTCCCGTGCTACTCGGCTGCTAGTCCTTCTTTCATGCAGAATCTTAAGGTCCTAGCTCATGTCCAAGGCACCAAAGCTAGCTAAAAAGTCAATAATCGATACCTAAAACTTGAATTGTACTACATCTTACTGGCTATTACATCAACTTGTTAGCTCCATCTGTGTTCTACTATGGTGATTTTAGTGTCTCCGCATACCGCAGCACGCGACATAGCTTTGTAGACGATAAGTACAACCGTTTCAGAGAGAAGAGCGGCCAATGTGACGATCTGGCTTTAAGTCGATTCGATAACAAATGACGAAAACGGACGAATTTCTCAGGTTTTTACTACATATGAACACTTTTCACATTCTCCCGTGCTACTCGGCTGCTAGTCCTCCTTTCATGCAGAATCTTAAGGTCCTAGCTCATGTCCAAGGCACCAAAGCCAGCTAAAAAGTCAATAATCGATACCTAAAATTTGAATTGGACTACTTCTTACTCGCTATTACATCAACTTAGAAGCTTCATCTGTGTTCTACTATGGTGCTTTTCCTGTTTCCGCCTACGGCAACACGCGACATAGCTTTGCAGACGATAAGTACAACCGTTTCCGAGAGCAGAGCGGCCAATGTGACGATCTGGCTTTAAGTCGATTGTATAACAAATGACGAAAACGGACGGATTTCTCAGGTTTTTACTTCATATGAACACTTTTTACATTCTCCCCTGCAACTCGGCTGCTAGTCCTCCTTTCATGCAGAATCTTAAGGTCCTAGCTCATGTCCAAGGCACCAAAGCCAGCTAAAAAGTCAATAATCGATACCTAAGACTTGAATTGTACTACTTCTTACTGGCTATTACATCAACTTAGAAGCTTCATCTGTGTTTTACTATGCTGCTTGTAGTGTCTCAGCATACCGCAGCATGCGACATAGCTTTGCAGACGATAAGTACAAGCGTTTCAGAGAGAAGAGCGGAAAATGTGACGATCTGGCTTTAAGTCGATTCGATAACAAATGACGAAAACGGACGAATTTCTCAGGTTTTTACTACATATGATCACTTTTCACATTCTCCCGTGCTACTCGGCTGCTAGTCCTCCTTTCATGCAGAATCTTAAGGTCCTAGCTCATGTCCAAGGCACCAAAGCTAGCTAAAAAGTCAATAATCGATACCTAAAACTTGAATTGTACTACTTCTTACTGGCTATTACATCAACTTAGAAGCTTCATCTGTGTTCTACTATGCTGCTTGTAGTGTCTCAGCATACCGCAGCATGCGACATAGCTTTGCAGACGATAAGTACAAGCGTTTCAGAGAGAAGAGCGGCCAATAAGACGATGTGGCTTTAAGTCGATTCGATAACAAATGACGAAAACGGACGATTTTCCCAGGTTTTTACTACATATGAACACTTTTCACATTCTCCCCTGCTACTCGGTTGCTAGTCCTGTTTTCATGCAGAATCTTAAGGTCCTAGCTCATGTCCAATGCACCAAAGCTACCTAAAAAGTCAATAATCGATACCTAAAACTTGAATTGTACTACTTCTTACTGGCTATTACATTAACTTAGTAGCTCCATCTGTGTTCTACTATGGTGATTTTAGTGTCTCCGCATACCGCAGCAAGCGACATAGCTTTATAGACGATAAGTACAACCGTTTCAGAGAGAAGAGCGGCCAATGTGACGATCTGGCTTTAAGTCGATTCGATAACAAATGACGAAAACGGACGAATTTCTCAGGTTTTTACTACATATGAACACTTTTCACATTCTCCCGTGCTACTCGGCTGCTAGTCCTCCTTTCATGCAGAATCTTAAGGTCCTAGCTCAAGTCCAAGGCACCAAAGCCAGCTAAAAGGTCAATATTCAATACCTAATACTTGTATTGTACTACTTCTTCCTGGCTATTACATCAACTTAGAAGCTTGATCTGTGTTCTACTATAGTGCTTTTAGTGTCTCAGAATACCGCAGCACGCGACATAGCTTTGCAGACGATAAGTACAACCGTTTCCGAGAGCAGAGCGGCCAATGTGACGATCTGCCTTTAAGTCGATTCGATAACAAATGACGAAAACGGACAGATTTCTCAGGTTTTTACTACATATGAACACTTTTCACATTTTCCCCTGCAACTCGGCTGCTACTCCTCCTTTCATGCAGAATCTTAAGGTCCTAGCTCATGTCCAAGGCACCAAAGCCAGCTAAAAAGTCAATAATCGATACCAAAAACTTGAATTGTACTACTTCTTAGTGGCTATTACATCAGCTTAGAAGCTTCATCTGTGTTCTACTATTTTGCTTTTAGTGTCTCCACATACCGCAGCATGCGACATAGCTTTGTAGACGATAAGTACAACCGTTTCAGAGAGAAGAGCGGCCAATGTGACGATCTGGCTTTAAGCCGATTCGATAACAAATGACGAAAACGGACGGATTTCTCAGGTTTTTACTGCATATGAACACTTTTCACATTCTCCCGTGCAACTCGGCTGCTAGCCCTCCTTACATGCAGAATCTTAAGGTCCTAGCTCATGTCCAAGGCACCAAAGCCAGCTAAAAAGTCAATAATCGATACCTAAAACTTGAATTGTACTACTTCTTACTGGCTATTACATCAACTTAGAAGCTTCATCTGTGTTTTACTATGCTGCTTGTAGTGTCTCAGCATACCGCAGCATGCGACAGAGCTTTGCAGACGATAAGTACAAGCGTTTCAGAGAGAAGAGCGGCCAATGTGACGATCTGGCTTTAAGTCGATTCGATAACAAATGACGAAAACGGACGAATTTCTCAGGTTTTTACTACATATGATGACTTTTCACATTCTCCCGTGCTACTCGGCTGCTAGTCCTCCTTTCATGCACAATCTTAAGGTCCTAGCTCATGTCCAAGGCACCAAAGCTAGCTAAAAAGTCAATAATCGATACCTAAAACTTGAATTGTACTACTTCTTACTGGCTATTACATCAACTTAGTAGCTCCATCTGTGATCTACTATGGTGATTTTAGTGTCTCCGCATACCGCAGCACGCGACATAGCTTTGTAGACGATAAGTACAACCGTTTCAGAGAGAAGAGCGGCCAATGTGACGATCTGACTTAAAGCCGATTCGATAACAAATGACGAAAACGGACGGATTTCTCAGGTTTTTACTACATATGAACACTTTTCACATTCTCCCGTGCAACTCGGCTGCTAGTCCTCCTTTCATGCAGAATCTTTAGGTCCTAGCTCATGTCCAAGGCACCAAAGCCAGCTAAAAAGTCAATAATCGATTCCTAAAACTTGAATTGTACTACTTCTTCCTGGCTATTACATCAACTTAGAAGCTTCATCTGTGTTCTACTACGGTGCTTTTAGTTTCTCCGCATACCGCAGCACGCGACATAGTTTTACAGACGATAAATACAACCGTTTCAGAGAGAAGTGCGGCCAATGTGACGATCTGGCTTTAAGTCGATTCGATAACAAATGACGAAAACGGACGGATTTCTCAGGTTTTTACTACATATGAACACTTTTCACATTCTCCCGTGCAACTCGGCTGATAGTCCTCCTTCATGCAAAATCTTAATTTCCTAGCTCGTGTCCAATGCACCAAAGAAGGGTAAATGTCATTAACCGATACCTAAAACTTTAATTGTACTACTTCTTACTGGCTATTACATCAACTTAGAAGCTTCATCTGTGTTCTACTATGGTGCTTTTCCTGTTTCCGCCTACGGCAACACGCAACATAGCTTTGCAGACGATAAGTACAACCGTTACCGAGAGCAGAGCGGCCAATGTGACGATCTGGCATTAAGTCGATTCGATAACAAATGACGAAACGGGCGGATTTCTCAGGATTTTACTACATATGAACACTTTTCACATTTTCCCCTGCAACTCGGCTGCTAGTCCTCCTTTCATGCAGAATCTTAAGGTCGTAGCTCATGTCCAAGGCACCAAAGCCAGCTAAAAAGTCAATAATCGATACCTAAAACTTGAATTGGACTACTACTTACTCGCTATTACATCAACTTAGAAGCTTCATCTGTGTTCTACTATGGTGCTTTTCCTGTTTCCGCCTACGGCAACAAGCGAATAGCTTTGCAGACGATAAGTACAACCGTTACCGAGAGCAGAGCGGCCAATGTGACGATCTGGCTTTAAGTCGATTCGATAACAAATGACGAAAACGGACGAATTTCTCAGGTTTTTACTACATATGAACACTTTTCAAATTCTCCCGTGCTACTCGGCTGCTAGTCCTCCTTTCATGCTGAATCTTAAGGTCCTAGCTCATGTCCAAGGCACCAAAGCTAGCTAAAAAGTCAATAATCGATACCTAAAACTTGAATTGTACTACCTCTTACTGGCTGTTACATCAACTTAGAAGCTTCATCTGTGTTCTACTATGCTGCTTGTAGTGTCTCAGCGTACCGCAGCGTGCGACATAGCTTTGCAGACGATAAGTACAACCGTTTCAGAGAGAAGAGCGACCAATGTGACGATCTGGCTTTAAGTCGATTCGATAACAAATGACGAAAACGGACGGATTTCTCAGGTTTTTACTACATATGAACACTTTTCACATTCTCCCGTGCAACTCGGATGCTAGTCCTCCTTTCATGCAGAATTTTAAGGTACTAGCTCATGTCCAAGGCACCAAAGCCAGCTAAAAATTCAATAATCGATACCTAAAACTTGAATTGTACTACTTCTTACTGGCTATTACATCAACTTAGAGTCTCCATCTGTGTTCTCCTATGGTGCTTTTAGTGTCTCCGCATACCGCAGCACGCGACATAGCTTTGCAGACGATAAGTACAGCCGTTTCAGAGAGAAGAGCGGCCAATGTGACGATCTGGCTTTAAGTCGATTCGATCACAAATGACGAAAACGGACGGATGTCTCAGGTTTTTACTACATATGAACACTTTTCACATTCTCCCGTGCAACTCGGATGCTAGTCCTCCTTTCATGCAGAATTTTAAGGTACTAGCTCATGTCCAAGGCACCAAAGCCAGCTAAAAATTCAATAATCGATACCTAAAACTTGAATTGTACTACTTCTTACTGGCTATTACATCAACTTAGAAGCATCATCTGTGTTTTACTATGCTGCTTGTAGTGTCTCAGCATACCGCAGCATGCGACATAGCTTTGCAGACGATAAGTACAAGCGTTTCAGAGAGAAGAGGGGCCAATGTGACGATCTGGCTTTAAGTCGATTCGATAACAAATGACGAAAACGGACGAATTTCTCAGGTTTTTACTACATATGATCACTTTTCACATTCTCCCATGCTACTCTGCTGCTAGTCCTCCTTTCATGCAGAATCTTAAGGTCCTAGCTCATGTCCAAGGCACCAAAGCTAGCTAAAAAGTCAATAATCGATACCTAAAACTTGAATTCTACTAATTCTTACTGGCTATTACATCAACTTAGAAGCTTCATCTGTGTTCTACTATGCTGCCTGTAGTGTCTCAGCATACCGCAGCATGCGACATAGCTTTGCAGACGATAAGTACAAGCGTTTCAGAGAGAAGAGCGGCCAATAAGACGATGTGGCTTTAAGTCGATTCGATAACAAATGACGAAAACGGACGAATTTCCCAGGTTTTTGCTACATATGAACACTTTTCACATTCTCCCGTGCTACTCGGCTGCTAGTCCTCCTTTCATGCAGAATCTTAAGGTCCTAGCTCATGTCCAAGGCACCAAAGCTAGCTAAAAAGTAAATAATCGATAACTAAAACTTGAATTGTACTACTTCTTACTGGCTATTACATCAACTTATTAGCTCCATCTGTGTTCTACTATGGTGATTTTAGTGTCTCCGCATACCGCAGCACGCGACATAGCTTTGTAGACGATAAGTACAACCGTTTCAGAGAGAAGAGCGGCCAATGTGACGATCTGGCTTTAAGTCGATTCGATAACAAATGACGAAAACGGACGAATTTCCCAGGTTTTTACTACATATGAACACTTTTCACTTTCTCCCGTGCTACTCGGCTGCTAGTCCTCCTTTCATGCAGAATCTTAAGGTCCTAGCTCATGTCCAAGGCACCAAAGCCAGCTAAAAAGTCAATAATCGATACCTAAAACTTGAATTGGACTACTTCTTACTCGCTATTACATCAACTTAGAAGCTTCATCTGTGTTCTAATATGGTGCTTTTCCTGTTTCCGCCTACGGCAACACGCGACATAGCTTTGCAGACGATAAGTACAACCGTTTCCGAGAGCAGAGCGGCCAATGTGACGATCTGACTTTAAGTCGATTCGATAACAAATGACGAAAACGGACGGATTTCTCAGGTTTTTACTTCATATGAACACTTTTTAGATTCTCCCCTGCAACGCGGCTGCTTGTCCTCCTTTCATGCAGAATCTTAAGGTCCTAGCTCATGTCCAAGGCACCAAAGCCAGCTAAAAAGTTAATAATCGATACCTAAGACTTGAATTGTACTACTTCTTACTGGCAATTACATCAACTTAGAAGTTTCATCTGTGTTTTACTATGCTGCTTGTAGTGTCTCAGCATACCGCAGCATGCGACATAGCTTTGCAGACGATAAGTACAAGCGTTTCAGAGAGAAGAGCGGCCAATGTGACGATCCGGCTTTAAGTCGATTCGATAACAAATGACGAAAACGGACGAATTTCTCAGGTTTTTACTACATATGATCACTTTTCACATTCTCCCGTGCTACTCGGCTGCTAGTCCTCCTTTCATGCAGAATCTTAAGGTCCTAGCTCATGTCCAAGGCACCAAAGCTAGCTAAAAGGTCAATAATCGATACCTAAAACTTGAATTGTACTACTTCTTACTGGCTATTACATCAACTTAGAAGCTTCATCTGTGTTCTACTATGCTGCTTGTAGTGTCTCAGCATACCGCAGCATGCGACATAGCTTTGCAGACGATAAGTACAAGCATTTCAGAGAGAAGAGCGGCCAATAAGACGATGTGGCTTTAAGTCGATTCGATAACAAATGACGAAAACGGACGAATTTCCCAGGTTTTTACTACATATGAACACTTTTCACATTCTCCCGTGCTACTCGGCTGCTAGTCCTCCTTTCATGCAGAATCTTAAGGTCCTAGCTCATGTCCAAGGAACCAAAGCTAGCTAAAAAGTCAATAATCGATACCTAAAACTTGAATTGTACTACTTCTTACTGGCTATTACATTAACTTAGTAGCTCCATCTGTGTTCTACTATGGTGATTTTAGTGTCTCCGCATACCGCAGCAAGCGACATAGCTTTGTAGACGATAAGTACAACCGTTTCAGAGAGAAGAGCGGCCAATGTGACGATCTGGCTTTAAGTCGATTCGATAACAAATGACGAAAACGGACGAATTTCTCAGGTTTTTACTACATATGAACACTTTTCACATTCTCCCGTGCTACTCGGCTGCTAGTCCTCCTTTCATGCAGAATCTTAAGGTCCTAGCTCATGTCCAAGGCACCAAAGCCAGCTAAAAGGTCAATATTCAATACCTAATACTTGTATTGTACTACTTCTTCCTGGCTATTACATCAACTTAGAAGCTTGATCTGTGTTCTACTATAGTGCTTTTAGTGTCTCAGAATACCGCAGCACACGACATAGCTTTGCAGACGATAAGTACAACCGTTTCCGAGAGCAGAGCGGCCAATGTGACGATCTGGCTTTACGTCGATTCGATAACAAATGACGAAAACGGACAGATTTCTCAGGTTTTTACTACATATGAACACTTTTCACATTTTCCCCTGCAACTCGGCTTCTACTCCTCCTTTCATGCAGAATCTTAAGGTCCTAGCTCATGTCCAAGGCACCAAAGCCAGCTAAAAAGTCAATAATCGATACCTAATACTTGAATTGTACTACTTCTTACTGGCTATTACATCAACTTAGAAGCTTGGTCTGTGTTCTACTATGGTGATTTTAGTGTCTCCGCATACCGCAGCACGCGACATAGCTTTGCAGACGATAAGTACAAGCGTTTCGGAGATAAGAGCGGCCAATGTGACTATCTTGGTTTAAGTCGATTCGATAACAAATGACGAAAACGGACGGATGTCTCAGGTTTTTACTGCATATGAACACTTTTCACATTCTCCCGTGCAACTCGGCTGCTAGTCCTCCTTACATGCAGAATCTTAAGGTCCTAGCTCATGTCGAAGGCACCAAAGCCAGCTAAAAAGTCAATAATCGATACCTAAAACTTGAATTGTACTACTCCTTACTGGCTATTACATCAGCTCAGAAGCTTCATCTGTGTTCTACTATTTTGCTTTTAGTGTCTCCACATACCGCAGCACGTGACATAGCTTTGTAGACGATAAGTACAACCGTTTCAGAGAGAAGAGCGGCCAATGTGACGATCTTGCTTTAAGCCGATTCGATAACAAATGACGAAAACGGACCGATTTCTCAGGTTTTTACTGCATATGAACACTTTTCACATTCTCCCGTGCAACTCGGCTGCTAGTCCTCCTTACATGCAGAATCTTAAGGTCCTAGCTCATGTCCAAGGCATCAAAGCCAGCTAAAAAGTCAATAATCGATACCTACAACTTGAATTGTACTACTTCCTACTGGCTAATACATCAACTTAGAAGCTTCATCTGTGTTTTACTATGCTGCTACTAGTGTCTCAGCATACCGCAGCATGCGACATAGCTTTGCAGACGATAAGTACAAGCGTTTCAGAGGGAAGAGCGGCCAATGTGACGATCTGGCTTTAAGTCGATTCGATAACAAATGACGAAAACGGACGAATTTCTCAGGTTTTTACTACATATGATCACTTTTCACATTCTCCCGTACTACTCGGCTGCTAGTCCTCCTTTCATGCAGAATCTTAAGGACCTAGCTCATGTCCAAGGCACCAAAGCTAGCTAAAAAGTCAATAATCGATACCTAAAACTTGAATTGTACTACTTCTTACTGGCTATTACATCAACTTAGAAGCTTCATCTGTGTTCTACTATGCTGCTTGTAGTGTCTCAGCATACCGCAGCATGCGACATAGCTTTGCAGACGATAAGTACAAGCGTTTCAGAGAGAAGAGCGGCCAATAAGACGATGTGGCTTTAAGTCGATTCGATAACAAATGACGAAAACGGACGAATTTCCGAGGTTTTTACTACATATGAACACTTTTCACATTTTCCCGTGCTACTCGGCTGCTAGTCCTCCTTTCATGCTGAATCTTAAGGTCCTAGCTCATGTCCAAGGCACCAAAGCTAGCTAAAAAGTCAATAATCGATACCTAAAACTTGAATTGTACTACTTCTTACTGGCTATTACATCAACTTAGTAGCTCCATCTGTGTTCTAGTATGGTGATTTTAGTGTCTCCGCATACCGCAGCACGCGACATAGCTTTGTAGACGATAAGTACAACCGTTTCAGAGAGAAGAGCGGCCAATGTGACGATCTGACTTAAAGTCGATTCGATAACAAATGACGGAAAACGGACGGATTTCTCAGGTTTTTACTACATATGAACACTTTTCACATTCTCCCGTGCAACTCGGCTGCTATTCCTCCTTTCATGCAGAATCTTAAGGTCCTAGCTCATGTCCAAGGCACCAAAGCCAGCTAAGAAGTCAATAATCGATACCTAAAACTTGAATTCTACTACTTCTTACTGCCTATTACATCAACTTAGAAGCTTCATCTGTGTTCTACCATAGTGCTTTTAGTGTCTCCACATACCGCAGTACGCGACATAGCTTTGCAGACGATAAGTACAAGCGTTTCAGAGAGAAGAGCGGCCAATGTGACGATCTGGCTTTAAGTCGATTCGATAAGAAATGAGGAAAACGGATGGATTTCTAAGGTTTTTACTACATATGAACACTTTTCACATTCTCCCGTGCTACTCGGCTGCTAGTCCTCCTTTCATGCAGAATCTTAAGGTACTAGCTCATGTCCAAGGCACCAAAGCCAGCTAAAAAGTCAATAATCGATACGTAAAACTTGAATTGTACTACTTCTTACTGGCTATTTCATCAACTTAGAAGCTTCATCTGTGTTCTACTATGGTGATTTTAGTGTCTCCGCATACCGCAGCACGCGACATAGCTTTGTAGACGATAAGTACAACCGTTTCAGAGAGAAGAGCGGCCAATGTGACGATCCGACTTAAAGCCGATTCGATAACAAATGACGAAAACGGACGGATTTCTCAGGTTTTTACTACATATGAACACTTTTCACATTCTCCCGTGCAACTCGGCTGCTAGTCCTCCTTCCATGCAGAATCTTAAGGTCCTAGCTCATATCCAAGGCACCAAAGCCAGCTAATAAGTCAATAATCAATACCTAAAACTTGAATTCTACTACTTCTTACTGCCTATTACATCAACTTAGAAGCTTCATCTGTGTTCTACTATAGTGCTTTTAGTGTCTCCACATACCGCAGCACGCGACATAGCTTTGCAGACGATAAGTACAACCGTTTCAGAGAGAAGAGCGGCCAATGTGACGATCTGACTTAAAGTCGATTCGATAACAAATGACGAAAACGGACGGATGTCTCGTGTTTTTACTGCATATGAACACTTTTCACATTCTCCCGTGCTACTCGGCTGCTAGTCCTCCTTACATGCAGAATCTTAAGGTACTAGCTCATGTCGAAGGCACCAAAGCCAGCTAAAAAGTCAATAATCGATACCTAAAACTTGAATTGTACTACTTCTTAGTGGCTATTACATCAGCTTAGAAGCTTCATCTGTGTTCTACTATTTTGCTTTTAGTGTCTCCACATACCGCAGCACGTGACATAGCTTTGTAGACGATAAGTACAACCGTTTCAGAGAGAAGAGCGGCCAATGTGACGATCTGACTTAAAGCCGATTCGATAACAAATGACGAAAACGGACGGATTTCTCAGGTTTTTACTGCATATGAACACTTTTCACATTCTCCCGTGCAACTCGGCTGCTAGTCCTCCTTACATGCAGAATCTTAAGGTGCTAGCTCATGTCCAAGGCACCAAAGCCAGCTAAAAAGTCAATAATCGATACCTAAAACTTGAATTGTACTACTTCTTAGTGGCTATTACATCAGCTTAGAAGCTTCATCTGTGTTCTACTATTTTGCTTTTAGTGTCTCCACATACCGCAGCACGTGACATAGCTTTGTAGACGATAAGTACAACCGTTTCAGAGAGAAGAGCGGCCAATGTGACGATCTGACTTAAAGTCGATTCGATAACAAATGACGAAAACGGACGGATTTCTCAGGTTTTTACTGCATATGAACACTTTTCACATTCTCCCGTGCAACTCGGCTGCTAGTCCTCCTTACATGCAGAATCTTAAGGTCCTAGCTCATGTCCAAGGCACCAAAGCCAGCTAAAAAGTCAATAATCGATACCTAATACTTGAATTGTACTACTTCTTACTGGCTATTACATCAACTTAGAAGCTTGGTCTGTGTTCTACTATGGTGATTTTAGTGTCTCCGCCTACGGCAACACGCGACATAGCTTTGCAGACGATAAGTACAACCGTTTCCGAGAGCAGAGCGGCCAATGTGACGATCTGGCTTTAAGTCGAATCGATAACAAATGACGAAAACGGACGGATTTCTCAGGTTTTTACTGCATATGAACACTTTTCACATTCTCCCGTACAACTCGGCTGCTAGTCCTCCTTACATGCAGAATCTTAAGGTCCTAGCTCATGTCCAAGGCACCAAAGCCAGCTAAAAAGTCAATAATCGATACCTAAAACTTGAATTGTACTACTTCTTACTGGCTATTACATCAGCTTAGAAGCTTCATCTGTGTTCTACTATTTTGCTTTTAGTGTCTCCACATACCGCAGCACGTGACATAGCTTTGTAGACGATAAGTACAACCGTTTCAGAGGAAAGAGCGGCCAATGTGACGATCTGACTTAAAGCCGATTCGATAACAAATTACGAAAACGGACGAATTTCTCAGGTTTTTACTACATATGAACACTTTTCACATTCTCCCATGCAACTCGGCCGCTAGTCCTCCTTTCATGCAGAATCTTAAGGTCCTAGCTCATGTCCAAGGCACCAAAGCCAGCTAAAAAGTCAATAATCGATACCTAAAACTTGAATTGGACTACTTCTTACTGGCTATTACATCAACTTAGAAGCTTCATCTGTGTTCTACTATGGTGCTTTTCCTGTTTCCGCCTACGGCAACACTCGACATAGCTTTGCAGACGATAAGTACAACCGTTTCCGAGAGCAAGCGGCCAATGTGACGATCTGGCTTTAAGTCGATTCGATAACAAATGACGAAAACGGACAGATTTCTCATGTTTTTACTACATATGAACACTTTTCTCATTTTCCCCTGCAACTCGGCTGCTACTCCTCCTTTCATGCAGAATCTTAAGGTCCTAGCTCATGTCGAAGGCAACAAAGCCAGCTAAAAAGTCAATAATCGATACCTAATACTTGAATTGTACTACTTCTTACTAGCTATTACATCAACATAGAAGCTTGGTCTGTGTTCTACTATGGTGATTTTAGTGTCTCCGCATACCGCAGCACGCGACATAGCTTTGCAGACGATAAGTACAAGCGTTTCGGAGATAAGAGCGGCAAATGTGACTATCTGGCTTTAAGTCGATTCGATAACAAATGACGAAAACTTACGGATGTCTCAGGTTTTTACTGCATATGAACACTTTTCACATTCTCCCGTGCAACTCGGCTGCTAGTCCTCCTTACATGCAGAATCTTAAGGTCCTAGCTCATGTCGAAGGCACCAAAGCCAGCTAAAAAGTCAATAATCGATACCTAAAACTTGAATTGTACTACTTCTTACTGGCTATTACATCAACTTAGAAGCTTCATCTGTGTTCTACTATGCTGCTTGTAGTGTCTCAGCATACCGCAGCATGCGACATAGCTTTGCAGACGATAAGTACAAGCGTTTCAGAGAGAAGAGCGGCCAATAAGACGATGTGGCTTTAAGTCGATTCGATAACAAATGACGAAAACGGACGAATTTCCGAGGTTTTTACTACATATGAACACTTTTCACATTTTCCCGTGCTACTCGGCTGCTAGTCCTCCTTTCATGCTGAATCTTAAGGTCCTAGCTCATGTCCAAGGCACCAAAGCTAGCTAAAAAGTCAATAATCGATACCTAAAACTTGAATTGGACTACTTCTTACTGGCTATTACATCAACTTAGTAGCTCCATCTGTGTTCTAGTATGGTGATTTTAGTGTCTCCGCATACCGCAGCACGCGACATAGCTTTGTAGACGATAAGTACAACCGTTTCAGAGAGAAGAGCGGCCAATGTGACGATCTGACTTAAAGTCGATTCGATAACAAATGACGCAAAACGGACGGATTTCTCAGGTTTTTACTACATATGAACACTTTTCACATTCTCCCGTGCAACTCGGCTGCTATTCCTCCTTTCATGCAGAATCTTAAGGTCCTAGCTCATGTCCAAGGCACCAAAGCCAGCTAAGAAGTCAATAATCGATACCTAAAACTTGAATTCTACTACTTCTTACTGCCTATTACATCAACTTAGAAGCTTCATCTGTGTTCTACCATAGTGCTTTTAGTGTCTCCACATACCGCAGTACGCGACATAGCTTTGCAGACGATAAGTACAAGCGTTTCAGAGAGAAGAGCGGCCAATGTGACGATCTGGCTTTAAGTCGATTCGATAAGAAATGAGGAAAACGGATGGATTTCTAAGGTTTTTACTACATATGAACACTTTTCACATTCTCCCGTGCTACTCGGCTGCTAGTCCTCCTTTCATGCAGAATCTTAAGGTACTAGCTCATGTCCAAGGCACCAAAGCCAGCTAAAAAGTCAATAATCGATACGTAAAACTTGAATTGTACTACTTCTTACTGGCTATTTCATCAACTTAGAAGCTTCATCTGTGTTCTACTATGGTGATTTTAGTGTCTCCACATACCGCAGCACGCGACATAGCTTTGTAGACGATAAGTACAACCGTTTCAGAGAGAAGAGCGGCCAATGTGACGATCCGACTTAAAGCCGATTCGATAACAAATGACGAAAACGGACGGATTTCTCAGGTTTTTACTACATATGAACACTTTTCACATTCTCCCGTGCTACTCGGCTGCTAGTCCTCCTTTCATGCAGAATCTTAAGGTCCTAGCTCATATCCAAGGCACCAAAGCCAGCTAATAAGTCAATAATCGATACCTAAAACTTGAATTCTACTACTTCTTACTGCCTATTACATCAACTTAGAAGCTTCATCTGTGTTCTACTATAGTGCTTTTAGTGTCTCCACATACCGCAGCACGCGACATAGCTTTGCAGACGATAAGTACAACCGTTTCAGAGAGAAGAGCGGCCAATGTGACGATCTGACTTAAAGTCGATTCGATAACAAATGACGAAAACGGACGGATGTCTCGTGTTTTTACTGCATATGAACACTTTTCACATTCTCCCGTGCTACTCGGCTGCTAGTCCTCCTTACATGCAGAATCTTAAGGTACTAGCTCATGTCGAAGGCACCAAAGCCAGCTAAAAAGTCAATAATCGATACCTAAAACTTGAATTGTACTACTTCTTAGTGGCTATTACATCAGCTTAGAAGCTTCATCTGTGTTCTACTATTTTGCTTTTAGTGTCTCCACATACCGCAGCACGTGACATAGCTTTGTAGACGATAAGTACAACCGTTTCAGAGAGAAGAGCGGCCAATGTGACGATCTGACTTAAAGTCGATTCGATAACAAATGACGAAAACGGACGGATTTCTCAGGTTTTTACTGCATATGAACACTTTTCACATTCTCCCGTGCAACTCGGCTGCTAGTCCTCCTTACATGCAGAATCTTAAGGTGCTAGCTCATGTCCAAGGCACCAAAGCCAGCTAAAAAGTCAATAATCGATACCTAAAACTTGAATTGTACTACTTCTTAGTGGCTATTACATCAGCTTAGAAGCTTCATCTGTGTTCTACTATTTTGCTTTTAGTGTCTCCACATACCGCAGCACGTGACATAGCTTTGTAGACGATAAGTACAACCGTTTCAGAGAGAAGAGCGGCCAATGTGACGATCTGACTTAAAGTCGATTCGATAACAAATGACGAAAACGGACGGATTTCTCAGGTTTTTACTGCATATGAACACTTTTCACATTCTCCCGTGCAACTCGGCTGCTAGTCCTCCTTACATGCAGAATCTTAAGGTCCTAGCTCATGTCCAAGGCACCAAAGCCAGCTAAAAAGTCAATAATCGATACCTAATACTTGAATTGTACTACTTCTTACTGGCTATTACATCAACTTAGAAGCTTGGTCTGTGTTCTACTATGGTGATTTTAGTGTCTCCGCCTACGGCAACACGCGACATAGCTTTGCAGACGATAAGTACAACCGTTTCCGAGAGCAGAGCGGCCAATGTGACGATCTGGCTTTAAGTCGAATCGATAACAAATGACGAAAACGGACGGATTTCTCAGGTTTTTACTGCATATGAACACTTTTCACATTCTCCCGTACAACTCGGCTGCTAGTCCTCCTTACATGCAGAATCTTAAGGTCCTAGCTCATGTCCAAGGCACCAAAGCCAGCTAAAAAGTCAATAATCGATACCTAAAACTTGAATTGTACTACTTCTTACTGGCTATTACATCAGCTTAGAAGCTTCATCTGTGTTCTACTATTTTGCTTTTAGTGTCTCCACATACCGCAGCACGTGACATAGCTTTGTAGACGATAAGTACAACCGTTTCAGAGGAAAGAGCGGCCAATGTGACGATCTGACTTAAAGCCGATTCGATAACAAATTACGAAAACGGACGAATTTCTCAGGTTTTTACTACATATGAACACTTTTCACATTCTCCCATGCAACTCGGCCGCTAGTCCTCCTTTCATGCAGAATCTTAAGGTCCTAGCTCATGTCCAAGGCACCAAAGCCAGCTAAAAAGTCAATAATCGATACCTAAAACTTGAATTGGACTACTTCTTACTGGCTATTACATCAACTTAGAAGCTTCATCTGTGTTCTACTATGGTGCTTTTCCTGTTTCCGCCTACGGCAACACTCGACATAGCTTTGCAGACGATAAGTACAACCGTTTCCGAGAGCAAGCGGCCAATGTGACGATCTGGCTTTAAGTCGATTCGATAACAAATGACGAAAACGGACAGATTTCTCAGGTTTTTACTACATATGAACACTTTTCTCATTTTCCCCTGCAACTCGGCTGCTACTCCTCCTTTCATGCAGAATCTTAAGGTCCTAGCTCATGTCGAAGGCAACAAAGCCAGCTAAAAAGTCAATAATCGATACCTAATACTTGAATTGTACTACTTCTTACTAGCTATTACATCAACATAGAAGCTTGGTCTGTGTTCTACTATGGTGATTTTAGTGTCTCCGCATACCGCAGCACGCGACATAGCTTTGCAGACGATAAGTACAAGCGTTTCGGAGATAAGAGCGGCAAATGTGACTATCTGGCTTTAAGTCGATTCGATAACAAATGACGAAAACTTACGGATGTCTCAGGTTTTTACTGCATATGAACACTTTTCACATTCTCCCGTGCAACTCGGCTGCTAGTCCTCCTTACATGCAGAATCTTAAGGTCCTAGCTCATGTCGAAGGCACCAAAGCCAGCTAAAAAGTCAATAATCGATACCTAAATCTTGAATTGCACTACTTCTTACTGGCTATTACATCAGCTTAGAAGCTTCATCTGTGTTCTACTATTTTGCTTTTAGTGTCTCCACATACCGCAGCACGTGACATAGCTTTGTAGACGATAAGTACAACCGTTTCAGAGAGAAGAGCGGCCAATGTGACGATCTGACTTAAAGTCGATTCGATAACAAATGACGAAAACGGACGGATTTCTCAGGTTTTTACTGCATATGAACACTTTTCACATTCTCCCGTGCAACTCGGCTGCTAGTCCTCCTTACATGCAGAATCTTAAGGTCCTAGCTCATGTCGAAGGCACCAAAGCCAGCTAAAAAGTCAATAATCGATACCTAAAACGTGAATTGTACTACTTCTTAGTGGCTATTACATCAGCTTAGAAGCTTCATCTGTGTTCTACTATTTTGCTTTTAGTGTCTCCACATACCGCAGCACGTGACATAGCTTTGTAGACGATAAGTACAACCGTTTCAGAGAGAAGAGCGGCCAATGTGACGATCTGACTTAAAGTCGAATCGATAACAAATGACGAAAACGGACGGATTTCACAGGTTTTTACTGCATATGAACACTTTTCACATTCTCCCGTGCAACTCGGCTGCTAGTCCTCCTTACATGCAGAATCTTAAGGTCCTAGCTCATGTCCAAGGCACCAAAGCCAGCTAAAAAGTCAATAATCGATACCTAAAACTTGAATTGTACTACTTCTTACTGGCTATTACATCAGCTTAGAAGCTTCATCTGTGTTCTACTATTTTGCTTTTAGTGTCTCCACATACCGCAGCACGTGACATAGCTTTGTAGACGATAAGTACAACCGTTTCAGAGAGAAGAGCGGCCAATGTGACGATCTGACTTAAAGTCGATTCGATAACAAATGACGAAAACGGACGGATGTCTCGTGTTTTTACTGCATATGAACACTTTTCACATTCTCCCGTGCTACTCGGCTGCTAGTCCTCCTTACATGCAGAATCTTAAGGTACTAGCTCTTGTCGAAGGCACCAAAGCCAGCTAAAAAGTCAATAATCGATACCTAAAACTTGAATTGTACTACTTCTTAGTGGCTATTACATCAGCTTAGAAGCTTCATCTGTGTTCTACTATTTTGCTTTTAGTGTCTCCACATACCGCAGCACGTGACATAGCTTTGTAGACGATAAGTACAACCGTTTCAGAGAGAAGAGCGGCCAATGTGACGATCTGACTTAAAGTCGATTCGATAACAAATGACGAAAACGGACGGATTTCTCAGGTTTTTACTGTATATGAACACTTTTCACATTCTCCCGTGCAACTCGGCTGCTAGTCCTCCTTACATGCAGAATCTTAAGGTGCTAGCTCATGTCCAAGGCACCAAAGCCAGCTAAAAAGTCAATAATCGATACCTAAAACTTGAATTGTACTACTTCTTACTGGCTATTACATCAGCTTAGAAGCTTCATCTGTGTTCTACTATTTTGCTTTTAGTGTCTCCACATACCGCAGCACGTGACATAGCTTTGTAGACGATAAGTACAACCGTTTCAGAGAGAAGAGCGGCCAATGTGACGATCTGACTTAAAGCCGATTCGATAACAAATGACGAAAACGGACGGATTTGTCAGGTTTTTACTACATATGAACACTTTTCACATTCTCCCATGCAACTCGGCTGCTAGTCCTCCTTTCATGCAGAATCTTAAGGTCCTAGCTCATGTCCAAGGCACCAAAGCCAGCTAAAAAGTCAATAATCGATACCTAAAACTTGAATTGGACTACTTCTTACTCGCTATTACATCAACTTAGAAGCTTCATCTGTGTTCTACTATGGTGCTTTTCCTGTTTCCGCCTACGGCAACACGCGACATAGCTTTGCAGACGATAAGTACAACCGTTTCCGAGAGCAGAGCGGCCAATGTGACGATCTGGCTTTAAGTCGATTCGATAACAAATGACGAAAACGGACAGATTTCTCAGGTTTTTACTACATATGAACACTTTTCACATTTTCCCCTGCAACTCGGCTGCTACTCCTCCTTTCATGCAGAATCTTAAGGTCCTAGCTCATGTCCAAGGCACCAAAGCCAGCTAAAAAGTCAATAATCGATACCTAATACTTGAATTGTACTACTTCTTACTGGCTATTACATCAACTTAGAAGCTTGGTCTGTGTTCTACTATGGTGATTTTAGTGTCTCCGCCTACGGCCACACGCGACATAGCTTTGCAGACGATAAGTACAACCGTTTCCGAGAGCAGAGCGGCCAATGTGACGATCTGGCTTTAAGTCGAATCGAAAACAAATGACGAAAACGGACGGATTTCTCAGGTTTTTACTGCATATGAACACTTTTCACATTCTCCCGTACAACTCGGCTGCTAGTCCTCCTTACATGCAGAATCTTAAGGTCCTAGCTCATGTCCAAGGCACCAAAGCCAGCTAAAAAGTCAATAATCGATACCTAAAACTTGAATTGTACTACTTCTTACTGGCTATTACATCAGCTTAGAAGCTTCATCTGTGTTCTACTATTTTGCTTTTAGTGTCTCCACATACCGCAGCACGTGACATAGCTTTGTAGACGATAAGTACAACCGTTTCAGAGGAAAGAGCGGCCAATGTGACGATCTGACTTAAAGCCGATTCGATAACAAATTACGAAAACGGACGAATTTCTCAGGTTTTTACTACATATGAACACTTTTCACATTCTCCCATGCAACTCGGCTGCTAGTCCTCCTTTCATGCAGAATCTTAAGGTCCTAGCTCATGTCGAAGGCACCAAAGCCAGCTAAAAAGTCAATAATCGATACCTAAAACGTGAATTGTACTACTTCTTAGTGGCTATTACATCAGCTTAGAAGCTTCATCTGTGTTCTACTATTTTGCTTTTAGTGTCTCCACATACCGCAGCACGTGACATAGCTTTGTAGACGATAAGTACAACCGTTTCAGAGAGAAGAGCGGCCAATGTGACGATCTGACTTAAAGTCGAATCGATAACAAATGACGAAAACGGACGGATTTCACAGGTTTTTACTGCATATGAACACTTTTCACATTCTCCCGTGCAACTCGGCTGCTAGTCCTCCTTACATGCAGAATCTTAAGGTCCTAGCTCATGTCCAAGGCACCAAAGCCAGCTAAAAAGTCAATAATCGATACCTAAAACTTGAATTGTACTACTTCTTACTGGCTATTACATCAGCTTAGAAGCTTCATCTGTGTTCTACTATTTTGCTTTTAGTGTCTCCGCATACCGCAGCACGCGACATAGCTTTGCAGACGATAAGTACAAGCGTTTCGGAGATAAGAGCGGCAAATGTGACTATCTGGCTTTAAGTCGATTCGATAACAAATGACGAAAAACGGACGAATTTCTCAGGTTTTTACTGCATATGAACACTTTTCACATTCTCCCGTGCAACTCGGCTGCTAGTCCTCCTTACATGCAGAATCTTAAGGTCCTAGCTCATGTCCAAGGCACCAAAGCCAGCTAAAAAGTCAATAATCGATACCTAAAACTTGAATTGCACTACTTCTTACTGGCTATTACATCAGCTTAGAAGCTTCATCTGTGTTCTACTATTTTGCTTTTAGTGTCTCCACATACCGCAGCACGTGACATAGCTTTGTAGACGATAAGTACAACCGTTTCAGAGAGAAGAGCGGCCAATGTGACGATCTGACTTAAAGCCGATTCGATTACAAATGACGAAAACGGACGGATTTCTCAGGTTTTTACTACATATGAACACTTTTCACATTCTCCCGTGCAACTCGGCTGCTAGTCCTCCTTTCATGCAGAATTTAAGGTCCTAGCTCATGTCCAAGGCACCAAAGTCAGCTAAAAAGTCAATAATCGATACCTAAAACTTGAATTGGACTACTTCTTACTGGCTATTACATCAACTTAGAAGCTTCATCTGTGTTCTACTATGGTGCTTTTCCTGTTTCCGCCTACGGCAACACTCGACATAGCTTTGCAGACGATAAGTACAACCGTTTCCGAGAGCAAGCGGCCAATGTGACGATCTGGCTTTAAGTCGATTCGATAACAAATGACGAAAACGGACAGATTTCTCAGGTTTTTACTACATATGAACACTTTTCTCATTTTCCCCTGCAACTCGGCTGCTACTCCTCCTTTCATGCAGAATCTTAAGGTCCTAGCTCATGTCGAAGGCAACAAAGCCAGCTAAAAAGTCAATAATCGATACCTAATACTTGAATTGTACTACTTCTTACTAGCTATTACATCAACTTAGAAGCTTGGTCTGTGTTCTACTATGGTGATTTTAGTGTCTCCGCATACCGCAGCACGCGACATAGCTTTGCAGACGATAAGTACAAGCGTTTCGGAGATAAGAGCGGCAAATGTGTCTATCTGGCTTTAAGTCGATTCGATAACAAATGACGAAAACGGACGGATGTCTCAGGTTTTTACTGCATATGAACACTTTTCACATTCTCCCGTGCAACTCGGCTGCTAGTCCTCCTTACATGCAGAATCTTAAGGTCCTAGCTCATGTCGAAGGCACCAAAGCCAGCTAAAAAGTCAATAATCGATACCTAAAACTTGAATTGTACTACTTCTTACTGGCTATTACATCAGCTTAGAAGCTTCATCTGTGTTCTACTATTTTGCTTTTAGTGTCTCCACATACCGCAGCACGTGACATAGCTTTGTAGACGATAAGTACAACCGTTTCAGAGAGAAGAGCGGCCAATGTGACGATCTGACTTAAAGTCGATTCGATAACAAATGACGAAAACGGACGGATTTCTCAGGTTTTTACTGCATATGAACACTTTTCACATTCTCCCGTGCAACTCGGCTGCTAGTCCTCCTTACATGCAGAATCTTAAGGTCCTAGCTCATGTCGAAGGCACCAAAGCCAGCTAAAAAGTCAATAATCGATACCTAAAACGTGAATTGTACTACTTCTTAGTGGCTATTACATCAGCTTAGAAGCTTCATCTGTGTTCTACTATTTTGCTTTTAGTGTCTCCACATACCGCAGCACGTGACATAGCTTTGTAGACAATAAGTACAACCATTTCAGAGAGAAGAGCGGCCAATGTGACGATCTGACTTAAAGCCGATTCGATAACAAATGACGAAAACGGACGGATTTCTCAGGTTTTTACTGCATATGAACACTTTTCACATTCTCCCGTGCAACTCGGCTGCTAGTCCTCCTTACATGCAGAATCTTAAGGTCCTAGCTCATGTCCAAGGCACCAAAGCCAGCTAAAAAGTCAATAATCGATACCTAAAACTTGAATTGTACTACTTCTTACTGGCTATTACATCAGCTTAGAAGCTTCATCTGTGTTCTACTATTTTGCTTTTAGTGTCTCCACATACCGCAGCACGTGACATAGCTTTGTAGACGGTAAGTACAACCGTTTCAGAGGAAAGAGCGGCCAATGTGACGATCTGACTTAAAGCCGATTCGATAACAAATGACGAAAACGGACGAATTTCTCAGGTTTTTACTACATATGAACACTTTTCACATTCTCCCATGCAACTCGGCTGCTAGTCCTCCTTTCATGCAGAATCTTAAGGTCCTAGCTCATCTCCAAGGCACCAAAGCCAGCTAAAAAGTCAATAATCGATACCTAAAACTTGAATTGGACTACTTGTTACTCGCTATTACATCAACTTAGAAGCTTCATCTGTGTTCTACTATGGTGCTTTTCCTGTTTCCGCCTACGGCAACACGCGACATAGCTTTGCAGACGATAAGTACAACCGTTTCCGAGAGCAGAGCGGCCAATGTGACGATCTGGCTTTAAGTCGATTCGATAACAAATGACGAAAACGGACAGGTTTCTCAGGTTTTTACTACATATGAACACTTTTCACATTTTCCCCTGCAACTCGGCTGCTACTCCTCCTTTCATGCAGAATCTTAAGGTCCTAGCTCATGTCGAAGGCAACAAAGCCAGCTAAAAAGTCAATAATCGATACCTAATACTTGAATTGTACTACTTCTTACTAGCTATTACATCAACTTAGAAGCTTGGTCTGTGTTCTACTATGGTGATTTTAGTGTCTCCGCATACCGCAGCACGCGACATAGCTTTGCAGACGATAAGTACAAGCGTTTCGGAGATAAGAGCGGCCAATGTGACTATCTGGCTTTAAGTCGATTCGATAACAAATGACGAAAACGGACGGATGTCTCAGGTTTTTAATGCATATGAACACTTTTCACATTCTCCCGTGCAACTCGGCTGCTAGTCCTCCTTACATGCAGAATCTTAAGGTCCTAGCTCATGTCGAAGGCACCAAAGCCAGCTAAAAAGTCAATAATCGATACCTAAAACTTGAATTGTACTACTTCTTACTGGCTATTACATCAGCTTAGAAGCTTCATCTGTGTTCTACTATTTTGCTTTTAGTGTCTCCACATACCGCAGCACGTGACATAGCTTTGTAGACGATAAGTACAACCGTTTCAGAGAGAAGAGCGGCCAATAAGACGATGTGGCTTTAAGTCGATTCGATAACAAATGACGAAAACGGACGAATTTCCCAGGTTTTTACTACATATGAACACTTTTTACATTCTCCCGTGCTACTCGGCTGCTAGTCCTCCTTTCATGCATAATCTTAAGGTCCTAGCTCATGTCCAAGGCACAAAAGCTAGCTAAAAAGTCAATAATCGATACCTAAAACTTGAATTGTACTACTTCTTACTGGCTATTACATCAACTTAGTAGCTCCATCTGTGTTCTACTATGGTGATTTTAGTGTCTCCGCATACCGCAGCACGCGACATAGCTTTGTAGACGATAAGTACAACCGTTTCAGAGAGAAGAGCGGCCAATGTGACGATCTGGCTTTAAGTCGATTCGATAACAAATGACGAAAACGGACGGATTTCTCAGGTTTTTACTACATATGAACACTTTTCACATTCTCCCATGCAACTCGGCTGCTAGTCCTCCTTTCATGCAAAATCTTAAGGTCCTAGCTCATGTCCAAGGCACCAAAGCCAGCTAAAAAGTCAATAATCGATACCTAAAACTTGAATTGGACTACTTCTTACTCGCTATTACATCAACTTAGAATCTTCATCTGTGTTCTACTATGGTGCTTTAACTGTTTCCGCCTACGGCAACACGCGACATAGCTTTGCAGACGATAAGTACAACCGTTTCCGAGAGCAGAGCGGCCAATGTGACGATCTGGCTTTAAGTCGATTCGATAACAAATGACGAAAACGGACAGATTTCTCAGGTTTTTACTACATATGAACACTTTTCACATTTTCCCCTGAAACTCGGCTGCTACTCCTCCTTTCATGCAGAATCTTAAGGTCCTAGCTCATGTCCAAGGCACCAAAGCCAGCTAAAAAGTCAATAATCGATACCTAATACTTGAATTGTACTACTTCTTACTGGCTATTACATCAACTTAGAAGCTTGGTCTGTGTTCTACTATGGTGATTTTAGTGTCTCCGCATACCACAGCACGCGACATAGCTTTGCAGACGATAAGTACAAGCGTTTCGGAGATAAGAGCGGCCAATGTGACTATCTGGCTTTAAGTCGATTCGATAACAAATGACGAAAACGGACGGATGTCTCAGGTTTTTACTGCATATGAACACTTTTCACATTCTCCCGTGCAACTCGGCTGCTAGTCCTCCTTACATGCAGAATCTTAAGGTCCTAGCTCATGTCGAAGGCACCAAAGCCAGCTAAAAAGTCAATAATCGATACCTAAAACTTGAATTGTACTACATCTTACTGGCTATTACATCAGCTTAGAAGCTTCATCTGTGTCCTACTATTTTGCTTTTAGTGTCTCCACATACCGCAGCACGTGACATAGCTTTGTAGACGATAAGTACAACCGTTTCAGAGAGAAGAGCGGCCAATGTGACGATCTGACTTAAAGTCGATTCGATAACAAATGACGAAAACGGACGGATTTCTCAGGTTTTTACTGCATATGAACACTTATCACATTCTCCCGTGCAACTCGGCTGCTAGTCCTCGTTTCATGCAGAATCTTAAGGTCCTAGCTCATGTCCAAGGCACCAAAGCCAGCTAAAAAGTCAATAATCGATACCTAAAACGTGAATTGTACTACTTCTTAGTGGCTATTACATCAGCTTAGAAGCTTCATCTGTGTTCTACTATTTTGCTTTTAGTGTCTCCACATACCGCAGCACGTGACATAGCTTTGTAGACGATAAGTACAACCGTTTCAGAGAGAAGAGCGGCCAATGTGACGATCTGACTTAAAGTCGAATCGATAACAAATGACGAAAACGGACGGATTTCTCAGGTTTTTACTGCATATGAACACTTTTCACATTCTCCCGTGCAACTCGGCTGCTAGTCCTCCTTACATGCAGAATCTTAAGGTCCTAGCTCATGTCCAAGGCACCAAAGCCAGCTAAAAAGTCAATAATCGATACCTAAAACTTGAATTGTACTACTTCTTACTGGCTATTACATCAGCTTAGAAGCTTCATCTGTGTTCTACTATTTTGCTTTTAGTGTCTCCACATACCGCAGCACGTGACATAGCTTTGTAGACGATAAGTACAACCGTTTCAGAGGAAAGAGCGGCCAATGTGACGATCTGACTTAAAGCCGATTCGATAACAAATGACGAAAACGGACGGATTTCTCAGGTTTTTACTACATATGAACACTTTTCACATTCTCCCATGCAACTCGGCTGCTAGTCCTCCTTTCATGCAGAATCTTAAGGTCCTAGCTCATGTCCAAGGCACCAAAGCCAGCTAAAAAGTCAATAATCGATACCTAAAACTTGAATTGGACTACTTCTTACTCGCTATTACATCAACTTAGAAGCTTCATCTGTGTTCTACTATGGTGCTTTTCCTGTTTCCGCCTACGGCAACACGCGACATAGCTTTGCAGACGATAAGTACAACCGTTTCCGAGAGCAGAGCGGCCAATGTGACGATCTGGCTTTAAGTCGATTCGATAACAAATGACGAAAACGGACAGATTTCTCAGGTTTTTACTACATATGAACACTTTTCACATTTTCCCCTGCAACTCGGCTGCTACTCCTCCTTTCATGCAGAATCTTAAGGTCCTAGCTCATGTCGAAGGCAACAAAGCCAGCTAAAAAGTCAATAATCGATACCTAATACTTGAATTGTACTACTTCTTACTAGCTATTACATCAACTTAGAAGCTTGGTCTGTGTTCTACTATGGTGATTTTAGTGTCTCCGCATACCGCAGCACGCGACATAGCTTTGCAGACGATAAGTACAAGCGTTTCGGAGTTAAGAGCGGCCAATGTGACTATCTGGCTTTAAGTCGATTCGATAACAAATGACGAAAACGGACGGATGTCTCAGGTTTTTACTACATATGAACACTTTTCACATTCTCCCGTGCAACTCGGCTGCTAGTCCTCCTTACATGCAGAATCTTAAGGTCCTAGCTCATGTCGAAGGCACCAAAGCCAGCTAAAAAGTCAATAATCGATACCTAAAACTTGAATTGTACTACTTCTTACTGGCTATTACATCAACTTAGTAGCTCCATCTGTGTTCTACTATGGTGATTTTAGTGTCTCCGCATACCGCAGCACGCGACATAGCTTTGTAGACGATAAGTACAACCGTTTCAGAGAGAAGAGCGGCCAATGTGACGATCTGACTTAAAGCCGATTCGATAACAAATGACGTAAACGGACGGATTTCTCAGGTTTTTACTACATATGAACACTTTTCACATTCTCCCATGCAACTCGGCTGCTAGTCCTCCTTTCATGCAGAATCTTAAGGTCCTAGCTCATGTCCAAGGCACCAAAGCCAGCTAAAAAGTCAATAATCGATACATAAAACTTCAATTGGACTACTTCTTACTCGCTATTACATCAACTTAGAAGCTTCATCTGTGTTCTACTATGGTGCTTTTCCTGTTTCCGCCTACGGCAACGCGCGACATAGCTTTGCAGACGATAAG
This sequence comes from Schistocerca gregaria, assembly GCF_023897955.1. Lineage (NCBI taxonomy): Eukaryota > Metazoa > Arthropoda > Insecta > Orthoptera > Acrididae > Schistocerca > Schistocerca gregaria. Next base: position 133,602,349 of record NC_064930.1, on the reverse strand, counting down.
TACAACCGTTTCCGAGAGCAGAGCGGCCAATGTGACGATCTGGCTTTAAGTCGATTCGATAACAAATGACGAAAACGGACAGATTTCTCAGGTTTTTCCTACATATGAACACTTTTCACATTTTCCCCTGCAACTCGGCTGCTACCCCTCCTTTCATGCAGAATCTTAAGGTCCTAGCTCCTGTCCAAGGCACCAAAGCCAGCTAAAAAGTCAATAATCGATACCTAAAACTTGAATTGTACTACTTCTTACTGGCTATTACATCAACTTAGAAGCTTGGTCTGTGTTCTACTATGGTGATTTTAGTGTCTCCGCATACCGCAGCACTCGACATAGCTTTGCAGACGATAAGTACAAGCGTTTCGGAGATAAGAGCGGCCAATGTGACTATCTGGCTTTAAGTCGATTCGATAACAAATGACGAAAACGGACGGATGTCTCAGGTTTTTACTGCATATGAACACTTTTCACATTCTCCCGTGCAACTCGGCTGCTAGTCCTCCTTACATGCAGAATCTTAAGGTCCTAGCTCATGTCGAAGGCACCAAAGCCAGCTAAAAAGTCAATAATCGATACCTAAAACTTGAATTGTACTACTTCTTACTGGCTATTACATCAGCTTAGAAGCTTCATCTGTGTCCTACTATTTTGCTTTTAGTGTCTCCACATACCGCAGCACGTGACATAGCTTTGTAGACGATAAGTACAACCGTTTCAGAGAGAAGAGCGGCCAATGTGACGATCTGACTTAAAGTCGATTCGATAACAAATGACGAAAACGGACGGATTTCTTAGGTTTTTACTGCATATGAACACTTATCACATTCTCCCGTGCAACTCGGCTGCTAGTCCTCGTTTCATGCAGAATCTTAAGGTCCTAGCTCATGTCCAAGGCACCAAAGCCAGCTAAAAAGTCAATAATCGATACCTAAAACGTGAATTGTACTACTTCTTAGTGGCTATTACATCAGCTTAGAAGCTTCATCTGTGTTCTACTATTTTGCTTTTAGTGTCTCCACATACCGCAGCACGTGACATAGCTTTGTAGACGATAAGTACAACCGTTTCAGAGAGAAGAGCGGCCAATGTGACGATCTGACTTAAAGTCGAATCGATAACAAATGACGAAAACGGACGGATTTCTCAGGTTTTTACTGCATATGAACACTTTTCACATTCTCCCGTGCAACTCGGCTGCTAGTCCTCCTTACATGCAGAATCTTAAGGTCCTAGCTCATGTCCAAGGCACCAAAGCCAGCTAAAAAGTCAATAATCGATACCTAAAACTTGAATTGTACTACTTCTTACTGGCTATTACATCAGCTTAGAAGCTTCATCTGTGTTCTACTATTTTGCTTTTAGTGTCTCCACATACCGCAGCACGTGACATAGCTTTGTAGACGATAAGTACAACCGTTTCAGAGGAAAGAGCGGCCAATGTGACGATCTGACTTAAAGCCGATTCGATAACAAATGACGAAAACGGACGGATTTCTCAGGTTTTTACTACATATGAACACTTTTCACATTCTCCCATGCAACTCGGCTGCTAGTCCTCCTTTCATGCAGAATCTTAAGGTCCTAGCTCATGTCCAAGGCACCAAAGCCATGTAAAAAGTCAATAATCGATACCTAAAACTTGAATTGGACTACTTCTTACTCGCTATTACATCAACTTAGAAGCTTCATCTGTGTTCTACTATGGTGCTTTTCCTGTTTCCGCCTACGGCAACACGCGACATAGCTTTGCAGACGATAAGTACAACCGTTTCCGAGAGCAGAGCGGCCAATGTGACGATCTGGCTTTAAGTCGATTCGATAACAAATGACGAAAACGGACAGATTTCTCAGGTTTTTACTACATATGAACACTTTTCACATTTTCCCCTGCAACTCGGCTGCTACTCCTCCTTTCATGCAGAATCTTAAGGTCCTAGCTCATGTCGAAGGCAACAAAGCCAGCTAAAAAGTCAATAATCGATACCTAATACTTGAATTGTACTACTTCTTACTAGCTATTACATCAACTTAGAAGCTTGGTCTGTGTTCTACTATGGTGATTTTAGTGTCTCCGCATACCGCAGCACGCGACATAGCTTTGCAGACGATAAGTACAAGCGTTTCGGAGATAAGAGCGGCCAATGTGACTATCTGGCTTTAAGTCGATTGGATAACAAATGACGAAAACGGACGGATGTCTCAGGTTTTTACTGCATATGAACACTTTTCACATTCTCCCGTGGAACTCGGCTGCTAGTCCTCCTTACATGCAGAATCTTAAGGTCCTAGCTCATGTCGAAGGCACCAAAGCCAGCTAAAAAGTCAATAATCGATACCTAAAACTTGAATTGTACTACTTCTTACTGGCTATTACATCAGCTTAGAAGCTTCATCTGTGTTCTACTATTTTGCTTTTAGTGTCTCCACATACCGCAGCACGTGACATAGCTTTGTAGACGATAAGTACAACCGTTTCAGAGAGAAGAGCGGCCAATGTGACGATCTGACTTAAAGTCGATTCGATAACAAATGACGAAAACGGACGGATTTCTCAGGTTTTTACTGCATATGAACACTTTTCACATTCTCCCGTGCAACTCGGCTGCTAGTCCTCCTTACATGCAGAATCTTAAGGTCCTAGCTCATGTCCAAGGCACCAAAGCCAGCTAAAAAGTCAATAATCGATACCTAAAACTTGAATTGTACTACTTCTTACTGGCTATTACATCAACTTAGAAGCTTCATCTGTGTTTTACTATGCTGCTTGTAGTGTCTCAGCGTACCGCAGCATGCGACATAGCTTTGCAGACGATAAGTACAAGCGTTTCAGAGAGAAGAGCGGCCAATGTGACGATCTGGCTTTAAGTCGATTGGATAACAAATGACGAAAACGGACGAATTTCTCACGTTTTTCTACATATGATCACTTTTCACATTCTCCCGTGCTACTCGGCTGCTAGTCCTCCTTTCATGCAGAATCTTAAGGTCCTAGCTCATGTCCAAGGCACCAAAGCTAGCTAAAAAGGCAATAATCGATACCTAAAACTTGAATTGTACTACTTCTTACTGGCTATTAAATCAACTTAGAAGCTTCATCTGTGTTCTACTATGCTGCTTGTAGTGTCTCAGCATACCGCAGCATGCGACATAGCTTTGCAGACGATAAGTACAAGCGTTTCAGAGAGAAGAGCGGCCAATAAGACGATGTGGCTTTAAGTCGATTCGATAACAAATGACGAAAACGGACGAATTTCCCAGGTTTTTACTACATATGAACACTTTTCACATTCTCCCGTGCTACTCGGCTGCTAGTCCTCCTTTCATGCATAATCTTAAGGTCCTAGCTCATGTCCGAGGCACAAAAGCTAGCTAAAAAGTCAATAATCGATACCTAAAACTTGAATTGTACTACTTCTTACTGGCTATTACATCAACTTAGTAGCTCCATCTGTGTTCTACTATGGTGATTTTAGTGTCTCCGCATACCGCAGCACGCGACATAGCTTTGTAGACGATAAGTACAACCGTTTCAGAGAGAAGAGCGGCAATGTGACGATCTGGCTTTAAGTCGATTCGATAACAAATGACGAAAACGGACGAATTTCTCAGGTTTTTACTACATATGAACACTTTTCACATTCTCCCGTGATACTCGGCTGCTAGTCCTCCTTTCATGCATAATCTTAAGGTCCTAGCTCATGTCCAAGGCACAAAAGCTAGCTAAACAGTCAATAATCGACACCTAAAACTTGAATTGGACTACTTCTTACTCACTATTACATCAACTTAGAAGCTTCATCTGTGTTCTATTATGGTGCTTTTCCTGTTTCCGCCTACGGCAACACGCGACATAGCTTTGCAGACGATAAGTACAACCGTTTCCGAGAGCAGAGCGGCCAATGTGACGATCTGGCTTTAAGTCGATTCGATAACAAATGACGAAAACGGACAGATTTCTCAGGTTTTTACTACATATGAACACTTTTCACATTTTCCCCTGCAACTCGGCTGCTCCTCCTCCTTTCATGCAGAAACTTAAGGTCTTAGCTCATGTCCAAGGCACCAAAGCCAGCTAAAAAGTCAATAATCGATACCTAAAACTTGAATTGTACTACTTCTTACTGGCTATTTCATCAACTTAGAAGCTTGGTCTGTGTTCTACTGTGGTGATTTTAGTGTCTCCGCATACCGCAGCACGCGACATAGCTTTGCAGACGATAAGTACAAGCGTTTCGGAGATAAGAGCGGCCAATGTGACTATCTGGCTTTAAGTCGATTCGATAACAAATGACGAAAACGGACGGATGTCTCAGGTTTTTACTGCATATGAACACTTTTCACATTCTCCCGTGCAACTCGGCTGCTAGTCCTCCTTACATGCAGAATCTTAAGGTCCTAGCTCATGTCGAAGGCACCAAAGCCAGCTAAAAAGTCAATAATCGATACCTAAAACTTGAATTGTACTATTTCTTACTGGCTATTACATCAGCTTAGAAGCTTCATCGGTGTTCTACTATTTTGCTTTTAGTGTCTCCACATACCGCAGCACGTTACATAGCTTTGTAGATGATAAGTACGACCGTTTCAGAGAGAAGAGCGGCCAATGTGACGATCTGACTTAAAGTCGATTCGATAACAAATGACGAAAACGGACGGATTTCTCAGGTTTTTACTGCATATGAACACTTTTCACATTCTCCCGTGCAACTCGGCTGCTAGTCCTCCTTACGTGCACAATCTTAAGGTGCTAGCGCATGTCCAAGGCACCAAAGCCAGCTAAAAAGTCAATAATCGATACCTAAAACTTGAATTGTACTACTTCTTACTGGCTATTACATCAGCTTAGAAGCTTCATCTGTGTTCTACTATTTTGCTTTTAGTGTCTCCACATACCGCAGCACGTGACATAGCTTTGTAGACGATATGTACAACCGTTTCAGAGAGAAGAGCGGCCAATGTGACGATCTGACTTAAAGCCGATTCGATAACAAATGACGAAAACGGACGGATTTCTCAGGTTTTTCCTACATATGAACACTTTTCACATTCTCCCATGCAACTCGGCTGCTAGTCCTCCTTTCATGCAAAATCTTAAGGTCCTAGCTCATGTCCAAGGCACCAAAGCCAGCTAAAAAGTCAATAATCGATACCTAAAACTTGAATTGGACTACTTCTTACTCGCTATTACATCAACTTAGAATCTTCATCTGTGTTCTACTATGGTGCTTTAACTGTTTCCGCCTACGGCAACACGCGACATAGCTTTGCAGACGATAAGTACAACCGTTTCCGAGAGCAGAGCGGCCAATGTGACGATCTGGCTTTAAGTCGATTCGATAACAAATGACGAAAACGGACAGATTTCTCAGGTTTTTACTACATATGAACACTTTTCACATTTTCCCCTGCAACTCGGCTGCTACTCCTCCTTTCATGCAGAATCTTAAGGTCCTAGCTCATGTCCAAGGCACCAAAGCCAGCTAAAAAGTCAATAATCGATACCTTATACTTGAATTGTACTACTTCTTACTGGCTATTACATCAACTTAGAAGCTTGGTCTGTGTTCTACTATGGTGATTTTAGTGTCTCCGCATACCACAGCACGCGACATAGCTTTGCAGACGATAAGTACAAGCGTTTCGGAGATAAGAGCGGCCAATGTGACTATCTGGCTTTAAGTCGATTCGATAACAAATGACGAAAACGGACGGATGTCTCAGGTTTTTACTGCATATGAACACTTTTCACATTCTCCCGTGCAACTCGGCTGCTAGTCCTCCTTACATGCAGAATCTTAAGGTCCTAGCTCATTTCGAAGGCACCAAAGCCAGCTAAAAAGTCAATAATCGATACCTAAAACTTGAATTGTACTACTTCTTACTGGCTATTACATCAGCTTAGAAGCTTCATCTGTGTTATACTATTTTGCTTTTAGTGTCTCCACGTACCGCAGCACGTGACATAGCTTTGTAGACGATAAGTACAACCGTTTCAGAGAGAAGAGCGGCCAATGTGACGATCTGACTTAAAGTCGATTCGATAACAAATGACGAAAACGGACGGATTTCTCAGGTTTTTACTGCATATGAACACTTTTCACATTCTCCCGTGCAACTCGGCTGCTAGTCCTCCTTACATGCAGAATCTTAAGGTCCTAGCTCATGTCCAAGGCACCAAAGCCAGCTAAAAAGTCAATAATCGATACCTAAAACTTGAATTGTACTACTTCTTACTGGCTATTACATCAGCTTAGAAGCTTCATCTGTGTTCTACTATTTTGCTTTTAGTGTCTCCACATACCGCAGCACGTGACATAGCTTTGTAGACGATAAGTACAACCGTTTCAGAGAGAAGAGCGGCCAATGTGAAGATCTGACTTAAAGTCGATTCGATAACAAATGACGAAAACGGACGGATTTCTCAGGTTTTTACTGCATATGAACACTTTTCACATTCTCCCGTGCAACTCGGCTGCTAGTCCTCCTTACATGCAGAATCTTAAGGTCCTAGCTCATGTCCAAGTCACCAAAGCCAGCTAAAAAGTCAATAATCGATACCTAAAACTTGAATTGTACTTCTTCTTACTGGCTATTACATCAACTTAGAAGCTTCATCTGTGTTTTACTATGCTGCTTGTAGTGTCTCAGCATACCGCAGCATGCGACATAGCTTTGCAGACGATAAGTACAAGCGTTTCAGAGAGAAGAGCGGCCAATGTGACGATCTGGCTTTAAGTCGATTCGATAACAAATGACGAAAACGGACGAATTTCTCAGGTTTTTACTACATATGATCACTTTTCACATTCTCCCGTGCTACTCGGCTGCTAGTCCTCCTTTCATGCAAAATCTTAAGGTCCTAGCTCATGTCCAAGGCACCAAAGCTAGCTAAAAAGTCAATAATCGATACCTAAAACTTGAATTGTACTACTTCTTACTGGCTATTACATCAACTTAGAAGCTTCATCTGTGTTCTACTATGCTGCTTGTAGTGTCTCAGCATACCGCAGCATGCGACATAGCTTTGCAGACGATAAGTACAAGCGTTTCAGAGAGAAGAGTGGCCAATAAGACGATGTGGCTTTAAGTCGATTCGATAACAAATGACGAAAACGGACGAATTTCCCAGGTTTTTACTACATATGAACACTTTTCACATTCTCCCGTGCTACTCGGCTGCTAGTCCTCCTTTCATGCAGAATCTTAAGGTCCTAGCTCATGTCCAAGGCACCAAACCTAGCTAAAAAGTCAATAATCGATACCTAATACTTGAATTGTACTACTTCTTACTGGCTATTACATCAACTTAGTAGCTCCATCTGTGTTCTACTATGGTGATTTTAGTGTCTCCGCATACCGCAGCACGCGACATAGCTTTGTAGACGATAAGTACAACCGTTTCAGAGAGAAGAGCGGCCAATGTGACGATCTGACTTAAAGCCGATTCGATAAAAAATGACGTAAACGGACGGATTTCTCAGGTTTTTACTACATATGAACACTTTTCACATTCTCCCATGCAACTCGGCTGCTAGTCCTCCTTTCATGCAGAATCTTAAGGTCCTAGCTCATGTCCAAGGCACCAAAGCCAGCTAAAAAGTCAATAATCGATACCTAAAACTTGAATTGGACTACTTCTTACTCGCTATTACATCAACTTAGAAGCTTCATCTGTGTTCTACTATGGTGCTTTTCCTGTTTCCGCCTACGGCAACACGCGACATAGCTTTGCAGACGATAAGTACAACCGTTTCCGAGAGCAGAGCGGCCAATGTGACGATCTGGCTTTAAGTCGATTCGATAACAAATGAAGAAAACGGACAGATTTCTCAGGTTTTTCCTACATATGAACACTTTTCACATTTTCCCCTGCAACTCGGCTGCTACCCCTCCTTTCATGCAGAATCTTAAGGTCCTAGCTCATGTCCAAGGCACCAAAGCCAGCTAAAAAGTCAATAATCGATACCTAATACTTGAATTGTACTACTTCTTACTGGCTATTACATCAACTTAGAAGCTTGGTCTGTGTTCTACTATGGTGATTTTAGTGTCTCCGCATACCGCAGCACTCGACATAGCTTTGCAGACGATAAGTACAAGCGTTTCGGAGATAAGAGCGGCCAATGTGACTATCTGGCTTTAAGTCGATTCGATAACAAATGACGAAAACGGACGGATTTCTCAGGTTTTTACTGCATATGAACACTTTTCACATTCTCCCGTGCAACTCGGCTGCTAGTCCTCCTTACATGCAGAATCTTAAGGTCCTAGCTCATGTCCAAGGCAACAAAGCCAGCTAAAAAGTCAATAATCGATACCTAAAACTTGAATTGTACTACTTCTTACTGGCTATTACATCAGCTTAGAAGCTTCATCTGTGTCCTACTATTTTGCTTTTAGTGTCTCCACATACCGCAGCACGTGACATAGCTTTGTAGACGATAAGTACAACCGTTTCAGAGAGAAGAGCGGCCAATGTGACGATCTGACTTAAAGTCGATTCGATAACAAATGACGAAAACGGACGGATTTCTCAGGTTTTTACTGCATATGAACACATATCACATTCTCCCGTGCAACTCGGCTGCTAGTCCTCGTTTCATGCAGAATCTTAAGGTCCTAGCTCATGTCCAAGGCACCAAAGCCAGCTAAAAAGTCAATAATCGATACCTAAAACTTGAATTCTACTACTTCTTACTGCCTATTACATCAACTTAGAAGCTTCATCTGTGTTCTACGATAGTGCTTTTAGTGTCTCCACATACCGCAGCACGCGACATAGCTTTGCAGACGATAAGTGCAACCGTTTCCGAGAGCAGAACGGCCAATGTGACGATCTGGCTTTAAGTCGATTCGATTACACATGACGAAAACGGACAGATTTCTCAGGTTTTTACTACATATGAACACTTTTCACATTTTCCCCTGCAACTCGGCTGCTACTCCTCCTTTCATGCAGAATCTTAAGGTCCTAGCTCATGTCCAAGGCACCAAAGCCAGCTAAAAAGTCAATAATCGATACCTAATACTTGAATTGTACTACTTCTTACTGGCTATTACATCAACTTAGAAGCTTGGTCTGTGTTCTACTATGATGATTTTAGTGTCTCCGCATACCGCAGCACGCGACATAGCTTTGCAGACGATAAGTACAAGCGTTTCGGAGATAAGAGCGGCCAATGTGACTATCTGGCTTTAAGTCGATTCGATAACAAATGACGAAAACGGACGGATGTCTCAGGTTTTTACTGCATATGAACACTTTTCACATCCTCCCGTGCAACTCGCCTGCTAGTCCTCCTTACATGCAGAATCTTAAGGTCCTAGCTCATGTCGAAGGCACCAAAGCCAGCTAAAAAGTCAATAAACGATACCTATAACTTGAACTGTACTACTTCTTACTGGCTATTACATCAGCTTAGAAGCTTCATCTGTGTTCTACTATTTTGCTTTTAGTGTCTCCACATACCGCAGCACGTGACATAGCTTTGTAGACGATAAGTACAACCGTTTCAGAGAGAAGAGCGGCCAATGTGACGATCTGACTTAAAGTCGATTCGATAACAAATGACGAAAACGGACGGATTTCTCAGGTTTTTACTGCATATGATCACTTTTCACATTCTCCCGTGCAACTCGGCTGCTAGTCCTCCTTACATGCAGAATCTTAAGGTCCTAGCTCATGTCCAAGGCACCAAAGCCAGCTAAAAAGTCAATAATCGATACCTAAAACTTGAATTGCACTACTTCTTACTGGCTATTACATCAGATTAGAAGCTTCATCTGTGTTCTACTATTTTGCTTTTAGTGTCTCCACATACCGCAGCACGTGACATAGCTTTGTAGACGATAAGTACAACCGTTTCAGAGAGAAGAGCGGCCAATGTGACGATCTGACTTAAAGCCGATTCGATAACAAATGACGAAAACGGACGGATTTCTCAGGTTTTTACTACATATGAACACTTTTCACATTCTCCCGTGCAACTCGGCTGCTAGTCCTCCTTTCATGCAGAATCTTAAGGTCCTAGCTCATGTCCAAGGAACCAAAGCCAGCTAAAAAGTCAATAATCGATACCTAAAACTTGAATTCTACTACTTCTTACTGCCTATTACATCAACTTAGAAGCTTCATCTGTGTTCTACTATAGTGCTTTTAATGTCTCCACATACCGCAGCACGCGACATAGCTTTGCAGACGATAAGTACAACCGTTTCCGAGAGCAGAGCGGCCAATGTGACGATCTGGCTTTAAGTCGATTCGATAACACATGACGAAAACGGACAGATTTCTGAGGTTTTTACTACATATGAACACTTTTCACATCTTCCCCTGCAACTCGGCTGCAACTCCTCCTTTCATGCAGAATCTTAAGGTCCTAGCTCATGTCCAAGGCACCAAAGCCAGCTAAAAAGTCAATAATCGATACCTAATACTTGAATTGTACTACTTCTTACTGGCTATTACATCAACTTAGAAGCTTGGTCTAAGTTGATTTTAGTGTCTCCGCATACCGCAGCACGCGACATAGCTTTGCAGACGATAAGTACAAGCGTTTCGGAGATAAGAGCGGCCAATGTGACTATCTGGCTTTAAGTCGATTCGATAACAAATGACGAAAACGGACGGATGTCTCAGGTTTTTACTGCATATGAACACTTTTCACATTCTCCCGTGCAACTCGGCTGCTAGTCCTCCTTACATGCAGAATCTTAAGGTCCTAGCTCATGTCCAAGGCACCAAAGCCAGCTAAAAAGTCAATAATCGATACCTAAAACTTGAATTGTACTACTTCTTACTGGCTATTACATCAGCTTAGAAGCCTCATCTGTGTTCTACTATTTTGCTTTTAGTGTCTCCACATACCGCAGCACGTGACATAGCTTTGTAGACGATAAGTACAACCGTTTCAGAGAGAAGAGCGGCCAATGTGACGATCTGACTTAAAGTCGATTCGATAACAAATGACGAAAACGGACGGATTTCTCAGGTTTTTACTGCATATGAACACTTTTCACATTCTCCCGTGCTACTCGGCTGCTAGTCCTCCTTTCATGCAGAATCTTAAGGTCCTAGCTCATGTCCAAGGCACCAAAGCCAGCTAAAAAGTCAATAATCGATACCTAAAACTTGAATTGTACTACTTCTTACTGGCTATACATCAACTTAGTAGCTCCATCTGTGTTCTACTATGGTGATTTTAGTGTCTCCGCATACCGCAGCACGCGACATAGCTTTGTAGACGATAAGTACAACCGTTTCAGAGAGAAGAGCGGCCAATGTGACGATCTGGCTTTAAGTCGATTCGATAACAAATGACGAAAACGGACGAATTTCTCAGGTTTTTACTACATATAAACACTTTTCACATTCTCCCGTGCTACTCGGCTGCTAGTCCTCCTTTCATGCAGAATCTTAAGGTCCTAGCTCATGAAACTTCATGGCAGATTAAAACTGTGTGCCCGACCGAGACTCGAACTCGGGACCTTTGCCTTTCGCGGGCAAGTGCTCTACCAACTGAGCTACCGAAGCACGACTCACGTCCGGTACTCACAGCTTTACTTCTGCCAGTGTCGGGCACACAGTTTTAATCTGCCAGGAAGTTTCATATCAGCGCACACTCCGCTGCAGAGTGAAAATCTCATTCTGGAAACATCCCCCAGGCTGTGGCTAAGCCATGTCTCCGCAGTATCCTTTCTTTCAGGAGTGCTAGTTCTGCAAGGTTCGCAGAAGAGCTTCTGTAAAGTTTGGAAGGTGGGAGACGGATACTGGCAGAAGTAAAGCTGTGAGTACCGGACGTGAGTCGTGCTTCGGTAGCTCAGTTGGTAGAGCACTTGCCCGCGAAAGGCAAAGGTCCCGAGTTCGAGTCTCGGTCGGGCACACAGTTTTAATCTGCCAGGAAGTTTCATATCAGCGCACACTCCGCTGCAGAGTGAAAATCTCATTCTGGAAACATCCCCCAGGCTGTGGCTAAGCCATGTCTCCGCAGTATCCTTTCTTTCAGGAGTGCTAGTTCTGCAAGGTTCGCAGAAGAGCTTCTGTAAAGTTTGGAAGGTGGGAGACGGATACTGGCAGAAGTAAAGCTGTGAGTACCGGACGTGAGTCGTGCTTCGGTAGCTCAGTTGGTAGAGCACTTGCCCGCGAAAGGCAAAGGTCCCGAGTTCGAGTCTCGGTCGGGCACACAGTTTTAATCTGCCAGGAAGTTTCATATCAGCGCACACTCCGCTGCAGAGTGAAAATCTCATTCTGGAAACATCCCCCAGGCTGTGGCTAAGCCATGTCTCCGCAGTATCCTTTCTTTCAGGAGTGCTAGTTCTGCAAGGTTCGCAGAAGAGCTTCTGTAAAGTTTGGAAGGTGGGAGACGGATACTGGCAGAAGTAAAGCTGTGAGTACCGGACGTGAGTCGTGCTTCGGTAGCTCAGTTGGTAGAGCACTTGCCCGCGAAAGGCAAAGGTCCCGAGTTCGAGTCTCGGTCGGGCACACAGTTTTAATCTGCCAGGAAGTTTCATATCAGCGCACACTCCGCTGCAGAGTGAAAATCTCATTCTGGTCCTAGCTCATGTCCAAGGCACCAAAGCCAGCTAAAAAGTCAATAATCGATACCTAAATCTTGAATTGTACTACTTCCTACTGGCTATTTCATCAACTTAGAAGCTTGGTCTGTGTTCTACTATGGTGATTTTAGTGTCTCCGCACACCGCAGCACGCGACATAGCTTTGCAGACGATAAGTACAAGCGTTTCGGAGATAAGAGCGGCCAATGTGACTAACTGGCTTTAAGTCGATTCGATAACAAATGACGAAAACGGACGGATGTCTCAGGTTTTTACTGCATATGAACACTTTTCACATTCTCCCGTGCAACTCGGCTGCTAGTCCTCCTTACATGCAGAATCTTAAGGTCCTAGCTCATGTCGAAGGCACCAAAGCCAGCTAAAAAGTCAATAATCGATACCTATGAATTGTACTACTTCTTACTGGCTATTACATCAGCTTAGAAGCTTCATCTGTGTTCTACTATTTTGCTTTTAGTGTCTCCACATACCGCAGCACGTGACATAGCTTTGTAGACGATAAGTACATCCGTTTCAGAGAGAAGAGCGGCCAATGTGACGATCTGACTTAAAGCCGATTCGATAACAAATGACGAAAACGGACGGATTTCTCAGGTTTTTACTACATATGAACACTTTTCACATTCTCCCGTGCAACTCGGCTGCTAGTCCTCGTTTCATGCAGAATCTTAAGGTCCTAGCTCATGTCCAAGGCACCAAAGCCAGCTAAAAAGTCAATAATCGATACCTAAAACTTGAATTCTACTACTTCTTACTGCCTATTACATCAACTTAGAAGCTTCATCTGTGTTCTACGATAGTGCTTTTAGTGTCTCCACATACCGCAGCACGCGACATAGCTTTGCAGACGATAAGTACAACCGTTTCAGAGAGAAGAGCGGCCAATGTGACGATCTGGCTTTAAGTCGATTCGATAAGAAATGAGGAAAACGGATGGATTTCTAAGGATTTTACTACATATGAACACTTTTCACATTCTCCCGTGCAACTCGGCTGCTAGTCCTCCTTTCATGCAGAATCTTAAGGTCCTAGCTCATGTCCAAGGCACCAAAGCCAGCTAAAAAGTCAATAATCGATAGCTAAAACTTGAATTGGACTACTTCTTACTCGCTATTACATCAACTTAGAAGCTTCATCTGTGTTCTACTATGGTTCTTTTCCTGTTTCCGCCTACGGCAACACGCGACATAGCTTTGCAGACGATAAGTACAACCGTTTCCGAGAGCAGAGCGGCCAATGTGACGATCTGGCTTTAAGTCGATTCGATTACACATGACGAAAACGGACAGATTTCTCAGGTTTTTACTACATATGAACACTTTTCACATTTTCCCCTGCAACTCGGCTGCTACTCCTCCTTTCATGCAGAATCTTAAGGTCCTAGCTCATGTCCAAGGCACCAAAGCCAGCTAAAAAGTCAATAATCGATACCTAATACTTGAATTGTACTACTTCTTACTGGCTATTACATCAACTTAGAAGCTTGGTCTGTGTTCTACTATGATGATTTTAGTGTCTCCGCATACCGCAGCACGCGACATAGCTTTGCAGACGATAAGTACAAGCGTTTCGGAGATAAGAGCGGCCAATGTGACTAACTGGCTTTAAGTCGATTCGATAACATATGACGAAAACGGACGGATGTCTCAGGTTTTTACTGCATATGAACACTTTTCACATTCTCCCGTGCAACTCGGCTGCTAGTCCTCCTTACATGCAGAATCTTAAGGTCCTAGCTCATGTCGAAGGCACCAAAGCCAGCTAAAAAGTCAATAATCGATACCTATGAATTGTACTACTTCTTACTGGCTATTACATCAGCTTAGAAGCTTCATCTGTGTTCTACTATTTTGCTTTTAGTGTCTCCACATACCGCAGCACGTGACATAGCTTTGTAGACGATAAGTACATCCGTTTCAGAGAGAAGAGCGGCCAATGTGACGATCTGACTTAAAGCCGATTCGATAACAAATGACGAAAACGGACGGATTTCTCAGGTTTTTACTACATATGACCACTTTTCACATTCTCCCGTGCAACTCGGCTGCTAGTCCTCGTTTCATGCAGAATCTTAAGGTCCTAGCTCATGTCCAAGGCACCAAAGCCAGCTAAAAAGTCAATAATCGATTCCTAAAACTTGAATTCTACTACTTCTTACTGCCTATTACATCAACTTAGAAGCTTCATCTGTGTTCTACGATAGTGCTTTTAGTGTCTCCACATACCGCAGCACGCGACATAGCTTTGCAGACGATAAGTACAACCGTTTCAGAGAGAAGAGCGGCCAATGTGACGATCTGGCTTTAAGTCGATTCGATAAGAAATGAGGAAAACGGATGGATTTCTAAGGATTTTACTACATATGAACACTTTTCACATTCTCCCGTGCAACTCGGCTGCTAGTCCTCCTTTCATGCAGAATCTTAAGGTCCTAGCTCATGTCCAAGGCACCAAAGCCAGCTAAAAAGTCAATAATCGATAGCTAAAACTTGAATTGGACTACTTCTTACTCGCTATTACATCAACTTAGAAGCTTCATCTGTGTTCTACTATGGTTCTTTTCCTGTTTCCGCCTACGGCAACACGCGACATAGCTTTGCAGACGATAAGTACAACCGTTTCCGAGAGCAGAGCGGCCAATGTGACGATCTGGCTTTAAGTCGATTCGATTACACATGACGAAAACGGACAGATTTCTCAGGTTTTTACTACATATGAACACTTTTCACATTTTCCCCTGCAACTCGGCTGCAACTCCTCCTTTCATGCAGAATCTTAAGGTCCTAGCTCATGTCCAAGGCACCAAAGCCAGCTAAAAAGTCAATAATCGATACCTAATACTTGAATTGTACTACTTCTTACTGGCTATTACATCAACTTAGAAGCTTGGTCTGTGTTCTACTATGTTGATTTTAGTGTCTCCGCATACCGCAGCACGCGACATAGCTTAGCAGACGATAAGTACAAGCGTTTCGGAGATAAGAGCGGCCAATGTGACTATCTGGCTTTAAGTCGATTCGATAACAAATGACGAAAACGGACGGATGTCTCAGGTTTTTACTGCATATGAACACTTTTCACATTCTCCCGTGCAACTCGGCTGCTAGTCCTCCTTACATGCAGAATCTTAAGGTCCTAGCTCATGTCCAAGGCACCAAAGCCTGCTAAAAAGTCAATAATCGATACCTAAAACTTGAATTGTACTACTTCTTACTGGCTATTACATCAGCTTAGAAGCTTCATCTGTGTTCTACTATTTTGCTTTTAGTGTCTCCACATACCGCAGCACGTGACATAGCTTTGTAGACGATAAGTACAACCGTTTCAGAGAGAAGAGCGGCCAATGTGACGATCTGATTTAAAGTCGATTCGATAACAAATGACGAAAACGGACGGATTTCTCAGGTTTTTACTGCATATGAACACTTTTCACATTCTCCCGTGCAACTCGGCTGCTAGTCCTCCTTACATGCAGAATCTTAAGGTCCTAGCTCATGTCCAAAGCACCAAAGCCAGCTAAAAAGTCAATAATCGATACCTAAAACTTGAATTGTACTACTTCTTACTGGCTATTACATCAACTTAGAAGCTTCATCTGTGTTCTACTATGCTGCTTGTAGTGTCTCAGCATACCGCAGCATGCGACATAGCTTTGCAGACGATAAGTACAAGCGTTTCAGAGAGAAGAGCGGCCAATAAGACGATGTGGCTTTAAGTCGATTCGATAACAAATGACGAAAATGGACGAATTTCCCAGGTTTTTACTACATATGAACACTTTTCACATTCTCCCGTGCTACTCGGCTGCTAGTCCTCCTTTCATGCAGAATCTTAAGGTCCTAGCTCATGTCCAAGGCACCAAAGCCAGCTAAAAAGTCAATAATCGATACCTAAAACTTGAATTGTACTACTTCTTACTGGCTATACATCAACTTAGTAGCTCCATCTGTGTTCTACTATGGTGATTTTAGTGTCTCCGCATACCGCAGCACGCGACATAGGTTTGTAAACGATAAGTACAACCGTTTCAGAGAGAAGAGCGGTCAATGTGACGATCTGGCTTTAAGTCGATTCGATAACAAATGACGAAAACGGACGAATTTCTCAGGTTTTTACTACATATGAACACTTTTCACATTCTCCCGTGCTACTCGGCTGCTAGTCCTCCTTTCATGCAGAATCTTAAGGTCCTAGCTCATGTCCAAGGCACCAAAGCCAGCTAAAAAGTCAATAATCGATACCTAAAACTTGAATTGGACTACTTCTTACTCGCTATTACATCAACTTAGAAGCTTCATCTGTGTTCTACTATGGTGCTTTTCCTGTTTCCGCCTACGGCAACACGCGACATAGCTTTGCAGACGATAAGTACAACCGTTTCCGAGAGCAGAGCGGCCAATGTGACGATCTGGCTTTAAGTCGATTCAATAACAAATGACGAAAACGGACAGATTTCTCAGGTTTTTACTACATATGAACACTTTTCACATTTTCCCCTGCAACTCGGCTGCTACTCCTCCTTTCATGCAGAATCTTAAGGTCCTAGCTCATGTCCAAGGCACCAAAGCCAGCTAAAAAGTCAATAATCGATACCTTAAACTTGAATTGTACTACTTCTTACTGGCTATTTCATCAACTTAGAAGCTTGGTCTGAGTTCTACTATGGTGATTTTAGTGTCTCCGCATACCGCAGCACGCGACATAGCTTTGCAGACGATAAGTACAAGCGTTTCGGAGATAAGAGCGGCCAATGTGACTATCTGGCTTTAAGTCGATTCGTTAACAAATGACGAAAACGGACGGATGTCTCAGGTTTTTACTGCATATGAACACTTTTCACATTCTCCCGTGCAACTCGGCTGCTAGTCCTCCTTACATGCAGAATCTTAAGGTCCTAGCTCATGTCGAAGGCACCAAAGCCAGCTAAAAAGTCAATAATCGATACCTATGAATTGTACTACTTCTTACTGGCTATTACATCAGCTTAGAAGCTTCATCTGTGTTCTACTATTTTGCTTTTAGTGTCTCCACATACCGCAGCACGTGACATAGCTTTGTAGACGATAAGTACATCCGTTTCAGAGAGAAGAGCGGCCAATGTGACGATCTGACTTAAAGCCGATTCGATAACAAATGACGAAAACGGACTGATTTCTCAGGTTTTTACTACATATGAACACTTTTCACATTCTCCCGTGCAACTCGGCTGCTAGTCCTCGTTTCATGCAGAATCTTAAGGTCCTAGCTCATGTCCAAGGCACCGAAGCCAGCTAAAAAGTCAATAATCGATACCTAAAACTTGAATTCTACTACTTCTTACTGCCTATTACATCAACTTAGAAGCTTCATCTGTGTTCTACGATAGTGCTTTTAGTGTCTCCACATACCGCAGCACGCGACATAGCTTTGCAGACGATAAGTACAACCGTTTCAGAGAGAAGAGCGGCC
Source organism: Schistocerca gregaria (assembly GCF_023897955.1). Classification (NCBI taxonomy): domain Eukaryota; kingdom Metazoa; phylum Arthropoda; class Insecta; order Orthoptera; family Acrididae; genus Schistocerca; species Schistocerca gregaria. Next base: position 133,584,325 of record NC_064930.1, on the reverse strand, counting down.
AATGTGACGATCTGGCTTTCAGTCGATTCGATAAGAAATGAGGAAAACGGATGGATTTCTAAGGATTTTACTACATATGAACACTTTTCACATTCTCCCGTGCAACTCGGCTGCTAGTCCTCCTTTCATGCAGAATCTTAAGGTCCTAGCTCATGTCCAAGGCACCAAAGCCAGCTAAAAAGTCAATAATCGATACGTAAAACTTGAATTGTACTACTTCTTACTGGCTATTACATCAACTTAGAAGCTTCATCTGTGTTCTACTATGGTGCTTTTAGTGTCTCCGCATACCGCAGCACGCGACATAGCTTTGTAGACGATAAGTACAACCGTTTCAGAGAGAAGAGCGGCCAATGTGACGATCTGGCTTTAAGTCGATTCGATAACAAATGACGAAAACGGACGAATTTCTCAGGTTTTTATTACATATGAACACTTTTCACATTCTCCCGTGCTACTCGGCTGCTAGTCCTCCTTTCATGCAGAATCTTAAGGTCCTAGCTCATGTCCAAGGCACCAAAGCCAGCTAAAAAGTCAATAATCGATACCTAAAACTTGAATTGTACTACTTCTTACTGGCTATTACATCAACTTAGAAGCTTCATCTGTGTTCTACTATGCTGCTTGTAGTGTCTCAGCATACCGCAGCATGCGACATAGCTTTGCAGACGATAAGTACAAGCGTTTCAGAGAGAAGAGCGGCCAATAAGACGATGTGGCTTTAAGTCGATTCGATAACAAATGACGAAAACGGACGAATTTCCCAGGTTTTTACTACATATGAACACTTTTCACATTCTCCCGTGCTACTCGGCTGCTAGTCCTCCTTTCATGCAGAATCTTAAGGTCCTAGCTCATGTCCAAGGCACCAAAGCCAGCTAAAAAGTCAATAATCGATACCTAAAACTTGAATTGTACTACTTCTTACTGGCTATTTCATCAACTTAGAAGCTTGGAATGTGTTCTACTATGGTGATTTTAGTGTCTCCGCATACCGCAGCACGCGACATAGCTTTTCAGACGATAAGTACAAGCGTTTCGGAGATAAGAGCGGCCAATGTGACTATCTGGCTTTAAGTCGATTCGTTAACAAATGACGAAAACGGACGGATGTCTCAGGTTTTTACTGCATATGAACACTTTTCACATTCTCCCGTGCAACTCGGCTGCTAGTCCTCCTTACATGCAGAATCTTAAGGTCCTAGCTCATGTCGAAGGCACCAAAGCCAGCTAAAAAGTCAATAATCGATACCTATGAATTGTACTACTTCTTACTGGCTATTACATCAGCTTCGAAGCTTCATCTGTGTTCTACTATTTTGCTTTTAGTGTCTCCACATACCGCAGCACGTGACATAGCTTTGTAGACGATAAGTACATCCGTTTCAGAGAGAAGAGCGGCCAATGTGACGATCTGACTTAAAGCCGATTCGATAACAAATGACGAAAACGGACTGATTTCTCAGGTTTTTACTACATATGAACACTTTTCACATTCTCCCGTGCAACTCGGCTGCTAGTCCTCGTTTCATGCAGAATCTTAAGGTCCTAGCTCATGTCCAAGGCACCAAAGCCAGCTAAAAAGTCAATAATCGATACCTAAAACTTGAATTCTACTACTTCTTACTGCCTATTACATCAATTTAGAAGCTTCATCTGTGTTCAACGATAGTGCTTTTAGTGTCTCCACATACCGCAGCACGCGACATAGCTTTGCAGACGATAAGTACAACCGTTTCAGAGAGAAGAGCGGCCAATGTGACGATCTGGCTTTCAGTCGATTCGATAAGAAATGAGGAAAACGGATGGATTTCTAAGGATTTTACTACATATGAACACTTTTCACATTCTCCCGTGCAACTCGGCTGCTAGTCCTCCTTTCATGCAGAATCTTAAGGTACTAGCTCATGTCCAAGGCACCAAAGCCAGCTAAAAAGTCAATAATCGATACGTAAAACTTGAATTGTACTACTTCTTACTGGCTATGACATCAACTTAGAAGCTTCATCTGTGTTCTACTATGGTGCTTTTAGTGTCTCCGCATACCGCAGCACGCGACATAGCTTTGTAGACGATAAGTACAACCGTTTCAGAGAGAAGAGCGGCCAATGTGACGATCTGGCTTTAAGTCGATTCGATAACAAATGACGAAAACGGACGAATTTCTCAGGTTTTTACTACATATGAACACTTTTCACATTCTCCCGTGCTACTCGGCTGCTAGTCCTCCTTTCATGCAGAATCTTAAGGTCCTAGCTCATGTCCAAGGCACCAAAGCCAGCTAAAAAGTCAATAATCGATACCTAAAACTTGAATTGTACTACTTCTTACTGGCTATTACATCAACTTAGAAGCTTCATCTGTGTTCTACTATGCTGCTTGTAGTGTCTCAGCATACCGCAGCATGCGACATAGCTTTGCAGACGATAAGTACAAGCGTTTCAGAGAGAAGAGCGGCCAATAAGACGATGTGGCTTTAAGTCGATTCGATAACAAATGACGAAAACGGACGAATTTCCCAGGTTTTTACTACATATGAACACTTATCACATTCTCCCGTGCTACTCGGCTGCTAGTCCTCCTTTCATGCAGAATCTTAAGGTCCTAGCTCATGTCCAAGGCACCAAAGCCAGCTAAAAAGTCAATAATCGATACCTAAAACTTAAATTGGACTACTTCTTACAAGCTATTACATCAACTTAGAAGCTTCATCTGTGTTCTACTATGGTGCTTTTCCTGTTTCCGCCTACGGCAACACGCGACATAGCTTTGCAGACGATAAGTACAACCGTTTCCGAGAGCAGAGCGGCCAATGTGACGATCTGGCTTTAAGTCGATTCAATAACAAATGACGAAAACGGACAGATTTCTCAGGTTTTTACTACATATGAACACTTTTCACATTTTCCCCTGCAACTCGGCTGCTACTCCTCCTTTCATGCAGAATCTTAAGGTCCTAGCTCATGTCCAAGGCACCAAAGCCAGCTAAAAAGTCAATAATCGATACCTAAAACTTGAATTGTACTACTTCTTACTGGCTATTTCATCAACTTAGAAGCTTGGTCTGTGTTCTACTATGGTGATTTTAGTGTCTCTGCATACCGCAGCACGCGACATAGCTTTGCAGACGATAAGTACAAGCGTTTCGGAGATAAGAGCGGCCAATGTGACGATCTGGCTTTAAGTCGATTCGATAACAAATGACGAAAACGGACGGATGTCTCAGGTTTTTACTGCATATGAACACTTTTCACATTCTCCCGTGCAACTCGGCTGCTAGTCCTCCTTACATGCAGAATCTTAAGGTCCTAGCTCATGTCGAAGGCACCAAAGCCAGGTAAAAAGTCAATAATCGATACCTATGAATTGTACTATTTCTTACTGGCTATTACATCAGCTTAGAAGCTTCATCTGTGTTCTACTATTTTGCTTTTAGTGTCTCCACATACCGCAGCACGTGACATAGCTTTGTAGACGATAAGTACAACCGTTTCAGAGAGAAGAGCGGCCAATGTGACGATCTGACTTAAAGCTGATTCGACAACAAATGACGAAAACGGACGGATTTCTCAGGTTTTTACTACATATGAACACTTTTCACATTCTCCCGTGCAACTCGGCTGCTAGTCCTCGTTTCATGCAGAATCTTAAGGTCCTAGCTCATGTCCAAGGCACCAAAGCCAGCTAAAAAGTCAATAATCGATACCTAAAACTTGAATTGTACTACTTCTTACTGGCTATTTCATCAACTTAGAAGCTTGGTCTGTGTTCTACTATGGTGATTTTAGTGTCTCCGCATACCGCAGCACGCGACATAGCTTTGCAGACGATAAGTACAAGCGTTTCGGAGATAAGAGCGGCCAATGTGACTATCTGGCTTTAAGTCGATTCGATAACAAATGACGAAAACGGACGGATGTCTCAGGTTTTTACTGCATATGAACACTTTTCACATTCTCCCGTGCAACTCGGCTGCTAGTCCTCCTTACATGCAGAATCTTAAGGTCCTAGCTCATGTCGAAGGCACCAAAGCCAGCTAAAAAGTCAATAATCGATACCTATGAATTGTACTACTTCTTACTGGCTATTACATCAGCTTAGAAGCTTCATCTGTGTTCTACTATTTTGCTTTTAGTGTCTCCACATACCGCAGCACGTGACATAGCTTTGTAGACGATAAGTACAACCGTTTCAGAGAGAAGAGCGGCCAATGTGACGATCTGACTTAAAGCCGATTCGATAACAAATGACGAAAACGGACGGATTTCTCAGGTTTTTACTACATATGAACACTTTTCACATTCTCCCGTGCTACTCGGCTGCTAGTCCTCGTTTCATGCAGAATCTTAAGGTCCTAGCTCATGTCCAAGGCACCAATGCAAGCTAAAAAGTCAATAATCGATACCTAAAACTTGAATTCTACTACTTCTTACTGCCTATTACATCAACTTAGAAGCTTCATCTGTGTTCTACGATAGTGCTTTTAGTGTCTCCACATACCGCAGCACGCGACATAGCTTTGCAGACGATAAGTACAAGCGTTTCGGAGATAAGAGCGGCCAATGTGACTATCTGGCTTTAAGTCGATTCGATAACAAATGACGAAAACGGACGGATGTCTCAGGTTTTTACTGCATATGAACACTTTTCACATTCTCCGGTGCAACTCGGCTGCTAGTCCTCCTTACATGCAGAATCTTAAGGTCCTAGCTCATGTCGAAGGCACCAAAGCCAGCTAAAAAGTCAATAATCGATACCTAAATCTTGAATTGTACTACTTCTTACTGGCTATTACATCAGCTTAGAAGCTTCATCTGTGTTCTACTATTTTGCTTTTAGTGTCTCCACATACCGCAGCACGTGACATAGCTTTGTAGACGATAAGTACAACCGTTTCAGAGAGAAGAGCGGCCAATGTGACGATCTGACTTAAAGTCGATTCGATAACAAATGACAAAAACGGACGAATGTCTCAGGTTTTTACTGCATATGATCACTTTTCACATTCTCCCGTGCAACTCGGCTGCTAGTCCTCCTTACATGCAGAATCTTAAGGTCCTAGCTCATGTCCAAGGCACCAAAGCCAGCTAAAAAGTCAATAATCGATACCTAAAACTTGAATTGCATTACTTCTTACTGGCTATTACATCAGCTTAGAAGCTTCATCTGTGTTCTACTATTTTGCTTTTAGTGTCTCCACATACCGCAGCACGTGACATAGCTTTGTAGACGAGAAGTACAACCGTTTCAGAGAGAAGAGCGGCCAATGTGACGATCTGACTTAAAGCCGATTCGATAACAAATGACGAAAACGGACGGATTTCTCAGGTTTTTACTACATATGAACACTTTTCACATTCTCCCGTGCAACTCGGCTGCTAGTCCTCCTTTCATGCAGAATCTTAAGGTCCTAGCTCATGTCCAAGGAACCAAAGCCAGCTAAAAAGTCAATAATCGATACCTAAAACTTGAATTCTACTACTTCTTACTGCCTATTACATCAACTTAGAAGCTTCATCTGTGTTCTACTATAGTGCTTTTAATGTCTCCACATACCGCAGCACGCGACATAGCTTTGCAGACGATAAGTACAACCGTTTCAGAGAGAAGAGCGGCCAATGTGACGATCTGGCTTTAAGTCGATTCGATAACAAATGACGAAAACGGACGAATTTCTCAGGTTCTTACTACATATGAACACTTTTCACATTCTCCCGTGCTACTCGGCTGCTAGTCCTCCTTTCATGCAGAATCTTAAGGTCCTAGCTCATGTCCAAGGCACCAAAGCCAGCTAAAAAGTCAATAATCGATACCTAAAACTTGAATTGGACTACTTCTTACTCGCTATTACATCAACTTAGAAGCTTCATCTGTGTTCTACTATGGTGCTTTTCCTGTTTCCGCCTACGGCAACACGCGACATAGCTTTGCAGACGATAAGTACAACCGTTTCAGAGAGAAGAGCGGCCAATGTGACGATCTGGCTTTAAGTCGATTCGATAACAAATGACGAAAACGGACGAATTTCTCAGGTTCTTACTACATATGAACACTTTTCACATTCTCCCGTGCTACTCGGCTGCTAGTCCTCCTTTCATGCAGAATCTTAAGGTCCTAGCTCATGTCCAAGGCACCAAAGCCAGCTAAAAAGTCAATAATCGATACCTAAAACTTGAATTGGACTACTTCTTACTCGCTATTACATCAACTTAGAAGCTTCATCTGTGTTCTACTATGGTGCTTTTCCTGTTTCCGCCTACGGCAACACGCGACATAGCTTTGCAGACGATAAGTACAACCGTTTCCGAGAGCAGAGCGGCCAATGTGACGATCTGGCTTTAAGTCGATTCGATAACACATGACGAAAACGGACAGATTTCTCAGGTTTTTACTACATATGAACACTTTTCACATTTTCCCCTGCAACTCGGCTGCTACTCCTCCTTTCATGCAGAATCTTAAGGTCCTAGCTCATGTCCAAGGCACCAAAGCCAGCTAAAAAGTCAATAATCGATACCTAATACTTGAATTGTACTACTTCTTACTGGCTATTACATCAACTTAGAAGCTTGGTCTGTGTTCTACTATGTTGATTTTAGTGTCTCCGCATACCGCAGCACGCGACATAGCTTTGCAGACGATAAGTACAAGCGTTTCGGAGATAAGAGCGGCCAATGTGACTATCTGGCTTTAAGTCGATTCGATAACAAATGACGAAAACGGACGGATGTCTCAGGTTTTTACTGCATATGAACACTTTTCACATTCTCCCGTGCAACTCGGCTGCTAGTCCTCCTTACATGCAGAATCTTAAGGTCCTAGCTCATGTCCAAGGCACCAAAGCCAGCTAAAAAGTCAATAATCGATACCTAAAACTTGAATTGTACTACTTCTTACTGGCTATTGCATCAGCTTAGAAGCTTCATCTGTGTTCTACTATTTTGCTTTTAGTGTCTCCACATACCGCAGCACGTGACATAGCTTTGTAGACGATAAGTACAACCGTTTCAGAGAGAAGAGCGGCCAATGTGACGATCTGACTTAAAGTCGATTCGATAACAAATGACGAAAACGGACGGATTTCTCAGGTTTTTACTGCATATGAACACTTTTCACATTCTCCCGTGCAACTCGGCTGCTAGTCCTCGTTTCATGCAGAATCTTAAGGTCCTAGCTCATGTCCAAGGCACCAAAGCCAGCTAAAAAGTCAATAATCGATACCTAAAACTTGAATTGCACTACTTCTTACTGGCTATTACATCAGCTTAGAAGCTTCATCTGTGTTCTACTATTTTGCTTTTAGTGTCTCCACATACCGCAGCACGTGACATAGCTTTGTAGACGATAAGTACAACCGTTTCAGAGAGAAGAGCGGCCAATGTGACGATCTGACTTAAAGTCGATTCGATAACAAATGACGAAAACGGACGGATTTCTCAGGTTTTTACTGCATATGAACACTTTTCACATTCTCCCTTGCAACTCGGCTGCTAGTCCTCCTTACATGCAGAATCTTAAGGTCCTAGCTCATGTCGAAGGCACCAAAGCCAAATAAAAAGTCAATAATCGATACCTAAAACTTGAATTGTACTACTTCTTACTGGCTATTACATCAACTTAGAAGCTTCATCTGTGTTCTACTATTCTGCTTGTAGTGTCTCAGCATACCGCAGCATGCGACATAGCTTTGCAGACGATAAGTACAAGCGTTTCAGAGAGAAGAGCGGCCAATAAGACGATGTGGCTTTAAGTCGATTCGATAACAAATGACGAAAACGGACGAATTTCCCAGGTTTTTACTACATATGAACACTTTTCACATTCTCCCGTGCTACTCGGCTGCTAGTCCTCCTTTCATGCAGAATCTTAAGGTCCTAGCTCATGTCCAAGGCACCAAAGCTAGCTAAAAAGTCTATTATCGATACCTAAAACTTGAATTGTACTACTTCTTACTGGCTATTACATCAACTTAGTAGCTCCATCTGTGTTCTACTATGGTGATTTTAGTGTCTCCGCATACCGCAGCACGCGACATAGCTTTGTAGACGATAAGTACAACCGTTTCAGAGAGAAGAGCGGCCAATGTGACGATCTGGCTTTAAGTCGATTCGATAACAAATGACGAAAACGGACGAATTTCTCAGGTTTTTACTACATATGAACACTTTTCACATTCTCCCGTGCTACTCGGCTGCTAGTCCTCCTTTCATGCAGAATGTTAAGGTCCTAGCTCATGTCGAAGGCACCAAAGCCAGCTAAAAAGTCAATAATCGATACCTAAAACTTGAATTGGACTACTTCTTACTCGCTATTACGTCAACTTAGAAGCTTCATCTGTGTTCTACTATGGTGCTTTTCCTGTTTCCGCCTACGGCAACACGCGACATAGCTTTGCAGACGATAAGTACAACCGTTTCCGAGAGCAGAGCGGCCAATGTGACGATCTGGCTTTAAGTCGATTCGATAACAAATGACGAAAACGGACAGATTTCTCAGGTTTTTACTACATATGAACACTTTTCACATTTTCCCCTGCAACTCGGCTGCTACTCCTCCTTTCATGCAGAATCTTAAGGTCCTAGCACATGTCCAAGGCACCAAAGCCAGCTAAAAAGTCAATAATCGATACGTAAAACTTGAATTGTACTACTTCTTACTGGCTATTTCATCAACTTAGAAGCTTGGTCTGTGTTCTACTATGGTGATTTTAGTGTCTCCGCATACCGCAGCACGCGACATAGCTTTGCAGACGATAAGTACAAGCGTTTCGGAGATAAGAGCGGCCAATGTGACTATCTGGCTTTAAGTCGATTCGATAACAAATGACGAAAACGGACGGATGTCTCAGGTTTTTACTGCATATGAACACTTTTCACATTCTCCCGTGCAACTCGGCTGCTAGTCCTCCTTACATGCAGAATCTTAAGGTCCTAGCTCATGTCGAAGGCACCAAAGCCAGCTAAAAAGTCAATAATCGATACCTATGAATTGTACTACTTCTTACTGGCTATTACATCAGCTTAGAAGCTTCATCTGTGTTCTACTATGGTGCTTTTCCTGTTTCCGCCTACGGCAACACGCGACATAGCTTTGCAGACGATAAGTACAACCGTTTCCGAGAGCAGAGCGGCCAATGTGACGATCTGGCTTTAAGTCGATTCGATAACAAATGACGAAAACGGACAGATTTCTCAGGTTTTTACTACATATGAACACTTTTCACATTTTCCCCTGCAACTCGGCTGCTACTCCTCCTTTCATGCAGAATCTTAAGGTCCTAGCTCATGTCCAAGGCACCAAAGCCAGCTAAAAAGTCAATAATCGATACCTAAAACTTGAATTCTACTACTTCTTACTGCCTATTACATCAACTTAGAAGCTTCATCTGTGTTCTACGATAGTGCTTTTAGTGCCTCCACATACCGCAGCACGCGACATAGCTTTGCAGACGATAAGTACAACCGTTTCAGAGAGAAGAGCGGCCAATGTGACGATCTGGCTTTAAGTCGATTCGATAAGAAATGAGGAAAACGGATGGATTTCTAAGGTTTTTACTACATATGAACACTTTTCACATTCTCCCGTGCAACTCGGCTGCTAGTCCTCCTTTCATGCAGAATCTTAAGGTACTAGCTCATGTCCAAGGCACCAAAGCCAGCTAAAAAGTCAATAATCGATACGTAAAACTTGAATTGTACTACTTCTTACTGGCTATTACATCAACTTAGAAGCTTCATCTGTGTTCTACTATGGTGCTTTTAGTGTCTCCGCATACCGCAGCACGCGACATAGCTTTGTAGACGATAAGTACAACCTTTCAGAGAGAAGAGCGGCCAATGTGACGATCTGGCTTTAAGTCGATTCGATAACAAATGACGAAAACGGACGAATTTCTCAGGTTCTTACTACATATGAACACTTTTCACATTCTCCCGTGCTACTCGGCTGCTAGTCCTCCTTTCATGCAGAATCTTAAGGTCCTAGCTCATGTCCAAGGCACCAAAGCCAGCTAAAAAGTCAATAATCGATACCTAAAACTTGAATTGGACTACTTCTTACTGGCTATTACATCAATTTAGAAGCTTCATCTGTGTTCTACTATGGTGCTTTTCCTGTTTCCGCCTACGGCAACACGCGACATAGCTTTGCAGACGATAAGTACAACCGTTTCCGAGAGCAGAGCGGCCAATGTGACGATCTGGCTTTAAGTCGATTCGATAACACATGACGAAAACGGACAGATTTCTCAGGTTTTTACTACATATGAACACTTTTCACATTTTCCCCTGCAACTCGGCTGCTACTACTCCTTTCATGCAGAATCTTAAGGTCCTAGCTCATGTCCAAGGCACCAAAGCCAGCTAAAAAGTCAATAATCGATACCTAATACTTGAATTGTACTACTTCTTACTGATTATTACATCAACTTAGAAGCTTGGTCTGTGTTCTACTATGATGATTTTAGTGTTTAGCATACCGCAGCACGCGACATAGCTTTGCAGACGATAAGTACAAGCGTTTCAGAGAGAGGAGCGGCCAATAAGACGATGTGGCTTTAAGTCGATTCGATAACAAATGACGAAAACGGACGAATTTCCCAGGTTTTTACTACATATGAACACTTTTCACATTCTCCCGTGCTACTCGGCTGCTAGTCCTCCTTACATGCAGAATCTTAAGGTCCTAGCTCATGTCGAAGGCACCAAAGCCAGCTAAAAAGTCAATAATCGATACCTAAAACTTGAATTGTACTACTTCTTACTGGCTATTACATCAGCTTAGAAGCTTCATCTGTGTTCTACTATTTTGCTTTTAGTGTCTCCACATACCGCAGCACGTGACATAGCTTTGTAGACGATAAGTACAACCGTTTCGGAGATAAGAGCGGCCAATGTGACGATCTGACTTAAAGCCGATTCGATAACAAATGACGAAAACGGACGGATTTCTCAGGTTTTTACTGCATATGAACACTTTTCACATTCTCCCGTGCAACTCGGCTGCTAGTCCTCCTTACATGCAGAATCTTAAGGTCCTAGCTCATGTCCAAGGAACCAAAGCCAGCTAAAAAGTCAATAATCGATACCTAAAACTTGAATTGCACTACTTCTTACTGGCTATTACATCAGCTTAGAAGCTTCATCTGTGTTCTACTATTTTGCTTTTAGTGTCTCCACATACCGCAGCACGTGACATAGCTTTGTAGACGATAAGTACAACCGTTTCAGAGAGAAGAGCGGCCAATGTGACGATCTGACTTAAAGTCGATTCGATAACAAATCACGAAAACGGACGGATTTCTCAGGTTTTTACTACATATGAACACTTTTCACATTCTCCCGTGCAACTCGGCTGCTAGTCCTCCTTTCATGCAGAATCTTAAGGTCCTAGCTCATGTCCAAGGAACCAAAGCCAGCTAAAAAGTCAATAATCGATACCTAAAACTTGAATTCTACTACTTCTTACTGCCTATTACATCAACTTAGAAGCTTCATCTGTGTTCTACTATAGTGCTTTTAATGTCTCCACATACCGCAGCACGCGACATAGCTTTGCAGACGATAAGTACATCCGTTTCAGAGAGAAGAGCGGCCAATGTGACGATCTGGCTTTAAGTCGATTCGATAAGAAATGAGGAAAACGGATGGATTTCTAAGGTTTTTACTACATATGAACACTTTTCACATTCTCCCGTGCAACTCGGCTGCTAGTCCTCCTTTCATGCAGAATCTTAAGGTACTAGCTCATGTCCAAGGCACCAAAGCCAGCTAAAAAGTCAATAATCGATACGTAAAACTTGAATTGTACTACTTCTTACTGGCTATTACATCAACTTAGAAGCTTCATCTGTGTTCTACTATGGTGCTTTTAGTGTCTCCGCATACCGCAGCACGCGACATAGCTTTGTAGACGATAAGTACAACCGTTTCAGAGAGAAGAGCGGCCAATGTGACGATCTGGCTTTAAGTCGATTCGATAACAAATGACGAAAACGGACGAATTTCTCAGGTTTTTACTACATATGAACACTTTTCACATTCTCCCGTGCTACTCGGCTGCTAGTCCTCCTTTCATGCAGAATCTTAAGGTCCTAGCTCATGTCCAAGGCACCAAAGCCAGCTAAAAAGTCAATAATCGATACCTAAAACTTGAATTGGACTACTTCTTACTCGCTATTACATCAACTTAGAAGTTTCATCTGTGTTCTACTATGGTGCTTTTCCTGTTTCCGCCTACGGCAACACGCGACATAGCTTTGCAGACGATAAGTACAACCGTTTCAGAGAGCAGAGCGGCCAATGTGACGATCTGACTTAAAGCGGATTCGATAACAAATGACGAAAACGGACGGATTTCTCAGGTTTTTACTACATATGAACACTTTTCACATTCTCCCGTGCAACTCGGCTGCTAGTCCTCCTTTCATGCAGAATCTTAAGGTCCTAGCTCATGTCCAAGGAACCAAAGCCAGCTAAAAAGTCAATAATCGATACCTAAAACTTGAATTCTACTACTTCTTACTGCCTATTACATCAACTTAGAAGCTTCATCTGTGTTCTACTATAGTGCTTTTAATGTCTCCACATACCGCAGCACGCGACATAGCTTTGCAGACGATAAGTACATCCGTTTCAGAGAGAGAAGCGGCCAATGTGACGATCTGGCTTTTTAGTCGAATCGATAAGAAATGAGGAAAACGGATGGATTTCTAAGGTTTTTACTACATATGAACACTTTTCACATTCTCCCGTGCAACTCGGCTGCTAGTCCTCCTTTCATGCAGAATCTTAAGGTACTAGCTCATGTCCAAGGCACCAATGCCAGCTAAAAAGTCAATAATCGATACGTAAAACTTGAATTGTACTACTTCTTACTGGCTATTACATCAACTTAGAAGCTTCATCTGTGTTCTACTATGGTGCTTTTAGTGTCTCCGCATACCGCAGCACGCGACATAGCTTTGTAGACGATAAGTACAACCGTTTCAGAGAGAAGAGCGGCCAATGTGACGATCTGGCTTTAAGTCGATTCGATAACAAATGACGAAAACGGACGAATTTCTCAGGTTTTTACTACATATGAACACTTTTCACATTCTCCCGTGCTACTCGGCTGCTAGTCCTCCTTTCATGCAGAATCTTAAGGTCCTAGCTCATGTCCAAGGCACCAAAGCCAGCTAAAAAGTCAATAATCGATACCTAAAACTTGAATTGGACTACTTCTTACTCGCTATTACATCAACTTAGAAGCTTCATCTGTGTTCTACTATGGTGCTTTTCCTGTTTCCGCCTACGGCAACACGCGACATAGCTTTGCAGACGATAAGTACCTCCGTTTCCGAGAGCAGAGCGGCCAATGTGACGATCTGGCTTTAAGTCGATTCGATAACAAATGACGAAAACGGACAGATTTCTCAGGTTTTTACTACATATGAACACTTTTCACATTTTCCCCTGCAACTCGGCTGCTACTCCTCCTTTCATGCAGAATCTTAAGGTCCTAGCTCATGTCCAAGGCACCAAAGCCAGCTAAAAAGTCAATAATCGATACCTAAAACTTGAATTGTACTACTTCTTACTGGCTATTACATCAACTTAGAAGCTTCATCTGTGTTTTACTATGCTGCTTGTAGTGTCTCAGCATACCGCAGCATGCGACATAGCTTTGCAGACGATAAGTACAAGCGTTTCAGAGAAAAGAGCGGCCAATGTGACGATCTGGCTTTAAGTCGATTCGATAACAAATGACGAAAACGGACGAATTTCTCAGGTTTTTACTACATATGATCACTTTTCACACTCTCCCGTGCTACTCGGCTGCTAGTCCTCCTTTCATGCAGAATCTTAAGGTCCTAGCTCATGTCCAAGGCACCAAAGCTAGCTAAAAAGTCAATAATCGATACCTAAAACTTGAATTGTACTACTTCTTACTGGCTATTACATCAACTTAGTAGCTCCATCTGTGTTCTACTATGGTGATTTTAGTGTCTCCGCATACTGCAGCACGCGACATAGCTTTGTAGACGATAAGTACAACCGTTTCAGAGAGAAGAGCGGCCAATGTGACGATCTGGCTTTAAGTCGATTCGATAGCAAATGACGAAAACGGACGAATTTCTCAGGTTTTTACTACATATGAACACTTTTCACATTCTCCCGTGCTACTCGGCTGCTAGTCCTCCTTTCATGCAGAATCTTAAGGTCCTAGCTCATGTCCAAGGCACCAAAGCCAGCTAAAAAGTCAATAATCGATACCTAAAACTTGAATTGGACTACTTCTTACTCGCTATTACATCAACTTAGAAGCTTCATCTGTGTTCTACTATGGTGCTTTTCCTGTTTCCGCCTACGGCAACACGCGACATAGCTTTGCAGACGATAAGTACAACCGTTTCCGAGAGCAGAGCGGCCAATGTGACGATCTGGCTTTAAGTCGATTCGATAACAAATGACGAAAACGGACAGATTTCTCAGGTTTTTACTACATATGAACACTTTTCACATTTTCCCCTGCAACTCGGCTGCTACTCCTCCTTTCATGCAGAATCTTAAGGTCCTAGCTCATGTCCAAGGCACCAAAGCCAGCTAAAAAGTCAATAATCGATACCTAAAACTTGAATTGTACTACTTCTTACTGGCTATTTCATCAACTTAGAAGCTTGGTCTGTGTTCTACTATGGTGATTTTAGTGTCTCCGCATACCGCAGCACGCGACATAGCTTTGCAGACGATAAGTACAAGCGTTTCGGAGATAAGAGCGGCCAATGTGACTATCTGGCTTTAAGTCGATTCGATAACAAATGACGACAACGGACGGATGTCTCAGGTTTTTACTGCATATGAACACTTTTCACATTCTCCCGTGCAACTCGGCTGCTAGTCCTCCTTACATGCAGAATCTTAAGGTCCTAGCTCATGTCGAAGGCACCAAAGCCAGCTAAAAAGTCAATAATCGATACCTATGAATTGTACTACTTCTTACTGGCTATTACATCAGCTTAGAAGCTTCATCTGTGTTCTACTATTTTGCTTTTAGTGTCTCCACGTACCGCAGCACGTGACATAGCTTTGTAGACGATAGGTACAACCGTTTCAGAGAGAAGAGTTGCCAATGTGACGATCTGACTTAAAGCCGATTCGATAACAAATGACGAAAACGGACGGATTTCTCAGGTTTTTACTACATATGAACACTTTTCACATTCTCCCGTGCAACTCGGCTGCTAGTCCTCCTTTCATGCAGAATCTTAAGGTCCTAGCTCATGTCCAAGGCACCAAAGCCAGCTAAAAAGTCAATAATCGATACCTAAAACTTGAATTCTACTACTTCTTACTGCCTATTACATCAACTTAGAAGCTTCATCTGTGTTCTACGATAGTGCTTTTAGTGTCTCCACATACCGCAGCACGCGACATAGCTTTGCAGACGATAAGTACAACCGTTTCAGAGAGAAGAGCGGCCAATGTGACGATCTGGCTTTAAGTCGATTCGATACGAAATGAGGAAAACGGATGGATTTCTAAGGTTTTTACTACATATGAACACTTTTCACATTCTCCCGTGCAACTCGGCTGCTAGTCCTCCTTTCATGCAGAATCTTAAGGTACTAGCTCATGTCCAAGGCACCAAAGCCAGCTAAAAAGTCAATAATCGATACGTAAAACTTGATTTGTACTACTTCTTACTGGCTATTACATCAACTTAGAAGCTTCATCTGTGTTCTACTATGTTGCTTTTAGTGTCTCCGCATACCGCAGCACGCGACATAGCTTTGTAGACGATAAGTACAACCGTTTCAGAGAGAAGAGCGGCCAATGTGACGATCTGGCTTTAAGTCGATTCGATACGAAATGAGGAAAACGGATGGATTTCTAAGGTTTTTACTACATATGAACACTTTTCACATTCTCCCGTGCAACTCGGCTGCTAGTCCTCCTTTCATGCAGAATCTTAAGGTACTAGCTCATGTCCAAGGCACCAAAGCCAGCTAAAAAGTCAATAATCGATACGTAAAACTTGAATTGTACTACTTCTTACTGGCTATTACATCAACTTAGAAGCTTCATCTGTGTTCTACTATGGTGCTTTTAGTGTCTCCGCATACCGCAGCACGCGACATAGCTTTGTAGACGATAAGTACAACCGTTTCAGAGAGAAGAGCGGCCAATGTGACGATCTGGCTTTAAGTCGATTCGATAACAAATGACGAAAACGGACGAATTTCTCAGGTTTTTACTACATATGAACACTTTTCACATTCTCCCGTGCTACTCGGCTGCTAGTCCTCCTTTCATGCAGAATCTTAAGGTCCTAGCTCATGTCCAAGGCACCAAAGCCAGCTAAAAAGTCAATAATCGATACCTAAAACTTGAATTGGACTACTTCTTACTCGCTATTACATCAACTTAGAAGCTTCATCTGTGTTCTACTATGGTGCTTTTCCTGTTTCCGCCTACGGCAACACGCGACATAGCTTTGCAGACGATAAGTACAACCGTTTCAGAGAGCAGAGCGGCCAATGTGACGATCTGACTTAAAGCCGATTCGATAACAAATGACGAAAACGGACGGATTACTCAGGTTTTTACTAAATATGAACACTTTTCACATTCTCCCGTGCAACTCGGCTGCTAGTCCTCCTTTCATGCAGAATCTTAAGGTCCTAGCTCATGTCCAAGGAACCAACGCCAGCTAAAAAGTCAATAATCGATACCTAAAACTTGAATTCTACTACTTCTTACTGCCTATTACATCAACTTAGAAGCTTCATCTTTGTTCTACTATAGTGCTTTTAATGTCTCCACATACCGCAGCACGCGACATAGCTTTGCAGACGATAAGTACATCCGTTTCAGAGAGAAGAGCGGCCAATGTGACGATCTGGCTTTAAGTCGAATCGATAAGAAATGAGGAAAACGGATGGATTTCTAAGGTTTTTACTACATATGAACACTTTTCACATTCTCCCGTGCAACTCGGCTGCTAGTCCTCCTTTCATGCAGAATCTTAAGGTACTAGCTCATGTCCAAGGCACCAAAGCCAGCTAAAAAGTCAATAATCGATACGTAAAACTTGAATTGTACTACTTCTTACTGGCTATTACATCAACTTAGAAGCTTCATCTGTGTTCTACTATGGTGCTTTTAGTGTCTCCGCATACCGCAGCACGCGACATAGCTTTGTAGACGATAAGTACAACCGTTTCAGAGAGAAGAGCGGCCAATGTGACGATCTGGCTTTAAGTCGATTCGATAACAAATGACGAAAACGGACGAATTTCTCAGGTTTTTACTACATATGAACACTTTTCACATTCTCCCGTGCTACTCGGCTGCTAGTCCTCCTTTCATGCAGAATCTTAAGGTCCTAGCTCATGTCCAAGGCACCAAAGCCAGCTAAAAAGTCAATAATCGATAACTAAAACTTGAATTGGACTACTTCTTACTCGCTAATACATCAACTTAGAAGCTTCATCTGTGTTCTACTATGGTGCTTTTCCTGTTTCCGCCTACGGCAACACGCGACATAGCTTTGCAGACGATAAGTACAACCGTTTCCGAGAGCAGAGCGGCCAATGTGACGATCTGGCTTTAAGTCGATTCGATAACAAATGACGAAAACGGACAGATTTCTCAGGTTTTTACTACATATGAACACTTTTCACATTTTCCCCTGCAACTCGGCTGCTACTCCTCCTTTCATGCAGAATCTTAAGGTCCTAGCTCATGTCCAAGGCACCAAAGCCAGCTAAAAAGTCAATAATCGATACCTAAAACTTGAATTGTACTACTTCTTACTGGCTATTACATCAACTTAGAAGCTTCATCTGTGTTTTACTATGCTGCTTGTAGTGTCTCAGCATACCGCAGCATGCGACATAGCTTTGCAGACGATAAGTACAAGCGTTTCAGAGAGAAGAGCGGCCAATGTGACGATCTGGCTTTAAGTCGATTCGATAACAAATGACGAAAACGGACGAATTTCTCAGGTTTTTACTACATATGATCACTTTTCACACTCTCCCGTGCTACTCGGCTGCTAGTCCTCCTTTCATGCAGAATCTTAAGGTCCTAGCTCATGTCCAAGGCACCAAAGCTAGCTAAAAAGTCAATAATCGATACCTAAAACTTGAATTGTACTACTTCTTACTGGCTATTACATCAACTTAGTAGCTCCATCTGTGTTCTACTATGGTGATTTTAGTGTCTCCGCATACCGCAGCACGCGACATAGCTTTGTAGACGATAAGTACAACCGTTTCAGAGAGAAGAGCGGCCAATGTGACGATCTGGCTTTAAGTCGATTCGATAGCAAATGACGAAAACGGACGAATTTCTCAGGTTTTTACTACATATGAACACTTTTCACATTCTCCCGTGCTACTCGGCTGCTAGTCCTCCTTTCATGCAGAATCTTAAGGTCCTAGCTCATGTCCAAGGCACCAAAGCCAGCTAAAAAGTCAATAATCGATACCTAAAACTTGAATTGGACTACTTCTTACTCGCTATTACATCAACTTAGAAGCTTCATCTGTGTTCTACTATGGTGCTTTTCCTGTTTCCGCCTACGGCAACACGCGACATAGCTTTGCAGACGATAAGTACAACCGTTTCCGAGAGCAGAGCGGCCAATGTGACGATCTGGCTTTAAGTCGATTCGATAACAAATGACGAAAACGGACAGATTTCTCACGTTTTTACTACATATGAACACTTTTCACATTTTCCCCTGCAACTCGGCTGCTACTCCTCCTTTCATGCAGAATCTTAAGGTCCAAGCTCATGTCCAAGGCACCAAAGCCAGCTAAAAAGTCAATAATCGATACCTAAAACTTGAATTGTACTACTTCTTACTGGCTATTTCATCAACTTAGAAGCTTGGTCTGTGTTCTACTATGGTGATTTTAGTGTCTCCGCATACCGCAGCACGCGACATAGCTTTGCAGACGATAAGTACAAGCGTTTCGGAGATAAGAGCGGCCAATGTGACTATCTGGCTTTAAGTCGATTCGATAACAAATGACGACAACGGACGGATGTCTCAGGTTTTTACTGCATATGAACACTTTTCACATTCTCCCGTGCAACTCGGCTGCTAGTCCTCCTTACATGCAGAATCTTAAGGTCCTAGCTCATGTCGAAGGCACCAAAGCCAGCTAAAAAGTCAATAATCGATACCTATGAATTGTACTACTTCTTACTGGCTATTACATCAGCTTAGAAGCTTCATCTGTGTTCTACTATTTTGCTTTTAGTGTCTCCACGTACCGCAGCACGTGACATAGCTTTGTAGACGATAAGTACAACCGTTTCAGAGAGAAGAGTTGCCAATGTGACGAACTGACTTAAAGCCGATTCGATAACAAATGACGAAAACGGACGGATTTCTCAGGTTTTTACTACATATGAACACTTTTCACATTCTCCCGTGCAACTCGGCTGCTAGTCCTCCTTTCATGCAGAATCTTAAGGTCCTAGCTCATGTCCAAGGCACCAAAGCCAGCTAAAAAGTCAATAATCGATACCTAAAACTTGAATTCTACTACTTCTTACTGCCTATTACATCAACTTAGAAGCTTCATCTGTGTTCTACGATAGTGCTTTTAGTGTCTCCACATACCGCAGCACGCGACATAGCTTTGCAGACGATAAGTACAACCGTTTCAGAGAGAAGAGCGGCCAATGTGACGATCTGGCTTTAAGTCGATTCGATACGAAATGAGGAAAACGGATGGATTTCTAAGGTTTTTACTACATATGAACACTTTTCACATTCTCCCGTGCAACTCGGCTGCTAGTCCTCCTTTCATGCTGAATCTTAAGGTACTAGCTCATGTCCAAGGCACCAAAGCCAGCTAAAAAGTCAATAATCGATACGTAAAACTTGATTTGTACTACTTCTTACTGGCTATTACATCAACTTAGAAGCTTCATCTGTGTTCTACTATGTTGCTTTTAGTGTCTCCGCATACCGCAGCACGCGACATAGCTTTGTAGACGATAAGTACAACCGTTTCAGAGAGAAGAGCGGCCAATGTGACGATCTGGCTTTAAGTCGATTCGATAACAAATGACGAAAACGGACGAATTTCTCAGGTATTTACTACATATGATCACTTTTCACACTCTCCCGTGCTACGCGGCTGCTAGTCCTCCTTTCATGCAGAATCTTAAGGTCCTAGCTCATGTCCAAGGCACCAAAGCTAGCTAAAAAGTCAATAATCGATACTTAAAACTTGAATTGTACTACTTCTTACTGGCTATTACATCAACTTAGTAGCTCCATCTGTGTTCTACTATGGTGATTTTAGTGTCTCCGCATACCGCAGCACGCGACATAGCTTTGTAGACGATAAGTACAACCGTTTCAGAGAGAAGAGCGGCCAATGTGACGATCTGGCTTTAAGTCGATTCGATAGCAAATGACGAAAACGGACGAATTTCTCAGGTTTTTACTACATATGAACACTTTTCACATTCTCCCGTGCTACTCGGCTGCTAGTCCTCCTTTCATGCAGAATCTTAAGGTCCTAGCTCATGTCCAAGGCACCAAAGCCAGCTAAAAAGTCAATAATCGATACCTAAAACTTGAATTGGACTACTTCTTACTCGCTATTACATCAACTTAGAAGCTTCATCTGTGTTCTACTATGGTGCTTTTCCTGTTTCCGCCTACGGCAACACGCGACATAGCTTTGCAGACGATAAGTACAACCGTTTCCGAGAGCAGAGCGGCCAATGTGACGATCTGGCTTTAAGTCGATTCGATAACAAATGACGAAAACGGACAGATTTCTCAGGTTTTTACTACATATGAACACTTTTCACATTTTCCCCTGCAACTCGGCTGCTACTCCTCCTTTCATGCAGAATCTTAAGGTCCTAGCTCATGTCCAAGGCACCAAAGCCAGCTAAAAAGTCAATAATCGATACCTAAAACTTGAATTGTACTACTTCTTACTGGCTATTTCATCAACTTAGAAGCTTGGTCTGTGTTCTACTATGGTGATTTTAGTGTCTCCGCATACCGCAGCACGCGACATAGCTTTGCAGACGATAAGTACAAGCGTTTCGGAGATAAGAGCGGCCAATGTGACTATCTGGCTTTAAGTCGATTCGATAACAAATGACGACAACGGACGGATGTCTCAGGTTTTTACTGCATATGAACACTTTTCACATTGTCCCGTGCAACTCGGCTGCTAGTCCTCCTTACATGCAGAATCTTAAGGTCCTAGCTCATGTCGAAGGCACCAAAGCCAGCTAAAAAGTCAATAATCGATACCTATGAATTGTACTACTTCTTACTGGCTATTACATCAGCTTAGAAGCTTCATCTGTGTTCTACTATTTTGCTTTTAGTGTCTCCACGTACCGCAGCACGTGACATATCTTTGTAGACGATAAGTACAACCGTTTCAGAGAGAAGAGTTGCCAATGTGACGATCTGACTTAAAGCCGATTCGATAACAAATGACGAAAACGGACGGATTTCTTAGGTTTTTACTACATATGAACACTTTTCACATTCTCCCGTGCAACTCGGCTGCTAGTCCTCCTTTCATGCAGAATCTTAAGGTCCTAGCTGATGTCCAAGGCACCAAAGCCAGCTAAAAAGTCAATAATCGATACCTAAAACTTGAATTCTACTACTTCTTACTGCCTATTACATCAACTTAGAAGCTTCATCTGTGTTCTACGATAGTGCTTTTAGTGTCTCCACATACCGCAGCACGCGACATAGCTTTGCAGACGATAAGTACAACCGTTTCAGAGAGAAGAGCGGCCAATGTGACGATCTGGCTTTAAGTCGATTCGATACGAAATGAGGAAAACGGATGGATTTCTAAGGTTTTTACTACATATGAACACTTTTCACATTCTCCCGTGCAACTCGGCTGTTAGTCCTCCTTTCATGCAGAATCTTAAGGTACTAGCTCATGTCCAAGGCACCAAAGCCAGCTAAAAAGTCAATAATCGATACGTAAAACTTGATTTGTACTACTTCTTACTGGCTATTACATCAACTTAGAAGCTTCATCTGTGTTCTACTATGTTGCTTTTAGTGTCTCCGCATACCGCAGCACGCGACATAGCTTTGTAGACGATAAGTACAACCGTTTCAGAGAGAAGAGCGGCCAATGTGACGATCTGGCTTTAAGTCGATTCGATAACAAATGACGAAAACGGACGAATTTCTCAGGTTTTTACTACATATGATCACTTTTCACACTCTCCCGTGCTACTCGGCTGCTAGTCCTCCTTTCATGCAGAATCTTAAGGTCCTAGCTCATGTCCAAGGCACCAAAGCTAGCTAAAAAGTCAATAATCGATACCTAAAACTTGAATTGGACTACTTCTTACTCGCTATTACATCAACTTAGAAGCTTCATCTGTGTTCTACTATGGTGCTTTTCCTGTTTCCGCCTACGGCAACACGCGACATAGCTTTGCAGACGATAAGTACAACCGTTTCCGAGAGCAGAGCGGCCAATGTGACGATCTGGCTTTAAGTCGATTCGATAACAAATGACGAAAACGGACAGATTTCTCAGGTTTTTACTACATATGAACACTTTTCACATTTTCCCCTGCAACTCGGCTGCTACTCCTCCTTTCATGCAGAATCTTAAGGTCCTAGCTCATGTCCAAGGCACCAAAGCCAACTAAAAAGTCAATAATCGATACCTAAAACTTGAATTGTACTACTTCTTACTGGCTATTTCATCAACTTAGAAGCTTGGTCTGTGTTCTACTATGGTGATTTTAGTGTCTCCGCATACCGCAGCACGCGACATAGCTTTGCAGACGATAAGTACAAGCTTTTCGGAGATAAGAGCGGCCAATGTGACTATCTGGCTTTAAGTCGATTCGATAACAAATGACGACAACGGACGGATGTCTCAGGTTTTTACTGCATATGAACACTTTTCACATTCTCCCGTGCAACTCGGCTGCTAGTCCTCCTTACATGCGGAATCTTAAGGTCCTAGCTCATGTCGAAGGCACCAAAGCCAAATAAAAAGTCAATAATCGATACCTAAAACTTGAATTGTACTACTTCTTAGTGGCTATTACATCAGCTTAGAAGCTTCATCTGTGTTCTACTATGGTGATTTTAGTGTCTCCGCATACCGCAGCACGCGACATAGCTTTGTAGACGATAAGTACAAGCGTTTCGGAGATAAGAGCGGCAAATGTGACTATCTGGCTTTAAGTCGATTCGATAACAAATGACGAAAACGGACGGATGTCTCAGGTTTTTACTGCATATGAACACTTTTCACATTCTCCCGTGCAACTCGGCTGCTAGTCCTCCTTACATGCAGAATCTTAAGGTCCTAGCTCATGTCGAAGGCACCAAAGCCAGCTAAAAAGTCAATAATCGATACCTATGAATTGTACTACTTCTTACTGGCTATTACATCAGCTTAGAAGCTTCATCTGTGTTCTACTATTTTGCTTTTAGTGTCTCCACATACCGCAGCACGTGACATAGCTTTGTAGACGATAAGTACAACCGTTTCAGAGAGAAGAGCGGCCAATGTGACGATCTGGCTTTAAGTCGATTCGATAAGAAATGAGGAAAACGGATGGATTTCTAAGGTTTTTACTACATACGAACACTTTTCACATTCTCCCGTGCAACTCGGCTGCTAGTCCTCCTTTCATGCAGAATCTTAAGGTACTAGCTCATGTCCAAGGCACCAAAGCCAGCTAAAAAGTCAATAATCGATACGTAAAACTTGAATTGTACTACTTCTTACTGGCTATTACATCAACTTAGAAGCTTGGTCTGTGTTCTACTATGATGATTTTAGTGTTTTGCATACCGCAGCACGCGACATAGCTTTGCAGACGATAAGTACAAGCGTTTCGGAGATAAGAGCGGCCAATGTGACTATCTGGCTTTAAGTCGATTCGATAACAAATGACGAAAACGGACCGATTTCTCAGGTTTTTACTGCATATGAACACTTTTCACATTCTCCCGTGCAACTCGGCTGCTAGTCCTCCTTACATGCAGAATCTTAAGGTCCTAGCTCATGTCGAAGGCACCAAAGCCAGCTAAAAAGTCAATAATCGATACCTAAAACTTGAATTGTACTACTTCTTACTGGCTATTACATCAGATTAGAAGCTTCATCTGTGTTCTACTATTTTGCTTTTAGTGTCTCCACGTACCGCAGCACGTGACATATCTTTGTAGACGATAAGTACAACCGTTTCAGAGAGAAGAGTTGCCAATGTGACGATCTGACTTAAAGCCGATTCGATAACAAATGACGAAAACGGACGGATTTCTCAGGTTTTTACTACATATGAACACTTTTCACATTCTCCCGTGCAACTCGGCTGCTAGTCCTCCTTTCATGCAGAATCTTAAGGTCCTAGCTCATGTCCAAGGCACCAAAGCCAGCTAAAAAGTCAATAATCGATACCTAAAACTTGAATTCTACTACTTCTTACTGCCTATTACATCAACTTAGAAGCTTCATCTGTGTTCTACGATAGTGCTTTTAGTGTCTCCACATACCGCAGCACGCGACATAGCTTTGCAGACGATAAGTACAACCGTTTCAGAGAGAAGAGCGGCCAATGTGACGATCTGGCTTTAAGTCGATTCGATACGAAATGAGGAAAACGGATGGATTTCTAAGGTTTTTACTACATATGAACACTTTTCACATTCTCCCGTGCAACTCGGCTGCTAGTCCTCCTTTCATGCAGAATCTTAAGGTACTAGCTCATGTCCAAGGCACCAAAGCCAGCTAAAAAGTCAATAATCGATACGTAAAACTTGATTTGTACTACTTCTTACTGGCTATTACATCAACTTAGAAGCTTCATCTGTGTTCTACTATGTTGCTTTTAGTGTCTCCGCATACCGCAGCACGCGACATAGCTTTGTAGACGATAAGTACAACCGTTTCAGAGAGAAGAGCGGCCAATGTGACGATCTGGCTTTAAGTCGATTCGATAACAAATGACGAAAACGGACGAATTTCTCAGGTTTTTACTACATATGATCACTTTTCACACTCTCCCGTGCTACTCGGCTGCTAGTCCTCCTTTCATGCAGAATCTGAAGGTCCTAGCTCATGTCCAAGGCACCAAAGCTAGCTAAAAAGTCAATAATCGATACCTAAAACTTGAATTGTACTACTTCTTACTGGCTATTACATCAACTTAGTAGCTCCATCTGTGTTCTACTATGGTGATTTTAGTGTCTCCGCATACCGCAGCACGCGACATAGCTTTGTAGACGATAAGTACAACCGTTTCAGAGAGAAGAGCGGCCAATGTGACGATCTGGCTTTAAGTCGATTCGATAGCAAATGACGAAAACGGACGAATTTCTCAGGTTTTTACTACATATGAACACTTTTCACATTCTCCCGTGCTACTCGGCTGCTAGTCCTCCTTTCATGCAGAATCTTAAGGTCCTAGCTCATGTCCAAGGCACCAAAGCCAGCTAAAAAGTCAATAATCGATACCTAAAACTTGAATTGGACTACTTCTTACTCGCTATTACATCAACTTAGAAGCTTCATCTGTGTTCTACTATGGTGCTTTTCCTGTTTCCGCCTACGGCAACACGCGACATAGCTTTGCAGACGATAAGTACAACCGTTTCCGAGAGCAGAGCGGCCAATGTGACGATCTGGCTTTAAGTCGATTCGATAACAAATGACGAAAACGGACAGATTTCTCAGGTTTTTACTACATATGAACACTTTTCACATTTTCCCCTGCAACTCGGCTGCTACTCCTCCTTTCATGCAGAATCTTAAGGTCCTAGCTCATGTCCAAGGCACCAAAGCCAACTAAAAAGTCAATAATCGATACCTAAAACTTGAATTGTACTACTTCTTACTGGCTATTTCATCAACTTAGAAGCTTGGTCTGTGTTCTACTATGGTGATTTTAGTGTCTCCGCATACCGCAGCACGCGACATAGCTTTGCAGACGATAAGTACAAGCTTTTCGGAGATAAGAGCGGCCAATGTGACTATCTGGCTATAAGTCGATTCGATAACAAATGACGACAACGGACGGATGTCTCAGGTTTTTACTGCATATGAACACTTTTCACATTCTCCCGTGCAACTCGGCTGCTAGTCCTCCTTACATGCAGAATCTTAAGGTCCTAGCTCATGTCGAAGGCACCAAAGCCAAATAAAAAGTCAATAATCGATACCTAAAACTTGAATTGTACTACTTCTTAGTGGCTATTACATCAGCTTAGAAGCTTCATCTGTGTTCTACTATGGTGATTTTAGTGTCTCCGCATACCGCAGCACGCGACATAGCTTTGTAGACGATAAGTACAAGCGTTTCGGAGATAAGAGCGGCCAATGTGACTATCTGGCTTTAAGTCGATTCGATAACAAATGACGAAAACGGACGGATGTCTCAGGTTTTTACTGCATATGAACACTTTTCACATTCTCCCGTGCAACTCGGCTGCTAGTCCTCCTTACATGCAGAATCTTAAGGTCCTAGCTCATGTCGAAGGCACCAAAGCCAGCTAAAAAGTCAATAATCGATACCTATGAATTGTACTACTTCTTACTGGCTATTACATCAGCTTAGAAGCTTCATCTGTGTTCTACTATTTTGCTTTTAGTGTCTCCACATACCGCAGCACGTGACATAGCTTTGTAGACGATAAGTACAACCGTTTCAGAGAGAAGAGCGGCCAATGTGACGATCTGGCTTTAAGTCGATTCGATAAGAAATGAGGAAAACGGATGGATTTCTAAGGTTTTTACTACATATGAACACTTTTCACATTCTCCCGTGCAACTCGGCTGCTAGTCCTCCTTTCATGCAGAATCTTAAGGTACTAGCTCATGTCCAAGGCACCAAAGCCAGCTAAAAAGTCAATAATCGATACGTAAAACTTGAATTGTACTACTTCTTACTGGCTATTACATCAACTTAGAAGCTTGGTCTGTGTTCTACTATGATGATTTTAGTGTTTTGCATACCGCAGCACGCGACATAGCTTTGCAGACGATAAGTACAAGCGTTTCGGAGATAAGAGCGGCCAATGTGACTATCTGGCTTTAAGTCGATTCGATAACAAATGACGAAAACGGACCGATTTCTCAGGTTTTTACTGCATATGAACACTTTTCACATTCTCCCGTGCAACTCGGCTGCTAGTCCTCCTTACATGCAGAATCTTAAGGTCCTAGCTCATGTCGAAGGCACCAAAGCCAGCTAAAAAGTCAATAATCGATACCTAAAACTTGAATTGTACTACTTCTTACTGGCTATTACATCAGATTAGAAGCTTCATCTGTGTTCTACTATTTTGCTTTTAGTGTCTCCACATACCGCAGCACGTGACATAGCTTTGTAGACGATAAGTACAACCGTTTCTGAAAGAGGAGCAGCCACTGTGACGATCTGACTTAAAGTCGATTCGATAACAAATGACGAAAACGGACGGATTTCTCAGGTTTTTACTGCATATGAACACTTTTCACATTCTCCCGTGCAACTCGGCTGCTAGTCCTCCTTACATGCAGAATCTTAAGGTCCTAGCTCATGTCCAAGGAACCAAAGCCAGCTAAAAAGTCAATAATCGATACCTAAAACTTGAATTGCACTACTTCTTACTGGCTATTACATCAGCTTAGAAGCTTCATCTGTGTTCTACTATTTTGCTTTTAGTGTCTCCACATACCGCAGCACGTGACATAGCTTTGTAGACGATAAGTACAACCGTTTCAGAGAGAAGAGCGGCCAATGTGACGATCTGACTTAAA
This sequence comes from Schistocerca gregaria, assembly GCF_023897955.1. Classification (NCBI taxonomy): domain Eukaryota; kingdom Metazoa; phylum Arthropoda; class Insecta; order Orthoptera; family Acrididae; genus Schistocerca; species Schistocerca gregaria. Next base: position 133,556,544 of record NC_064930.1, on the reverse strand, counting down.
GCCGATTCGATAACAAATGACGAAAACGGACGGATTTCTCAGGTTTTTACTACATATGAACACTTTTCACATTCTCCCGTGCAACTCGGCTGCTAGTCCTCCTTTCATGCAGAATCTTAAGGTCCTAGCTCATGTCCAAGGAACCAAAGCCAGCTAAAAAGTCAATAATCGATACCTAAAACTTGAATTCTACTACTTCTTACTGCCTATTACATCAACTTAGAAGCTTCATCTGTGTTCTCCTATAGTGCTTTTAATGTCTCCACATACCGCAGCACGCGACATAGCTTTGCAGACGATAAGTACATCCGTTTCAGAGAGAAGAGCGGCCAATGTGACGATCTGGCTTTAAGTCGAATCGATAAGAAATGAGGAAAACGGATGGATTTCTAAGGTTTTTACTACATATGAACACTTTTCACATTCTCCCGTGCAACTCGGCTGCTAGTCCTCCTTTCATGCAGAATCTTAGGGTACTAGCTCATGTCCAAGGCACCAAAGCCAGCTAAAAAGTCAATAATCGATACGTAAAACTTGAATTGTACTACTTCTTACTGGCTATTACATCAACTTAGAAGCTTCATCTGTGTTCTACTATGGTGCTTTTAGTGTCTCCGCATACCGCAGCACGCGACATAGCTTTGTAGACGATAAGTACAACCGTTTCAGAGAGAAGAGCGGCCAATGTGACGATCTGGCTTTAAGTCGATTCGATAACAAATGACGAAAACGGACGAATTTCTCAGGTTTTTACTACATATGAACACTTTTCACATTCTCCCGTGCTACTCGGCTGCTAGTCCTCCTTTCATGCTGAATCTTAAGGTCCTAGCTCATGTCCAAGGCACCAAAGCCAGCTAAAAAGTCAATAATCGATACGTAAAACTTGAATTGGACTACTTCTTACTCGCTATTACATCAACTTAGAAGCTTCATCTGTGTTCTACTATGGTGCTTTTCCTTTTTCCGCCTACGGCAGCACGCGACATAGCTTTGCAGACGATAAGTACAACCGTTTCCGAGAGCAGAGCGGCCAATGTGACGATCTGGCTTTAAGTCGATTCGATAACAAATGACGAAAACGGACAGATTTCTCAGGTTTTTACTACATATGAACACTTTTCACATTTTCCCCTGCAACTCGGCTGCTACTCCTCCTTTCATGCAGAATCTTAAGGTCCTAGCTCATGTCCAAGGCACCAAAGCCAGCTAAAAAGTCAATAATCGAAACCTAAAACTTGAATTGTACTACTTCTTACTGGCTATTACATCAACTTAGAAGCTTCATCTGTGTTTTACTATGCTGCTTGTAGTGTCTCAGCATACCGCAGCATGCGACATAGCTTTGCAGACGATAAGTACAAGAGTTTCAGAGAGAAGAGCGGCCAATGTGACGATCTGGCTTTAAGTCGATTCGATAACAAATGACGAAAACAGACGAATTTCTCAGGTTTTTACTACATATGATCACTTTTCACACTCTCCCGTGCTACTCGGCTGCTAGTCCTCCCTTCATGCAGAATCTTAAGGTCCTAGCTCATGTCCAAGGCCCCAAAACTAACTAAAAAGTCAATAATCGATACCTAAAACTTGAATTGTACTACTTCTTACTGGCTATTACATCAACTTAGTAGCTCCATCTGTGTTCTACTATGGTGATTTTAGTGTCTCCGCATACCGCAGCACGCGACATAGCTTTGTAGACGATAAGTACAACCGTTTCAGAGAGAAGAGCGGCCAATGTGACGATCTGGCTTTAAGTCGATTCGATAGCAAATGACGAAAACGGACGAATTTCTTAGGTTTTTACTACATATGAACACTTTTCACATTCTCCCGTGCTACTCGGCTGCTAGTCCTCCTTTCATGCAGAATCTTAAGGTCCTAGCTCATGTCCAAGGCACCAAAGCCAGCTAAAAAGTCAATAATCGATACGTAAAACTTGAATTGGACTACTTCTTACTCGCTATTACATCAACTTAGAAGCTTCATCTGTGTTCTACTATGGTGCTTTTCCTGTTTCCGCCTACGGCAACACGCGACATAGCTTTGCAGACGATAAGTACAACCGTTTCCGAGAGCAGAGCGGCCAATGTGACGATCTGGCTTTAAGTCGATTCGATAACAAATGACGAAAACGGACAGATTTCTCAGGTTTTTACTACATATGAACACTTTTCACATTTTCCCCTGCAACTCGGCTGCTACTCCTCCTTTCATGCAGAATCTTAAGGTCCTAGCTCATGTCCAAGGCACCAAAGCCAGCTAAAAAGTCAATAATCGATACCTAAAACTTGAATTGTACTACTTCTTACTGGCTATTTCATCAACTTGGAAGCTTGGTCTGTGTTCTACTATGGTGATTTTAGTGTCTCCGCATACCGCAGCACGCGACATAGCTTTGCAGACGATAAGTACAAGCGTTTCGGAGATAAGAGCGGCCAATGTGACTATCTGGCTTTAAGTCGATTCGATAACAAATGACGACAACGGACGGATGTCTCAGGTTTTTACTGCATATGAACACTTTTCACATTCTCCCGTGCCACTCGGCTGCTAGTCCTCCTTACATGCAGAATCTTAAGGTCCTAGCTCATGTCGAAGGCACCAAAGCCAGCTAAAAAGTCAATAATCGATACCTATGAATTGTACTACTTCTTACTGGCTATTACATCAGCTTAGAAGCTTCATCTGTGTTCTACTATTTTGCTTTTAGTGTCTCCACGTACCGCAGCACGTGACATAGCTTTGTAGACGATAAGTACAACCGTTTCAGAGAGAAGAGTTGCCAATGTGACGATCTGACTTAAAGCCGATTCGATAACAAATGACGAAAACGGACGTATTTCTCAGGTTTTTACTACATATGAACACTTTTCACATTCTCCCGTGCAACTCGGCTGCTAGTCCTCCTTACATGCAGAATCTTAAGGTCCTAGCTCATGTCGAAGGCACCAAAGCCAAATAAAAAGTCAATAATCGATACCTAAAACTTGAATTGTACTACTTCTTAGTGGCTATTACATCAGCTTAGAAGCTTCATCTGTGTTCTACTATTTTGCTTTTAGTGTCTCCACATACCGCAGCACGCGACATAGCTTTGTAGACGATAAGTACAACCGTTTCAGAGAGAAGAGCGGCCAATGTGACGATCTGGCTTTAAGTCGATTCGATAACAAATGACGAAAACGGACGAATTTCTCAGGTTTTTACTACATATGAACACTTTTCACATTCTCCCGTGCAACTCGGCTGCTAGTCCTCCTTTCATGCAGAATCTTAAGGTCCTAGCTCATGTCCAAGGCACCAAAGCCAGCTAAAAAGTCAATAATCGATACCTAAAACTTGAATTGGACTACTTCTTACTCGCTATTACATCAACTTAGAAGCTTCATCTGTGTTCTACTATGGTGCTTTTCCTGTTTCCGCCTACGGCAACACGCGACATGACTTTGCAGACGATAAGTACAACCGTTTCCGAGAGCAGAGCGGCCTATGTGACGATCTGGCTTTAAGTCGATTCGATAACAAATGACGAAAACGGACAGATTTCTCAGGTTTTTACTACATATGAACACTTTTCACATTTTCCCCTGCAACTCGGCTGCTACTCCTCCTTTCATGCAGAATCTTAAGGTCCTAGCTAATGTCCAAGGCACTAAAGCCAGCTAAAAAGTCAATAATCGATACCTAATACTTGAATTGTACTACTTCTTACTGGCTATTACATCAACTTAGAAGCTTGGTCTGTGTTCTACTATGGTGATTTTAGTGTCTCCGCATACCGCAGCACGCGACATAGCTTTGCAGACGATAAGTACAAGCGTTTCGGAGATAAGAGCGGCCAATGTGACTATCTGGCTTTAAGTCGATTCGATAACAAATGACGAAAACGGACGGATGTCTCAGGTTTTTACTGCATATGAACACTTTTCACATTCTCCCGTGCCACTCGGCTGCTAGTCCTCCTTACATGCAGAATCTTAATTTCCTAGCTCATGTCGAAGGCACCAAAGCCAGCTAAAAAGTCAATAATCGATACCTAAAACTTCAATTGTACTACTTCTTAGTGGCTATTACATCAGCTTGGAAGCTTCTTCTGTGTTCTACTATTTTGCTTTTAGTGTCTCCACATACCGCAGCACGTGACATAGCTTTGTAGACGATAAGTACAACCGTTTCAGAGAGAAGAGCGGCCAATGTGACGATCTGACTTAAAGTCGATTCGATAACAAATGACGAAAACGGACGGATTTCTCAGGTTTTTACTGCATATGAACACTTTTCACATTCTCCCGTGCAACTCGGCTGCTAGTCCTCCTTACATGCAGAATCTTAAGGTCCTAGCTCATGTCCAAGGCACCAAAGCCAGCTAAAAAGTCAATAATCGATACCTAAAACTTGAATTGTACTACTTCTTACTGGCTATTACATCAGCTTAGAAGCTTCATCTGTGTTCTACTATTTTGCTTTTAGTGTCTCCACATACCGCAGCACGTGACATAGCTTTGTAGACGATAAGTACAACCGTTTCAGAGAGAAGAGCGGCCAATGTGACGATCTGACTTAAAGCCGATTCGATAACAAATGACAAAAACGGACGGATTTCTCAGGTTTTTACTACATATGAACACTTTTCACATTCTCCCGTGCAACTCGACTGCTAGTCCTCCTTTCATGCAGAATCTTAAGGTCCTAGCTCATGTCCAAGGCACCAAATCCAGCTAATAAGTCAATAATCGATACCTAAAACTTGAATTCTACTACTTCTTACTGCCTATTACATCAACTTAGAAGCTTCATCTGTGTTCTACTATAGTGCTTTTAGTGTCTCCACATACCGCAGCACGCGACATAGCTTTGCAGACGATAAGTACAACCGTTTCAGAGAGAAGAGCGGCCAATGTGACGATCTGGCTTTAAGTCGATTCGATAAGAAATGAGGAAAACGGATGGATTTCTAAGGTTTTTACTACATATGAACACTTTTCACATTCTCCCGTGCAACTCGGCTGCTAGTCCTCCTTTCATGCAGAATCTTAGGTCCTAGCTCATGTCCAAGGCACCAAAGCCAGCTAAAAAGTCAATAATCGATAAATAAAACTTGAATTGTACTACTTCTTACTGGCTATTACATCAGCTTAGAAGCTTCATCTGTGTTCTACTATTTTGCTTTTAGTGTCTCCACATACCGCAGCACGTGACATAGCTTTGTAGACGATAAGTACAACCGTTTCAGAGAGAAGAGCGGCCAATGTGACGATCTGACTTAAAGCCGATTCGATAACAAATGACGAAAACGGACGGATTTCTCAGGTTTTTACTACATATGAACACTTTTCACATTCTCCCGTGCAACTCGACTGCTAGTCCTCCTTTCATGCAGAATCTTAAGGTCCTAGCTCATGTCCAAGGCACCAAATCCAGCTAATAAGTCAATAATCGATACCTAAAACTTGAATTCTACTACTTCTTACTGCCTATTACATCAACTTAGAAGCTTCATCTGTGTTCTACTATAGTGCTTTTAGTGTCTCCACATACCGCAGCACGCGACATAGCTTTGCAGACGATAAGTACAACCGTTTCAGAGAGAAGAGCGGCCAATGTGACGATCTGGCTTTAAGTCGATTCGATAAGAAATGAGGAAAACGGATGGATTTCTAAGGTTTTTACTACATATGAACACTTTTCACATTCTCCCGTGCAACTCGGCTGCTAGTCCTCCTTTCATGCAGAATCTTAAGGTACTAGCTCATGTCCAAGGCACCAAAGCCAGCTAAAAAGTCAATAATCGATACGTAAAACTTGAATTGTACTACTTCTTACTGGTTATTACGTCAACTTAGAAGCTTCATCTGTGTTCTACGATGGTGCTTTTAGTGTCTCCGCATACCGCAGCACGCGACATAGCTTTGCAGTCGATAAGTACAACCGTTTCCGAGAGCAGAGCGGCCAATGTGACGATCTGGCTTTAAGTCGATTCGATAACAAATGACGAAAACGGACAGATTTCTCAGGTTTTTACTACATATGAACACTTTTCACATTTTCCCCTGCAATTCGGCTGCTACTCCTCCTTTCATGTAGAATCTTAAGATCCTAGCTCATGTCCAAGGCACCAAAGCCAGCTAAAAAGTCAATAATCGATACCTAATACTTGAATTGTACTACTTCTTACTGGCTATTACATCAACTTAGAAGCTTGGTCTGTGTTCTACTATGGTGATTTTAGTGTCTCCGCATACCGCAGCACGCGACATAGCTTTGCAGACTATAAGTACAAGCGTTTCGGAGATAAGAGCGGCCAATGTGACTATCTGGCTTTAAGTCGAATCGATAACAAATGACGAAAACGGACGGATGTCTCAGGTTTTTACTGCATATGAACACTTTTCACATTCTCCCGTGCAACTCGGCTGCTTGTCCTCCTTACATGCAGAATCTTAAGGTCCTAGCTCATGTCGAAGGCACCAAAGCCAGCTAAATGTCAATAATCGATACCTAAAACTTGAATTGTACTACTTCTTACTGGCTATTACATCAGCTTAGAAGCTTCATCTGTGTTCTACCATTTTGCTTTTAGTGTCTCCACATACCGCAGCACGTGACATAGCTTTGTAGACGATAAGTACAACCGTTTCAGAGAGAACAGCGGCAAATGTGACGATCTGACTTAAAGCCGATTCGATAACAAATGACGAAAACGGACGGATTTCTCAGGTTTTTACTACATATGAACACTTTTCACATTCTCCCGTGCAACTCGGCTGCTAGCCCTCCTTTCATGCAGAATCTTAAGGTCCTAGCTCATGTCCAAGGCACCAAAGCCAGCTAAAAAGTCAATAATGGATACCTAAAACTTGAATTCTACTTCTTATTACTGCCTATTACATCAACTTAGAAGCTTCATCTGTGTTCTACTATAGTGCTTTTAGTGTCTCCACATACCGCAGCACGCGACATAGCTTTGCAGACGATAAGTACAATCGTTTCAGAGAGAAGAGCGGATAATGTGACGATCTGGCTTTAAGTCGATTCCATAAGAAATGAGGAAAACGGATGGATTTCTAAAGTTTTTACTACATATGAACACTTTTCACATTCTCCCGTGCAACTCGGCTGCTAGTCCTCCTTTCATGCAGAATCTTAAGGTACTAGCTCATGTCCAAGGCACCAAAGCCAGCTAAAAAGTCAATAATCGATACGTAAAACTAGAATTGTACTACTTCTTACTGGCTATTACATCAACTTAGAAGCTTCATCTGTGTTCTACAATGGTGCTTTTAGTGTCTCCGCATACCGCAGCACGCAACATAGCTTTGTAGACGATAAGTACAACCGTTTCAGAGAGAAGAGCGGCCAATGTGACGATCTGGCTTTAAGTCGATTCGATAACAAATGACGAAAACGGACGAATTTCTCAGGTTTTTACTACATATGAACACTTTTCACATTCTCCCGTGCTACTCGGCTGCTAGTCCTCCTTTCATGCAGAATCTTAAGGTCCTAGCTCATGTCCAAGGCACCAAAGCCAGCTAAAAAGTCAATAATCGATACCTAAAACTTGAATTGGACTACTTCTTACTCGCTATTATATCAACTTAGAAGCTTCATCTGTGTTCTACTATGGTGCTTTTCCTGTTTCCGCCTACGGCAACACGCGACATAGCTTTGCAGACGATAAGTACAACCGTTTCCGAGAGCAGAGCGGCCAATGTGACGATCTGGCTTTAAGTCGATTCGATAACAAATGACGAAAACGGAAAGATTTCTCAGGTTTTTACTACATATGAACACTTTTCACATTTTCCCCTGCAACTCGGCTGCTACTCCTCCTTTCATGCAGAATCTTAAGGTCCTAGCTCATGTCCAAGGCACCAAAGCCAGCTAAAAAGTCAATAATCGATACCTAATACTTGAATTGTACTACTTCTTACTGGCTATTACATCAACTTAGAAGCTTGGTCTGTGTTCTACTATGGTGATTTTAGTGTCTCCGCATACCGCAGCACGCGACATAGCTTTGCAGACGATAAGTACAAGCGTTTCGGAGATAAGAGCGGCCAATCTGACTATCTGGCTTTAAGTCGATTCGATAACAAATGACGAAAACGGACGGATGTCTCAGGTTTTTACTGCATATGAACACTTTTCACATTCTCCCGTGCAACTCGGCCGCTAGTCCTCCTTACATGCAGAATCTTAAGGTCCTAGCTCATGTCCAAGGCACCAAAGCCAGCTAAAAAGTCAATAATCGATACCTAAAACTTGAATTGTACTACTTCTTACTGGCTATTACATCAACTTAGAAGCTTCATCTGTGTTTTACTATGCTGCTTGTAGTGTCTCAGCATAACGCAGCATGCGACATAGCTTTGCAGGCGATAAGTACAAGCGTTTCAGAGAGAAGGGCGGCCAATGTGACGATCTGGCTTTAAGTCGATTCGATAACAAATGAAAAAAACCGACGAATTTCCCAGGTTTTTACTACATATGAACACTTTTCACATTCTCCCGTGCTACTCGGCTGCTAGTCCTCCTTTCATGCAGAATCTTAAGGTCCTAGCTCATGTCCAAGGCACCAAAGCTAGCTAAAACGTCAATAATCGATACCTAAAACTTGAATTGTACTACTTCTTACTGGCTATTACATCAACTTAGTAGCTCCATCTGTGTTCTACTATAGTGATTTTAGTGTCTCAGCATACCGCAGCACGTGACATAGCTTTGTAGACGATAAGTACAACCGTTTCAGAGAGAAGAGCGGCCAATGTGACGATCTGACTTAAAGTCGATTCGATAACAAATGACGAAAACGGACGGATAACTCAGGTTTTTACTACATATGAACACTTTTCACATTCTCCCGTGCGACTCGGCTGCTAGTCCTCCTTTCATGCAGAATCTTAAGGTCCTAGCTCATGTCCAAGGCACCAAAGTCAGCTAAAAAGTCAATAATCGATACCTAAAACTTGAATTCTACTACCTCTTACCGGCTATTACATCAACTTAGAAGCTTCATCTGTGTTCTACTATAGTGCTTTTAGTGTCTCCACATACCGCAGCACGCGACATAGCTTTGCAGACGATAAGTACAACCGTTTCAGAGAGAAGAGCGGCCAATGTGACGATCTGGCTTTAAGTCGATTCGATAAGAAATGAGGAAAACGGATGGATTTCTAAGGTTTTTACTACATATGAACACTTTTCACATTCTCACGTGCAACTCGGCTGCTAGTCCTCCTTTCATGCAGAATCTTAAGGTACTAGCTCATGTCCAAGGCACCAAAGCCAGCTAAAAAGTCAATAATCGATACGTAAAACTTGAATTGTACTACTTCTTACTGGCTATTACATCAACTTAGAAGCTTCATCTGTGTTCTACTATTGTGCTTTTAGTGTCACCGCATACCGCAGCACGCGACATAGCTTTGCAGACGATAATTACAACCGTTTCAGAGAGAAGAGCGGCCAATGTGACGATCTGGCTTTAAGTCGATTCGATAACAAATGACGAAAACAGACGGATGTCTCAGGTTTTTAATACATATGAACACTTTTCACATTCTCCCGTGCAACTGGGCTGCTAGTCCTCCTTTTATGCAGAATCTTAAAGTCCTAGCTCATATCCAAGGCACCAAAGCCAGCTAAAAAGTCAATAATCGATACCTAAATCTCTAATTGGTCTACTTCTTACTTGCTATTACGTCAACTTAGAAGCTTCATCTGTGTTCTACTATGGTGCTTTCTGTTTCCGCCTACGGCAACACGCGACATAGCTTTGCAGACGATAAGTACAACCGTTTCTGAGAGCAGAGCGGCCAATGTGACGATCTGGCTTTAAGTCGATTCGATAACAAATGACGAAAACGGACGGATTACTCAGGTCTTTCTTCATATGAACACTTTTTACATTCTCCCCTGCAACTCGGCTGCTAGTCCTCCTTTCATGCAGAATCTTCAGGTCCTAGCTCATGTCCAAGGCACCAAAGCCAGCTAAAAAGTCAATAATCGATACCTAAAACTTGAATTGTACTACTTCTTCCTGGCTATTACATCAACTTAGAAGCTTCATCTGTGTTCTACTACGGTGCTTTTAGTTTCTCCGCATACCGCAGCACGCGACATAGTTTTAAAGACGATAAGTACAACCGTTTCAGAGAAAAGAGCGGCCAATGTGACGATCTGGCTTTAAGTCGATTCGATAACAAATGACGAAAACGGACGGATTTCTCAGGTTTTTACTACATATGAAGACTTTTCACATTCTCCCGTGGAACTCGGCTGCTAGTCCTCCTTTCATGCAGAATCTTAAGGTACTAGCTCATGTCCAAGGTACCAAAGCCAGCAAAAAAGTCAATAATCGATACCAAAAACTTGAATTCTACTACTTCTTACTGGCTATTACATCAACTTAGAAGCTTCATCTGTGTTCTACTATGGTGCTTTTAGTGTCTCCGCGTACCGCAGCACGCGACATAGCTTTGCAGACGATAAGTACAACCGTTTCAGAGAGAAGAGCGGCCAATGTGACGATCTGGCTCTAGGTCGATTCGATAACAAATGACGAAAACGGACGGATTTCTCAGGTTTTTACTACATATGAACACTTTTCACATTCTACCGTGCAACTCGGCTGCTAGTCCTCCTTTCATGCAGAATCTTAAGGTCCTAGCTCATGTCCAAGGCACCAAAGCCAGCTAAAATCAATAATCGATACCTAAAACGTGAATTGGATTACTTCTTACTTCTTATTACATCAACTTAGATGCTTCATCTGTGTTCTACTATGGTGCTTTTAGTGTCTCCACATACCGCAGCACGCGACATAGCTTTGCAGACGATAAGTACAACCGTTTCAGAGAGAAGAGCGGCCAATGTGACGATCTGGCTTTAAGTCGATTCGATAACAAATGACGAAAACGGATGCATTTCTAAGTTTTTTACTACATATGAACACTTTTCACATTCTCCCGTGCAACTCGGCTGCTAGTCCTCCTTTCATGCAGAATCTTAAGGTACTAGCTCATGTCCAAGGCACCAAAGCCAGCTAAAAAGTCAATAATCGATACCTAAAACTTGAATTCTACTACTTCTTACTTCCTATTACATCAACTTAGAAGCTTCATCTGTGTTCTACTATAATGCTCTTAGTGTCTCCGCATACCGCAGCACGCGACATAGCTTTGCAGACGATAAGTACAACCGTTTCAGAGAGAAGAGCGGCCAATGAGACGATCTGGCTTTAAGTCGATTCGATAACAAATGACGAAAACGGACGGATGTATCAGGTTTTTAATACATATGAACACATTTCACATTCTCTCGTGCAACTCGGCTGCTAGTCCTCCTTTCATGCTGAATCTTAAGGTCCTAGCTCATGTCCAAGGCACCAAAGCCAGCTAAAAAGTCAATAATCGATACCTAAATCTTGAATTGGACTACTTCTTACTGGCTATTACATCAACTTAGACGCATCATTTGTGTTCTACTATGGTGCTTTTAATGTCTCCGCATATCGCAGCACGCGACATAGCTTTGTAGACAATAAGTACAACCGTTTCAGAGAGAAGAGCGGCCAATGTGACGATCTGGCTTTAAGTCGATTCGATAACAAATGACGAAAACGAACGGATTTCTCAGGTTTTTACTACATATGAACACTTTTCACATTCTCCCGTGCAACTCGGCTGCTAGTCCTCCCTCATGCAAAATCTTAAGTCCCTAGCTCGTGTCCAAGGCGCCAAAGAAGGGTAAAAAGTCAATAACCGATACCTAAAACTTTAATTGTACTACTTCTGATTGGCTATTACATCAACTTAGAAGCTTCATCTCTGTTCTACTATGGTGCTTTTAGTGTCTCCGCATACCGCAGCACGCGACATAGCTTTGCAGACGATAAGTACAACCGTTTCAGAGAGAAGAGCGGCCAATGAGACGATCTGGCTTTAAGTCGATTCGATAACAAATGACGAAAACGGACGGATTTCTCAGGTTTTTACTACATATGAACACTTTTCACATTCTCCCGTGCAACTCGGCTGCTAGTCCTCCTTTCATGCAGAAACTTAAGGTCCTAGCTCATGTCCAAGGCACCAAAGCCAGCTAAAATCAATAATCGATACCTAAAACGTGAATTGGATTACTTCTTACTTCTTATTACATCAACTTAGATGCTTCATCTGTGTTCTACTATGGTGCTTTTAGTGTCTCCACATACCGCAGCACGCGACATAGCTTTGCAGACGATAAGTACAACCGTTTCAGAGAGAAGAGCGGCCAATGTGACGATCTGGCTTTAAGTCGATTCGATAACAAATGACGAAAACGGATGCATTTCTAAGGTTTTTACTACATATGAACACTTTTCACATTCTCCCGTGCAACTCGGCTGCTAGTCCTCCTTTCATGCAGAATCTTAAGGTACTAGCTCATGTCCAAGGCACCAAAGCCAGCTAAAAAGTCAATAATCGACACCTAAAACTTGAATTGTACTACTTCTTACTGGCTATTACATCAACTTAGAAGCTTCATCTGTGTTCTACTATGGTGCTTTTCTGTTTCCGCCTACGGCAACAAGCGACATAGCTTTGCAGACGATACGTACAACCGTTTCCGAGAGCAGAGCGGCCAATGTGACGATCTGGCTTTAAGTCGATTCGATAACAAATGACGAGAACGGACGGATTTCTCAGGTTTTTTCTTCATATGAACACTTTTTACATTCTCCGCTGCAACTCGGCTGCTAGTCCACCTTTCATGCAGAATCTTAAGGTCCTAGCTCATGTCCAAGGCACCAAAGCCAGCTAAAAAGTCAATAATCGATACCTAAAACTTGAATTCTACTACTTCTTACTGCCTATTACATCAACTTAGAAGCTTCATCTGTGTTCTACTATAGTGCTTTTAGTGTCTCCGCATACCGCAGCACGCGACATAGCTTTGCAGACGATAAGTACAACCGTTTCAGAGAGAAGAGCGGCCAATGAGACGATCTGGCTTTAAGTCGATTCGATAACAAATGACGAAAACGGACGGATGTATCAGGTTTTTAATACATATGAACACTTTTCACATTCTCCCGTGCAACTCGGCTGCTAGTCCTCCTTTCATGCTGAATCTTAAGGTCCTAGCTCATGTCCAAGGCACCAAAGCCAGCTAAAAAGTCAATAATCGATACCTAAATCTTGAATTGGACTACTTCTTACTGGCTATTACATCAACTTAGACGCATCATTTGTGTTCTACTATGGTGCTTTTAATGTCTCCGCATATCGCAGCACGCGACATAGCTTTGTAGACAATAAGTACAACCGTTTCAGAGAGAAGAGCGGCCAATGTGACGATCTGGCTTTAAGTCGATTCGATAACAAATGACGAAAACGAACGGATTTCTCAGGTTTTTACTACATATGAACACTTTTCACATTCTCCCGTGCAACTCGGCTGCTAGTCCTCCCTCATGCAAAATCTTAAGTCCCTAGCTCGTGTCCAAGGCGCCAAAGAAGGGTAAAAAGTCAATAACCGATACCTAAAACTTTAATTGTACTACTTCTTATTGGCTATTACATCAACTTAGAAGCTTCATCTCTGTTCTACTATGGTGCTTTTAGTGTCTCCGCATACCGCAGCACGCGACATAGCTTTGCAGACGATAAGTACAACCGTTTCAGAGAGAAGAGCGGCCAATGAGACGATCTGGCTTTAAGTCGATTCGATAACAAATGACGAAAACGGACGGATGTATCAGGTTTTTAATACATATGAACACTTTTCACATTCTCCCGTGCAACTGGGCTGCTAGTCCTCCTTTTATGCAGAATCTTAAAGTCCTACCTCATGTCCAAGGCACCAAAGCCAGCTAAAAAGTCAATAATCGATACCTAAAACTTGAATGGGACTACTTCTTACTGGCTATTACTTCAACTTAGAAGCTTCATCTGTGTTCTACTATGGTGCTTTTCTGTTTCCGCCTACGGCAACAAGCGACATAGCTTTGCAGACGATAAGTACAACCGTTTCCGAGAGCAGAGCGGCCAATGTGACGATCTGGCTTTAAGTCGATTCGATAACAAATGACGAAAACGGACGGATTTCTCAGGTTTTTACTTCATATGAACACTTTTTACATTCTCCCCTGCAACTCGGCTGCTAGTCCTCCTTTCATGCAGAATCTTAAGGTCCTAGCTCATGTCCAAGGCACCAAAGCCAGCTAAAAAGTCAATAATCGATACCTAAAACTTGAATTGTACTACTTCTTACTGGCTATTACATCAACTTAGAAGCTTCATCTGTGTTCTACTATGGTGATTTTAATGTTTCCGCATACCGCAGCATGCGACATAGCTTTGCAGACTATAAGTACAAGCGTTTCAGAGAGAAGAGCGGCCAATGTGACGATCTGGCTTTAAGTCGATTCGATAACAAATGACGAAAACGGACCGATTTCTCAGGTTTTTACTACATATGAACACTTTTCACATTCTCCCTTGCAACTCGGCTGCTAGTCCTCCTTTCATGCAGAACCTTAAGGTCCTAGCTCATGTCTAAGGCAACAAAGCCAGCTAAAAAGTCAATAATCAATACCTGAAACTTGAATTGTACTACTTCTTCCTGGCTATTACATCAACTTAGAAGCTTCATCTGTGTTCTACTACGGTGCTTTTAGTTTCTCCGCATACCGCATCACGCGACATAGCTTTGCAGACGATAAGTACAACCGTTTCAGAGAGAAGAGCGGCCAATGTGACGATCTAGCTTTAAGTCGATTCGATAACAAATGACGAAAACGGACGGATTTCTCAGTTTTTTTTTTTTAGATATGAACACTTTTCACATTCTCCCGTGCAACTCGGCTGCTAGCCCTCCTTTCATGCAGAATCTTAAGGTCCTAGCTCATGTCTAAGGCACCAAAGCCAGCTAAAAAGTCAATAATCAATACCTAAAACTTGAATTGTACTACTTCTTACTGGCTATTACATCAACTTAGAAGCTTCATCTGTGTTCTACTATGGTGCTTTTATTGTCTCCGCATACCGCAGCATGCGACATAGCTTTGCAGACGATAAGTACAACCGTTTCAGGGAGAAGAGCGGCCAATGTGACGATCTGGCATTAAGTCGATTCGATAACAAATGACGAAAACGGACGAATTTCTTAGGTTTTTACTACATATGAACACTTTTCACATTCTCCGTGCAACTCGGCTGCTAGTCCTCCTTTCATGCAGAATCTTAAGGTCCTAGCTCATGTCTAAGGCACCAAAGCCAGCTAAAAAGTCAATAATCAATACCTAAAACTTGAATTGTACTACTTCTTACTGGCTATTACATCAACTTAGAAGCTTCATCTGTGTTCTACTATGCTGCTTGCAGTGTCTCAGCATACCGCAGCATGCGACATAGCTTTGCTGTCGATAAGTACAAGCGTTTCAGAGAGAAGAGCGGCCAAGGTGACGATCTGGCTTTAAGTCGATTCGAAAACAAATGACGAAAACGGACGAATTTCTCAGGTTTTTACTACTTATGAACACTTTTCACATTCTCCCGTGCAACTCGGCTGCTAGTCCTCCTTTCATGCAGAATCATAAGGTCCTAGCTCATGTCCAAGGCACCAAAGCTAGCTAAATGTCAATAATCGATACCTAAAACTTGAATTGTACTACTTCTTACTGGCTATTACATCAACTTAGAAGCTTCATCTGTGTTCTACTATGCTGCTTGCAGTGTCTCAGCATACCGCAGCATGCGACATAGCTTTGCTGTCGATAAGTACAAGCGTTTCAGAGAGAAGAGCGGCCAATGTGACGATCTGGCTTTAAGTCGATTCGAAAACAAATGACGAAAACGGACGAATTTCTCAGGTTTTTACTACTTATGAACACTTTTCACATTCTCCCGTGCAACTCGGCTGCTAGTCCTCCTTTCATGCAGAATCTTAAGGTCCTAGCTCATGTCCAAGGCACCAAAGCTAGCTAAAAAGTCAATAATCGATACCTAAAACTAGAATTGTACTACTTCTTACTGGCTATTACATCAACTTAGAAGCTTCATCTGTGTTCTACTATGGTGCTTTTAGGGCCTCCGCATACCGCAGCACGCGACATAGCTTTGCAGACGATAAGTACAAGCGTTTCAGACAGAAGAGCGGCCAATGTGACGATCTGGCTTTAAGTCTATTCGATAACAAATGACGAAAACGGACCTATGTCTCAGGTTTTTACTACATATGAACACTTTTCACATTCTCCCGTGCAACTCGGCTGATAGTCCTCCTTCATGCAAAATCTTAATTTCCTAGAACGTGTCCAAGGCACCAAAGAAGGGTAAAAAGTCATTAACTGATACCTAAAACTTTAATTGTACTACTTCTTACTGGCTATTACATCAACTTAGAAGCTTCATCTGGGTTCTACTATGGTGCTTTTAGTGTCTCAGCATTCCGCAGCACGCGACATAGCTTTGCAGACGATAAGTACAACCGTTTCAGAGAGAAGAGCGGCCAATGTGACGATCTGGCTTTAAGTCGATTCGATAACAAATGACGAAAACGGACGGATGTCTCAGGTTTTTACTGCATATGAACACTTTTCACATTCTCCCGTGCAACTCGGCTGCTAGTCCTCCTTTCATGCAGAATCTTAAGGTCCCAGCTCATGTCCAAGGCACAAAAGCCAGCTAAAAGGTCAATATTCAATACCTAATACTTGTATTGTACTACTTCTTACTGGCTATTACATCAACTTAGAAGCTTGATCTGTGTTCTACTATAGTGCTTTTAGTGTCTCAGCATACCGCAGCACGCGACATAGCTTTGCAGACGATAAGTACAACCGTTTCAGAGAGAAAAGCGGCCAATGTGACGATCTGGCTTTAAGTCGATTCGATAACAAATGACGAAAACGGACGGATGTCTCAGGTTTTACTGCATATGAACACTTTTCACATTCTCCCGTGCAACTCGGCTGCTAGTCCTCCTTTCATGCAGAATCTTAAGGTCCTAGCTCATGTCCAAGGCACCAGAGCCAGCTAAAAAGTCAATAATCGATACCTAAAACTTGAATTCTACTACTTCTTACTGGCTATTACATCAACTTAGAATCTTCATCTGTGTTCTACTATGGTGCTTTTAGTGTCTCCACATACCGCAGCACGCGACATGGCTTTGCAGACGATAAGTACAACCGTTTCAGAGAGAAGAGCGGCCAATATGACGATCTGGCTTAAAGTCGATTCGATAACAAATGACGAAAACGGACGGATTTCTAAGGTTTATACTACATATGAACACTTTTCACATTCTCCCGTGCAACTCGGCTGCTAGTCCTCCTTTCATGCAGAATCTTAAGGTCCTAGCTCATGTCCAAGGCACCAAAGCCAGCTAAAAAGTCAATAATCGATACCTAAAACTTGAATTGTACTACTTCTTACTGGCTATTACATCAATGTAGAAGCTTCATCTGTGTTCTACTATGGTGCTTTTAGTGCCTCCGCATACCGCAGCACGCGACATAGCTTTGCAGACGATAAGTACAAGCGTTTTAGAGAGAAGAGCGTCCAATGTGACGATCTGGCTTTAAGTCGATTCGATAACAAATGACGAAAACGGACGGATGTCTCAGGTTTTTACTACATATGAACACTTTTCACATTCTCCCGTGCAACTTGGCTGATAGTCCTCCTTCATGCAAAATCTTAATTTCCTAGCTCGTGTCCAAGGCATCAAAGAAGGGTAAAAAGTCATTAACTGATACCTAAAACTTTAATTGTACTACTTCTTACTGGCTATTACATCAACTTAGAAGCTTCATCTGTGTTCTACTATGGTGCTTTTAGTGTCTCAGCATACCGCAGCACGCGACATAGCTTTGCAGACGATAAGTACAACCGTTTCAGAGAGAAGAGCGGCCAATGAGACGATCTGGCTTTAAGTCGATTCGATAACAAATGACGAACACGGACGGATTTCTCAGGTTTTTACTATATATGAACACTTTTCACATTCTCCCGTGCAACTCGGCTGCTAGTCCTCCTTCATGCAAAATCTTAAGTTCCTAGATCGTGTCGAAGGCACCAAAGAAATGTAAAAAGTCAATAACCGATACCTAAAACTTTAATTGTACTACTTCTTACTGGCTATTACATCAACTTAGAAGCTTCATCTGTGTTCTACTATGGTGCTTTTAGTGTCTCTGCATATCGCAGCACGCGACATAGCGTTGTAGACGATAAGTACAACCGTTTCAGAGAGAAGTGCGGCTAAATTGACGATCTGGCTTTAAGTCGATTCGATAACAAATGACGAAAACGGACGGATTTCTCGGGTTTTTACTACATATTAACACTTTTCACATTCTCCCATGCGAATCGGCTGCTAGTATTCCTTTCATACAGAATGTTAAGGTCCTAGATTTTGTCCAAGGCACCAAAGCCAGCTAAAAAGTCAATAATCGATACCTAAAACTTGAATTGTACTACTTCTTCCTGGCTATTACGTCAACTTAGAAGCTTCATCTGTGTTCTACTATGGTGCTTTTAGTGTCTCCGCATACCGCAGCACGCGACATAGCTTTGCAGACGATAAGTACAACCGTTTCAGAGAGAAGAGCGGCCAATGTGACGATCTGGCTTTAAGTCGATTCGATAACAAATGACGAAAACGGACCGATTTCTCAGGTTTTTACTACATATGAAAACTTTTCACAGTCTCCCGTGCAACTCGGCTGCTAGTCCTTCTTTCATGCAGAATGTAAAGGTCCTAGCTCATGTCCAAGGCACCAAAGCCAGCTAAAAAGTCAATAATCGATACCTAAAACTTGAATTATACTACTTCTTAATGGCTATTACATCAAATTAGAGGCTTCATCTGTGTTCTACTATGGTGCTTCTCCTGTTTCCGCCTACGGCAACACGCGTCATAGCTTTGCAGACGATAAGTACAACCGTTTCAGAGAGAAGAGCGGCCAATGTGACGATCTGGCTTTAAATCGATTCGATAAAAAATGACGAAAACGGATGGATTTCTCAGGTTATTACTACATATGAACACTTTTCACATTCTCCCGTGCAACTTGGCTGATAGTCCTCCTTCATGCAAAATCTTATTTTCCTAGCTCGTGTCCAAGGCACCAAAGAAGGGTAAAAAGTCATTAACTGATACCTAAAACTTTAATTGTACTACTTCTTACTGGCTATTACATCAACTTAGAAGCTTCATCTGTGTTCTACTATGGTGCTTTTAGTGTCTCAGCATACCGCAGCACGCGACATAGCTTTGCAGACGATAAGTACAACCGTTTCAGAGAGAAGAGCGACCAATGAGACGATCTGGCTTTAAGTCGATTCGATAACAAATGACGAACACGGACGGATTTCTCAGGTTTTTACTATATATGAACACTTTTCACATTCTCCCGTGCAACTCGGCTGCTAGTCCTCCTTCATGCAAAATCTTAAGTTCCTAGATCGTGTCGAAGGCACCAAGGAAATGTGAAAAGTCAATAACCGATACCTAAAACTTTAATTGTACTACTTCTTACTGGCTATTACATCAACTTAGAAGCTTCATCTGTGTTCTACTATGGTGCTTTTAGTGTCTCTGCATATCGCAGCACGCGACATAGCTTTGTAGACGATAAGTACAACCGTTTCAGAGAGAAGAGCGGCCAATGTGACGATCATGCTTTAAGTAGATTCGATAACAAATGACGAAAACGGACGGATTTCTCAGGTTTTTACTACATATGAACGCTTTTCACATTCTCCCGTGCAACTCGGCTGCTAGTCCTCGTTTCATACAGAATCATAAGGTCCTAGCTCATGTCCAAGGCACCAAAGCTAGCTAAAAAGTCAATAATCGATACCTAAAACTTGAATTCTACTACTTCTTACTGGCTATTACATCAACTTAGAAGCTTCATCTGTGTTCTACTATGGTGCTTTTAGTGTCTCCGCATACCGCAGCACGCGACATAGCTTTGCAATCGATAAGTACAACCGTTTCAGAGAGAAGTGCGGCTAAATTGACGATCTGGCTTTAAGTCGATTCGATAACAAATGACGAAAACGGACGGATTTCTCGGGTTTTTACTACATATTAACACTTTTCACATTCTCCCATGCGAATCGGCTGCTAGTATTCCTTTCATACAGACTGTTAAGGTCCTAGCTTTTGTCCAAGGCACCAAAGCCAGCTAAAAAGTCAATAATCGATACCTAAAACTTGAATTGTACTACTTCTTCCTGGCTATTACGTCAACTTAGAAGCTTCATCTGTGTTCTACTATGGTGCTTTTAGTGTCTCCGCATACCGCAGCACGCGACATAGCTTTGCAGACGATAAGTACAACCGTTTCAGAGAGAAGAGCGGCCAATGTGACGATCTGGCTTTAAGTCGATTCGATAACAAATGACGAAAACGGACGAATTTCTTAGGTTTTTACTACATATGAAAACTTTTCACATTCTCCCGTGCAACTCGGCTGCTAGTCCTCTTTCATGCAGAATCTTAAGGTCCTAGCTCATGTCCAAGGCACCAAAGCCAGCTAAAAAGTCAATAATCGATACCTAAAACTTGAATTATACTACTTCTTACTGGCTATTACATCAACTTAGAAGCTTCATCTGTGTTCTACTATTGTGCTTTTAGTGTCACCGCATACCGCAGCACGCGACATAGCTTTGCAGACAATAGGTAAAAGCGTTTCAGAGAGAAGAGCGGCCAATGTGACAATCTGGCTTTAAGTCGATTCGATAACAAATGACGAAAACGGACGGATTTCTCATGTTTTTAGTACATGTGAACACTTTTCACATTCTCCCGTGCAACTCGGCTGATAGTCCTCCTTCATGCAAAGTCTTAATTTCCTAGCTCGTGTCCAAGGCACCAAAGAAGGGTAAAAAGTCATTAACTGATACCTAAAACTTTAATTGTACTACTTCTTACTGGCTATTACATCAACTTAGAAGCTTCATCTGTGTTCTACTATGGTGCTTTTAGTGTCTCAGCATACCGCAGCACGCGACATAGCTTTGCAGACGATAAGTACAACCGTTTCAGAGAGAAGAGCGGCCAATGTGACGATCTGGCTTTAAGTCGATTCGATAACAAATGACGAACACGGACGGATTTCTCAGGTTTTTACTATATATGAACACTTTTCACATTCTCCCGTGCAACTCGGCTGCTAGTCCTCCTTCATGCAAAATCTTAAGTTCCTAGATCGTGTCGAAGGCACCAAAGAAATGTAAAAAGTCAATAACCGATACCTAAAACTTTAATTGTACTACTTCTTACTGGCTATTACATCAACTTAAAAGCTTCATCTGTGTTCTACTATGGTGCTTTTAGTGTCTCTGCATATCGCAGCACGCTACATAGCTTTGTAGACGATAAGTACAACCGTTTCAGAGAGAAGAGCGGCCAATGTGACGATCTTGCTTTAAGTAGATTCGATAACAAATGACGAAAACGGACGGATTTCTCAGGTTTTTACTACATATGAACACTTTTCACATTCTCGCGTGCAACTCGGCTGCTAGTCCTCCTTTCATGCAGAATCATAAGGTCCTAGCTCATGTCCAAGGCACCAAAGCTAGCTAAAAAGTCAATAATCGATACCTAAAACTTGAATTGTACTACTTCTTACTGGCTATTACATCAACTTAGAAGCTTCATCTGTGTTCTACTATGGTGCTTTTAGTGTCTCCGCATACCGCAGCACGCGACATAGCTTTGCCATCGATAAGTACAACCGTTTCAGAGAGAAGAGCGGCTAATTTGACGATCTGGCTTTAAGTCGATTCGATAACAAATGACGAAAACGGACGGATTTCTCGGGTTTTTACTACATATTAACACTTTTCACATTCTCCCATGCAAATCGGCTGCTAGTATTCTTTTCATACAGAATGTTAAGGTCCTAGCTTTTGTCCAAGGCTCCAAAGCCAGCTAAAAAGTCAATAATCGATACCTAAAACTTGAATTGTACTACTTCTTACTAGCTATTACATCAACTTAGAAGCTTCATCTGTGTCCTACTATGGTGCTTTTAGTGTCTCCGCATACCGCAGCACGCGACATAGCTTTGCAGACGATAAGTACAACCGTTTCAGAGAGAAGAGCGGCCAATGTGACGATATGGCTTTAAGTCGATTCGATAACAAATGACGAAAACGAACGGATTTCTAAGGTTTTTACTACATATGAACACTTTTCACATTCTCCCGTGCAACTCGGCTGGTAGTCCTCCTTCATGCGAAATCTTACGTTCCTAGCTCGTGTCCAAGGCTTCAAAGAAGGGTAAAAAGTCAATAACCGATACATAAAACTTGAATTTCACTTCATCTTACTGGCTATTACATCAACTTAGAAGCTTCATCTGTGTTCTACTATGGTGCTTTTAGTGTGTCCGCATACCGCAGCACGCGACATAGCTTTGCAGACGATAAGTACAACCGTTCCAGAGAGAAGAGCGGCCAATGTGACGATCTGGCTTTAAGTCGATTCGATAACAAATGACGAAAACGGATGGATGTCTCAGGTTTTTACTGCATATGAACACTTTTCACATTCTCCCGTGCAACTCGGCTGCTAGTCCTCCTTTATTGGAGAATCTTAAGGTCGTAGCTCATGTCCAAGGCACCAAAGCCAGCTAATAAGTCAATAATCGATACCTAAAACGCGAATTGTACTACTTCTTACTGCATATTACATCAACTTAGAAGCTTCATCTGTGTTCTACTGTGGTGATTTTAGTGTCTCCGCATACCGCAGCACGTGGCATAGCTTCGCAGACGATAAGTACAACCGTTTCAGAGAGAAGAGCGGCCAATGTGACGATCTGGCTTTAAGTCGGTTCGATAACAAATGACGAAAACGGACGGATTTCTCAGGTTTTTACTACATATGAACACTTTTCACATTCTCCCGTGCAACTCGGCTGCTAGTCCTCCTTTCATGCAGAATCTTAAGGTCCTAGCTCATGTCCAAGGCACCAAAGCCAGCTAAAAAGTCAATAATCGATACCTAAAACTTGAATTGTACTACTTCTTACTGGCTATTACTTCAACTTAGAAGCTTCATCTGTGTTCTACTATGGTGCTTTTAGTGTCTCCGCATACCGCAGCACGCGACATAGCTTTGCAGACGATAAGTACAACCTTTTCAGAGAGAAGAGCGGCCAATGTGACGATCTGGCTTTAAGTCGATTCGATAACAAATGACGAAAACGGACGGATTTCTCAGGTTTTTACTACATATGAACACTTTTCATATTCTCCCGTGCAACTCGGCTGCTAGTCCTCCTTCATGCGAAATCTTAAGTTCCTAGCTCGTGTCCAAGGCACCAAAGAAGGGTAAAAATTCAAAAACCGATACATAAAACTTGAATTTTACTTCTTCTTACTGGCTATTACATCAACTTAGAAGCTTCATCTGTGTTCTACTATGGTGCTTTTAGTGTGTCCGCATACCGCAGCACGCGACATAGCTTTGCAGACGATAAGTACAACCGTTTCAGAGAGAAGAGCGGCCAATGTGACGATCTGGCTTTAAGTCGATTCGATAACAAATGACGAAAACGGACGGATGTCTCAGGTTTTTACTGCATATGAACACTTTTCACATTCTCCCGTGCAACTCGGCTGCTAGTCCTCCTTTCATGCAGAGTCTTAAGGTCCTAGCTCATGTCCAAGGCACCAAAGCCAGCTAAAAAGTCAATATTCAATACCTAAAACTTGAATTGGATTACTTCTTACTGGCTATTACATCAACTTAGATGCTTCATCTGTGTTGTACTATGGTGATTTTAGTGTCTCCGCATACCGCAGCACGCGACATAGCTTTGCAGACGATAAGTGCAACCGTTTCAGAGAGAAGAGCAGCCAATGTGACGATCTGGCTTTTAGTCGATTCGATAACAAATGACGAAAACGGACGGATTTCTCAGGTTTTTACTACATATGAACACTTTTCACATTCTCCCATGCAACTCGGCTGCTAGTCCTCCTTTAATGCAGAATCTTAAGGTCCTAGCTCATGTCCAAGGCACCAAAGCCAGCTAAAAAGTCAATAATCGATACCTAAAACTTGAATTGGATTACTTCTTACTGGCTATTACATCAACTTAGATGCTTCATCTGTGTTCCACTATGGTGATTTTAGTGTCTCCGCATACCGCAGCACGCGACATAGCTTTGCAGACGATAGCTACAAGCGTTTCAGAGAGAAGAGCGGCCGATGTGACAATCTGGCTTCAAGTCGATTCGATAACAAATGACGAAAACGAACGGATTTCTAAGGTTTTTACTACATATGAACACTTTTCACATTCTCCCGTGCATCTCGGCTGCTAGTCCTCCTTTCATGCAGAATGTTAAGGTCCTATCTCATGTCCAAGGCACCAAAGCCAGCTAAAAAGTCAATAATCGATACCTAAAACTTGAATTTTACTACTTCTTACTGGGTATTACATCAACTTAGAAGCTTAATGGGTGTTCTACAATGGTGCTTTTAGTGTCTCCGCATACCGCAGCACGCGACATAGCTTTGCAGACGATAAGTACAACCGTTTCAGAGAGAAGGGCGGCGAATGTGACGATCTGGCTTTAAGTCGATTCGATAACAAATGACGAAAACGGACGTATTTCTCAGGTTTTTTACTACATTTGAACACTTTTCAAATTCCCCCATGTAACTCGGCTGCTAGTCCTCCTTTCATGCAGAATATTAAGGTCCTAGCTCATGTCCAAGGCACCATAGCCAGCTAAAAGTTCCATATTCAATACTTAAAACTTGAATTGTACTACTTCTTACTGGCTATTACATCAACTTAGAAGCTTCATCTGTGTTCTATTATGGTGCTTTTAGTGTCTCAGCATACCGCAGCACGCGACATAGCTTTGCAGACGATAAGTACAACCGTTTCAGAGAGAAGAGCGGCCAATGTGTCGATCTGGCTTTAAGTCGATTCGATAACAAATGACGAAAACGGACGGATTTCTCAGGTTTTTACTACATATGAACACTTTTCACATTCTCCCGTGGAACTCGGCTGCTAGTCCTCCTTTCATGCAGAATCTTAAGGTCCTAGCTCATGTCCAAGGCACCAAAGCCAGCTAAAAAGCCAATAATCGATACCTAAAACTCGAATTGTACTACTCCTTACTGGGTATTACATCAACTTAGAAGCTTAATCTGTGTTCTACTATGGTGCTTTTAGTGTCTCCGCATACCGCAGCACGCGACATAGCTTTGCAGACGATAAGTACAACCGTTTCAGAGAGAAGAGCGGCCAATGTGACGATCTGGCTTTAAGTCGATTCGATAACAAATGACGAAAACGGACGTATTTCTCAGGTTTTTACTACATTTGAACACTTCTCACATTCCACCATGCAACTCGGCTGCTAGTCCTCCTTTCATGCAGAATATTAAGGTCCTAGTTCATGTCCAAGGCACCAAAGCCAGCTAAAAAGTCAATAATCGATACCTAAATCTTGAATTGGACTACTTCTTACTGGCTATTACATCAACTTAGAAGCTTCATCTGTGTTCTACTATGGTGCTTTTCCTGTTTCCGCCTACGGCAACACGCGACATACCTTTGAAGACGATAAGTACAACCGTTTCAGAGAGAAGAGCGGCCAATGTGACGATCTGGCTTTAAGTCGATTCGATAACAAATGACGAAAACGGACGGATTTCTCAGGTTTTAACTACATATGTACACTTTTCACATTCTCCCGTGCAACTCGGCTGCTAGTCCTCCTTTCATGCAGAGTCTTAAGGTCCTAGCTCATGTCCAAGGCACCAAAGCCAGCTAAAAAGACAATAATCGATACCTAAAACTCGAATTGTACTACTTCTTACTGGATATTACATCAACTTAGAAGCTTCATCTGTGTTCTACTGTGGTGATTTTAGTGTCTCCGCATACCGCAGCACGTGACATAGCTTTGCAGACGATAAGTACAACCGTTTCAGAGAAAAGAGCTGCCAATTTGACGATCTGGCTTTAAGTCGATTCGATAACAAATGACGAAAACGGACGGATTTCTAAGGTTTTTACTACATACGAACACTTTTCACATTCTCCCGTGCAACTCGGCTGCTAGTCCTCCTTTCATGCAGAGTCTTAAGGTCCTAGCTCATGTCCAAGGCACCAAAGCCAGCTAAAAAGTCAATAATCGATACCTAAAACATGAATTGTACTACATCTTACTGGCTATTACATCAACTTAGGAGCTTGATCTGTGTTCTACTATGGTGCTTTTAGTGTCTCAGCATACCGCAGCACGCGACATAGCTTTGCAGACGATAAGTACAACCGTTTCAGAGAGAAGAGCGGCCAATGTGTCGATCTGGCTTTAAGTCGATTCGATAACAAATGACGAAAACGGACGGATTTCTCAGGTTTTTACTACATATGAACACTTTTCACATTCTCCCGTGGAACTCGGCTGCTAGTCCTCCTTTCATGCAGAATCTTAAGGTCCTAGCTCATGTCCAAGGCACCAAAGCCAGCTAAAAAGCCAATAATCGATACCTAAAACTCGAATTGTACTACTCCTTACTGGATATTACATCAACTTAGAAGCTTCATCTGTGTTCTACTATGGTGCTTTTAGTGTCTCTGCATACCGCAGCACGCGACATAGCTGTGCAGACGATAAGTACTAGCGTTTCAGAGAGAAGAGCGGCCAATGTGACGATCTGGCTTTAAGTCGATTCGATAACAAATGACGAAAACGGACGGATTTCTAAAGTTTTTACTACATATGAACACTTTTCACATTCTCCCGTGCAACTCGGCTGCTAGTCCTCCTTTCATGCAGAATCGTAAGGTCCTAGCTCATGTCCAAGGCACCAAAGCCAGCTAAAAAGTCAATAATCGATATCTACA
Source organism: Schistocerca gregaria (assembly GCF_023897955.1). Taxonomy (NCBI): domain Eukaryota; kingdom Metazoa; phylum Arthropoda; class Insecta; order Orthoptera; family Acrididae; genus Schistocerca; species Schistocerca gregaria. Next base: position 133,529,639 of record NC_064930.1, on the reverse strand, counting down.
ACTTGAATTGTACTACTTCTTACCTTCTATTACATCAACTTAGAAGCTTCATCTGTGTTCTACTATGGTGATTTTAGTGTCTCCGCATACCGCAGCACGCGACATTGCTTTGTAGACGATAAGTACAACCGTTTCAGAGAGAAGAGCGACCAATGTGACGATCTGGCTTTAAGTCGATTCGATAACAAATGACGAAAACGGACGGATTTCTCAGTTTTTTTTTTTTTAGATATGAACACTTTTCACATTCTCCCGTGCAACTCGGCTGCTAGCCCTCCTTTCATGCAGAATCTTAAGGTCCTAGCTCATGTCCAAGTCACCAAAGCCAGCTAAAAAGTCAATAATCGATACCTAAAACTTGAATTGGACTACTTCTTACTGGCTATTACATCAACTTAGATGCTTCATCTGTGTTCTACTATGGTGATTTCAGTGTCTCCGCATACCGCAGCACGCGACATAGCTTTGCAGACGAGAAGTACAACCGTTTCAGAGAGAAGAGCGGCCAATGTGACGATCTGGCTTTAAGTCGATTCGATAACAAATGACGAAAACGGACGGATTTCTCAGGTTTTTACTACATATGAACACTTTTCACATTCTCCCGTGCAACTCGGCTGCTAGTCCTCCTTCATGCAAAGTCTTAAGTTCCTAGCTCGTGTCCAAGGCACCAAAGAAGGTTAAAAAGTCAATAACAGATACCTAAAACTTGAATTTTACTACTTCTTACTGGCTATTACATCAACTTAGAAGCTTCATCTGTGTTCTACTATTGTGCTTTTAGTGTATCCGCATACCGCAGCACGCGACATAGCTTTGTAGATGATAAGTACAACCGTTTCAGTGAGAAGAGCGGCCAATGTGACGATCTGGCTTTAAGTCGATTTGATAACAAATGACGAAAACGGACGGATGTCTCAAGTTTTTACTGCATATGAACACTTTTCACATTCTCCCATGCAACTCGGCTGCTAGTCCTCCTTTCATGCAGAATCGTAAGGTCGTAGCTCATGTCCAAGTCACCAAAGCCAGCTAAAAAGTCAATAATCGATACCTAAAACTTGAATTCATCTACTTCTTACTGGCTATTACATCAACTTAGAAGCTTGATCTGTGTTCTACTATGGTGATTTTAGTGTCTCCGCATACCGCAGCACGCGACATAGCTTTGCAGACGATAAGTACAACCGTTTCAGAGAGAAGAGCGGCCAATGTGACGATCTGGCTTTAAGTCGATTCGATAACAAATGACGGAAACGGGCGGATTTCTCAGGTTTTTACTACATATGAACACTTTTCACATTCTCCCGTGCAACTCGGCTGCTAGTCGTCCTTTAATGCAGAATGTTAAGGTCCTAGCTCATGTCCAAGGCACCAAAGCCAGCTAAAAAGTCAATAATCGATACCTAAAACTTGAATTGGATTACTTCTTACTGGCTATTACATCAACTTAGATGCTTCATCTGTCTTCTACTATGGTAATTTTAGTGTCTCCGCATACCGCAGTACGCGACATAGCTTTGCAGACGATAAGTACAAGCGTTTCAGTGAGAAGAGCGGCCAATGTGACGATCTACCTTTAAGTCGATTCGATAACAAATGACGAATACGGACGGATTTCTAAGGTTTTTACTACATATGAACACTTTTCACATTCTCCCGTGCATCTCGGCTGCTAGTCCTCCTTTCATGCAGAATGTTAAGGTCCTATCTCATGTCCAAGGCACCAAAGCCAGCTAAAAAGTCAATAATCGATACCTAAAACTTGAATTTTACTACTTCTTACTGGGTATTACATCAACTTAGAAGCTTAATGGGTGTTCTACAACGGTGCTTTTAGTGTCTCCGCATACCGCAGCACGCGACATAGCTTTGCAGACGATAAGTACAACCGTTTCAGAGAGAAGGGCGGCCAATGTGACGATCTGGCTTTAAGTCGATTCGATAACAAATGACGAAAACGGACGTATTTCTCAGGTTTTTTACTACATTTGAATACTTTTCAAATTCCCCCATGCAACTCGGCTGCTAGTCCTCCTTTCATGCAGAATATTAAGGTCCTACCTCATGTCCAAGGCACCAACACCCAGCTAAAAAGTCAATAATCGATACCTAAATCTTGAATTGGACTACTTCTTACTGGCTATTGCATCAACTTAGAAGCTTCATCTGTGTTCTACTATGGTGCTTTTCCTGTTTCCGCCTACGGCAACATGCGACATACCTTTGAAGACGATAAGTACAACCGTTTCAGAGAGAAGAGCGGCCAATGTGACGATCTGGCTTTAAGTCGATTCGATAACAAATGACGAAAACGGACGGATGTCTTAGGTTTTTACTACATATGAACACTTTTCACATTCTCCCGTGCAACTCGGCTGCTAGTCCTCCTTTCATGCAGAATCTTAAGGTCCTAGCTCATGTCCAAGGCACCATAGCCAGCTAAAAGTTCCATATTCAATACTTAAAACTTGAATTGTACTACTTCTTACTGGCTATTACATCAACTTAGAAGCTTCATCTGTGTTCTATTATGGTGCTTTTAGTGTCTCAGCATACCGCAGCACGCGACATAGCTTTGCAGACGATAAGTACAACCGTTTCAGAGAGAAGAGCGGCCAATGTGTCGATCTGGCTTTAAGTCGATTCGATAACAAATGACGAAAACGGACGGATGTCTTAGGTTTTTACTACATATGAACTCGTTTCACATTCTCCCGTGCAACTCGGCTGCTAGTCCTCCTTTCAAGCAGAATCTTAAGGTCCTAGCTCATGTCCAAGGCACCAAAGAAGGTTAAAAAGTCAATAACAGATACCTAAAACTTGAATTGTACTACTTCTTACTGGCTATTACATCAACTTAGAAGCTTCATCTGTGTTCTACTATGGTGCTTTTAGTGTCTCCGCATACCGCAGCACGCGACATAGCTTTGCAATCGATAAGTACAACCGTTTCAGAGAGAAGAGCGGCCAATGTGACGATCTGGCTTTAAGTCGATTCGATAACAAATGACGAAAACGGACGGATTTCTCAGGTTTTTACTACATATGAACACTTTTCACATTCACCCGTGCAACTCGGCTGCTAGTCCTCCTTTAATGCAGAATCTTAAGGTCCTAGCTCATGTCCAAGGCACCAAAGCCAGCTAAAAGGTCAATATTCAATACCTAAAACTTGAATTGGATTACTTCTTACTGGCTATTACATCAACTTAGATGGTTCATCTGTGTTCTACTATGGTGCTTTTAGTGTGTCCGCATACCGCAGCACGCGACATAGCTTTGCAGACGATAAGTACAACCGTTTCAGAGAGAAGAGCGGCCAATGTGTCGATCTGGCTTTAAGTCGATTCGATAACAAATGATGAAAACGGACGGATGTCTCAGGTTTTTACTACATATGAACACTTTTCACATTCTCCCGTGTAACTCGGCTGCCAGTCCTCCTTTCATGCAGAATCTTAAGGTCCTAGCTCATGTCCAAGGCACCAAAGCCAGCTAAAAAGTCAATAATCAATACCTAAAACTTGAGTTGTACTACTTCTTGCTGGCTATTACATCAACTTAGAAGCTTCATCTGTGTTCTACTGTGGTGATTGTAGTGTCTCAGCATACCGCAGCACGCGACATTGCTTTGCAGACGATAAGTACAACCGTTTCAGAGAGAAGAGTGGCCAATGTGACGATCTGGCTTTATGTCGATTCGATAACAAATGACGAAAACGGACGGATTTCTCAGGTTTTTACTACATATGAACACTTTTCACATTCTCCCGTGCAACTGGGCTGTTAGTCCTCCATCATGCAAAATCTTAAGTTCCTAGCTCGTGTCCAAGGCCCAAAGAAGGGTAAAAAGTCATTATCCGATACCTAAAACTTGAATTGGATTACTTCTTACTGGCTATTACATCAACTAAGAAGCTTCATCTGTGTTCTACTATGGTGCTTTTCCTGTTTCCGCCTACGGCAACATGCGACATACCTTTGAAGACGATAAGTACAACCCTTTCAGAGAGAAGAGCGGCCAATGTGACGATCTGGCTTTAAGTCGATTCGATAACAAATGACGAAAACGGACGGATTTCTCACGTTTTAACTACATATGAACACTTTTCACATTCTCCCGTGTTACTCGGCTGCTAGTCCTCCTTTCATGCAGAATCTTAAGCTCCTAGCTCATGTCCAAGGCACCAAAGCCAGCTAAAAGTTCCATATTCAATACTTAAAACTTGAATTGTACTACTTCTTACTGGCTATTACATCAACTTAGAAGCTTCATCTGTGTTCTACTATGGTGCTTTTAGTGTCTCCGCATACCGCAGCACGCGACATAGCTTTGCAGACGATAAGCACAACCGTTTCAGAGAGAAGAGCGGCCAATGTGACGATCTGGCTTTAAGTCGATTCGATAACAAATGACGAAAACAGACGGATTTCACAGGTTTTTACTACATATGGACACTTTTCACATTCTCCCGTGCAACTCGGCTGCTAGTCCTCCTTCATGCAAAATCTTAAGTTTCTAGCTCGTGTCCAAATCACCAAAGAAGGGTAAAAAGTCAATAACCGATACATAAAACTTGAATTTTATTTCTTCTTACTGGCTATTACATCAACTTAGAAGCTTCATCTGTGTTCTACTATGGTGCTTTTAGTGTGTCGGCATACCGCAGCACGCGACATAGCTTTGCAGACGATAAGTACAACCGTTTCAGAGAGAAGAGCGGCCAATGTGACGATCTGGCTTTAAGTCGATTCAATGACAAATGACGAAAACGGACGGATGTCTCAGCTTTTTACTACATATGAACACTTTTCACATTCTCCCGTGCAACTCGGCTGCTAGTCCTCCTTTCATGCAGAATCTTAAGGTCCTAGCTCATGTCCAAGGCACCAAAGCCAGCTAAAAAGTCAATAATCGGTACCTAAAACTTGAATTGGATACTTCTTACTGGCTATTACATCAACTTAGATGCTTCATCTGTGTTCTACTATGGTGATTTTAGTGTCTCCGCATACCGCAGCACACGACATAGCTTTGCAGACGATAAGTGCAACCGTTTCAGAGAGAAGAGCAGCCAATGTGACGATCTGGCTTTAAGTCGATTCGATAACAAATGACGAAAACGGACGGATTTCTCAGGTTTTTACTACATATGAACACTTTTCACATTCTCCCATGCAACTCGGCTGCTAGTCCTCCTTTAATGCAGAATCTTAAGGTCCTAGCTCATGTCCAAGGCACCAAAGCCAGCTAAAAAGTCAATAATCGATACCTAAAACTTGAATTGGATTACTTCTTACTGGCTATTACATCAACTTAGATGCTTCATCTGTGTTCTACTATGGTGATTTTAGTGTCTCCGCATCCGCAGCACGCGACATAGCTTTGCAGACGATAGGTATAAGCGTTTCAAAGAGAAGAGCGGCCAATGTGACAATCTGGCTTTAAGTCGATTCGATAACAAATGACGAAAACGGACGGATTTCTAAGGTTTTTACTACATATGAACACTTTTCACGTTCTCCCGTGCAACTCGGCTGCTAGTCCTCCTTTCATGCAGAATGTTAAGGTCGTAGCTCATGTCCAAGCACCAAAGCCAGCTAAAAAGTCAATAATCGATAACTAAAACTTGAATTTTACTACTTCTTACTGGCTATTACATCAACTTAGATGCTTCATCTGTGTTCTACTATAGTGATTTTAGTGTCTCCGCATACCGCAGCACGCGACATATTTTTGCAGACGATAGGTATAAGCGTTTCAGAGAGAAGAGCGGCCAATGTGACAATCTGGCTTTATGTCGATTCGATAACAAATGACGAAAACGGATGGATTTCTCAGGTTTTTACTACATATGAACACTTTTCACATTCTCCCGTGCAACTCGGCTGCTAGTCCTCCTTCATGCAAAATCTTAATTTCCTAGCTCGTGTCCAAGGTACCAAAGAAGGGTAAAAAGTCATTAACTGATACCTAAAACTTTAATTGTACTACTTCTTACTGGCTATTACATCAACTTAGAAGCTTCATCTGTGTTCTACTATGGTGCTTTTCCTGTTTCCGCCTACGGCAACATGCGACATACCTTTGAAGACGATAAGTACAACCCTTTCAGAGAGAAGAGCGGCCAATGTGACGATCTGGCTTTAAGTCGATTCGATAACAAATGACGAAAACGGACGGATTTCTCACGTTTTAACTACATATGAACACTTTTCACATTCTCCCGTGTTACTCGGCTGCTAGTCCTCCTTTCATGCAGAATCTTAAGCTCCTAGCTCATGTCCAAGGCACCAAAGCCAGCTAAAAGTTCCATATTCAATACTTAAAACTTGAATTGTACTACTTCTTACTGGCTATTACATCAACTTAGAAGCTTCATCTGTGTTCTACTATGGTGCTTTTAGTGTCTCCGCATACCGCAGCACGCGACATAGCTTTGCAGACGATAAGCACAACCGTTTCAGAGAGAAGAGCGGCCAATGTGACGATCTGGCTTTAAGTCGATTCGATAACAAATGACGAAAACAGACGGATTTCACAGGTTTTTACTACATATGGACACTTTTCACATTCTCCCGTGCAACTCGGCTGCTAGTCCTCCTTCATGCAAAATCTTAAGTTTCTAGCTCGTGTCCAAATCACCAAAGAAGGGTAAAAAGTCAATAACCGATACATAAAACTTGAATTTTATTTCTTCTTACTGGCTATTACATCAACTTTGAAGCTTCATCTGTGTTCTACTATGGTGCTTTTAGTGTGTCCGCATACCGCAGCACGCGACATAGCTTTGCAGACGATAAGTACAACCGTTTCAGAGAGAAGAGCGGCCAATGTGACGATCTGGCTTTAAGTCGATTCGATGACAAATGACGAAAACGGACGGATGTCTCAGCTTTTTACTACATATGAACACTTTTCACATTCTCCCGTGCAACTCGGCTGCTAGTCCTCCTTTCATGCAGAATCTTAAGGTCCTAGCTCATGTCCAAGGCACCAAAGCCAGCTAAAAAGTCAATAATCGGTACCTAAAACTTGAATTGGATACTTCTTACTGGCTATTACATCAACTTAGATGCTTCATCTGTGTTCTACTATGGTGATTTTAGTGTCTCCGCATACCGCAGCACACGACATAGCTTTGCAGACGATAAGTGCAACCGTTTCAGAGAGAAGAGCAGCCAATGTGACGATCTGGCTTTAAGTCGATTCGATAACAAATGACGAAAACGGACGGATTTCTCAGGTTTTTACTACATATGAACACTTTTCACATTCTCCCATGCAACTCGGCTGCTAGTCCTCCTTTAATGCAGAATCTTAAGGTCCTAGCTCATGTCCAAGGCACCAAAGCCAGCTAAAAAGTCAATAATCGATACCTAAAACTTGAATTGGATTACTTCTTACTGGCTATTACATCAACTTAGATGCTTCATCTGTGTTCTACTATGGTGATTTTAGTGTCTCCGCATCCGCAGCACGCGACATAGCTTTGCAGACGATAGGTATAAGCGTTTCAAAGAGAAGAGCGGCCAATGTGACAATCTGGCTTTAAGTCGATTCGATAACAAATGACGAAAACGGACGGATTTCTAAGGTTTTTACTACATATGAACACTTTTCACGTTCTCCCGTGCAACTCGGCTGCTAGTCCTCCTTTCATGCAGAATGTTAAGGTCCTAGCTCATGTCCAAGCACCAAAGCCAGCTAAAAAGTCAATAATCGATAACTAAAACTTGAATTTTACTACTTCTTACTGGCTATTACATCAACTTAGATGCTTCATCTGTGTTCTACTATAGTGATTTTAGTGTCTCCGCATACCGCAGCACGCGACATATTTTTGCAGACGATAGGTATAAGCGTTTCAGAGAGAAGAGCGGCCAATGTGACAATCTGGCTTTAAGTCGATTCGATAACAAATGACGAAAACGGATGGATTTCTCAGGTTTTTACTACATATGGACACTTTTCACATTCTCCCGTGCAACTCGGCTGCTAGTCCTCCTTCATGCAAAATCTTAATTTCCTAGCTCGTGTCCAAGGTACCAAAGAAGGGTAAAAAGTCATTAACTGATACCTAAAACTTTAATTGTACTACTTCTTACTGGCTATTACATCAACTTAGAAGCTTCATCTGTGTTCTACTATGGTGCTTTTAGTGTCCCAGCATACCGCAGCACGCGACATAGCTTTGCAGACGATAAGTACAACCGTTTCAGAGAGAAGAGCGGCCAATGTGACGATCTGGCTTTAAGTCGATTCGATAACAAATGACGAACACGGACGGATTTCTCAGGTTTTTACTATATATGAACACTTTTCACATTCTCCCGAGCAACTCGGCTGCTAGTCCTCCTTCATGCAAAATCTTAAGTTCCTAGATCGTGTCGAAGGCACCAAAAAATGTAAAAAGTCAATAACCGATACCTAAAACTTTAATTGTACTACTTCTTACTGGCTATTACATCAACTTAAAAGCTTCATCTGTGTTCTACTATGGTGCTTTTAGTGTCTCTGCATATCGCAGCACGCGACATAGCTTTGTAGACGATAAGTACAACCGTTTCAGAGAGAAGAGCGGCCAATGTGACGATCTTGCTTTAAGTAGATTCGATAACAAATGACGAAAACGGACGGATGTCTCAGGTTTTTACTACATATGAACACTTTTCACATTCTCCCGTGTAACTCGGCTGCTAGTCCTCCTTTCATGCAGAATCTTAAGGTCCTAGCTCATGTCCAAGGCACCAAAGCCAGCTAAAAAGTCAATAATCAATACCTAAAACTTGAGTTGTACTACTTCTTGCTGGCTATTACATCAACTTAGAAGCTGCATCTGTGTTCTACTGTGGTGATTGTAGTGTCTCCGCATACCGCAGCACGCGACATAGCTTTGCAGACGATACGTACAACCGTTTCAGAGAGTAGAGCGGCCAATGTGACGATCTGGCTTTAAGTCGATTCGATAACAAATGACGAAAACGATCGATTTCTCAGGTTTTTACTACATATGAACACTTTTCACATTCTCCCTTGCAACTCGGCTGCTAGTCCTCCTTTCATGCAGAATCTTAAGGTCCTAGCCCATGTCCAAGGCACCAAAGCCAGCTAAAAAGTCAATAATCAATACCTAAAACTTGAATTGTACTACTTCTTACTGGCTATTACATCAGCTTAGAAGCTTCATCTTTGTTCTACTACGGTGCTTTTAGATTCTCCGCATGCCGCAGCACGCGACATAGTTTTGCAGACGAAAAGTACAACCGTTTCAGAGAGAAGAGCGGCCAATGTGACGATCTGGCTTTAAGTCGATTCGATAACAAATGACGAAAACGGACGGATTTCTCAGGTTTTTACTACATATGAACACTTTTCACATTCACCCGTGCAACTCGGCTGCTAGTCCTCCTTTCATGCTGAATCTTAAGGTCCTAGCTCATGTCCAAGGCACCAAAGCCAGCTAAAGATCAATATTCAATACCTAAAACTTGAATTGTTCTACTTCTTACTGGCTATTACACAACTTAGAAGCTTGATCTGTGTTCTACTATGGTGCTTTTAGTGTCTCAGCATACCGCAGCACGCGACATTGCTTTGCAGACAATAAGTACAACCGTTTCAGAGAGAAGAGTGGCCAATGTGACGATCTGGCTTTATGTCGATTCGATAACAAATGACGAAAACGGACGGATTTCTCAGGTTTTTACTACATATGAACACTTTTCACATTCTCCCGTGCAACTGGGCTGTTAGTCCTCCATCATGCAAAATCTTAAGTTCCTAGCTCCTGTCCAAGACCCAAAGAAGGGTAAAAAGTCATTATCCGATACCTAAAACTTGAATTGGATTACTTCTTACTGGCTATTACATCAACTAAGAAGCTTCATCTGTGTTCTACTATGGTGCTTTTCCTGTTTCCGCCTACGGCAACATGCGACATACCTTTGAAGACGATAAGTACAACCCTTTCAGAGAGAAGAGCGGCCAATGTGACGATCTGGCTTTAAGTCGATTCGATAACAAATGACGAAAACGGACGGATTTCTCACGTTTTAACTACATATGAACACTTTTCACATTCTCCCGTGTTACTCGGCTGCTAGTCCTCCTTTCATGCAGAATCTTAAGCTCCTAGCTCATGTCCAAGGCACCAAAGCCAGCTAAAAGTTCCATATTCAATACTTAAAACTTGAATTGTACTACTTCTTACTGGCTATTACATCAACTTAGAAGCTTCATCTGTGTTCTACTATGGTGCTTTTAGTGTCTCCGCATACCGCAGCACGCGACATAGCTTTGCAGACGATAAGCACAACCGTTTCAGAGAGAAGAGCGGCCAATGTGACGATCTGGCTTTAAGTCGATTCGATAACAAATGACGAAAACAGACGGATTTCACAGGTTTTTACTACATATGAACACTTTTCACATTCTCCCGTGCAACTCGGCTGCTAGTCCTCCTTCATGCAAAATCTTAAGTTTCTAGCTCGTGTCCAAATCACCAAAGAAGGGTAAAAAGTCAATAACCGATACATAAAACTTGAATTTTATTTCTTCTTACTGGCTATTACATCAACTTAGAAGCTTCATCTGTGTTCTACTATGGTGCTTTTAGTGTGTCCGCATACCGCAGCACGCGACATAGCTTTGCAGACGATAAGTACAACCGTTTCAGAGAGAAGAGCGGCCAATGTGACGATCTGGCTTTAAGTCGATTCGATGACAAATGACGAAAACGGACGGATGTCTCAGCTTTTTACTACATATGAACACTTTTCACATTCTCCCGTGCAACTCGGCTGCTAGTCCTCCTTTCATGCAGAATCTTAAGGTCCTAGCTCATGTCCAAGGCACCAAAGCCAGCTAAAAAGTCAATAATCGGTACCTAAAACTTGAATTGGATACTTCTTACTGGCTATTACATCAACTTAGATGCTTCATCTGTGTTCTACTATGGTGATTTTAGTGTCTCCGCATACCGCAGCACACGACATAGCTTTGCAGACGATAAGTGCAACCGTTTCAGAGAGAAGAGCAGCCAATGTGACGATCTGGCTTTAAGTCGATTCGATAACAAATGACGAAAACGGACGGATTTCTCAGGTTTTTACTACATATGAACACTTTTCACATTCTCCCATGCAACTCGGCTGCTAGTCCTCCTTTAATGCAGAATCTTAAGGTCCTAGCTCATGTCCCAGGCACCAAAGCCAGCTAAAAAGTCAATAATCGATACCTAAAACTTGAATTGGATTACTTCTTACTGGCTATTACATCAACTTAGATGCTTCATCTGTGTTCTACTATGGTGATTTTAGTGTCTCCGCATCCGCAGCACGCGACATAGCTTTGCAGACGATAGGTATAAGCGTTTCAGAGAGAAGAGCGGCCAATGTGACAATCTGGCTTTAAGTCGATTCGATAACAAATGACGAAAACGGACGGATTTCTTAGGTTTTTACTACATATGAACACTTTTCACGTTCTCCCGTGCAACTCGGCTGCTAGTCCTCCTTTCATGCAGAATGTTAAGGTCCTAGCTCATGTCCAAGCACCAAAGCCAGCTAAAAAGTCAATAATCGATAACTAAAACTTGAATTTTACTACTTCTTACTGGCTATTACATCATCTTAGATGCTTCATCTGTGTTCTACTATGGTGATTTTAGTGTCTCCGCATACCGCAGCACGCGACATATTTTTGCAGACGATAGGTATAAGCGTTTCAGAGAGAACAGCGGCCAATGTGACAATCTGGCTTTAAGTCGATTCGATAACAAATGACGAAAACGGATGGATTTCTCAGGTTTTTACTACATATGAACACTCTTCACATTCTCCCGTGCAACTCGGCTGCTAGTCCTCCTTCATGCAAAATCTTAATTTCCTAGCTCGTGTCCAAGGTACCAAAGAAGGGTAAAAAGTCATTAACTGATACCTAAAACTTTAATTGTACTACTTCTTACTGGCTATTACATCAACTTAGAAGCTTCATCTGTGTTCTACTATGGTGCTTTTAGTGTCCCAGCATACCGCAGCACGCGACATAGCTTTGCAGACGATAAGTACAACCGTTTCAGAGAGAAGAGCGGCCAATGTGACGATCTGGCTTTAAGTCGATTCGATAACAAATGACGAACACGGACGGATTTCTCAGGTTTTTACTATATATGAACACTTTTCACATTCTCCCGAGCAACTCGGCTGCTAGTCCTCCTTCATGCAAAATCTTAAGTTCCTAGATCGTGTCGAAGGCACCAAAAAATGTAAAAAGTCAATAACCGATACCCAAAACTTTAATTGTACTACTTCTTACTGGCTATTACATCAACTTAAAAGCTTCATCTGTGTTCTACTATGGTGCTTTTAGTGTCTCTGCATATCGCAGCACGCGACATAGCTTTGTAGACGATAAGTACAACCGTTTCAGAGAGAAGAGCGGCCAATGTGACGATCTTGCTTTAAGTAGATTCGATAACAAATGACGAAAACGGACGGATTTCTCAGGTTTTTACTACATATGAACACTTTTCACATTCTCAAGTGCAACTCGGCTGCTAGTCCTCCTTTCATGCAGAATCATAAGGTCCTAGCTCATGTCCAAGGCACCAAAGCTAGCCAAAAAGTCAATAATCGATACCTAAAACTTGAATTGTACTACTTCTTCCTGGCTATTACGTCAACTTAGAAGCTTCATCTGTGTTCTAATATGGTGCTTTTAGTGTCTCCGCATACCGCAGCACGCGACATAGCTTTGCAGACGATAAGTACAACCGTTTCAGAGAGAAGAGCGGCCAATGTGACGATCTGGCTTTAAGTCGATTCGATAACAAATGACGAAAACGGACGAATTTCTTAGGTTTTTACTACATATGAAAACTTTTTACATTCTCCCGTGCAACTCGGCTGCTAGTCCTCCTTTCATGCAGAATCTTAAGGTCCTAGCTCATGTCCAAGGCACCAAAGCCAGCTAAAAAGTCAATAATCGATACCTAAAACTTGAATTATACTACTTCTTAATGGCTATTACATCAAATTAGAGGCTTCATCTGTGTTCTACTATGGTGCTTCTCCTGTTTCCGCCTACGGCAACACGCGTCATAGCTTTGCAGACGATAAGTACAACCGTTTCAGAGAGAAGAGCGGCCAATGTGACGATCTGGCTTTAAATCGATTCGATAACAAATGACGAAAACGGATGGATTTCTCAGGTTTTTACTACATATGAACACGTTTCACATTCTCCCGTGCAACTCAGCTGCTAGTCCTCCTTTCATGCAGAATCTTAAGGTCCTAGCTCATGTCCAAGGCACCAAAGCCAGCTAAAAAGTCAATAATCGATACCTAAAACTTGAATTGTACTACTTCTTACTGGCTATTACATCAACTTAGAAGCTTCATCTGTGTTCTACTATGGTGCTTTTAGTGTCTCCGCATACCGCAGCACGCGACATAGCTTTGCAGACGATAAGTACAACCGTTTCAGAGAGAAGAGCGGCCAATGTGACGATCTGGCTTTAAGTCGATTCGATAACAAATGACGAAAACGGACGGATTTCACAGGTTTTTACTACATATGAACACTTTTCACATTCTCCCGTGCAACTCGGCTGCTAGTCCTCCTTCATGCAAAATCTTAAGTTTCTAGCTCGTGTCCAAGGCACCAAAGAAGGGTAAAAAGTCAATAACCGATACATAAAACTTGAATTTTATTTCTTCTTACTGGCTATTACATCAACTTAGAAGCTTCATCTGTGTTCTACTATGGTGCTTTTAGTGTGTCCGCATACCGCAGCACGCGACATAGCTTTGCAGACGATAAGTACAACCGTTTCAGAGAGAAGAGCGGCCAATGTGACGATCTGGCTTTAAGTCGATTCGATAACAAATGACGAAAACGGACGGATGTCTCAGCTTTTTACTACATATGAACACTTTTCACATTCTCCCGTGCAACTCGGCTGCTAGTCCTCCTTTCATGCAGAATCTTAAGGTCCAAGCTCATGTCCAAGGCACCAAAGCCAGCTAAAAAGTCAATAATCGATACCTAAAACTTGAATTGGATTACTTCTTACTGGCTATTACATCAACTTAGATGCTTCATCTGTGTTCTACTATGGTGATTTTAGTGTCTCCGCATACCGCAACAAGCGACATAGCTTTGCAGACGATAAGTGCAACCGTTTCAGAGAGAAGAGCAGCCAATGTGACGATCTGGCTTAAAGTCGATTCGATAACAAATGACGAAAACGGACGGATTTCTCAGGTTTTTACTACATATGAACACTTTTCACATTCTCCCATGCAACTCGGCTGCTAGTCCTCCTTTAATGCAGAATCTTAAGGTCCTAGCTCATGTCCAAGGCACCAAAGCCAGCTAAAAAGTCAATAATCGATACCTAAAACTTGAATTGGATTACTTCGTACTGGCTATTACATCAACTTAGATGCTTCATCTGTGTTCTACTATGGTGATTTTAGTGTCTCCGCATACCGCAGCACGCGACATAGCTTTGCAGACGATAGGTATAAGCGTTTCAGAGAGAAGAGCGGCCAATGTGACAATCTGGCTTTAAGTCGATTCGATAACAAATGACGATAACGGACGGATTTCTAAGGTTTTTACTACATATGAACACTTTTCACGTTCTCCCGTGCAACTCGGCTGCTAGTCCTCCTTTCATGCAGAATGTTAAGGTCCTAGCTCATGTCCAAGCACCAAAGCCAGCTAAAAAGTCAATAATCGATAACTAAAACTTGAATTTTACTACTTCTTACTGGCTATTACATCATCTTAGATGCTTCATCTGTGTTCTACTATGGTGATTTTAGTGTCTCAGCATACCGCAGCACGCGACATAGCTTTGCAGACGATAAGTACAACCGTTTCAGAGAGAAGAGCGGACAATGTGACGATCTGGCTTTAAGTCGATTCGATAACAAATGACGAACACGGACGGATTTCTCAGGTTTTTACTATATATGAACACTTTTCACATTCTCCCGTGCAACTCGGCTGCTAGTCCTCCTTCATGCAAAATCTTAAGTTCCTAGATCGTGTCGAAGGCACCAAAGAAATGTAAAAAGTCAATAACCGATACCTAAAACTTTAATTGTACTACTTCTTACTGGCTATTACATCAACTTAAAAGCTTCATCTGTGTTCTACTATGGTGCTTTTAGTGTCTCTGCATATCGCAGCACGCGACATAGCTTTGTAGACGATAAGTACAACCGTTTCAGAGAGAAGAGCGGCCAATGTGACGATCTTGCTTTAAGTAGTTTCGATAACAAATGACGAAAACGGACGGATTTCTCAGGTTTTTACTACATATGAACACTTTTCACATTCTCAAGTGCAACTCGGCTGCTAGTCCTCCTTTCATGCAGAATCATAAGGTCCTAGCTCATGTCCAAGGCACCAAAGCCAGCTAAAAAGTCAATAATCGATACCTAAAACTTGAATTGTACTACTTCTTACTGGCTATTACATCAACTTAGAAGCTTCATCTGTGTTCTACTATGGTGCTTTTAGTGTCTCCGCATACCGCAGCACGCGACATAGCTTTGCAATCGATAAGTACAACCGTTTCAGAGAGAAGAGCGGCTAATTTGACGATCTGGCTTTAAGTCGATTCGATAACAAATGACGAAAACGGACGGATTTCTCGGGTTTTTACTACATATTAACACTTTTCACATTCTCCCATGCAAATCGGCTGCTAGTATTCCTTTCATACAGAATGTTAAGGTCCTAGCTTTTGTCCAAGGCACCAAAGCCAGCTAAAGAGTCAATAATCGATACCTAAAACTTGAATTGTACTACTTCTTCCTGGCTATTACGTCAACTTAGAAGCTTCATCTGTGTTCTAATATGGTGCTTTTACTGTCTCCGCATACCGCAGCACGCGACATAGCTTTGCAGACGATAAGTACAACCGTTTCAGAGAGAAGAGCGGCCAATGTGACGATCTGGCTTTAAGTCGATTCGATAACAAATGACGAAAACGGACGAATTTCTTAGGTTTTTACTACATATGAAAACTTTTCACATTCTCCCGTGCAACTCGGCTGCTAGTCCTCCTTTCATTCAGAATCTTAAGGTCCTAGCTCATGGCCAAGGCACCAAAGCCAGCTAAAAAGTCAATAATCGATACCTAAAACTTGAATCATACTACTTGTTAATGGCTATTACATCAAATTAGAGGCTTCATCTGTGTTCTACTATGGTGCTTCTCCTGTTTCCGCCTACGGCAACACGCGTCATAGCTTTGCAGACGATAAGTACAACCGTTTCAGAGAGAAGAGCGGCCAATGTGACGATATGGCTTTAAGTCGATTCGATAACAAATGACGAAAACGAACGGATTTCTAAGGTTTTTACTACATATGAACACTTTTCACATTCTCCCGTGCAACTCGGCTGCTAGTCCTCCTTCATGCGAAATCTTAAGTTCCTAGCTCGTGTCCAAGGCACCAAAGATGGGTAAAAAGTCAATAACCGATACATAAAACTTGAATTTTACTTCATCTTACTGGCTATTACATCAACTTCGAAGCTTCATCTGTGTCCTACTATGGTGCTTTTAGTGTGTCCGCATACCGCAGCACGCGACATAGCTTTGCAGACGATAAGTACAACTGTTTCAGAGAGAAGAGCGGCCAATGTGACGATCTGGCTTTAAGTCGATTCGATAACAAATGACGAAAACGGACGGATGTCTCAGGTTTTTACTGCATATGAACACTTTTCACATTCTCCCGTGCAACTCGGCTGCTAGTCCTCCTTTCATGCAGAATCTTAAGGTCCTAGCTCATATCCAAGGCACCAAAGCCAGCTAAAAAGTCAATAATCGATACCTAAAACTTGAATTGGATTACATCTTACTGGCTATTACATCAACTTAGATGCTTCATCTGTGTTCTACTATGGTGATTTTAGTGTCTCCGCATACCGCAGCACGCGACATAGCTTTGCAGACGATAGGTATAAGCGTTTCAGAGAGAAGAGCGGCCAATGTGACAATCTGGCTTTAAGTCGATTCGATTACAAATGACGATAACGGACGGATTTCTAAGGTTTTTACTACATATGAACACTTCACGTTCTCCCGTGCAACTCGGCTGCTAGTCCTCCTTTCATGCAGAATGTTAAGGTCCTAGCTCATGTCCAAGCACCAAAGCCAGCTAAAAAGTCAATAATCGATAACTAAAACTTGAATTTTACTACTTCTTACTGGCTATTACATCATCTTAGATGCTTCATCTGTGTTCTACTATGGTGATTTTAGTGTCTCCGCATACCGCAGCACGCGACATAGCTTTGCAGACGATAGGTATAAGCGTTTCAGAGAGAAGAGCGGCCAATGTGACAATCTGGCTTTAAGTCGATTCGATAACAAATGACGAAAACGGATGGATTTCTCAGGTTTTTACTACATATGAACACTCTTCACATTCTCCCGTGCAACTCGGCTGATAGTCCTCCTTCATGCAAAATCTTAATTTCCTAGCTCGTGTCCAAGGCACCAAAGAAGGGTAAAAAGTCATTAACTGATACCTAAAACTTTAATTGTCCTACTTCTTACTGGCTATTACATCAACTTAGAAGCTTCATCTGTGTTCTACTATGGTGCTTTTAGTGTCTCAGCATACCGCAGCACGCGACATAGCTTTGCAGACGATAAGTACAACCGTTTCAGAGAGAAGAGCGGACAATGTGACGATCTGGCTTTAAGTCGATTCGATAACAAATGACGAACACGGACGGATTTCTCAGGTTTTTACTATATATGAACACTTTTCACATTCTCCCGTGCAACTCGGCTGCTAGTCCTCCTTCATGCAAAATCTTAAGTTCCTAGATCGTGTCGAAGGCACCAAAGAAATGTAAAAAGTCAATAACCGATACCTAAAACTTTAATTGTACTACTTCTTACTGGCTATTACATCAACTTAAAAGCTTCATCTGTGTTCTACTATGGTGCTTTTAGTGTCTCTGCATATCGCAGCACGCGACATAGCTTTGTAGACGATAAGTACAACCGTTTCAGAGAGAAGAGCGGCCAATGTGACGATCTTGCTTTAAGTAGATTCGATAACAAATGACGAAAACGGACGGATTTCTCAGGTTTTTACTACATATGAACACTTTTCACATTCTCAAGTGCAACTCGGCTGCTAGTCCTCCTTTCATGCAGAATCATAAGGTCCTAGCTCATGTCCAAGGCACCAAAGCCAGCTAAAAAGTCAATAATCGATACCTAAAACTTGAATTGTACTACTTCTTACTGGCTATTACATCAACTTAGAAGCTTCATCTGTGTTCTACTATGGTGCTTTTAGTGTCTCCGCATACCGCAGCACGCGACATAGCTTTGCAATCGATAAGTACAACCGTTTCAGAGAGAAGAGCGGCTAATTTGACGATCTGGCTTTAAGTCGATTCGATAACAAATGACGAAAACGGACGGATTTCTCGGGTTTTTACTACATATTAACACTTTTCACATTCTCCCATGCAAATCGGCTGCTAGTATTCCTTTCATACAGAATGTTAAGGTCCTAGCTTTTGTCCAAGGCACCAAAGCCAGCTAAAGAGTCAATAATCGATACCTAAAACTTGAATTGTACTACTTCTTCCTGGCTATTACGTCAACTTAGAAGCTTCATCTGTGTTCTAATATGGTGCTTTTAGTGTCTCCGCATACCGCAGCACGCGACATAGCTTTGCAGACGATAAGTACAACCGTTTCAGAGAGAAGAGCCGCCAATGTGACGATCTGGCTTTAAGTCGATTCGATAACAAATGACGAAAACGGACGAATTTCTTAGGTTTTTACTACATATGAAAACTTTTCACATTCTCCCGTGCAACTCGGCTGCTAGTCCTCCTTTCATGCAGAATCTTAAGGTCCTAGCTCATGGCCAAGGCACCAAAGCCAGCTAAAAAGTCAATAATCGATACCTAAAACTTGAATCATACTACTTGTTAATGGCTATTACATCAAATTAGAGGCTTCATCTGTGTTCTACTATGGTGCTTCTCCTGTTTCCGCCTACGGCAACACGCGTCATAGCTTTGCAGACGATAAGTACAACCGTTTCAGAGAGAAGAGCGGCCAATGTGACGATATGGCTTTAAGTCGATTCGATAACAAATGACGAAAACGAACGGATTTCTAAGGTTTTTACTACATATGAACACTTTTCACATTCTCCCGTGCAACTCGGCTGCTAGTCCTCCTTCATGCGAAATCTTAAGTTCCTAGCTCGTGTCCAAGGCACCAAAGAAGGGTAAAAAGTCAATAACCGATACATAAAACTTGAATTTTACTTCATCTTACTGGCTATTACATCAACTTCGAAGCTTCATCTGTGTCCTACTATGGTGCTTTTAGTGTGTCCGCATACCGCAGCACGCGACATAGCTTTGCAGACGATAAGTACAACTGTTTCAGAGAGAAGAGCGGCCAATGTGACGATCTGGCTTTAAGTCGATTCGATAACAAATGACGAAAACGGACGGATGTCTCAGGTTTTTACTGCATATGAACACTTTTCACATTCTCCCGTGCAACTCGGCTGCTAGTCCTCCTTTCATGCAGAATCTTAAGGTCCTAGCTCATATCCAAGGCACCAAAGCCAGCTAAAAAGTCAATAATCGATACCTAAAACTTGAATTGCATTACTTCTTACTGGCTATTACATCAACTTAGATGCTTCATCTGTGTTCTACTATGGTGATTTTAGTGTCTCCGCATACCGCAGCACGCGACATAGCTTTGCAGATGATAAGTGCAACCGTTTCAGAGAGAAGAGCAGCCAATGTGACGATCTGGCTTTAAGTCGATTCGATAGCAAATGACGAAAACGGACGGATTTCTCAGGTTTTTACTACATAAGAAAACTTTTCACATTCTCCCATACAACTCGGCTGCTAGTCCTCTTTTCATGCAGAATATTAAGGTCCTAGCTCATGTCCAAGGCACCAAAGCCAGCTAAAAAGTCAATAATCGATACCTAAAACTTGAATTGTACTACTTCTTACTGGCTATTACATCAACTTAGAAGCTTCATCTGTGTTCTACTATGGTGCTTTTAGTGTCTCCGCATACCGCAGCACGCGACATAGCTTTGCAGACGATAAGTACAACCGTTTCAGAGAGAAGAGCGGCCAATGTGACGATCTGGCTTTAAGTCAATTCGATAACAAATGACGAAAACGGACGGATTTCTCAGGTTTTTACTACATATGAACACTTTTCACATTCTCCCGTGCAACTCGGCTGCTAGTCCTCCTTCATGCGAAATCTTAAGTTCCTAGCTCGTGTCCAAGGCACCAAAGAAGGGTAAAAAGTCAATAACCGATACATAAAACTTGAATTTTACATCTTCTTACTCGCTATTACATCAACTTAGAAGCTTCATCTGTGTTCTACTATGGTGCTTTTAATGTGTCCGCATACCGCAGCACGCGACATAGCTTTGCAGACGATAAGTACAACCGTTACAGAGAGAAGAGCGGCCAATGTGACGATCTGGCTTTAAGTCGATTCGATAACAAATGACGAAAACGGACGGATGTCTCAGGTTTTTACTGCATATGAACACTTTTCACATTCTCCCGTGCAACTCGGCTGCTAATCCTCCTTTCATGCAGAATCTTAAGGTCCTAGCTCATGTCCAAGGCACCAAAGCCAGCTAAAAAGTCAATAATCGATACCTAAAACTTGAATTGGATTACTTCTTACTGGCTATTACATCAACTTAGATGCTTCATCTGTGTTCTACTATGGTGATTTTAGTGTCTCCGCATACCGCAGCACGCGACATACCTTTGCAGACGATAAGTGCAACCGTTTCAGAGAGAAGAGCAGCCAATGTGACGATCTGGCTTTTAGTCGATTCGATAAGAAATGACGAAAACGGACGGATTTCTCAGGTTTTTACTACATATGAACACTTTTCACATTCTCCCATGCAACTCGGCTGCTAGTCCTCCTTTAATGCCGAATCTTAAGGTCCTAGCTCATGTCCAAGGCACCAAAGCCAGCTAAAAAGACAATAATCGATACCTAAAACTTGAATTGGATTACTTCTTACTGGCTATTACATCAACTTAGATGCTTCATCTGTGTTCCACTATGGTGATTTTAGTGTCTCCGCATACCGCAGCACGCGACATAGCTTTGCAGACGATAGGTACAAGCGTTTCAGAGAGAAGAGCGGCCAATGTGACAATCTGGCTTTAAGTCGATTCGATAACAAATGACGAAAACGGACGGATTTCTAAGGTTTTTACTACATATGAACACTTTTCACATTCTCCCGTGCATCTCGGCTGCTAGTCCTCCTTTCATGCAGAATGTTAAGGTCCTATCTCATGTCCAAGGCACCAAAGCCAGCTAAAAAGTCAATAATCGATACCTAAAACTTGAATTTTACTACTTCTTACTGGGTATTACATCAACTTAGAAGCTTAATGGGTGTTCTACAATGGTGCTTTTAGTGTCTCCGCATACCGCAGCACGCGACATAGCTTTGCAGACGATAAGTACAACCGTTTCAGAGAGAAGGGCGGCCAATGTGACGATCTGGCTTTAAGTCGATTCGATAACAAATGACGAAAACGGACGTATTTCTCAGGTTTTTTACTACATTTGAACACTTTTCACATTCCCCCATGCAACTCGGCTGCTAGTCCTCCTTTCATGCAGAATATTAAGGTCCTACCTCATGTCCAAGGCACCAACACCCAGCTAAAAAGTCAATAATCGATACCTAAATCTTGAATTGGACTACTTCTTACTGGCTATTACATCAACTTAGAAGCTTCATCTGTGTTCTACTATGGTGCTTTTCCTGTTTCCGCCTACGGCAACATGCGACATACCCTTGAAGACGATAAGTACAACCCTTTCAGAGAGAAGAGCGACCAATGTGCCGATCTGGCTTTAAGTTGATTCGATAACAAATGACGAAAACGGACGGATTTCTCACGTTTTAACTACATATGAACACTTTTCACATTCTCCCGTGCAACTCGGCTGCTAGTCCTCCTTTCATGCAGAATCTTAAGGTCCAAGCTCATGTCCAAGGTACCAAAGCCAGCTAAAAGTTCCATATTCAATACTTAAAACTTGAATTGTACTACTTCTTACTGGCTATTACATCAACTTAGAAGCTTCATCTGTGTTCTATTATGGTTATTTTAGTGTCTCAGCATACCGCAGCACGCGACATAGCTTTGCAGACGATAAGTACAACCGTTTCAGAGAGAAGAGCGGCCAATGTGTCGATCTGGCTTTAAGTCGATTCGATAACAAATGACGAAAACGGACGGATGTCTCAGGTTTTTACTACATATGAACACGTTTCACATTCTCCCGTGCAACTCGGCTGCTAGTCCTCCTTTCATGCAGAATCTTAAGGTCCTAGCTCATGTCCAAGGCACCAAAGCCAGCTAAAAAGTCAATAATCGATACCTAAAACTTGAGTTGTACTACTTCTTACTGGCTATTACATCAACTTAGAAGCTTCATCTGTGTTCTACTATGGTGCTTTTAGGGTCTCCGCATACCGCTGCACGCGACATAGCTTTGCAGACGATAAGTACATCCGTTTCAGAGAGAGGAGCGGCCAATGTGACGATCTGGCTTTAAGTCGATTCGATAACAAATGACGAAAACGGACGGATTTCACAGGTTTTTACTACATATGAACACTTTTCACATTCTCCCGTGCGACTCGGCTGCTAGTCCTCCTTCATGCAAAATCTTAAGTTTCTAGCTCGTGTCCAAGGCACCAAAGAAGGGTAAAAAGTCAATAACCGATACATAAAACTTGAATTTTATTTCTTCTTACTGGCTATTACATCAACTTAGAAGCTTCATCTGTGTTCTACTATGGTGCTTTTAGTGTGTCCGCATACCGCAGCACGCGACATAGCTTTGCAGACGATAAGTACAACCGTTTCAGAGAGAAGAGCGGCCAATGTGACGATCTGGCTTTAAGTCGATTCGATAACAAATGACGAAAACGGACGGATGTCTCAGCTTTTTACTGCATATGAACACTTTTCACATTCTCCCGTGCAACTCGGCTGCTAGTCCTCCTTTCATGCAGAATCTTAAGGTCCTAGCCCATGTCCAAGGCACCAAAGCCAGCTAAAAAGTCAATAATCGATAGCTAAAACTTGAATTGGATTACTTCTTACTGGCTATTACATCAACTTAGATGTTTCATCTGTGTTCTACTATGGTGATTTTAGTGTCTCCGCATACCGCAGCACGCGACATAGCTTTGCAGACGATAGGTATAAGCGTTTCAGAAAGAAGAGCGGCCAATGTGACACTCTGGCTTTAAGTCGATTCGATAACAAATGACGAAAACGGACGGATTTCTAAGGTTTTTACTACATATGAACACTTTTCACGTTCTCCCGTGCAACTCGGCTGCTAGTCCTCCTTTCATGCAGAATGTTAAGGTCCTAGCTCATGTCCAAGCACCAAAGCCAGCTAAAAAGTCAATAATCGATAACTAAAACTTGAATTTTACTACTTATTACTGGGTATTACATCAACTTAGAAGCTTAATCTGTGTTCTACTATGGTGCTTTTAGTGTCTCCGCATACCGCAGCACGCGACATAGCTTTGCAGACGATAAGTACAACCGTTTCAGAGAGAAGAGCGGCCAATGTGACGATCTGGCTTTAAGTCGATTCGATAACAAATGACGAAAACGGACGTATTTCTCAGGTTTTTACTACATTTGAACACTTTTCACATTCCACCATGCAACTCGGCTGCTAGTCCTCCTTTCATGCAGAATATTAAGGTCCTAGCTCATGTCCAAGGCACCAAAGCCAGCTAAAAAGTCAATAATCGATACCTAAATCTTGAATTGGACTACTTCTTACTGGCTATTACATCAACTTAGAAGCTTCATCTGTGTTCTACTATGGTGCTTTTCCTGTTTCCGCCTACGGCAACACGCGACATACCTTTGAAGACGATAAGTACAACCGTTTCAGAGAGAAGAGCGGCCAATGTGACTATCTGGCTTTAAGTCGATTCGATAACAAATGACGAAAACGGACGGATTTCTCAGGTTTTAACTACATATGAACACTTTTCACATTCTCCCGTGCAACTCGGCTGCTAGTCCTCCTTTCATGCAGAATCTTAAGGTCCTAGCTCATGTCCAAGGCACCAAAGCCAGCTAAAAGTTCCATATTCAATACCTAAAACTTGAATTGTACTACTTCTTACTGGCTATTACATCAACTTAGAAGCTTCATCTGTGTTCTATTATGGTGCTTTTAGTGTCTCAGCATACCGCAGCACGCGACATAGCTTTGCAGACGATAAGTACAGCCGTTTCAGAGAGAAAAGCGGCCAATGTGTCGATCTGGCTTTAAGTCGATTCGATAACAAATGACGAAAACGGACGGATTTCTCAGGTTTTTACTACATATGAACACTTTTCACATTCTCCCGTGGAACTCGGCTGCTAGTCCTCCTTTCATGCAGAATCTTAAGGTCCTAGCTCATTTCCAAGGCACCAAAGCCAGCTGAAAAGTCAATAATCGATACCTAAAACTCGAATTGTACTACTTCTTACTAGATATTACATCAACTTAGAAGCTACATCTGTGTTCTACTGTGGTGATTTTAGTGTCTCCGCATACCGCAGCACGTGACATAGCTTTGCAGACGATAAGTACAACCGTTTCAGAGAAAAGAGCGGCCAATTTGACGATCTGGCTTTAAGTCGATTCGATAACAAATGACGAAAACGGACGGATTTCTAAGGTTTTTACTACATATGAACACTTTTCACATTCTCCCGTTCAACTCGGCTGCTAGTCCTCCTTTCATGCAGAGTCTTAAGGTCCTAGTTCATGTCCAAGGCACCAAAGCCAGCTAAAAAGTCAATAATCGATACCTAAAATATGAATTGTACTACTTCTTACTGGCTATTACATCAACTTAGAAACTTCGTCTGTGTTCTATTATGGTGCTTTTAGTGTCTCAGCATACCGCAGCACGCGACATAGCTTTGCAGACGATAAGTACAACCGTTTCAGAGAGAAGAGCGGCCAATGTGTCGATCTGGCTTTAAGTCGATTCGATAACAAATGACGAAAACGGACGGATTTCTCAGGTTTTTACTACATATGAACACTTTTCACATTCTCCCGTGGAACTCGGCTGCTAGTCCTCCTTTCATGCAGAATCTTAAGGTCCTAGCTCATGTCCAAGGCACCAAAGCCAGCTAAAAAGTCAATAATCGATACCTAAAACTCGAATTGTACTACTTCTTACTGGGTATTACATCAACTTAGAAGCTTAATGGGTGTTCTACAATGGTGCTTTTAGTGTCTCCGCATACCGCAGCACGCGACATAGCTTTGCAGACGATAAGTACAACCGTTTCAGAGAGAAGGGCGGCCAATGTGACGATCTGGCTTTAAGTCGATTCGATAACAAATGACGAAAACGGACGTATTTCTCAGGTTTTTTACTACATTTGAACACTTTTCACATTCCCCCATGCAACTCGGCTGCTAGTCCTCCTTTCATGCAGAATATTAAGGTCCTACCTCATGTCCAAGGCACCAACACCCAGCTAAAAAGTCAATAATCGATACCTAAATCTTGAATTGGACTACTTCTTACTGGCTATTACATCAACTTAGAAGCTTCATCTGTGTTCTACTATGGTGCTTTTCCTGTTTCCGCCTACGGCAACATGCGACATACCTTTGAAGACGATAAGTACAACCCTTTCAGAGAGAAGAGCGGCCAATGTGCCGATCTGGCTTTAAGTTGATTCGATAACAAATGACGAAAACGGACGGATTTCTCACGTTTTAACTACATATGAACACTTTTCACATTCTCCCGTGCAACTCGGCTGCTAGTCCTCCTTTCATGCAGAATCTTAAGGTCCAAGCTCATGTCCAAGGTACCAAAGCCAGCTAAAAGTTCCATATTCAATACTTAAAACTTGAATTGTACTACTTCTTACTGGCTATTACATCAACTTAGAAGCTTCATCTGTGTTCTATTATGGTTATTTTAGTGTCTCAGCATACCGCAGCACGCGACATAGCTTTGCAGACGATAAGTACAACCGTTTCAGAGAGAAGAGCGGCCAATGTGTCGATCTGGCTTTAAGTCGATTCGATAACAAATGACGAAAACGGACGGATGTCTCAGGTTTTTACTACATATGAACACGTTTCACATTCTCCCGTGCAACTCGGCTGCTAGTCCTCCTTTCATGCAGAATCTTAAGGTCCTAGCTCATGTCCAAGGCACCAAAGCCAGCTAAAAAGTCAATAATCGATACCTAAAACTTGAGTTGTACTACTTCTTACTGGCTACTACATCAACTTAGAAGCTTCATCTGTGTTCTACTATGGTGCTTTTAGGGTCTCCGCATACCGCAGCACGCGACATAGCTTTGCAGACGATAAGTACAACCGTTTCAGAGAGAGGAGCGGCCAATGTGACGATCTGGCTTTAAGTCGATTCGATAACAAATGACGAAAACGGACGGATTTCACAGGTTTTTACTACATATGAACACTTTTCACATTCTCCCGTGCGACTCGGCTGCTAGTCCTCCTTCATGCAAAATCTTAAGTTTCTAGCTCGTGTCCAAGGCACCAAAGAAGGGTAAAAAGTCAATAACCGATACATAAAACTTGAATTTTATTTCTTCTTACTGGCTATTACATCAACTTAGAAGCTTCATCTGTGTTCTACTATGGTGCTTTTAGTGTGTCCGCATACCGCAGCACGCGACATAGCTTTGCAGACGATAAGTACAACCGTTTCAGAGAGAAGAGCGGCCAATGTGACGATCTGGCTTTAAGTCGATTCGATAACAAATGACGAAAACGGACGGATGTCTCAGCTTTTTACTGCATATGAACACTTTTCACATTCTCCCGTGCAACTCGGCTGCTAGTCCTCCTTTCATGCAGAATCTTAAGGTCCTAGCCCATGTCCAAGGCACCAAAGCCAGCTAAAAAGTCAATAATCGATAGCTAAAACTTGAATTGGATTACTTCTTACTGGCTATTACATCAACTTAGATGCTTCATCTGTGTTCTACTATGGTGATTTTAGTGTCTCCGCATACCGCAGCACGCGACATAGCTTTGCAGACGATAGGTATAAGCGTTTCAGAAAGAAGAGCGGCCAATGTGACACTCTGGCTTTAAGTCGATTCGATAACAAATGACGAAAACGGACGGATTTCTAAGGTTTTTACTACATATGAACACTTTTCACGTTCTCCCGTGCAACTCGGCTGCTAGTCCTCCTTTCATGCAGAATGTTAAGGTCCTAGCTCATGTCCAAGCACCAAAGCCAGCTAAAAAGTCAATAATCGATAACTAAAACTTGAATTTTACTACTTATTACTGGGTATTACATCAACTTAGAAGCTTAATCTGTGTTCTACTATGGTGCTTTTAGTGTCTCCGCATACCGCAGCACGCGACATAGCTTTGCAGACGATAAGTACAACCGTTTCAGAGAGAAGAGCGGCCAATGTGACGATCTGGCTTTAAGTCGATTCGATAACAAATGACGAAAACGGACGTATTTCTCAGGTTTTTACTACATTTGAACACTTTTCACATTCCACCATGCAACTCGGCTGCTAGTCCTCCTTTCATGCAGAATATTAAGGTCCTAGCTCATGTCCAAGGCACCAAAGCCAGCTAAAAAGTCAATAATCGATACCTAAATCTTGAATTGGACTACTTCTTACTGGCTATTACATCAACTTAGAAGCTTCATCTGTGTTCTACTATGGTGCTTTTCCTGTTTCCGCCTACGGCAACACGCGACATACCTTTGAAGACGATAAGTACAACCGTTTCAGAGAGAAGAGCGGCCAATGTGACTATCTGGCTTTAAGTCGATTCGATAACAAATGACGAAAACGGACGGATTTCTCAGGTTTTAACTACATATGAACACTTTTCACATTCTCCCGTGCAACTCGGCTGCTAGTCCTCCTTTCATGCAGAATCTTAAGGTCCTAGCTCATGTCCAAGGCACCAAAGCCAGCTAAAAGTTCCATATTCAATACCTAAAACTTGAATTGTACTACTTCTTACTGGCTATTACATCAACTTAGAAGCTTCATCTGTGTTCTATTATGGTGCTTTTAGTGTCTCAGCATACCGCAGCACGCGACATAGCTTTGCAGACGATAAGTACAGCCGTTTCAGAGAGAAAAGCGGCCAATGTGTCGATCTGGCTTTAAGTCG
Organism: Schistocerca gregaria; assembly: GCF_023897955.1. Classification (NCBI taxonomy): domain Eukaryota; kingdom Metazoa; phylum Arthropoda; class Insecta; order Orthoptera; family Acrididae; genus Schistocerca; species Schistocerca gregaria. Next base: position 133,501,335 of record NC_064930.1, on the reverse strand, counting down.
ATTCGATAACAAATGACGAAAACGGACGGATTTCTCAGGTTTTTACTACATATGAACACTTTTCACATTCTCCCGTGGAACTCGGCTGCTAGTCCTCCTTTCATGCAGAATCTTAAGGTCCTAGCTCATGTCCAAGGCACCAAAGCCAGCTGAAAAGTCAATAATCGATACCTAAAACTCGAATTGTACTACTTCTTACTAGATATTACATCAACTTAGAAGCTACATCTGTGTTCTACTGTGGTGATTTTAGTGTCTCCGCATACCGCAGCACGTGACATAGCTTTGCAGACGATAAGTACAACCGTTTCAGAGAAAAGAGCGGCCAATTTGACGATCTGGCTTTAAGTCGATTCGATAACAAATGACGAAAACGGACGGATTTCTAAGGTTTTTACTACATATGAACACTTTTCACATTCTCCCGTTCAACTCGGCTGCTAGTCCTCCTTTCATGCAGAGTCTTAAGGTCCTAGTTCATGTCCAAGGCACCAAAGCCAGCTAAAAAGTCAATAATCGATACCTAAAACATGAATTGTACTACTTCTTACTGGCTATTACATCAACTTAGAAACTTCGTCTGTGTTCTATTATGGTGCTTTTAGTGTCTCAGCATACCGCAGCACGCGACATAGCTTTGCAGACGATAAGTACAACCGTTTCAGAGAGAAGAGCGGCCAATGTGTCGATCTGGCTTTAAGTCGATTCGATAACAAATGACGAAAACGGACGGATTTCTCAGGTTTTTACTACATATGAACACTTTTCACATTCTCCCGTGGAACTCGGCTGCTAGTCCTCCTTTCATGCAGAATCTTAAGGTCCTAGCTCATGTCCAAGGCACCAAAGCCAGCTAAAAAGTCAATAATCGATACCTAAAACTCGAATTGTACTACTTCTTACTGGATATTTCAGCAACTTAGAAGCTTCATCTATGTTCTACTATGGTGCTTTTAGTGTCTCTGCATACCGCAGCACGCGACATAGCTGTGCAGACGATAAGTACTAGCGTTTAAGAGAGAAGAGCGGCCAATGTGACGATCTGGCTTTAAGTCGATTCGATAACAAATGACGAAAACGGCCGGATTTCTAAGGTTTTTACTACATATGAACACTTTTCACATTCTCCCGTGCAACTCGGCTGCTAGTCCTACTTTCATGCAGAATCGTAAGGTCCTAGCTCATGTCCAAGGCACCAAAGCCAGCTAAAAAGTCAATAATCGATACCTACAACTTGAATTGTACTACTTCTTACCTTCTATTACATCAACTTAGAAGCTTCATCTGTGTTCTACTATGGTGATTTTAGTGTCTCCGCATACCGCAGCACGCGACATTGCTTTGTAGACGATAAGTACAACCGTTTCAGAGAGAAGAGCGACCAATGTGACGATCTGGCTTTAAGTCGATTCGATAACAAATGACGAAAACGGATGGATTTCTCAGTTTTTTTTTTTTTTTTTAGATATGAACACTTTTCACATTCTCCCGTGCAACTCGGCTGCTAGTCCTCCTTTCATGCAGAGTCATAAGGTCCTAGCTCATGTCCAAGGCACCAAAGCCAGCTAAAAGGTCCATATTCAATACCTAAAACTTGAATTGTACTACTTCTTACTGGCTATTACATCAACTTAGAAGCTTGATCTGTGTTCTACTATGGTGCTTTTAGTGTCTCAGCATACCGCAGCACGCGACATAGCTTTGCAGACGATAAGTACAACCGTTTCAGAGAGAAGAGCGGCCAATGTGTCGATCTGGCTTTAAGTCGACTCGATAACAAATGACGAAAACGGCCGGATTTCTAAGGTTTTTACTACATATGAACACTTTTCACATTCTCCCGTGCAACTCGGCTGCTAGTCCTCCTTTCATGCAGAGTCTTAAGGTCCTAGTTCATGTCCAAGGCACCAAAGCCAGCTAAAAAGTCAATAATCGATACCTAAAACATGAATTGTACTACTTCTTACTGGCTATTACATCAACTTAGAAACTTCGTCTGTGTTCTATTATGGTGCTTTTAGTGTCTCAGCATACCGCAGCACGCGACATAGCTTTGCAGACGATAAGTACAACCGTTTCAGAGAGAAGAGCGGCCAATGTGTCGATCTGGCTTTAAGTCGATTCGATAACAAATGACGAAAACGGACGGATTTCTCAGGTTTTTACTACATATGAACACTTTTCACATTCTCCCGTGGAACTCGGCTGCTAGTCCTCCTTTCATGCAGAATCTTAAGGTCCTAGCTCATGTCCAAGGCACCAAAGCCAGCTAAAAAGTCAATAATCGATACCTAAAACTCGAATTGTACTACTTCTTACTGGATATTTCATCAACTTAGAAGCTTCATCTGTGTTCTACTATGGTGCTTTTAGTGTCTCTGCATACCGCAGCACGCGACATAGCTGTGCAGACGATAAGTACTAGCGTTTAAGAGAGAAGAGCGGCCAATGTGACGATCTGGCTTTAAGTCGATTCGATAACAAATGACGAAAACGGCCGGATTTCTAAGGTTTTTACTACATATGAACACTTTTCACATTCTCCCGTGCAACTCGGCTGCTAGTCCTACTTTCATGCAGAATCGTAAGGTCCTAGCTCATGTCCAAGGCACCAAAGCCAGCTAAAAAGTCAATAATCGATACCTACAACTTGAATTGTACTACTTCTTACCTTCTATTACATCAACTTAGAAGCTTCATCTGTGTTCTACTATGGTGATTTTAGTGTCTCCGCATACCGCAGCACGCGACATTGCTTTGTAGACGATAAGTACAACCGTTTCAGAGAGAAGAGCGACCAATGTGACGATCTGGCTTTAAGTCGATTCGATAACAAATGACGAAAACGGATGGATTTCTCAGTTTTTTTTTTTTTTTTAGATATGAACACTTTTCACATTCTCCCGTGCAACTCGGCTGCTAGTCCTCCTTTCATGCAGAGTCATAAGGTCCTAGCTCATGTCCAAGGCACCAAAGCCAGCTAAAAGGTCCATATTCAATACCTAAAACTTGAATTGTACTACTTCTTACTGGCTATTACATCAACTTAGAAGCTTGATCTGTGTTCTACTATGGTGCTTTTAGTGTCTCAGCATACCGCAGCACGCGACATAGCTTTGCAGACGATAAGTACAACCGTTTCAGAGAGAAGGGCGGCCAATGTGTCGATCTGGCTTTAAGTCGACTCGATAACAAATGACGAAAACGGACGGATGTCTCAGGTTTTTACTACATATGAACATATTTCACATTCTCCCGTGCAACTCGGCTGCTAGTCCTCCTTTCATGCAGAATCTTAAGGTCCTAGGTCATGTCCAAGGCACCAAAGCCAGCTAAAAAGTCAATAATCGATACCTAAAACTTGAATTCTACTACTTCTTACTGGCTATTACATCAACTTAGAAGCTTCATCTGTGTTCTACTATGGTGCTTTTACTCTCTCCACATACCGCAGCACGCGACATAGCTTTGCAGACGATAAGTACAACCGTTTCAGTGAGAAGAGCGGCCAATGTGACGATCTGGCTTTAAGTCGATTCGATAACAAATGACGAAAACGGACGGATTTCTAAGGTTTTTATTACATATGAACAGTTTTCACATTCTCCCGTGTAACTCGGCTGCTAGTCCTCCTTTCATGCAGAATGTTAAGGTCCTAGCTCATGTTCAAGGCACCAAAGCCAGCTAAAAAGTCAATAATCGATACCTAAAACTTGAATTGTACTACTTCTTACTGGCTATTACATCAACTTAGAAGCTTCATCTGTGTTCTACTATGGTGATTTTAGTGTCTCCGCATACCGCAGTACGCGACATAGCTTTGCAGACGATAAGTACAAGCGTTTCAGAGAGAAGAGCGGCCAATGTGACGATCTGGCTTTAAATCGATTCGATAACAAATGACGAAAACGGACGGATTTCTTAGGTTTTTACTACATATGAACACTTTTCACATTCTCCCATGCAACTCGGCTGCTAGTCCTCCTTTCATGCAGAATCTTAAGGTCCTAGCTCATGTCCAAGGCACCAAAGCCAGCTATAAGGTCAATATTCAATACCTAAAACTTGAATTGGATTACTTCTTACTGGCTATTACATCAACTTAGATGGTTCATCTGTGTTCTACTATGGTGCTTTTAGTGTGTCCGCATACCGCAGCACGCGACATAGCTTTGCAGACGATAAGTACAACCGTTTCAGTGAGAAGAGCGGCCAATGTGACGATCTGGCTTTAAGTCGATTCGATAACAAATGACGAAAACGGACGGATTTCTAAGGTTTTTATTACATATGAACAGTTTTCACATTCTTCCGTGTAACTCGGCTGCTAGTCCTCCTTTCATGCAGAATGTTAAGGTCCTAGCTCATGTTCAAGGCACCAAAGCCAGCTAAAAAGTCAATAATCGATACCTAAAACTTGAATTGTACTACTTCTTACTGGCTATTACATCAACTTAGAAGCTTCATCTGTGTTCTACTATGGTGATTTTAGTGTCTCCGCATACCGCAGTACGCGACATAGCTTTGCAGACGATAAGTACAAGCGTTTCAGAGAGAAGAGCGGCCAATGTGACGATCTGGCTTTAAATCGATTCGATAACAAATGACGAAAACGGACGGATTTCTTAGGTTTTTACTACATATGAACACTTTTCACATTCTCCCTTGCAACTCGGCTGCTAGTCCTCCTTTCATGCAGAATCTTAAGGTCCTAGCCCATGTCCAAGGCACCAAAGCCAGCTAAAAAGTCAATAATCAATACCTAAAACTTGAATTGTACTACTTCTTACTGGCTATTACATCAGCTTAGAAGCTTCATCTTTGTTCTGCTACGGTGCTTTTAGATTCTCCGCATGCCGCAGCACGCGACATAGTTTTGCAGACGAAAAGTACAACCGTTTCAGAGAGAAGAGCGGCCAATGTGACGATCTGGCTTTAAGTCGATTCGATAACAAATGACGAAAACGGACGGATTTCTCAGGTTTTTACTACATATGAACACTTTTCACATTCACCCGTGCAACTCGGCTGCTAGTCCTCCTTTCATGCTGAATCTTAAGATCCTAGCTCATGTCAAAGGCACCAAAGCCAGCTAAAGATCAATATTCAATACCTAAAACTTGAATTGTTCTACTTCTTACTGGCTATTACCTCAACTTAGAAGCTTGATCTGTGTTCTACTATGGTGCTTTTAGTGTCTCAGCATACCGCAGCACGCGACATAGCTTTGCAGACGATAAGTACAACCGTTTCAGAGAGAAGAGTGGCCAATGTGACGATCTGGCTTTATGTCGATTCGATAACAAATGACGAAAACGGACGGATTTCTCAGGTGTTTACTACATATGAACACTTTTCACATTCTCCCATGCAACGCAGGCTGCTAGTCCTCCTCTCATACAGAATGTTAAGGTCCTAGCTCATGTCCAAGTCACCAAAGCCAGCTAAAAAGTCAATAATCGATACCTAAAACTTGAATTGTACTACTTCTTACTGGTTATTACATCAACTTAGAAGCTTCATCTGTGTTCTACTGTGGTGATTTTAGTGTCTCCAGATCCCGCAGCACGTGACATACCTTTGCAGACGATAAGTACAACCGTTTCAGAGAGAAGAGCGGCCAATGTGACGATCTGGCTTTAAGTCGATTCGATAACAAATGACGAAAGCGGACGGATTTCTCAGTTTTTTACTACATATGAAAACTTTTCTCATTCTCCCGGGCAACTCGGCTGCTAGTCGACCTTTCATGCAGAATCATAAGGTCCTAGCTCATGTCCAAGGCACCAAAGCCAGCTAAAAAGTCAATAATCGATACCTAAAACTTGAATTGTACTACTTCTTACTGGCTATTACATCAACTTAGAAGCTTCATCTGTGTTCTACTATGGTGCTTTTCGTGTCTCCGCATACCGCAGCACGCGACATAGCTTTGCAATCGATAAGTACAACCGCTTCAGAGAGAAGAGCGGCCAATGTGACGATCTGGCTTTAAGTCGATTCGATAACAAATGACGAAAACGGACGGATTTCTCAGGTTTTTACTACATATGAACACTTTTCACATTCTCCCGTGCAAATCGGCTGCTAGTCCTCCTTTCATGCAGAATCTTAAGGTCCTACCTCATGTCCAAGGCACCAAAGCCAGCTAAAAAGTCAATAATCGATACCTAAAATTGAATTGTACTACTTCTTCCTGGCTATTACATCAACTTAGAAGCTTGATCTGTGTTCTACTATGGTGCTTTTAGTGTCTCAGCATACCGCAGCACGCGACATAGCTTTGCAGACGATAAGTACAAGTGTTTCAGAGAGAAGAGCGGCCAATGTGACGATCTGGCTTTAAGTCGATTCGATAACAAATGACGAAAACGGACGGATTTCTCAGGTTTTTACTACATTTGAACACTTTTCACATTCTCCCGTGCAACTCGGCTGCTAGTCCTCCTTTCATGCTGAATATTAAGGTCCTAGCTCATGTCCAAGGCACAAAATCCAGCAAAGAATTCAATATTCAATACCTAAAACTCGAATTTTACTACTTCTTACTGGCTATTACATCAACTTAGAAGCTTGATCTGTGTTCTACTATGGTGCTTTTAGTGTCTCAGCATACCGCAGCACGCGACATAGCTTTGCAGACGATAAGTACAAGTGTTTCAGAGAGAAGAGCGGCCAATGTGACGATCTGGCTTTAAGTCGATTCGATAACAAATGACGAAAACGGACGGATTTCTCAGGTTTTTACTACATTTGAACACTTTTCACATTCTCCCGTGCAACTCGGCTGCTAGTTCTCCTTCATGCAAAATCTTAAGTTCCTAGCTCGTGTCCAAGGCACCAAAGAAGGGTAAAAAGTCAATAACCGATACCTAAAACTTTAATTGTACTACTTCTTACTAGCTATTACATCAACTTAGAAGCTTCATCTGTGTTCTACTATGGTGCATTCAGTGTGTCCGCATACCGCAGCACGCGACATAGCTTTGCAGACGATAAGTACAAATTTTTCAGAGAGAAGAGCGGCCAATGTGACGATCTGGCTTTCAGTCGATTCGATAACAAATGACGAAAATGGACGGATTTCTAAGGTTTTTACTACATATGAACACTTTTCACATTCTCTCGTGTAACTCGGCTGCTAGTCCTCCTTTCATGCAGAATGTTAAGGTCCTAGCTCATGTCCAAGGCACCAAAGCCAGCTAAAAAGTCAATAATCGATACCTAAAACTTGAATTGTACTACTTCTTCCTGGCTATTACATCAACTTAGATGCTTCATCTGTGTTCTACTATGGTGCTTTTAGTGTATCAGCATACCGCAGCACGCGACATAGCTTTGCAGACGATAAGTACAACCGTTTCAGAGAGAAGAGCGGCCAATGTGACGATCTGGCTTTAAGTCGATTCGATATCAAATGACGAAAACGGACGGATGTCTAGGTTTTTACCACATATGAACACTTTTCATATTCTCCCGTCCAACTCCCCTGCTAATCCTCCTTTCATGCAGAATCTTAAGGACCTAGCTCATGTCCAAGGCACCAAAGCCAGCTAAAAAGTCAATAATCGATACCTTAAACTTGAATTGTACTACTTCTTCCTGGCTATTACATCAACTTAGAAGCTTCATCTGTGTTCTACTATGGTGCTTTTACTGTCTCCGCATACCGCAGCACGCGACATAGCTTTGCAGACGAGAAGTACAACCGTTTCGGAGAGAAGAGCGGCCAATGTGACGATCTGGCTTTAAGTCGATTCGATAACAAATGACGAAAACGGACGGATTTCTCAGGCTTTTATTACATATGAACACTTTTCACATTCTCCCGTGCAACTCGGCTGCTACTCCTCCTTCATGCAAAATCTAAATTTCCTAGCTCATGTCCAAGGCACCAAAGAAGGGTAAAAAGGCAATAACCGATACCTAAATCTTGAATTGTACTACGTCTTACTGGGTATTACATCAACTTAGAAGCTTCATCTGTGTTCTACTATGGTGCTTTTAGTGTCTCCGCATAGCGCAGCACGGGACATAGCTTTGCAGACGATAAGTACAACCGTTTCAGAGAGAAGAGCGGCCAATGTGACGATCTGGCTTTAAGTCGATTCGATAACAAATGACGAAAACCGACGTATTTCTCAGGTTTTTACTACATTTGAACACTTTTCACATTTCCCGTGCAACTCGGCTGCTAGTCCTCCTTTCATGCAGAATCTTAAGGTCCTAGCTCATGTCCAAGGCACCAAAGCCAGCTAAAAAGTCAATAATCGATACCTAAAACTTCAATTGTACTACTTCTTACTGGCTATTACTTCAACTTAGAAGCATCATCTGTGTTCTACTATGGTGCTTTTAGTGTCTCCGCATATCGCAGCACGCGACATAGCTTTGTAGACGATAAGTACAACCGTTTCAGAGAGAAGAGCGGCCAATGTGACGATCTTGCTTTAAGTAGATTCGATAACAAATGACGAAAGCGGACGGATTTCTCAGGTTTTTACTACATATGAACACTTTTCTCATTCTCCCGTGCAACTCGGCTGCTAGTCCTCCTTTCATGCAGAATCATAAGGTCCTAGCTCATGTCCAAGGCACCAAAGCCAGCTAAAACGTCAATAATCGATACCTAAAACTTGAATTGTACTACTTCTTACTGGCTATAACATCAACTTAGAAGCTTCATCTGTGTTCTACTATGGTGCTTTTAGTGTCTCCGCATACCACAGCACGCGACATAGCTTTGCAATCGATAAGTACAACCGTTTCAGAGAGAAGAGCGGCCAATGTGGCGATCTGGCTTTAAGGCGATTCGATAACAAATGACGAAAACGGACCGATTTCTCAGGTTTTTACTACATATGAACACTTTTCACATTCTCCCGTGCAACTCGGCTGCTAGTCCTCCTTTCATGCAGAATCTTAAGGTCCTAGCTCATGTCCAAGGCACCAAAGCCAGCTAAAAAGTCCATAATCAATACCTAAAACTTGAATTGTACTACTTCTTACTGGCTATAACATCAACTTAGAAGCTTCATCTGTGTTCTACTATGGTGCTTTTAGTGTCTCCGCATACCACAGCATGTGCCATAGATTTGCAGGCGATAAGTACAACCGATTCAGAGAGAAGAGCGGCCAATGTGACGATCTGGCTTTAAGTCGATTCGATAACAAATGACGAAAACGGACGGATTTCTCAGGTTTTTACTACATATGAACATTTTACACATTCTCCCGTGCAACTCGGCTGCTAGTCCCCCTATCATGCAGAATGTTAAGGTCCTAGCTCATGACCAAGGCACCAAAGCCAGCTAAAAAGTCAATAATCGATACCTAAAACTTGAATTGTACTACGTCATACTGGGTATTACATCAACTTAGAAGCTTCATCTGTGTTCTACTACGGTACTTTTAGTGTCTCCGCATACCGCAGCACGCGACATAGCTTTGCAGACGAAAAGTACAAGCGTTTCAGAGAGAAGATCGGAAAATGTGACGATCTGGCTTTAAGTCGATTCGATAACAAATGACGAAAACGGACGTATTTCTCAGGTTTTTACTACCTTTGTACACTTTTTACATTCATCCGTGCACCTCGGCTGCTAGTCCTCCTTCATGCAAAATCTTAAGTTCCTAGCTCGTGTCCAAGGCACCAAAGAAGGGTAAAATGTCAATAACCGATAGCTAAAACTTGAATTGTACTACTTTTTACTGGCTATTACATCAACTTAGAAGCTTCATCTGTGTTCTACTATGGTGCTTTTAGTGTCTCCGCATACCGCAGCACGCGACATAGCTTTGTAGACGATAAGTACAACCGTTTCAGAGAGAAGAGCGGCCAATGTGACGATCTTGCTTTAAGTAGATTCGATAACAAATGACGAAAGCGGACGGATTTCTCAGGTTTTTACTACATATGAACACTTTTCTCATTCTCCCGTGCAACTCGGCTGCTAGTCCTCCTTTCATGCAGAATCATAAGGTCCTAGCTCATGTCCAAGGCACCAAAGCCAGCTAAAACGTCAATAATCGATACCTAAAACTTGAATTGTACTACTTCTTACTGGCTATAACATCAACTTAGAAGCTTCATCTGTGTTCTACTATGGTGCTTTTAGTGTCTCCGCATACCACAGCACGCGACATAGCTTTGCAATCGATAAGTACAACCGTTTCAGAGAGAAGAGCGGCCAATGTGGCGATCTGGCTTTAAGTCGATTCGATAACAAATGACGAAAATGGAAGGATTTCTCGGGTTTTTACTACATATGAACGCTTTTCACATTCTCCCGTGCAACTCGGCTGCTAGTCCTCCTTCATGCAAAATCTTAAGTTCCCGGCTAATGTCCAAGGCACAAAATCCAGCTAAAAATTCAATATTCAATACCTAAAACTCGAATTGTATTACTTCTTACTGGTTATTACATCAACTTAGAAGCTTGATCTGTGTTCTACTATGGTGCTTTTAGTGTCTCAGCATACCGCAGCACGCGACATAGCTTTGCAGACGATAAGTACAAGTGTTTCAGAGAGAAGAGCGGCCAATGTGACGATCTGGCTTTAAGTCGATTCGATAACAAATGACGAAAACGGACGGATTTCTCAGGTTTTTACTACATTTGAACACTTTTCACATTCTCCCGTGCAACTCGGCTGCTAGTCCTCCTTTCATGCTGAATATTAAGGTCCTAGCTCATGTCCAAGGCACAAAATCCAGCAAAGAATTCAATATTCAATACCTAAAACTCGAATTTTACTACTTCTTACTGGCTATTACATCAACTTAGAAGCTTCATCTGTGTTCTACTATGGTGCTTTTACTGTCTCCGCATACCGCAGCACGCGACATAGCTTTGCAGACGAGAAGTACAACCGTTTCGGAGAGAAGAGCGGCCAATGTGACGATCTGGCTTTAAGTCGATTCGATAACAAATGACGAAAACGGACGGATTTCTCAGGCTTTTATTACATATGAACACTTTTCACATTCTCCCGTGCAACTCGGCTGCTACTCCTCCTTCATGCAAAATCTAAATTTCCTAGCTCATGTCCAAGGCACCAAAGAAGGGTAAAAAGGCAATAACCGATACCTAAAACTTGAATTGTACTACGTCTTACTGGGTATTACATCAACTTAGAAGCTTCATCTGTGTTCTACTATGGTGCTTTTAGTGTCTCCGCATAGCGCAGCACGGGACATAGCTTTGCAGACGATAAGTACAACCGTTTCAGAGAGAAGAGCGGCCAATGTGACGATCTGGCTTTAAGTTGATTCGATAACAAATGACGAAAACCGACGTTTTTCTCAGGTTTTTACTACATTTGAACACTTTTCACATTTCCCGTGCAACTCGGCTGCTAGTCCTCCTTTTATGCAGAATCTTAAGGTCCTAGCTCATGTCCAAGGCACCAAAGCCAGCTAAAAAGTCAATAATCGATACCTAAAACTTCAATTGTACTACTTCTTACTGGCTATTACTTCAACTTAGAAGCACCATCTGTGTTCTACTATGGTGCTTTTAGTGTCTCCGCATATCGCAGCACGCGACATAGCTTTGTAGACGATAAGTACAACCGTTTCAGAGAGAAGAGCGGCCAATGTGACGATCTTGCTTTAAGTAGATTCGATAACAAATGACGAAAGCGGACGGATTTCTCAGGTTTTTACTACATATGAACACTTTTCTCATTCTCCCGTGCAACTCGGCTGCTAGTCCTCCTTTCATGCAGAATCATAAGGTCCTAGCTCATGTCCAAGGCACCAAAGCCAGCTAAAACGTCAATAATCGATACCTAAAACTTGAATTGTACTACTTCTTACTGGCTATAACATCAACTTAGAAGCTTCATCTGTGTTCTACTATGGTGCTTTTAGTGTCTCCGCATACCACAGCACTCGACATAGCTTTGCAATCGATAAGTACAACCGTTTCAGAGAGAAGAGCGGCCAATGTGGCGATCTGGCTTTAAGGCGATTCGATAACAAATGACGAAAACGGACCGATTTCTCAGGTTTTTACTACATATGAACACTTTTCACATTCTCCCGTGCAACTCGGCTGCTAGTCCTCCTTTCATGCAGAATCTTAAGGTCCTAGCGCATGTCCAAGGCACCAAAGCCAGCTAAAAAGTCCATAATCAATACCTAAAACTTGAATTGTACTACTTCTTACTGGCTATAACATCAACTTAGAAGCTTCATCTGTGTTCTACTATGGTGCTTTTAGTGTCTCCGCATACCACAGCATGTGACATAGATTTGCAGGCGATAAGTACAACCGATTCAGAGAGAAGAGCGGCCAATGTGACGATCTGGCTTTAAGTCGATTCGATAACAAATGACGAAAACGGACGGATTTCTCAGGTTTTTACTACATATGAACATTTTACACATTCTCCCGTGCAACTCGGCTGCTAGTCCCCCTATCATGCAGAATGTTAAGGTCCTAGCTCATGACCAAGGCACCAAAGCCAGCTAAAAAGTCAATAATCGATACCTAAAACTTGAATTGTACTACGTCATACTGGGTATTACATCAACTTAGAAGCTTCATCTGTGTTCTACTACGGTACTTTTAGTGTCTCCGCATACCGCAGCACGCGACATAGCTTTGCAGACGAAAAGTACAAGCGTTTCAGAGAGAAGGTCGGAAAATGTGACGATCTGGCTTTAAGTCGATTCGATAACAAATGACGAAAACGGACGTATTTCTCAGGTTTTTACTACTTTTGTACACTCTTTACATTCTCCCGTGCACCTCGGCTGCTAGTCCTCCTTCATGCAAAATCTTAAGTTCCTAGCTCGTGTCCAAGGTACCAAAGAAGGGTAAAATGTCAATAACCGATAGCTAAAACTTGAATTGTACTACTTTTTACTGGCTATTACATCAACTTAGAAGCTTCATCTGTGTTCTACTATGGTGCTTTTAGTGTCTCCGCATACCGCAGCACGCGACATAGCTTTGTAGACGATAAGTACAACCGTTTCAGAGAGAAGAGCGGCCAATGTGACGATCTTGCTTTAAGTAGATTCGATAACAAATGACGAAAGCGGACGGATTTCTCAGGTTTTTACTACATATAAACACTTTTCTCATTCTCCCGTGCAACTCGGCTGCTAGTCCTCCTTTCATGCAGAATCATAAGGTCCTAGCTCATGTCCAAGACACCAAAGCCAGCTAAAACGTCAATAATCGATACCTAAAACTTGAATTGAACTACTTCTTACTGGCTATAACATCAACTTAGAAGCTTCATCTGTGTTCTACTATGGTGCTTTTAGTGTCTCCGCATACCACAGCACGCGACATAGCTTTGCAATCGATAAGTACAATCGTTTCAGAGAGAAGAGCGGCCAATGAGGCGATCTGGCTTTAAGTCGATTCGATAACAAATGACGAAAATGGAAGGATTTCTCGGGTTTTTACTACATATGAACGCTTTTCACATTCTCCCGTGCAACTCGGCTGCTAGTCCTCCTTCATGCAAAATCTTAAGTTCCCGGCTAATGTCCAAGGCACAAAATCCAGCTAAAAATTCAATATTCAATACCTAAAACTCGAATTGTATTACTTCTTACTGGCTATTACATCAACTTAGAAGCTTGATCTGTGTTCTACAATGGTGCTTTTAGTGTCTCAGCATACCGCAGCACGCGACATAGCTTTGCAGACGATAAGTACAAGTGTTTCAGAGAGAAGAGCGGCCAATGTGACGATCTGGCTTTAAGTCGATTCGATAACAAATGACGAAAACGGACGGATTTCTCAGGTTTTTACTACATTTGAACACTTTTCACATTCTCCCGTGCAACTCGGCTGCTAGTCCTCCTTTCATGCTGAATATTAAGGTCCTAGCTCATGTCCAAGGCACAAAATCCAGCAAAGAATTCAATATTCAATACCTAAAACTCGAATTTTACTACTTCTTACTGGCTATTACATCAACTTAGAAGCTTGATCTGTGTTCTACTATCTTGCTTTTAGTGTCTCAGCATACCGCAGCACGCGACATAGCTTTGCAGACGATAAGTACAACCGTTTCAGAGAGAAGAGCGGCCAATGTGACGATCTGGCTTTCAGTCGATTCGATAACAAATGACGAAAATGGACGGATTTCTAAGGTTTTTACTACATATGAACACTTTTCACATTCTCTCGTGTAACTCGGCTGCTAGTCCTCCTTTCATGCAGAATGTTAAGGTCCTAGCTCATGTCCAAGGCACCAAAGCCAGCTAAAAAGTCAATAATCGATACCTAAAACTTGAATTGTACTACTTCTTCCTGGCTATTACATCAACTTAGATGCTTCATCTGTGTTCTACTATGGTGCTTTTAGTGTCTCCGCATATCGCAGCACGCGACATAGCTTTGTAGACGATAAGTACAACCGTTTCAGAGAGAAGAGCGGCCAATGTGACGATCTTGCTTTAAGTAGATTCGATAACAAATGACGAAAGCGGACGGATTTCTCAGGTTTTTACTACATATGAACACTTTTCACATTCTCCCGTGCAACTCGGCTGCTAGTCCTCCTTTCATGCAGAATCTTAAGGTCCTAGCTCATGTCCAAGGCACCAAAGCCAGCTAAAAAGTCCATAATCAATACCTAAAACTTGAATTGTACTACTTCTTACTGGCTATAACATCAACTTAGAAGCTTCATCTGTGTTCTACTATGGTGCTTTTAGTGTCTCCGCATACCACAGCATGTGACATAGATTTGCAGGCGATAAGTACAACCGATTCAGAGAGAAGAGCGGCCAATGTGCCGATCTGGCTTTAAGTCGATTCGATAACAAATGACGAAAACGGACGGATTTCTCAGGTTTTTACTACATATGAACATTTTACACATTCTCCCGTGCAACTCGGCTGCTAGTCCCCCTATCATGCAGAATGTTAAGGTCCTAGCTCATGACCAAGGCACCAAAGCCAGCTAAAAAGTCAATAATCGATACCTAAAACTTGAATTGTACTACGTCATACTGGGTATTACATCAACTTAGAAGCTTCATCTGTGTTCTACTACGGTACTTTTAGTGTCTCCGCATACCGCAGCACGCGACATAGCTTTGCAGACGAAAAGTACAAGCGTTTCAGAGAGAAGGTCGGAAAATGTGACGATCTGGCTTTAAGTCGATTCGATAACAAATGACGAAAACGGACGTATTTCTCAGGTTTTTACTACTTTTGTACACTTTTTACATTCTCCCGTGCACCTCGGCTGCTAGTCCTCCTTCATGCAAAATCTTAAGTTCCTAGCTCGTGTCCAAGGTACCAAAGAAGGGTAAAATGTCAATAACCGATAGCTAAAACTTGAATTGTACTACTTTTTACTGGCTATTACATCAACTTAGAAGCTTCATCTGTGTTCTACTATGGTGCTTTTAGTGTCTCCGCATACCGCAGCACGCGACATAGCGTTGTAGACGATAAGTACAACCGTTTCAGAGAGAAGAGCGGCCAATGTGACGATCTTGCTTTAAGTAGATTCGATAACAAATGACGAAAGCGGACGGATTTCTCAGGTTTTTACTACATATGAACACTTTTCTCATTCTCCCGTGCAACTCGGCTGCTAGTCCTCCTTTCATGCAGAATCATAAGGTCCTAGCTCATGGCCAAGGCACCAAAGCCAGCTAAAACGTCAATAATCGATACCTAAAACTTGAATTGTACTACTTCTTACTGGCTATAACATCAACTTAGAAGCTTCATCTGTGTTCTACTATGGTGCTTTTAGTGTCTCCGCATACCACAGCACGCGACATAGCTTTGCAATCGATAAGTACAATCGTTTCAGAGAGAAGAGCGGCCAATGTGGCGATCTGGCTTTAAGTCGATTCGATAACAAATGACGAAAATGGAAGGATTTCTCGGGTTTTTACTACATATGAACGCTTTTCACATTCTCCCGTGCAACTCGGCTGCTAGTCCTCCTTCATGCAAAATCTTAAGTTCCCGGCTAATGTCCAAGGCACAAAATCCAGCTAAAAATTCAATATTCAAAACCTAAAACTCGAATTGTATTACTTCTTACTGGCTATTACATCAACTTAGAAGCTTGATCTGTGTTCTACTATGGTGCTTTTAGTGTCTCAGCATACCGCAGCACGCGACATAGCTTTGCAGACGATAAGTACAAGTGTTTCAGAGAGAAGAGCGGCCAATGTGACGACCTGGCTTTAAGTCGATTCGATAACAAATGACGAAAACGGACGGATTTCTCAGGTTTTTACTACATTTGAACACTTTTCACATTCTCCCGTGCAACTCGGCTGCTAGTCCTCCTTTCATGCTGAATATTAAGGTCCTAGCTCATGTCCAAGGCACAAAATCCAGCAAAGAATTCAATATTCAATACCTAAAACTCGAATTTTACTACTTCTTACTGGCTATTACATCAACTTAGAAGCTTGATCTGTGTTCTACTATCTTGCTTTTAGTGTCTCAGCATACCGCAGCACGCGACATAGCTTTGCAGACGATAAGTACAAGTGTTTCAGAGAGAAGAGCGGCCAATGTGACGATCTGGCTTTAAGTCGATTCGATAACAAATGACGAAAACGGACGGATTTCTCGGGTTTTTACTACATTTGAACACTTTTCACATTCTCCCGTGCAACTCGGCTGCTAGTCCTCCTTCATGCAAAATCTTAAGTTCCTAGCTCGTGTCCAAGGCACCAAAGCCAGCTAAAAAGTCCATAATCAATACCTAAAACTTGAATTGTACTACTTCTTACTGGCTATTACATCAACTTAGAAGCTTCATCTGTGTTCTACTACGGTGCTTTTAGTTCCTCCGCATACCGCAGCACGCGACATAGTTTTGCAGACGATTAGTACAACCGTTTCAGAGAGAATAGCGGCCAATGTGACGATCTGGCTTTAAGTCGATTCGCTAACAAATGACGAAAACGGACGGATTTCTCAGGTTTTTACTACATATGAACAATTTACACATTCTCCCGTGCAACTCGGCTGCTAGTCCTCCTTCATGCTGAATCTTAAGGTCCTAGCTCATGTCCAAAGCACCAAAGCCTGCTAAAGATCAATATTCAATACCCAAAACTTGAATTGTACTACTTCTTACTGGATATTACATCAACTTAGAAGCTTCATCTTTGTTCTACTGTGGTGATTTTAGTGTCTCCGCATACCGCAGCAGGTGACATAGCTTTGCAGGCGATAAGTACAACCGATTCAGAGAGAATAGCGGCCAATGTGACGATCTGGCTTTAAGTCGATTCGATAACAAATGACGAAAACGGACGGATTTCTCAGGTTTTTACTACATATGAACACTTTACACATTCTCCCGTGCAACTCGGCTGCTAGTCCCCCTATCATGCAGAATGTTAAGGTCCTAGCTCATGTCCAAGGCACCAAAGCCAGTTAAAAAGTCAATAATCGATACCTAAAACTTGAATTGTACTACGTCATACTGGGTATTACATCAACTTAGAAGCTTCATCTGTGTTCTACTACGGTACTTTTAGTGTCTCCGCATACCGCAGCACGCGACATAGCTTTGCAGACGAAAAGTACAAGCGTTTCAGAGAGAAGATCGGAAAATGTGACGATCTGGCTTTAAGTCCATTCGATAACAAATGACGAAAACGGACGTATTTCTCAGGTTTTTACTACTTTTGAACACTTTTTACATTCTCCCGTGCACCTCGGCTGCTAGTCCTCCTTCATGCAAAATCTTAAGTTCCTAGCTCGTGTCCAAGGCACCAAAGAAGGGTAAAATGTCAATAACCGATAGCTAAAACTTGAATTGTACTACTTTTTACTGGCTATTACATCAACTTAGAAGCTTCATCTGTGTTCTACTATTGTGCTTTTAGTGTCCCCGCATACCGCAGCACGCGACATAGCTTTGCAGACGGTAAGTACAAGTGTTTCAGAGAGAAGAGCGGCCAATGTGACGATCTGGCTTTAAGTCGATTCGATAACAAATGACGAAAACGGAAGGATTTCTCGGGTTTTTACTACATATGAACGCTTTTCACATTCTCCCGTGCAACTCGGCTGCTAGTCCTCCTTCATGCAAAATCTTAAGTTCCCGGCTAATGTCCAAGGCACAAAATCCAGCTAAAAATTCAATATTCAATACCTAAAACTCGAATTGTATTACTTCTTACTGGCTATTACATCAACTTAGAAGCTTGATCTGTGTTCTACTATGGTGCTTTTAGTGTCTCAGCATACCGCAGCACGCGACATAGCTTTGCAGACGATAAGTACAAGTGTTTCAGAGAGAAGAGCGGCCAATGTGACGATCTGGCTTTAAGTCGATTCGATAACAAATGACGAAAACGGACGGATATCTCAGGTTTTTACTACATTTGAACACTTTTCACATTCTCCCGTGCAACTCGGCTGCTAGTCCTCCTTTCATGCTGAATATTAAAGTCCTAGCTCATGTCCAAGGCACAAAATCCAGCAAAGAATTCAATATTCAATACCTAAAACTCGAATTTTACTACTTCTTACTGGCTATTACATCAACTTAGAAGCTTGATCTGTGTTCTACTATGGTGCTTTTAGTGTCTCAGCATACCGCAGCACGCGACATAGCTTTGCAGACGATAAGTACAAGTGTTTCAGAGAGAAGAGCGGCCAATGTGACGATCTGGCTTTAAGTCGATTCGATAACAAATGACGAAAACGGACGGATTTCTCAGGTTTTTACTACATTTGAACACTTTTCACATTCTCCCGTGCAACTCGGCTGCTAGTCCTCCTTTCATGCTGAATATTAAGGTCCTAGCTCATGTCCAAGGCACAAAATCCAGCAAAGAATTCAATATTCAATACCTAAAACTCGAATTTTACTACTTCTTACTGGCTATTACATCAACTTAGAAGCTTGATCTGTGTTCTACTATGGTCCTTTATTGTCTCAGCATACCGCAGCACGCGACATAGCTTTGCAGACGATAAGTACAAGTGTTTCAGAGAGAAGAGCGGCCAATGTGACGATCTGGCTTTAAGTCGATTCGATAACAAATGACGAAAACGGACAGATTTCTCAGGTTTTTACTACATTTGAACACTTTTCACATTCTCCCGTGCAACTCGGCTGCTAGTCCTCCTTCATGCAAAATCTTAAGTTCCTAGCTCGTGTCCAAGGCACCAAAGAAGGGTAAAAAGTCAATAACCGATACCTAAAACTTTAATTGTACTACTTCTTCCTGGCTATTACATCAACTTAGAAGCTTCATCTGTGTTCTACTATGGTGCTTTTACTGTCTCCGCATACCGCAGCACGCTACATAGCTTTGCAGACGAGAAGTACAATCGTTTCGGAGAGAAGAGCGGCCAATGTGACGATCTGGCTTTAAGTCGATTCGATAACAAATGACGAAAACGGACGGATTTCTCAGGCTTTTATTACATATGAACACTTTTCACATTCTCCCGTGCAACTCGGCGGCTACTCCTCCTTCATGCAAAATCTAAATTTCCTAGCTCATGTCCAAGGCACCAAAGAAGGGTAAAAAGTCATTAACCGATACCTAAAACTTTATTTCTACTACTTCTTACTAGCTATTACATCAACTTAGAAGCGTCATCTGTGTTGTACTATGGTGCTTTTAGTGTTTCCGCATACCGCAGCACGCGACATATCTTTGCAGACGATAAGTACAACCGTTTTTGAGAGAAGAGCGGCCAATGTGACGATCTGGCTTTAAGTCGGTTCCATAACAAATGACGTAAACGGACCGATTTCTCAGGTTTTTACTACATATGAAAACTTTTCACATTCCCCCGTGCAACTCGGCTGCTAGTCCTCCTTTCATGCAGAATCATAAGGTCCTAGCTCATGTCCAAGGCACCAAAGCCAGCTAAAAAGTCAATAATCGATACCTAAAACTTGAATTGTACTACTTCTTACTGGCTATTACATCAACTTAGAAGCTTCATCTGTGTTCTACTATGGTGCTTTTCGTGTCTCCGCATACCGCAGCACGCGACATAGCTTTGCAATCGATAAGTACAACCGTTTCAGAGAGAAGAGCGGCCAATGTGACGATCTGCCTTTAAGTCGATTCGATAACAAATGACGAAAACGGACGGATTTCTCAGGTTTTTACTACATATGAACACTTTTCACATTCTCCCGTGCAACTCGGCTGCTAGTCCTCCTTTCATGCAGAATCTTAAGGTCCTAGCTCATGTCCAAGGCACCAAAGCCTGCTAAAAATTCAATATTGAATACCTAAAACTATAATTGTACTACTTCTTACTGGCTATTACATCAACTTAGAAGCTTCATCTGTGTTCTACTATGGTGCTTTTAGTGTCTCCGCATACCGCAGCACGCGACTTAGCTTTGCAATCGATAAGTACAACCGTTTCAGAGAGAAGAGGGGCCAATGTGACGATCTGGCTTTAAGTCGATTCGATAACAAATGACGAAAACGGACGGGTGTCTCAGGTTTTTACTACATATGAACACTTTTCACATTCTCCCGTGCAACTCCGCTGCTAATCCTCCGTTCATGCAGAATCTTAAGGTCCTAGCTCATGTCCAAGGCACCAAAGATAGCTAAAAAGTCAATAATCGATACCTAAAACTTGAATTGTACTACTTCTTACTGGCTATTACATCAACTTAGAAGCTTCATCTGTATTCTACTATGGTGCTTTTAGTGTGTCCGCATACCGCAGCACGCGACATAGCTTTGCAGACGATAAGTACAACCGTTTCAGAGAAAAGAGCGGCCAATGTGACGATCTGGCTTTAAGTCGATTCGATAACAAATGACGAAAACGGACGGATTTCTCGGGTTTTTACTACATGTGAAGACTTTTCACATTCTCCCGTGCAAATCGGCTGCTAGTCCTCCTTTCATGCAGAATGTTAAGATCCTAGCTCATGTCCAAGACACCAAAGTCAGCTAAAAAGTCAGTAATTGATACCTAAAACTTGAATTGTACTACTTCTTACTGGCTATTACATCAACTTAGAAGCTTCATCTGTGTTCTACTATGGTGATTTTAGTGTCTCCGCATACCGCAGCACGCGACATAGCTTTGCAGACGACAAGTACAACCGTTTCAGAGAGAAGAGCGGCCAATGTGACGATCTGGCTTTAAGTCGATTCGATAACAAATGACGAAAACGGACGGATTTCTCAGGTTTTTACTACATATGAACACTTTTCACATTCTCCCGTGTAACACGGCTGCTAGTCCTCCTTTCATGCAGAATCTTTAGGTCCTAGCTCATGTCCAAGGCACCAATGTCAGCTAAAAAGTCAATAATCGGTACCTAAAACTTGAATTGTACTATATCTTACTGGCTATTACATCAACTTACAAGCTTCATCTGTGTTCTACTATGGTGCTTTTACTGTCTCCGAATACCGCAGCACGCGACATAGCTTTGCAGACGATAAGTACAAGTGTTTCAGAGAGAAGAGCGGCCAATGTGACGATCTGGCTTTAAGTCGATTCGATAACAAATGACGAAAACGGACGGATGTCTCAGGTTTTTACTACATATGAACACTTTTCACATTCTCCCTTGCAACTCCGCTGCTAATCCTCCTTTCATGCAGAATCTTATGGTGCTAGCTCATGTCCAAGGCACCAAAGCCAGCTAAAAAGTCAATAATCGATACCTAAAACTTGAATTGTACTACTTCTTACTGGCTATTACATCAACTTAGAAGCTTCATCTGTGTTCTACTATGGTGCTTTTAGTGTTTCCGCATACCGCAGCACGCGACATAGCTTTGCTGACGGTATGTACAAATTTTTCAGAGAGAAGAGCGGCCAATGTGACGATCTGGCTTATAGTCGATTCGACAAATAATGACGAAAACGGACGGATGTCTCAGGTTTTTACTACATATGAACACTTTTCACATTCTCCCGTGACACTCCGCTGCTAATCCTCCGTTCATGCAGAATCTTAAGGTCCTAGCTCATGTGCAAGGCACCAAAGATAGCTAAAAAGTCAATAATCGATACCTAAAACTTGAATTGTACTACTTCTTACTGGCTATTACATCAACTTAGAAGCTTCATCTGTGTTCTACTATGGTGCTTTTAGTGTCTCCGCATACCGCAGCACGCGACATAGCTTTGCAATCGATAAGTACAACCGTTTCAGAGAGAAGAGCGGCCAATGTGACGATCTGGCTTTAAGTCGATTCGATAACAAATGACGAAAACGGACGGGTGTCTCAGGTTTTTACTACATATGAACACTTTTCACATTCTCCCGTGCAACTCCGCTGCTAATCCTCCGTTCATGCAGAATCTTAAGGTCCTAGCTCATGTCCAAGGCACCAAAGATAGCTAAAAAGTCAATAATCGATACCTAAAACTGGAATTGTACTACTTCTTACTGGCTATTACATCAACTTAGAAGCTTCATCTGTGTTCTACTATGGTGCTTTTAGTGTGTCCGCATACCGCAGCACGCGACATAGCTTTGCAGACGATAAGTACAACCGTTTCAGAGAAAAGAGCGGCCAATGTGACGATCTGGCTTTAAGTCGATTCGATAACAAATGACGAAAACGGACGGATTTCTCGGGTTTTTACAACATGTGAAGACTTTTCACATTCTCCCGTGCAAATCGGCTGCTAGTCCTCCTTTCATGCAGAATGTTAAGGTCCTAGCTCATGTCCAAGACACCAAAGTCAGCTAAAAAGTCAGTAATTGATACCTAAAACTTGAATTGTACTACTTCTTACTGGCTATTACATCAACTTAGAAGCTTCATCTGTGTTCTACTATGGTGATTTTAGTGTCTCCGCATACCGCAGCACGCGACATAGCTTTGCAGACGACAAGTACAACCGTTTCAGAGAGAAGAGCGGCCAATGTGACGATCTGGCTTTAAGTCGATTCGATAACAAATGACGAAAACGGACGGATTTCTCAGGTTTTTACTACATATGAACACTTTTCACATTCTCCCGTGTAACACGGCTGCTAGTCCTCCTTTCATGCAGAATCTTTAGGTCCTAGCTCATGTCCAAGGCACCAATGCCAGCTAAAAAGTCAATAATCGGTACCTAAAACTTGAATTGTACTATATCTTACTGGCTATTACATCAACTTACAAGCTTCATCTGTGTTCTACTATGGTGCTTTTACTGTCTCCGAATACCGCAGCACGCGACATAGCTTTGCAGACGATAAGTACAAGAGTTTCAGAGAGAAGAGCGGCCAATGTGACGATCTGGCTTTAAGTCGATTCGATAACAAATGACGAAAACGGACGGATGTCTCAGGTTTTTACTACATATGAACACTTTTCACATTCTCCCTTGCAACTCCGCTGCTAATCCTCCTTTCATGCAGAATCTTAAGGTGCTAGCTCATGTCCAAGGCACCAAAGCCAGCTAAAAAGTCAATAATCGATACCTAAAACTTGAATTGTACTACTTCTTACTGGCTATTACATCAACTTAGAAGCTTCATCTGTGTTCTACTATGGTGCTTTTAGTGTTTCCGCATACCGCAGCACGCGACATAGCTTTGCTGACGGTATGTACAAATTTTTCAGAGAGAAGAGCGGCCAATGTGACGATCTGGCTTGAAATCGATTCGATAACAAATGACGAAAACGGACGGATGTCTCAGGTTTTTACTACATATGAACACTTTTCACATTCTCCCGTGACACTCCGCTGCTAATCCTCCGTTCATGCAGAATCTTAAGGTCCTAGCTCATGTGCAAGGCACCAAAGATAGCTAAAAAGTCAATAATCGATACCTAAAACTTGAATTGTACTACTTCTTACTGGCTATTACATCAACTTAGAAGCTTCATCTGTGTTCTACTATGGTGCTTTTAGTGTCTCCGCATACCGCAGCACGCGACATAGTTTTGCAATCGATAAGTACAACCGTTTCAGAGAGAAGAGCGGCCAATGTGACGATCTGGCTTTAAGTCGATTCGATAACAAATGACGAATACGGACGGATTTCTCGGGTTTTTACTACATGTGAAGACTTTTCACATTCTCCCGTGCAACTCGGCTGATAGTCCTCCTTTCATGCAGAATGTTAAGGTCCTAGCTCATGTCCAAGGCACCAAAGCCAGCTAAAAAGTCAATAATCGATACCTCAAACTTGAATTGTACTACTTCTTCCTTTGTATTACATCAACTTAGAAGCTTCATCTGTGTTCTACTATGGTGCTTTTAGTGTCTCCGCATACCGCAGCACGAGACATAGCTTTGCAGACGATAACTACGAGCGTTTCAGAGAGAAGAGCGGCCAATGTGACGATCTGACTTTAAGTCGATTCGATAACAAATGACGAAAACGGACGGATATCTCAGGTTTTTACTACATATGAACACTTTTCACATTCTCTCGTGCAAATCGGCTGCTACTCCTATTTTCATGCAGAATGTTAAGGTCCTAGCTCATGTCCAAGGCACCAAAGCCAGCTAAAAAGTCAACAATCGATACCTCAAACTTGAATTATACTACTTCTTACTGGCTATTACATCAACTTAGAAGCTTCATCTGTGTTCTACTATGGTGATTTTAGTGTCTCCGCATACCGCAGCACGCGACATAGCTTTGCAGACGACAAGTACAACCGTTTCAGAGAGAAGAGCGGCCAATGTGACGATCTGGCTTTAAGTCGATTCGATAACAAATGACGAATACGGACGGATTTCTCGGGTTTTTACTACATGTGAAGACTTTTCACATTCTCCCGTGCAACTCGGCTGCTAGTCCTCCTTTCATGCAGAATCTTAAGGTCCTAGCTCATGTCCAAGGCACCAAAGCCAGCTAAAACGTCAATAATCGATAACTAAAACTTGTATTGTACAACTTCTTACTGGCTATTACATCAACTTAGAAGTTTCATCTGTGTTCTACTATGGTGCTTTTAGTGTCTCCGCATACCGCAGCACGCGACATAGCTTTGCAATCGATAAGTACAAGTGTTTCAGAGAGAAGAGCGGCCAATGTGACGATCTGGCTTTAAGTCGATTCGATAACAAATGACGAAAACGGACGGATATCTCAGGTTTTTACTACATATGAACACTTTTCACATTCTCTCGTGCAAATCGGCTGCTACTCCTATTTTCATGCAGAATGTTAAGGTCCTAGCTCATGTCCAAGGCACCAAAGCCAGCTAAAAAGTCAATAATCGATACCTCAAACTTGAATTATACTACTTCTTACTGGCTATTACATCAACTTAGAAGCTTCATCTGTGTTCTACTATGGTGATTTTAGTGTCTCCGCATACCGCAGCACGCGACATAGCTTTGCAGACGATAACTACGAGCGTTTCAGAGAGAAGAGCGGCCAATGTGACGATCTGACTTTAAGTCGATTCGATAACAAATGACGAAAACGGACGGATTTCTCAGGTTTTTACTACATTTGAACACTTTTCACATTTTCCCGTGCAACTCGGCTGCTAGTCCTCCTTTCATGCAGAATCGTAAGGTCCTAGCTCATGTCCAAGGCACCAAAGCCAACTAAAACGTCAATAATCGATAACTAAAACTTGTATTGTACTACTTCTTACTGGCTATTACATCAACTTAGAAGTTTCATCTGTGTTCTACTATGGTGCTTTTAGTGTCTCCGCATACCGCAGCACGCGACATAGCTTTGCAATCGATAAGTACAACCGTTTCAGAGAGAAGAGCGGCCAATGTGACGATCTGGCTTTAAGTCGATTCGATAACAAATGACGAAAACGGACGGATTTCTCAGGTTTTTACTACATATGAACACTTTTCACATTCTCCCGTGCAAATCGGCCGCTATTCCTATTTTCATGCAGAATGTTAAGGTACTAGCTCATGTCCAAGGCACCAAAGCCAGCTAAAAGGTCAATAATCGATACCTAAAACTTGAATTGTACTATTTCTTCCTCGTTATTACATCAACATAGAAGCTTCATCTGTGTTCTGCTATGGTGCTTTTAGTGTCTCAGCATGCCGCAGCACGCGACATAGCTTTGCAGACGATAAGTACAAGTGTTTTGGAGAGAAGAGCGGCCAATGTGACGATCTGGCTTTAAGTCGATTCGATAACAAATGACGAAAACGGACGGATTTCTCAGGTTTTTACTAAATATGAACACTTTTCACATTCTCCCGTGCAACTCGGCTGCTAGTCCTCCTTTCATGCAGAATCTTAAGGTCCTAGCTCATGTCCAAGGCATCAAAGCCAGCTAAAAAGTCAATAAACGATACCTAAAACTTGAATTGTACTACTTCTTACTGGCTATTACATCAACTTAGAAGCTTCATCTGTGTTCTACTATGGTGCTTTTAGTGTCTCCGCATACCGCAGCACGCGACATAGCTTTGCAGACGACAAGTACAACCGTTTCAGAGAGAAGAGCGGCCAATGTGACGATCTGGCTTTAAGTCGATTCGATAACAAATGACGAAAACGGACGGATTTATCAGGTTTTTACTACATATGAACACTTTTCACATTCTCCTGTGCAACTCGGCTGCTAGTCCTCCTTTCATGCAGAATCTTAAGGTCCTAGCTCAAGTCCAAGGCACCAAAGCCAGCTAAAAAGTCAATATTCAATACCTAAAACTTGAATTGTACTACTTCTTACTGGCTATTACATCAACTTAGAAGCTTCATCTGTGTTCTGCTATGGTGCTTTTAGTGTCTCAGCATGCCGCAGCACGCGACATAGCTTTCCAGACGATAAGTGCAACCGTTTCAGAGAGAAAAGCGGCCAATGTGACGATCTGGCTTTAAGTCGATTCGATAACAAATGACGAAAACGGACGGATTTCTCAGGTTTTTACTACATCTGAACACTTTTCACATTCTCCCGTGCAACTCGGCTGCTAGTCCTCCTTCATGCAAAATCTTAATTTCCTAGCTCATGTCCAAAGCACCAAAGAAGGCTAAAAAGTCAATAATCGATACCTAAAACTTGAATTGTACTACTTCTTACTGGCTATTACATCAACTTAGAAGCTTCATCTGTGTTCTGCTAAGGTGATTTTAGTGTCTCCGCATACCGCAGTACGCGACATAGCTTTGCAGACGATAAGTACAACCGTTTCAGAGAGAAGAGCGGCCAATGTGACGATCTGGCTTTAAGTCGATTCGATAACAAATGACGAAAACGGACGGATGTCTCAGGTTTTTACTACATATGAACACATTTCACATTCTCCCGTGCAACTCCGCTGCTAATCCTCCGTTCATGCAGAATCTTAAGGTCCTAGCTCATGTGCAAGGCACAAAAGATAGCAAAAAGGCAATAATCGATACCTAAAACTTGAATTGTACTACTTCTTACTGGCTATTACATCAACTTAGAAGCTTCATCTGTGTTCTACTATGGTGCTTTTAGTGTCTCCGCATACCGCAGCACGCGACATAGCTTTGCAGACGATAAGTACAACCGTTTCAGAGACAATGCGGCCAATGTGACGATCTGGCTTTAAGTCGATTCGATAGCAAATGACGAAAACGGACGGATTTCTCAGGTTTTTACTACATTTGAACACTTTTCACATTCTCCCGTGCAACTCGGATGCTAGTCCTCCTTTCATGCAGAATATTAAGGTCCTAGCTCATGTCCAAGGCACCAAAGCCAGCTAAAAATTCAATATTCAATACCTAAAACTTGAATTGTACTACTTCTTACTGGCTATTACATCAACTTAGAAGCTTCATCTGTGTTCTACTATGGTGCTTTTAGTGTCTCCGCATACCGCAGCACGCGACATAGTTTTGCAATCGATAAGTACAACCGTTTCAGAGCGAAGAGCGGCCAATGTGACGATCTGGCTTTAAGTCGATTCGATAACAAATGACGAATACGGACGGATTTCTCGGGTTTTTACTACATGTGAAGACTTTTCACATTCTCCCGTGCAAATCGGCTGCTAGTCCTCCTTTCATGCAGAATGTTAAGGTCCTAGCTCATGTCCAAGGCACCAAAGCCAGCTAAAAAGTCAAGAACCGATACCTCAAACTTGAATTGTACTACTTCTTCCTTTGTATTACATCAACTTAGAAGCTTCATCTGTGTTCTACTATGGTGCTTTTAGTATCTCCGCATACCGCAGCACGCGACATAGCTTTGCAGACGATAACTACGAGCGTTTCAGAGAGAAGAGCGGCCAATGTGACGATCTGACTTTAAGTCGATTCGATGACAAATGACGAAAACGGGCGGATTTTTCAGGTTTTTACTACATTTGAACACTTTTCACATTCTCCCGTGCAAATCGGCTGCTATTCCTATTTTCATGCAGAATGTTAAGGTCCTAGCTCATGTCCAAGGCACCAAAGCCAGCTAAAAGGTCAATAATCGATACCTAAAACTTGAATTGTACTACTTCTTCCTGGCTATTACATCAACATAGAAGCTTCATCTGTGTTCTACTATGGTGCTTTTAGTGTATCAGCATACCGTAGCACGCGAAATAGCTTTGCAGACGATAAGTACAAGTGTTTCGGAGAGAAGAGCGGCCAATGTGACGATCTGGCTTTAAGTCGATTCGATAACAAATGACGAAAACGGACGGTTTTCTCAGGTTTATACTAAATATGAACACTTTTCACATTCTCCCGTGCAACTCGGCTGCTAGTCCTCCTTTCATGCAGAATGTTAAGGTCCTAGCTCATGTCCAAGGCACCAAAGCCAGCTAAAAGGTCAATAATCGATACCTCAAACTTGAATTGTACTACTTCTTCCTTTGTATTACATCAACTTAGAAGCTTCATCTGTGTTCTACTATGGTGCTTTTAGTGTCTCCGCATACTGCAGCACGCGACATAGCTTTGCAGACGATAACTACGAGCGTTTCAGAGAGAAGAGCGGCCAATGTGACGATCTGACTATAAGTCGATTCGATAACAAATGACGAAAACGGACGGATTTTTCAGGTTTTTACTACATTTGAACACTTTTCACATTTTCCCGTGAAACTCGGCTGCTAGTCCTCCTTTCATGCAGAATCTTAAGGTCCTAGCTCATGTCCAAGGCACCAAATCCAGCTAAAACGTCAATAATCGATAACTAAAACTTGTATTGTACTACTTCTTACTGGCTATTACATCAACTTAGAAGTTTCATCTGTGTTCTACTATGGTGCTTTTAGTATCTCCGCATACCGCAGCACGCGACATAGCTTTGCAATCGATAAGTACAACCGTTTCAGAGAGAAGAGCGGCCAATGTGACGATCTGGCTTTAAGTCGATTCGATTACAAATGACGAAAACGGACGGATTTCTCAGGTTTTTACTACATATGAACACTTTTCACATTCTCCCGTGCAAATCGGCTGCTATTCCTATTTTCATGCAGAATGTTAAGGTCCTAGCTCATGTCCAAGGCACCAAAGCCAGTTAAAGGTCAATAATCGATACCTAAAACTTGAATTGTACTACTTCTTCCTGGCTATTACATCAACATAGAAGCTTCATCTGTGTCATACTATGGTGCTTTTAGTGTATCAGCATACCGTAGCACGCGACATAGCTTTGCAGACGATAAGTACAAGTGTTTCGGAGAGAAGAGCGGCCAATGTGACGATCTGGCTTTAAGTCGATTCGATAACAAATGACGAAAACGGACGGATTTCTCAGGTTTTTACTACATATGAACACTTTTCACATTCTCCCGTGCAAATCGGCTGCCAGTCCTCCTTTCATGCAGAATCTTAAGGTCCTAGCTCATGTCCAAGGCACCAAAGCCAGCTAAAAAGTCAATAATCGATACCTAAAACTTGAATTGTACTATATCTTACTGGCTATTACATCAACTTAGAAGCATCATCTGTGTTCTACTATGGTGCTTTACTGTCTCCGCATACCGCAGAACGCCACATAGCTTTGCAGACGATAAGTACAACCGTTTCAGAGAGAAGAGCGGCCAATGTGTCGATCTGGCTTTAAGTCGATTCGATAACAAATGACGAAAACGGACGGATGTCTCAGGTTTTTACTACATATGAACACTATTCACATTCTCCCGTGCAACTCGGCTGCTAGTCCTCCTTCATGCAAAATCTTAATTTCCTAGCTCATGTCCAAGGCACCAAAGCCAGCTAAAAAGTCAATAACCGATACCTAAAACTTGAATTGTACTACTTCTTACTGGCTATTACATCAACTTAGAAGCTTCATCTCTGTTCTACTATGGTGCTTTTAGTGTCTCCGCATACCGCAGCACGCGACATAGCTTTGCAATCGATAAGTACAACCGTTTCGGAGAGAAGAGCGGCCAATGTGACGATCTGGCTTTAAGTCGATTCGAAAGTAAATGACGAAAACGGACGGATTTCTCAGGTTTTTACTACATATGAACACTTTTCAAATTCTCCCGTGCAAATCGGCTGCCAGTCCTCCTTTCATGCAGAATCTTAAGGTCCTAGCTCATGTCCAAGGCACCAAAGCCAGCTAAAAAGTCAATAATCGATACCTAAAACTTGAATTGTACTACTTCTTACTGGCTATTACATCAACTTAGAAGCATCATCTGTGTTCTATTATGGTGCTTTTACTGTCTCCGCATACCGCTGAACGCCACATAGCTTTGCAGACGATAAGTACAACCGTTTCAGAGAGAAGAGCGGCCAATGTGACGATCTGGCTTATAGTCGATTCGATAACAAATGACGAAAACGAACGGATTTCTCAGGTTTTTACTACATATGAACACTTTTCACATTCTCCCGTGCAACTCGGCTGCTAGTCCTCTTTCATGCAAAATCTTAATTTCCTAGCTCATGTCCAAAGCACCAAAGAAGGGTAAAAAGTCAATAACCGATACCTAAAACTTGAATTGTACTACTTCTTACTGGCTATTACATCAACTTAGAAGCTTCATCTGTGTTCTACTATGGTGCTTTTACTGTCTCCGCATTACGCAGCACGCGACATAGTTTTGCAATCGATAAGTACAACCGTTTCAGAGAGAAGAGCGGCCAATGTGACGATCTGGCTTTAAGTCGATTCGATAACAAATGACGAATACGGACGGATTTCGCGGGTTTTTACTACATGTGAAGACTTTTCACATTCTCCCGTGCAAATCAGCTGCTAGTCCTCCTTTCATGCAGAATGTTAAGGTCCTAGCTCATGTCCAAGGCACCAAAGCCAGCTAAAAAGTCAATAATCGATACCTAAAACTTGAATTGTACTACTTCTTACTGGCTATTACATCAACTTAGAAGCATCATCTGTGTTCTACTATGGTGCTTTTAGTGTCTCCGCATACCGCAGAACGCCACATAGCTTTGCAGACGATAAGTACAACCGTTTCAGAGAGAAGAGCGGCCAATGTGACGATCTGGCTTTAAGTCGATTCGATAACAAATGACGAAAACGGACGGATGTCTCAGGTTTTTATTACATATGAACACTATTCACATTCTCCCGTGCAACACGGCTGCTAGTCCTCCTTCATCCAAAATCTTAATTTCCTAGCTGATGTCCAAGGCACCAAAGAAGGGTAAAAAGTCAATAACCGATACCTAAAACTTGAATTGTACTACTTCTTACTGGCTATTACATCAACTTAGAAGCTTCATCTGTGTTCTACTGTGGTGCTTTTAGTGTGTCCGCATACCGCAGCACGCGACATAGCTTTGCAGACGATAAGTACAACCGTTTCAGAGAGAAGAGCGGCCAATGTGACGACCTGGCTTGAAGAAGATTCGATAACAAATGACGAAAACGGACGGAACTCTAGGTTTTTACACCATATGAACACTTTTCATATTCTCCCGTGCAACTCCGCTGCTAATCCTCCTTTCATGCAGAAGCTTAAGATCCTAGCTCATGTCCAAGGCACCAAAGCCAGCTAAAAAGTCAATAATCGATACCTAAAACTTGAATTGTACTACTTCTTACTGGCTATTACATCAACTTAGAAGCTTCATCTGTGTTCTACTATGGAGCTTTTACTGTCTCCGCATACCGCAGCACGCGGCATAGCTTTGCAGACGATAAGTACAACCGTTTCAGAGAGAAGGTCGGCCAATGTGACGATCTGGCTTTAAGTCGATTCGATAACAAATGACGAAAACGTACGGATTTCTCAGGTTTTTACTACATATGAACACTTTTCACATTCTCCCGTGCAACTCGGCTGCTAGTCCTCCTTTCATGCAGAATGTTAAGGCCCTAGCTCATGTCCAAGGCACCAAAGCCAGCTAAAAAGTCAATAATCGATACCTAAAACTTGAACTGTACTATTTCTTACTGACTATTACATCAACGTAGAAGCTTCATCTGTGTTCTACTATGGTGCTTTTAGTATCTCCGCATACCGCAGCACGCGACATAGCTTTTCAATCGATAAGTACAACCGTTTCAGAGAGAAGAGCAGCTAATTTGACGATCTGGCTTTAAGTCGATTCGATAACAAATGACGAATACGGACGGATTTCTCGGGTTTTTACTACATGTGAAGACTTTTCACATTCTCCCGTGCAAATCAGCTGCTAGTCCTCCTTTCATGCAGAATGTTAAGGTCCTAGCTCATGTCCAAGGCACCAAAGCCAGCTAAAAAGTCAATAATCGATACCTAAAACTTGAATTGTACTATATCTTACTGGCTATTACATCAACTTAGAAGCATCGTCTGTGTTCTAGTATGGTGCTTTTACTGTCTCCGCATACCGCAGAACGCCACATAGCTTTGCAAACGATAAGTACAACCGTTTCAGAGAGAAGAGCGGCCAATGTGACGATCTGGCTTATAGTCGATTCGATAACAAATGACGAAAACGGACGGATGTCTCAGGTTTTTACTACATATGAACACTATTCACATTCTTCCGTGCAACTCGGCTGCTAGTCCTCCTTCTTGCAAAATCTTAATTTCCTAGCTCATGTCCAAGGCACCAAAGAAGGGTAAAAAGTCAATAACCGATACCTAAAACTTGAATTGTACTACTTCTTACTGGCTATTACATCAACTTAGAAGCATCATCTGTGTTCTACTATGGTGCTTTTAGTGTCTCCGCATACCGCAGAACGCCACATAGCTTTGCAGACGATAAGTACAACCGTTTCAGAGAGAAGAGCGGCCAATGTGACGATCTGGCTTTAAGTCGATTCGATAACAAATGACGAAAACGGACGGATGTCTCAGGTTTTTACTACATATGAACACTATTCACATTCTCCCGTGCAACACGGCTGCTAGTCCTCCTTCATCCAAAATCTTAATTTCCTAGCTGATGTCCAAGGCACCAAAGAAGGGTAAAAAGTCAATAACCGATACCTAAAACTTGAATTGTACTACTTCTTACTGGCTATTACATCAACTTAGAAGCTTCATCTGTGTTCTACTGTGGTGCTTTTAGTGTGTCCGCATACCGCAGCACGCGACATAGGTTTGAAGACGATAAGTACAACCGTTTCAGAGAGAAGAGCGGCCAATGTGACGACCTGGCTTGAAGAAGATTCGATAACAAATGACGAAAACGGACGGAATTCTAGGTTTTTACTACATATGAACACTTTTCATATTCTCCCGTGCAACTCCGCTGCTAATCCTCCTTTCATGCAGAAGCTTAAGGTCCTGGCTCATGTCCAAGGCACCAAAGCCAGCTAAAAAGTCAATAATCGATACCTAAAACTTGAATTGTACTACTTCTTACTGGCTATTACATCAACTTAGAAGCTTCATCTGTGTTCTACTATGGAGCTTTTACTGTCTCCGCATACCGCAGCACGCGGCATAGCTTTGCAGACGATAAGTACAACCGTTTCAGAGAGAAGGTCGGCCAATGTGACGATCTGGCTTTAAGTCGATTCGATAACAAATGACGAAAACGTACGGATCTCTCAGGTTTTTACTACATATGAACACTTTTCACATTCTCCCGTGCAACTCGGCTGCTAGTCCTCCTTTCATGCAGAATGTTAAGGTCCTAGCTCATGTCCAAGGCACCAAAGCCAGCTAAAAAGTCAATAATCGATACCTAAAACTTGAACTGTACTATTTCTTACTGGCTATTACATCAACGTAGAAGCTTCATCTGTGTTCTACTATGGTGCTTTTAGTGTCTCCGCATACCGCAGCACAGGACATAGCTTTTCAATCGATAAGTACAACCGTTTCAGAGAGAAGAGCAGCTAATTTGACGATCTGGCTTTAAGTCGATTCGATAACAAATGACGAAAACGGACGGATGTCTCAGGTTTTTACTACATATGAACACTATTCACATTCTCCCGTGCAACTCGGCTGCTAGTCCTCCTTCATGCAAAATCTTAATTTCCTAGCTCATGTCCAAGGCACCAAAGAAGGGTAAAAAGACAATAACCGATACTTAAAACTTGAATTGTACTACTTTTTACTGGCTATTACATCAACTTAGAAGCTTCATCTGTGTTCTACTATGGTGCTTTTAGTGTGTCCGCATACCGCAGCACGCGACATAGCTTTGCAGACGATAAGTACAACTTTTTCAGAGAGAAGAGCGGCCAATGTGACGATCTGGCTTGAAGTCGATTCGATAACTAATGATGAAAACGGACGGATTTCTCAGGTTTTTACTACGTATGAACACTTTTCACATTCTCCCGTGCAACTCGGCTGCTAGTCCTCCTTTCATGCAGAATCTTAAGGTCCTAGCTCATGTCCAAGGCACCAAAGCCAGCTAAAAAGTCAATAATCGATACCTAAAACTTGAATTGTACTATATCTTACTGGCTATTACATCAACTTAGAAGCATCATCTGTGTTCTAGTATGGTGCTTTTACTGTCTCCGCATACCGCAGAACGCCACATAGCTTTGCAAACGATAAGTACAACCGTTTCAGAGAGAAGAGCGGCCAATGTGTCGATCTGGCTTATAGTCGATTCGATAACAAATGACGAAAACGGACGGATGTCTCAGGTTTTTACTACATATGAACACTATTCACATTCTTCCGTGCAACTCGGCTGCTAGTCCTCCTTCTTGCAAAATCTTAATTTCCTAGCTCATGTCCAAGGCACCAAAGAAGGGTAAAAAGTCAATAACCGATACCTAAAACTTGAATTCTACTACTTCTTACTGGCTATTACATCAACTTAGAAGCTTCATCTGTGTTCTACTGTGGTGCTTTTAGTGTGTCCGCATACCGCAGCACGCGACATAGCTTTGAAGACGATAAGTACAACCGTTTCAGAGAGAAGAGCGGCCAATGTGACGACCTGGCTTGAAGAAGATTCGATAACAAATGACGAAAACGGACGGAATTCTAGGTTTTTACTACATATGAACACTTTTCATATTCTCCCGTGCAACTCCGCTGCTAATCCTCCTTTCATGCAGAAGCTTAAGGTCCTGGCTCATGTCCAAGGCACCAAAGCCAGCTAAAAAGTCAATAATCGATACCTAAAACTTGAATTGTACTACTTCTTACTGGCTATTACATCAACTTAGAAGCTTCATCTGTGTTCTACTATGGAGCTTTTACTGTCTCCGCATACCGCAGCACGCGGCATAGCTTTGCAGACGATAAGTACAACCGTTTCAGAGAGAAGGTCGGCCAATGTGACGATCTGGCTTTAAGTCGATTCGATAACAAATGACGAAAACGTACGGATTTCTCAGGTTTTTACTACATATGAACACTTTTCACATTCTCCCGTGCAACTCGGCTGCTAGTCCTCCTTTCATGCAGAATGTTAAGGTCCTAGCTCATGTCCAAGGCACCAAAGCCAGCTAAAAAGTCAATAATCGATACCTAAAACTTGAACTGTACTATTTCTTACTGGCTATTACATCAACGTAGAAGCGTCATCTGTGTTCTACTATGGTGCTTTTAGTGTCTCCGCATACCGCAGCACGCGACATAGCTTTTCAATCGATAAGTACAACCGTTTCAGAGAGAAGAGCAGCTAATTTGACGATCTGGCTTTAAGTCGATTCGATAACAAATGACGAAAACGGACGGATGTCTCAGGTTTTTACTACATATGAACACTATTCACATTCTCCCGTGCAACTCGGCTGCTAGTCCTCCTTCATGCAAAATCTTAATTTCCTAGCTCATGTCCAAGGCACCAAAGAAGGGTAAAAAGACAATAACCGATACTTAAAACTTGAATTGTACTACTTCTTACTGGCTATTACATCAACTTAGAAGCTTCATCTGTGTTCTACTATGGTGCTTTTAGTGTGTCCGCATACCGCAGCACGCGACATAGCTTTGCAGACGATAAGTACAACTTTTTCAGAGAGAAGAGCGGCCA
The DNA here is from genome assembly GCF_023897955.1 of Schistocerca gregaria. Taxonomy (NCBI): domain Eukaryota; kingdom Metazoa; phylum Arthropoda; class Insecta; order Orthoptera; family Acrididae; genus Schistocerca; species Schistocerca gregaria. Next base: position 133,465,125 of record NC_064930.1, on the reverse strand, counting down.
ATGTGACGATCTGGCTTGAAGTCGATTCGATAACTAATGATGAAAACGGACGGATTTCTCAGGTTTTTACTACGTATGAACACTTTTCACATTCTCCCGTGCAACTCGGCTGCTAGTCCTCCTTTCATGCAGAATCTTAAGGTCCTAGCTCATGTCCAAGGCACCAAAGCCAGCTAAAAAGTCAATAATCGATACCTAAAACTTGAATTGTACTACTTCTTACTGGCTATAACATCAACTTAGAAGCTTCATCTGTGTTCTACTATGGTGCTTTTAGTGTCTCCGCATACCGCAGCACGCGACATAGCTTTGCAATCGATAAGTACAACCGTTTCAGAGAGAAGAGCGGCCAATGTGACGATCTGGCTTTAAGTCGATTCGATAACAAATGACGAAAACGGACGGATTTCTCAGGTTTTTACTACATATGAACACTTTTCAAATTCTCCCGTGCAAATCGGCTGCCAGTCCTCCTTTCATGCAGAATATTAAGGTCCTAGCTCATGTCCAAGGCACCAAAGCCAGCTAAAAAGTCAATAATCGATACCTAAAACTTGAATTGTACTATATCTTACTTGCTATTACATCAACTTAGAAGCATCATCTGTGTTCTAGTATGGTGCTTTTACTGTCTCCGCATACCGCAGAACGCCACATAGCTTTGCAGACGATAAGTACAACCGTTTCAGAGAGAAGAGCGGCCAATGTGACGATCTGGCTTATAGTCGCTTCGATAACAAATGACGAAAACGGACTGATGTCTCAGGTTTTTACTACATATGAACACTATTCACATTCTTCCGTGCAACTCGACTGCTAGTCCTCCTTCTTGCAAAATCTTAATTTCCTAGCTCATGTCCAAGGCACCAAAGAAGGTTAAAAAGTCAATAACCGATACCTAAAACTTGAATTGTACTACTTCTTACTGGCTATTACATCAACTTAGAAGCTTCATCTGTGTTCTACTATGGTGCTATTACTGTCTCCGCATACCGCAGCATGCGACATAGTTTTGCAATCGATAAGTACAACCGTTTCAGAGAGAAGAGCGAACAATGTGACGATCTGGCTTTAAGTCGATTCGATAACAAATGACGAATACGGACGGATTTCTCGGGTTTTTACTACATGTGAAGACTTTTCACATTCTCCCGTGCAAATCAGCTGCTAGTCCTCCTTTCATGCAGAATGTTAAGGTCCTAGCTCATGTCCAAGGCACGAAAGCCAGCTAAAAAGTCAATAATCGATACCTAAAACTTGAATTGTACTACTTCTTCCTTTGTATTACATCAACTTAGAAGCTTCATCTGTGTTCTACTATGGTGCTTTTAGTGTCTCCGCATACCGCAGCACGCGACAAAGCTTTGCACACGATAAGTACAAGTGTTTCAGAGAGAAGAGCGGCCAATGTGACGATCTGGCTTTAAGTCGATTCGATAACAAATGACGAAAACGGACGGATGTCTCAGGTTTTTTCTACATATGAACATTTTTCACATTCTCCCAAGAAAATCGGCTGCTAGTCCTCCTTTCATGCAGAATCCTAAGGTTCTAGCTCATGTCCAAGGTACCAAAGCCAGCTAAAAGTCAATAATCGATACCTAAAACTAGAATTGTACTACTTCTTACCGGCTATTACACCAACTTGTAAGTTTCATCTGTGTTCTACTATGGTGATTTTAGTGTCTCCGCATACCGCAGCACGCGAAATAGCCTTGCAGACGATAAGTACAACCGTTTCAGAGAGAAGAGCGGCCAATGTGACGATCTGGCTTTAAGTCGATTCGATAACAAGTGACGAAAACGGACCGATTTCTCAGGTTTTTACTGCATATGAACACTTTTCACATTCTCCCGTGCAACTTGGCTCCTCGTCCTCCTTTCATGCTGAATCTTAAGGTCCTAGCTCATATCCAAGGCACCAAAGCCAGCGAAAAAGTCAATATTCAATACCTAAAACTTGAATTGCACTACTTCTTACTGGCTATTACATCAACATAGAAGCTTCATCTGTGTTCTACTATGGTGCTTTTAGTGTCTCAGCATACCGCAGCACGCGACATAGCTTTGCAGGCGATAAGTACAAGTGTTTCAGAGAGAAGAGCGGCCAATGTGACGATCTGGCTTGAAGTCGATTCGATAACAAATGACGAAAACGTACGGATTTCTCAGGTTTTTACTACATGTGAACACTTTTCACATTCTCCCGTGCAACTCGGCTGCTAGTCCTCCTTTCATGCAGAATGTTAAGGTCCTAGCTCATGTCCAAGGCACCAAAGCCAGCTAAAAAGTCAATAATCGATACCTAAAACTTGAACTGTACTATTTCTTACTGGCTATTACATCAACGTAGAAGCTTCATCTGTGTTCTACTATGGTGCTTTTAGTGTCTCCGCATACCGCAGCACGCGACATAGCTTTGCAATCGATAAGTACAACCGTTTCAGAGAGAAGAGCAGCTAATTTGACGATCTGGCTTTAAGTCGATTCGATAACAAATGACGAAAACGGACGGATTTATCGGGTTTTTACTACATATAAACACTTTTCACATTCTCCCATGCAAATCGGCTGCTAGTCCTCCTTTCATGCAGAATGTTAAGGTCCTAGCTCATGTCCAAGGCACCAAAGCCAGCTAAAAAGTCAATAAACGCTACCTAAAACTTGAATTGTACTACTTCTTCCTGGCTATTACATCAACTTAGAAGCTTCATCTGTGTTCCACTTTGGTGCTTTTAGTGTCTCCGCATACCGCAGCACGCGACATAGCTTTGCAGACGATAAGTACAAGTGTTTCAGAGAGAAGAGCGGCCAGTGTGACGATCTGGCTTTAAGTCGATTCGATAACAAATGACGAAAACGGACGGATTTCTCATGTTTTTACTACATATGAACACTTTTCACATTCTCCCGTGCACCTCGGCTGCTAGTCCTCCTTTCATGCAGAATCTTAAGGTCCTAGCTCATGTCCAAGGCACCAAAGCCAGCTAAAAAGTCAATAATCGATACCTAAAACTTGAATTGTACTACTTCTTACTGGCTATTACATCAACTTAGAAGCTACATCTGTGTTCTACTATGGTGCTTTTAGTGTCTCCGCATACCGCAGCACGCGACATAGCTTTGCAGACCATAAGTACTACCGTTTCAGAGAGAAGAGCGGCCAATGTGACGATCTGGCTTTACGTCGATTCGATAACAAATGACGAAAACGGAAGGATTTCTCAGGTTTTTACTACATATGAACACTTTTCACATTCTCCCGTGCAAATCGGCTGCTAGTCCTCCATTCATGCAGAATCATAAGGTCCTAGCTAATGTCCAAGGCACCAAAGCCAGCTAAAAAGTCAATAATCGATACCTAAAACTTGAATTGTGCTACTTCTTACTGGCTATTATATCAACTTAGAAGCTTCATCTGTGTTCTACTATGGTGCTTTTACTGTCTCCGCATACCGAAATACGCGACATAGGTTTGCACACGATAAGTACAACCGTTTCAGAGAAGAAGAGCGGCCAATGTGACGATCTGGCTTTAAGTAGATTCGATAACAAATGACGTAAACGGACGGATGTCTCAGGTTTTTACTACATATGAACATTTTTCACATTCTCCCGTGCAACGCGGCTGCTAGTCCTCCTTTCATGCAGAATGTTAAGGTCCTAGCTCATGTCCAAGGTACCAAAGCCAGCTGAAAAGTCAATAATCGATACCTAAAACTTGAATTGTACTACATCTTACTGGCTATTACATCAACTTAGATGCTTCATCTGTGTTCTACTATGGTGATTTTTGTGTCTCCGCATACCGCAGCACGCGACATAGCTTCGCAGACGATAAGTACAACCGTTTCAGAGAGAAGAGCAGCCAATGAGACGATCTGGCTTTAAGTCGATTCGATAACAAATGACGAAAACGGTCGGATTTCTCAGGTTTTTACTACATATGAACACTTTTCACATTCTCCCGTGCAACTCGGCTGCTAGTCCTCCTTACATGCAGAATCTTAAGGTACTAGCTCATGTCCAAGGCACCAAAGCCAGCTAAAAGGTCAATAATCGATACATAAAACTTGAATTGTACTACTTCTTACTGGCTATTACATCAACTTAGAAGCATCATCTGTGTTCTACTATGGTGCTTTTACTGTCTCCGCATACCGCAATACGCGACATAGGTTTGCACACGATAAGTACAACCGTTTCAGAGAAGAAGAGCGGCCAATGTGACGATCTGGATTTAAGTAGATTCGATAACAAATGACGTAAACGGACGGATTTCTCAGGTTTTTACTACATATGAACACTTTTCACATTCTCCCGTGCAACTCGGCTGCTAGTCCTCCTTACATGCAGAATCTTAAGGTCCTAGCTCATGTACAAGGCACCAAAGCCAGCTAAAAAGTCAATAATCGATACCTAAAACTTGAATTGTACTACTTCTTACTGGCTATTACATCAACTTAGAAGCATCATCTGTGTTCTACTATGGTGCTTTTACTGTCTCCGCATACCGCAGAACGCCACATAGCTTTGCAGACGATAAGTACAACCGTTTCAGAGAGAAAAGCGGCCAATGTGACGATCTGGCTTTAAGTCGATTCGATAACAAATGACGAAAACGGATGGATGTCTCAGGTTTTTACTACATATGAACACTATTCACATTCTCCCGTGCAACTCGGCTGCTAGTCCTCCTTCATGCAAAATCTTTATTTCCTAGCTGATGTCCAAGGCACCAAAGAAGGGTAAAAAGTCAATAACCGATACCTAAAACTTGAATTGTACTACTTCTTACTGGCTATTACATCAACTTAGAAGCTTCATCTGTGTTCTACTATGGTGCTTTTAGTGTCTCCGCATACCGCAGCACGCGACATAGCTTTGCAGACGATAAGTACAACCGTTTCAGAGAGAAGAGCGGCCAATGTGACGATCTGGCTTTAAGTATATTCGATAACAAATGACGTAAACGGACGGGTGTCTCAGATTTTTACTACATATGAACATTTTTCACATTCTCCCGTGAAACTCGGCTGCTAGTCTTCCTTTCATGCAGAATCTTATGGTCCTAGCTCATGTCCAAGGTACCAAAGCCAGCTAAAAAGTCAATAATCGATACCTAAAACTTGAATTGTACTACTTCTTACTGGCTATTACATCAACTTATAAGCTTCATCTGTGTTCTACTATGGTGATTTTAGTGTCTCCGCATACCGCAGCACATGACATAGCTTTGCAGACGATAAGTACTACCGTTTCAGAGAGAAGAGCGGCCAATGTGACGATCTGGCTTTACGTCGATTCGATAACAAATGACGAAAACGGAAGGATTTCTCAGGTTTTTACTACATATGAACACTTTTCACATTCTCCCGTGCAAATCGGCTGCTAGTCCTCCTTTCATGCGAAATCTTAAGTTCCTAGCTCATGTCCAAGGCACCAAAGCCAGCTAAAAAGTCAATAATCGATACCTAAAACTTGAATTGTACTACTTCTTACTGGCTATTACATCAACTTAGAAGCTTCATCTGTGTTCTACTATGGTGCTTTTACTGTCTCCGCATACCGCAATACGCGACATAGGTTTGCACACGATAAGTACAACCGTTTCAGAGAAGAAGAGCGGCCAATGTGACGATCTGGCTTTAAGTAGATTCGATAACAAATGACGTAAACGGACGGATGTCTCAGGTTTTTACTACATATGAACATTTTTCACTTTCTCCCGTGCAACGCGGCTGCTAGTCCTCCTTTCATGCAGAATCTTAAGGTCCTAGCTCATGTCCAAGGTACCAAAGCCAGCTGAAAAGCTTGAATTGTACTACATCTTACTGGCTATTACATCAACTTAGATGCTTCATCTGTGTTCTACTTTGGTGATTTTAGTGTCTCCGCATACCGCAGCACGCGACATAGCTTCGCAGACGATAAGTACAACCGTTTCAGAGAGAAGAGCGGCCAATGAGACGATCTGGCTTTAAGTCTATTCGATAACAAATGACGAAAACGGACGGATTTCTCAGGTTTTTACTACATATGTACACTTTTCACATTCTATCGTGCAACTCGGCTGCTAGTCCTCCTTACATGCAGAATCTTAAGGTCCTACCTCATGTCCAAGGCACCAAAGCCAGCTAAAAGGTCAATAATCGATACCTAAAACTTGAATTGTACTACTTCTTACTGGCTATTACATCAACTTAGAAGCATCATCTGTGTTCTACTATGGTGCTTTTACTGTCTCCGCATACCGCAATACGCGACATAGGTTTGCACACGATAAGTACAACCGTTTCAGAGAAGAAGAGCGGCCAATGTGACGATCTGGCTTTAAGTAGATTCGATAACAAATGACGTAAACGGACGGATGTCTCAGGTTTTTACTGCATATGAACACTTTTCACATTCTCCCGTGCAACGCGGCTGCTAGTCCTCCTTTCATGCAGAATCTTAAGGTCCTAGCTCATGTCCAAGGTACCAAAGCCAGCTGAAAAGTCAATAATCGATACCTAAAACTTGAATTGTACTACATCTTACTGGCTATTACATCAACTTAGAAGCTTCATCTGTGTTCTACTATGGTGATTTTAGTGTCTCCGCATACCGCAGCACGCGACATAGCTTTGCAGACGATAAGTACAACCGTTTCAGAGAGAAGAGCGACCAATGAGACGATCTGGCTTTAAGTCGATTCGATAACAAATGACGAAAACGGACCGATTTCTCGGGTTTTTACTACATATGAACACTTTTCACATTCTCCTGTGCAACTTGGCTCCTCGTCCTCCTTTCATGCAGAATCTTAAGGTCCTAGCTCATGTCCAAGGCACCAAAGCCAGCTAAAAAGTCAATATTCAATACCTAAAACTTGAATTGTACTACTTCTTACTGGCTATTACATCAACTTAGAAGCTTCATCTGTGTTCTACTATGGTGCTTTTAGTGTCTCAGCATACCGCAGCACGCGACATAGCTTTGCAGAGGATAATTACAAGTGTTTCAGAGAGAAGAGCGACCAATGTGACGATCTGGCTTTAAGTCGATTCGATAACAAATGAGGAAAATGGACGGATTTCTCAGGTTTTTACTACATATGAACACTTTTCACATTCTCCCGTGCAACTCGGCTGCTAGTCCTCCTTTCATGCAGAATGTTAAGGTCCTAGCTCATGTCCAAGGCACAAAAGCCAGCTAAAAAGTCAATAATCGATACCTAAAACTTGAATTGTACTACTTCTTACTGACTATTACATCAACTTAGAAGCTTCATCTGTGTTCTACTATGGTGTTTTAGTGTCTCCGCATACCGCAGCACGCGACATAGCTTTGCAATCGATAAGTACAAATGTTTCAGAGAGAAGAGCGGCCAATGTGACGATCTAGCTTTAAGTCGATTCAATAACAAATGACGAAACCGACGGATTTCTCAGGTTTTTACTACATATGAACACTTTTCACATTCTCCCGTGCAAATCGGCTGCTAGTCCTCCTTTCATGCAGAATCATAAGGTCCTAGCTCATGTCCAAGGCACCAAAGCCAGCTAAAAAGTCAATAATCGATACCTAAAACTTGAATTGTACTACTTCTTCCTGACTATTACATCAACTTAGAAGCTTCATCTGTGTTCTACTATGGTGCTTTTAGTGTCTCCGCATACCGCAGCACGCGACATAGCTTTGCAGACGATAAGTACAACCGTTTCAGAGAGAAGAGCGGCCAATGTGACGATCTGGCTTTAAGTCGGATCGATAACAAATGACGAAAACGGACCGATTTCTCACGTTTTTACTACATATGAACACTATTCACATTCTCCAGTGCAACTCCGCTGCTAGTCCTCCTTTCATGCAGAATCGTAAGGTCCTAGCTCATGTCCAAGGCACCAAAGCCAGCTAAAAAGTCAATATTCATTACCTAAAACTTGAATTGTACTACTTCTTACTGGCTATTACATTAACTTAGAAGCTTCATCTGTGTTCTACTATAGTGCTTTTAGTGTCTCAGCATACTGCAGCACGCGACATAGCTTTGCAGACGATAAGTACAAACGTTTCAGAGAGAGGAGCCCCCAATGTGACGGTCTGGCTTTAAGTAGATTCGATAACAAATGACGTAAACGGACGGATTTCTCAGGTTTTTACTACATATGAACACTTTTCACATTCTCCCGTGCAACTCGGCTGCTAGTCCTCCTTACATGCAGAATCTTAAGGTCCTAGCTCATGTCCAAGGCACCAAAGCCAGCTAAAAAGTCAATAATCGATACCTAAAACTTGAATTGTACTACTTCTTACTGGCTATTACATCAACTTAGAAGCATCATCTGTGTTCTACTATGGTGCTTTTACTGTCTCCGCATACCGCAGAACGCCACATAGCTTTGCAGACGATAAGTACAACCGTTTCAGAGAGAAAAGCGGCCAATGTGACGATCTGGCTTTAAGTCGATTCGATAACAAATGACGAAAACGGATGGATGTCTCAGGTTTTTACTACATATGAACACTATTCACATTCTCCCGTGCAACTCGGCTGCTAGTCCTCCTTCATGCAAAATCTTTATTTCCTAGCTGATGTCCAAGGCACCAAAGAAGGGTAAAAAGTCAATAACCGATACCTAAAACTTGAATTGTACTACTTCTTCCTGACTATTACATCAACTTAGAAGCTTCATCTGTGTTCTACTATGGTGCTTTTAGTGTCTCCGCATACCGCAGCACGCGACATAGCTTTGCAGACGATAAGTACAACCGTTTCAGAGAGAAGAGCGGCCAATGTGACGATCTGGCTTTAAGTATATTCGATAACAAATGACGTAAACGGACGGGTGTCTCAGATTTTTACTACATATGAACATTTTTCACATTCTCCCGTGAAACTCGGCTGCTAGTCTTCCTTTCATGCAGAATCTTATGGTCCTAGCTCATGTCCAAGGTACCAAAGCCAGCTAAAAAGTCAATAATCGATACCTAAAACTTGAATTGTACTACTTCTTACTGGCTATTACATCAACTTATAAGCTTCATCTGTGTTCTACTATGGTGATTTTAGTGTCTCCGCATACCGCAGCACATGACATAGCTTTGCAGACGATAAGTACTACCGTTTCAGAGAGAAGAGCGGCCAATGTGACGATCTGGCTTTACGTCGATTCGATAACAAATGACGAAAACGGAAGGATTTCTCAGGTTTTTACTACATATGAACACTTTTCACATTCTCCCGTGCAAATCGGCTGCTAGTCCTCCTTTCATGCGAAATCTTAAGTTCCTAGCTCATGTCCAAGGCACCAAAGCCAGCTAAAAAGTCAATAATCGATACCTAAAACTTGAATTGTACTACTTCTTACTGGCTATTACATCAACTTAGAAGCTTCATCTGTGTTCTACTATGGTGCTTTTACTGTCTCCGCATACCGCAATACGCGACATAGGTTTGCACACGATAAGTACAACCGTTTCAGAGAAGAAGAGCGGCCAATGTGACGATCTGGCTTTAAGTAGATTCGATAACAAATGACGTAAACGGACGGATGTCTCAGGTTTTTACTACATATGAACATTTTTCACTTTCTCCCGTGCAACGCGGCTGCTAGTCCTCCTTTCATGCAGAATCTTAAGGTCCTAGCTCATGTCCAAGGTACCAAAGCCAGCTGAAAAGCTTGAATTGTACTACATCTTACTGGATATTACATCAACTTAGATGCTTCATCTGTGTTCTACTTTGGTGATTTTAGTGTCTCCGCATACCGCAGCACGCGACATAGCTTCGCAGACGATAAGTACAACCGTTTCAGAGAGAAGAGCGGCCAATGAGACGATCTGGCTTTAAGTCTATTCGATAACAAATGACGAAAACGGACGGATTTCTCAGGTTTTTACTACATATGTACACTTTTCACATTCTATCGTGCAACTCGGCTGCTAGTCCTCCTTACATGCAGAATCTTAAGGTCCTACCTCATGTCCAAGGCACCAAAGCCAGCTAAAAGGTCAATAATCGATACCTAAAACTTGAATTGTACTACTTCTTACTGGCTATTACATCAACTTAGAAGCATCATCTGTGTTCTACTATGGTGCTTTTACTGTCTCCGCATACCGCAATACGCGACATAGGTTTGCACACGATAAGTACAACCGTTTCAGAGAAGAAGAGCGGCCAATGTGACGATCTGGCTTTAAGTAGATTCGATAACAAATGACGTAAACGGACGGATGTCTCAGGTTTTTACTGCATATGAACACTTTTCACATTCTCCCGTGCAACGCGGCTGCTAGTCCTCCTTTCATGCAGAATCTTAAGGTCCTAGCTCATGTCCAAGGTACCAGAGCCAGCTGAAAAGTCAATAATCGATACCTAAAACTTGAATTGTACTACATCTTACTGGCTATTACATCAACTTAGAAGCTTCATCTGTGTTCTACTATGGTGATTTTAGTGTCTCCGCATACCGCAGCACGCGACATAGCTTCGCAGACGATAAGTACAACCGTTTCAGAGAGAAGAGCGGCCAATGAGACGATCTGGCTTTAAGTCGATTCGATAACAAATGAAGACAACGGACGGATTTCTCAGGTTTTTACTACATATGAACACTTTTCACATTCTCCCGTGCAACTCGGCTGCTAGTCCTCCTTACATGCAGAATCTTAAGGTCCTAGCTCATGTCCAAGGCACCAAAGCCAGCTAAAAAGTCAATAATCGATACCTAAATCTTGAATTGTACTACTTCTTACTGGCTATTACATCAACTTAGAAGCATCATCTGTGTTCTACTATGGTGCTTTTACTGTCTCCGCATACCGCAGAACGCCACATAGCTTTGCAGACGATAAGTACAACCGTTTCAGAGAGAAGAGCGGATAATGTGACGATCTGGCTTTAAGTCGATTCGATAACAAATGACGAAAACGGACGGATGTCTCAGGTTTTTACTACATATGAACACTATTCACATTCTCCCGTGCAACTCGGCTGCTAGTCCTCCTTCATGCAAAATCTTAATTTCCTAGCTGATGTCCAAGGCACCAAAGAAGGGTAAAAAGTCAATAACCGATACCAAAAACTTGAATTGTACTACTTCTTACTGGCTATTACATCAACTTAGAAGCTTCATCTGTGTTCTACTATGGTGCTTTTAGTGTCTCCGCATACCGCAGCACGCGACATAGCTTTGCAGACGATAAGTACAACCGTTTCAGAGAGAAGGGCGGCCAATGTGACGATCTGGCTTTAAGTATATTCGATAACAAATGACGTAAACGGACGGATGTCTCAGATTTTTACTACATATGAACATTTTTCACATTCTCCCGTGAAACTCGGCTGCTAGTCCTCCTTTCATGCAGAATCTTAAGGTCCTAGCTCATGTCCAAGGTACCAAAGCCAGCTAAAAAGTCAATAATCGATACCTAAAACTTGAATTGTACTACTTCTTACTGGCTATTACAACAACTTATAAGCTTCATCTGTGTTCTACTATGGTGATTTTAGTGTCTCCGCATACCGCAGCACGCGACATAGCTTTGCAGACGATAAGTACAACCGTTTCAGAGAGAAGAGCGACCAATGAGACGATCTGGCTTTAAGTCGATTCGATAACAAATGACGAAAACGGACCGATTTCTCGGGTTTTTACTACATATGAACACTTTTCACATTCTCCTGTGCAACTTGGCTCCTCGTCCTCCTTTCATGCAGAATCTTAAGGTCCTAGCTCATGTCCAAGGCACCAAAGCCAGCTAAAAAGTCAATATTCAATACCTAAAACTTGAATTGTACTACTTCTTACTGGCTATTACATCAACTTAGAAGCTTCATCTGTGTTCTACTATGGTGCTTTTAGTGTCTCAGCATACCGCAGCACGCGACATAGCTTTGCAGAGGATAATTACAAGTGTTTCAGAGAGAAGAGCGACCAATGTGACGATCTGGCTTTAAGTCGATTCGATAACAAATGAGGAAAATGGACGGATTTCTCAGGTTTTTACTACATATGAACACTTTTCACATTCTCCCGTGCAACTCGGCTGCTAGTCCTCCTTTCATGCAGAATGTTAAGGTCCTAGCTCATGTCCAAGGCACAAAAGCCAGCTAAAAAGTCAATAATCGATACCTAAAACTTGAATTGTACTACTTCTTACTGACTATTACATCAACTTAGAAGCTTCATCTGTGTTCTACTATGGTGTTTTAGTGTCTCCGCATACCGCAGCACGCGACATAGCTTTGCAATCGATAAGTACAAATGTTTCAGAGAGAAGAGCGGCCAATGTGACGATCTAGCTTTAAGTCGATTCAATAACAAATGACGAAACCGACGGATTTCTCAGGTTTTTACTACATATGAACACTTTTCACATTCTCCCGTGCAAATCGGCTGCTAGTCCTCCTTTCATGCAGAATCATAAGGTCCTAGCTCATGTCCAAGGCACCAAAGCCAGCTAAAAAGTCAATAATCGATACCTAAAACTTGAATTGTACTACTTCTTCCTGACTATTACATCAACTTAGAAGCTTCATCTGTGTTCTACTATGGTGCTTTTAGTGTCTCCGCATACCGCAGCACGCGACATACTTTGCAGACGATAAGTACAACCGTTTCAGAGAGAAGAGCGGCCAATGTGACGATCTGGCTTTAAGTCGGATCGATAACAAATGACGAAAACGGACCGATTTCTCACGTTTTTACTACATATGAACACTATTCACATTCTCCAGTGCAACTCCGCTGCTAGTCCTCCTTTCATGCAGAATCGTAAGGTCCTAGCTCATGTCCAAGGCACCAAAGCCAGCTAAAAAGTCAATATTCATTACCTAAAACTTGAATTGTACTACTTCTTACTGGCTATTACATTAACTTAGAAGCTTCATCTGTGTTCTACTATAGTGCTTTTAGTGTCTCAGCATACTGCAGCACGCGACATAGCTTTGCAGACGATAAGTACAAACGTTTCAGAGAGAAGAGCCCCCAATGTGACGATCTGGCTTTAAGTAGATTCGATAACAAATGACGAAAACGGACGGATTTCTCAGGTTTTTACTACATATGAACACTTTTCACATTCTCCCGTGCAACTCGGCTGCTAGTCCTCCTTTCATGCAAAATCTTAATTTCCTTGCTCATGTTCAAGGCACCAAAGAAGGGTAAAAACTCAATAACCGATACCTAAAACTTTAATTGTACTACTTCTTACAGGCTATTACATCAACTTAGAAGCTTCATCTGTGTTCTACTATGGTGCTTTTAGTGTCTCCGCATACCGCAGCACGCGACATAACTTTGCAGACGATAAGTACAACCGTTTCAGAGAGAAGAGCGGCCAATGTGACGATCTGGCTTTAAGTCGATTCGATAACAAATGACGAAAACGGACCGATTTCTCGGGTTTTTACTACATATGTACACTTTTCACATTCTCCCGTGCAACTTGGCTCCTCATCCTCCTTTCATGCAGAATCTTAAGGTCCTAGGTCATGTCCAAGGCACCAAAGCCAGCTAAAGAGTCAATAATCGATACCTAAAACTTGAATTGTACTACTTCTTCCTGGCTATTACATCAACTTAGAAGATTCATCTGTCTTCTACTATGGTGCTTTTAGTGTGTCCGCATACCGCAGCAGGCGACATAGCTTTGCACACGATAAGTACAACCGTTTCAGAGAGAAGAGCGGCCAATGTGACGATCTGGCTTTAAGTCGGTTCGATAACAAATGACGGAAACGGACCGATTTCTCAGGTTTTTACTACATATGAACACTATTCACATTCTCCAGTGCAACTCGGCTGCTAGTCCTCCTTTCATGCAGAATCGTAAGGTATTAGCTCATGTCCAAGGCACCAAAGCCAGCTAAAAAGTCAATATTCATTACCTAAAACTTGAATTGTACTACTTCTTACTGGCTATTACATCAACTTAGAAGCTTCATCTGTGTTCTACTATAGTGCTTTTAGTGTCTCAGCATACTGGAGCACGCGACATAGCTTTGCAGACGATAAGTACAACCGTTTCAGAGAGAAGAGCCCCCAATGTGACGATCTGGCTTTAAGTAGATTCGATAACAAATGACGAAAACGGACGGATTTCTCAGGTTTTTACTACATATGAACACTTTTCACATTCTCCCGTGCAACTCGGCTGCTAGTCCTCCTTTCATGCAAAATCTTAATTTCCTAGCTCATGTTCAAGGCACCAAAGAAGGGTAAAAACTCAATAACCGATACCTAAAACTTTAATTGTACTACTTCTTACAGGCTATTACATCAACTTAGAAGCTTCATCTGTGTTCTACTATGGTGCTTTTAGTGTGTCCGCATACCGCAGCACGCGACATAACTTTGCAGACGATAAGTACAACCGTTTCAGAGAGAAGAGCGGCCAATGTGACGATCTGGCTTTAAGTCGATTCGATAACAAATGACGAAAACGGACCGATTTCTCGGGTTTTTACTACATATGTACACTTTTCACATTCTCCCGTGCAACTTGGCTCCTCATCCTCCTTTCATGCAGAATCTTAAGGTCCTAGCTCATGTCCAAGGCACCAAAGCCAGCTAAAAAGTCAATAATCGATACCTAAAACTTGAATTGTACTACTTGTTCCTGGCTATTACATCAACTTAGAAGATTCATCTGTGTTCTACTATGGTGCTTTTAGTGTGTCCGCATACCGCAGCAGGCGACATAGCTTTGCACACGATAAGTACAACCGTTTCAGAGAGAAGAGCGGCCAATGTGACGATCTGGCTTTAAGTCGGTTCGATAACAAATGACGGAAACGGACCGATTTCTCAGGTTTTTACTACATATGAACACTATTCACATTCTCCAGTGCAACTCGGCTGCTAGTCCTCCTTTCATGCAGAATCGTAAGGTATTAGCTCATGTCCAAGGCACCAAAGCCAGCTAAAAAGTCAATATTCATTACCTAAAACTTGAATTGTACTACTTCTTACTGGCTATTACATCAACTTAGAAGCTTCATCTGTGTTCTACTATAGTGCTTTTAGTGTCTCAGCATACTGCAGCACGCGACATAGCTTTGCAGACGATAAGTACAACCGTTTCAGAGAGAAGAGCCCCCAATGTGACGATCTGGCTTTAAGTAGATTCGATAACAAATGACGAAAACGGACGGATTTCTCAGGTTTTTACTACATATGAACACTTTTCACATTCTCCCGTGCAACTCGGCTGCTAGTCCTCCTTTCATGCAAAATCTTAATTTCCTAGCTCATGTTCAAGGCACCAAAGAAGGGTAAAAACTCAATAACCGATACCTAAAACTTTAATTGTACTACTTCTTACAGGCTATTACATCAACTTAGAAGCTTCATCTGTGTTCTACTATGGTGCTTTTAGTGTCTCCGCATACCGCAGCACGCGACATAACTTTGCAGACGATAAGTACAACCGTTTCAGAGAGAAGAGCGGCCAATGTGACGATCTGGCTTTAAGTCGATTCGATAACAAATGACGAAAACGGACCGATTTCTCGGGTTTTTACTACATATGAACACTTTTCACATTCTCCCGTGCAACTTGGCTCCTCATCCTCCTTTCATGCAGAATCTTAAGGTCCTAGCTCATGTCCAAGGGACCAAAGCCAGCTAAAAAGTCAATAATCGATACCTAAAACTTGAATTGTACTACTTCTTACTGGCTATTACATCAACTTAGAAGCTTCATCTGTGTTCTACTATGGAGCTTTTACTGTCTCCGCGTACCGCAGCACGCGACATAGCTTTGCAGACGATAAGTACAACCGTTTCAGAGAGAAGAGCGGCCAATGTGACGATCTGGCTTTAAGTCGATTCGATAACAAATGACGTAAACGGACGGATGTCTCAGGTTTTTTCTACATATGAACATTTTTCACATTCTCCCGTGAAACTCGGCTGCTAGTCCTTCTTTCATGCAGAATCTGAAGGTCCTAGCTCATGTCCAAGGTACCAAAGCCAGCTGAAAAGTCAATAATCGATACCTAAAATTTGAATTGTACTACTTCTTACTGGCTATTACATCAACTTGTAAGCTTCATCTGTGTTCTACTACGGTGATTTTAGTGTCTCCGCATACCGCAGCACGCGACATTGCTTTGCAGACGATAAGTACAACCGTTTCAGAGAGAAGAGCGGCCAATGAGACGATCTGGCTTTAAGTCGATTCGATAACAAGTGACGAAAACGGACCGATTTCTCAGGTTTTTACTACATATGAACACTTTTCACATTCTCCCGTGCAACTTGGCTCCTCGTCCTCCTTTCATGCAGAATCTTAAGGTCCTAGCTCATGTCCAAGGCACCAAAGCCAGCTAAAAAGTCAATAATCGATACCTAAAACTTGAACTGTACTACTTCTTACTGGCTATTACATCAACGTAGAAGCTTCATCTGTGTTCTACTATGGTGCCTTTAGTGTCTCCGCATACCGCAGCACACGTTATAGCTTTGTAATCGATAAGTACAACCGTTTCAGAGAGAAGAGCAGGTAATTTGACGATCTTGTTTTAAGTCGATTCGATAACAAATGACGAAAACGGACGGATTTCTCGGGTTTTTACTACATATGAACACTTTTCACATTCTCCCATGCAAATCGGCTGCTAGTCCTCCTTTCATGCAGAATGTAAAGGTCCTAGCTCATGTCCAAGGCACCAAAGCCAGCTAAAAAGTCAATAAACGATATCTAAAACTTGAATTGTACTACTTCTTCCTGGCTATTACATCAACTTAGAAGCTTCATCTGTGTTCTACTATGGTGCTTTTAGTGTCTCCGCATACCGCAGCACGCGACATAGCTTTGCAGACGATAAGTACAAGTGTTTCAGAGAGAAGAGCGGCCAATGTGACGATCTGGCTTTAAGTCGATTCGATAACAAATGACGAAACCGACGGATTTCTCAGGTTTTTACTACATATGAACACTTTTCACATTCTCCCGTGCAACTCGGCTGCTAGTCCTCCTTTCATGCAGAATCTTAAGGTCCTAGCTCATGTCCAAGGCTCCAAAGCCAGCTAAAAAGTCAATAATCGATAACTAAAACTTGAATTGTACTACTTCTTACTGGCTATTACATCAACTTAGAAGCTTCATCTGTGTTCTACTATGGTGCTTTTACTGTCTCCGAATACCGCAATACGCAACATAGGTTTGCACACGATAAGTACAACCGTTTCAGAGAAGAAGAGCGGCCAATGTGACGATCTGGCTTTAAGTCGATTCGATAACAAATGAGGAAAATGGACGGATTTCTCAGGTTTTTACTACATATGAACACTTTTCACATTCTCCCATGCAACTCGGCTGCTAGTCCTCCTTTCATGCAGAATGTTAAGGTAATAGCTCATGTCCAAGGCACCAAAGCCAGCTAAAAAGTCAATAATCGATACCTAAAACTTGAATTGTACTACTTCTTACTGGCTATTACATGAACTTAGAAGCTTGATCTGTGTTCTACTATGGTGCTTTTAGTGTCTCCGCATACCGCAGCACGCGACATAGCTTTCCAATCGATAAGTACAACCGTTTCAGAGAGAAGAGCGGCCAATGTGACGATCTAGCTTTAAGTCGATTCAATAACAAATGACGAAACCGACGGATTTCTCAGGTTTTTACTACATATGAACATTTTTCACATTCTCCCGTGCAAATCGGCTGCTTGTCCTCCTTTCATGTAGAATCATAAGGTCCTAGCTCATGTCCAAGGCACCAAAGCCAGCTAAAAAGTCAATAATCGATACCTAAAACTTGTATTGTACTACTTCTTCCTGGCTATTACATCAACTTAGAAGCTTCATCTGTGTTCTACTATGGTGCTTTTAGTGTCTCAGCATACCGCAGCACGCGACATAGCTTTGCAGACGATAGGTACAACCGTTTCAGAGAGAAGAGCGGCCAGTGTGACGATCTGGCTTTAAGTCGGTTCGATAACAAATGACGAAAACGGACCGATTTCTCAGGTTTTTACTACATATGAACACTATTCACATTCTCCCGTGCAACTCGGCTGCTAGTCCTCCTTTCATGCAGAATCGTAAGGTCCTAGCTCATGTCCAAGGCACCAAAGCCAGCTAAAATCAATATTCAATACCTAAAACTTGAATTGTACTACTTCTTACTGGCTATTACATCAACTTAGAAGCTTCATCTGTGTTCTACTATGGAGCTTTTACTGTCTCCGCATACCGCAGCACGCGACATAGCTTTGCAGACGATAAGTACAACCGTTTCAGAGAGAAGAGCAGCCAATGTGACGATCTGGCTTTAAGTAGATTCGATAACAAATGACGTAAACGGACGGATTTCTCAGGTTTTTTCTACATATGAACATTTTTCACATTCTCCCGTGAAACTCGGCTGCTAGTCCTCCTTTCATGCAGAATCTTAAGGTCCTAGCTCATGTCCAAGGTACCAAAGCCAGCTGAAAAGTCAATAATCGATACCTAAAACTTTAATTGTACTACTTCTTACTGGCTATTACATCAACTTGTAAGCTTCATCTGTGTTCTACTATGGTGATTTTAGTGTCTCCGCATACCGCAGCACGCGACATAGCTTTGCAGACGATAAGTACAACTTTTTCAGAGAGAAGAGCGGCCAATGTGACGATCTGGCTTTAAGTCGATTCGATAACAAATGACGAAAACGGACGGATTTCTCAGGTTTTTACTACATATGAACACTTTTCACATTCTCCCGTGCAACTCGGCTCCTAGTCCTCCTTACATGCAGAATCTTAAGGTCCTAGCTCATGTCCAAGGCACCAAAGCCAGCTAAAAAGTCAATAATCGATACCTAAAACTTGAGTTGTACTACTTCTTACTGGCTATTACATCAACTTAGAAGCTTTATCTGTGTTCAACTATGGTGCTTTTAGTGTCTCAGAATACCGCAGCACGCGACATAGCTTTGCAGACGATAAGTACAACCGTTTCAGAGAGAAGAGCGGCCAATGTGACGATCTGGCTTTAAGTAGATTCGATAACAAATGACGTAAACGGACGGATGTCTCAGGTTTTTACTACATATTAACATTTTTCACATTCTCGCGTGAAACTCGGCTGCTAGTCCTCCTTTCATGCAGAATCTTAAGGTCCTAGCTCATGTCCAAGGTACCAAAGCCAGCTGAAAAGTCAATAATCGATACCTAAAACTTGAATTGTACTACTTCTTACTGGCTATTACATCAACTTATAAGCTTCATCTGTGTTCTACTATGGTGATTTTAGTGTCTCCGCATACCCCAGCACGCGACATAGCTTTGCAGACGATAAGTACAACCGTTTCAGAGAGAACAGCGTCCAATCTGACGATCTGCTTTAAGTCGATTCGATAACAAGTGACGAAAACGGACCGATTTCTCAGGTTTTTACTACATAGGAACACTTTTCACATTCTCCCGTGCAACTTGGCTCCTCGTCTTCCTTTCATGCAGAATCTTAAGGTCCTAGCTCATGTCCAAGTGGCCAAAGCCAGCTAAAAAGTCAATATTCAATACCTAAAACTTGAATTGTACTACTTCTTACTGGCTATTACATCAACTTAGAAGCTTCATCTGTGTTCTACTATGGTGCTTTTAGTGTCTCAGCATACCGCAGCATGCGACATAGCTTTGCAGACGATAAGTACAAGTGTTTCAGAGAGAAGAGCGGCCAATGTGACGATCTGGCTTTAAGTCGATTCGATAACAAATGACGAAAACGGACGTATTTCTCAGGGTTATACTACATTTGAACACTTTTCACATTTTCCCGTGCAACTCGGCTGCTAGTCCTCCTTTCATGCAGAATCTTAAGGTCCCAGCTCATGTCCAAGGCACCAAAGCCAGCTAAAAAGTCAATAATCGATACCTAAAACTTTAATTGTACTACTTCTTACTGGCTATTACATCAACTTAGAAGCTTCATCTGTGTTCTACTATAGTGCTTTTAGTGTCTCAGCATACTGCAGCACGCGACATAGCTTTGCAGACGATAAGTACAACCGTTTCAGAGAGAAGAGCCCCCAATGTGACGATCTGGCTTTAAGTAGATTCGATAACAAATGACGAAAACGGACGGATTTCTCAGATTTTTACTACATATGAACACTTTTCACATTCTCCCGTGCAACTCGGCTGCTAGTCCTCGTTTCATGCAAAATCTTAATTTCCTAGCTCATGTTCAAGGCACCAAAGAAGGGTAAAAAGTCAATAACCGATACCTAAAACTTTAATTGTACTACTTCTTACTGGCTATTACATCAACTTAGAAGCTTCATCTGTGTTCTACTATGGAGCCTTTACTGTCTCCGCATACCGCAGCACGCGACACAGCTTTGCAGACGATAAGTACAACCGTTTCAGAGAGAAGAGCGGCCAATGTGACGATCTGGCTTTAAGTCGGCTCGATAACAAATGACGAAAACGGACCGATTTCTCAGGTTTTTACTACATATGAACACTATTCACATTCTCCCGTGCAACTCGGCTGCTAGTCCTCCTTTCATGCAGAATCGTAAGGTCCTAGCTCATGTCCAAGGCACCAAAGCCAGCTAAAAAGTCAATATTCAATACCTAAAACTTGAATTGTACTACTTCTTACTGACTATTACATCAACTTAGAAGCTTCATCTGTGTTCTACTATAGTGCTTTCAGTGTCTCAGCATAATGAAGCACGCGACATAGCTTTGCAGACGATAACTACAACCGTTTCAGAGAGAAGAGCCCCCAATGTGACGATCAGCTTTAAGTAGATTCGATAACAAATGACGAAAACGGACGGATTTCTCAGGTTTTTACTACATATGAACACTTTTCACATTCTCCCGTGCAACTCGGCTGCTAGTCCTCCTTTCATGCAAAATCTTAATTTCCTAGCTCATGTTCAAGGCACCAAAGAGGTGTAAAAAGTCAATAACCAATACCTAAAACTTTAATTGTACTACATCTAACTGGATATTACATCAACTTAAAAGCTTCATCTGTGTTCTACTATGGTGATTTTAGTGTCTCCGCATACCGCAGCACGCGACATAGCTTCGCAGACGATAAGTACAACCGTTTCAGAGAGAAGAGCGGCCAATGAGACCATCTGGCTTTAAGTCTATTCGATAACAAATGACGAAAACGGACGGATTTCTCAGGTTTTTACTACATATGAACACTTTTCACATTCTCCCGTGCAACTCGGCTGCTAGTCCTGCTTACATGCAGAATCTTAAGGTCCTAGCTCATGTCCAAGGCACCAAAGCCAGCTAAAAAGTCAATAATCGATACCTAAAATTTGAATTGTACTACTTCTTACTGGCTATTACATCAACTTAGAAGCATCATCTGTGTTCTACTATGGTGCTTTTACTGTCTCCGCATACCGCAGAACGCCACATAGCTTTGCAGACGATAAGTACAACCGTTTCAGAGAGACGAGCGGCCAATGTGACGATCTGGCTTTAAGTCGATTCGATAACAAATGACGAAAACGGACGGATGTCTCAGGTTTTTACTACTTATGAACACTATTCACATTCTCCCATGCAACTCGGCTGCTAGTCCTCCTTCATGCAAAATCTCAATTTCCTAGCTGATGACCAAGGCACCAAAAAAGGGTAAAAAGTCAATAACCGATACCTAAAACTTGAATTGTACTACTTCTTACTGGCTATTACATCAACTTAGAAGCTTCATCTGTGTTCTACTATGGTGCTTTTAGTGTCTCCGCATACCGCAGCACGCGACATAGCTTTGCAGACGATAAGTACAACCGTTTCAGAGAGAAGAGCGGCCAATGTGACGATCTGGCTTTAAGTCGATTCGATAACAAATGAGGAAAATGGACGGATTTCTCAGGTTTTTACTACATATGAACACTTTTCACATTCTCCCATGCAACTCGGCTGCTAGTCCTCCTTTCATGCAGAATGTTAAGGTAATAGCTCATGTCCAAGACACCATAGCCAGCTAAAAAGTCAATAATCGATACCTAAAACTTGAATTGTACTACTTCTTACTGGCTATTACATCAACTTAGAAGCTTCATCTGTGTTCTACTATGGTGCTTTTAGTGTCTCCGCATACCGCAGCACGCGACATAGCTTTCCAATCGATAAGTACATCCGTTTCAGAGAGAAGAGCGGCCAATGTGACGATCTAGCTTTAAGTCGATTCAATAACAAATGACGAAACCGACGGATTTCTCAGGTTTTTACTACATCTGAACACTTTTCACATTCTCCCGTGCAAATCGGCTGCTAGTCCTCCTTTCATGTAGAATCATAAGGTCCTAGCTCATGTCCAAGGCACCAAAGCCAGCTAAAAAGTCAATAATTGATACCTAAAACTTGTATTGTACTACTTCTTCCTGGCTATTACATCAACTTAGAAGCTTCATCTGTGTTCTACTATGGTGCTTTTAGTGTCTCAGCATACCGCAGCACGCGACATAGCTTTGCAGACGATAAGTACAACCGTTTCAGAGAGAAGAGCGGCCAGTGTGACGATCTGGCTTTAAGTCGGTTCGATAACAAATGACGAAAACGGACCGATTTCTCAGGTTTTTACTACATATGAACACTATTCACATTCTCCCGTGCAACTCGGCTGCTAGTCCTCCTTTCATGCAGAATCGTAAGGTCCTAGCTCATGTCCAAGGCACCAAAGCCAGCTAAAATCAATATTCAATACCTAAAACTTGAATTGTACTACTTCTTACTGGCTATTACATCAACTTAGAAGCTTCATCTGTGTTCTACTATGGAGCTGTTACTGTCTCCGCATACCGCAGCACGCGACATAGCTTTGCAGACGATAAGTACAACCGTTTCAGAGAGAAGAGCGGCCAATGTGACGATCTGGCTTTAAGTAGATTCGATAACAAATGACGTAAACGGACGGATTTCTCAGGTTTTTTCTACATATGAACATTTTTCACATTCTCCCGTGAAACTCGGCTGCTAGTCCTCCTTTCATGCAGAATCTTAAGGTCCTAGCTCATGTCCAAGGTACCAAAGCCAGCTGAAAAGTCAATAATCGATACCTAAAACTTGAATTGTACTACTTCTTACTGGCTATTACATCAACTTGTAAGCTTCATCTGTGTTCTACTATGGTGATTTTAGTGTCTCCGCATACCGCAGCACGCGACATAGCTTTGCAGACGATAAGTACAACTTTTTCAGAGAGAAGAGCGGCCAATGTGACGATCTGGCTTTAAGTCGATTCGATAACAAATGACGAAAACGGACGGATTTCTCAGGTTTTTACTACATATGAACACTTTTCACATTCTCCCGTGCAACTCGGCTGCTAGTCCTCCTTACATGCAGAATCTTAAGGTCCTAGCTCATGTCCAAGGCACCAAAGCCAGCTAAAAAGTCAATAATCGATACCTAAAACTTGAGTTGTACTACTTCTTACTGGCTATTACATCAACTTAGAAGCATTATCTGTGTTCAACTATGGTGCTTTTAGTGTCTCAGAATACCGCAGCACGCGACATAGCTTTGCAGACGATAAGTACAACCGTTTCAGAGAGAAGAGCGGCCAATGTGACGAACTGGC
Source organism: Schistocerca gregaria (assembly GCF_023897955.1). Taxonomy (NCBI): domain Eukaryota; kingdom Metazoa; phylum Arthropoda; class Insecta; order Orthoptera; family Acrididae; genus Schistocerca; species Schistocerca gregaria. The sequence goes on along the minus strand of NC_064930.1, from coordinate 133,441,579 downwards.
TTTAAGTAGATTCGATAACAAATGACGAAAACGGACGGATTTCTAGGTTTTTACGACATATGAACACTTTTCATATTCTCCCGTGCAACTCCGGTGCTAATCCTCCTTTCATGCAGAAGCTTAAGGTCCTAGCTAATGTCCAAGGCACCAAAGCCAGCTAAAAAGTCAATAATCGATACCTATAACTTGAATTGTACTAGTTCTTACTGGCTATTACATCAACTTAGAAGCTTCATCTGTGTTCTACTATGGTGCTTTTACTGTCTCCGCATACCGCAGCACGCGACATAGCTTTGCAGACGATAAGTACAACCGTTTCAGTGAGAAGAGCGGCCAATGTGACGATCTGGCTTTAAGTAGATTCGATAACAAATGACGTAAACGGACGGATGTCTCAGGTTTTTACTACATATTAACATTTTTCACATTCTCCCGTGAAACTCGGCTGCTAGTCCTCCTTTCATGCAGAATCTTAAGGTCCTAGCTCATGTCCAAGGTACCAAAGCCAGCTGAAAAGTCAATAATCGATACCTAAAACTTGAATTGTACTACTTCTTACTGGCTATTACATCAGCTTAGAAGCTTCATCTGTGTTGTACTATGGTGCTTTTAGTGTCTCCGCATACCGCAGCACGCGACATAGCTTTGCAGACGATAAGTACAACCGTTTCAGAGAGGAGAGCGGCCAATGTGACGATCTGGCTTTAAGTCGATTCCATAACAAATGGCGGAAACTGACGGATTTCTCAGGTTTTTACTACATATGAACACTTTTCACATTCTCCCTCGCAACTCGGCTGCTAGTCCTCATTTCATGCAGAATCTTAAGGCCCTAGCTCATGTCCAAGGCACCAAAGCCAGCTAAAAGTCAATAATCGATACCTAAAACTTGAATTGTACTACTTCTTACTGGCTATTACATCAACTTAGAAGCTTCATCTGTGTTCTACTATGGTGCTTTTAGTGTCTCCGCATACCGCAGCACGCGACATAGCTTTGCAGACGATAAGTACAACCGTTTCAGAGAGAAGAGCGGCCAATGTGACGATCTGGCTTTAAGTCAATTCGATAACAAATGACGAAAACGGAAGGATTTCTCAGGTTTTTACTACATATGAGCATTTTCCACATTCTCCCGTGCAACTCGGCTGCTAGTCCACCTTTCATGCAGAATCTTAAGGTCATAGCTCATGTCCAAGGCACGAAAGCCAGCTAAAAAGTCAATAATCAATACCTAAAACTTGAATTGTACTACTTCTTACTGACTATTACATCAACTTAGAAGCTTCATCTGTGTTCTACTATGGTGCTTTTAGTGTCTCCGCATACCGCAGCACGCGACATAGCTTTGCAGTCCATAAGTACAACCGTTTGAGAGAGAAGAGAGGCCAATGTGACGATCTGGCTTTAAGTCGATTCGATAACAATGACGATAAGGAACGGATTTTTAAGGTTTTTACTACATATGAACACTTTTCACATTCTCCCGTGCAACTCGGCTGCTAGTCCTCCTTTCATGCAGAATCTTAAGGTCCTAGCCATGTCCAAGGCACCAAAGCCTGCTAAAAAGTCAATAATCGATACCTAAAACTTGAATTATACTACTTCTTACTGGCTATTACATCAAATTAGAGGCTTCATCTGTGTTCTACTATAATGATTTTAGTGTCTCCGCATACCGCAGCACGCGACATAGCTTTGCAGTCGATAAGTACAACCGTTTCAGAGAGAAGAGCGGCCAATGTGACGATCTGGCTTTAAGTCAATTCGATAACAAATGACGAAAACGGAAGGATTTCTCAGGTTTTTACTACATTTGAGCATTTTCCACATTCTCCCGTGCAACGCGGCTGCTAGTCCTCCTTTCATGCAGAATCTTAAGGTCCTAGCTCATGGTCAAGTCACCAAAGCAAGCTAAGAAGTCAATAATCGATACCTATAACACGAATTGTACTACTTCTTACTGGCTATTACATCAGCTTAGAAGCTTCATCTGTGTTCTACTATGGTGCTTTTAGTGTCTCCGCATACAGCAGCGCTCGACATGGCTTTGCAGACAATAAGTACAACCGTTTCAGAGAGAAGAGCGGCCAATGTGACGATCTGGCTTTAAGTCGATTCCATAACAAATGGCGGAAACTGACGGATTTCTCAGGTTTTTACTACATATGAACACTTTTCACTTTCTCCCTCGCAACTCGGCTGCTAGTCCTCCTTTCATGCAGAATCTTAAGGCAATAGCTCATGTCCAAGGCACAAAAGCCAGCTAAAAAGTCAATAATCGATACCTAAAACTTGAATTCTACTACTTCTTACTGGCTATTACATCAACTTGGAAGCTTCATCTGTGTTCTACTATGGTGCTTTTAGTGTCTCCACATACCGCAGCACGCGACATAGCTTTGCAGACGATAAGTACAACCGTTTCAGAGAGAAGAGCGGCCAATGTGACGATCTGGCTTTAAGTCGATTCGATAACAAATGACGAATACGGACGTATTTCTCAGGTTTTTACCATTTATTAACACTTTTCACATTCTTCCGTGCAACTTGGCTGTTAGTCGTCCTTTCGTGCAGAATTTTAAGGTCATAGCTCATGTCCAAGGCACCAAAGCCAGCTAAAAAGTCAATAATCGATACCTATAACTTGAATTGTACTACTTCTTACTGGCTATTACATCAACTTAGAAGCTTCATCTGTGTTCTACTATGGTGCTTTTAGTGTCTCCGCATACCGCAGCACGCGACATAGCTTTGCAGACGATAAGTACAACCGTTTTAGAGAGTAGAGCGCACAATGTCACGATCTGGCTTTAAGTCGATTCGATAACAAATGAGGAAAACTGACGGATTTCTCTGGTTTTTACTACATATGAACGCTTTTCACATTCTCCCGCGCAACTCGGCTGCTAGTCCTCCTTTCATGCAGAATCTTAAGGTCCTAGCTCATGTCCAAGGCACCAAAGCCAGCCAAAAACTCAATAATCAATACCTAAAACTTGAATTGTACTACTTCTTACTGGCTATTACATCAACTTAGAAGCTTGATCTGTGTTCTACTATGGAGCTTTTAGTGTCTCCGCATACCGCAGCACGCGACATAGCTTTGCAGACGATAAGTACAACCGTTTCAGAGAGAAGTGCGGCCAATGTGATGATCTGGCTTTAAGTCGATTCGATAACAAATGGCGCAAACAGCCGGATTTCTTAGGTTTTTACTACATATGAACACTTTTCACATTCTCCCATGCAACTGGGCTGCTAGTCCTCCTTTCATGCAGAATCATAAGGTCCTAGCTCATGTCAAAGGTACCAAAGCCAGCTAAAAAGTCAATAATCGATACCTATAACTTGAATTGTACTACTTCTTACTGGCTATTACATCAACTTAGAAGCTTGATATGTGTTCTACTATGGTGATTTTAGTGTCTCAGCATACCGCAGCACGCGACATAGCTTTGCAGACGATAAGTACAACCGTTTCAGAGAGAAGAGCGGCCAATGTGACGATCTGGCTTTAAGTCGATTCGATAACAAATGTCGAACACGGACGGATTTCTCAGGCTTTTACTACATATGAACACTTTTCACATTCTCCCGTGCAACTCGGCTGCTAGTCCTCCATTAATGAAGAATCTTAAGGTCCTAGCTCATGTCCAAGGCACCAAAGACAGCTAAAAAGTCAATAATCGATACCTAAAACTTGAATTGTACTACTTCTTACTGGCTATTACATCAACTTGGAAACTTCATCTGTCTTCTACTATGGTGCTTTTAGTGTCTCCACATACCGCAGCACGCGACATAGCTTTGCAGACATTAAGTACAACCGTTTCAGAGAGAAGAGCGGCCAATGTGACGATCTGGCTTTAAGTCGATTCGATAACAAATGACGAAAACGGACGTATTTCTCAGGTTTTTACTATATATGAACACTTTTCACATTCTTCCGTGCAACTTGGCTGTTAGTCGTCCTTTCATGCAGAATTTTAAGGTCCTAGCTCATGTCCAAGGCACCAAAGCCAGATAAAAGTCAATAATCGATACCTAAAACTTGAATTGTACTACTTCTTACTGGCTATTACATCAACTTAGAAGCTTCATCTGTGTTCTACTATGGTGCTTTTAGTGTCTCCGCATACCGCAGCACGTGACATAGCTTTGCAGACGATAAGTACAACCGTTTTAGAGAGTAGAGCGCCCAATGTGACGATCTGGCTTTAAGTCGATTCGATAACAAATGAGGAAAACGGACGGATTACTCAGGTTTTTACTAAATATGAACACTTTTCACATTCTCACGTGCAACTGGGCTGCTAGTCCTCCTATCATGCAAAATCTTGAGTTCCTAGCTCATGCCCAAGGCACCAAAGGAGGGTAAAAAGTCAACAATCGATACCTAAAACTTGAATTGTACTACTTCTTTCTGGCTATTACATCAACTTAGAAGCTTAATCTGTGTTCTATTATAGTGCTTTTAGTGTCTCCGCATACCGCAGCACGCGACATAGCTTTGCAGACGATAAGTACAACCGTTTCAGAGAGAAGTGCGGCCAATGTGATGATCTGGCTTTAAGTCGATTCGATAACAAATGGCGGAAACAGCCGGATTTCTTAGGTTTTTACTACATATGAACACTTTTCACATTCTCCCATGCAACTGGGCTGCTAGTCCTCCTTTCATGCAGAATCATAAGGTCCTAGCTCATGTCAAAGGTACCAAAGCCAGCTAAAAAGTCAATAATCGATACCTATAACTTGAATTGTACTACTTCTTACTGGCTATTACATCAACTTAGAAGCTTCATCTGTGTTCTACTATGTTGCTTTTAGTGTCTCCGCATACAGCAGCACTCGACATAGCTTTGCAGACAATAAGTACAACCGTTACAGAGAGAAGAGCGGCAAATGTGACGATCTGGCTTTAAGTCGATTCGATAACAAATGTCGAACACGGACGGATTTCTCAGGCTTTTACTACATATGAACACTTTTCACATTCTCCCGTGCAACTCGGCTGCTAGTCCTCCATTAATGAAGAATCTTAAGGTCCTAGCTCATGTCCAAGGCACCAAAGACAGCTAAAAAGTCAATAATCGATACCTAAAACTTGAATTATACTACTTCTTACTGGCTATTACATCAAATTAGAGGCTTCACCTGTGTTCTACTATGGTGCTTATAGTGTCTCCGCATACCGCAGCACGCGACATAGCTTTGCAGTCGATAAGTACAACCGTTTCAGAGAGAAGAGCGGCCAATGTGACGATCTGGCTTTAAGTCAATTCGATAACAAATGACGAAAACGGAAGGATTTCTCAGGTTTTTACTACATATGAACATTTTCCACATTCTCCAGTGCAACTCGGCTGCTAGTCCTCCTTTCATGCAGAATCTTTAGGTCCTAGCTCATGTGCAAGGCACCAAAGACAGCTAAAAAGTCAATAATCGATACCTAAAACTTGAATTGTACTTCTTCTTACTGGCTATTACATCAACTTGGAAACTTCATCTGTCTTCTACTATGGTGCTTTTAGTGTCTCCACATACCGCAGCACGCGACATAGCTTTGCAGACGATAAGTACAACCGTTTCAGAGAGAAGTGCGGCCAATGTGATGATCTGGCTTTAAGTCGATTCGATAACAAACGGCGGAAACAGCCGGATTTCTTAGGTTTTTACTACATATGAACACTTTTCACATTCTCCCATGCAACTGGGCTGCTAGTCCTCCTTTCATGCAGAATCATAAGGTCCTAGCTCATGTCAAAGGTACCAAAGCCAGCTAAAAAGTCAATAATCGATACCTATAACTTGAATTGTACTACTTCTTACTGGCTATTACATCAACTTAGAAGCTTCATCTGTGTTCTACTATGTTGCTTTTAGTGTCTCCGCATACAGCAGCACTCGACATAGCTTTGCAGACAATAAGTACAACCGTTACTGAGAGAAGAGCGGCAAATGTGACGATCTGGCTTTAAGTCGATTCGATAACAAATGTCGAACACGGACGGATTTCTCAGGCTTTTACTACATATGAACACTTTTCACATTCTCCCGTGCAACTCGGCTGCTAGTCCTCCATTAATGAAAAATCTTAAGGTCCTAGCTCATGTCCAAGGCACCAAAGACAGCTAAAAAGTCAATAATCGATACCTAAAACTTGAATTGTACTACTTCTTACTGGCTATTACATCAACTTGGAAACTTCATCTGTCTTCTACTATGGTTTTTTTAGTGTCTCCACATACCGCAGCACGCGACATAGCTTTGCAGACGATAAGTACAACCGTTTCAGAGAGAAGAGCGGCCAATGTGACGATCTGGCTTTAAGTCGATTCGATAACAAATGACGAAAACGGACGTATTTCTCAGGTTTTTACTATATATGAACACTTTTCACATTCTTCCGTGCAACTTGGCTGTTAGTCGTCCTTTCATGCAGAATTTTAAGGTCCTAGCTCATGTCCAAGGCACCAAAGCCAGCTAAAAGTCAATAATCGATACCTAAAACTTGAATTGTACTACTTCTTACTGGCTATTACATCAACTTAGAAGCTTCATCTGTGTTCTACTATGGTGCTTTTAGTGTCTCCGCATACCGCAGCACGCGACATAGCTTTGCAGACGATAAGTACAACCGTTTTAGAGAGTAGAGCGCCCAATGTGACGATCTGGCTTTAAGTCGATTCGATAACAAATGGCGGAAACTGTCGGATTTCTCAGGTTTTTACTAGATATGAACACTTTTCACATTCCCCCGTGCAACTCGGCTGCTAGTCCTCCTTTCATGCAGAATCAGAAGGTCCTAGCTCATGTCGAAGGTACCAAAGCCAGCTAAAAAGTCAATAATCGATACCTAAAACTTGAATTGTACTACTTCTTACTGGCTATTACATCAACTTAGAAGCTTCATCTGTGTTCTACTATGGTGCTTTTAGTGTCTTCGCATACAGCAGCACTCGACATAGCTTTGCAGACGATATGTACAACCGTTTCAGAGAGAAGAGCGGCGAATGTGACGATCTGGCTTTAAGTCGATTCGATAACAAATGTCGAACACGGACGGATTACTCAGGCTTTTACTACATATGAACACTTTTCACATTCTCCCGTGCAACTCGGCTGCTAGACCTCCTATCATGCAGAATCTTAAGGTCCTAGCTCATGTTCAAGTCACCAAAGCCAGCTTAGAAGCCAATAATCGATACTTATAACATGAATTGTACTTCTTCTTACTGGCTATTACATCAGCTTAGAAGTTTCATCTGTGTTCTACTATGGTGCTTTTAGTGTCTCCGCATACCGCAGCACGCGACATAGCTTTGCAGACGATAAGTACAACCGTTTCAGAGAGAAGAGCGGCCAATGTGACGATCTGGCTTTAAGTCATTTCGATAACAAATGACGAAAACGGAAGGATTTCTTAGGTTTTTACTACATATGAACATTTTCCACATTCTCCCGTGCAACTCGGCTGCTAGTCCTCCTTTCATGCAGAATCTTAAGGTCCTAGCTCATGTCCAAGGCACCAAAGCCAGCTAAAAAGTCAATAATCAATACCTAACACTTGAATTGTACTACATCTTACTGACTATTACATCAACTTAGAAGCTTCATCTGTGTTCTACTATGGTGCTTTTAGTGTCTCCGCATACAGCAGCGCTCGACATAGCTTTGCAGACAATAAGTACAACCGTTTCAGAGAGAAGAGCGGCCAATGTGACGATCTGGCTTTAAGTCGATTCTATAACAAATGTCGAACACGGACGGATTTCTCTGGTTTTTACTACATATGAACACTTTTCACATTCTGCCGTGCAACTCGGCTGCTAGTCCTCCTTTCATGCAGAATCTTAAGGTCCTAGCCATGTCCAAGGCACCAAAGCCAGCTAAAAAGTCAATAATCGATACCTAACACTTGAATTGTACTACATCTTACTGACTATTACATCAACTTAGAAGCTTCATCTGTGTTCTACTATGGTGCTTTTAGTGTCTTCGCATACAGCAGCACTCGACATAGCTTTGCAGACGATAAGTACAACCGTTTCAGAGAGAAGAGCGACCAATGTGACGATCTGGCTTTAAGTCGATTCGATAACAAATGTCGAACACGGACGGATTTCTCAGGCTTTTACTACATATGAACACTTTTCACATTCTCCCGTGCAACTCGGCTGCTAGACCTCCTATCATGCAAAATCTTAAGTTCCTAGCTCATGCCCAAGGCACCAAAGAAGGGTAAAAAGTCAACAATCGATACCTAAAACTTGAATTGTACTACTTCTTACTGGCTATTCCACCAACTTAGAAGCTTCATCTGTGTTCTACTATGGTGCTTTTAGTGTCTCCGCATGCCGCAGCACTCGACATAGCTTTGCAGTCGATAAGCACAACCGTTTCAGAGAGAAGAGCGGCCAATGTGACGATCTGGCTTTAAGTCAATTCGATAACAAATGACGAAAACGGAAGGATTTCTCAGGCTGTTACTACATATGAACATTTTCCACATTCTCCAGTGCAACTCGGCTGCTAGTCCTCCTTTCATGCAGAATCTTAAGGTCCTAGCTCATGTTCAAGTCACCAAAGCCAGCTAAGAAGTCAATAATCGATACTTATAACATCAATTGTACTACTTCTTACTGGCTATTACATCAGCTTAGAAGCTTCATCTGTGTTCTACTATGGTGCTTTTAGTGTCTCCGCATACCGCAACACGCGACATAGCTTTGCAGACGATAAGTACAACCGTTTCAGAGAGAAGAGCGGCCAATGTGACGATCTGGCTTTAAGACAATTCCATAACAAATGGCGGAAACTGACGGATTTCTCAGGTTTTTACTACATATGAACACTTTTCACATTCTCCCGTGCAACTCGGCTGCTAGTCCTCCTTTCATGCAGAATCTTAAGGTCCTAGCTCATATCCAAGGCACCAAAGCCAGCTAAAAATTCAATAATCAATAACTAAAACTTGAATTCTACTACTTCTTACTGACTATTACATCAACTTAGAAGCTTCATCTGTGTTCTACTATGGTGCTTTTAGTGTCTCCGCATACCGCAGCACGCGACATAGCTTTGCAGACGATAAGTACAACCGTTTCAGAGAGAAGAGCGGCCAATGTGACGATCTGCCTTTAAGTCGATTCCATAACAAATGGCGGAAACTGACGGATTTCTCAGGTTTTTACTACATATGAACACTTTTCACATTCTCCCGTGCAACTCGGCTGCTAGTCCTCCTTTCATGCAGAATCATAAGGTCCTAGCTCATGTCCAAGGTACCAAAGCAAGCTAAAAAGTCAATAATCGATACCTAAAACTTGAATTGTACTACTTCTTACTGGCTATTACATCAACTTAGAAGCTTCATCTGTGTTCTACTATGGTGCTTTTAGTGTCTCCGCATGCCGCAGCACTCGACATAGCTTTGCAGACGATAAGTACAACCGTTTCAGAGAGAAGAGCGGCCAATGTGACGATCGGGCTTTAAGTCAATTCGATTACAAATGAAGAAAACGGAAGGATTTTTCAGGTTTTTACTACATATGAACATTTTAAACATTCTCCCGTGCAACTCGGCTGCTAGTCCTCCTTTCATGCAGAATCATAAGGTCCTAGCTCATGTCCAAGGTACCAAAGCTAGCTAAAAAGTCAATAATCGATACCTATAACTTGAATTGTACTACTTCTTACTGGATGTTACATCAACTTAGAAGCTTCATCTGTGTTCTACTATGGTGCTTTTAGTGTCTCCACATACCACAGCACGCGACATAGCTTTGCAGAAGATAAGTACCACCGTTTCAGAGAGAAGAGCGTTTAATGTGACGATCTGGCTTTAAGTCGATTCGATAACAAATGACGATAACGAACTTATTTCTCAGGTTTTTACTACATATGAACACTTTTCACATTCTCCCGTTCAACTCGGCTGCTAGTCCTCCTTTCATGCAGAATCTTAAGGTCCTAGTTCATGTCCAAGGCACCAAAGCCAGCTAGAAAGTCAATAATCGATACCTAAAACTTGAATTGTACTACTTCTTACTGGCTATTACATCAACTTAGAAACTTCATCTGTGTTCTACTATGGTGCATTTAGTTTCTCCGCATACCGCAGCTCGACACATAGCTTTGCAGATGATAAGTACCACCGGTTGAGAGAGAAGAGCGGCCAATGTGACGATCTGTCTTTAAGTGGATTCGATAACAAATGGCGGAAACGGAAGGTTTTCTCAGGTTTTTACTACATATGAACATTTTCCACATTCTCCAGTGCACCTCGGCTGGTAGTCCTCCTTTCATGCAGAATCTTAAGGTCCTAGCTCATGCCCAAGGCTCCAAAGCCAGCTAAAAATTCAATAATCAATACCTAAAACTTGAATTGTACTACTTCTTACTGACTATTACATCAACTTAGAAGCTTCATCTGTGTTCTACTATGGTGCTTTCAGTGTCTCCGCATGCCGCAGCACTCGACATAGCTTTGCAGACGATAAGTACAACCGTTTCAGAGAGAAGAGCGGCCAATGTGACGATCTGGCTTTAAGTCGATTCGATAACAAATGTCGAACACGGACGGATTTCTCTGGTTTTTACTACATATTAAAACTTTTCACATTCTCCCGTGCAACTCGGCTGCTAGTCCTCCTTTCATGCAGAATCTTAAGGTCCCAGCTCATGTCCAAGGCACCAAGGCCAGCTAAAAAGTCAATAATCAATACCTAAAACTTGAATTGTACTACTTCTTACTGACTATTACATCAACTTAGAAGCTTCATCTGTGTTCTACTATGGTGCTTTTAGTGTCTCCGCATACGGCAGCACGCGACATAGCTTTGAAGTCGATTAGTACAACCGTTTCAGAGAGGAGAGCGGCTAATGTGACGATCTGGCTTTAAGTCGATTTGATAACAATGACGATAACGAACGGATTTTTAAGGTTTTTACTACATATGAACACTTTTCACATTCTCCCGTGCAACTCGGCTGCTAGTCCTCCTTTCATGCAGAATCTTAAGGTCCTAGCCATGTCCAAGGCACCAAAGCCAGCTAAAAAGTCAATAATCGATACCTAAAACTTGAAATATACTACTTCTTAATGGCTATTACATCAAATTAGAGGCTTCACCTGTGTTCTACTATGGTGCTTATAGTGTCTCCGCATACCGCAGCACGCGACATAGCTTTGCAGTCGATAAGTACAACCGTTTCACAGAGAAGAGCGGCCAATGTGACGATCTGGCTTTAAGTCAATTCGATAACAAATGACGAAAACGGAAGGATTTCTCAGGTTTTTACTACATATGAACATTTTCCACATTCTCCAGTGCAACTCGGCTCCTAGTCCTCCTTTCATGCAGAATCTTAAGGTCCTAGCTCATGTTCAAGTCACCAAAGCCAGCTATGAAGTCAATAATCGATACTTATAACATGAATTGTACTACTTCTTACTGGCTATTACATCAGCTTAGAAGCTTCATCTGTGTTCTACTATGGTGCTTTTAGTGTCTCCGCATACCGCAGAACGCGACATAGCTTTGCAGACGATAAGTACAACCGTTTCAGAGAGAAGAGCGGCCAATGTGACGATCTGGCTTTAAGTCGATTCCATAACAAATGGCAGAAACTGACGGATTTCTCAGGTTTTTACTACATATGAACACTTTTCACATTCCCCCGTGCAACTCGGCTGCAAGTCCTCCTTTCATGCAGAATCAGAAGGTCCTAGCTCATGTCCAAGGTACCAAAGCCAGCTAAAAAGTCAATAATCGATACCTAAAACTTGAATTGTACTACTTCTTACTGGCTATTACATCAACTTAGAAGCTTCATCTGTGTTCTACTATGGTGCTTTTAGTGTCTTCGCATACAGCAGCACTCGACATAGCTTTGCAGACGATATGTACAAACGTTTCAGAGAGAAGAGCGGCGAATGTGACGATCTGGCTTTAAGTCGATTCGATAACAAATGTCGAACACGGACGGATTACTCAGGCTTTTACTACATATGAACACTTTTCACATTCTCCCGTGCAACTCGGCTGCTAGACCTCCTATCATGCAAAATCTTAGGTTCCTAGCTCATGCCCAAGGCACCAAAGAAGGGTAAAAAGTCAACAATCGATACCTAAAACTTGAATTGTACTACTTCTTACTGGCTATTCCACCAACTTAGAAGCTTCATCTGTGTTCTACTATGGTGCTTTTAGTGTCTCCGCATGCCGCAGCACTCGACATAGCTTTGCAGTCGATAAGTACAACCGTTACAGAGAGAAGAGCGGCCAATGTGACGATCTGGCTTTAAGTCAATTCGATAACAAATGACGAAAACGGAAGGATTTCTCAGGTTTTTACTACATATGAACATTTTCCACATTCTCCAGTGCAACTCGACTGCTAGTCCTCCTTTCATGCAGAATCTTAAGGTCCTAGCTCATGTTCAAGTCACCAAAGCCAGCTAAGAAGTCAATAATCGATACTTATAACATGAATTGTACTACTTCTTACTGGCTATTACATCAGCTTAGAAGCTTCATCTGTGTTCTACTATGGTGCTTTTAGTGTCTCCGCATACCGCAGCACGCGACATAGCTTTGCAGACGATAAGTACAACCGTTTCAGAGAGAAGAGCGGCCAATGTGACGATCTGGCTTTAAGACAATTCCATAACAAATGGCGGAAACTGACGGATTTCTCAGGTTTTTACTACATATGAACACTTTTCACATTCTCCCGTGCAACTCGGCTGCTAGTCCTCCTTTCATGCAGAATCTTAAGGTCCTAGCTCATGTCCAAGGCACGAAAGCCAGCCAAAAATTCAATAATCAATACCTAAAACTTGAATTCTACTACTTCTTACTGACTATTACATCAACTTAGAAGCTTCATCTGTGTTCTACTATGGTGCTTTTAGTGTCTCCGCATACCGCAGCACGCGACATAGCTTTGCAGTCGATAAGTACAACGGTTTCAGAGAGAAGAGCGACTAATGTAACGATCTGGCATTAAGTCGATTCGATAACAATGACGATAACGAACGGATTTTTAAGGTTTTTACTACATATGAACACTTTTCACATTCTCCCGTGCAACTCGGTTGCTAGTCCTCCTTTCATGCAGAATCTTAAGGTCCTAGCTCATGTTCAAGTCACCAAAGCCAGCTAAGAAGTCAATAATCGATACCTATAACATGAATTGTACTACTTCTTACTTGCTATTACATCAGCTTAGAAGCTTCATCTGTGTTCTACTATGGTGCTTTTAGTGTCTCCGCATACCGCAGCACGCGACATAGCTTTGCAGACGATAAGTACAACCGTTACAGAGAGAAGAGCGGCCAATGTGACGATCTGGCTTTAAGTCGAATCCATAACAAATGGCGGAAACGGACGGATTTCTCAGGTTTTCACTACATATGAACACTTTTCACATTCTCCCGTGCAACTGGGCTGCTAGTCCGCCTTTCATGCAGAATCATAAGGTCCTAGCTCATGTCCAAGGTACCAAAGTCAGCTAAAAAGTCAATAATCGATACCTAAAACTTGAATTGTACTACTTCTTACTGGCTATTACATCAACTTAGAAGCTTCATCTGTGTTCTACTATGGTGCTTTTAGTGTCTTCGCATACAGCAGCACTCGACATAGCTTTGCAGACGATAAGTACAACCGTTTCAGAGAGAAGAGCGGCCAATGTGACGATCTGGCTTTAAGTCGATTCGATAACAAATGTCGAACACGGACGGATTTCTCAGGCTTTTACTACATATGAACACTTTTCACATTCTCCCGTGCAACTCGGCTGCTAGACCTCCTATCATGCAAAATCTTAAGTTCCTAGCTCATGCCCAAGGCACCAAAGAAGGGTAAAAAGTCAACAATCGATACCTAAAACTTGAATTGTACTACTTCTTACTGGCTATTCCACCAACTTAGAAGCTTCATCTGTGTTCTACTATGGTGCTTTTAGTGTCTCCGCATGCCGCAGCACTCGACATAGCTTTGCAGTCGATAAGTACAACCGTTTCAGAGAGAAGAGCGGCCAATGTGACGATCTGGCTTTAAGTCAATTCGATAACAAATGACGAAAACGGAAGTATTTCTCAGGTTTTTACTACATATGAACATTTTCCACATTCTCCAGTGCAACTCGGCTGCTAGTCCTCCTTTCATGCAGAATCTTAAGGTCCTAGCTCATGTTCAAGTCACCAAAGCCAGCTAAGAAGTCAATAATCGATACTTATAACATGAATTGTACTACATCTTACTGGCTATTACATCAGCTTAGAAGCTTCATCTGTGTTCTACTATGGTGCTTTTAGTGTCTCCGCATACCGCAGCACGCGACATAGCTTTGCAGACGATAAGTACAACCGTTTCAGAGAGAAGAGCGGCCAATGTGACGATCTGGCTTTAAGACAATTCCATAACAAATGGCGGAAACTGACGCATTTCTCAGGTTTTTACTACATATGAACACTTTTCACATTCTCCCGTGCAACTCGGCTGCTAGTCCTCCTTTCATGCAGAATCTTAAGGTCCTAGCTCATGTCCAAGGCACCAAAGCCAGCTAAAAATTCAATAATCAATACCTAAAACTTGAATTCTACTACTTCTTACTGACTATTACATCAACTTAGAAGCTTCATCTGTGTTCTACTATGGTGCTTTTAGTGTCTCCGCATACCGCAGCACGCGACATAGCTTTGCAGTCGATAAGTACAACGGTTTCAGAGAGAAGAGCGACTAATATAACGATCTGGCATTAAGTCGATTCGATAACAATGACGATAACGAACGGATTTTTAAGGTTTTTACTACATATGAAAACTTTTCACATTCTCCCGTGCAACTCGGTTGCTAGTCCTCCTTTCATGCAGAATCTTAAGGTCCTAGCTCATGTTCAAGTCACCAAAGCCAGCTAAGAAGTCAATAATCGATACCTATAACATGAATTGTACTACTTCTTACTTGCTATTACATCAGCTTAGAAGCTTCATCTGTGTTCTACTATGGTGCTTTTAGTGTCTCCGCATACCGCAGCACGCGACATAGCTTTGCAGACGATAAGTACAACCGTTTCAGAGAGAAGAGCGGCCAATGTGACGATCTGGCTTTAAGTCGAATCCATAACAAATGGCGGAAACGGACGGATTTCTCAGGTTTTCACTACATACGAACACTTTTCACATTCTCCCGTGCAACTGGGCTGCTAGTCCGCCTTTCATGCAGAATCATAAGGTCCTAGCTCATGTCCAAGGTACCAAAGACAGCTAAAAAGTCAATAATCGATACCTAAAACTTGAATTGTACTACTTCTTACTGGCTATTACATCAACTTAGAAGCTTCATCTGTGTTCTACTATGGTGCTTTTAGTGTCTCCGCATACCGCAGCACTCGACATAGCTTTGCAGACAGTAAGTACAACCGTTTCAGAGAGAAGAGCGGCCAATGTGACGATCTGGTTTAAGTCGATTCGATAACAAATGTCGAACACGGACGGATTTCTCAGGCTTTTACTACATTCGAACACTTTTCACATTCTCCCGTGCAACTCGGCTGCTAGTCCTCCATTAATGAAGAATCTTAAGGTCCTAGCTCATGTCCAAGTCACCAAAGCCAGCTAAAAAGTCAATAATCGATACCTGAAACTTGAATTGTACTACTTCTTACTGGCTATTACATCAACTTGGCAGCATCATCTGTGTCCTACTATGGTGCATTTAGTGTCTCCACATACCGCAGCACGCGACATAGCTTTGCAGACGATAAGTACAACCGTTTCAGAGAGAAGAGCGGCCAATGTGACGATCTGCCTTTAAGTCGATTCCATAACAAATGGCGGAAACTGACGGATTTCTCAGGTTTTTACTACATATGAACACTTTTCACATTCTCCCGTGCAACTCGGCTGCTAGTCCTCCTTTCATGCAGAATCATAAGGTCCTAGCTCATGTCCAAGGTACCAAAGCAAGCTAAAAAGTCAATAATCGATACCTAAAACTTGAATTGTACTACTTCTTACTGGCTATTACATCAACTTAGAAGCTTCATCTGTGTTCTACTATGGTGCGTTTAGTGTCTCCGCATGCCGCAGCACTCGACATAGCTTTGCAGACGATAAGTACAACCGTTTCAGAGAGAAGAGCGGCTAATGTGACGATCGGGCTTTAAGTCAATTCGATAACAAATGAAGAAAACGGAAGGATTTTTCAGGTTTTTACTACATATGAACATTTTAAACATTCTCCCGTGCAACTCGGCTGCTAGTCCTCCTTTCATGCAGAATCTTAAGGTCCTAGCTCATGTTCAAGTGACCAAAGCCAGCTAAGAAGTCAATAATCGATACCTATAACATGAATTGTACTACTTCTTACTGGCTATTACATCAGCTTAGAAGCTTCATCTGTGTTCTACTATGGTGCTTTTAGGGTCTCCGCATACCGCAGCACTCGACATAGCTTTGCAGACAATAAGTACAACCGTTTCAGAGAGAAGAGCGGCCAATGTGACGATCTGGTTTAAGTCGATTCGATAACAAATGTCGAACACGGACGGATTTCTCAGGCTTTTACTACATATGAACACTTTTCACATTCTCCCGTGCAACTTGGCTGTTTGTCCTCCTTTCATGCAGAATTTTAAGGTCCTAGCTCATGTCCAAGGCACCAAAGCCAGCTAAAAAGTCAATAATCGATACCTGAAACTTGAATTGTACTACTTCTTACTGGCTATTACATCAACTTGGCAGCTTCATCTGTGTAATACTATGGTGCTTTTAGTGTCTCCACATACCGCAGCACGCGACATAGCTTTGCAGACGATAAGTACAACCGTTTTAGAGAGTAGAGCGCCCAATGTGACGATCTGGCTTTAAGTCGATTCGATAACAAATGACGAAAACGGACGCATTTCTCAGGTTTATACTAAATATGAACACTTTTCACATTCTCACGTGCAACGCGGCTGCTAGACCTCCTATCATGCAAAATCTTAAGTTCCTAGCTCATGCCCAAGGCACCAAAGAAGGGTAAAAAGTCAACAATCGATATCTAAAACTTGAATTGTACTACTTCTTACTGGCTATTACATCAACTTGGAAGCTTCATCTGTGTTCTACTATGGTGCTTTTAGTGTCTCCGCATGCCGCAGCACTCGACATAGCTTTGCAGACAATAAGTACAACCGTTTCAGAGAGAAGAGCGGCCAATGTGACGATCTGGCTTTAAGTCGATTCGATAACAAATGTCGATAACGAACTTATTTCTTAGGTTTTTACTACATATGAACACTTTTCACATTCTCCCGTTCAACTCGGCTGCTAGTCCTCCTTTCATGCAGAATCTTAAGGTCCTAGCTCATGTCCAAGGCACCAAAGCCAGCTAGAAAGTCAATGATCTATACCTAAAACTTGAATTGTACTACTTCTTACTGGCTATTACATCAACTTAGAAGCTTCATCTGTGTTCTACTATGGTGCTTTTTGTGTCTCCACATACCGCAGCACGCGACATAGCTTTGCAGAAGATAAGTACCACCGTTTCAGAGAGAAGAGCGTTTAATGTCACGATCTGGCTTTAAGTCGATTGGATAACAAATGACGATAACGAACTTATTTCTTAGGTTTTTACTACATATGAACAATTTTCACATTCTCCCGTTCAACTCGGCTGCTAGTCCTCCTTTCATGCAGAATCTTAAGGTCCTAGCTCATGTCCAAGGCACCAAAGCCAGCTAGAAAGTCAATGATCTATACCTAAAACTTGAATTGTACTACTTCTTACTGGCTATTACATCAACTTAGAAACTTCATCTGTGTTCTGCTATGGTGCTTTTAGTTTCTCCGCATACCGCAGCTCGACACATAGCTTTGCAGATGATAAGTACCACCGGTTGAGAGAGAAGAGCGGCCAATGTGACGATCTGGCTTTAAGTGGATTCGATAACAAATGGCGGAAACGGAAGGTTTTCTCAGGTTTTTACTACATATGAACATATTCCACATTCTCCAGTGCAACTCGGCTACTAGTCCTCCTTTCATGCAGAATCTTAAGGTCCTAGCTCATGCCCAAGGCTCCAAAGCCAGCTAAAAAGTCAATAATCAATACCTAAAACTTGAATTGTACTACTTCTTACTGACTATTACATCAACTTAGAACCTTCATCTGTGTTCTACTATGGTGCTTTTAGTGTCTCCGCATGCCGCAGCACTCGACATAGCTTTGCAGACGATAAGTACAACCGTTTCAGAGAGAAGAGCGGCCAATGTGACGATCTGGCTTTAAGTCGATTCGATAACAAATGTCGAACACGGACGGATTTCTCTGGTTTTTACTACATATTAAAACTTTTCACATTCTCCCGTGCAACTCGGCTGCTAGTCCTCCTTTCATGCAGAATCTTAAGGTCCTAGCTCATGTCCAAGGCACCGAGGCCAGCTAAAAAGTCAATAATCAATACCTAAAACTTGAATTGTACTACTTCTTACTGACTATTACATCAACTTAGAAGCTTCATCTGTGTTCTACTATGGTGCTTTTAGTGTCTCCGCATACGGCATAACGCGACATAGCTTTGCAGTCGATTAGTACAACCGTTTCAGAGAGGAGAGCGGCTAATGTGACGATCTGGCTTTAAGTCGATTTGATAACAATGACGATAACGAACGGATTTTTAAGGTTTTTACTACATATGAACACTTTTCACATTCTCCCGTGCAACTCGGCTGCTAGTCCTCCTTTCTTGCAGAATCTTAAGGTCCTAGCCATGTCCAAGGCACCAAAGCCAGCTAAAAAGTCAATAATCGATACCTAAAACTTGAATTGTACTACTTCTTACTGGCTATTACATCAAATTAGAGGCTTCATCTGTGTTCTACTATGGTGCTTTTAGTATCTCCGCATACCGCAGCCCGCGACATAGCTTTGCAGTCGATAAGTACAACCGTTTCAGAGAGAAGAGCGGCCAATGTGACGATTTGGCTGAAAGTCAATTCGATAACAAATGACGAAAACGGAAGGATTTCTCAGGTTTCTACTACATATGAACATTTTCCACATTCTCCAGTGCAACTCGGCTGCTAGTCCTCCCTTCATGCTGAATCATAAGGTCCTAGCTCATGTCCAAGGTACCAAAGCCAGCTAAAAAGTCAATAATCGATACCTATAACTTGAATTGTACTACTTCTTACTGGCTATTACATCAACTTAGAAGCTTCATATGTGTTCTACTATGGGGCTTTTAGTGTCTCCGCATGCCGCAGCACTCGACATAGCTTTTCAGATGGTAAGGACAACCGTTTCAGAGAGAAGAGCGGCCAATGTGACGATATGGCGTTAAGTCGATTCGATAACAAATGTCGAAAACGGACGGATTTCTCTGGTTTTTACTACATATGAACACTTTTCACATTCTCCCTTGCAACTCGGCTGCTAGTCCTCCTTTTATGCAGAATCTTAAGGTCCTAGCTCATGTCCAAGGCACCAAAGCCAGCTAAAAAGTCAATAATCAATACCTAAAACTTGAATTGTACTACTTCTTTCTGACTATTACATCAACTTAGAAGCTTCATCTGTGTTCTACTATGGTCCTTTTAGTGTCTCCGCATGCCGCAGCACTCGACATAGCTTTTCAGATGGTAAGGACAACCGTTTCAGAGAGAAGAGCGGCCAATGTGACGATATGGCGTTAAGTCGATTCGATAACAAATGTCGAAAACGGACGGATTTCTCTGGTTTTTACTACATATGAACACTTTTCACATTCTCCCTTGCAACTCGGCTGCTAGTCCTCCTTTCATGCAGAATCTTAAGGTCCTAGCTCATGTCCAAGGCACCAAAGCCAGCTAAAAAGTCAATAATCAATACCTAAAACTTGAATTGTACTACTTCTTTCTGACTATTACATCAACTTAGAAGCTTCATCTGTGTTCTACTATGGTCCTTTTAGTGTCTCCGCATGCCGCAGCACTCGACATAGCTTTGCAGACGATAAGTACAACCGTTTCAGCGAGAAGAGCGGCCAATGTGACGATCTGGCTTTAAGTCGATTCGATAACAAATGTCGAAAACGGACGGATTTCTCTGGTTTTTACTACATATTAAAACTTTTCACATTCTCCCGTGCAACTCGGCTGCTAGTCCTCCTTTCATGCAGAATCTTAAGGTCCTAGCTCATGTCCAAGGCACCGAGGCCAGCTAAAAAGTCAATAATCAATACCTAAAACTTGAATTGTACTACTTCTTACTGACTATTACATCAACTTAGAAGCTTCATCTGTGTTCTACTATGGTGCTTTTAGTGTCTCCGCATACGGCAGCACGCGACATAGCTTTGCAGTCGATTAGTACAACCGTTTCAGAGAGGAGAGCGGCTAATGTGACGATCTGGCTTTAAGTCGATTTGATAACAATGACGATAACGAACGGATTTTTAAGGTTTTTACTACATATGAACACTTTTCACATTCTCCCGTGCAACTCGGCTGCTAGTCCTCCTTTCTTGCAGAATCTTAAGGTCCTAGCCATGTCCAAGGCTCCAAAGCCAGCTAAAAAGTCAATAATCGATACCTAAAACTTGAATTGTACTACTTCTTACTGGCTATTACATCAAATTAGAGGCTTCATCTGTGTTCTACTATGGTGCTTTTAGTATCTCCGCATACCGCAGCCCGCGACATAGCTTTGCAGTCGATAAGTACAACCGTTTCAGAGAGAAGAGCGGCCAATGTGACGATTTGGCTGAAAGTCAATTCGATAACAAATGACGAAAACGGAAGGATTTCTCAGGTTTCTACTACATATGAACATTTTCCACATTCTCCAGTGCAACTCGGCTGCTAGTCCTCCCTTCATGCTGAATCATAAGGTCCTAGCTCATGTCCAAGGTACCAAAGCCAGCTAAAAAGTCAATAATCGATACCTATAACTTGAATTGTACTACTTCTTACTGGCTATTACATCAACTTAGAAGCTTCATCTGTGTTCTACTATGGGGCTTTTAGTGTCTCCGCATGCCGCAGCACTCGACATAGCTTTTCAGATGGTAAGGACAACCGTTTCAGAGAGAAGAGCGGCCAATGTGACGATATGGCGTTAAGTCGATTCGATAACAAATGTCGAAAACGGACGGATTTCTCTGGTTTTTACTACATATGAACACTTTTCACATTCTCCCTTGCAACTCGGCTGCTAGTCCTCCTTTCATGCAGAATCCTAAGGTCCTAGCTCATGTCCAAGGCACCAAAGCCAGCTAAAAAGGCAATAATCAATACCTAAAACTTGAATTGTACTACTTCTTTCTGACTATTACATCAACTTAGAAGCTTCATCTGTGTTCTACTATGGTCCTTTTAGTGTCTCCGCATGCCGCAGCACTCGACATAGCTTTGCAGACGATAAGTACAACCGTTTCAGCGAGAAGAGCGGCCAATGTGACGATCTGGCTTTAAGTCGATTCGATAACAAATGTCGAACACGGACGGATTTCTCTGGTTTTTACTACATATGAACACTTTTCACATTCTCCCGTGCAACTCGGCTGCTAGTCCTCCTTTCATGCAGAATCTTCAGGTACTAGCTCATGTCCAAGGCACCAAAGCCAGCTAAAAAGTCAATAATCAATACCTATAACTTGAATTGTACTACTTCTTACTGACTATTACATCAACTTAGAAGCTTCATCTGTGTTCTACTATGGTGCTTTTAGTGTCTCCGCATACGGCAGCACGCGACATAGCTTTGCAGTCGATTAGTACAACCGTTTCAGAGAGAAGAGCGGCTAATGTGACGATCTGGCTTTAAGTCGATTCGATAACAATGACGATAACGAACGGATTTTTAAGGTTTTTACTACATATGAACACTTTTCACATTCTCCCGTGCAACTCGGCTGCTAGTCCTCCTTTCATGCAGAATCTTAAGGTCCTAGCCATGTCCAAGGCACAAAAGCCAGCTAAAAAGTCAATAATCGATACCTAAAACTTGAATTATACTACTTCTTACTGGCTATTACATCAAATTAGAGGCTTCATCTGTGTTCTACTATGGTGCTTTTAGTGTCTCCGCATACCGCAGCCCGCGACATAGCTTTGCAGTCGATAAGTACAACCGTTTCAGAGAGAAGAGCGGCCAATGTGACGATCTGGCTGTAAGTCAATTCGATAACAAATGACGAAAACGGAAGGATTTCTCAGGTTTTTACTACATATGAACATTTTCCACATTCTCCAGTGCAACTCGGCTGCTAGTCCTCCCTTCATGCAGAATCTTTAGGTCCTAGCTCATGTTCAAGTCACCAAAGCCAGCTAAGAAGTCTATAATCGATACCTATAACATGAATTGTACTACTTCTTACTGGCTATTACATCAGCTTAGAAGCTTCATCTGTGTTCTACTATGGTGCTTTTAGTGTCTCGGCATACCGCAGCACGTGACATAGCTTTGCAGACGATAAGTACAACCGTTTCAGAGAGAAGAACGGCCAATGTGACGATCTGGCTTTAAGTCGATTCGATAACAAATGTCGAACACGGACGGATTTCTCTGGTTTTTACTACATATGAACACTTTTCACATTCTCCCGTGCAACTCGGCTGCTAGTCCTCCTTTCATGCAGAATCTTAAGGTCCTAGCCATGTCCAAGGCACCAAAGCCAGCTAAAAAGTCAATAATCGATACCTAAAACTTGAATTATACTACTTCTTACTGGCTATTACATCAAATTAGAGGCTTCATCTGTGTTCTACTATGGTGCTTTTAGTGTCTCCGCATACCGCAGCCCGCGACATAGCTTTGCAGTCGATAAGTACAACCGTTTCAGAGAGAAGAGCGGCCAATGTGACGATCTGGCTGTAAGTCAATTCGATAACAAATGACGAAAACGGAAGGATTTCTCAGGTTTTTACTACATATTAACATTTTCCACATTCTCCAGTGCAACTCGGCTGCTAGTCCTCCCTTCATGCAGAATCTTAAGGTCCTAGCTCATGTTCAAGTCACCAAAGCCAGCTAAGAAGTCTATAATCGATACCTATAACATGAATTGTACTACTTCTTACTGGCTATTACATCAGCTTAGAAGCTTCATCTGTGTTCTACTATGGTGCTTTTAGTGTCTCGGCATACCGCAGCACGTGACATAGCTTTGCAGACGATAAGTACAACCGTTTCAGAGAGAAGAACGGCCAATGTGACGATCTGGCTTTAAGTCGATTCGATAACAAATGTCGAACACGGACGGATTTCTCTGGTTTTTACTACATATGAACACTTTTCACATTCTCCCGTGCAACTCGGCTGCTAGTCCTCCTTTCATGCAGAATCTAAAGGTCCTAGCTCATGTCCAAGGCACCTAAGCCAGCTAAAAAGTCAATAATCAATACCTAAATCTTGAATTGTACTACTTCTTACTGACTATTACATCAACTTAGAAGCTTCATCTGTGTTCTACTATGGTGCTTTTAGTGTCTCCGCATACGGCAGCACGCGATATAGCTTTGCAGTCGATTAGTACAACCGTTTCAGAGAGAAGAGCGGCTAATGTGACGATCTGGTTTTAAGTCGATTCGTTAACAATGACGATAACGAATTGATTTTTAAGGTTTTTACTACATATGACTACTTTTCACATTCTCACGTGCAACTCGGCTGCTAGTCCTCCTTTCATGCAGAATCTTAAGGTCCTAGCCATGTCCTAGGCACCAAAGCCAGCTAAAAAGTCAATAATCGATACCTAAAACTTGAATTATACTACTTCTTACTGGCTATTACATCAAATTAGAGGCTTCATCTGTGTTCTACTATGGTGCTTTTAGTGTCTCCGCATACAGCAGCACTCGACATAGCTTTGCAGACGATAAGTACAACCGTTTCAGAGAGAAGAGCGGCCAATGTGACGATCTGGCTTTAAGTCGATTCGATAACAAATGTCTAACACGGACGGATTTCTCAGGCTTTTACTACATATGAACACTTTTCACATTCTCCCGTGCAACTCGGCTGCTAGACCTCCTATCATGCAAAATCTTAAGTTCCTAAATCATGCCCAAGGCACCAAAGAATGGTAAAAAGTCAACAAACGATACCTAAAACTTGAATTGTACTACTTCTTACTGGCTATTCCACCAACTTAGAAGCTTCATCTGTGTTCTACTATGGTGCTTTTAGTGTCTCCGCATGCCGCAGCACTCGACATAGCTTTGCAGTCGATAAGTACAACCGTTTCAGAGAGAAGAGCGGCCAATGTGACGATCTGGCTTTAAGTCAATTCGATAACAAATGACGAAAACGGAAGTATTTCTCAGGTTTTTACTACATATGAACATTTTCCACATTCTCCAGTGCAACTCGGCTGCTAGTCCTCCTTTCATGCAGAATCTTAAGGTCCTAGCTCATGTTCAAGTCACCAAAGCCAGCTAAGAAGTCAATAATCGATACTTATAACATGAATTGTACTACATCTTACTGGCTATTACATCAGCTTAGAAGCTTCATCTGTGTTCTACTATGGTGCTTTTAGTGTCTCCGCATACCGCAGCACGCGACATAGCTTTGCAGACGATAAGTACAACCGTTTCAGAGAGAAGAGCGGCCAATGTGACGATCTGGCTTGAAGACAATTCCATAACAAATGGCGGAAACTGACGGATTTCTCAGGTTTTTACTACATATGAACACTTTTCACATTCTCCCGTGCAACTCGGCTGCTAGTCCTCCTTTCATGCAGAATCTTAAGGTCCTAGCTCATGTCCAAGGCACCAAAGCCAGCTAAAAATTCAATAATCAATACCTAAAACTTGAATTCTACTACTTCTTACTGACTATTACATCAACTTAGAAGCTTCATCTGTGTTCTACTATGGTGCTTTTAGTGTCTCCGCATACCGCAGCACGCGACATAGCTTTGCAGTCGATAAGTACAACGGTTTCAGAGAGAAGAGCGACTAATATAACGATCTGGCATTAAGTCGATTCGATAACAATGACGATAACGAACGGATTTTTAAGGTTTTTACTACATATGAAAACTTTTCACATTCTCCCGTGCAACTCGGTTGCTAGTCCTCCTTTCATGCAGAATCTTAAGGTCCTAGCTCATGTTCAAGTCACCAAAGCCAGCTAAGAAGTCAATAATCGATACCTATAACATGAATTGTACTACTTCTTACTTGCTATTACATCAGCTTAGAAGCTTCATCTGTGTTCTACTATGGTGCTTTTAGTGTCTCCGCATACCGCAGCACGCGACATAGCTTTGCAGACGATAAGTACAACCGTTTCAGAGAGAAGAGCGGCCAATGTGACGATCTGGCTTTAAGTCGAATCCATAACAAATGGCGGAAACGGACGGATTTCTCAGGTTTTCACTACATACGAACACTTTTCACATTCTCCCGTGCAACTGGGCTGCTAGTCCGCCTTTCATGCAGAATCATAAGGTCCTAGCTCATGTCCAAGGTACCAAAGCCAGCTAAAAAGTCAATAATCGATACCTAAAACTTCAATTGTACTACTTCTTACTGGCTATTACATCAACATAGAAGCTTCATCTGTGTTCTACTATGGTGCTTTTAGTGTCTCCGCATACCGCAGCACTCGACATAGCTTTGCAGACAGTAAGTACAACCGTTTCAGAGAGAAGAGCGGCCAATGTGACGATCTGGTTTAAGTCGATTCGATAACAAATGTCGAACACGGACGGATTTCTCAGGCTTTTACTACATTCGAACACTTTTCACATTCTCCCGTGCAACTCGGCTGCTAGTCCTCCATTAATGAAGAATCTTAAGGTCCTAGCTCATGTCCAAGTCACCAAAGCCAGCTAAAAAGTCAATAATCGATACCTGAAACTTGAATTGTACTACTTCTTACTGGCTATTACATCAACTTGGCAGCATCATCTGTGTCCTACTATGGTGCATTTAGTGTCTCCACATACCGCAGCACGCGACATAGCTTTGCAGACGATAAGTACAACCGTTTCAGAGAGAAGAGCGGCCAATGTGACGATCTGCCTTTAAGTCGATTCCATAACAAATGGCGGAAACTGACGGATTTCTCAGGTTTTTACTACATATGAACACTTTTCACATTCTCCCGTGCAACTCGGCTGCTAGTCCTCCTTTCATGCAGAATCATAAGGTCCTAGCTCATGTCCAAGGTACCAAAGCAAGCTAAAAAGTCAATAATCGATACCTAAAACTTGAATTGTACTACTTCTTACTGGCTATTACATCAACTTAGAAGCTTCATCTGTGTTCTACTATGGTGCGTTTAGTGTCTCCGCATGCCGCAGCACTCGACATAGCTTTGCAGACGATAAGTACAACCGTTTCAGAGAGAAGAGCGGCTAATGTGACGATCGGGCTTTAAGTCAATTCGATAACAAATGAAGAAAACGGAAGGATTTTTCAGGTTTTTACTACATATGAACATTTTAAACATTCTCCCGTGCAACTCGGCTGCTAGTCCTCCTTTCATGCAGAATCTTAAGGTCCTAGCTCATGTTCAAGTGACCAAAGCCAGCTAAGAAGTCAATAATCGATACCTATAACATGAATTGTACTACTTCTTACTGGCTATTACATCAGCTTAGAAGCTTCATCTGTGTTCTACTATGGTGCTTTTAGGGTCTCCGCATACCGCAGCACGCGACATAGCTTTGCAGACGATAAGTACAACCGTTTCAGAGAGAAGAGCGGCCAATGTGACGATCTGGCTTTAAGTCGATTCCATAACAAATGGCGGAAACGGACGGATTTCTCAGGTTTTTACTACATATGAACACTTTTCACAGTCTCCCGTGCAACTGGGCTGCTAGTCCTCCTTTCATGCAGAATCATAAGGTCCTAGCTCATGTCCAAGGTACCAAAGCTAGCTAAAAAGTCAATAATCGATATCTATAACTTGAATTGTACTACTTCTTACCGGCTATTACATCAACTTAGAAGCTTCATCTGTGTTCTACTATGGTGCTTTTAGTGTCTCCGCATACCGCAGCACTCGACATAGCTTTGCAGACAATAAGTACAACCGTTTCAGAGAGAAGAGCGGCCAATGTGACGATCTGGTTTAAGTCGATTCGATAACAAATGTCGAACACGGACGGATTTCTCAGGCTTTTACTACATATGAACACTTTTCACATTCTCCCGTGCAACTTGGCTGTTAGTCCTCCTTTCATGCAGAATTTTAAGGTCCTAGCTCATGTCCAAGGCACCAAAGCCAGCTAAAAAGTCAATAATCGATACCTGAAACTTGAATTGTACTACTTCTTACTGGCTATTACATCAACTTGGCAGCTTCATCTGTGTAATACTATGGTGCTTTTAGTGTCTCCACATACCGCAGCACGCGACATAGCTTTGCAGACGATAAGTACAACCGTTTTAGAGAGTAGAGCGCCCAATGTGACGATCTGGCTTTAAGTCGATTCGATAACAAATGACGAAAACGGACGCATTTCTCAGGTTTATACTAAATATGAACACTTTTCACATTCTCACGTGCAACGCGGCTGCTAGACCTCCTATCATGCAAAATCTTAAGTTCCTAGCTCATGCCCAAGGCACCAAAGAAGGGTAAAAAGTCAACAATCGATATTTAAAACTTGAATTGTACTACTTCTTACTGGCTATTACATCAACTTGGAAGCTTCAACTGTGTTCTACTATGGTGCTTTTAGTGTCTCCGCATGCCGCAGCACTCGACATAGCTTTGCAGACAATAAGTACAACCGTTTCAGAGAGAAGAGCGGCCAATGTGACGATCTGGCTTTAAGTCGATTCGATAACAAATGTCGAACACGGACGGATTTCCCTGGTTTTTGCTACATATGAACACTTTTCACATTCTCCCGTGCAACTCAGCTGCTAGCCCTCTTTTCATGCAGAATCTTAAGGTCCTAGCGCATGTCCAAGGCACCAAAGCCAGCTAAAAAGTCAGTAATCGATACCTAAAACTGGTATTGTACTAATTCTTACTGGCTATTACATCATCTTAGAAGCTTCATCTGTGTTCTACTATGGTGCTTTTAGTGTCTCCACATACCGCAGCACGCGACATAGCTTTGCAGAAGATAAGTACCACCGTTTCAGAGAGAAGAGCGTTTAATGTGACGATCTGGCTTTAAGTCGATTGGATAACAAATGACGATAACGAACTTATTTCTTAGGTTTTTACTACATATGAACACTTTTCACATTCTCCCGTGCAACTCGGCTGCTAGTCCTCCTTTCATGCAGAATCTTAAGGTCCTAGCTCATGTCCAAGGCACCAAAGCCAGCTAGAAAGTCAATAATCTATACCTAAAACTTGAATTGTACTACTTCTTACTGGCTATTACATCAACTTAGAAACTTCATCTGTGTTCTGCTATGGTGCTTTTAGTTTCTCCGCATACCGCAGCTCGACACATAGCTTTGCAGATGATAAGTACCACCGGTTGAGAGAGAAGAGCGGCCAATGTGACGATCTGGCTTTAAGTGGATTCGATAACAAATGGCGGAAACGGAAGGTTTTCTCAAGTTTTTACTACATATGAACATTTTCCACATTCTCCAGTGCAACTCGGCTACTAGTCCTCCTTTCATGCAGAATCTTAAGGTCCTAGCTCATGCCCAAGGCTCCAAAGCCAGCTAAAAAGTCAATAATCAATACCTAAAACTTGAATTGTACTACTTCTTACTGACTATTACATCAACTTAGAACCTTCATCTGTGTTCTACTATGGTGCTTTTAGTGTCTCCGCATGCCGCAGCACTCGACATAGCTTTGCAGACGATAAGTACAACCGTTTCAGAGAGAAGAGCGGCCAATGTGACGATCTGGCTTTAAGTCGATTCGATAACAAATGTCGAACACGGACGGATTTCTCTGGTTTTTACTACATATTAAAACTTTTCACATTCTCCCGTGCAACTCGGCTGCTAGTCCTCCTTTCATGCAGAATCTTAAGGTCCTAGCTCATGTCCAAGGCATCGAGGCCAGCTAAAAAGTCAATAATCAATACCTAAAACTTGAATTTTACTACTTCTTACTGACTATTACATCAACTTAGAAGCTTCATCTGTGTTCTACTATGGTGCTTTTAGTGTCTCCGCATACGGCAGCACGCGACATAGCTTTGCAGTCGATTAGTACAACCGTTTCAGAGAGGAGAGCGGCTAATGTGACGATCTGGCTTTAAGTCGATTTGATAACAATGACGATAACGAACGGATTTTTAAGGTTTTTACTACATATGAACACTTTTCACATTCTCCCGTGCAACTCGGCTGCTAGTCCTCCTTTCTTGCAGAATCTTAAGGTCCTAGCCATGTCCAAGGCACCAAAGCCAGCTAAAAAGTCAATAATCGATACCTAAAACTTGAATTGTACTACTTCTTACTGGCTATTACATCAAATTAGAGGCTTCATCTGTGTTCTACTATGGTGCTTTTAGTATCTCCGCATACCGCAGCCCGCGACATAGCTTTGCAGTCGATAAGTACAACCGTTTCAGAGAGAAGAGCGGCCAATGTGACGATTTGGCTGAAAGTCAATTCGATAACAAATGACGAAAACGGAAGGATTTCTCAGGTTTCTACTACATATGAACATTTTCCACATTCTCCAGTGCAACTCGGCTGCTAGTCCTCCCTTCATGCTGAATCATAAGGTCCTAGCTCATGTCCAAGGTACCAAAGCCAGCTAAAAAGTCAATAATCGATACCTATAACTTGAATTGTACTACTTCTTACTGGCTATTACATCAACTTAGAAGCTTCATCTGTGTTCTACTATGGGGCTTTTAGTGTCTCCGCATGCCGCAGCACTCGACATAGCTTTTCAGATGGTAAGGACAACCGTTTCAGAGAGAAGAGCGGCCAATGTGACGATATGGCGTTAAGTCGATTCGATAACAAATGTCGAAAACGGACGGATTTCTCTGGTTTTTACTACATATGAACACTTTTCACATTCTCCCTTGCAACTCGGCTGCTAGTCCTCTTTTCATGCAGAATCTTAAGGTCCTAGCTCATGTCCAAGGCACCAAAGCCAGCTAAAAAGGCAATAATCAATACCTAAAACTTGAATTGTAATACTTCTTTCTGACTATTACATCAACTTAGAAGCTTCATCTGTGTTCTACTATGGTCCTTTTAGTGTCTCCGCATGCCGCAGCACTCGACATAGCTTTGCAGACGATAAGTACAACCGTTTCAGCGAGAAGAGCGGCCAATGTGACGATCTGGCTTTAAGTCGATTCGATAACAAATGTCGAACACGGACGGATTTCTCTGGTTTTTACTACATATGAACACTTTTCACATTCTCCCGTGCAACTCGGCTGCTAGTCCTCCTTTCATGCAGAATCTTAAGGTACTAGCTCATGTCCAAGGCACCAAAGCCAGCTAAAAAGTCAATAATCAATACCTAAAACTTGAATTGTACTACTTCTTACTGACTATTACATCAACTTAGAAGCTTCATCTGTGTTCTACTATGGTGCTTTTAGTGTCTCCGCATACGGCAGCACGCGACATAGCTTTGCAGTCGATTAGTACAACCGTTTCAGAGAGAAGAGCGGCTAATGTGACGATCTGGCTTTAAGTCGATTCGATAACAATGACGATAACGACCGGATTTTTAAGGTTTTTACTACATATGAACACTTTTCACATTCTCCCGTGCAACTCGGCTGCTAGTCCTCCTTTCATGCAGAATCTTAAGGTCCTAGCCATGTCCAAGGCACCAAATCCAGCTAAAAAGTCAATAATCGATACCTAAAACTTGAATTATACTACTTCTTACTGGCTATTACATCAAATTAGAGGCTTCATCTGTGTTCTACTATGGTGCTTTTAGTGTCTCCGCATACCGCAGCCCGCGACATAGCTTTGCAGTCGATAAGTACAACCGTTTCAGAGAGAAGAGCGGCCAATGTGACGATCTGGCTGTAAGTCAATTCGATAACAAATGACGAAAACGGAAGGATTTCTCAGGTTTTTACTACATATGAACATTTTCCACATTCTCCAGTGCAACTCGGCTGCTAGTCCTCCCTTCATGCAGAATCTTTAGGTCCTAGCTCATGTTCAAGTCACCAAAGCCAGCTAAGAAGTCTATAATCGATACCTATAACATGAATTGTACTACTTCTTACTGGCTATTACATCAGCTTAGAAGCTTCATCTGTGTTCTACTATGGTGCTTTTAGTGTCTCGGCATACCGCAGCACGTGACATAGCTTTGCAGACGATAAGTACAACCGTTTCAGAGAGAAGAACGGCCAATGTGACGATCTGGCTTTAAGTCGATTCGATAACAAATGTCGAACACGGACGGATTTCTCTGGTTTTTACTACATATGAACACTTTTCACATTCTCCCGTGCAACTCGGCTGCTAGTCCTCCTTTCATGCAGAATCTTAAGGTCCTAGCCATGTCCAAGGCACCAAAGCCAGCTAAAAAGTCAATAATCGATACCTAAAACTTGAATTATACTACTTCTTACTGGCTATTACATCAAATTAGAGGCTTCATCTGTGTTCTACTATGGTGCTTTTAGTGTCTCCGCATACCGCAGCCCGCGACATAGCTTTGCAGTCGATAAGTACAACCGTTTCAGAGAGAAGAGCGGCCAATGTGACGATCTGGCTGTAAGTCAATTCGATAACAAATGACGAAAACGGAAGGATTTCTCAGGTTTTTACTACATATTAACATTTTCCACATTCTCCAGTGCAACTCGGCTGCTAGTCCTCCCTTCATGCAGAATCTTAAGGTCCTAGCTCATGTTCAAGTCACCAAAGCGAGCTAAGAAGTCTATAATCGATACCTATAACATGAATTGTACTACTTCTTACTGGCTATTACATCAGCTTAGAAGCTTCATCTGTGTTCTACTATGGTGCTTTTAGTGTCTCGGCATACCGCAGCACGTGACATAGCTTTGCAGACAGTAAGTACAACCGTTTCAGAGAGAAGAACGGCCAATGTGACGATCTGGCTTTAAGTCGATTCGATAACAAATGTGGAACACGGACGGATTTCTCTGGTTTTTACTACATATGAACACTTTTCACATTCTCCCGTGCAACTCGGCTGCTAGTCCTCCTTTCATGCAGAATCTAAAGGTCCTAGCTCATGTCCAAGGCACCTAAGCCAGCTAAAAAGTCAATAATCAATACCTAAATCTTGAATTGTACTACTTCTTACTGACTATTACATCAACTTAGAAGCTTCATCTGTGTTCTACTATGGTGCTTTTAGTGTCTCCGCATACGGCAGCACGCGATATAGCTTTGCAGTCGATTAGTACAACCGTTTCAGAGAGAAGAACGGCCAATGTGTCGATCTTGCTTAAAGTCGATTCCATAACAAATGGCGGAAACGGACGGATTTCTCAGGTTTTTACTACATATGAACACTTTTCACATTCTCCCGTGCAACTGGGCTGCTAGTCCTCCTTTCATGCAGAATCATAAGGTCCTAGCTCATGTCCAAGGCACCAAAGCCAGCTAAAAAGTCAATAATCGACACCTAAAACTTGAATTTTACTACTTCTTACTGGCTATTACATCAACTTGGAAGCTTCATCTGTGTTCTACTATGGTTCTTTTAGTGTCTCCGCATACAGCAGCACGCGACATAGCTTTGCAGACGATTAGTACAACCGTTTCAGAGAGAAGAGCGGCTAATGTGACGATCTGGCTTTAAGTCGATTCGATAACAATGACGATAACGAACGGATTTTTAAGGTTTTTACTACATATGAACACTTTTCACATTCTCCCGTGCAACTCGGCTGCTAGTCTTCCTGTCATGCAGAATCTTAAGGTGCTAGCCATGTCCAAGGCACCAAAGCCAGCTAAAAAGTCAATAATCGATACCTAAAACTTCAATTATACTACTTCTTACTGGCTATTACATCAACTTAGAAGCTTCATCTGTGTTCTACTATGGGGCTTTTAGTGTCTCCGCATGCCGCAGCACTCGACATAGCTTTGCAGACGATAAGTACAACCGTTTCAGAGAGAAGAGCGGCCAATGTGACGATCTGGCTTTAAGTCGATTCGATAACAAATGTCGAACACGGACGGATTTCTCTGGTTCTTACTACATATGAACACTTTTCACATTCTCCCGTGCAACTCGGCTGCTAGTCCTCCTTTCATGCAGAATCTTACGGTCCTAGCTCATGTCCAAGGCATAAAAGTCAGCTAAAAAGTCAATAATCAATACCTAAAACTTGAATTGTACTACTTCTTACTGACTATTACATCACCTTAGAAGCTTCATCTATGTTCTACTATGGTGCTTTTAGTGTCTCCGCATGCCGCAGCACTCGACATAGCTTTGCAGACGATAAGTACAACCGTTTCAGAGAGAAGAGCGGCCAATGTGACGATCTGGCTTTAAGTCGATTCGATAACAAATGTCGAACATTGACGGATTTCTCTGGTTTTTACTACATATGAACACTTTTCACATTCTCCCGTGCAACTCGGCTGCTAGTCCTCCTTTCATGCAGAATCTTAAGGTCCTAGCTCATGTCCAAGGCACCAAAGCCAGCTAAAAAGTCAATAATCAATACCTAAATCTTGAATTGTACTACTTCTTACTGACTATTACATCAACTTAGAAGCTTCATCTGTGTTCTACTATGGTGCTTTTAGTGTCTCCGCATACGGCAGCACGCGACATAGCTTTGCAATCGATTAGTACAACCGTTTCAGAGAGAAGAGCGGCTAATGTGACGATCTGGTTTTAAGTCGATTCGATAACAATGACGATAACGAACGGATTTTTAAGGTTTTTACTACATATGAACACTTTTCACATTCTCCCGTGCAACTCGGCTGCTAGTCCTCCTTTCATGCAGAATCTTAAGGTCCTAGCCATGTCCAAGGCACCAAAGCCAGCTAAAAAGTCAATAATCGATACCTAAAACTTGAATTATACTACTTCTTACTGGCTATTACATCAAATTAGAGGCTTCATCTGTGTTCTACTATGGTGCTTTTAGTGTCTCCGCATACCGCAGCCCGCGACATAGCTTTGCAGTCGATAAGTACAACCGTTTCAGAGAGAACAGCGGCCAATGTGACGATCTGGCTATAAGTCGATTCGATAACAAATGACGATAACGAACCGATTTCTCAGGTTTTTACTACATATGAACACTTTTCACATTCTCCCGTGCAACTCGGCTGTAAGTCCGCCTTTCATGCTGAATCTTAAGGTCCTAGCTCATGTCCAAGGCACCAAAGCCAGCTAAAAAGTCAATAATCGATACCTAAAACTTGAGTTGTACTACTTCTTACTGGCTATTACATCAACTTAGAAGCTTCATCTGTGTTCTACTATTTTGCTTTTAGTGTCTCCACATACCGCAGCACGCGACATAGCTTTGCAGACGATAAGTACAACCGTCTCAGAGAGAACAGAGGCCAATGTGACGATCTAGCTTTAAGTCGATTCAATAACAAATGACAAAAACGGACGGATTTCTCAGGTTTTTCCTGCATATGAACACTTTACACATTCTCCCGTGCAAATCGGCTGCTAGTCCTCCTTTCATTCAGAATCTTAAGGTCCTAGCTCATGTCCAAGGCACCAAAGCCAGGTAAAGTCGATAATCGATGATTAAAACTTGAATTGTACTACTTCTTACTGGCTATTACATCAACTTAGAAGCTTCATCTGTGTCCTACTATGGTGATTTAAGTGTCTCCGCATACCACAGCACGCGACATAGCTTTGCAGACGATAAGTACAACTGTTTCAGAGAGAAGAGCGGCCAATGTGACGATCTGGCTTTAAGTCGATTCGATAACAAATGACGAAAACGGATGGATTATTCAGGTTTTTACTACATATGAACACTTTTCACATTCTCCCGTTCAACTCGCCTGCTAGTCCTCCATTCATGCAGAATCTTAAGGTTCTAGCTCATGTCCAAGGCACCAAAGCCAGCTAAAAAGTCAATAATCGATACCTAAAACTGGTATTGTACTAATTCGTACTGGCTATTACATCATCTTAGAAGCTTCATCTGTGTTA
Source organism: Schistocerca gregaria (assembly GCF_023897955.1). Taxonomy (NCBI): domain Eukaryota; kingdom Metazoa; phylum Arthropoda; class Insecta; order Orthoptera; family Acrididae; genus Schistocerca; species Schistocerca gregaria. The sequence continues at coordinate 133,406,522 of NC_064930.1, read as the reverse complement.
TACTATGGTGCTTTTAGCGTCTACGCATACCGCAGCACGCGACATAGCTTTCAGACGATAAGTACAACCGTTTCGGAGAGAAGAGCGGCCAATGTGACGATCTGGCTTTAAGTCGATTCGATAACAAATGACGAAAACGGACGGATTTCTCAAATTTTTACTACATATGAACACTTTTCACATTCTCCCGTGCAACTCGGCTGCTAGTCCTCCTTTCATGCAGAATCTTAAGGTCCTAGCTCATGTCCAAGGCACCAAAGCCAACTAAAAGTCAATAATCGATGATTACAACTTGAATTGTACTACATTTTTCTGGCTATTACATCAACTTAGAAGCTTCATCCGTGTTCTATTATGGTATTTCTAGTTTCTCCGCATACCGCAGCACGCGACATAGCTTTGCAGACGATAAGTACAACCGTTTCAGAGAGAAGGGCGGACAATGTGACGATCTGGCTTTAAGTCGATTCGATAACAAATGACGAAAACGGACGCATTACTCGTGTTTTTACTACAAATGAACACTTTTCACATTCCCCCGTGCAACTCGGTTGATAGTACTGCTTTCATGCAGAATCTTAAGGTCCTAGCTCATGTCCAAGGCACGAAAGCCAGCTAAAAAGTCAATAATTGATACCTAAAACTGGAATTGTACTACTTCTTACTGGCTATTACAACATCTTAGAAGCTTCATCTGTGTTCTACTATGGTGCTTTCAGTGTCTCCACATAACGCAGCACGTGACATAGATTTGCAGACGATAAGTACAACCGTTTCAGAGAGAATAGCGGCCAATGTGACGATCTGGCTTGAAGTCGATTCAATAACAAATGACAAAAACGGACGGATTTCTCAGGTTTTTACTACATATGAACACTTTTCACATTCTCCCGTGCAAGTCGGTTGCTATTCCTCCTTTCATGCAGAATCTTAAGGTCCTAGCTCATGTCCAAGGCACCAAAGCCAGCTAAAAAGTCAATAATCGATGATTAAAACTTGAGTTTTACTACTTTTTACGGACTATTACATCAACGTAGAAGCTTCATCCGTGTTCTACTATGGTATTTCTAGTGTCTCCGCATACCGCAGCACGCGACATAGCTTTGCAGACGATAAGTACAACCGTTTCAGAGAGATGGGCGGACAATGTGACGATCTGGCTTTAAGTCGATTCGATAACAAATGACGAAAAAGGACGGATTTCTCGGGTTTCTACTACATATGAACACTTTTCACATTCTCCCGTGCAACTCGGCTGCTAGTTCTGCTTTCATGCAGAATCTTAAGGTCCTAGCTCATGTCCAAGGCACCAAAGCCAGCTAAAATTCAATAATTGATACCTAAAATTGGAATTGTACTACTTCTTACTGGCTATTACAACATCTTAGAAGCTTCATCTGTGTTCTACTATGGTGCTTTCAGTGTCTCCACATACGGCAGCACGTGACATAGCTTTGCAGACGATAAGTACAACCGTTTCAGAGAGAAGAGCGGCCAATGTGACGATCTGGCTTTAAGTCGATTCGATAACAAATGACGAAAACGGATGGTTTTCTCAGGTTTTTACTACATATGAACACTTTTCACATTCTCCCGTGCAACTCGGCTGCTAGTCCTCCTTTCATGCAGAATCTTAAGGTCCTAGCTCATGTCCAAGGCACCAAAGCCAGCTAAAAGTCAATAATCGATGATTACAACTTGAATTGTACTACATTTTACTGGCTATTACATCAACTTAGAAGCTTCATCCGCGTTCTGTTATGGTATTTCTAGTTTCTCCGCATACCGCAGCACGCGACATAGCTTTGCAGACGATAAGTACAACCGTTTCAGAGAGAAGGGCGGACAATGTGACGATCTCGCTTTAAGTCGATTCAATAACAAATGACAAAAACGGACGGGTTTCTCAGGTTTTTACTACGTATGAACACTTATCACATTCTCCCGTGCAAGTCGGCTGCTAGTCCTCCTTTCATGCAGAATCTTAAGGTCCTAGCTCATGTCCAAGGCACCAAAGCCAGCTACAAGTCAATAATCGATGCCTAAAACTTGAATTGTACTACTTCTTACTGGCTATTACAGCAACTTTGAAGCTTCATCCGTGTTCTACTAAGGTATTTCTAGTGTCTCCGCATACCGCAGCACGCGACATAGCTTTGCAGACGATAAGTACAACCGTTTCAGAGAGAAGGGCGGACAATGTGACGATCTGGCTTTAAGTCGATTCGATAACAAATGACGAAAACGGACGGATTTCTCAGGTTTTTACTACATACGAACACTTTTCACATTCTGCCGTAGAACTCGGTTGCTAGTCCTGCTTTCATGCAGAATCGTAAGGTCCTAGCTCATGTCCAAGGCACCAAAGCCAGATAAAAAGTCTTTAATTGATACCTAAAACTGGAATTGTACTACTTCTTACTGGCTATTACAACATCTTAGGAGCTTCATCTGTGTTCTACTATGGTGATTTTAGTGTCTCCGCAAACCGCAGCACGCGATATAGCTTTGCAGACGATAAGTACAACCGTTTCAGAGAGAAGGGCGAAAAATGTGACGATCTGGCTTTAAGTCGATTCGATAACAAATGACGAAAACGGAGGGATTTCTCGGGTTTTTACTACATATGAACACTTTTCACATTCTCCCGTACAACTCGGCTGCTGGTCCTCCTTTCATGCAGAATCTTAAGGTACTAGCTCATGTCCAAGGCACCAAAGCCAGCTTAAAAGTCAATAATCGATAACTAAAAATTGAATTGTACTACTTCTTACTGGCTATTAAATCAACTTAGAAGCTTCATCTGTGTTCTACTATTTTGCTTTTAGTGTCTCCACATACCGCAGCACGCGACATAGCTTTGCAGACGATAAGTACAACCGTTTCAGAGAGAACAGCGGCCAATGTGACGATCTGGCTATAAGTCGATTCGATAACAAATGACGATAACGAACCGATTTCTCAGGTTTTTACTACATATGAACACTTTTCACATTCTCCCGTGCAACTCGGCTGCAAGTCCGCCTTTCATGCTGAATCTTAAGGTCCTAGCTCATGTCCAAGGCACCAAAGCCAGCTAAAAAGTCAATAATCGATACCTAAAACTTGAGTTGTACTACTTCTTACTGGCTATTACATCAACTTAGAAGCTTCATCTGTGTTCTACTATTTTGCTTTTAGTGTCTCCACATACCGCAGCACGCGACATAGCTTTGCAGACGATAAGTACAACCGTCTCAGAGAGAAGAGCGGCCAATGTGACGATCTGGCTTTAAGTCGATTCAATAACAAATGACAAAAACGGACGGATTTCTCAGGTTTTTACTGCATATGAACACTTTACACATTCTCCCGTGCAAATCGGCTGCTAGTCCTACTTTCATTCAGAATCTTAAGGTCCTAGCTCATGTCCAAGGCACCAAAGCCAGGTAAAGTCGATAAACGATGATTAAAACTTGAATTGTACTACTTCTTACTGGCTATTACATCAACTTAGAAGCTTCATCTGTGTCCTACTATGGTGATTTAAGTGTCTCCGCATACCACAGCACGCGACATAGCTTTGCAGACGATAAGTACAACTGTTTCAGAGAGAAGAGCGGCCAATGTGATGATCTGGCTTTAAGTCGATTCGATAACAAATGACGAAAACGGATGGATTAGTCAGGTTTTTACTACATATGAACACTTTTCACATTCTCCCGTTCAACTCGGCTGCTAGTCCTCCATTCATGCAGAATTTTAAGGTCCTAGCTTATGTCCAAGGCACCGAACCCAGCTAAAAAGTTAATAATCGATACCTAAAACTTGAATTGTACTACTTCTTACTTTCTATTACATCATCTTAGAAGCTTCATCTGTGTTCTACTATGGTGCTTTTAGTGTCTCCGAATACCGCAGCACGCGACATAGCTTTGCAGGCGATAAGTACAACCGATTCAGAGAGAAGAGCGGCCAATGTGACAATCTGGCTTTAAGTCAATTCCATAACAAATGACGAAAACGGACGGATTTCTCAGACTTTTACTACATATGAACACTTTTCACATACTCCCGTGCAACTCAGCTGCTAGTCCTGCTTTCATGCAGAATCTTAAGGTTCTAGCTCATGTCCAAGGCACCAAAGCCAGCTAAAAAGTCAATAATCGATACCTAAAACTGGTATTGTACTAATTCTTACTGGCTATTACATCATCTTAGAAGCTTCATCTGTGTTCTACTATGGTGCTTTTAGCGTCTACGCATACCGCAGCACGCGACATAGCTTTCAGACGATAAGTACAACCGTTTCGGAGAGAAGAGCGGCCAATGTGACGATCTGGCTTTAAGTCGATTCGATAACAAATGACGAAAACGGACGGATTTCTCAAATTTTTACTACATATGAACACTTTTCACATTCTCCCGTGCAACTCGGCTGCTAGTCCTCCTTTCATGCAGAATCTTAAGGTCCTAGCTCATGTCCAAGGCACCAAAGCCAACTAAAAGTCAATAATCGATGATTACAACTTGAATTGTACTACATTTTTCTGGCTATTACATCAACTTAGAAGCTTCATCCGTGTTCTATTATGGTATTTCTAGTTTCTCCGCATACCGCAGCACGCGACATAGCTTTGCAGACGATAAGTACAACCGTTTCAGAGAGAAGGGCGGACAATATGACGATCTGGCTTTAAGTCGATTCGATAACAAATGACGAAAACGGACGCATTTCTCGTGTTTTTACTACAAATGAACACTTTTCACACTCCCCCGTGCAACTCGGTTGATAGTACTGCTTTCATGCAGAATCTTAAGGTCCTAGCTCATGTCCAAGGCACGAAAGCCAGCTAAAAAGTCAATAATTGATACCTAAAACTTGAATTGTACTACTTCTTACTGGCTATTACAACATCTTAGAAGCTTCATCTGTGTTCTACTATATTGCTTTCAGTGTCTCCACATAACGCAGCACGTGACATAGATTTGCAGACGATAAGTACAACCGTTTCAAAGAGAATAGCGGCCAATGTGACGATCTGGCTTTAAGTCGATTCAATAACAAATGACAAAAACGGACGGATTTCTCAGGTTTTTACTACATATGAACACTTTTCACATTCTCCCGTGCAAGTCGGCTGCTATTCCTCCTTTCATGCAGAATCTTAAGGTCCTAGCTCATGTCCAAGGCACCAAAGCCAGCTAAAAAGTCAATAATCGATGATTAAAACTTGAATTTTACTACTTTTTACTGGCTATTACATCAACGTAGAAGCTTCATCCGTGTTCTACTATGGTATTTCTAGTGTCTCCGCATACCGCAGCACGCGACATAGCTTTGCAGACGATAAGTACAACCGTTTCAGAGAGATGGGCGGACAATGTGACGATCTGGCTTTAAGTCGATTCGATAACAATTGACGAAAAAGGACGGATTTCTCGGGTTTCTACTACATATGAACACTTTTCACATTCTCCCGTGCAACTCGGCTGCTAGTCCTGCTTTCATGCAGAATCTTAAGGTCCTAGCTCTTGTCCAAGGCACCAAAGCCAGCTAAAATTCAATAATTGATACCTAAAATTGGAATTGTACTACTTCTTACTGGCTATTACAACATCTTAGAAGCTTCATCTGTGTTCTACTATGGTGCTTTCAGTGTCTCCACATACGGCAGCACGTGACATAGATTTGCAGACGATAAGTACAGCCGTTTCAGAGAGAAGGGCGGAAAATGTGACGATCTGGCTTTAAGTCGATTCGATAACAAATGACGAAAACGGAAGGATTTCTCGGGTTTTTACTACATATGAACACTTTTCACATTCTCCCGTGCAACTCGGCTGCTAGTCCTCCTTTCATGCAGAATCTTAAGGTCCTAGCTCATGTCCAAGCACCAAAGCCAGCTCAAAAGTCAATAATCGATAACTAAAAATTGAATTGTACTACTTCTTGCTGGCTATTAAATCAACTTAGAAGCTTCATCTGTGTTCTACTATTTTGCTTTTAGTGTCTCCACATACCGCAGCACGCGACATAGCTTTGCAGACGATAAGTACAACCGTTTCAGAGAGAACAGCGGCCAATGTGACGATCTGGCTATAAGTCGATTAGATAACAAATGACGATAACGAACCGATTTCTCAGGTTTTTACTACATATGAACACTTTTCACATTCTCCCGTGCAACTCGGCTGCAAGTCCGCCTTTCATGCTGAATCTTAAGGTCCTAGCTCATGTCCAAGGCACCAAAGCCAGGTATAGTCAATAATCGATGATTAAAACTTGAATTGTACTACTTCTTACTGGCTATTACATCAAGTTAGAAGCTTCATCTGTGTCCTACTATGGTGATTTAAGTGTCTCCGCATACCACAGCACGCGACATAGCTTTGCAGACGATAAGTACAACTGTTTCAGAGAGAAGAGCGGCCAATGTGGCGATATGGCTTTAAGTCGAATCGATAACAAATGACGAAAACGGATGGATTAGTCAGGTTTTTACTACATATGATCACTTTTCACATTCTCCCGTTCAACTCGGCTGCTAGTCCTCCATTCATGCAGAATCTTAAGGTCCTAGCTTATGTCCAAGGCACCAAACCCAGCTAAAAAGTCAATAATCGATACCTAAAACTTGAATTGTACTACTTCTTACTTTCTATTACATCATCTTAGAAGCTTCATCTGTGTTCTACTATGGTGCTTTTAGTGTCTCCGAATACCGCAGCACGCGACATAGCTTTGCAGGCGATAAGTACAACCGATTCAGAGAGAAGAGCGGCCAATGTGACAATCTGGTTTTAAGACGATTCCATAACAAATGACGAAAACGGACGGATTTCTCAGGTTTTTACTACATATGAACACTTTTCACATACTCCCGTGCAACTCAGCTGCTAGTCCTCCATTCATGCAGAATCTTAAGGTCCTAGCTTATGTCCAAGGCACCAAACCCAGCTAAAAAGTCAATAATCGATACCTAAAACTTGAATTGTACTACTTCTTACTTTCTATTACATCATCTTAGAAGCTTCATCTGTGTTCTACTATGGTGCTTTTAGTGTCTCCGAATACCGCAGCACGCGACATTGCTTTGCAGGCGATAAGTACAACCGATTCAGAGAGAAGAGCGGCCAATGTGACAATCTGGCTTTAAGTCAATTCCATAACAAATGACGAAAACGGACGCATTTCTCGGGTTTTTACTACAAATGAACACTTTTCACATTCCCCCGTGCAACTCGGTTGATAGTACTGCTTTCATGCAGAATCTTAAGGTCCTAGCTCATGTCCAAGGCACGAAAGCCAGCTAAAAAGTCAATAATTGATACCTAAAACTGGAATTGTACTACTTCTTACTGGCTATTACAACATCTTAGAAGCTTCATCTGTGTTCTACTATGGTGCTTTCAGTGTCTCCACATAACGCAGCACGTGACATAGATTTTCCAGACGATAAGTACAACCGTTTCAGAGAGAATAGCGGCCAATGTGACAATCTGGCTTTAAGTCGATTCAATAACAAATGACAAAAACGGACGGATTTCTCAGGTTTTTACTACATATGAACACTTTTCACATTCTCCCGTGCAAGTCGGCTGCTATTCCTCCTGTCATGCAGAATCTTAAGGTCCTAGCTCATGTCCAAGGCTCCAAAGCCAGCTAAAAAGTCAATAATCGATGATTAAAACTTGAATTTTACTACTTTTTACTGGCTATTACATCAACGTAGAAGCTTCATCCGTGTTCTATTATGGTATTTCTAGTGTCTCCGCATACCGCAGCACGCGACATAGCTTTGCAGACGATAAGTACAACCGTTTCAGAGAGATGGGCGGACAATGTGACGATCTGGCTTTAAGTCGATTCGATAACAAATGACGAAAAAGGACGGATTTCTCGGGTTTGTACTACATATGAACACTTTTCACATTCTCCAGTGCAACTCGGCTGCTAGTCCTGCTTTCATGCAGAATCTTAAGGTCCTAGCTCATGTCCAAGGCACCAAAGCCAGCTAAAATTCAATAATTGATACCTAAAATTGGAATTGTACTACTTCTTACTGGCTATTACAACATCTTAGAAGCTTCATCTGTGTTCTACTACGGTGCTATCAGTGTCTCCACATACGGCAGCACGTGACATAGATTTGCAGACGATAAGTACAACCGTTTCAGAGAGAAGAGCGGCCAATGTGACAATCTGGCTTTAAGTCAATTCCATAACAAATGACGAAAACGGACGGATTTCTCAGGATTTTACTACATATGAACACTTTTCACATACTCCCGTGCAACTCGGCTGCTAGTCCTGCTTTCATGCAGAATCTTAAGGTCCTAGCTCTTGTCCAAGGCACCAAAGCCTGCTAAAAAGTCAATAATCGATACCTAAAACTGGTATTGTACTAATTCTTACTGGCTATTACATCATCTTAGAAGCTTCATCTGTGTTCTACTATGGTGCTTTTAGCGTCTCCGCATACCGCAGCACGCGACATAGCTTTCAGACGATAAGTACAACCGTTTCGGAGAGAAGAGCGGCCAATGTGACGATCTGGCTTTAAGTCGATTCGATAACAAATGACGATAACGAACCGATTTCTCAGGTTTTTACTACATATGAACACTTTTCACATTCTCCCGTGCAACTCGGCTGCAAGTCCGCCTTTCATGCTGAATCTTAAGGTCCTAGCTCATGTCCAAGGCACCAAAGACAGCTAAAAAGTCAATAATCGATACCTAAAACTTGAGTTGTACTACTTCTTACTGGCTATTACATCAACTTAGAAGCTTCATCTGTGTTCTTCTATTTTGCTTTTAGTGTCTCCACATACCGCAGCACGCGACATAGCTTTGCAGACGATAAGTACAACCGTCTCAGAGAGAAGAGCGGCCAATGTGACGATCTGGCTTTAAGTCGATTCAATAACAAATGACAAAAACGGACGGATTTCTCAGGTTTTTACTGCATATGAACACTTTACACATTCTCCCGTGCAACTCGGCTGCTAGTCCTCCTTTCATTCAGAATCTTAAGGTCCTAGCTCATGTCCAAGGCACCAAAGCCAGGTAAAGTCAATAATCGATGATTAAAACTTGAATTGTACTACTTCTTACTGGCTATTACATCAACTTAGAAGCTTCATCTGTGTCCTACTATGGTGATTTAAGTGTCTCCGCATACCACAGCACGCGACATAGCTTTGCAGACGATAAGTACAACCGTTTCAGAGAGAAGAGCGGCCAATGTGACGATCTGGCTTTAAGTCGATTCGATAACAAATGACGAAAACGGACGGATTTCTCAAATTTTTACTACATATGAACACTTTTCACATTCTCCCGTGCAACTCGGCTGCTAGTCCTCCTTTCATGCAGAATCTTAAGGTCCTAGCTCATGTCCAAGGCACCAAACCCAGCTAAAAAGTCAATAATCGATACCTAAAACTTGAATTGTACTACTTCTTACTTTCTATTACATCATCTTAGAAGCTTCATCTGTGTTCTACTATGGTGCTTTTAGTGTCTCCGAATACCGCAGCACGCGACATTGCTTTGCAGGCGATAAGTACAACCGATTTAGAGAGAAGAGCGGCCAATGTGACAATCTGGCTTTAAGTCAATTCCATAACAAATGACGAAAACGGACGCATTTCTCGGGTTTTTACTACAAATGAACACTTTTCACATTCCCCCGTGCAACTCGGTTGATAGTACTGCTTTCATGCAGAATCTTAAGGTCCTAGCTCATGTCCAAGGCACGAAAGCCAGCTAAAAAGTCAATAATTGATACCTAAAACTGGAATTGTACTACTTCTTACTGGCTATTACAACATCTTAGAAGCTTCATCTGTGTTCTACTATGGTGCTTTCAGTGTCTCCACATAACGCAGCACGTGACATAGATTTGCAGACGATAAGTACAACCGTTTCAGAGAGAATAGCGGCCAATGTGACGATCTGGCTTTAAGTCGATTCAATAACAAATGACAAAAACGGACGGATTTCTCAGGTTTTTACTACATATGAACACTTTTCACATTCTCCCGTGCAAGTCGGCTGCTATTCCTCCTTTCATGCAGAATCTTAAGGTCCTAGCTCATGTCCAAGGCACCAAAGCCAGCTCAAAAGTCAATAATCGATAACTAAAAATTGAATTGTACTACTTCTTGCTGGCTATTAAATCAACTTAGAAGCTTCATCTGTGTTCTACTATTTTGCTTTTAGTGTCTCCACATACCGCAGCACGCGACATAACTTTGCAGACGATAAGTACAACCGTTTCAGAGAGAACAGCGGCCAATGTGACGATCTGGCTATAAGTCGATTAGATAACAAATGACGATAACGAACCGATTTCTCAGGTTTTTACTACATATGAACACTTTTCACATTCTCCCGTGCAACTCGGCTGCAAGTCCGCCTTTCATGCAGAATCTTAAGGTCCTAGCTCATGTCCAAGGCACCAAAGCCAGGTATAGTCAATAATCGATGATTAAAACTTGAATTGTACTACTTCTTACTGGCTATTACATCAACTTAGAAGCTTCATCTGTGTCCTACTATGGTGATTTAAGTGTCTCCGCATACCACAGCACGCGACATAGCTTTGCAGACGATAAGTACAACTGTTTCAGAGAGAAGAGCGGCCAATGTGGCGATATGGCTTTAAGTCGAATCGATAACAAATGACGAAAACGGATGGATTAGTCAGGTTTTTACTACATATGATCACTTTTCACATTCTCCCGTTCAACTCGGCTGCTAGTCCTCCATTCATGCAGAATCTTAAGGTCCTAGCTTATGTCCAAGGCACCAAACCCAGCTAAAAAGTCAATAATCGATACCTAAAACTTGAATTGTACTACTTCTTACTTTCTATTACATCATCTTAGAAGCTTCATCTGTGTTCTACTATGGTGCTTTTAGTGTCTCCGAATACCGCAGCACGCGACATAGCTTTGCAGGCGATAAGTACAACCGATTCAGAGAGAAGAGCGGCCAATGTGACAATCTGGTTTTAAGACGATTCCATAACAAATTACGAAAACGGACGGATTTCTCAAATTTTTACTACATATGAACACTTTTCACATACTCCCGTGCAACTCAGCTGCTAGTCCTCCATTCATGCAGAATCTTAAGGTCCTAGCTTATGTCCAAGGCACCAAACCCAGCTAAAAAGTCAATAATCGATACCTAAAACTTGAATTGTACTACTTCTTACTTTCTATTACATCATCTTAGAAGCTTCATCTGTGTTCTACTATGGTGCTTTTAGTGTCTCCGAATACCGCAGCACGCGACATTGCTTTGCAGGCGATAAGTACAACCGATTTAGAGAGAAGAGCGGCCAATGTGACAATCTGGCTTTAAGTCAATTCCATAACAAATGACGAAAACGGACGCATTTCTCGGGTTTTTACTACAAATGAACACTTTTCACATTCCCCCGTGCAACTCGGTTGATAGTACTGCTTTCATGCAGAATCTTAAGGTCCTAGCTCATGTCCAAGGCACGAAAGCCAGCTAAAAAGTCAATAATTGATACCTAAAACTGGAATTGTACTACTTCTTACTGGCTATTACAACATCTTAGAAGCTTCATCTGTGTTCTACTATGGTGCTTTCAGTGTCTCCACATAACGCAGCACGTGATATAGATTTTCCAGACGATAAGTACAACCGTTTCAGAGAGAATAGCGGCCAATGTGACAATCTGGCTTTAAGTCGATTCAATAACAAATGACAAAAACGGACGGATTTCTCAGGTTTTTACTACATATGAACACTTTTCACATTCTCCCGTGCAAGTCGGCTGCTATTCCTCCTGTCATGCAGAATCTTAAGGTCCTAGCTCATGTCCAAGGCTCCAAAGCCAGCTAAAAAGTCAATAATCGATGATTAAAACTTGAATTTTACTACTTTTTACTGGCTATTACATCAACGTAGAAGCTTCATCCGTGTTCTACTATGGTATTTCTAGTGTCTCCGCATACCGCAGCACGCGACATAGCTTTGCAGACGATAAGTACAACCGTTTCAGAGAGATGGGCGGACAATGTGACGATCTGGCTTTAAGTCGATTCGATAACAAATGACGAAAAAGGACGGATTTCTCGGGTTTGTACTACATATGAACACTTTTCACATTCTCCCGCGCAACTCGGCTGCTAGTCCTGCTTTCATGCAGAATCTTAAGGTCCTAGCTCATGTCCAAGGCACCAAAGCCAGCTAAAATTCAATAATTGATACCTAAAATTGGAATTGTACTACTTCTTACTGGCTATTACAACATCTTAGAAGTTTCATCTGTGTTCTACTATGGTGCTATCAGTGTCTCCACATACGGCAGCACGTGACATAGATTTGCAGACGATAAGTACAACCGTTTCAGAGAGAAGAGCGGCCAATGTGACAATCTGGCTTTAAGTCAATTCCATAACAAATGACGAAAACGGACGGATTTCTCAGGTTTTTACTACATATGAACACTTTTCACATACTCCCGTGCAACTCGGCTGCTAGTCCTGCTTTCATGCAGAATCTTAAGGTCCTAGCTCATGTCCAAGGCACCAAAGCCTGCTAAAAAGTCAATAATCGATACCTAAAACTGGTATTGTACTAATTCTTACTGGCTATTACATCATCTTAGAAGCTTCATCTGTGTTCTACTATGGTGCTTTTAGCGTCTCCGCATACCGCAGCACGCGACATAGCTTTCAGACGATAAGTACAACCGTTTCGGAGAGAAGAGCGGCCAATGTGACGATCTGGCTTTAAGTCGATTCGATAACAAATGACGATAACGAACCGATTTCTCAGGTTTTTACTACATATGAACACTTTTCACATTCTCCCGTGCAACTCGGCTGCAAGTCCGCCTTTCATGCTGAATCTTAAGGTCCTAGCTCATGTCCAAGGCACCAAAGACAGCTAAAAAGTCAATAATCGATACCTAAAACTTGAGTTGTACTACTTCTTACTGGCTATTACATCAACTTAGAAGCTTCATCTGTGTTCTTCTATTTTGCTTTTAGTGTCTCCACATACCGCAGCACGCGACATAGCTTTGCAGACGATAAGTACAACCGTCTCAGAGAGAAGAGCGGCCAATGTGACGATCTGGCTTTAAGTCGATTCAATAACAAATGACAAAAACGGACGGATTTCTCAGGTTTTTACTGCATATGAACACTTTACACATTCTCCCGTGCAACTCGGCTGCTAGTCCTCCTTTCATTCAGAATCTTAAGGTCCTAGCTCATGTCCAAGGCACCAAAGCCAGGTAAAGTCAATAATCGATGATTAAAACTTGAATTGTACTACTTCTTACTGGCTATTACATCAACTTAGAAGCTTCATCTGTGTCCTACTATGGTGATTTAAGTGTCTCCGCATACCACAGCACGCGACATAGCTTTGCAGACGATAAGTACAACCGTTTCAGAGAGAAGAGCGGCCAATGTGACGATCTGGCTTTAAGTCGATTCAATAACAAATGACGAAAACGGATGGATTAGTCAGGTTTTTACTACATATGAACACTTTTCACATTCTCCCGTTCAACTCGGCTGCAAGTCCGCCTTTCATGATGAATCTTAAGGTCCTAGCTCATGTCCAAGGCACCAAAGCCAGCTAAAAAGTCAATAATCGATACCTAAAACTTGAGTTGTACTACTTCTTACTGGCTATTACATCAACTTAGAAGCTTCATCTGTGTTCTACTATGGTGATTTAAGTGTCTCCGCATACCACAGCACGCGACATAGCTTTGCAGACGATAAGTACAACTGTTTCAGAGAGAAGAGCGGCCAATGTGACGATCTGGCTTTAAGTCGATTCGATAACAAATGACGAAAACGGATGGATTAGTCAGGTTTTTACTACATATGAACACTTTTCACATTCTCCCGTTCAACTCGGCTGCTAGTCCTCCATTCATGCAGAAACTTAAGATCCTAGCTTATGTCCAAGGCACCAAACCCAGCTAAAAAGTCAATAATCGATACCTAAAACTTGAATTGTACTACTTCTTAGTTTCTATTACATCATCTTAGAAGCTTCATCTGTGTTCTACTATGGTGCTTTTAGTGTCTCCGAATACCGCAGCACGCGACATAGCTTTGCAGGCGATAAGTACAACCGATTCAGAGAGAAGAGCGGCCAATGTGACAATCTGGCTTTAAGTCAATTCCATAACAAATGACGAAGACGGACGGATTTCTCAGGTTTTTACTACATATGAACACTTTTCACATACTCCCGTGCAACTCAACTGCTAGTCCTGCTTTCATGCAGAATCTTAAGGTTCTAGCTCATGTCCAAGGCACCAAAGCCAGCTAAAAAGTCAATAATCGATACCTAAAACTGGTATTGTACTAATTCTTACTGGCTATTACATCATCTTAGAAGCTTCATCTGTGTTATACTATGGTGCTTTTAGCGTCTACGCATACCGCAGCACGCGACATAGCTTTCAGGCGATTAGTACAACCGTTTCGGAGAGAAGAGCAGCCAATGTGACGATCTGGCTTTAAGTCGATTCGATAACAAATGACGAAAACGGACGGATTTCTCAAGTTTTTACTACATATGAACACTTTTCACATTCTCCCGTGCAACTCGGCTGCTAGTCCTCCTTTCATGCAGAATCTTAAGGTCCTAGCTCATGTCCAAGGCACCAAAGCCAACTAAAAGTCAATAATCGATGATTACAACTTGAATTGTACTACATTTTTCTGGCTATTACATCAACTTAGAAGCTTCATCCGTGTTCTATTATGGTATTTCTAGTGTCTCCCCATACCGCAGCACGCGACATAGCTTTGCAGACGATAAGTACAACAGTTTCAGAGAGAAGGGCGGACAATGTGACGATCTGGCTTTAAGTCGATTCGATAACAAATGACGAAAACGGACGCATTTCTCGGGTTTTTACTACAAATGAACACTTTTCACACTCCCCCGTGCAACTCGGTTGATAGTACTGCTTTCATGCAGAATCTTAAGGTCCTAGCTCATGTCCAAGGCACGAAAGCCAGCTAAAAAGTCAATAATTGATACCTAAAACTGGAATCGTACTACTTCTTACTGGCTATTACAACATCTTAGAAGCTTCATCTGTGTTCTACTATGGTGCTTTCAGTGTCTCCACATAACGCAGCACGTGACATAGATTTGCAGACGATAAGTACAACCGTTACAGAGAGAATAGCGGCCAATGTGACGATCAGGCTTTAAGTCGATTCAATAACAAATGACAAAAACGGACGGATTTCTCAGATTTTTACTACATATGAACACTTTTCACATTCTCCCGTGCAAGTCGGCTTCTATTCCTCCTTTCATGCAGAATCTTGAGGTCCTAGCTCATGTCCAAGGCACCAAAGCCAGCTAAAAAGTCAATAATCGATGATTAAAACTTGAATTTTACTACTTTTTACTGGCTATTACATCAATGTAGAAGCTTCATCCGTGTTCTACTATGGTATTTCTAGTGTCTCCGCATACCGCAGCACGCGACATAGCTTTGCAGACGATAAGTACAACCGTTTCAGAGAGATGGGCGGACAATGTGACGATCTGGCTTTAAGTCGATTCAATAACAAATGACAAAAACGGACGGATTTCTCAGGTTTTTACTACATATGAACACTTTTCACATTCTCCCGTGCAAGTCGGCTGCTATACCTCCTTTCATGCAGAATCTTAAGGTCCTAGCTCATGTCCAAGGCACCAAAGCCAGCTAAAAAGTCAATAATCGATGATTAAAACTTGAATTTTACTACTTTTTACGGACTATTCCATCAACGTAGAAGCTTCATCCGTGTTCTACTATTTTATTCCTAGTGTCTCCGCATACCGCAGCACGCGACATAGCTTTGCAGACGATAAGTACAACCGTTTCAGAGAGAAGGGCGGACAATGTGACGATCTGGCTTTAAGTCGATTCGATAACAAATGACGAAAAAGGACGGATTTCTCGGGTTTCTACTACATATGAACACTTTTCACATTCTCCCGTGCAACTCGGCTGCTAGTCCTGCTTTCATGCAGAATCTTAAGGTCCTAGCTCATGTCCAAGGCACCAAAGCCAGCTAAAATTCAATAATTGATACCTAAATTTGGAATTGTACTACTCCTTACTGGCTCTTACAACATCTTAGAAGCTTCATCTGTGTTCTACTATGGTGCTTTCAGTGTCTCCACATACGGCAGCACGTGAGATAGATTTGCAGACGATAAGTACAACCGTTTCAGAGAGAAGAGCGGCCAATGTGACAATCTGGCTTTAAGTCAATTCCATAACAAATGACGAAAACGGACGGATTTCTCAGGTTTTTACTACATATGAACACTTTTCACATACTCCCGTGCAACTCGGCTGCTAGTCCTGCTTTCATGCAGAATCTTAAGAGCCTAGCTCATGTCCAAGGCACCAAAGCCTGCAAAAAATTCAATAATCGATACCTAAAACTGGTATTGTACTAATTCTTACTGGCTATTACATCATCTTAGAAGCTGCATCTGTGTTCTACTATGGTGCTTTTAGCGTCTCCGCATACCGCAGCACGCGACATAGCTTTCAGACGATAAGTACAACCGTTTCGGAGAGAAGAGCGGCCAATGTGACGATCTGGCTTTAAGTCGATTCGATAACAAATGACGAAAACGGACGGATTTCTCAGGTTTTTAATAGATATGAACACTTTTCACATTCTCCCGTGCAACTCGGCTGCTAGTCCTGCTTTCGTGCAGAATCTTAAGGTCCTAGCTCATGTCCAAGGCACCAAAGCCAGCTAAAAAGTCAATAATCGATACCCTAAACTTGAATTGTACTACTCCTTACTGGCTATTACATCATCTTAGAAGCTTCATCTGTGTTCTACTATGGTGCTTTTGACGTCTCCGCATACCGCAGCACGCAACATAGCTTTCAGACGATAAGTACAACCGTTTCAGAGAGAAGGGCGGACAATGTGACGATCTGGCTTTAAGTCGATTCGATAACAAATGACGAAAAAGGACGGATTTCTCGGGTTTCTACTACATATGAACACTTTTCACATTCTCCCGTGCAACTCGGCTGCTAGTCCTCCTTTCATGCAGAACCTTGAGGTCCTAGCTCATGTCCAAGGAACCAAAGCCAGCTAAAAAGTCAATAATAGACACCTAAAACTGGAATTGTACTACATCTTACTGGCTATTACATCAACTTAGAAGCTTTGTCTGTGTTCTACTATGGTGCTTTTAGTGTCACCACATACCGCAGCACGCGACATAGCTTTGCAGACGATAAGTACAACTGTTTCAGAGAGAAGAGCGGCCAATGTCACGAACTGGCTTTAAGTCGATTCGATAACAAATGACGATAACGAACGGATTTCTTAGGTTTTTACTACATATGAACACTTTTCACATTCTCCCGTGCAACTCGGCAGCTAGTCCTCCTTTCACGCAGAATCTTAAGGTCCTAGCTCTTGTCCAAGGCACCAAAGCCAGCTAAAAAGTCAATAATCGATAACTAAAACTTGAATTTTACTACTTCTTACTGGCTATTACATCAACTTAGAAGCTTCATCTGTGTTCTACTATGGTGCTTTTAGTGTCACCGCAAACCGCAGCACGCGACATAGCTTTGCAGACTATACGTACAACCGTTTCAGAAAGAAGAGCGACCAATGTGACGATCTGGCTTTAAGTCGATTCGATAACAAATGACGAAAACGGACGGATTTCTCAGGTTTTTACTACATATGAACACTTTTCACATTCTCCCGTGCAACTCAGCTGCTAGTCCTCCTTTCATGCATTATCTTAAGGTCCTAGCTCATGTCCAAGGCACCAAAGCCAGGTAAAGTCAATAATCGATGATTAAAACTTGAATTGTACTACTTCTTACTGGCTATTACATCAACTTAGAAGCTTCATCTGTGTCCTACTATGGTGATTTAAGTGTCTCCGCATACCACAGCACGCGACATAGCTTTGCAGACGATAAGTACAACCGTTTCAGAGAGAAGAGCGGCCAATGTAACGATCTGGCTTTAAGTCGATTCAATAACAAATGACGAAAACGGATGGATTAGTCAGGTTTTTACTACATATGAACACTTTTCACATTCTCCCGTTCAACTCGGCTGCTAGTCCTCCATTCATGCAGAATCTTAAGGTCCTAGCTCATGTCCAAAGCACCAAACCCAGCTAAAAAGTCAATAATCGATGATTAAAACTTGAATTTTGCTACTTCTTACTGGCTATTACATCAACTTAGAAGCTTCATCTGTGTTCTACTATGGTGCTTTTAGTGTCACTGCATACCGCAGCACGCGACATAGCTTTGCAGACTATAAGTACAACCGTTTCAGAAAGAAGAGCGGCCAATGTGACGATCTGGCTTTAAGTCGATTCCATAACAAATGACGAAAACGGACGGATTTCTCAGGTTTTTACTACATATGAACACTTTTCACATTCTCCCGTGCAACTCAGCTGCTAACCCTCCTTTCATGCAGAATCTTAAGGTCCTAGCTCATGTCCAAGGCACCAAAGCCAGCTAAAAGTCAATAATCGATAATTAAAACTGGTATTTTACTAATTCTTACTGGCTATTACATCAACTTAGAAGCTTCATCCGTGTTCTACTATGGTCTTTTTAGTGTCTCGGCATACCGCAGCACGAGACATAGCATTCAGACGATAAGTACAACCGTTTCAGAGAGAGGAGCGGCCAATGTGACGATCTGGCTTTAAGTCGATTCGATAACAAATGACGAAAACGGACGGATTTCTCAGGTTAATACTACATATTAACACATTTCACATTCTCCCGTTCAACTCGGCTGCTAGTCCTCCTTTCATGCAGAATCTTAAGGTCCTAGCTCATGTCCAAGGCACCAAAGCCAGCTAAAAAGTCAATAATCGATAACTAAAACGTGAGTTGTACTACCTCTTAATGGCTATTACTTTAACTTAGAAGCTTCATCTGTGTTCTACTAATGTGCTTTTAGTGTCTCCGCATACCGCAGCATTTGACATAGCTTTGCAGACTATAAGTACAACCGTTTCAGAGAGAAGAGCGGCCAATGTGACGATCTGACTTTAAGTCAATTCGATAAGAAATGACGAAAACGGACGTATTTCTCAGGGTTTAATACATATGAACACTTTTCACATTCTCCCGTGCAACTCGGCTGCTACTCCTCCTTTAATGCAGAATGTTAAGGTCCTAGCTCATGTCCAAGGCACCAAAGGCAGCCAAAAAGTGAATAATCGATACCTAAAACTGGTATTGTACTAATTCTTACTGGCTATTACATCATCTTAGAAGCTTCATCTGTGTTCTACTATGGTGCTTTTAGTGTCTCCGCATACCGCAGCACGCGACATAGCTTTCAGACGATAAGTACAACCGTTTCAGAGAGAAGAGCGGACAATGTGAAGATCTGGCTTTAAGTCGATTCGATAACAAAAGACGAAAACGGACGAATTTCTCGGGTTTTTACTACATATGAACACTTTTCACATTCTCCCGTGCAACTCGGCTGCTAGTCCTCCTTTCATGCAGAATCTTAAGGTCCTAGCTCATGTCCAAGGCACCAAAGCCAGCTAAAAAGTCAATAATCGATAACTAAAACGTGAGTTGTACTACCTCTTAATGGCTATTACTTTAACTTAGAAGCTTCATCTGTGTTCTACTAATGTGCTTTTAGTGTCTCCGCATACCGCAGCATTTGACATAGCTTTGCAGACTATAAGTACAACCGTTTCAGAGAGAAGAGCGGCCAATGTGACGATCTGACTTTAAGTCAATTCGATAAGAAATGACGAAAACGGACGTATTTCTCAGGGTTTAATACATATGAACACTTTTCACATTCTCCCGTGCAACTCGGCTGCTATTCCTCCTTTAATGCAGAATGTTAAGGTCCTAGCTCATGTCCAAGGCACCAAAGGCAGCCAAAAAGTGAATAATCGATACCTAAAACTGGTATTGTACTAATTCTTACTGGCTATTACATCATCTTAGAAGCTTCATCTGTGTTCTACTATGGTGCTTTTAGTGTCTCCGCATACCGCAGCACGCGACATAGCTTTCAGACGATAAGTACAACCGTTTCAGAGAGAAGAGCGGACAATGTGAAGATCTGGCTTTAAGTCGATTCGATAACAAAAGACGAAAACGGACGGATTTCTCGGGTTTTTACTACATATGAACACTTTTCACATTCTCCCGTTCAACTCGGCTGCTAGTCCTCCTTTCATGCAGAATCTTAAGGTCCTAGCTCATGTCCAAGGCACCAAAGCCAGCTAAAAAGTCAATAATCGATATCTAAAATTTCAATTGTACTACTTCGTACTAGCTATTACATCAACTTAGAAGTTTCATCTGTGTTCTACCATGGTGCTTTTAGTGTCTCCACATACCGCAGCACGCGACATAGCTTAGCAGACGATAAGTACAACCGTTTCAGAGAGAAGAGTGGCCAATGTCACGATCTGGCTTTAAGTCGATTCGATAACAAATGACGAAAACGGAAGTATTTCTCAGGGTTTTACTACATATGAACACTTTTCACATTCTCCCGTGCAACTCGGCTGCTACTCCTCCTTTAATGCAGAATGTTAAGGTCCTAGCTCATGTCCAAGGCACCAATGCCAGCTAAAAAGTCAATAATCGATACCTAAAACTTGAATTGTACTACCTCTTACTGGCTATTACTTTAACTTAGAAGCTTCATCTGTGTTCTACTATGGTGCTTTTAGTGTCTCCGAATACCGCAGCACGCGACATAGCTTTGCAGACGATAAGTACAACCGATTCAGAGAGAAGAGCGGCAAATGTGACGATCTGGCTTTAAGTCAATTCGATAACAAATGACGAAAACGTACGGATTTCTCAGTTTAATACTACACATTAACACTTTTCACATTCTCCCCTGCAATTCGGCTGCTAGTCCTCCTTTCATGCAGAATCTTAAGGTCCTGGCTCATGTCCAAGGCACCAAAGCCAGCTAAAAAGTCAATAATCGATACCTAAAACTTGAATTGTACTACTTCTTACTGGCTATTACATCAACTTAGAAGCTTCATCTGTGTTCTACTATGGTACTTTTAGTGTCTCCACATACCGCAGCACGCGACATAGCTTTGCAGACGATAAGTACAACCGTTTCAGAGAGTTGAGCGGCCAATGTGACGATCCGGCTTTAAGTCGATTCGATAACAAATGACGAAAACGTACGGATTTCTTGGGGTTTTACTACGTATGAACACTTTTCACATTCTCCCATGCAACTCGGCTACTAGTCCTTCTTTCATGCAGAATCTTAAGGTCCTAGCTCATGTCCAAGGCACCAAAGCCAGCTAAAAAGTCAATAATCGATATCTAAAATGTCAATTGTACTACTTCTTACTAGCTATTACATCAACTTAGAAGCTTCATCTGTGTTCTACTATGGTGCTTTTAGTGTCTCCACATACCACAGCACTCGACATAGCTTTGCAGACGATAAGTACAACCGTTTCAGAGAGAAGAGCGGCCAATGTGACGACCTGGTTTTAAGACGATTCGATAACCAATGACGAAAACGTACGGATTTCTTGGGTTTTTACTAGGTATGAACACTTTTCACATTCTCCCATGCAACTCGGCTGCTAGTCCTCCTTTCATGCAGAATCTTAAGGTCCTAGCTCATGTCCAAGGCACCAAAGCCAGCTAAAAAGTCAATAATCGATATGTAAAATTTCAATTGTACTACTTCTTACTAGCTATTACATCAACTTAGAAGCTTCATCTGTGTTCTACTATGCTGCTTTTAGTGTCTCCGCATACTGCAGCACGCGACATAGCTTTGCAGACGATACGTACAACCGTTTCAGAGAGAAGAGCGCCCAATGTGACAATCAGGCTTTAAGTCGATTGGATAACAAACGACGAAAACGGACGGATTTCTCAGGTTTTTACTACATATGAACACTTTTCACATTCTCCCGTGCAACTCAGCTGCTAGCCCTCCTTTCTTGCAGAATCTTAAGGTCCTAGCTCATGTCAAAGGCACCAAAGCCAGCTAATAAGTCAATAATCGATACCTAAAACTGGTATTGTACTAATTCTTACTGGCTATTACATCATCTTAGAAGCTTCATCTGTGTTCTACTATGGTGCTTTTAGTGTCTCCGCAAACCGCAGCACGCGACATAGCTTTCAGACGATAAGTACAACCGTTTCAGATAAGAGCGGCCAATGTGACGATCTGGCTTTATGTCGATTCGATAACAAATGACGAAAACGGACGGGTTTCTCAGGTTTTTACTACATATGAACTCTTTTCACATTCTCCCGTACAACTCGGCTGCTAGTCCTCCTTTCATGCAGATTCTTAAGGTCCTAGCTCATGTCCAAGGCACCAAAGCCAGCTAAAAAGTCAATAATGATACCTAAAACTTGAATTGTACCACTTCTTACTGGCTATTACATCAACTTAGAAGCTTCACCTGTGTCCTACTATGGTGATTTTAGTGTCTCCGCATACCACAGCATGCGACATAGCTTTGCAGACGATAACTACAACCGTTTCAGAGAGAAGAGCGGCCAATGTGACGATCTGGCTTTAAGTCGATTCGATAACAAATGACGAAAACGGACGGATTTCTCAGGTTTTTACTACATATGAACACTTTTCACATTCTCCCCTGAAACTCGGCTGCTAGTCCTCCTTTCATACAGAATCTTAAGGTCCTAGCTCATGTCCAAGGCACCAAACCCAGCTAAAAAGTCAATAATAGATGTCCAAATCTTGAATTGTAGTACTTCTTACTGGCTATTACATCAACTTAGAAGCTTCATCTGTGTTCTACTATGGTTTCTTAGTGTCTCCGCATACCGCAGCACGCGACATAGCTTTGCAGACGATAAGTACAACCGTTTCAGAGAGAAGAGCGTCCAATGTCTCGATCTGGCTTTAGGTCGATTTGATAACAAATGACAAAACGGAAGGATTTCTCAGGTTAATACTACATATTAACACATTTCACATTCTCCCGTGCAACTTTTCTGCTAGTCCTCCTCTCATGCAGATTCGTAAGGTCCTAGCTCATGTCCAAGGCACCAAAGCCAGCTAAAAAGTCAATAATCGATACCTAAAACTTGAATTGTACCACTTCTTACTGGCTATTACATCAACTTAGAAGCTTCATCTGTGTCCTACTATGGTGATTTTAGTGTCTCCGCATACCACAGCATGCGACATAGCTTTGCAGACCATAAGTACAACAGTTTCAGAGAGAAGAGCGGCCAATGTGACGATCTGGCTTTAAGTCGATTCGATAACAAATGACGAAAACCGACGGATTTCTCAGGTGTTTACTACATATGAACACTTTTCACATTCTCCCGTGCAGCTCGGCTGCTAGTCCTCCTTTCATGCCGAATCTTAAGGTCTTAGCTCATGTCCAAGGCACCAAAGCCAGCTAAAAAGTCAATAATCGATACCTAAAACTTGAGTTATACTACTTCTTACTGGCTATTACATCAACTTAAAAGCTTCAACTGTGTTCCACTATGGTGCTTTTAGTGTCTCCACATACCGCAGCACGAGACATAGCTTTGCAGACGATAAGTACAACCGTTTCAGAGAGAAGAGCTGCCAATGTGACGACCTGGCTTTAAGACGATTCGATAACCAATGACGAAAACGTACGGATTTCTTGGGTTTTTACTACATATGAACACTTTTCACATTCTCCCGTGCAACTTGGCTGCTAGTCCTCCTTTCATGCAGAATCTTAAGGTCCTAGCTCATGTCCAAGGCACCAAAGCCAGCTAAGAAGTCAATAATCGATATCTAAAATTTCAATTGTACTACTTCTTACTAGCTATTACATCAACTTAGAAGCTTCATCTGTGTTCTACTATGCTGCTTTTAGTGTCTCCGCATACTGCAGCACGCGACATAGCTTTGCAGACGATAAGTGCAACCGTTTCAGAGAGAAGGGCGCCCAATGTGCCGATCAGGCTTTAAGTCGATTGGATAACAAACGACGAAAACGGACGGATTTCTCAGGTTTTTACTACATATGAACACTTTTCACATTCTCCCGTGCAACTCAGCTGCTAGCCCTCCTTTCATACAGAATCTTAAGGTCCTAGCTCATGTCCAAGGCACCAAAGCCAGCTAAAAAGTCAATAATCGATATCTAAAATTTCAATTTTACTACTTCTTACTAGCTATTACATCAACTTAGAAGCTTCATCTGTGTTCTACTATGCTGCTTTTAGTGTCTCCGCATACTGCAGCACGCGACATAGCTTTGCAGACGATAAGTGCAACCGTTTCAGAGAGAAGAGCGGCCAATGTCACGATCTGGCTTCAGGTCGATTCGATAACAAATGACGAAAACGGAAGGATTTCTCAGGTTTTTACTACATATAAACACTTTTCATATTCTCCCAGGCAAGTCAGCTGCTAGTCCTCCATTCGTGCAGAATCTTAAGGTCCTAGCTCATGTCCAAGGCACGAAAGCCAGCTAAAAAGTCAATAATCGATACCTAAAACTTGAATTGTATTACCTCTTACTGGCTATTACATCAACTTAGAAGCTTCATCTGTGTTCTACTATGGTGCTTTTAGTGTCTCCACATACCGCAGCACTCGACCTAGCTTTGCAGACGATAAGTACAACCGTTTCAGAGAGAAGAGCTGCCAATGTGACGACCTGGCTTTAAGACGATTCGATAACCAATGACGAAAACGTACGGATTTCTTGGGTTTTTACTACGTATGAACACTTTTCACATTCTCCCGTGCAACTCGGCTGCTAGTCCTCCTTTCATGCAGATTCTTAAGGTCCTAGCTCATGTCCAAGGCACCAAAGCCAGCTAAAAAGTCAATAATCGATATCTAAAATTTAAATTGTACTACTTCTTACTAGCTATTACATCAACTTAGAAGCTTCATCTGTTTTCTACTATGGTGCTTTTAGTGTCTCCACATACCGCAGCACGCGACATCGCTTTGCAGACGATAAGTACAACCGTTTCAGAGAGAAGAGCTTCCAATGTGACGATCTGGCTTTAAGTCGATTCGATAACAAATGACGAAAACGGACGTATTTCTCATGTTTTTACTACATATGAACACTTTTCACGTTCTCCCGTGCAACTCGGCTGCTAGTCCTCCTTTCATACAGAATCTTAAGGTCCTAGCTCATGTCCAAGGCACCAAAGCCAGCTAAAAGTCAATAATCAATGCCTAAAACTTGAATTGTACTACTTCTTACTAGCTATTACATCAACTTAGAAGCTTCATCCGTGTTCTACTATGGTATTTTTAGTGTCTCCGCATACCGCAGCACACGACATAGCTTTGCAGACGATAAGTACAACCGTTTCAGAGAGATGGGCCGACAATGTGACGATCTGGCTTTAAGTCGATTCGATAACAAAAGACGAAAACGGACGGATTTCTCAGGTTTTTACTGCATATGAACACTTTTCACATTCTCCCGTGCAACTCAGCTGCTAGCCCTCCTTTCATGCAGAATCTTAAGGTCCTAGCTCATGTGCAAGTCTCCAAAGCCAGCTAAAAAGTCAATAATCGATACCTAAAACTTGAATTGTACTACCTCTTACTGGCTATTACATCAACTTAGAAGCTTCATCTGTGTTCTACTATCGTGCTTTTAGTGTCTCCACATACCGGTGCACGCGACATAGCTTTCGGACGATAAGTACAACCGTTTCGGAGAGAAGAGCGGCCAATGTGACGATCTGGCTTTATGTCGATTCGATAACAATTGACAAAACGGACGGACTTCTCAGGTTTTTACTACATATGAACACTTTTCACATTCTCCTGTGCAACTCGGCTGCTAGTCGTCCTTTCATGCAGAATCTTAAGGTCCTAGCTCATGTCCAAGGCACCAAAGCCAGCTAAAAAGTCAATAATCGATATCTAAAATTTCAATTGTACTACTTCTTACTAGCTATTACATCAACTTAGGAGCTTCATCTGTGTTCTACTATGCTGCTTTTAGTGTCTCCGCATACTGCAGCACACGACATAGCTTTGCAGACGATAAGTGCAACCGTTTCAGAGAGAAGGGCGCCCAATGTGACGATCAGGCTTTAAGTCGATTTGATAACAAACGACGAAAACGGACGGATTTCTCAGGTTTTTACTGCATATGAACACTTTTCACATTCTCCCGTGCAACTCAGCTGCTAGCCCTCCTTTCATGCAGAATCTTAAGGTCCTAGCTCATGTGCAAGTCTCCAAAGCCAGCTAAAAAGTCAATAATCGATACCTAAAACTGGTATTGTACTAATTCTTACTGGCTATTACATCATCTTAGAAGCTTCATTTGTGTTCTACTATGGTGCTTTTAGTGTCTCCGCAAACCGCAGCACGCGACATAGCTTTCAGACGATAAGTACAACCGTTTCAGAGAGTAGAGCGGCCAATGTGACGATCTGGCTTTAAGTCGATTCGATAACAAATGACGAAAACGGACGGGTTACTCAGGTTTTTACTACATATGAACACTTTTCACATTCTCCCATGCAACTCGGCTGCTAGTCCTCCTTTCATGCAGATTCTTAAGGTCCTAGCTCATGTCCAAGGCACCAAAGCCAGCTAAAAGTCAATAATCGATGCCTAAAACTTGAATTGTACTACTTCTTACTGGCTATTACATCAACTTAGAAGCTTCATCTGTGTTCCACTATGGTGCTTTTAGTGTCTCCACGTACCGCAGCACGAGACATAGCTTTGCAGACGATAAGTACAACCGTTTCAGAGAGAAGAGCGGCCAATGTCACGATCTGGCTTTAGGTCGATTCGATAACAAATGACGAAAACGGAAGGATTTCTCAGGTTTTTACTACATATGAACACTTTTCATTTTCTCCCAGGCAAGTCAGCTGCTAGTCCTGCTTTCATGCAGAATCATAAGGTCCTAGCTCATGTCCAAGGCACGAAAGCCAGGTAAAAAGTCAATAATCGATACCTAAAACTTGAATTGTACTACCTCTTACTGGCTATTACATCAACTTAGAAGCTTCATCTGTGTTCTACTATGGTGCTTTTAGTGTCTCCACATACCACAGCACTCGACATAGCTTTACAGACGATAAGTACAACCGTTTCAGAGAGAAGAGCGGCCAATGTGACGATCTGGCTTTAAGACGATTTGATAACCAATGACGAAAACGTACGGATTTCTTGAGTTTTTACTACATATGAACACTTTTCACATTCTCCTGTGCAACTGGGCTGCTAGTCCTCCTTTCATGCAGAATCTTAAGGTCCTAGGTCATGTCCAAGGCACCAAAGCCAGCTAAAAAGTCAATAATCGATATCTAAAATTTAAATTGTACTACTTCTTACTAGCTATTACATCAACTTAGAAGCTTCATCTGTGTTCTACTATGGCGCTTTTAGTGTCTCCACAAACCGCAGCACGCGACATCGCTTTGCAGACGATAAGTACAACCGTTTCAGAGAGAAGAGCGGCCAATGTGACGATCTGGCTTTAAGTCGATTCGATAACAAATGACGAAAACGGACGGATTTCTCATGTTTTTACTACATATGAACACTTTTCACATTCTCCCGTGCAACTCGGCTGCTAGTCCTCCTTTCATACAGAATCTTAAGGTCCTAGCTCATGTCCAAGGCACCAAAGCCAGCTAAAAGTCAATAATCGATGCCTAAAACTTGAA
The DNA here is from genome assembly GCF_023897955.1 of Schistocerca gregaria. Taxonomy (NCBI): domain Eukaryota; kingdom Metazoa; phylum Arthropoda; class Insecta; order Orthoptera; family Acrididae; genus Schistocerca; species Schistocerca gregaria. The sequence continues at coordinate 133,378,813 of NC_064930.1, read as the reverse complement.
TTGTACTACTTCTTACTGGCTATTACATCAACTTAGAAGCTTCATCCGTGTTCTACTATGGTATTTTTAGTGTCTCCGCATACCGCAGCACACGACATATCTTTGCAGACGATAAGTACAACCGTTTCAGAGAGAAGGGCCGACAATGTGACGATCTGGCTTTAAGTCGATTCGATAACAAAAGACGAAAACGGACGGATTTCTCAGGTTAATACTACATATTAACACATTTCACATTCTCCCGTGCAACTTTTCTGCTAGTCCACCTCTCATGCAGATTCGTAAGGTCCTAGCTCAAGTCCAAGGCACCAAAGCCAGCTAAAAAGTCAATAATCGATACCTAAACTTGAATTGTACCACTTCTTACTGGCTATTACATCAACTTAGAAGCTTCATCTGTGTCCTTCTATGGTGATTTTAGTGTCTCTGCATACCACAGCATGCGACATAGCTTTGCAGACCATAAGTACAACCGTTTCAGAGAGAAGAGTGGCCAATGTGACGATCTGGCTTTAAGACGATTTGATAACCAATGACGAAAACGTACATATTTCTCGGGTTTATACTACATATGAACACTTTTCACATTCTCCCGTGCAACTCGGCTGCTAGTCCTGCTTTCATGCAGAATCTTAAGGTCCTAGCTCATGTCCAAGGCACCAAAGCCAGCTAAAAAGTCAATAATCGATACCTAAAACTGGAATTGTACTACTTCTTACTGGCTATTACATCAACTTAGAAGCTTCATCTGTGTCCTACTATGGTGCTTTTAGTGTCTCCACATACCGCAGCACGCGACATAGCTTTGCAGACGATAAGTACAACCGTTACAGAGAGAAGAGCGGCCAATGTGACGATCTGGCTTGAAGTCGATTCGATAATATATGACGATAACGAACGGATTTCTCAGGTTTTTACTACATATGAACACTTTTCACATTCACCCGTGCATCTCGGCTCCTAGTCCTCCTTTCATGCAGAATCTTAAGGTCCTAGCTCATGTCCAAGGCACCAAAGCCAGCTAAAAAGTCAATAATCGATACCTAAAACTTGAATTGTACTACCTCTTACTGGCTATTACATCAACTTAGATGCTTCATCTGTGTTCTACTATGGTGCTTTAAGTGTCTCCACATACCGCAGCACTCGACATAGCTTTGCAGACGATAAGTACAACCGTTTCAGGGAGGAGAGCGGCCAATGTGGCGATCAGGCTTTAAGTCGATTAGATAACAAATGACGAAAACGGACGGATTTCTCGGGTTTTTACTACATATGAACACTTTTCACATTCTCACGTGCAACGCGGCTGTTAGTCCTCCTTTCATGCAGAATCTTAAGGTCCTAGCTCATGTCCAAGGCACCAAAGCCAGCTAAAAAGTCTATAATCGATACCTAAAACTTGATTTGTACTACTTCTTACTGGCTATTACATCAACTTAGAATCTTCATCTGTGTTCTACTATGGTGCTTTTAGTGACTCCACATTCCGCAGCACGCGACATAGCTTTGCAGACGATAAGTACAACCGTTTCAGAGAGGAGAGCGGCCAATGTCACGATCTGGCTTTAAGTCGATTCGTTAACAAATGACGATGGCGAACGGATCTCTCAGGTTTTTACTACATATGAACACTTTTCACAATCTCCCGTGCAACTTGGCTGCTAGTCCTCCTTTCATGCAGAATCTTAAGGTCCTAGCTCATGTTCAAGGCACCAAAGCCAGCTACAAAGTCAATGATCGATACCTAAAACTTGAATTTTACTACGTCTTACTGGCTAATACATCTACTTAGAAGCTTCATCTGTGTTCTACTATGGTGCTTTAAGTGTCTCCGCATACCACAGCACGCGACATAGCATTGCAGACGATAAGTACAACAGCGTCAGAGGGAAGAGCGGCCAATGTGACGATCTGGCTTTAAGTCGATTCCATAACAAATGACGAAAACGGACGGATTTCTCAGGTTTTTACTACATATGAACACTTTTCACATTCTCCCGTGCAACTCGGCTGCTAGTCCTCCTTTCATGCAGAGTCTTATGGTCCTAGCTCATGTCCAAGGCACCAAAGCCAGCTAAAAAGTCAATAATCGATACCTAATACTTGAGTTGTACTACTTCTTACTGGCTATTACATCAACTTAGAAATTTCATCTGTGTTCTGCTATGGTGCTTTTAGAGTCTCCACATACCGCAGCACTGCGACATAGCTTTGCAGACGATAAGTACAACCGTTTCAGAGAGAAGAGCGGCAAATGTGACGATCTGGCTTTAAGTCGATTCGATAACAAATGACGTAAACGGACGGATTTCACAGGTTTTTACTACATATGAACACTTTTCACATTCTCCCGTGCAATTCGGCTGCTAGTCCTCCTTTCATGCAGAATCTTAAGGTCCTAGCTCATGTCCAAGGCACCAAAGCCAGCTAAAAAGTCAATAATCGATACCTAAAACTGGTATTGTACTAATTCTTACTGGCTATTACATCATCTTAGAAGCTTCATCTGTGTTCTACTATGGTCCTTTTAGTGTCTCTGCATACCGCAGCACGCGACATACCTTTCAGACGATAAGTACAACCGTTTCGGAGAGAAGAGCGGCCAATGTGACGATCTGGCTTTAAGTCGAATCGATAACAAATGACGAAAACGGACGGGTTTCTCAGGTTTTTACTACATATGAACACTTTTCACATTCTCCCGTGTAACTCGGCTGCTAGTCCCCCTTTCATGCAGATTCTTAAGGTCCTAGCTCATGTCCAAGGCACCAAAGCCAGCTAATAAGTCAATAATCGATATCTAAAATTTAAATTGTACTACTTCTTACTAGCTTTTACATCAACTTAGAAGCTTCATCTGTGTTCTACTATGGTGCTTTTAGTGTCTCCACATACCGCAGCACGCGACATAGCTTTGCAGACGGTAAGTACAACCGTTTCAGAGAGAAGAGCGGCCAATGTGACGATCTGGTTTTAAGTCGATTCGATAACAAAAGACGAAAACGGACGGATTTCTCAGGTTAATACTACATATTAACACTTTTCACATTCTCCCGTGCAACTTTTCTGCTAATCCTCCTCTCATGCAGATTCGTAAGGACATAGCTCATGTCCAAGGCACCAAAGCCAGCTAAAACGTCAATAATCGATGCCCAAATCTTGAATTGTACTACTTCTTACTGGCTATTACATCAACTTAGAAGCTTCATCTGTGTTCTACTATGGTTATTTTGGTGTCTCCGCATACCGCAGCACGCGACATAGCTTTGCAGACGATAAGTACATCCGTTTCAGGGAGAAGAGTGGCCAATGTGACGATGCGGCTTTAAGTCGATTCGATAACAAATGACGAAAATGGACGGATTTCTCAGGTTTTTACTACATATGAAAACGTTTCACATCCTAACGTGCAGCTCGGCTGCTAGTCCTCCTTTCATGCAGAATCTTAACGTCCTAGCTCATGTCCAAGGCACCAAGGCCAGCTAAAAAGTCAATAATCGATATCTAAAATTTCAATTGTACTACATCTTACTAGCTATTACAATAACTTAGAAGCTTCACCTGTGTTCTACTATGCTGCTTTTAGTGTCTCCGCATACCGCAGCACGCGACATAGCTTTCAGACGATAAGTACAACCGTTTCAGAGAGAAGAGCGGCCAATGTGACGATCTGGCTTTAAGTCGATCCGATAACAAATGACGAAAACGGACGGATTTCTCGGGTTTTTACTACATATGAACACTTTTCACATTCTCCAGTGCAATTCGGCTGCTAGTCCTCCTTTAATGCTGAATCTTAAGGTCCTAGCTCATGTCCAAGGCACCAAAGCCAGCTAAAAAGTCAATAATCGATAACTAAAACGTGAGTTGTACTACCTCTTAATGGCTATTACTTTAACTTAGATGCTTCATCTGTGTTCTACTATGGTGCTTTTAGTGTCTCCGCATACCGCAGCATTTGACATAGCTTTGCAGACTATAAGTACAACTGTTTCAGAGAGAAGAGCGGCCAATGTGATGATCTGGCTTTAAGTCGATTCGATAACAAATGACGAAAACGGACGGATTTCTCAGGTTTTTACTACATATGAACACTTTTCACATTCTCCCGTGCAACTCGGCTGCTAGTCCCCCTTTCATGCAGATTCTTAAGGTCCTAGCTCATGTCCAAGGCACCAAAGCCAGCTAAAAAGTCAATAATCGATATCTAAAATTTAAATTGTACTACTTCTTACTAGCTATCACATCAACTTAGAAGCTTCATCTGTGTTCTACTATGGTGCTTTTAGTGTCTCCACATACCGCAGCACGCGACATAGCTTTGCAGACGATAAGTACAACCGTTTCAGAGAGAAGAGCGGCCAATGTGACGATCTGGCTTTAAGTCGATTCGATAACAAAAGTCGAAAACGGACGGATTTCTCAGGTTAATACTACATATTAACACTTTTCACATTCTCCCGTGCAACTTTTCTGCTAGTCCTCCTCTCATGCAGATTCGTAAGGACATAGCTCATGTCCAAGGCACCAAAGACAGCTAAAAAGTCAATAATCGATGCCCAAATCTTGAATTGTACTACTTCTTACTGGCTATTACATCAACTTAGAAGCTTCATCTGTGTTCTACTATGGTTATTTTGGTGTCTCCGCATACCGCAGCACGCGACATAGCTTTGCAGACGATAAGTACATCCGTTTCAGGGAGAAGAGTGGCCAATGTGACGATCCGGCTTCAAGTCGATTCGATAACAAATGACGAAAATGGACGGATTTCTCAGGTTTTTACTACATATGAAAACTTTTCACATCCTAACATGCAGCTCGGCTGCTAGTCCTCCTTTCATGCAGAATCTTAAGGTCCTAGCTCATGTCCAAGGCTCCAAAGCCAGCTAAAAAGTACAATAATCGATATCTAAAATTTCAATTGTACTACTTCTTACTAGCTATTACATCAACTTAGTAGCTTCATCTGTGTTTTACTATGCTGCATTTAGTGTCTCCGCATACTGCAGCACGCGACATAGCTTTGCAGACAATAAGTGCAACCGTTTCAGAGAGAAGAGCGGCAAATGTCACGATCTGGCTTTAGGTCGATTCTATAACAAATGACGAAAACGGAAGGATTTCTCAGGTTTTTACTACATATGAACACTTTTCATATTCTCCCAGGCAAGTCAGCTGCTAGTCCTCCTTTCATGCAGAATCTTAAGGTCCTAGCTCATGTCCAAGTCACGAAAGCCAGCTAAAACGTCAATAATCGATACCTAAAACTTGAATTGTACTACCTCTTACTGGCTATTACATCAACTTAGAAGCTTCATCTGTGTTCTACTATGGTGATTTTAGTGTCTCCACATACCGCAGCACTCGACATAGCTTTGCAGACGATAAGTACAACCGTTTCAGAGAGAAGAGCGGCCAATGTGACGATCTGGCTTTAGGACGATTCGATAACCAATGACGAAAACGTACGGATTTCTCGGGTTTCTACTACATATGAACACTTTTCACTTTCTCCCGTGCAACTCGGCTGCTAGTCCTCCTTTCATGCAGAATCTTAAGGTCCTAGCTCATGTCCAAGGCACCAAAGCCAGCTAAAAAGTCAATAATCGATATCTAAAATTTCAATTGTACTACTTTTTACTAGCTATTACATCAACTTAGAAGCTTCATCTGTGTTTTACTATGCTGCTTCTAGTGTCTGCGCATACTGCAGCACGCGACATAGCTTTGCAGACGATAAATGCAACCGTTTCAGAGAGAAGAGCGCCCAATGTGACGATCAGGCTTTAAGTCGATTCGATAACAAACGACGTAAACGGACGGATTTCTCAGGTTTTTACAATATATGAACACTTTTCACATTCTCCCGTGCAACTTTTCTGCTAGTCTCCCTCTCATGCAGATTCTTAGGGTCCTAGCTCAAGTCCAAGGCACCAAAGCCAGCTAAAAATTTAATAATCGATACCTTAAACTTGAATTGTACTACCTCTTACTGGCTATTACATCAACTTATAAGCTTCATCTGTGTTCTACTATGGTGCTTTTAGTGTCTCCACATACCGCAGCACTCGACATAGCTTTGCTGACGATAAGTACAACCGTTTCAGAGAGAAGAGCGGCCAATGTGACGATCTGGCTTTAACACGATTCGATAACAAATGACGAAAACGGTCGGATTTCTCAGGTTTTTACTACATATGAACACATTTCACATTCTGACGTGCAAGGCGGCTGTTAGTCTTCCTTTCATGCAGAATCTTAAGGTCCTAGCTCATATCCAAGGCACCAAAGCCAGCTAAAAAGTCTATAATCGATACCTAAAAATTGACTTGTACTACTTCTTACTGGCTATTACATTAACTTAGAATCTTCATCTGTGTTCTACTATGGTGCTTTTAGTGTCTCCACATACCGCAGCACGCGACATAGGTTTGCAGACGATAAGTACAACCGTTTCAGAGAGGAGAGCGGCCAATGTGACGATCTGGCTTTAAGTCGATTCGTTAAGAAATGACGATGGCGAATGGATCTCTCAGGTTTTGACTACATATGAACACTTTTCACAATCTCCCGTGCAACTCGGCTGCTAGTCCTCCTTTCATGTAGAATCTTAAGGTCCTAGCTCATGTCCAAGGCACCAAAGCCAGCTACAAAGTCAATAATCGATACCTAAAACTTGAATTGTACTACTTCTTACTGGCTATTACATCAACTTAGAAGCCTCATCTGTGTTCTACTATGGTGCTTTAAGTGTCTGCGCATACCGCAGCACGCGACATAGCGTTGCAGACGATAAGTACAACACCGTCAGAGGGAAGAGCGGCCAATGTGACGATCTGGCTATAAGTCGATTCCATAACAAATGACGAAAACGGACGGATTTCTCAGGTTTTTACTACATATGAACACTTTCCACATTCTCCCGTGCAACTCGGCCGCTAACCCTCCTTTCATGCAGAATCTTAAGGTCCTAGCTCATGTCCAAGGCACCAAAGCCAGCTAAAAATTCAATAATCGATATCTAAAATTCCAATTGTACTACTTCTTACTAGCGATTACATCAACTTAGAAGCTTCATCTGTGTTCTACTATGGTGATTTTAGTGTCTCCGCATACCGCAGCACGCGACATAGCTTTGCAGACGATAAGTACAACCGTTTCAGAGAGAAGAGCGGCCAATGTCACGATCCGGTTTTAAGTCGATTCGATTACATGTTACGAAAATGGACGGATTTCTCAGGTTTTTACTACATTTGAAAACTTTTCACATCCTCCCGTGCAACTCGGCTGCTAGTCCTCCTTTCATGCAGATTCTTAAGGTCCTACCTCATGTCCAAGGAACCAAAGCCAGCTAAAAAGTCAATAATCGATACCTAAAACTTGAATTGTACTACCTCTTACTAGCTATTACATCAACTTAGAACCTTCATCTGTATTCTACTATGGTGCTTTTAGTGTCTCCACATGCCGCAGCACGCGACATAGCTTTGCAGACGATAAGTACAACCGTTTCAGAGAGAAGAGCAGCCAATGTGACGATCTGGCTTTAAGACGAATCGATAACCAATGACGAAAACGTATGGATTTCTCAGGTTTTTACTACATATGAACACTTTTCACATTCTCCCGTACAACTCGGCTGCTAGTCCTTCTTTCATGCAGAATCTTAAGGTCCTAGCTCATGTCCAAGGCACCAAAGCCAGCTACAAAGTCAATAATCGATACCTTAAACTTGAATTGTACTACTTCTTACTGGCTATTACATCAACTTAGAAGCTTCATCTGTGTTCTACTATGGTGCATTTAGTGTCTCTACATACCGCAGCACGCGACATAGCTTTGCAGACGATAAGTACAACCGTTTCAGAGAGGAGAGCGGCCAATGTGACGATCTGGCTTTAAGTCGATTCGTTAACAAATGACGATGGCGAACGGATCTCTCAGGTTTTTACTACATATGAACACTTTTCACAATCTCCCGTGCAACTCGGCTGCTAGTCCTCCTTTCATGCAGAATCTTAAGGTCCTAGCCCATGTCCAAGGCACCAAAGCCAGCTGAAAGTCAATAATCGATAAGTAAAACTTGAATTGTACTACTTCTTACTGGCTATTACCTCAACTTAGATGCTTCATCCGTGTTTTACTATGGTATTTTTAGTGTCTCCGCATACCGCAGCACACGACATAGCTTTGCAGACGCTAAGTACAACCGTTTCAGAGAGAAGGGCCGACAATGTGACGATCTGGCTTTAAGTCGATTCGATAACAAAAGACGAAAACGGACGGATTTCTCAGGTTAAAACTACATATTAACACATTTCACATTCTCCCGTGCAACTTTTCTGCTAGTCCTCCTCTCATGCAGATTCGTAAGGTGATAGATAGCTCATGTCCAAGGCACCAAAGCCAGCTAAAAAGTCAATAATCGATATCTAGAACTTGAATTGTACTACTTCTTACTCTCTATTACATCATATTAGAAGCTTCATCTGTGTTCTACTATGGTGCTTTTAGTGTCTCCGCATACCGCAGCACGCGACATAGCTTTGCAGACGATAAGTACAACCGTTTCAGAGAGAAGAGCGGCCAATGTGACGAACTGGCTTTAAGTCGATTCGATAACAAATGACGAAAACGGACGGATTTCTCAGGTTTTTACTACATATGAACACTTTTCACATTCTCCCGTGCAACTCGGCTGCTAGTCCTCCTCTCATGCCGAATCTTATGGTCCTAGCTCATGTCCAAGGCACCAAAGGCAGCTAAAAAGTCAATAATCGATACCTAAAACTTGAGTTGTACTACTTCTTACTGGCTATTACATCAACTTAAAAGCTTCATCTGTGTTCTGCTATGGTGCTTTTAGAGTCTCCACATACCGCAGCACTGCGACATAGCTTTGCAGACGATATGTACAACCGTTTCAGAGAGAAGAGATGCCAATGTGACGATCTGGCTTTAAGTCGATTCCATAAAAAATGACGAAAACGGACGGATTTCTCAGGTTTTTACTACATATGAACACTTTTCACAATCTCCCGTGCAATTCGGCTGCTAGTCCTCCTTTCATGCAGAATCTTAAGGTCCTAGCTCATGTGCAAGGCACCAAAGCCAGCAAAACACTTAATAATCGATACCTAAAACTGGTATTGTACTAATTCTTACTGGCTATTACATCATCTTAGAAGCTTCATCTGTGTTCTACTATGGTGCTTATAGTGTCGCCGCATACCGCAGCACGCGACATAGCTTTGCAGACGATAAGTACAACCGTTTCAGAGAGAAGAGCGGCCAATGTGACGATCTGGCTTTAAGTCGATTCGATAACAAATGACGATAACGGACGGATTTCTCAGGTTTTTATTACATATGAACACTTTTCACATTCTCCCGAGCAATTCGGCTGCTAGTCCTCCTATCATGCAGAAACTTAAGGTCCTAGCTCATGTCCAAGGCACCAAAGCCAGCTAAAAAGTCAATAATCGATACCTAAAACTGGTATTGTATTAATTCTTACTGGCTATTACATCATCTTAGAAGCTTCATCTGTGTTCTACTATGGTCTTTTTGTGTCTCTGCATACCGCAGCACGCGACATACCTTTCAGACGATAAGTACAACAGTTTCGGAGAGAGGAGCGGCCAATGTGACGATCTGGCTTTAAGTCGATTCGATAACAAATGACGAAAACGGACGGGTTTCACAGGTTTTTACTACATATGAACACTTTTCACATTCTCCCGTGCAACTCGGCTACTAGTCCCCATTTCATGCAGATTCTTAAGGTCCTAGCTCATGTCCAAGGCACCAAAGCCAGCTAAAAAGTCAATAATCGATATCTAAAATTTAAATTGTACTACTTCTTACTACCTATTACATCAACTTAGAAGCTTCATCTGTGTTCTACTATGGTGCTTTTAGTGTCTCCACATACCGCAGCACGCGACATAGCTTTGCAGACGATAAGTACAACCGTTTCAGAGAGAAGAGCGGCCAATGTGACGATCTGGCTTTAAGTCGATTCGATAACAAATGAAGAAAACGGACGGATTTCTCAGGTTTTTACTACATATGAACACCTTTCACATTCTCCCGTGCAACTCGGCTGCTAGTCCTCCTTTCGAACAGAATCTTAAGGTCCTAGCTCATGTCCAAGGCACCAAAGCCAGCTAAAAAGTCAATAATCGATGCCCAAATCTAGAAATGTACTACTTCTTACTGGCTATTACATCAACTTAGAAGCTTCATCTGTGTTCTACTATGCTGCTTTTAGTGTCTCCGCATACTGCAGCACGCGAGATAGCTTTGCAGACGATAAGTGCAACCGTTTCAGAGAGAAGAGCGGCCAATGTCACGATCAGGCTTTAGGTCGATTCGATAACAAATGACGAAAACGGAAGGATTTCTCAGGTTTTTACTACATATGAACACTTTTCATATTCTCCCGTGCAGGTCAGCTGCTAGTCCTCCTTTCATGCAGAATCTTAAGGTCCTAGCTCATGTCCAAGTCACGAAAGCCAGCTAAAACGTCAATAATCGATACCTAAAACTTGAATTGTACTACCTCTTACTGGTTATTACATCAACTTAGAAGCTTCATCTGTGTTCTACTATGGTGATTTTAGTGTCTCCACATACCGCAGCACTCGACATAGCTTTGCAGACGATAAGTACAACCGTTTCAGAGAGATGAGCGGCCAATGTGACGATCTGGCTTTAAGACGATTCGATAATTAATGACGAAAACGTACGGATTTCTCGGGTTTTTACTACATATGAACACTTTTCACTTTCTCCCGTGCAACTCGGCTGCTAGTCCTCCTTTCATGCAGAATCTTAAGGTCCTAGCTCATGTCCAAGGCACCAAAGCCAGCTAAAAAGTCAATAATCGATATCTAAAATTTCAATTGTACTACTTCTTACTAGCTATTACATCAACTTAGAAGCTTCATCTGTGTTCTACTATGCTGCTTTTAGTGTCTCCGCATACTGCAGCACGCGACATAGCTTTGCAGACGATAAGTGCAACGGTTTCAGAGAGAAGAGCGCCCAATGTGTCGATCAGGCTTTAAGTCGATTCGATAACAAACGACGAAAGCGGACGGATTTCTCAGGTTTTTACTACATATGAACACTTTTCACATTCTCCAGTGCAACTCGGCTGCTAGTCCTGCTTTCATGCAGAATCTTAAGGTCCTAGCTCATGTCCAAGGCACCAAAGCCAGCTAAAAAGTCAATAATCGATACCTAAAACTGGAATTGTACTACTTCTTACTGGCTATTACATCAACTTAGAAGCTTCATCTGTGTTCTACTATGGTGCTTTTTTTGTCTCCGCATACCGCAGCACGCGACATAGCTTTCAGACGATAAGTACAGCCGTTTCAGAGAGAAGGGCGGACAATGTTACGATCTGGCCTTTAGTCGACTCGATAACAAAAGACGAAAACGGACGGATTTCTCAGGTTAATACTACATATGAGCACATTTCACATTCTCCCGTGCAACTTTTCTGCTAGTCTCCCTCTCATGCAGATTCTTAGGGTCCTAGCTCATGTCCAAGGCACCAAAGAAAGCTAAAAAGTCAATAATCGATACCTAAAACTTGAATTGTACTACTTCTTACTGGCTATTACATCAACTTAGAAGCTTCATCTGTGTCCTACTAAGGTGATTTTAGTGTCTCCACAAACCGCAGCACGCGACATAGCTTTGCAGACGATAAGTACAACCGTTTCAGAGAGAAGAGCGGCCAATGTGACGATCCGGCTTTAAATCGATTCGGTAATATATGACGATAACGAACGGATTTCTCAGGTTTTTACTACATATGAACACTTTTCACATTCTCCCATGCATCTCGGCTGCTAGTCCTCCTTTCATGCAGAATCTTAGGGTCCTAGCTCATGTCCAAGGCACCAAAGCCGGCTAAAAATTTAATAATCGATACCTTAAACTTGAATTGTACTACCTCTTACTGGCTATTACATCAACTTATAAGCTTCATCTGTGTTCTACTATGGTGCTTTTAGTGTCTCCACATACCGCAGCACTCGACATAGCTTTGCAGACGATAAGTACAACCGTTTCAGAGAGAAGAGCGGCCAATGTGACAATCTGGCTTCAATTCGGTCCGATAACAAATGACGAAAACGGTCGGATTTCTCAGGTTTTTACTACATATGAACATTTTTCACATTCTCACGTGCAAGGCGGCTGTTAGTCCTCCTTTCATGCAGAATCTTAAGGTCCTAGCTCATGTCCAAGGCACCAAAGCCAGCTAAAAAGTCAATAATCGATCCCCAAATCTTGAATTGTACTACTTCTTACTGGCTATTACATCAACTTAGAAGCTTCATCTGTGTTCGACTATGGTTATATTGGTGTCTCCGCATTCCGCAGCACGCGACATAGCTTTGCAGACGATAAGTACAACCGTTTCAGAGAGAAGAGTGGCAAATGTGACGATCCGGCTTTAAGTCGATTCGATAAAAAATGACGAAAATGCACGGATTTCTCAGGTTTTTACTACATATGAAAACTTTTCACATCCAAACGTGCAGCTCGGCTGCTAGTCCTCCTTTCATGCAGAATCTTAAGGTCCTAGCTCATGTCCAAGGCACCAAAGCCAGCTAAAAAGTCAATAATCGATATCTAAAATTTCAATTGTACTACTTCTTACTAGCTATTACATCAACTTAGAAGCTTCATCTGTGTTCTACTATGGTACTTTTAGTGTCTCCGCATACTGCAGCACGCGACATAGCTTTGCAATCGATAAGTGCAACCGTTTGAGAGAGAAGAGCGGCCAATGTCACGATCTGGCTTTAGGTCGATTCCATAACAAATGACGAAAACGGACGGATTTCTCAGGTTTTTACTACATATGAACACTTTTCACATTCTCCCGTGCAACTCGGCTGCTAACCATCCTTTCATGCAGAATCTTAAGGTCCTAGCTCATGTCCAAGTCACCAAAACCAGCTAAAAGTCAATAATCGATACCCAAAACTGGTATTGTACTAATTCTTACTGGCTATTACATCATCTTAGAAGCTTCATCTGTGTTCTACTATGGTGCTTTTAGTGTCTCCGCATACCGCAGCACGCGACATAGCTTTCAGACGATAAGTACAACCGTTTCGGAGAGAAGAGCGGCCAATGTGACGATCTGGCTTTAAGTCGATTCGATAACAAATGACAAAACGGACGGACATCTCAGGTTTTTACTACATATGAACACTTTTCACATTCTCCCGTGCAACTCGGCTGCTAGTCCTCCTTTCATGCAGAATCTTAAGGTCCTAGCTCATGTCCAAGGCACCAAAGCCAGCTAAAAAGTCAATAATCGATATCTAAAATTCCAATTGCACTACTTCTTACTAGCTATTACATCAACTTAGAAGCTTCATCTGTGTTCTACTATGGTGCTTTTAGTGTCTCCGCATACCGCAGCACGCGACATAGCATTGCAGACGATAAGTACAAGCGTTTCAGAGAGAAGAGCGGCCAATTTGACGATCTGGCTTTAAGTCGATTCGATAACAAATGACGAAAACGGACGGATTTCTCAGGTTTTTACTACATATGAACACTTTTGACATTCTCCCGCGCAACTCGGCTGCTAGTCCTCCTTTCATGCAGAATCTTAAGGTCCTAGCTCATGTCCAAGGCACCAAAGCCAGCTAAAAAGTCAATAATCGATATCTAAAATTCCAATTGCACTACTTCTTACTAGCTATTACATCAACTTAGAAGCTTCATCTGTGTTCTACTATGGTGCTTTTAGTGTCTCCACATACCGCAGCACGCGACATAGCTTTGCAGACGATAAGTACAACCGTTTCAGAGAGAAGAGCGGCCAATGTGACGATCTGGCTTTAAGTCGATTCGATAACAAATGAAGAAAACGGACGGATTTCTCAGGTTTTTACTACATATGAACACCTTTCACATTCTCCCGTGCAACTCGGCTGCTAGTCCTCCTTTCGAACAGAATCTTAAGGTCCTAGCTCATGTCCAAGGCACCAAAGCCAGCTAAAAAGTCAATAATCGATGCCCAAATCTAGAAATGTACTACTTCTTACTGGCTATTACATCAACTTAGAAGCTTCATCTGTGTTCTACTATGCTGCTTTTAGTGTCTCCGCATACTGCAGCACGCGAGATAGCTTTGCAGACGATAAGTGCAACCGTTTCAGAGAGAAGAGCGGCCAATGTCACGATCAGGCTTTAGGTCGATTCGATAACAAATGACGAAAACGGAAGGATTTCTCAGGTTTTTACTACATATGAACACTTTTCATATTCTCCCGTGCAGGTCAGCTGCTAGTCCTCCTTTCATGCAGAATCTTAAGGTCCTAGCTCATGTCCAAGTCACGAAAGCCAGCTAAAACGTCAATAATCGATACCTAAAACTTGAATTGTACTACCTCTTACTGGTTATTACATCAACTTAGAAGCTTCATCTGTGTTCTACTATGGTGATTTTAGTGTCTCCACATACCGCAGCACTCGACATAGCTTTGCAGACGATAAGTACAACCGTTTCAGAGAGATGAGCGGCCAATGTGACGATCTGGCTTTAAGACGATTCGATAATTAATGACGAAAACGTACGGATTTCTCGGGTTTTTACTACATATGAACACTTTTCACTTTCTCCCGTGCAACTCGGCTGCTAGTCCTCCTTTCATGCAGAATCTTAAGGTCCTAGCTCATGTCCAAGGCACCAAAGCCAGCTAAAAAGTCAATAATCGATATCTAAAATTTCAATTGTACTACTTCTTACTAGCTATTACATCAACTTAGAAGCTTCATCTGTGTTCTACTATGCTGCTTTTAGTGTCTCCGCATACTGCAGCACGCGACATAGCTTTGCAGACGATAAGTGCAACGGTTTCAGAGAGAAGAGCGCCCAATGTGTCGATCAGGCTTTAAGTCGATTCGATAACAAACGACGAAAGCGGACGGATTTCTCAGGTTTTTACTACATATGAACACTTTTCACATTCTCCAGTGCAACTCGGCTGCTAGTCCTGCTTTCATGCAGAATCTTAAGGTCCTAGCTCATGTCCAAGGCACCAAAGCCAGCTAAAAAGTCAATAATCGATACCTAAAACTGGAATTGTACTACTTCTTACTGGCTATTACATCAACTTAGAAGCTTCATCTGTGTTCTACTATGGTGCTTTTTTTGTCTCCGCATACCGCAGCACGCGACATAGCTTTCAGACGATAAGTACAGCCGTTTCAGAGAGAAGGGCGGACAATGTTACGATCTGGCCTTTAGTCGACTCGATAACAAAAGACGAAAACGGACGGATTTCTCAGGTTAATACTACATATGAGCACATTTCACATTCTCCCGTGCAACTTTTCTGCTAGTCTCCCTCTCATGCAGATTCTTAGGGTCCTAGCTCATGTCCAAGGCACCAAAGAAAGCTACAAAGTCAATAATCGATACCTAAAACTTGAATTGTACTACTTCTTACTGGCTATTACATCAACTTAGAAGCTTCATCTGTGTCCTACTAAGGTGATTTTAGTGTCTCCACAAACCGCAGCACGCGACATAGCTTTGCAGACGATAAGTACAACCGTTTCAGAGAGAAGAGCGGCCAATGTGACGATCTGGCTTTAAATCGATTCGGTAATATATGACGATAACGAACGGATTTCTCAGGTTTTTACTACATATGAACACTTTTCACATTCTCCCATGCATCTCGGCTGCTAGTCCTCCTTTCATGCAGAATCTTAGGGTCCTAGCTCATGTCCAAGGCACCAAAGCCGGCTAAAAATTTAATAATCGATACCTTAAACTTGAATTGTACTACCTCTTACTGGCTATTACATCAACTTATAAGCTTCATCTGTGTTCTACTATGGTGCTTTTAGTGTCTCCACATACCGCAGCACTCGACATAGCTTTGCAGACGATAAGTACAACCGTTTCAGAGAGAAGAGCGGCCAATGTGACAATCTGGCTTCAATTCGGTCCGATAACAAATGACGAAAACGGTCGGATTTCTCAGGTTTTTACTACATATGAACATTTTTCACATTCTCACGTGCAAGGCGGCTGTTAGTCCTCCTTTCATGCAGAATCTTAAGGTCCTAGCTCATGTCCAAGGCACCAAAGCCAGCTAAAAAGTCAATAATCGATCCCCAAATCTTGAATTGTACTACTTCTTACTGGCTATTACATCAACTTAGAAGCTTCATCTGTGTTCGACTATGGTTATATTGGTGTCTCCGCATTCCGCAGCACGCGACATAGCTTTGCAGACGATAAGTACAACCGTTTCAGAGAGAAGAGTGGCCAATGTGACGATCCGGCTTTAAGTCGATTCGATAAAAAATGACGAAAATGCACGGATTTCTCAGGTTTTTACTACATATGAAAACTTTTCACATCCAAACGTGCAGCTCGGCTGCTAGTCCTCCTTTCATGCAGAATCTTAAGGTCCTAGCTCATGTCCAAGGCACCAAAGCCAGCTAAAAAGTCAATAATCGATATCTAAAATTTCAATTGTACTACTTCTTACTAGCTATTACATCAACTTAGAAGCTTCATCTGTGTTCTACTATGGTACTTTTAGTGTCTCCGCATACTGCAGCACGCGACATAGCTTTGCAATCGATAAGTGCAACCGTTTGAGAGAGAAGAGCGGCCAATGTCACGATCTGGCTTTAGGTCGATTCCATAACAAATGACGAAAACGGACGGATTTCTCAGGTTTTTACTACATATGAACACTTTTCACATTCTCCCGTGCAACTCGGCTGCTAACCATCCTTTCATGCAGAATCTTAAGGTCCTAGCTCATGTCCAAGTCACCAAAACCAGCTAAAAGTCAATAATCGATACCCAAAACTGGTATTGTACTAATTCTTACTGGCTATTACATCATCTTAGAAGCTTCATCTGTGTTCTACTATGGTGCTTTTAGTGTCTCCGCATACCGCAGCACGCGACATAGCTTTCAGACGATAAGTACAACCGTTTCGGAGAGAAGAGCGGCCAATGTGACGATCTGGCTTTAAGTCGATTCGATAACAAATGACAAAACGGACGGACATCTCAGGTTTTTACTACATATGAACACTTTTCACATTCTCCCGTGCAACTCGGCTGCTAGTCCTCCTTTCATGCAGAATCTTAAGGTCCTAGCTCATGTCCAAGGCACCAAAGCCAGCTAAAAAGTCAATAATCGATATCTAAAATTCCAATTGCACTACTTCTTACTAGCTATTACATCAACTTAGAAGCTTCATCTGTGTTCTACTATGGTGCTTTTAGTGTCTCCGCATACCGCAGCACGCGACATAGCATTGCAGACGATAAGTACAAGCGTTTCAGAGAGAAGAGCGGCCAATTTGACGATCTGGCTTTAAGTCGATTCGATAACAAATGACGAAAACGGACGGATTTCTCAGGTTTTTACTACATATGAACACTTTTGACATTCTCCCGTGCAACTCGGCTGCTAGTCCTCCTTTCATGCAGAATCTTAAGGTCCTAGCTCACGTCCAATGCACCAAAGCCAGCTAAAAAGTTAATAATCGATACCTAAAACTTGAATTGTACTACCTCTTACTAGCTATTACATCAACTTAGAAGCTTCATCTGTGTTCTACTATGGTGCTTTTAGTGTCTCCGCATACCGCAGCACGCGACATAGCTTTGCAGACGATAAGTACAACCGTTTCAGAGAGAAGAGCGGCCAATGTGACGATCTGGCATTAAGTCGATTCGATAACAAATGACGAAAACGGACGGATTTCTCAGGTTTTTACTACATATGAACACTTTTCACATTCTCCCGTGCAATTCGGCTGCTAGTCCTCCTTTCATGCAGAATCTTAAGGTCCTAGCTCATGTCCAAGGCACCAAAGCCAGCTAAAAAGTCAATAATCGATACCTAAAACTTGAGTTGTACTAATTCTTACTGGCTATTACATCATCTTAGAAGCTTCATCTGTGTTCTCCAATGGTGCTTTTAGTGTCTCCACATACCGCAGCACGCGACATAGCTTTCAGACGATAAGTACAACCGTTTCAGAGAAGCGCGGCCAATGTGACGATCTGGCTTTAAGTAGATTCCATAACGAATGACGAATACGGACTGATATCTCAGGTTTTTACTACATATGAACACTTTTCACAATCTCGCGTGCAATTCGGCTGCTAGTCCTCCTTTCATGCTGAATCTTATGGTCCTAGCTCATGTCCAAGGCACCAAAGCCAGCTAAATAGTCAATAATCGATACCTAAAACTTGAATTGTACTACCTCTTACTGGCTATTACATCAACGTAGAAGCTTCATCTGTGTTCTACTATGGTGCCTTAAGTGTCTCCGCATACCGCAGCACGCGACATAGCATTGCAGACGATAAGTACAACAGCGTCAGAGGGAAGAGCGGCCAATGTGACGATCTGGCTTTAAGTCGATTCCATAACAAATGACAAAACCGGACGGATTTCTCAGGTTTTTACTATATATGAACACTTTTCACATTCTCCCGTGCAACTCAGCTGCTAACCCTCCTTTCATGCAGAATCATTAAGGTCCTAGCTCATGTGCAAGGCACCAAAGCCAGCTAAAAGTCAATAATCGATACCTAAAACTGGTATTGTACTAATTCTTACTGGCTATTACATCATCTTAGAAGCTTCATCTGTGTTCTACTATGGTGCTTTTAGTGTCTCCGCATACCACAGCACGCGACATAGCTTTCAGACGATAAGTACAACCGTTTCGGAGAGAAGAGCGGCCAATGTGACGATCTGGCTTTAAGTCGATTCGATAACAAATGACAAAACGGACGGACTTCTCTGGTTTTTACTACATATGAACACTTTCACATTCTCCCGTGCAACTCGGCTGCTAGTCCTCCTTTCATGCAGAATCTTAAGGTCCTAGCTCATGTCCAAGGCACCAAAGCCAGCTAAAAAGTCAATAATCGATATCTAAAATTCCAATTGTACTACTTCTTACTAGCTATTACATCAACTTAGAAGCTTAATCTCTGTTCTACTATGGTGCTTTTAGTGTCTCCACATACCGCAGCACGCGACATAGCTTTGCAGACGATAAGTACAACCGTTTCAGAGAGAAGAGCAGCCAATGTGACGATCTGGCTTTAGGACGAATCGATAACCAATGACGAAAACGTATGGATTTCTCAGGTTTTTACTACATATGAACACTTTTCACATTCTCCCGTACAACTCGGCTACTAGTCCTTCTTTCATGCAGAATCTTAAGGTCCTAGCTCATGTCCAAGCACCAAAGCCAGCTACAAAGTCAATAATCGATACCTAAAACTTGAATTGTACTACTTCTTACTGGCTATTACATCAACTTAGAAGCTTCATCTGTGTTCTACTATGGTGCATTTAGTGTCTCTGCATACCGCAGCACGCGACATAGCTTTGCAGACGATAAGTACAACCGTTTCAGAGAGGAGAGCGGCCAATGTGTCGATCAGGCTTTAAGTCGATTCGATAACAAACGACGAAAGCGGACGGATTTCTCAGGTTTTTACTACATATGAACACTTTTCACATTCTCCAGTGCAACTCGGCTGCTAGTCCTGCTTTCATGCAGAATCTTAAGGTCCTAGCTCATGTCCAAGGCACCAAAGCCAGCTAAAAAGTCAATAATCGATACCTAAAACTGGAATTGTACTACTTCTTACTGGCTATTACATCAACTTAGAAGCTTCATCTGTGTTCTACTATGGTGCTTTTTTTGTCTCCGCATACCGCAGCACGCGACATAGCTTTCAGACGATAAGTACAGCCGTTTCAGAGAGAAGGGCGGACAATGTTACGATCTGGCCTTTAGTCGACTCGATAACAAAAGACGAAAACGGACGGATTTCTCAGGTTAATACTACATATGAGCACATTTCACATTCTCCCGTGCAACTTTTCTGCTAGTCTCCCTCTCATGCAGATTCTTAGGGTCCTAGCTCATGTCCAAGGCACCAAAGAAAGCTACAAAGTCAATAATCGATACCTAAAACTTGAATTGTACTACTTCTTACTGGCTATCACATCAACTTAGAAGCTTCATCTGTGTCCTACTAAGGTGATTTTAGTGTCTCCACAAACCGCAGCACGCGACATAGCTTTGCAGACGATAAGTACAACCGTTTCAGAGAGAAGAGCGGCCAATGTGACGATCCGGCTTTAAATCGATTCGGTAATATATGACGATAACGAACGGATTTCTCAGGTTTTTACTACATATGAACACTTTTCACATTCTCCCATGCATCTCGGCTGCTAGTCCTCCTTTCATGCAGAATCTTAGGGTCCTAGCTCATGTCCAAGGCACCAAAGCCGGCTAAAAATTTAATAATCGATACCTTAAACTTGAATTGTACTACCTCTTACTGGCTATTACATCAACTTATAAGCTTCATCTGTGTTCTACTATGGTGCTTTTAGTGTCTCCACATACCGCAGCACTCGACATAGCTTTGCAGACGATAAGTACAACCGTTTCAGAGAGAAGAGCGGCCAATGTGACAATCTGGCTTCAATTCGGTCCGATAACAAATGACGAAAACGGTCGGATTTCTCAGGTTTTTACTACATATGAACATTTTTCACATTCTCACGTGCAAGGCGGCTGTTAGTCCTCCTTTCATGCAGAATCTTAAGGTCCTAGCTCATGTCCAAGGCACCAAAGCCAGCTAAAAAGTCAATAATCGATCCCCAAATCTTGAATTGTACTACTTCTTACTGGCTATTACATCAACTTAGAAGCTTCATCTGTGTTCGACTATGGTTATATTGGTGTCTCCGCATTCCGCAGCACGCGACATAGCTTTGCAGACGATAAGTACAACCGTTTCAGAGAGAAGAGTGGCCAATGTGACGATCCGGCTTTAAGTCGATTCGATAAAAAATGACGAAAATGCACGGATTTCTCAGGTTTTTACTACATATGAAAACTTTTCACATCCAAACGTGCAGCTCGGCTGCTAGTCCTCCTTTCATGCAGAATCTTAAGGTCCTAGCTCATGTCCAAGGCACCAAAGCCAGCTAAAAAGTCAATAATCGATATCTAAAATTTCAATTGTACTACTTCTTACTAGCTATTACATCAACTTAGAAGCTTCATCTGTGTTCTACTATGGTACTTTTAGTGTCTCCGCATACTGCAGCACGCGACATAGCTTTGCAATCGATAAGTGCAACCGTTTGAGAGAGAAGAGCGGCCAATGTCACGATCTGGCTTTAGGTCGATTCCATAACAAATGACGAAAACGGACGGATTTCTCAGGTTTTTACTACATATGAACACTTTTCACATTCTCCCGTGCAACTCGGCTGCTAACCATCCTTTCATGCAGAATCTTAAGGTCCTAGCTCATGTCCAAGTCACCAAAACCAGCTAAAAGTCAATAATCGATACCCAAAACTGGTATTGTACTAATTCTTACTGGCTATTACATCATCTTAGAAGCTTCATCTGTGTTCTACTATGGTGCTTTTAGTGTCTCCGCATACCGCAGCACGCGACATAGCTTTCAGACGATAAGTACAACCGTTTCGGAGAGAAGAGCGGCCAATGTGACGATCTGGCTTTAAGTCGATTCGATAACAAATGACAAAACGGACGGACATCTCAGGTTTTTACTACATATGAACACTTTTCACATTCTCCCGTGCAACTCGGCTGCTAGTCCTCCTTTCATGCAGAATCTTAAGGTCCTAGCTCATGTCCAAGGCACCAAAGCCAGCTAAAAAGTCAATAATCGATATCTAAAATTCCAATTGCACTACTTCTTACTAGCTATTACATCAACTTAGAAGCTTCATCTGTGTTCTACTATGGTGCTTTTAGTGTCTCCGCATACCGCAGCACGCGACATAGCATTGCAGACGATAAGTACAAGCGTTTCAGAGAGAAGAGCGGCCAATTTGACGATCTGGCTTTAAGTCGATTCGATAACAAATGACGAAAACGGACGGATTTCTCAGGTTTTTACTACATATGAACACTTTTGACATTCTCCCGTGCAACTCGGCTGCTAGTCCTCCTTTCATGCAGAATCTTAAGGTCCTAGCTCACGTCCAATGCACCAAAGCCAGCTAAAAAGTTAATAATCGATACCTAAAACTTGAATTGTACTACCTCTTACTAGCTATTACATCAACTTAGAAGCTTCATCTGTGTTCTACTATGGTGCTTTTAGTGTCTCCGCATACCGCAGCACGCGACATAGCTTTGCAGACGATAAGTACAACCGTTTCAGAGAGAAGAGCGGCCAATGTGACGATCTGGCATTAAGTCGATTCGATAACAAATGACGAAAACGGACGGATTTCTCAGGTTTTTACTACATATGAACACTTTTCACATTCTCCCGTGCAATTCGGCTGCTAGTCCTCCTTTCATGCAGAATCTTAAGGTCCTAGCTCATGTCCAAGGCACCAAAGCCAGCTAAAAAGTCAATAATCGATACCTAAAACTTGAGTTGTACTAATTCTTACTGGCTATTACATCATCTTAGAAGCTTCATCTGTGTTCTCCAATGGTGCTTTTAGTGTCTCCACATACCGCAGCACGCGACATAGCTTTCAGACGATAAGTACAACCGTTTCAGAGAAGCGCGGCCAATGTGACGATCTGGCTTTAAGTAGATTCCATAACGAATGACGAATACGGACTGATATCTCAGGTTTTTACTACATATGAACACTTTTCACAATCTCGCGTGCAATTCGGCTGCTAGTCCTCCTTTCATGCTGAATCTTATGGTCCTAGCTCATGTCCAAGGCACCAAAGCCAGCTAAATAGTCAATAATCGATACCTAAAACTTGAATTGTACTACCTCTTACTGGCTATTACATCAACGTAGAAGCTTCATCTGTGTTCTACTATGGTGCCTTAAGTGTCTCCGCATACCGCAGCACGCGACATAGCATTGCAGACGATAAGTACAACAGCGTCAGAGGGAAGAGCGGCCAATGTGACGATCTGGCTTTAAGTCGATTCCATAACAAATGACAAAACCGGACGGATTTCTCAGGTTTTTACTATATATGAACACTTTTCACATTCTCCCGTGCAACTCAGCTGCTAACCCTCCTTTCATGCAGAATCATTAAGGTCCTAGCTCATGTGCAAGGCACCAAAGCCAGCTAAAAGTAAATAATCGATACCTAAAACTGGTATTGTACTAATTCTTACTGGCTATTACATCATCTTAGAAGCTTCATCTGTGTTCTACTATGGTGCTTTTAGTGTCTCCGCATACCACAGCACGCGACATAGCTTTCAGACGATAAGTACAACCGTTTCGGAGAGAAGAGCGGCCAATGTGACGATCTGGCTTTAAGTCGATTCGATAACAAATGACAAAACGGACGGACTTCTCTGGTTTTTACTACATATGAACACTTTCACATTCTCCCGTGCAACTCGGCTGCTAGTCCTCCTTTCATGCAGAATCTTAAGGTCCTAGCTCATGTCCAAGGCACCAAAGCCAGCTAAAAAGTCAATAATCGATATCTAAAATTCCAATTGTACTACTTCTTACTAGCTATTACATCAACTTAGAAGCTTAATCTCTGTTCTACTATGGTGCTTTTAGTGTCTCCACATACCGCAGCACGCGACATAGCTTTGCAGACGATAAGTACAACCGTTTCAGAGAGAAGAGCAGCCAATGTGACGATCTGGCTTTAGGACGAATCGATAACCAATGACGAAAACGTATGGATTTCTCAGGTTTTTACTACATATGAACACTTTTCACATTCTCCCGTACAACTCGGCTACTAGTCCTTCTTTCATGCAGAATCTTAAGGTCCTAGCTCATGTCCAAGCACCAAAGCCAGCTACAAAGTCAATAATCGATACCTAAAACTTGAATTGTACTACTTCTTACTGGCTATTACATCAACTTAGAAGCTTCATCTGTGTTCTACTATGGTGCATTTAGTGTCTCTGCATACCGCAGCACGCGACATAGCTTTGCAGACGATAAGTACAACCGTTTCAGAGAGGAGAGCGGCCAATGTGTCGATCAGGCTTTAAGTCGATTCGATAACAAACGACGAAAGCGGACGGATTTCTCAGGTTTTTACTACATATGAACACTTTTCACATTCTCCAGTGCAACTCGGCTGCTAGTCCTGCTTTCATGCAGAATCTTAAGGTCCTAGCTCATGTCCAAGGCACCAAAGCCAGCTAAAAAGTCAATAATCGATACCTAAAACTGGAATTGTACTACTTCTTACTGGCTATTACATCAACTTAGAAGCTTCATCTGTGTTCTACTATGGTGCTTTTTTTGTCTCCGCATACCGCAGCACGCGACATAGCTTTCAGACGATAAGTACAGCCGTTTCAGAGAGAAGGGCGGACAATGTTACGATCTGGCCTTTAGTCGACTCGATAACAAAAGACGAAAACGGACGGATTTCTCAGGTTAATACTACATATGAGCACATTTCACATTCTCCCGTGCAACTTTTCTGCTAGTCTCCCTCTCATGCAGATTCTTAGGGTCCTAGCTCATGTCCAAGGCACCAAAGAAAGCTACAAAGTCAATAATCGATACCTAAAACTTGAATTGTACTACTTCTTACTGGCTATCACATCAACTTAGAAGCTTCATCTGTGTCCTACTAAGGTGATTTTAGTGTCTCCACAAACCGCAGCACGCGACATAGCTTTGCAGACGATAAGTACAACCGTTTCAGAGAGAAGAGCGGCCAATGTGACGATCCGGCTTTAAATCGATTCGGTAATATATGACGATAACGAACGGATTTCTCAGGTTTTTACTACATATGAACACTTTTCACATTCTCCCATGCATCTCGGCTGCTAGTCCTCCTTTCATGCAGAATCTTAGGGTCCTAGCTCATGTCCAAGGCACCAAAGCCGGCTAAAAATTTAATAATCGATACCTTAAACTTGAATTGTACTACCTCTTACTGGCTATTACATCAACTTATAAGCTTCATCTGTGTTCTACTATGGTGCTTTTAGTGTCTCCACATACCGCAGCACTCGACATAGCTTTGCAGACGATAAGTACAACCGTTTCAGAGAGAAGAGCGGCCAATGTGACAATCTGGCTTCAATTCGGTCCGATAACAAATGACGAAAACGGTCGGATTTCTCAGGTTTTTACTACATATGAACATTTTTCACATTCTCACGTGCAAGGCGGCTGTTAGTCCTCCTTTCATGCAGAATCTTAAGGTCCTAGCTCATGTCCAAGGCACCAAAGCCAGCTAAAAAGTCAATAATCGATCCCCAAATCTTGAATTGTACTACTTCTTACTGGCTATTACATCAACTTAGAAGCTTCATCTGTGTTCGACTATGGTTATATTGGTGTCTCCGCATTCCGCAGCACGCGACATAGCTTTGCAGACGATAAGTACAACCGTTTCAGAGAGAAGAGTGGCCAATGTGACGATCCGGCTTTAAGTCGATTCGATAAAAAATGACGAAAATGCACGGATTTCTCAGGTTTTTACTACATATGAAAACTTTTCACATCCAAACGTGCAGCTCGGCTGCTAGTCCTCCTTTCATGCAGAATCTTAAGGTCCTAGCTCATGTCCAAGGCACCAAAGCCAGCTAAAAAGTCAATAATCGATATCTAAAATTTCAATTGTACTACTTCTTACTA
Organism: Schistocerca gregaria; assembly: GCF_023897955.1. Classification (NCBI taxonomy): domain Eukaryota; kingdom Metazoa; phylum Arthropoda; class Insecta; order Orthoptera; family Acrididae; genus Schistocerca; species Schistocerca gregaria. The sequence goes on along the minus strand of NC_064930.1, from coordinate 133,353,125 downwards.
GCTATTACATCAACTTAGAAGCTTCATCTGTGTTCTACTATGGTACTTTTAGTGTCTCCGCATACTGCAGCACGCGACATAGCTTTGCAATCGATAAGTGCAACCGTTTGAGAGAGAAGAGCGGCCAATGTCACGATCTGGCTTTAGGTCGATTCCATAACAAATGACGAAAACGGACGGATTTCTCAGGTTTTTACTACATATGAACACTTTTCACATTCTCCCGTGCAACTCGGCTGCTAACCATCCTTTCATGCAGAATCTTAAGGTCCTAGCTCATGTCCAAGTCACCAAAACCAGCTAAAAGTCAATAATCGATACCCAAAACTGGTATTGTACTAATTCTTACTGGCTATTACATCATCTTAGAAGCTTCATCTGTGTTCTACTATGGTGCTTTTAGTGTCTCCGCATACCGCAGCACGCGACATAGCTTTCAGACGATAAGTACAACCGTTTCGGAGAGAAGAGCGGCCAATGTGACGATCTGGCTTTAAGTCGATTCGATAACAAATGACAAAACGGACGGACATCTCAGGTTTTTACTACATATGAACACTTTTCACATTCTCCCGTGCAACTCGGCTGCTAGTCCTCCTTTCATGCAGAATCTTAAGGTCCTAGCTCATGTCCAAGGCACCAAAGCCAGCTAAAAAGTCAATAATCGATATCTAAAATTCCAATTGCACTACTTCTTACTAGCTATTACATCAACTTAGAAGCTTCATCTGTGTTCTACTATGGTGCTTTTAGTGTCTCCGCATACCGCAGCACGCGACATAGCATTGCAGACGATAAGTACAAGCGTTTCAGAGAGAAGAGCGGCCAATTTGACGATCTGGCTTTAAGTCGATTCGATAACAAATGACGAAAACGGACGGATTTCTCAGGTTTTTACTACATATGAACACTTTTGACATTCTCCCGTGCAACTCGGCTGCTAGTCCTCCTTTCATGCAGAATCTTAAGGTCCTAGCTCACGTCCAATGCACCAAAGCCAGCTAAAAAGTTAATAATCGATACCTAAAACTTGAATTGTACTACCTCTTACTAGCTATTACATCAACTTAGAAGCTTCATCTGTGTTCTACTATGGTGCTTTTAGTGTCTCCGCATACCGCAGCACGCGACATAGCTTTGCAGACGATAAGTACAACCGTTTCAGAGAGAAGAGCGGCCAATGTGACGATCTGGCATTAAGTCGATTCGATAACAAATGACGAAAACGGACGGATTTCTCAGGTTTTTACTACATATGAACACTTTTCACATTCTCCCGTGCAATTCGGCTGCTAGTCCTCCTTTCATGCAGAATCTTAAGGTCCTAGCTCATGTCCAAGGCACCAAAGCCAGCTAAAAAGTCAATAATCGATACCTAAAACTTGAGTTGTACTAATTCTTACTGGCTATTACATCATCTTAGAAGCTTCATCTGTGTTCTCCAATGGTGCTTTTAGTGTCTCCACATACCGCAGCACGCGACATAGCTTTCAGACGATAAGTACAACCGTTTCAGAGAAGCGCGGCCAATGTGACGATCTGGCTTTAAGTAGATTCCATAACGAATGACGAATACGGACTGATATCTCAGGTTTTTACTACATATGAACACTTTTCACAATCTCGCGTGCAATTCGGCTGCTAGTCCTCCTTTCATGCTGAATCTTATGGTCCTAGCTCATGTCCAAGGCACCAAAGCCAGCTAAATAGTCAATAATCGATACCTAAAACTTGAATTGTACTACCTCTTACTGGCTATTACATCAACGTAGAAGCTTCATCTGTGTTCTACTATGGTGCCTTAAGTGTCTCCGCATACCGCAGCACGCGACATAGCATTGCAGACGATAAGTACAACAGCGTCAGAGGGAAGAGCGGCCAATGTGACGATCTGGCTTTAAGTCGATTCCATAACAAATGACAAAACCGGACGGATTTCTCAGGTTTTTACTATATATGAACACTTTTCACATTCTCCCGTGCAACTCAGCTGCTAACCCTCCTTTCATGCAGAATCATTAAGGTCCTAGCTCATGTGCAAGGCACCAAAGCCAGCTAAAAGTCAATAATCGATACCTAAAACTGGTATTGTACTAATTCTTACTGGCTATTACATCATCTTAGAAGCTTCATCTGTGTTCTACTATGGTGCTTTTAGTGTCTCCGCATACCACAGCACGCGACATAGCTTTCAGACGATAAGTACAACCGTTTCGGAGAGAAGAGCGGCCAATGTGACGATCTGGCTTTAAGTCGATTCGATAACAAATGACAAAACGGACGGACTTCTCTGGTTTTTACTACATATGAACACTTTCACATTCTCCCGTGCAACTCGGCTGCTAGTCCTCCTTTCATGCTGAATCTTAAGGTCCTAGCTCATGTCCAAGGCACCAAAGCCAGCTAAAAAGTCAATAATCGATATCTAAAATTCCAATTGTACTACTTCTTACTAGCTATTACATCAACTTAGAAGCTTAATCTCTGTTCTACTATGGTGCTTTTAGTGTCTCCACATACCGCAGCACGCGACATAGCTTTGCAGACGATAAGTACAACCGTTTCAGAGAGAAGAGCAGCCAATGTGACGATCTGGCTTTAGGACGAATCGATAACCAATGACGAAAACGTATGGATTTCTCAGGTTTTTACTACATATGAACACTTTTCACATTCTCCCGTACAACTCGGCTACTAGTCCTTCTTTCATGCAGAATCTTAAGGTCCTAGCTCATGTCCAAGCACCAAAGCCAGCTACAAAGTCAATAATCGATACCTAAAACTTGAATTGTACTACTTCTTACTGGCTATTACATCAACTTAGAAGCTTCATCTGTGTTCTACTATGGTGCATTTAGTGTCTCTGCATACCGCAGCACGCGACATAGCTTTGCAGACGATAAGTACAACCGTTTCAGAGAGGAGAGCGGCCAATGTGACGATCTGGCTTCAAGTCGATTCCATAACAAATGACGAAAACGGACGGATTACTCAGGTTTTTACTACATATGAACACTTTTCACATTCTCCCGTGCAACTCAGCTGCTAGCCCTCCTTTCATGCAGAATCTTAAGGTCCTAGCTCATGTCCAAGGCACCAAAGCCAGCTAAAAGTCAATAATCGATACCTTAAACTGGTATTGTACTAATTCTTACTGGCTATTACACCATCTTAGAAGCTTCATCTGTGTTCTACTATGTTGCTTTTAGTGTCTCCGCATACCGCAGCACGCGACATAGCTTTCAGACGATAAATACAACCGTTTCAGAGAAGAGAGCGGGCAATGTGACGATCTGGCTTTAAGTCGATTCGATAACAAATGAAGAAAACCGACGGATTTATCAGGTTTTTACCACATATGAACACTTTTCACATTCTCCCGTGCAACTCGGCTGCTAGTCCTCCTTTCATGCAGAATCTTAAGGTCCTAGCTCATGTCCAAGGCACCAAAGCCAGCTAAAAAGTCAATAATCGATATCTAAAATTTCAATTGTACTACTTCTTACTAGCTATTACATCAACTTAGAAGCTTCATCTGTGTTCTACTATGGTGCTTTTCGTGTCTCCGAATACCGCAGCACGCGACATAGCTTTGCAGACGATAAGTACAACCGTTTCAGAGAGAAGAGCGCCCAATGTGACGATCTGGCTTTAAGTCGTTTCGATAACAAATGACGAAAACGGACGGATTTCTCAGGTTTTTACTACATATGAACACCTTTCACATTCTCCCGTGCAACTCGGCTGCTAGTCCTCCTTTCATACAGAATCTTAAGGTCCTAGCTCATGTCCAAGGCACCAAAGCCAGCTGAAAGTCAATAATCGATAAGTAAAACTTGAATTGTACTACTTCTTACTGGCTATTACATCAAATTAGAAGCTTGATCTGTGTTCTACTATGGTGCCTTTAGTGTCTCCGCATACCGCAGCAACGCGACATAGCTTTGCAGACGATAAGTACAACCGTTTTAGAGAGGAGAGCGGCCAATGTGACGATCTGGCTTCAAGTCGATTCCATAACAAATGACGAAAACGGACGGATTTCTCAGGTTTTTACTACATATGAACACTTTTCACATTCTCCCGTGCAACTCAGCTGCTAGCCCTCCTTTCATGCAGAATCTTAAGGTCCTAGCTCATGTCCAAGGCACCAAAGCCAGCTAAAAGTCAATAATCGATACCTTAAACTGGTATTGTACTAATTCTTACTGGCTTTTACATCATCTTAGAAGCTTCATCTGTGTTCTACTATGTTGCTTTTAGTGTCTCCGCATACCGCAGCACGCGACATAGCTTTCAGACGATAAATACAACCGTTTCAGAGAAGAGAGCGGGCAATGTGACGATCTGGCTTTAAGTCGATTCGATAACAAATGAAGAAAACCGACGGATTTATCAGGTTTTTACCACATATGAACACTTTTCACATTCTCCCGTGCAACTCGGCTGCTAGTCCTCCTTTCATGCAGAATCTTAAGGTCCTAGCTCATGTCCAAGGCACCAAAGCCAGCTAAAAAGTCAATAATCGATATCTAAAATTTCAATTGTACTACTTCTTACTAGCTATTACATCAACTTAGAAGCTTCATCTGTGTTCTACTATGGTGCTTTTCGTGTCTCCGAATACCGCAGCACGCGACATAGCTTTGCAGACGATAAGTACAACCGTTTCAGAGAGAAGAGCGCCCAATGTGACGATCTGGCTTTAAGTCGATTCGATAACAAATGACGAAAACGGACGGATTTCTCAGGTTTTTACTACATATGAACACCTTTCACATTCTCCCGTGCAACTCGGCTGCTAGTCCTCCTTTCATACAGAATCTTAAGGTCCTAGCTCATGTCCAAGGCACCAAAGCCAGCTGAAAGTCAATAATCGATAAGTAAAACTTGAATTGTACTACTTCTTACTGGCTATTACATCAAATTAGAAGCTTGATCTGTGTTCTACTATGGTGCCTTTAGTGTCTCCGCATACCGCAGCAACGCGACATAGCTTTGCAGACGATAAGTACAACCGTTTCAGAGAGTAGAGCGGAAAATGTGACGATCTGGCTTTAAGTCGATTCGATAACAAATGACGAAAACGGTCGGATTTCTCAGGTTTTTACTACATATGAACACATTTCACATTCTGACGTGCAAGGCGGCTGTTAGTCCTCCTTTCATACAGAATCTTAAGGTCCTAGCTCATATCCAAGGCAACAAAGCCAGCTAAAAAGTCAATAATCGATACCTAAAACTGGTATTGTACTAATTCTTACTGGCTATTACATCATCTTAGAAGCTTCATCTCTGTTCTACTATGGTGCTTTTAGTGTCTCCGCATACCGCAGCACGCGACATAGCTTTCAGACGATAAGTACAACCGTTTCAAGGAGAAGAGCGGCCAATGTGACGATCTGGCTTTAAGTCGATTCGACAATAAATGACGAAAACGGACGGATTTCACAGGTTTTTACTACTTATGAACACTTTTCACATTCTCCCATGCAACTCGGCTGCTAGTCCTCCTTTCATGCAGAATTTTAAGGTCCTAGCTCATGTCCAAGGCACCAAAGCCAGCTAAAAGTCAATAATCGATACCTTAAACTGGTATTGTACTAATTCTTACTGGCTATTACATCATCTTAGAAGCTTCATCTGTGTTCTACTATGTTGCTTTTAGTGTCTCCGCATACCGCAGCACGCGACATAGCTTTCAGACGATAAATACAACCGTTTCAGAGAAGAGAGCGGGCAATGTGACGATCTGGCTTTAAGTCGATTCGATAACAAATGAAGAAAACCGACGGATTTATCAGGTTTTTACCACATATGAACACTTTTCACATTCTCCCGTGCAACTCGGCTGCTAGTCCTCCTTTCATGCAGAATCTTAAGGTCCTAGCTCATGTCCAAGGCACCAAAGCCAGCTAAAATGTCAATAATCGATATCTAAAATTTCAATTGTACTACTTCTTACTAGCTATTACATCAACTTAGAAGCTTCATCTGTGTTCTACTATGGTGCTTTTCGTGTCTCCGAATACCGCAGCACGCGACATAGCTTTGCAGACGATAAGTACAACCGTTTCAGAGAGAAGAGCGCCCAATGTGACGAACTGGCTTTAAGTCGATTCGATAACAAATGACGAAAACGGACGGATTTCTCAGGTTTTTACTACATATGAACACCTTTCACATTCTCCCGTGCAACTCGGCTGCTAGTCCTCCTTTCATACAGAATCTTAAGGTCCTAGCTCATGTCCAAGGCACCAAAGCCAGCTGAAAGTCAATAATCGATAAGTAAAACTTGAATTGTACTACTTCTTACAGGCTATTACATCAAATTAGAAGCTTGATCTGTGTTCTACTATGGTGCCTTTAGTGTCTCCGCATACCGCAGCAACGCGACATAGCTTTGCAGACGATAAGTACAACCGTTTCAGAGAGTAGAGCGGAAAATGTGACGATCTGGCTTTAAGTCGATTCGATAACAAATGACGAAAACGGTCGGATTTCTCAGGTTTTTACTACATATGAACACATTTCACATTCTGACGTGCAAGGCGGCTGTTAGTCCTCCTTTCATACAGAATCTTAAGGTCCTAGCTCATATCCAAGGCACCAAAGCCAGCTAAAAAGTCAATAATCGATACCTAAAACTGGTATTGTACTAATTCTTACTGGCTATTACATCATCTTAGAAGCTTCATCTGTGTTCTACTATGGTGCTTTTAGTGTCTCCGCATACCGCAGCACGCGACATAGCTTTCAGACGATAAGAACAACCGTTTCAGAGAGAAGAGCGACCAATGTGACGATCTGGCTTTAAGTCGATTCGACAACAAATGACGAAAACGGACGGATTTCACAGGTTTTTACTACTTATGAACACTTTTCACATTCTCCCATGCAACTCGGCTGCTAGTCCTCCTTTCATGCAGAATCTTAAGGTCCTAGCTCATGTCCAAGGCACCAAAGCCAGCTGAAAGTCAATAATCGATAAGTAAAACTTGAATTGTACTACTTCTTACTGGCTATTACATCAACTTAGAAGCTTCATCCGTGTTTTACTATGGTATTTTTAGTGTCTCCGCATACCGCAGCACACGACATAGCTTTGCAGACGATAAGTACAACCGTTTCAGAGACAAGGGCGGACAATGTGACGATCTGGCTTTAAGTCGATTCGATAACAAAAGACGAAAACGGACGGATTTCTCAGGTTAAAACTACATATTAACACATTTCACGTTCTCCCGTGCAACTTTTCTGCTAGTCCTCCTCTCATGCAGATTCGTAAGGTCATAGCTCATGTCCAAGGCACCAAAGCCAGCTAAAAAGTCAATAATCGATACCTAAAACTTGAATTGTACTACTTCTTACTCTCTATTACATCATATTAGAGGCTTCATCTGTGTTCTACTATGGTGCTTTTAGTGTCTCCGCATACCGCAGCACGCGACATAGCTTTGCAGACGATAAGTACAACCGTTTCAGAGAGAAGAGCGGCCAATGTGACGATCTGGCATTAAGTCGATTCGATAACAAATGACGAAAACGGACGGATTTCTCAGGTTTTTACTACATATGAACACTTTTCACATTCTCCCGTGCAACTCGGCTGCTAGTCCTCCTTTCATGCAGAATCTTAAGGTCCTAGCTCACGTCCAATGCACCAAAGCCAGCTAAAAAGTCAATAATCGATACCTAAAACTTGAGTTGTACTAATTCTTACTGGCTATTACATCATCTTAGAAGCTTCATCTGTGTTCTCCTATGGTGCTTTTAGTGTCTCCACATACCGCAGCACGCGACATAGCTTTCAGACGATAAGTACAACCGTTTCAGAGAGAAGAGCGGCCAATGTGACGATCTGGCATTAAGTCGATTCGATAACAAATGACGAAAACGGACGGATTTCTCAGGTTTTTACTACATATGAACACTTTTCACATTCTCCCGTGCAACTCGGCTGCTAGTCCTCCTTTCATGCAGAATCTTAAGGTCCTAGCTCATGTCCAAGGCACCAAAGCCAGCTAAAAAGTCAATAATCGATACCTAAAACTTGAGTTGTACTAATTCTTACTGGCTATTACATCATCTTAGAAGCTTCATCTGTGTTCTCCTATGGTGCTTTTAGTGTCTCCACATACCGCAGCACGCGACATAGCTTTCAGACGATAAGTACAACCGTTTCAGAGAAGAGCGGCCAATGTGACGATCTGGCTTTAAGTAGATTCCATAACTAATGACGAATACGGACGGATTTCTCAGGTTTTTACTACATATGAACACTTTTCACAATCTCGCGTGCAATTCGGCTGCTAGTCCTCCTTTCATGCTGAATCTTATAGTCCTAGCTCATGTCCAAGGCACCAAAGCCAGCTAAAAAGTCAATAATCGATACCTAAAACTTGAATTGTACTACCTCTTACTGGCTATTACATCAACGTAGAAGCTTCATCTGTGTTCTACTATGGTGCCTTAAGTGTCTCAACATACCGCAGCACGCGACATAGCATTGCAGACGATAAGTACAACAGCTCCAGAGGGAAGAGCGGCCAATGTGACGATCTGGCTTTAAGTCGATTCCATAACAAATGACGTATACGGACGGATTTCTCAGGTTTTTACTACATATGAACACTTTTCACAATCTCGCGTGCAATTCGGCTGCTAGTCCTCTTTTCATGCAGAATCTTAAGGTCCTAGCTCATGTCCAAGGCACCAAAGCCAGCTAAAACGTCAATAATCGATACCTAAAACTTGAATTGTACTACTTCTTACTGGTTATTACATCAACTTAGAACTTCATCTGTGTTCTACTATGGTTCTTTTAGTGTCTCCACATACCGCAGCACGCGACATAGCTTTGCAGACGATAAGTACAACCGTTTCAGAGAGAAGAGCGGCCAATGTGTCGATCTGGCTTTAAGTCGATTCGATAACAAATGACGAAAACGGACGGATTTCTCAGGTTTTTACTACATATGAACACTTTTCACAATCTCCCGTGCAATTCGGCTGCTAGTCCTCCTTTCATGCAGAATCTTAAGGTCCTAGCTCATGTCCAAGGCACCAAAGCCAGCTAAAAAGTCAATAATCGATACCTAGAACTGGTATTGTACTATTTCTTACTGGCTATTACATCATCTTAGAAGCTTCATCTGTGTTGTACTATGGTGCTTTTAGTGTCTCCGCATACCGCAGCACGCGACATAGCTTTCAGACGATAAGTACAACCGTTTCAGGGAGAAGAGCGGCCAATGTGACGATCTGGCTTTAAGTCGATTCGATAACAAATGACGAAAACGGACGGATTTCTCAGGTTTTTACTACATATGAACACTTTTCACATTCTCCCGATCAACTCGGCTGCTAGTCCTCCTTTCATGCAGAATCTTAAGGTCCTAGCTCATGTCCAAAGCACCAAAGCCAGCTAAAAAGGCAATAATCGATACCTAAAACTTGAATTGTACTACTTCTTACTGGCTATTACATCAACTTAGAAGCTTCATCTGTGTTCTACTATGGTGATTTTAGTGTCTCCGCATACCGCAGCACGCGACATAGCTTTCAGACGATAAGTACAACCGTTTCAGAGACAAGAGCTGCCAATGTGACGATCTGGCTTTAAGTCGATTCGATAACAAATGACGAAAACGGACGGATTTCACAGGTTTTTACTACATATGAACACTTTTCACATTCTCCCGTGCAACTCGGCTGCTAGTCCTCCTTTCATGCAGAATCTTAAGGTCCTAGCTCACGTCCAATGCACCAAAGCCAGCTAAAAAGTCAATAATCGATACCTAAAACTTGAGTTGTACTACCTCTTACTGGCTATTACATCAACGTAGAAGCTTCATCTGTGTTCTACTATGGTGCCTTAAGTGTCTCAACATACCGCAGCACGCGACATAGCATTGCAGACGATAAGTACAACAGCTCCAGAGGGAAGATTGGCCAATGTGACGATCTGGCTTTAAGTCGATTCCATAACAAATGACGTATACGGACGGATTTCTCAGGTTTTTACTACATATGAACACTTTTCACAATCTCGCGTGCAATTCGGCTGCTAGTCCTCTTTTCATGCAGAATCTTAAGGTCCTAGCTCATGTCCAAGGCACCAAAGCCAGCTAAAACGTCAATAATCGATACCTAAAACTTGAATTGTACTACTTCTTACTGGTTATTACATCAACTTAGAACTTCATCTGTGTTCTACTATGGTTCTTTTAGTGTCTCCACATACCGCAGCACGCGACATAGCTTTGCAGACGATAAGTACAACCGTTTCAGAGAGAAGAGCGGCCAATGTGTCGATCTGGCTTTAAGTCGATACGATAACAAATGACGAAAACGGACGGATTTCTCAGGATTTTACTACATATGAACACTTTTCACAATCTCCCGTGCAATTCGGCTGCTAGTCCTCCTTTCATGCAGAATCTTAAGGTCCTAGCTCATGTCCAAGGCACCAAAGCCAGCTAAAAAGTCAATAATCGATACCTAAAACTGGTATTGTACTAATTCTTACTGGCTATTACATCATCTTAGAAGCTTCATCTGTGTTGTACTATGGTGCTTTTAGTGTCTCCGCATACCGCAGCACGCGACATAGCTTTCAGACGATAAGTACAACCGTTTCAGGGAGAAGAGCGGCCAATGTGACGATCTGGCTTTAAGTCGATTCGATAACAAATGACGAAAACGGACGGATTTCTCAGGTTTTTACTACATATGAACACTTTTCACATTCTCCCGATCAACTCGGCTGCTAGTCCTCCTTTCATGCAGAATCGTAAGGTCCTAGCTCATGTCCAAAGCACCAAAGCCAGCTAAAAAGGCAATAATCGATACCTAAAACTTGAATTGTACTACTTCTTACTGGCTATTACATCAACTTAGAAGCTTCATCTGTGTTCTACTATGGTGATTTTAGTGTCTCCGCATACCGCAGCACGCGACATAGCTTTCAGACGATAAGTACAACCGTTTCAGAGAGAAGAGCGCCCAATGTGACGATCTGGCTTTAAGTCGATTCGATAACAAATGACGGAAACGGACGGATTTCCCAGGTTTTTACTACATATGAACACTTTTCACATTTTCCCGTGCAATTCGGCTGCTGGTCCTCCTTTCATGCACAATCTTAAGGTCCTAGCTCCTGTCCAAGGCACCAAAGCCAGCTAAAAAGTCAATAATCGATCCCTAAAACTTGAGTTGTACTACTTCTTACTGGCTATTACATCAACTTAGAAGCTTCATCTGTGTTCTGCTATGGTGCTTTTAGAGTCTCCACATACCGCAGCACTGCGACATAGCTTTGCGGACGATAAGTACAACCGTTTCAGAGTGAAGAGCGGCCAATGTGACGATCTGGCTTTAAGTCGATTCGAAAACAAATGACGAAAACGGACGGATTTCACAGGTTTTTACTACATATGAACACTTTCCACATTCTCCCATGCATTTCGGCTGCTAGTCCTCCTTTCATGCAGAATCTTAAGGTCCTAGCTCATGTCCAAGGCACCAAAGCCAGCTAAAAAGTCAATAATCGATACCTAATACTGGTATTGTACTAATTCTTACTGGCTATTACATCATCTTAGAAGCTTCATCTGTGTTGTACTATGGTGCTTTTAGTGTCTCCGCATACCGCAGCACGCGACATAGCTTTCAGACGATAAGTACAACCGTTACAGAGAGAAGAGCGGCCAATGTGTCGATCTGGCTTTAAGTCGATTCGATAACAAGTGACGAAAACGGACGGATTTCTCAGGTTTTTACTACATATGAACACTTTTCACAATCTCCCGTGCAATTCGGCTGCTAGTCCTCCTTTCATGCAGAATCTTAAGGTCCTAGCTCATGTCCAAGGCACCAAAGCCAGCTAAAAAGTCAATAATCGATACCTAATACTGGTATTGTACTAATTCTTACTGGCTATTACATCATCTTAGAAGCTTCATCTGTGTTGTACTATGGTGCTTTTAGTGTCTCCGCATACCGCAGCACGCGACATAGCTTTCAGACGATAAGTACAACCGTTTCAGGGAGAAGAGCGGCCAATGTGACTATCTGGCTTTAAGTCGATTCGATAACAAATGACGAAAACGGACGGATTTCTCAGGTTTTTACTACATATGAACGATTTTCACATTCTCCCGATCAACTCGGCTGCTAGTCCTCCTTTCATGCAGAATCTTAAGGTCCTAGCTCATGTCCAAAGCACCAAAGCCTGCTAAAAAGTCAATAATCGATACCTAAAACTTGAATTGTACTACTTCTTACTGGCTATTACATCAACTTAGAAGCTTCATCTGTGTTCTACTATGGTGATTTTAGTGTCTCCGCATACCGCAGCACGCGACATAGCTTTCAGACGATAAGTACAACCGTTTCAGAGAGAAGGGCGGCCAATGTGACGATCTGGCATTAAGTCGATTCGATAACAAATGACGAAAACGGACGGATTTCTCAGGTTTTTACTACATATGAACACTTTTCACATTCTCCCGTGCAACGCGGCTGCTAGTCCTCCTTTAATGCAGAATCTTAAGGTCCTAGCTCATGTCCAAGGCACCAAAGCCATCTAAAAAGTCAATAATCGATACCTAAAACTGGTACTATTTCTTACTGGCTATTACATCATCTTAGAAGCTTCATCTGTGTTCTACTATGGTGCTTTTAGTGTCTCCGCATGCCACAGCACGCGACATAGCTTTCAGACGATAAGTACAACCGTTTCAGAGAGAAGAGCGGCAAATGTGACGATCTGGCTTTAAGTCGATTCGATAACAAATGACGGAAACGGACGGATTTCTCAGGTTTTTACTACATATGAACACTTTTCACATTCTCCCATGCAACTCGGCTGATAATCCTCCTTTCATGCAGAATCTTAAGGTCCTAGCTCATGTCCAAGGCACCAAAGCCAGCTAAAAAGTCAATAACCGATACCTAAAACTGGTCATGTACTAACCTTACTGGCTATTACATCATCTTTGAAGCTTCATCTGTGTTCTACTATGGTGCTTTTAGTGTCTTCGCATACCGCAGCACGCGACATAGCTTTCAGACGATAAGTACAACCGTTTCAGAGAGAGGAGCGGCCAATGTGACGATCTGGCTTTTAGTCGATTCAATAACAAATGACGAAAACGGACGGATTTCTCAGGTTTTTACTACATATGAACACTTTTCACATTCTCCCGTGCAACGCGGCTGCTAGACCTCCTTTAATGTAGAATCTTAAGGTCCTAGCTCATGTCCAAGGCACCAAAGCCAGCTAAAAAGTCAATAATCGATACCTAAAACTTGAATTGTACTACCCCTTACTGGCTATTACATCAACTTAGAAGCTTCATCTGTGTTCTACTATGGTGATTTTAGTGTCTCCACATACCGCAGCACGCGACATAGCTTTCAGACGATATGTAGAACCGTTTCAGAGAGAAGAGCGGCCAATGTGTCGATCTGGCTTTAAGTCGATTCGATAACAAATGACGAAAACGGACGGATTTCTCAGGTTTTTACTACATATGAACACTTTTCACATCCTCCTGTGCAACTCAGCTGCTAGTCCTCCTTTCATGCAGAATCTTAAGGTCCTAGCTCATGTCCAAGGCCCCAAAGCCAGCTAAAAAGTCAATAATCGATACCTAAAACTTGAATTGTACTACTTCTTACTGGCTATTACATCATCTTAGAAGCTTCACCTGTGTTCTACTATGGTGATTTTAGTGTCTCCACATACCGCAGCACGCGACATAGCTTTCAGACGATATGTAGAACCGTTTCAGAGAGAAGAGCGGCCAATGTGTGGATCTGGCTTTAAGTCGATTCGATAACAAATGACGAAAACGGACGGATTTCTCAGGTTTTTACTACATATGAACACTTTTCACATCCTCCTGTGCAACTCAGCTGCTACTCCTCCTTTCTTGCAGAATCTTAAGGTCCTAGCTCATGTCCAAGGCCCCAAAGCCAGCTAAAAAGTCAATAATCGATACCTAAAACTTGAATTGTACTACTTCTTACTATCTATTACATCATCTTAGAAGCTTCATCTGTGTTCTATTATGGTGCTTTTAGTGTCTCCGCATACCGCAGCACGCGACATAGCTTTCAGACGATAAGTACAACCGTTTCAGAGAGAAGAGGGGCCAATGTGACGACCTGGCTTTAAGTCGATTCGATAACAAATGACGAAAACGGACGGATTTCTCAGGTTTTTACTACATATGAACACTTTTCACATCCTCCTGTGCAACTCAGCTGCTAGTCCTCCTTTCATGCAGAATCTTAAGGTCCTAGCTCATGTCCAAGGCACCAAAGCCAGCTAAAAAGTCAATAATCGATACCTAAAACTTGAATTGTACTACTTCTTACTGGCTATTACATCATCTTAGAAGCTTCATCTGTGTTCTACTATGGTGCTTTTAGTGTCTCCGCATACCGCAGCACGCGACATAGCTTTCAGACGATAAGTACAACCGTTTCAGAGAGAAGAGCGGCCAATGTGGCGACCTGGCTTTAAGTCGATTCGATAACAAATGACGATAACGAACGAATTTCTGAGGTTTTTACTACGTATGAACGCTTTTCACATTCTCCCATGCAACTCGGCTGCTAGTCCTCCTTTCATGCAGAATCTTAAGGTCCTAGCTCATGTCCAAGGCAGCAAAGCCAGCGAAAAAATTAATAATCGATACCTAAAACTTGAGATGTACTACTTCTTACTGGCTATTACATCAACTTAGAAGCTTCATCTGTGTTCTACTATGGTGATTTTAGTGTCTCCGCATGCCGCAGCACGCGACATAGCTTTGCAGACGATAAGTACAACCGTTTCAGAGAGAAGAGCGGCCAATGTGATGACCTGGCTTTAAGTTGATTCCGTAACAAATGACGAAAACGGACGGATTTCTCAGGTTTTTACTACATATGAACACTTTTCACATTCTCCAGTGCAATTCGGCTGCTAGTCTTCCGTTCATGCAAAATCTTAAGGTCCTAGCTCATGTCCAAGGCACCAAAGCCACTTAAAAAGTCAATAATCGATACCTAAAACTGGTATTGTACTAATTCTTACTGGCTATTACATCATCTTATAAGCTTCATCTGTGTTCTACTATGGGGCTTTTAGTGTCTCCGCATACCGCAGCACGCGACATAGCTTTCAGACGATAAGTACAACCGTTTCAGAGAGAAGAGCGGCCAATGTGACGATATGGCTTTAAGTTGATTCGATAACAAATGACGAAAACGGACGGATTTCTCAGGTTTTTACTACATATGAACACTTTTAACATTCTCCCTTGCTACTCGGCTGCTAGTCCTCCTTTCATGCAGAATCTTATGGTCCTAGCTCATGTCCAAGGCACCAAAGCCAGCTAAATTGTCAATAATCGATACCTAAAACTTGAGTTGTACTACTTCTTACTAGCTATTACATCAACTTAGAAGTTTCATCTGTGTTCTACAATGGTGCTTTTAGTGTCTCCACATACCGCAGCACGCGACATAGCTTTGCAGACGATAAGTACAACCGTTTCAGAGAGAAGAGCGGCTAAAGTGACGATCTGGCTTTCAGTCGATTCGATAACAAATGACGAAAACGGACGGATTTCTCAGGTTTTTACTACATATGAACACTTTTCACATTCTCCCTTGCTACTCGGCTGCTAGTCCTCCTTTCATGCAGAATCTTAAGGTCCTAGCTCATGTCCAAGGCACCAAAGAAAGGTAAAAAGTCAATAAACGATATCTAAAACTTGAATTGTACTACTTCTTACTGGCTATTACATCAACTTAGAAGCTTCATCTGTGTTCTACTATGGTGCTTTTAGTGCCTCCACATACCGCAGCTCGCGACATAGCTTTGCAGACGATAAGTACAACCGTTTCAGAGAGAAGAGCGGCCAATGTGACGATCTGGCTTTAAGACGATTCGGTAACTAATGACGAAAACGGACGGATTTCTCAGGTTTTTACTACATATGAACACTTTTCACCTTCTCCCGTGCAACTTGGCTGCTAGTCCTCCTTTCATGCAGAATCTTAAGGTCTTAGCTCACGTCCAATGCACCAAAGCCAGCAAAAAAGTCAATAATCGATACCTAAAACTTGGATTGTACTACTTCTTACTGGCTATTACATCAACTTAGAAGCTTCATCTGTGTTCTGCTATGGTGCTATTAGTGTCTCCGCATAACGCAGCACGCGACATAGCTTTGCAGGCGATAAGTACAACCGTTTCAGAGCGAAGAGCGGCCAATGTGACGATCTGGCTTTAAGTCGATTCGATAACAAATGACGAAAACGGACGGATGTCTCAGGTTTTTACTACATATGACCACTTTTCACATCCTCCCGTGCAACTCGGCTGCTAGTCCTCCTTTCATGCAGAATCTTAAGGTCCTAGCTCACGTCCAAGGCACCAAAGCCAGCTAAAAAGTCAATAATCGATACCTAAATCTGGTATTGTACCAATTCTTACTGGCTATTACATCATCTTAGAAGCTTCATCTGTGTTCCACTATGGTGCTTTTAGTGTCTCCGCATACTGCAGCACGCGACATAGCTTTCAGACGATAAGTACAACCGTTTCAGAGAGAAGAGTGGCCAATGTGACGATCTGGCTTTAAGTCGATTCGATAACAAATGACGAAAACGGAAGGATTTATCAGGTTTTTACTACATATGAACACTTTTCACATTCTCCCGTGCAACTCGGCTGCTAGTCCTCCTTTCATGCAGAATCTTATGGTCCTAGCTCATGTCCAAGGCACCAAAGCCAGCTAAAAAGTCAATAATCGATACCTAGAACTTGAGTTGTACTACTCCTTACTGGCTATTACATTATCTTAGAAGCTTCATCTGTGTTCTACTATGGTGCTTTTAGTGTCTCCGCATACCGCAGCACGCGACATAGCTTTCAGACGATAAGTACAACCGATTCAGAGAGAAGAGCGGCCAATGTGACGATCTGGCTCTAAGTCGATTCGATAACAAATGACGAATACAGACAGATTTCTCAGGTTTTTACTACATATGAATACTTTTCACACCCTCTCGTGCAACTCGGCATGCTAGTCCTCGTTTCATGCAGAATCTTATGGTCCTAGCTCATGTCCAAGGCACCAAAGCCAGCTAAAAAGTCAATAATCGATATCTAGAACTTGAGATGTACTACTTCTTACTGGCTATTACATCAACTTAGAAGCTTCATCTGTGTTCTACTATGGTGCTTTTAGAGTCTCCACACACCGCAACACGCGACATAGCTTTGCAGACGATATGTACAACCGTTTCAGACAGAAGAGCGGCCAATGTGACGACCTGGCTTTAAGTCGATTCGATAACAAATGACGGAAACGGACGGATTTCTCAGGTTTTTACTACATATGAACACTTTCCACATTCTCCCGTGCAACTCGCCTGCTAGTCCTCCTTTCATGCAGAATCTTAAGGTCCTAGCTCATGTCCAAGGCACCAAAGCCAGCTAAAAAGTCAATAATCGATACCTAAAACTTGAATTGTACTACTTCTTACTGGCTATTACATCATCTTAGAAGCTTCATCTGTGTTCTACAATGGTGCTTTTAGTGTCTCCGCATACCGCAGCACGCGACATAGCTTTCAGACGATAAGTACAACCGTTTCAGGGAGAAGAGCAGCTAATGTGACGATCTGGCTTTAAGTCGATTCGATAACAAATGACGAAAACGGACGGATTTCTCAGGTTTTTACTACATATGAACACTTTTCACATTCTCTCGTGCAACTCGGCTGCTAGTCCTCGTTTCATGCAGAATCGTATGGTCCTAGCTCATGTCCAAGGCACCAAAGCCAGCTAAAAAGTCAATATTCGATACCTAGTACTTGAGATGTACTACTTCTTACTGGCTATTACATCAACTTAGAAACTTCATCTGTGTTCTACTATGGTGCTTTTAGTGCTTCCACATATCGCAGCACGCGACATAGCTTTGCAGACGATAAGTACAACAGTTTCAGAGAGAAGAGCGGCCAATGTGACGATCTGGCTTTAAGTCGATTCGATAACAAATGACGAAAACGGACGGATGTCTCAGGTTTTTACTACATATGAACACTTTTCACATCCTCCCGTGCAACTCGGCTGCTAGTCCTCCTTTCATGCAGAATCTTATGGTCCTAGCTCATTTCCAAGGCACCAAAGCCAGCTAAAAAGTCAATAATCGATACCTAGAACTTGAGTTGTACTACTTCTTACTGGCTATTACATCATCTTAGAAGCTTCATCTGTGTTCTACTATGGTGCTTTTAGTGTCTCCGCATACTGCAGCACGCGACATAGCTTTCAGACGATAAGTACAACCGTTTCAGAGAGAAGAGTGGCCAATGTGACGATCTGGCTTTAAGTCGATTCGATAACAAATGACGAAAACGGACGGATTTCTCAGGTTTTTACTACATATGAATACTTTTCACATTCTCCCGTGCAACTCGGCTGCTAGTCCTCCTTTCATGCAGAATCTTATGGTCCTAGCTCATGTCCAAGGCACCAAAGCCAGCTAAAAAGTCAATAATCGATATCTAGAACTTGAGATGTACTACTTCTTACTGGCTATTACATCAACTTAGAAGCTTCATCTGTGTTCTACTATGGTGCTTTTAGAGTCTCCACACACCGCAACACGCGACATAGCTTTGCAGACGATATGTACAACCGTTTCAGACAGAAGAGCGGCCAATGTGACGACCTGGCTTTAAGTCGATTCGATAACAAATGACGGAAACGGACGGATTTCTCAGGTTTTTACTACATATGAACACTTTCCACATTCTCCCGTGCAACTCGCCTGCTAGTCCTCCTTTCATGCAGAATCTTAAGGTCCTAGCTCATGTCCAAGGCACCAAAGCCAGCTAAAAAGTCAATAATCGACACTTAAAACTTGAATTGTACTACTTCTTACTGGTTATTACATCAACTTAGAAGCTTCATCTGTGTTCTACAATGGTGCTTTTAGTGTCTCCGCATACCGCAGCACGCGACATAGCTTTCAGACGATAAGTACAACCGTTTCAGGGAGAAGAGCAGCTAATGTGACGATCTGGCTTTAAGTCGATTCGATAACAAATGACGAAAACGGACGGATTTCTCAGGTTTTTACTACATATGAACACTTTTCACATTCTCTCGTGCAACTCGGCTGCTAGTCCTCGTTTCATGCAGAATCGTATGGTCCTAGCTCATGTCCAAGGCACCAAAGCCAGCTAAAAAGTCAATATTCGATACCTAGTACACTTTTCACATCCTCCCGTGCAACTCGGCTGCTAGTCCTCCTTTCATGCAGAATCTTATGGTCCTAGCTCATTTCCAAGGCACCAAAGCCAGCTAAAAAGTCAATAATCGATACCTAGAACTTGAGTTGTACTACTTCTTACTGGCTATTACATCATCTTAGAAGCTTCATCTGTGTTCTACTATGGTGCTTTTAGTGTCTCCGCATACTGCAGCACGCGACATAGCTTTCAGACGATAAGTACAACCGTTTCAGAGAGAAGAGTGGCCAATGTGACGATCTGGCTTTAAGTCGATTCGATAACAAATGACGAAAACGGACGGATTTCTCAGGTTTTTACTACATATGAACACTTTTCACATTCTCCCGTGCAACTCGGCTGCTAGTCCTCCTTTCATGCAGAATCTTATGGTCCTAGCTCATTTCCAAGGCACCAAAGCCAGCTAAAAAGTCAATAATCGATACCTAGAACTTGAGTTGTACTACTTCTTACTGGCTATTACATCATCTTAGAAGCTTCATCTGTGTTCTACTATGGTGCTTTTAGTGTCTCCGCATACCGCAGCACGCGACATATCTTTCAGACGATAAGTACAACCGATTCAGAGAGAAGAGCGGCCAATGTGACGATCTGGCTTTAAGTCGATAAGATAACAAATGACGAATACAGACGGATTTCTCAGGTTTTTACTACATATGAACACTTTTCACAATCTCGCGTGCAATTCGGCTGCTAGTCCTCCTTTAATGCAGAATCTGAAGGTCCTAGCTCATGTCCAAGGCACCAAAGCCAGCTAAAAAGTCAATAATCGATACCTAAATCTGGTTTTGTACTAATTCTTACTGGCTATTACATCATCTTAGAAGCTTCATCTGTGTTCTACTATGGTGCTTTTAGTGTCCCCGCATATTGCAGCACGCGACATAGCTTTCAGACGATAAGTACAACCGTTTCAGAGAGAAGAGTGGCCAATGTGACGATCTGGCTTTAAGTCGATTCGATAACAAATGACGAAAACGGACGGATTTCTCAGGTTTTTACTACATATGAACACTTTTCACATTCTCCCGTGCAACTCGGCTGCTAGTCCTCCTTTCATGCAGAATCTTATGGTCCTAGCTCATGTCCAAGGCACCAAAGCCAGCTAAAAAGTCAATAATCGTTATCTAGAACTTGAGATGTACTACTTCGTACTGGCTATTACATCAACTTAGAAGCTTCATCTGTGTTCTACTATGGTGCTTTTAGAGTCTCCACACACCGCAACACGCGACATAGCTTTGCAGACGATATGTACAACCGTTTCAGACAGAAGAGCGGCCAATGTGACGACCTGGCTTTAAGTCGATTCGATAACAAATGACGGAAACGGACGGATTTCTAAGGTTTTTACTACATATGAACACTTTTCACATTCTCCCGTGCAACTCGGCTGCTAGTCCTCGTTTCATGCAGAATCTTATGGTCCTAGCTCATGTCCAAGGCAACAAAGCCAGCTAAAAAGTCAATAATCGATACCTAGTACTTGTGATGTACTACTTCTTACTGGCTATTACATCAACTTAGAAGCTTCATCTGTGTTCTACTATGGTGCTTTTAGTGTCTCCGCATACTGCAGCACGCGACATAGCTTTCAGACGATAAGTACAACCGTTTCAGAGAGAAGAGTGGCCTATGTGACGATCTGGCTTTAAGTCGATTCTATAACAAATGACGAAAACGGACGGATTTCTCAGGTTTTTACTACATATGAACACTTTTCACATCCTCCCATGCAACTTGGCTGCTAGTCCTCCTTTCGTGCAGAGTCTTAAGGTCCTAGCTCATGTCCAAGGCACCAAAGCCAGCTAAAAAGTCAATAATCGATACTTAAAACTTGAATTCTACTACTTCTTACTGGCTATTACATCAACTTAGAAGCTTCATCTGTGTTCTACTATGGTGCTTTTAGTGTCTCCACAAACAGCAGCACGCGACATAGCTTTGCAGACGATAAGTACAACCGTTTCAGAGAGAAGTGCGGCCAATGTGACGATCTGGCTTAAAGTCGATTCCATAACAGATGACGTATACGGACGGATTTCTCAGGTTTTTACTACATATGAACACTTTTCACATTCTCCCATGCAAGTCGGCTGCTAGTCCTCCTTTCATGCAGAATCTTATGGTTCTAGCTCATGTCCAAGGCACCAAAGCAAGCTAAAAAGTCAATAATCGATACCTAGAACTTGAGTTGTACTACTTCTTACTGGCTATTACATCAACTTAGAAGCTTCATCTGTGTTCTACAATGGTGCTTTTAGTGTCTCCACAAACCGCAGCACGCGGCATAGCTTTGCAGACGATAAGTACAACCGTTTCAGAGCGAAGAGAGGTCAATATGACGATCTGGCTTTAAGGCGATTCGAAATCAAATGACGAAACCGGACGGATTTCTCAGGTTTTTACTACATATGAACACTTTTCACATCCTCCCATGCAACTCGGCTGCTAGTCCTCCTTTCATGCAGAGTCTTAAGGTCCTAGCTCATGTCCAAGGCACCAAAGCCAGCTAAAAAGTCAATAATCGATACTTAAAACTTGAATTCTACTACTCCTTACTGGCTATTACATCATCTTAGAAGCTTCATCTGTGTTCTACTATGGTGCTTTTAGTGTCTCCACAAACAGCAGCACGCGACATAGCTTTCAGACGATAAGTACAACCGTTTCAGAGAGAAGAGCGGCCAATGTGACGATCTGGCTTTAAGTCGATTCCATAACAAATGACGTATACGGACGGATTTCTCAGGTTTTTACTACATATGAACACTTTTCACAATCTCGCGTGCAATTCGGCTGCTAGTCCTCCTTTCATGCAGAATCTTAAGGTCCTAGCTCATGTCCAAGGCACCAAATCCAGCTAAAAATTCAATAATCGATACCTAAATCTGGTATTGTACTAATTCTTACTAGCTATTACATCATCTTAGAAGCTTCATCTGTGTTCTACTATGGTGCTTTTAGTGTCTCCGCATACCGCAGCACGCGACATAGCTTTCAGACGATAAGTACAACCGTTTCAGAAAGAAGAGCGGCCAATGCGACGATCTGGCTTTAAGTCGATTCGATAACAAATGACGAAAACGGACGAATTTCTCAGGTTTTTACTACATATGAACACGTTTCACATTCTCCCATGCAACTCGGCTGCTAGTCCTCCTTTCATGCAGAATCTTATGGTCCTAGCTCATGTCCAAGGCACCAAAGCCAGCTAAAAAGTCAATAATTGATACCTAAAACTTGAGTTGTACTACTTCTTACTGGCTATTACATCAACTTAGAAGCTTCATCTGTGTTCGACAATGGTGCTTTTTGTGTCTCCACATACCGCAGCACGCGACATAGCTTTGCAGACGATAAGTACAACCGTTTCAGAGAGAAGAGCGGCCAATGTGACGATCTGGCTTTAAGTCGATTCGATAACAAATGACGAAAACGGACGGATTTCTCAGGTTTTTACTACATATGAACACTTTTCACATTCTCCCTTGCTACTCGGCTGCTAGTCCTCCTTTCATGCAGAGTCTTAAGGTCCTAGCTCACGTCCAATGCACCAAGGCCAGCTAAAAAGTCAATAACCGATACCTGAAACTTGAATTGTACTACTTCTTACTGGCTATTACATCAACTTAGAAGCTTCATCTGTGTTCTACTATGGTGCTTTTAGTGTCTCCACAAACCGCAGCACGCGACATAGCTTTGCAGATGATAAGTACAACCGTTTCAGAGAGAAGAGCAGCCAATGTGACGATCTGGCTTTAAGTCGATTCCATACCAAATGACGAATACAGACGGATTTCTCAGGTTTTTACTACATATGAACACTTTTCACAATCTCGCGTGCAATTCGGCTGCTAGTCCTCCTTTCATGCAGAATCTTAAGGTCCTAGCTCATGTCCAAGGCACCAAATCCAGCTAAAAAGTCATTATTCGATACCTAAATCTGGTATTGTACTAATTCTTACTGGCTATTACATCATCTTGGAAGCTTCATCTATTATCTACTATGGTGCTTTTAGTGTCTCCGCATACTGCAGCACGCGACATAGCTTTCAGACGATAAGTACAACCGTTTCAGAGAGAAGAGTGGCCAATGTGACGATCTGGCTTTAAGTCGATTCGATAACAAATGACGAAAACGGACGGATTTCTCAGGTTTTTACTACATATGGACACTTTTCACATTCTCCCGTGAACTCGGCTGCTAGTCCTCCTTTCATGCAGAATCTTATGGTCCTAGCTCATGTCCAAGGCACCAAAGCCAGCTAAAAAGTCAATAACCGATACGTAAAACTGGTATTGTACTAATTCTTACTGGCTATTACATCATCGTAGAAGCTTCATCTGTGTTCTACTATGGTGCTTTTAGTGTCTCCACATACCGCAGCACGCGACATAGCTTTCAGACGATAAGTACAACCGAATCAGAGAGAAGAGCGGCCAATGCGACGATCTGGCTTTAAGTCGATTCGATAACAAATGACGAAAACGGACGGATTTCTCAGGTTTTTAATACATATGAACACGTTTCACATTCTCCCATGCAACTCGGCTGCTAGTCCTCCTTTCATGCAGAATCTTATGGTCCTAGCTCATGTCCAAGGCACCAAAGCAAGCTAAAAAGTCAATAATCGATACCTAGAACTTGAGTTGTACTACTTCTTACTTGCTATTACATGATCTTAGAAGCTTCATCTGTGTTCTACTATGGTGCTTTTAGTGTCTCCGCATACCGCAGCACGCGACATAGCTTTCAGACGATAAGTACAACCGTTTCAGAGAGAAGAGCGGCCAATGTGACGATCTGGCTTTAAGTCGATTCGATAACAAATGACGAAAACGGACAGATTTCTCAGGTTTTTACTACATATGAACACTTTTCACATTCTCTCGTGCAACTCGACTGCTAGTCCTGCTTTCATGCAGAATCTTATGGTCCTAGCTCATGTCCAAGGCACCAAAGCCAGCTAAAAAGTCAATAATCGATACCTAGAACTTGAGATGTACTACTTCTTACTGGCTATTACATCAACTTAGAAGCTTCATCTGTGTTCTACAATGGTGCTTTTAGTGTCTCCGCATACCGCAGCACGCGACATAGCTTTGCAGACGATAGGTACAACCGTTTCAGAGCGAAGAGAGGTCAATATGACGATCTGGCTTTAAGACGATTCGATAACAAATGACGAAACCGGACGGATTTCTCAGGTTTTTACTACATATGAACACTTTTCACATCCTCCTATGCAACTCGGCTGCTAGTCCTCTTTCATGCAGAGTCTTACGGTCCTAGCTCATGTCCAAGGCACCAAAGCCAGCTAAAAAGTCAATAATCGATACGTAATACTTGAATTCTACTACTTCTTACTGGCTATTACATCATCTTAGAAGCTTCATCTGTGTTCTACTATGGTGCTTTTAGTGTCTCCGCATACCGCAGCACGCGACATATCTTTCAGACGATAAGTACAACCGTTTCAGAGAGAAGAGCGGCCAATGCGACGATCTGGCTTTAAGTCGATTCGATAACAAATGACGAAAACGGACGAATTTCTCAGGTTTTTACTACATATGAACACGTTTCACATTCTCCCATGCAACTCGGCTGCTAGTCCTCCTTTCATGCAGAATCTTATGGTATTAGCTCATGTCCAAGGCACCAAAGCCAGCTAAAAAGTCAATAATCGATACCTAGAACTTGAGTTGTACTACTCCTTACTGGCTATTACATCAACTTACAAGCATCATCTGTGTTCTAGTATGGTGCTTTTAGAGTCTCCACATACCGCAACACGCGACATAGCTTTGCAGACGATATGTACAACCGTTTCAGAGAGAAGAGCGGCCAATGTGACGACCTGGCTTTAAGTCGATTCGATAACAAATGACGAAAACGGACGGATTTCTCAGTTTTTTACTACATATGAACACTTTTCACATCCTCCCATGCAACTCGGCTGCTAGTCCTCCTTTCATGCTGAATCTTAAGGTCCTAGCTCATGTCCAAGGCACCAAAGCCTGCTAAAAAGTCAATAATCGATACCTAAAACTGGTATTGTACTAATTCTTACTGGCTATTTCATCATCTTAGAAGCTTCATCTGTGTTCTACTATGGTGCTTTAAGTGTCTGCGTGTACTGCAGCACGCGACATAGCATTGCAGACGATAAGTACAACAGCGTCAGAGGGAAGAGTGGCCAATGTGACGATCTGGCTTTAAGTCGATTCGATAACAAATGACGAAAACGGACGGATTTCTCAGGTTTTTACTACATATGAACACTTTTCACATTCTCCCGTGCAATTCGGCTGCTAGTTCTCCTTTCATGCAGAATCTTAAGGTCCTAGCTCATGTCCAAGGCACCAAAGCCAGCTAAAAGATCAATATTCGATACCTAAAACTGGAATTGTACTACTTCTTACTGGCTATTACATCACCTTAGAAGCTTCACCTGTGTTCTACTATGGTGCTTTTAGTGTCTCCGCATACCGCAGCACGCGACATAGCTTTCAGACGATAAGTACAACCGTTTCAGAGAGAAGAGCGGCCAATGCGACGATCTGGCTTTAAGTCGATTCGATAACAAATGACGAAAACGGACGGATTTCTCAGGTTTTTAATACATATGAACACGTTTCACATTCTCCCATGCAACTCGGCTGCTAGTCCTCCTTTCATGCAGAATCTTAAGGTCCTAGCTCATGTCCAAGGCACCAAAGCAAGCTAAAAAGTCAATAATCGATACCTAGAACTTGAGTTGTACTACTTCTTACTGGCTATTACGTGATCTTAGAAGCTTCATCTGTGTTCTACTATCGTGCTTTTAGTGTCTCCACATACCGCAGCACGCGACATAGCTTTGCAGACGATAAGTACAACCGTTTCAGAGAGAAGAGCGGCCAATGTGACGATCTGGCTTTAAGTCGATTCGATAACAAATGACGAAAACGGACGGATTTCTAGGGTTTTTACTACATATGAACACTTTTCACATTCTCCCGTGCAACTCGGCTGCTAGTCCTCCTTTCATGCAGAATCTTATGGTCCTAGATCATGTCCAAGGCACCAAAGCCAGCTAAAAAGTCAATAATCGATACCTAGAACTTGAGATGTACTATATCTTACTGGCTATTACATCAACTTAGAAGCCTCATCTGTGTTCTACAATGGTGCTTTTAGTGTCTCCGCATACCGCAGCACGCGACATAGCTTTGCAGACGATAAGTACAACCGTTTCAGAGCGAAGAGAGGTCAATATGACGATCTGGCTTTAAGGCGATTCGATAACAAATGACGAAACCGGACAGATTTCTCACGTTTTTACTACATATGAACACTTTTCACAATCTCCCATGCAACTCGGCTGCTAGTCCTCCATTCATGCAGAGTCTTACGGTCCTAGCTCATGTCCAAGGCACCAAAGCCAGCTACAAAGTCAATAATCGATACTTAAAACTTGAATTCTACTACTTCTTACTGGCTATTACATCATCGTAGAAGCTTCATCTGTGTTCTACTATGGTGCTTTTAGTGTCTCCACAAACAGCAGCACGCGACATAGCTTTGCAGACGATAAGTTCAACCGTTTCAGAGAGAAGAGCGGCCAATGTGACGATCTGGCTTTAAGTCGATTCCATATCAAATGACGTATACGGACGGATTTCTCAGGTTTTTACTACATATGAACACTTTTCACAATCTCGCGTGCAATTCGGCTGCTAGTCCTCCTTTCATGCAGAATCTTAAGGTCCTAGCTCATGTCCAAGGCACCAAATCCAGCTAAAAATTCAATAATCGATACCTAAATCTGGTATTGTACTAATTCTTACTAGCTATTACATCATCTTAGAAGCTTCATCTGTGTTCTACTATGGTGCTTTTAGTGTCTCCGCATACCGCAGCACGCGACATAGCTTTCAGACGATAAGTACAACCGTTTCAGAGAGAAGAGCGGCCAATGCGACGATCTGGCTTTAAGTCGATTCGATAACAAATGACGAAAACGGACGAATTTCTCAGGTTTTTACTACATATGAACACGTTTCACATTCTCCCATGCAACTCGGCTGCTAGTCCTCCTTTCATGCAGAATCGTATGGTCCTAGCTCATGTCCAAGGCACCAAAGCCAGCTAAAAAGTCAATAATCGATACCTAGAACTTGAGTTGTACTACTCCTTACTGGCTATTACATCAACTTACAAGCATCATCTGTGTTCTACTATGGTGCTTTTAGAGTCTCCACATACCGCAACACGCGACATAGCTTTGCAGACGATATGTACAACCGTTTCAGAGAGAAGAGCGGCCAATGTGACGACTTGGCTTTAAGACGATTCGATAACAAATGACGAAAACGGACGGATTTCTCAGGTTTTTACTACATATGAACACTTTTCACATTCTCCCGTGCAACTCGGCTGCTAGTCCTCCTTTCATGCAGAGTCTTAAGGTCCTAGCTCACGTCCAATGCACCAAGGCCAGCTAAAAAGTCAATAATCGATACCTAATACTGGTATTGTACTAATTCTTACTGGCTATTTCATCATCTTAGAAGCTTCATCTGTGTTCTACTATGGTGCTTTAAGTGTCTGCGTGTACCGCAGCACGCGACATAGCATTGCAGACGATAAGTACAACAGCGTCAGAGGGAATAGTGGCCAATGTGACGATCTGGCTTTAAGTCGATTCCATAACAAATGACGAAAACGGACGGATTTCTCAGGTTTTTACTACATATGAACACTTTTCACATTCTCCCGTGCAATTCGGCTGCTAGTTCTCCTTTCATGCAGAATCTTAAGGTCCTAGCTCATGTCCAAGGCACCAAAGCCAGCTAAAAGATCAATATTCGATACCTAAAACTGGAATTGTACTACTTCTTACTGGCTATTACATCAACTTAGAAGGTTCACCTGTGTTCTACTATGGTGCTTTTAGTGTCTCCGCATACCGCAGCACGCGACATAGCTTTCAGACGATAAGTACAACCGTTTCAGAGAGAAGAGCGGCCAATGTGACGATCTGGCTTTAAGTCGATTCGATAACAAATGACGAAAACGGACGGATTTCTCAGGTTTTTACTACATATGAACACTTTTCACATTCTCTCGTGCAACTCGCCTGCTAGTCCTCGTTTCATGCAGAATCCTATGGTCCTAGCTCATGTCCAAGGCACCAAAGCCAGCTAATAAGTTAATAATCGATACCTAGAACTTGAGATGTACTACATCTTACTGGCTATTACATCAACTTAGAAGCTTCATCTGTGTTCTACAATGGTGCTTTTAGTGTCTCCGCATACCGCAGCACGCGACATAGCTTTGCAGACGATAAGTACAACCGTTTCAGAGCGAAGAGAGGTCAATATGACGATCTGGCTTTAAGGCGATTCGATAACAAATGACGAAACCGGACAGATTTCTCACGTTTTTACTACATATGAACACTTTTCACATCCTCCCATGCAACTCGGCTGCTAGTCCTCCTTTCATGCAGAGTCTTACGGTCCTAGCTCATGTCCAAGGCACCAAAGCCAGCTAAAAAGTCAATAATCGATACTTAAAACTTGAATTCTACTACTTCTTACTGGCTATTACATCAACTTAGAAGCTTCATCTGTGTTCTACTATGGTGCTTTTAGTGTCTCCACAAACCGCAGCACGCGACATAGCTTTGCAGACGATAAGTACAACCGTTTCAGAGAGAAGAGCGGCTAATGTGACGATCTGGCATTAAGTCGATTCCATACCAAATGACGAATACAGACGGATTTCTCAGGTTTTTACTACATATGAACACTTTTCACAATCTCGCGTGCAATTCGGCTGCTAGTCCTCCTTTCATGCAGAATCTTAAGGTCCTAGCTCATGTCCAAGGCACCAAATCCAGCTAAAAAGTCATTAATCGATACCTAAATCTGGTATTGTACTAATTCTTACTGGCTATTACATCATCTTGGAAGCTTCATCTATTATCTACTATGGTGCTTTTAGTGTCTCCGCATACTGCAGCACGCGACATATCTTTCAGACGATAAGTACAACCGTTTCAGAGAGAAGAGTGGCCAATGTGACGATCTGGCTTTAAGTCGATGCGATAACAAATGACGAAAACGGACGGATTTCTCAGGTTTTTACTACATACGAACACTTTTCACATTCTCCCGTGCAACTCGGCTGCTAGTCCTCCTTTCATGCAGAATCTTATGGTGCTAGCTCATGTCCAAGGAACCAAAGCCAGCTAAAAAGTCAATAATCGATACCTAGAACTTGAGTTGTACTACTCCTTACTGGCTATTACATCAACTTACAAGCATCATCTGTGTTCTACTATGGTGCTTTTAGAGTCTCCACATACCGCAACACGCGACATAGCTTTGCAGACGATATGTACAACCGTTTCAGAGAGATGAGCGGTCAATGTGACAATCTGGCTTTAAGTCGATTCGATAACAAATGACGAAAACGGACGGATTTCTCAGGATTTTACTACATATGAACACTTTTCACATTCTCCCGTGAACTCGGCTGCTAGTCCTCCTTTCATGCAGAATCTTATGGTCCTAGCCCATGTCCAAGGCACCAAAGCAAGCTAAAAGTCAATAATCGATACCTAGAACTTGAGTTGTACTACTTCTTACTGGCTATTACATGATCTTAGAAGCTTCATCTGTGTTCTACTATGGTGCTTTTAGTGTCTCCGCATACCGCAGCACGCGACATAGCTTTCAGACGATAAGTACAACCGTTTCAGAGAGAAGAGCGGCCAATGTGACGATCTGGCTTTAAGTCGATTCGATAACAAATGACGAAAACGGACGGATTTCTCAGGTTTTTACTACATATGAACACTTTTCACATTCTCTCGTGCAACTCGGCTGCTAGTCCTCGTTTCATGCAGAATCTTATGGTCCTAGCTCATGTCCAAGGCACCAAAGCCAGCTAAAAAGTCAATAATCGATACCTAGAACTTGAGATGTACTACTTCTTACTGGCTATTACATCAACTTAGAAGCTTCATCTGTGTTCTACAATGGTGCTTTTAGTGTCTCCGCATACCGCAGCACGCGACATAGCTTTGCAGACGATAAGTACAACCGTTTCAGAGCGAAGAGAGGTCAATATGACGATCTGGCTTTAAGGCGATTCGATAACAAATGACGAAACCGGACGGATTTCTCAGGTTTTTACTACATATGAACACTTTTCACATCCTCCCATGCAACTCGGCTGCTAGTCCTCCTTTCATGCAGAGTCTTACGGTCCTAGCTCATGTCCAAGGCACCAAAGCCAGCTAAAAAGTCAATAATCGATACTTAAAACTTGAATTCTACTACTTCTTACTGGCTATTACATCATCTTAGAAGCTTCATCTGTGTTCTACTATGGTGCTTTTAGTGTCTCCACAAACAGCAGCACGCGACATAGCATTGCAGACGATAAGTACAACCGTTTCAGAGAGAAGAGCGGCCAATGTGACGATCTGGCTTTAAGTCGATTCCATAACAAATGACGTATACGGACGGATTTCTCAGGTTTTTACTACATATGAACACTTTTCACAATCTCGCGTGCAATTCGGCTGCTAGTCCTCCTTTCATGCAGAATCTTAAGGTCCTAGCTCATGTCCAAGGCACCAAATCCAGCTAAAAATTCAATAATCGATACCTAAATCTGGTATTGTACTAATTCTTACTAGCTATTACATCATCTTAGAAGCTTCATCTGTGTCCTACTATGGTGCTTTTAGTGTCTCCACATACCGCAACACGCGACATAGCTTTCAGACGATAAGTACAACCGTTTCAGAGAGAAGAGCGGCCAATGTGACGATCTGGCTTTAAGTCGATTCGATAACAAATGACGAAAACGGACGGATTTCTCAGGATTTTACTACATATGAACACTTTTCACATTCTCCCGTGAACTCGGCTGCTAGTCCTCCTTTCATGCAGAATCTTATGGTCCTAGCTCATGTCCAAGGCACCAAAGCCAGCTAAAAAGTCAATAACCGATACGTAAAACTGGTATTGTACTAATTCTTACTGGCTATTACATCATCGTAGAAGCTTCATCTGTGTTCTACTATGGTGCTTTTAGTGTCTCCGCATACCGCAGCACGCGACATAGCTTTCAGACGATAAGTACAACCGTTTCAGAGAGAAGAGCGGCCAATGCGACGATCTGGCTTTAAGTCGATTCGATAACAAATGACGAAAACGGACGTATTTCTCAGGTTTTTAATACATATGAACACGTTTCACATTCTCCCATGCAACTCGGCTGCTAGTCCTCCTTTCATGCAGAATCTTATGGTCCTAGCTCATGTCCAAGGCACCAAAGCAAGCTAAAAAGTCAATAATCGATACCTAGAACTTGAGTTGTACTACTTCTTACTGGCTATTACATGATCTTAGAAGCTTCATCTGTGTTCTACTATGGTGCTTTTAGTGTCTCCACAAACCGCAGCACGCGACATAGCTTTGCAGACGATAAGTACAACCGTTTCAGAGAGAAGAGCGGCCAATGTGACGATCTGGCTTTAAGTCGATTCCATACCAAATGACGAATACAGACGGATTTCTCAGGTTTTTACTACATATGAACACTTTTCACAATCTCGCGTGCAATTCGGCTGCTAGTCCTGCTTTCATGCAGAATCTTAAGGTCCTAGCTCATGTCCAAGGCACCAAAGCCTGCTAAAAAGTCAATAATCGATACCTAAAACTGGTATTGTACTAATTCTTACTGGCTATTTCATCATCTTAGAAGCTTCATCTGTGTCCTACTATGGTGCTTTTAGTGTCTCCGCATACCGCAGCACGCGACATAGCTTTCAGACGATAAGTACAACCGTTTCAGAGAGAAGAGCGGCCAATGCGACGATCTGGCTTTAAGTCGATTCGATAACAAATGACGAAAACGGACGAATTTCTCAGGTTTTTACTACATATGAACACGTTTCACATTCTCCCATGCAACTCGGCTGCTAGTCCTCCTTTCATCCAGAATCTTATGGTCCTAGCTCATGTCCAAGGCACCAAAGCCAGCTAAAAAGTCAATAATCGATACCTAGAACTTGAGTTGTACTACTCCTTACTGGCCATTACATCAACTTACAAGCATCATCTGTGTTCTACTATGGTGCTTTTAGAGTCTCCACATACCGCAACACGCGACATAGCTTTCAGACGATAAGTACAACAGTTTCAGAGAGAAGAGCGGTCAATGTGACGATCTGGCTTTAAGTCGATTCGATAACAAATGACGAAAACGGACGGATTTCTCAGGATTTTACTACATATGAACACTTTTCACATTCTCCCGTGAACTCGGCTGCTATTCCTCCTTTCATGCAGAATCTTATGGTCCTAGCTCATGTCCAAGGCACCAAAGCCAGCTAAAAAGTCAATAAGCGATACGTAAAACTGGTATTGTACTAATTCTTACTGGCTATTACATCATCGTAGAAGCTTCATCTGTGTTGTACTATGGTGCTTTTAGTGTCTCCGCATACCGCAGCACGCGACATAGCTTTCAGACGATAAGTACAACCGTTTCAGAGAGAAGAGCGGCCAATGCGACGATCTGGCTTTAAGTCGATTCGATAACAAATGACGAAAACGGAAGGATTTCTCAGGTTTTTAATACATATGAACACGTTTCACATTCTCCCATGCAACTCGGCTGCTAGTCCTCCTTTCATGCAGAATCTTAAGGTCCTAGCTCACGTCCAATGCACCAAGGCCAGCTAAAAAGTCAATAATCGGTACCTAAAACTTGAATTGTACTACTTCTTACTGGCTATTACATCAACTTAGAAGCTTCATCTGTGTTCTACTATGGTGCTTTTAGTGTCTCCACAAACCGCAGCACGCGACATAGCTTTGCAGACGATAAGTACAACCGTTTCAGAGAGAAGAGCGGCCAATGTGACGATCTGGCTTTAAGTCGATTCCATACCAAATGACGAATACAGACGGATTTCTAAGGTTTTTACTACACATGAACACTTTTCACAATCTCGCGTGCAATTCGGCTGCTAGTCCTCCTTTCATGCAGAATCTTAAGGTCCTAGCTCATGTCCAAGGCACCAAAGCCTGCTAAAAAGTCAATAATCGATACCTAAAACTGGTATTGTACTAATTCTTACTGGCTATTTCATCATCTTAGAAGCTTCATCTGTGTCCTACTATGGTGCTTTTAGTGTCTCCGCATACCGCAGCACGCGACATAGCTTTCAGACGATAAGTACAACCGTTTCAGAGAGGAGAGCGGCCAATGTGACAATCTGGCTTTAAGTCGATCCGATAACAAATGACGAAAACGGACGGATTTCTCAGGATTTTACTACATATGAACACTTTTCACATTCTCCCGTGCAACTCGGCTGCTAGTCCTCCTTTCATGCAGAATCTTATGGTTCTAGCTCATGTCCAAGGCACCAAAGCCAGCTAAAAAGTCAATAATCGATACCTAGAACTTGAGATGTACTACTTCTTACTGGCTATTACATCATCTTAGAAGCTTCATCTGTGTTCTACTATGGTGCTTTTAGTGTCTCCGCATACTGCAGCACGCGACATAGCTTTCAGAAGATAAGTACAACCGTTTCAGAGAGAAGAGCGGCCAATGTGACGATCTGGCTTTAAGTAGATTCGATAACAAATGACGAAAACGGACGGATTGCTCAGGTTTTTACTACATATGAACACTTTTCACATTCTCCCATGCAACTCGGCTGCTAGTCCTCCTTTCATGCAGAATCTTATGTTCCTAGCTCATGTCCAAGGCACCAAAGCAAGCTAAAAAGTCAATAATCGATACCTAGAACTTGAGTTGTACTACTTCTTACTGGCTATTACATCATCCTAGAAGCTTCATCTGTGTTCTACTATGGTGCTTTTAGTGTCTCCACATACCGCAGCACGCGACATAGCTTTCAGACGATAAGTACAACCGTTTCAGAGAGAAGAGCGGCCAATGCGACGATCTGGCTTTAAGTCGATTCGATAACAAATGACGAAAACGGACGGATTTCTCAGGTTTTTAATACATATGAACACGTTTCACATTCTCCCATGCAACTCGGCTGCTAGTCCTCCTTTCATGCAGAATCTTATGGTCCTAGCTCATGTCCAAGGCACCAAAGCAAGCTAAAAAGTCAATAATCGATACCTAGAACTTGAGTTGTACTACTTCTTACTGGCTATTACATGATCTTAGAAGCTTCATCTGTGTTCTACTATGGTGCATTTAGTGTCTCCGCATACCGCAGCACGCGACATAGCTTTCAGACGATAAGTACAACCGTTTCAGAGAGAAGAGCGGCTATTGTGACGATCTGGCTTTAAGTCGATTCGATAACAAATGACGAAAACGGACGGATTTGTCAGGTTTTTACTACATATGAACACTTCTCACATTCTCTCGTGCAACTCGGCTGCTAGTCCTCGTTTCATGCAGAATCTTATGGTCCTAGCTCATGTCCAAGGCACCAAAGCAAGCTAAAAAGTCAATAATCGATACCTAGAACTTGAGATGTACTACTTCTTACTGGCTATTACATCAACTTAGAAGCTTCATCTGTGTTCTACAATGGTGCTTTTAGTGTCTCCGCATACCGCAGCACGCGACATAGCTTTGCAGACGATAAGTACAACCGTTTCAGAGCGAAGAGAGGTCAATATGACGATCTGGCTTTAAGGCGATTCGATAACAAATGACGAAACCGGACGGATTTCTCAGGTTTTTACTACATATGAACACTTTTCACATCCTCCCATGCAACTCGGCTGCTAGTCCTCCTTTCATGCAGAGTCTTACGGTCCTAGCTCATGTCCAAGGCACCAAAGCCAGCTAAAAAGTCAATAATCGATACTTAAAACTTGAATTCTACTACTTCTTACTGGCTATTACATCATCTTAGAAGCTTCATCTGTGTTCTACTATGGTGCTTTTAGTGTCTCCACAAACAGCAGCACGCGACATAGCATTGCAGACGATAAGTACAACCGTTTCAGAGAGAAGAGCGGCCAATGTGACGATCTGGCTTTAAGTCGATTCGATAACAAATGACGTATACGGACGGATTTCTCAGGATTTTACTACATATGAACACTTTTCACATTCTCCCGTGAACTCGGCTGCTAGTCCTCCTTTCATGCAGAATCTTATGGTCCTAGCTCATGTCCAAGGCACCAAAGCCAGCTAAAAAGTCAATAACCGATACGTAAAACTGGTATTGTACTAATTCTTACTGGCTATTACATCATCGTAGAAGCTTCATCTGTGTTGTACTTTGGTGCTTTTAGTGTCTCCGCATACCGCAGCACGCGACATAGCTTTCAGACGATAAGTACAACCGTTTCAGAGAGAAGAGCGGCCAATGCGACGATCTGGCTTTAAGTCGATTCGATAACAAATGACGAAAACGGACGGATTTCTCAGGTTTTTAATACATATGAACACGTTTCACATTCTCCCATGCAACTCGGCTGCTAGTCCTCCTTTCATGCAGAATCTTAAGGTCCTAGCTCACGTCCAATGCACCAAGGCCAGCTAAAAAGTCAATAATCGGTACCTAAAACTTGAATTGTACTACTTCTTACTGGCTATTACATCAACTTAGAAGCTTCATCTGTGTTCTACTATGGTGCTTTTAGTGTCTCCACAAACCGCAGCACGCGACATAGCTTTGCAGACGATAAGTACAACCGTTTCAGAGAGAAGAGCGGCCAATGTGACGATCTGGCTTTAAGTCGATTCCATACCAAATGACGAATACAGACGGATTTCTCAGGTTTTTACTACATATGAACACTTTTCACAATCTCGCGTGCAATTCGGCTGCTAGTCCTGCTTTCATGCAGAATCTTAAGGTCCTAGCTCATGTCCAAGGCACCAAAGCCTGCTAAAAAGTCAATAACCGATACCTAAAACTGGTATTGTACTAATTCTTACTGGCTATTTCATCATCTTAGAAGCTTCATCTGTGTCCTACTATGGTGCTTTTAGTGTCTCCGCATACCGCAGCACGCGACATAGCTTTCAGACGATAAGTACAACCGTTTCAGAGAGGAGAGCGGCCAATGTGACAATCTGGCTTTAAGTCGATTCGATAACAAATGACGAAAACGGACGGATTTCTCAGGATTTTACTACATATGAACACTTCTCACATTCTCCCGTGCAACTCGGCTGCTAGTCCTCCTTTCATGCAGAATCTTATGGTCCAAGCTCATGTCCAAGGCACCAAAGCCAGCTAAAAAGTCAATAATCGATACCTAGAACGTGAGATGTACTACTTCTTACTGGCTATTACATCATCTTAGAAGCTTCATCTGTGTTCTACTATGGTGCTTTTAGTGTCTCCACAAACCGCAGCACGCGACATAGCTTTGCAGACGATAAGTACAACCGTTTCAGAGAGAAGAGCGGCCAATGTGACGATCTGGCTTTAAGTCGATTCCATACCAAATGACGAATACAGACGGATTTCTCAGGGTTTTACTACATATGAACACTTTTCACAATCTCGCGTGCAATTCGGCTGCTAGTCCTCCTTTCATGCAGAATCTTAAGGTCCTAGCTCATGTCCAAGGCACCAAAGCCTGCTAAAAAGTCAATAATCGATACCTAAAACTGGTATTGTACTAATTCTTACTGGCTATTTCATCATCTTAGAAGCTTCATCTGTGTCCTACTATGGTGCTTTTAGTGTCTCCGCATACCGCAGCACGCGACATAGCTTTCAGACGATAAGTACAACCGTTTCAGAGAGGAGAGCGGCCAATGTGACGATCTGGCTATAAGTCGATTCGATAACAAATGACGAAAACGGACGGATTTCTTAGGATTTTACTACATATGAACACTTTTCACATTCTCCCGTGCAACTCGGCTGCTAGTCCTCCTTTCATGCAGAATCTTATGGTCCTAGCTATGTCCAAGGCACCAAAGCCAGCTAAAAAGTCAATAATCGATACGTAGAACTTGAGATGTACTACTTCTTACTGGCTATTACATCAACTTAAAAGCTTCATCTGTGTTCTACGATGGTGCTTTTAGTGTCTCCGCATACCACAGCACGCGACATAGCTTTGCAGACGATAAGTACAACCGTTTCAGTGCGAAGAGAGGCCAATATGACGATCTGGCTTTAAGGCGATTCGATAACAAGTGACGAAA
The DNA here is from genome assembly GCF_023897955.1 of Schistocerca gregaria. Taxonomy (NCBI): domain Eukaryota; kingdom Metazoa; phylum Arthropoda; class Insecta; order Orthoptera; family Acrididae; genus Schistocerca; species Schistocerca gregaria. The sequence continues at coordinate 133,315,603 of NC_064930.1, read as the reverse complement.
CCGGACGGATTTCTCAGGTTTTTACTACATATGAACACTTTTCACATCCTCCCATGCAACTCGGCTGCTAGTCCTCCTTTCATGCAGAGTCTTAAGGTCCTAGCTCATGTCCAAGGCACCAAAGCCAGCTAAAAAGTCAATAATCGATACTTAAAACTTGAATTCTACTACTTCTTACTGGCTATTACATAATCTTAGAAGCTTCATCTGTGTTCTACTATGGTGCTTTTAGTGTCTCCACAAACAGCAGCACGCGACATAGCTTTGCAGACGATAAGTACAACCGTTTCAGAGAGAAGAGCGGCCAATGTGACGATCTGGCTTTAAGTCGATTCCATAACAAATGACGTATACGGACGGATTTCTCAGGTTTTTACTACATATGAACACTTTTCACATTCTCCCGTGCAACTCGGCAGCTAGTCCTCCTTTCATGCAGAATCTTAAGGTCCTAGCTCATGTCCAAGGCACCAAAGCCAGCTAAAAAGTCAATAATCGATACCTAACACTTGAATTGTACTACATCTTACTGGCTATTACATCATCTTAGAAGCTTCATCTGTGTTCTACTATTGTGCTTTTAGTGTCTCCACAAACCGCAGCACGCGACATAGCTTTGCAGACGATAAGTACAACCGTTTCAGAGAGAAGAGCGGCCAATGTGACGATCTGGCTTTAAGTCGATTCGATAACAAATGACGAAAACGGACGGATTTCTCAGGATTTTACTACATATGAACACTTTTCACATTCTCCCTTGCTACTCGGCTGCTAGTCCTCCTTTCATGCAGAGTCTTAAGGTCCTAGCTCACGTCTAATGCACCAAGGCCAGCTAAAAAGTCAATAATCGATACCTAAAACTTGAGTTGTACTACTTCTTACTGGCTATTACATCAACTTAGAAGCTTCATCTGTGTTCTACTATGGTGCTTTTAGTGTCTCCACAAACCGCAGCACGCGACATAGCTTTGCAGACGATAAGTACAAACGGTTCAGAGAGAAGAGCGGCCAATGTGACGATCTGGCTTTAAGTCGATTCCATACCAAATGACGAATACAGACGGATTTCTCAGGTTTTTACTACATATGAACACTTTTCACAATCTCGCGTGCAATTCGGCTGCTAGTCCTGCTTTCATGCAGAATCTTAAGGTCCTAGCTCATGTCCAAGGCACCAAAGCCTGCTAAAAAGTGAATAATCGATACCTAAAACTGGTATTGTACTACTTCTTACTGGCTATTACATCATCTTAGAAGCTTCATCTGTGTTCTACTATGGTGCTTTTAGTGTCTCCGCATACTGCAGCACGCGACATAGCTTTCACAAGATAAGTACAACCGTTTCAGAGAGAAGAGCGGCCAATGTGACGATCTGGCTTTAAGTAGATTCGATAACAAATGACGAAAACGGACGGATTTCTCAGGTTTTTACTACATATGAACACTTTTCACATTTTCCCATGCAACTCGGCTGCTAGTCCTCCTTTCTTGCAGAATCTTATGTTCCTAGCTCATGTCCAAGGCACCAAAGCAAGCTAAAAAGTCAATAATCGATACCTAGAACTTGAGTTGTACTACTTCTTACTGGCTATTACATCATCTTAGAAGCTTCATCTGTGTTCTACTATGGTGCTTTTAGTGTCTCCGCATACCGCAGCACGCGACATAGCTTTCAGACGATAAGTACAACCGTTTCAGAGAGAAGAGCGGCCAATGTGACGATCTGGCTTTAAATCGATTCGATAACAAATGACGAAAACGGACGGATTTCTCAGGTTTTTACTACATATGAACACTTTTCACATTCTCTCGTGCAACTCGGCTGCTAGTCCTCGTTTCATGCAGAATCTTATGGTCCTAGCTCATGTCCAAGGCGCCAAAGCCAGCTAAAAAGTCAATAATCGATACCTAGAACTTGAGATGTACTACTTCTTACTGGCTATTACATCAACTTAGAAGCTTCAGCTGTGTTCTACTATGGTGCTTTTAGAATCACCACATACCGCAACACGCGACATAGCTTTGCAGACGATATGTACAACCGTTTCAGACAGAAGATCGGCCAATGTGACGACCTGGCTTTAAGTCGATTCGATAACAAATGACGAAAACGGACGGATTTCTCAGGTTTTTACTACATATGAACACTTTTCACATTCTCTCATGCAACTCGCCTGCTAGTCCTCCTTTCATGCAGAATCTTAAGGTCCTAGCTCATGTCCAAGGCACCAAAGCCAGCAAAAAATTCAATAATCGATACTTAAAACTTGAATTGTACTACTTCTTACTGGCTATTACATAATCTTAGAAGCTTCATCTGTGTTCTACTATGGTGCTTTTAGTGTCTCCACAAACAGCAGCACGCGACATAGCTTTGCAGACGATAAGTACAACCGTTTCAGAGAGAAGAGCGGCCAATGTGACGATCTGGCTTTAAGTCGATTCCATAACAAATGACGTATACGGACGGATTTCTCAGGTTTTTACTACATATGAACACTTTTCACATTCTCCCGTGCAACTCGGCAGCTAGTCCTCCTTTCATGCAGAATCTTAAGGTCCTAGCTCATGTCCAAGGCACCAAAGCCAGCTAAAAAGTCAATAATCGATACCTAACACTTGAATTGTACTACATCTTACTGGCTATTACATCATCTTAGAAGCTTCATCTGTGTTCTACTATGGTGATTTTAGTGTCCCCGCATATCGCAGCACGCGACATAGCTTTGCAGACGATATGTACAACCGTTTCAGAGAGAAGAGCGGACAATGTGACGACCTGGCTTTAAATCGATTCCATAACAAATGACGAAAACGGACGGATTTCTCAGGTTTTTACTACATATGAACACTTTTCACATTCTCCCGTGCAACTCGGCAGCTAGTCCTCCTTTCATGCAGAATCTTAAGGTCCTAGCTCATGTCCAAGGCACCAAAGCCAGCTAAAAAGTCAATAATCGATACCTAACACTTGAATTGTACTACATCTTACTGGCTATTACATCATCTTAGAAGCTTCATCTGTGTTCTACTATGGTGCTTTTAGTGTCTCCACAAACCGCAGCACGCGACATAGCTTTGCAGACGATAAGTACAACCGTTTCAGAGAGAAGAGCGGCCAATGTGACGATCTGGCTTTAAGTCGATTCGATAACAAATGACGAAAACGGACGGATTTCTCTGGTTTTTACTACATATGAACACTTTTCATATTCTCCCTTGCTACTCGGCTGCTAGTCCTCCTTTCATGCAGAGTCTTAAGGTCCTAGCTCACGTCTAATGCACCAAAGCCAGCTAAAAAGTCAATAATCGATACCTGAAATTTGAATTGTACTACTTCTTACTGGATATTACATCAACTTAGAAGCTTCATCTGTGTTCTACTATGGTGCTTTTAGTGTCTCCACAAACCGCAGCACGCGACATAGCTTTGCAGACGATAAGTACAACCGGTTCAGAGAGAAGAGCGGCCAATGTGACGATCTGGCTTTAAGTCGATTCCATACCAAATGACGAATACAGACGGATTTCTCAGGTTTTTACTACATATGAACACTTTTCACAATCTCGCGTGCAATTCGGCTGCTAGTCCTCCTTTCATGCAGAATCTTAAGGTCCTAGCTCATGTCCAAGGCACCAAATCCAGCTAAAAAGTCAATAATCGATACCTAAATCTGGTATTGTACTAATTCTTACTGGCTATTACATCATCTTGGAAGCTTCATCTATGTTCTGCTATGGTGCTTTTAGTGTGTCCGCATACTGCAGCACGCGACATAGCTTTCAGACGATAAGTACAACCGTTTCAGAGAGAAGAGCGGCCAATGTAACGATCTGGCTTTAAGTCGATTCGATAACAAATGACGAAAACGGACGGATTTCTCAGGTTTTTACTACATATGAACACTTTACACATTCTCCCGTGCAACTCGGCTGCTAGTCCTCCTTTCATGCAGAATCTTATGGTGCTAGCTCATGTCCAACGCACCAAAGCCAGCTAAAAAGTCAATAATCGATACCTAGAACTTGAGTTGTACTACTTCTTACTGGCTATTACATCAACTTAAAAGGATCATCTGAGTTCTACTATGGTGCTTTTAGAGTCTCCACATACCACAACACGCGACATAGCTTTGCAGACGATATGTACAACCGTTTCAGAGAGAAGAGCGGCCAATGTGACGACCTGGCTTTAAGTCGATTCTATAACAAATGACGAAAACGGACGGATTTCTCAGGTTTTTTACTACATATGAACACTTTTCACATCCTCCCGTGCAACTCGGCTGCTATTCCTCCTTTCATTCAGAATCTTAAGGTCCTAGCTCATGTCCAAGGCACCAAAGCCTGCTAAAAAGTCAATAATCGATACCTAAAACTAGTATTTTACTAATTCTTACTAGCTATTTCATCATCTTAGAAGCTTCATCTGTGTCCTACTATGGTGCTTTTAGTGTCTCCGCATACCGCAGCACGCGACATACCTTTCAGACGATAAGTACAACCGTTTCAGAGAGAAGAGCGGTCAATGTGACGATCTGGCTTTAAGTCGATTCGATAACAAATGACGAAAACGGACGGATTTCTCAGGATTTTACTACATATGAACACTTTTCACATTCTCCCGTGAACTCGGCTGCTAGTCCTCCTTTCATGCAGAATCTTATGGTCCTAGCTATGTCAAAGGCACCAAAGCCAGCTAAAAAGTCAATAATCGATACCTAGAACTTGAGTTGTACTACTTCTTACTGGCTATTACATCAACTTACAAGCATCATCTGTGTTGTACTATGGTGCTTTTAGAGTCTCCACATACCGCAACACGCGACATAGCTTTGCAGACGATATGTACAACCGTTTCAGAGAGAAGAGCGTCCAATGTGAAGATCTGGCTTTAAGTCGATTGCATACCAAATGACGAATACAGACGGATTTCTCAGGTTTTTACTACATATGAACACTTTTCACAATCTCGCGTTCAATTCGGCTGCTAGTCCTCCTTTCATGCAGAACCTTAAGGTCCTAGCTCATGTCCAAGGCACCAAATCCAGCTAAAAAGTCAATAATCAATACCTATATCTGGTATTGTACTAATTCTTACTAGCTATTACATCAACTTAGAAGCTTCATCAATGTTCTACTATGGTGATTTTAGTGTCCCCGCATATCGCAGCACGCGACATAGCTTTGCAGACGATATGTACAACCGTTTCAGAGAGAAGAGCGGACAATGTGACGACCTGGCTTTAAATCGATTCCGTAACAAATGAAGAAAACGGACGGATTTCTCTGGTTTTTACTACTCATGAACATTTTTCACATTATCCCGTGCAATTCGGCTGCTAGTCCTCCTTTCATGCAGAATCTTAAGGTCCTAGCTCATTTCCAAGGCACCAAAGCCAGCTAAAAAGTCAATAACCGATACGTGAAACTGGTATTGTACTAATTCTTACTGGCTATTACATCATCGTAGAAGCTTCATCTGTGTTCAACTATGGTGCGTTTAGTGTCTCCACAAACCGCAGCACGCGACATAGCTTTGCAGACGATAAGTACAACCGTTTCAGAGAGAAGAGCGGCCAATGTGACGATCTGGCTTTAAGTCGATTCGATAACAAATGACGAAAACGGACGGATTTCTCAGGTTTTTACTACATATGAACACTTTTCACATTCTCCCTTGCTACTCGGCTGCTAGTCCTCCTTTCATGCAGAGTCTTAAGGTCCTAGCTCACGTCTAATGCACCAAGGCCAGCTAAAAAGTCAATAATCGATACCTGAAACTTGAATTGTACTACTTCTTACTGGATATTACATCAACTTAGAAGCTTCATCTGTGTTCTACTATGGTGCTTTTAGTGTCTCCACAAACCGCAGCACGCGACATAGCTTTGCAGACGATAAGTACAACCGGTTCAGAGAGAAGAGCGGCCAATGTGACGATCTGGCTTTAAGTCGATTCCATACCAAATGACGAATACAGACGGATTTCTCAGGTTTTTACTACATATGAACACTTTTCACAATCTCGCGTGCAATTCGGCTGCTAGTCCTCCTTTCATGCAGAATCTTAAGGTCCTAGCTCATGTCCAAGGCACCAAATCCAGCTAAAAAGTCAATAATCGATACCTAAATCTGGTATTGTACTAATTCTTACTGGCTATTACATCATCTTGGAAGCTTCATCTATGTTCTACTATGGTGCTTTTAGTGTGTCCGCATACTGCAGCACGCGACATAGCTTTCAGACGATAAGTACAACCGTTTCAGAGAGAAGAGCGGCCAATGTAACGATCTGGCTTTAAGGCGATTCGATAACAAATGACGAAAACGGACGGATTTCTCAGGTTTTTACTACATATGAACACTTTTCACATTCTCCCGTGCAACTCGGCTGCTAGTCCTCCTTTCATGCAGAATCTTATGGTGCTAGCTCATGTCCAACGCACCAAAGCCAGCTAAAAAGTCAATAATCGATACCTAGAACTTGAGTTGTACTACTTCTTACTGGCTATTACATCAACTTACAAGGATCATCTGAGTTCTACTATGGTGCTTTTAGAGTCTCCACATACCACAACACGCGACATAGCTTTGCAGACGATATGTACAACCGTTTCAGAGAGAAGAGCGGCCAATGTGACGACCTGGCTTTAAGTCGATTCGATAACAAATGACGAAAACGGACTGATTTCCCAGGTTTTTACTACATATGAACACTTTTCACATCCTCCCGTGCAACTCGGCTGCTAGTCCTCCTTTCATTCAGAATCTTAAGGTCCTAGCTCATGTCCAAGGCCCAAAGCCTGCTAAAAAGTCAATAATCGATACCTAAAACTAGTATTGTACTAATTCTTACTAGCTATTTCATCATCTGAGAAGCTTCACCTGTGTCCTACTATGGTGCTTTTAGTGTCTCCGCATACCGCAGCACGCGACATACCTTTCAGACGATAAGTACAACCGTTTCAGAGAGAAGAGCGGTCAATGTGACGATCTGGCTTTAAGTCGATTCGATAACAAATGACGAAAACGGACCGATTTCTCAGGATTTTACTACATATAAACACTTTTCACATTCTCCCGTGAACTCGGCTGCTAGTCCTCCTTTCATGCAGAATCTTATGGTCCTAGCTATGTCAAAGGCACCAAAGCCAGCTAAAAAGTTAATAATCGATACCTAGAACTTGAGTTGTACTACTTCTTACTGGCTATTACATCAACTTACAAGCATCATCTGTGTTGTACTATGGTGCTTTTAGAGTCTCCACATACCGCAACACGCGACATAGCTTTGCAGACGATATGTACAACCGTTTCAGAGAGAAGAGCGTCCAATGTGAAGATCTGGCTTTAAGTCGATTGCATACCAAATGACGAATACAGACGGATTTCTCAGGTTTTTACTACATATGAACACTTTTCACAATCTCGCGTTCAATTCGGCTGCTAGTCCTCCTTTCATGCAGAACCTTAAGGTCCTAGCTCATGTCCAAGGCACCAAATCAGGCTAAAAAGTCAATAATCAATACCTAAATCTGGTATTGTACTAATTCTTACTAGCTATTACATCAACTTAGAAGCTTCATCAATGTTCTACTATGGTGATTTTAGTGTCCCCGCATATCGCAGCACGCGACATAGCTTTGCAGACGATATGTACAACCGTTTCAGAGAGAAGAGCGGACAATGTGACGACCTGGCTTTAAATCGATTCCGTAACAAATGAAGAAAACGGACGGATTTCTCAGGTTTTTACTACATATGAACATTTTTCACATTATCCCGTGCAATTCGGCTGCTAGTCCTCCTTTCATGCAGAATCTTAAGGTCCTAGCTCATTTCCAAGGCACCAAAGCCAGCTAAAAAGTCAATAACCGATACGTAAAACTGGTATTGTACTAATTCTTACTGGCTATTACATCAACTTAGAAGCTTCATCTGTGTTCTACTATGGTGCTTTTAGTGTCTCCACAAACCGCAGCACGCGACATAGCTTTGCAGACGATAAGTACAACCGTTTCAGAGAGAAGAGCGGCCAATGTGACGATCTGGCTTTAAGTCGATTCCATACCAAATGACGAATACAGACGGATTTCTCAGGTTTTTACTACATATGAACAGTTTTCACAATCTCGCGTGCAATTCGGCTGCTAGTCCTCCTTTCATGCAGAATCTTAAGGTCCTAGCTCATGTCCAAGGCACCAAAGCCTGCTAAAAAGTCAATAATCAATACCTAAAACTGGTATTGTACTAATTCTTACTGGCTATTTCATCATCTTAGAAGCTTCATCTGTGTCCTACTATGGTGCTTTTAGTGTCTCCGCATACCGCAGCACGCGACATAGCTTTCAGACGATAAGTACAAACGTTTCAGAGAGGAGAGCGGCCAATGTGACGATCTGGCTATAAGTCGATTCGATAACAAATGACGAAAACGGACGGATTTCTCAGGATTTTACTACATATGAACACTTTTCACATTCTCCCGTGCAACTCGGCTGCTAGTCCTCCTTTCATGCAGAATCTTATGGTCCTAGCTATGTCCAAGGCACCAAAGCCAGCTAAAAAGTCAATAATCGATACCTAAAACTTGAGTTGTACTACATCTTACTGGCTATTACATCAACTTAGAAGCTTCATCTGTGTTCTACTATGGTGCTTTTAGTGTCTCCACATACCGCAGCACGCGACATAGCTTTGCAGACGATAAGTACAACCGTTTCAGAGAGTTGAGCGGCTACTGTGACGATCCGGCTTTAAGTCGATTCGATAACAAATGACGAAAATGGGCGGATTTCTCAGGTTTTTACTACATATGAACACTTTTCACATCCTCCCGGGCAACTCGGCTGCTAGTCCTCCTTTCATGCAGAATCTTAAGGTCCTAGCTCACGTCCAAGGCACCAAAGTCAGCTAAAAAGTCAATAATCGATACTTAAAACTTGACTTGTACTACTTCTTACTGGCTATTTCATCATCTTAGAAGCTTCATCTGTTTTCTACTATGGTGCTTTTAGTGTCTCCGCATACCGCAGCACGCGACATAGCTTTCAGACGATAAGTACAACCGTTTCAGAGAGAAGAGCGGCCAATGTGACGATCTGGCTTTAACTCGATTCGATAACAAATGACGAAAACGGACGGATTTCTCAGGTTTTTACTACATATGAACACTTTTCACATTCTCCCGTGCAACTCGGCTGCTAGTCCTCCTTTCATGCAGAATCTTATGGTCCTAGCTATGTCCAAGGCACCAAAGCCAGCTAAAAAGTCAATAATCGATACCTAAAACTTGAGTTGTACTACTTCTTACTGGCTATTACATCAACTTAGAAGCTTCATCAGTGTTCTAGTATGGTGCTTTTAGTGTCTCCACATACCGCAGCACGCGACATAGCTTTGCAGACGATAAGTACAACCGTTTCAGAGAGAAGAGCGGCCAACGTGACGATCCGGCTTAAAGTCGATTCGATAACAAATGACGAAAATGGGCGGATTTCTCAGGTTTTTACTACATATGAACACTTTTCACATCCTCCCGTGCAACTCGGCTGCTAGTCCTCCTTTCATGCAGAATCTTAAGGTCCTAGCTCATGTCCAAGGCACCAAAGCCAACTAAAAAGTCCATAATCGATACTTAAAACTAGAATTGTACTACTTCTTACTAGCTATTTCATCATCTTAGAAGCTTCATCTGTGTCCTACTATGGTGCTTTTAGTGTCTCCGCATACCGCAGCACGCGACATAGCTTTCAGACGATAAGTACAACCGTTTCAGAGAGAAGAGCGGCCAATGTGACGATCTGGCTTTAAGTCGATTCGATAACAAATGACGAAAACGGACGGATTTCTCAGGTTTTTACTACATATGAACACTTTTCACATTCTCCCGTGCAACTCGGCTGCTAGTCCTCCATTCATGCAGAATCTTATGGTCCTAGCTATGTCCAAGGCACCAAAGCCAATTAAAAAGTCAATAATCGATACCTAAAACTTGAGTTGTACTACTTCTTACTGGCTATTACGTCAACTTAGAAGCTTCATCTGTGTTCTACTATGGTGCTTTTAGTGTCTCCACATACCGCAGCACGCGACATAGCTTTGCAGACAATAAGAACAACCGTTTCAGAGAGAAGAGCGGCCAATGTGACGATCCGGCTTTAAGTCGATTCGATAACAAATGACGAAATAGGGCGGATATCTCAGGTTTTTACTACATATGAACACATTTCACATTCTCCCGTGCAACTCGGCTGCTAGTCCTCCTTTCATGCAGAATCTTATGGTCCTAGCTATGTCCAAGGCACCAAAGCCAATTAAAAAGTCAATAATCGATACCTAGAACTTGTGTTCTTCTATTTCTTACTGTCTATTACATCAACTTACAAGCATCATCTGTGTTCTACTATGGTGATTTTAGAGTCTCCACACACCGCAACACGCGACATAGCTTTGCAGACGATGTTTCAGAGAGAAGAGCGACCAATGTGACGACCTGGCTTTAAGTCGATTCGATAACAAATGACGAAAACTGACGGATTTCTCAGGTTTTTACTACATATGAACACTTTTCACATCCTCCCGTGCAACTCGGCTGCTAGTCCTCCTTTCATGCAGAATCTTAAGGTCCTACCTCATGTCCAAGGCACCAAAGCCTGCTAAAAAGTCAATAATCGATACCTAAAACTGGTATTGTACTAAATCTTACTGGCTATTTCATCATCTTAGAAGCTTCATCTGTGTCCTACTATGGTGCTTTTAGTGTCTCCGCATACCGCAGCACGCGACATAGCTTTGCAGACGATAAGTACAACCGTTTCAGAGAGAAGAGCCACCAATGTGACGATCTGGCTTTAAGTCGATTCGATAACAAATGACGAAAACGGACGGATTTCTCAGGTTTTTACAATATATGAACACTTTTCACATTCTCCCGTGCAACTCGGCTGCTAGTCCTCCTTTCATGCAGAATCTTATGGTCCTAGCTATGTCCAAGGCACCAAAGCCAGCAAAAAAGTCAATAATCGATACCTAAAACTGGTATTGTATTAATTCTTACTGGCTATTACATCATCTTAGAAGCTTCATCTGTGTTCTACTATGGTGCTTTTAGTGTCTCCGCATACCGCAGCACGCGACATAGCTTTCAGACGATAAGTATAACCGTTTCTGAGAGAAGAGCGGCCAATGTGACGACCTGGCTTTAAGTCGATTCGATAACAAATGACGAAAACGTACGGATTTCTCAGGTTTTTACTACATATGAACACTTTTCACATTCTCACGTGCAACTCGGATGCTAGTCCTCCTTTCATGCAGAATCTTATGGTCCAAGCTCATGTCCAAGGCACCAAAGCCAGCTAAAAAGTCAATAATCGATACCTGAAACTTGAATTGTACTACTTCTTACTGGCTATTACATCAACTTAGAAGCTTCATCTGTGTTCGACAATGGTGCTTTTAGTGTCTCCACAAACCGCAGCACGCGACATAGCTTTGCAGACGATAAGTACAACCGTTTCAGAGAGAAGAGCGGCCAATGTGACGATCTGGCTTTAAGTCGATTCGATAACAAATGACGAAAACGGACGGATTTCTCAGGATTTTACTACATATGAAAACTTTTCACATTCTCCCTTGCTACTCGGCTGGTAGTCCTCCTTTCATGCAGAGTCTTAAGGTCCTAGCTCACGTCTAATGCACCAAGGCCAGCTAAAAAGTCAATAATCGATACCTGAAACTTGAATTGTACTACTTCTTACTGGCTATTACATCAACTTAGAAGCTTCATCTGTGTTCTACTATGGTGCTTTTAGTGTCTCCACAAACCGCAGCACGCGACATAGCTTTGCAAACGATAAGTACAACCGTTTCAGAGAGAAGAGCGGCCAATGTGACGATCTGGCTTTAAGTCGATTCCATACCAAATGACGAATACAGACGGATTTCTCAGGTTTTTACTACATATGAACACTTTTCACATCCTCCCGTGCAACTCGGCTGCTAGTCCTCCTTTCATGCAGAATCTTAAGGTCCTAGCTCATGTCCAAGTCACCAAAGCCTGCTAAAAAGTCAATAATCGATACCTAAAACTAGTATTGTACTAATTCTTACTAGCTATTTCATCGTCTTAGAAGCTTCATCTGTGTCCTACTATGGTGCTTTTAGTGTCTCCGCATACCGCAGCACGCGACATAGCTTTCAGACGATAAGTACAACCGTTTCAGAGAGAAGAGCGGTCAATGTGACGATCTGGCTTTAAGTCGATTAGATAACAAATGACGAAAACGGACGGATTTCTCAGGATTTTACTACATATGAACACTTTTCACATTCTCCCGTGCACTCGGCTGCTAGTCCTCCTTTCATGCAGAATCTTATGGTCCTAGCTATGTCCAAGGCACCAAAGCCAGCTAAAAAGTCATTAATCGATACCTAGAACTTGAGTTGTACTACTTCTTACTGGCTATTATATCAACTTACAAGCATCATCTGTGTTCTACTATGGTGCTTTTAGAGTCTCCACATACCGCAACACGCGACATAGCTTTGCAGACGATATGTACAACCGTTTCAGAGAGAAGAGCGGATAATGTGAAGATCTGGCTTTAAGTCGATTGCATACCAAATGACGAATACAGACGGATTTCTCAGGTTTTTACTGCATATGAACACTTTTCACAATCTCGCGTGCAATTCGGCTGCTAGTGTTCCTTTCATGCAGAACCTTAAGGTCCTACCTCATGTACAAGGCACCAAATCCAGCTAAAAAGTCAATAATCGATACTTAAATCTGGTATTGTACTAATTCTTACTAGCTATTACATCAACTTAGAAGCTTCATCAATGTTCTACTATGGTGATTTTAGTGTCCCCGCATATCGCAGCACGCGACATAGCTTTGCAGACGATATGTACAACCATTTCAGAGAGAAGAGCGGACAATGTGACGACCTGGCTTTAAATCGATTCCGTAACAAATGAAGAAAACGGACGGATTTCTCAGGTTTTTACTACATATGAACACTTTTCACATTCTCCCGTGCAACTCGGCTGCTAGTCCTCCTTTCATGCAGAATCTTATGGTCCCAGCTATGTCCAAGTCACCAAAGCCAGCTAAAAAGTCAAAAATCGATACCTAAAACTTGAATTGTACTACTTCTTACTGGCTATTACATCAACTTAGAAGCTTCATCTGTGTTCTACTACGGTGCTTTTAGTGTCTCCACATACCGCAGCACGCGACATAGCTTTCCAGACGATAACTACACCCGTTTCAGAGAGTTGAGCGGCCAATGTGACGATCCGGCTTTAAGTCGATTCGATAACAAATGACGAAAATGGGCGGATTTCTCAGGTTTTTACTACATATGAACACTTTTCACATCCTCCCGGGCAACTCGGCTGCTAGGCCTCCTTTCATGCAGAATCTTATGGTCCTAGCTCATGTCCATGGCACCAAAGCCAGCTAAAAAGTCAATAATCGATACCTAGAACTTGAGTTGTACTACTTCTTACTGGCTATTACGACAACTTACAAGCATCATCTGTGTTCTACTATTGTGCTTTTAGAGTCTCCACATACCGCAAACACGCGACATAGCTTTGCAGACGATATGTACAACCGTTTCAGAGAGAAGAGCGGCCAATGTGACGACCTGGCTTTAAGTCGATTCGATAACAAATGACGAAAACGGACGGATTTCGCAGGTTTTTACTACATATGAACACTTTTAACATCCTCCCGTGTAACTCGGCTGCTAGTCCTCCTTCCATGCAGAATCTTAAGGTCCTACCACATGTCCAAGGCACCAAAGCCTGCTAAAAAGTCAATAATCGATACTTAAAACTGGTATTGTACTAATTCTTACTGGCTATTTCATCATCTTAGAAGCTTCATCTGTGTCCTACTATGGTGCTTTTAGTGTCTCCGCATACCGCAGCACGCGACATAGCTTTCAGACGATAAGTACAACCGTTTCAGAGAGAAGAGCGGCCAATGTGACGATCTGGCTTTAAGTCGATTCGATAACAAATGACGAATACGGACGGATTTCTCAGGTTTTTACTACATATGAACACTTTTCACATTCTCCCGTGCAACTCGGCTGCTAGTCCTCCTTTTATGCAGAATCTTAAGGTCCTAGCTCATGTCCAAGGCACCAAAGCCAGCTAAAAAGTCAATAATCGATACCTAAAACTTGAGTTGTACTATTTCTTACTGGCTATTACATCAACTTAGAAGCTTCATCTGTGTTCTACTATGGTGCTTTTAGTGTCTCCACATACCGCAGCACGCGACATAGCTTTGCAGACGATAAGTACAACCGTTTCAGAGAGAAGAGCGGCCAACGTGACGATCCGGCTTTAAGTCGATTCGATAACAAATGACGAAAATGGGCTGATTTCTCAGGTTTTTACTACATATGAACACTTTTCACATCCTCCCGTGCAACTCGGCTGCTAGTCCTCCTTTCATGCAGAATCGTAAGGTCCTAGCTATGTCCAAGGCACCAAAGCCAATTAAAAGTCAATAATCGATACCTAAAACTTGAGTTGTACTACTTCTTACTGGCAATTACGTCAACTTACAAGCATCATCTGTGTTCTACTATGGTGCTTTTAGAGTCTCCACACACCGCAACATGCGACATAGCTTTGCAGATGATATGTACAACTGTTTCAGAGAGAAGAGCGGACAATGTGACGACCTGGCTTTAAGTCGATTCGATAACAAATGACGAAAACGGACGGATTTCTCAGGTTTTTACTACATATGAACACTTTTCACATTCTCACATGCAACTCGGCTGCTAGTCCTCCTTTCATGCAGAATCTTAAGGTCCTAGCTCATGTCCAAGGCACCAAATCCAGCTGAAAATTCAATAATCGATACCTAAATCTGGTATTGCACTAATTCTTACTGGCTATTACAACATCTTAGAAGCTTCATCTGTGTTCTACTATGGTGCTTTTAGTGTCTCCGCATACCGCAGCACGCGACATAACTTTCAGACGATAAGTACAACCGTTTCAGAGAGAAGAGCGGCCAATGCGACGATCTGGCTTTAAGTCGATTCGATAACAAATGACGAAAACGGACGAATTTCTAAGGTTTTTACTACATATGAACACGTCTCACATTCTCCCATGCAACTCGGCTGCTAGTCCTCCTTTCATGCAGAATCTTATGGTCCTAGCTCATGTCCAGGGCACCAAAGCCAGCTAAAAAGTCAATAATCGATACCTAAAACTTGAGTTGTACTACTTCTTACTGGCTATTACATCAACGTAGAAGCTTCATCTGTGTTCGAAAATGGTGGTTTTAGTGTCTCCACATACCGCAGCACGCGACATAGCTTTGCAGACGATAAGTACAACCGTTTCAGAGAGAAGAGCGGCCAATGTGACGATCTGGCTTTAAGTCGATTCGATAACAAATGACGAAAACGGACGGGTTTCTCAGGTTTTTACTACATATGAACACTTTTCACATTCTCCCGTGAACTCGGCTGCTAGTCCTCCTTTCATGCAGAATCTTATGGTTCTAGCTATGTCCAAGGCACCAAATCCAGCTAAAAAGTCAATAATCGATACCTAAATCTGGTATTGTACTAATTCTTACTAGCTATTACATCAACTTAGAAGCTTCATCAATGTTCTACTATGGTGATTTTAGTGTCCCCGCATATCGCAGCACGCGACATAGCTTTGCAGACGATATGTACAACCGTTTCAGAGAGAAGAGCGGACAATGTGACGACCTGGCTTTAAATCGATTCCGTAACAAATGAAGAAAACGGACGGATTTCTCAGGTTTTTACTACATATGAACACTTTTCACATTCTCCCTTGCAACTCGGCTGCTAGTCCTCCTTTCATGCAGAATCTTATGGTCCTAGCTATGTCCAAGGCACCAAAGCCAGCTAAAAAGTCAATAATCGATACCTAAAACTTGAATTGTACTACTTCTTACTGGCTATTACATCAACTTAGAAGCTTCATCTGTGTTCTACTACGGTGCTTTTAGTGTCTCCACATACCGCAGCACGCGACATAGCTTTGCAGACGATAAGTACACCCGTTTCAGAGAGTTGAGCGGCCAATGTGACGATCCGGCTTTAAGTCGATTCGATAACAAATGACGAAAATGGGTGGATTTCTCAGGTTTTTACTACATATGAACACTTTTCACATCCTCCCGGGCAACTCGGCTGCTAGTCCTCCTTTCATGCAGAATCTTAAGGTCCTAGCTCATGTCCAAGGCACCAAAGCCAGCTAAAAAGTCAATAAACGATACTTAAAACTTGAATTGTACTACTTCTTACTGGCTATTACATCATCTTAGAATCTTCATCTGTGTTCTACTATAGTGCTTTTAGTGTCTCCGCATACCGCAGCACGCGACATAGCTTTGCAGACGATAAGTACAACCGTTTCAGAGAGAAGAGCGACCAATGTGACGACCTGGCTTTAAGTCGATTCCGTAACAAATGACGAAAACGGACGGATTTCTCAGGTTATTACTACATATGAACACTTTTCTCATTCTCCCGATCAACTCGGCTGCTAGTCCTCCTTTCATGCAGAATCTTATGGTCCTAGCTCATGTCCATGGCACCAAAGCCAGCTAAAAAGTCAATAATCGATACCTAGAACTTGAGTTGTACTACTTCTTACTGGCTATTACGTCAACTTACAAGCACCATCTGTGTTCTACTATTGTGCTTTTAGAGTCTCCACATACCGCAAACACGCGACATAGCTTTGCAGACGATATGTACAACCGTTTCAGAGAGAAGAGCGGCCAATGTGAAGATCTGGCTTTAAGTCGATTGCATACCAAATGACGAATACAGACTGATTTCTCAGGTTTTTACTACATATGAACACTTTTCACAATCTCGCGTTCAATTCGGCTGCTAGTCCTCCTTTCATGCAGAACCTTAAGGTCCTAGCTCATGTCCAAGGCACCAAATCCAGCTAAAAAGTCAATAATCAATACCTAAATCTGGTATTGTACTAATTCTTACTAGCTATTACATCAACTTAGAAGCTTCATCAATGTTCTACTATGGTGATTTTAGTGTCCCCGCATATCGCAGCACGCGACATAGCTTTGCAGACGATATGTACAACCGTTTCAGAGAGAAGAGCGGACAATGTGACGACCTGGCTTTAAATCGATTCCGTAACAAATGAAGAAAACGGACGGATTTCTCAGGTTTTTACTACATATGAACATTTTTCACATTATCCCGTGCAATTCGGCTGCTAGTCCTCCTTTCATGCAGAATCTTAAGGTCCTAGCTCATTTCCAAGGCACCAAAGCCAGCTAAAAAGTCAATAACCGATACGTAAAACTGGTATTGTACTAATTCTTACTGGCTATTACATCATCGTAGAAGCTTCATCTGTGTTCTACTATGGTGCTTTTAGTGTCTCCACAAACCGCAGCACGCGACATAGCTTTGCAGACGATAAGTACAACCGTTTCAGAGAGAAGAGCGGCCAATGTGACGATCTGGCTTTAAGTCGATTCCATACCAAATGACGAATACAGACGGATTTCTCAGGTTTTTACTACATATGAACACTTTTCACAATCTCGCGTGCAATTCGGCTGTTAGTCCTCCTTTCATGCAGAATCTTAAGGTCCTAGCTCATGTCCAAGGCACCAAAGCCTGCTAAAAAGTCAATAATCGATACCTAAAACTGGTATTGTACTAATTCTTACTGGCTATTTCATCATCTTAGAAGCTTCATCTGTGTCCTACTATGGTGCTTTTAGTGTCTCCGCATACCGCAGCACGCGACATAGCTTTCAGACGATAAGTACAACCGTTTCAGGGAGGAGAGCGGCCAATGTGACGATCTGGCTATAAGTCGATTCGATAACAAATGACGAAAAAGGACGGATTTCTCAGGATTTTACTACATATGAACACTTTTCACATTCTCCCGTGCAACTCGGCTGCTAGTCCTCCTTTCATGCAGAATCTTATGGTCCTAGCTATGTCCAAGGCACCAAAGCCAGCTAAAAAGTCAATAATCGATACCTAAAGCTTGAGTTGTACTACATCTTACTGGCTATTACATCAACTTAGAAGCTTCATCTGTGTTCTACTATGGTGCTTTTAGTGTCTCCACATACCGCAGCACGCGACATAGCTTTGCAGACGATAAGTACAACCGTTTCAGAGAGTTGAGCGGCCAATGTGACGATCCGGCTTTAAGTCGATTCGATAACAAATGACGAAAATGGGCGGATTTCTCAGGTTTTTACTACATATGAACACTTTTCACATCCTCCCGGGCAACTCGGCTGCTAGTCCTCCATTCATGCAGAATCTTAAGGTCCTAGCTCAAGTCCAAGGCACCAAAGCCAGCTAAAAAGTCAATAATCGATACTTAAAACTTGAATTGTACTACTTCTTACTGGCTATTTCATCATCTTCGAAGCTTCATCTGTGTCCTACTATGGTGCTTTTAGTGTCTCCGCATACCGCAGCACGCGACATAGCTTTCAGACGATAAGTACAACCGTTTCAGAGAGAAGAGCGGCCAATGTGACGATCTGGCTTTAAGTCGATTCGATAACAAATGACGAAAACGGACGGATTCCTCAGGTTTTTACTACATATGAACACTTTTCACATTCTCCCGTGCAACTCGGCTGCTAGTCCTCCTTTCATGCAGAATCTTATGGTCCTAGCTATGTCCAAGGCACCAAAGCCAGCTAAAAAGTCAATAATCGATACCTAAAACTTGAGATGTACTACTTCTTACTGGCTATTACATCAGCTTAGAAGCTTCATCTGTGTTCTAGTATGGTGCTTTTAGCGTCTCCACATACCGCAGCACGCGACATAGCTTTGCAGACGATAAGTACAACCGTTGCAGAGAGAAGAGCGGCCAACGTGACGATCCGGCTTTAAGTCGATTCGATAACAAATGACGAAAATGGGCGGATTTCTCAGGTTTTTACTACATATGAACACTTTTCACATCCTCCCGTGCAACTCGGCTGCTAGTCCTCCTTTCATTCAGAATCTTAAGGTCCTAGCTCATGTCCAAGGCACCAAAGCCAACTAAAAAGTCCATAATCGATACTTAAAACTAGAATTGTACTACATCTTACTAGCTATTTCATCATCTTAGAAGCTTCATCTGTGTCCTACTATGGTGCTTTTAGTGTCTCCGCATACCGCAGCACGCGACATAGCTTTCAGACGATAAGTACAACCGTTTCAGAGAGAAGAGCGGCCAATGTGACGATCTGGCTTTAAGTCGATTCGATAACAAATGACGAAAACGGACGGATTTCTCAGGTTTTTACTACATATGAACACTTTTCACATTCTCCCGTGCAACTCGGCTGCTAGTCCTCCTTTCATGCAGAATCTTATGGTCCTAGCTATGTCCAAGGCACCAAAGCCAATTAAAAAGTCAATAATCGATACCTAAAACTTGAGTTGTACTACTTCTTACTGGCTATTACGTCAACTTAGAAGCTTCATCTGTGTTCTACTATGGTGCTTTTAGTGTCTCCACATACCGCAGCACGCGACATAGCTCTGCAGACGATAAGAACAACCGTTTCAGAGAGAAGAGCGGGCAATGTGACGATCCGGCCTTAAGTCGATTCGATAACAAATGACGAAATAGGGCGGATATCTCAGGTTTTTACTACATATGAACACTTTTCACATTCTCCCGTGCAACTCGGCTGCTAGTCCTCCTTTCATGCAGAATCTTAAGGTCCTACCTCATGTCCAAGGCACCAAAGCCTGCTAAAAAGTCAATAATCGATACCTAAAACTGGTATTGTACTAGTTCTTACTGGCTATTTCATCATCTTAGAAGCTTCATCTGTGTCCTACTATGGTGCTTTTAGTGTCTCCGCATAACGCAGCACGCGACATAGCTTTGCAGACGATAAGTACAACCGTTTCAGAGAGAAGAGCGGCCAATGTGACGATCTGGCTTTAAGTCGATTCGATAACAAATGACGAAAACGGACGGATTTCTCAGGTTTTTACAATATATGAACACTTTTCACATTCTCCCGTGCAACTCGGCTGCTAGTCCTCCTTTCATGCAGAATCTTATGGTCCTAGCTATGTCCAAGGCACCAAAGCCAGCTAAAAAGTCAATAATCGATACCTAAAACTGGTATTGTATTAATTCTTACTGGCTATTACATCATCTTAGAAGCTTCATCTGTGTTCGACAATGGTGCTTTTAGTGTCTCCACAAACCGCAGCACGCGACATAGCTTTGCAGACGATAAGTACAACCGTTTCAGAGAGAAGAGCGGCCAATGTGACGATCTGGCTTTAAGTCGATTCGATAACAAATGACGAAAACGGACGGATTTCTAAGGTTTTTACTACATATGAACACTTTTCACATTCTCCCTTGCTACTCGGCTGCTAGTCCTCCTTTCATGCAGAATCTTAAGGTCCTAGCTCATGTCCAAGGCACCAAATCCAGCTGAAAATTCAATAATCGATACCTAAATCTGGTATTGTACTACTTCTTACTGGCTATTACATCATCTTAGAAGCTTCATCTGTGTTCTACTATGGTGCTTTTAGTGTCTCCGCATACCGCAGCACGCGACATAGCATTGCAGACGATAAGTACAACCGTTTCAGAGAGAAGAGCGGCCAATGTGACGATCTGGCTTTAAGTCGATTCGATAACAAATGACGAAAACGGACGGATTCCTCAGGTTTTTACTACATATGAACACTTTTCACATTCTCCCGTGCAACTCGGCTGCTAGTCCTCCTTTCATGCAGAATCTTATGGTCCTAGCTATGTCCAAGGCACCAAAGCCAGCTAAAAAGTCAATAATCGATACCTAAAACTTGAGATGTACTACTTCTTACTGGCTATTACATCAACTTAGAAGCTTCATCTGTGTTCTAGTATGGTGCTTTTAGCGTCTCCACATACCGCAGCACGCGACATAGCTTTGCAGACGATAAGTACAACCGTTGCAGAGAGAAGAGCGGCCAACGTGACGATCCGGCTTTAAGTCGATTCGATAACAAATGACGAAAATGGGCGGATTTCTCAGGTTTTTACTACATATGAACACTTTTCACATCCTCCCGTCAACTCGGCTGCTAGTCCTCCTTTCATTCAGAATCTTAAGGTCCTAGCTCATGTCCAAGGCACCAAAGCCAACTAAAAAGTCCATAATCGATACTTAAAACTAGAATTGTACTACATCTTACTAGCTATTTCATCATCTTAGAAGCTTCATCTGTGTCCTACTATGGTGCTTTTAGTGTCTCCGCATACCGCAGCACGCGACATAGCTTTCAGACGATAAGTACAACCGTTTCAGAGAGAAGAGCGGCCAATGTGACGATCTGGCTTTAAGTCGATTCGATAACAAATGACGAAAACGGACGGATTTCTCAGGTTTTTACTACATATGAACACTTTTCACATTCTCCCGTGCAACTCGGCTGCTAGTCCTCCTTTCATGCAGAATCTTATGGTCCTAGCTATGTCCAAGGCACCAAAGCCAATTAAAAAGTCAATAATCGATACCTAAAACTTGAGTTGTACTACTTCTTACTGGCTATTACGTCAACTTAGAAGCTTCATCTGTGTTCTACTATGGTGCTTTTAGTGTCTCCACATACCGCAGCACGCGACATAGCTCTGCAGACGATAAGAACAACCGTTTCAGAGAGAAGAGCGGGCAATGTGACGATCCGGCCTTAAGTCGATTCGATAACAAATGACGAAATAGGGCGGATATCTCAGGTTTTTACTACATATGAACACTTTTCACATTCTCCCGTGCAACTCGGCTGCTAGTCCTCCTTTCATGCAGAATCTTAAGGTCCTACCTCATGTCCAAGGCACCAAAGCCTGCTAAAAAGTCAATAATCGATACCTAAAACTGGTATTGTACTAGTTCTTACTGGCTATTTCATCATCTTAGAAGCTTCATCTGTGTCCTACTATGGTGCTTTTAGTGTCTCCGCATAACGCAGCACGCGACATAGCTTTGCAGACGATAAGTACAACCGTTTCAGAGAGAAGAGCGGCCAATGTGACGATCTGGCTTTAAGTCGATTCGATAACAAATGACGAAAACGGACGGATTTCTCAGGTTTTTACAATATATGAACACTTTTCACATTCTCCCGTGCAACTCGGCTGCTAGTCCTCCTTTCATGCAGAATCTTATGGTCCTAGCTATGTCCAAGGCACCAAAGCCAGCTAAAAAGTCAATAATCGATACCTAAAACTGGTATTGTATTAATTCTTACTGGCTATTACATCATCTTAGAAGCTTCATCTGTGTTCGACAATGGTGCTTTTAGTGTCTCCACAAACCGCAGCACGCGACATAGCTTTGCAGACGATAAGTACAACCGTTTCAGAGAGAAGAGCGGCCAATGTGACGATCTGGCTTTAAGTCGATTCGATAACAAATGACGAAAACGGACGGATTTCTAAGGTTTTTACTACATATGAACACTTTTCACATTCTCCCTTGCTACTCGGCTGCTAGTCCTCCTTTCATGCAGAATCTTAAGGTCCTAGCTCATGTCCAAGGCACCAAATCCAGCTGAAAATTCAATAATCGATACCTAAATCTGGTATTGTACTACTTCTTACTGGCTATTACATCATCTTAGAAGCTTCATCTGTGTTCTACTATGGTGCTTTTAGTGTCTCCGCATACCGCAGCACGCGACATAGCATTGCAGACGATAAGTACAACCGTTTCAGAGAGAAGAGCGGCCAATGTGACGATCTGGCTTTAAGTCGATTCGATAACAAATGACGAAAACGGACGGATTTCTCAGGTTTTTACTACATATGAACACTTTTCACATTCTCCCTTGCTACTCGGCTGCTAGTCGTCCTTTCATGCAGAGTCTTAAGGTCCTAGCTCACGTCTAATGCACCAAGGCCAGCTAAAAAGTCAATAATCGATACCTGAAACTTGAATTGTACTACTTCTTACTGGCTATTACATCAACTTAGAAGCTTCATCTGTGTTCTACTATGGTGCTTTTAGTGTCTCCACAAACCGCAGCACGCGACATAGCTTTGCAAACGATAAGTACAACCGTTTCAGAGAGAAGAGCGGCCAATGTGACGATCTGGCTTTAAGTCGATTCCATACCAAATGACGAATACAGACGGATTTCTCAGGTTTTTACTACATATGAACACTTTTCACATCCTCCCGGGCAACTCGGCTGCTAGTCCTCCTTTCATGCAGAATCTTAAGGTCCTAGCTCATGTCCAAGGCACCAAAGCCAGCTAAAAAGTCAATAAACGATACTTAAAACTTGAATTGTACTACTTCTTACTGGCTATTACATCATCTTAGAATCTTCATCTGTGTTCTACTATAGTGCTTTTAGTGTCTCCGCATACCGCAGCACGCGACATAGCTTTGCAGACGATAAGTACAACCGTTTCAGAGAGAAGAGCGACCAATGTGACGACCTGGCTTTAAGTCGATTCCGTAACAAATGACGAAAACGGACGGATTTCTCAGGTTATTACTACATATGAACACTTTTCTCATTCTCCCGATCAACTCGGCTGCTAGTCCTCCTTTCATGCAGAATCTTATGGTCCTAGCTCATGTCCATGGCACCAAAGCCAGCTAAAAAGTCAATAATCGATACCTAGAACTTGAGTTGTACTACTTCTTACTGGCTATTACGTCAACTTACAAGCATCATCTGTGTTCTACTATTGTGCTTTTAGAGTCTCCACATACCGCAAACACGCGACATAGCTTTGCAGACGATATGTACAACCGTTTCAGAGAGAAGAGCGGCCAATGTGAAGATCTGGCTTTAAGTCGATTGCATACCAAATGACGAATACAGACGGATTTCTCAGGTTTTTACTACATATGAACACTTTTCACAATCTCGCGTTCAATTCGGCTGCTAGTCTTCCTTTCATGCAGAACCTTAAGGTCCTAGCTCATGTCCAAGGCACCAAATCCAGCTAAAAAGTCAATAATCAATACCTAAATCTGGTATTGTACTAATTCTTACTAGCTAATACATCAACTTAGAAGCTTCATCAATGTTCTACTATGGTGATTTTAGTGTCCCCGCATATCGCAGCACGCGACATAGCTTTGCAGACGATATGTACAACCGTTTCAGAGAGAAGAGCGGACAATGTGACGACCTGGCTTTAAATCGATTCTGTAACAAATGAAGAAAACGGACGGATTTCTCAGGTTTTTACTACATATGAACATTTTTCACATTATCCCGTGCAATTCGGCTGCTAGTCCTCCTTTCATGCAGAATCTTAAGGTCCTAGCTCATTTCCAAGGCACCAAAGCCAGCTAAAAAGTCAATAACCGATACGTAAAACTGGTATTGTACTAATTCTTACTGGCTATTACATCATCGTAGAAGCTTCATCTGTGTTCTACTATGGTGCTTTTAGTGTCTCCACAAACCGCAGCACGCGACATAGCTTTGCAGACGATAAGTACAACCGTTTCAGAGAGATGAGCGGCCAATGTGACGATCTGGCTTTAAGTCGATTCCATACCAAATGACGAATACAGACGGATTTCTCAGGTTTTTACTACATATGAACACTTTTCACAATCTCGCGTGCAATTCGGCTGCTAGTCCTCCTTTCATGCAGAATCTTAAGGTCCTAGCTCATGTCCAAGGCACCAAAGCCTGCTAAAAAGTCAATAATCGATACCTAAAACTGGTATTGTACTAATTCTTACTGACTATTTCATCATCTTAGAAGCTTCATCTGTGTCCTACTATGGTGCTTTTAGTGTCTCCGCATACCGCAGCACGCGACATAGCTTTCAGACGATAAGTACAACCGTTTCAGGGAGGAGAGCGGCCAATGTGACGATCTGGCTATAAGTCGATTCGATAACAAATGACGAAAAAGGACGGATTTCTCAGGATTTTACTACATATGAACACTTTTCACATTCTCCCGTGCAACTCGGCTGCTAGTCCTCCTTTCATGCAGAATCTTATGGTCCTAGCTATGTCCAAGGCACCAAAGCCAGCTAAAAAGTCAATAATCGATACCTAAAACTTGAGTTGTACTACATCTTACTGGCTATTACATCAACTTAGAAGCTTCATCTGTGTTCTACTATGGTGCTTTTAGTGTCTCCACATACCGCAGCACGCGACATAGCTTTGCAGACGATAAGTACAACCGTTTCAGAGAGTTGAGCGGCCAATGTGACGATCCGGCTTTAAGTCGATTCGATAACAAATGACGAAAATGGGCGGATTTCTCAGGTTTTTACTACATATGAACACTTTTCACATCCTCCCGGGCAACTCGGCTGCTAGTCCTCCATTCATGCAGAATCTTAAGGTCCTAGCTCAAGTCCAAGGCACCAAAGCCAGCTAAAAAGTCAATAATCGATACTTAAAACTTGAATTGTACTACTTCTTACTGGCTATTTCATCATCTTCGAAGCTTCATCTGTGTCCTACTATGGTGCTTTTAGTGTCTCCGCATACCGCAGCACGCGAGATAGCTTTCAGACGATAAGTACAACCGTTTCAGAGAGAAGAGCGGCCAATGTGACGATCTGGCTTTAAGTCGATTCGATAACAAATGACGAAAACGGACGGATTCCTCAGGTTTTTACTACATATGAACACTTTTCACATTCTCCCGTGCAACTCGGCTGCTAGTCCTCCTTTCATGCAGAATCTTATGGTCCTAGCTATGTCCAAGGCACCAAAGCCAGCTAAAAAGTCAATAATCGATACCTAAAACTTGAGATGTACTACTTCTTACTGGCTATTACATCAACTTAGAAGCTTCATCTGTGTTCTAGTATGGTGCTTTTAGCGTCTCCACATACCGCAGCACGCGACATAGCTTTGCAGACGATAAGTACAACCGTTGCAGAGAGAAGAGCGGCCAACGTGACGATCCGGCTTTAAGTCGATTCGATAACAAATGACGAAAATGGGCGGATTTCTCAGGTTTTTACTACATATGAACACTTTTCACATCCTCCCGTGCAACTCGGCTGCTAGTCCTCCTTTCATTCAGAATCTTAAGGTCCTAGCTCATGTCCAAGGCACCAAAGCCAACTAAAAAGTCCATAATCGATACTTAAAACTAGAATTGTACTACATCTTACTAGCTATTTCATCATCTTAGAAGCCTCATCTGTGTCCTACTATGGTGCTTTTAGTGTCTCCGCATACCGCAGCACGCGACATAGCTTTCAGACGATAAGTACAACCGTTTCAGAGAGAAGAGCGGCCAATGAGACGATCTGGCTTTAAGTCGATTCGATAACAAATGACGAAAACGGACGGATTTCTCAGGTTTTTACTACATATGAACACTTTTCACATTCTCCCGTGCAACTCGGCTGCTAGTCCTCCTTTCATGCAGAATCTTATGGTCCTAGCTATGTCCAAGGCACCAAAGCCAATTAAAAAGTCAATAATCGATACCTAAAACTTGAGTTGTACTACTTCTTACTGGCTATTACGTCAACTTAGAAGCTTCATCTGTGTTCTACTATGGTGCTTTTAGTGTCTCCACATACCGCAGCACGCGACATAGCTCTGCAGACGATAAGAACAACCGTTTCAGAGAGAAGAGCGGGCAATGTGACGATCCGGCCTTAAGTCGATTCGATAACAAATGACGAAATAGGGCGGATATCTCAGGTTTTTACTACATATGAACACTTTTCACATTCTCCCGTGCAACTCGGCTGCTAGTCCTCCTTTCATGCAGAATCTTAAGGTCCTACCTCATGTCCAAGGCACCAAAGCCTGCTAAAAAGTCAATAATCGATACCTAAAACTGGTATTGTACTAGTTCTTACTGGCTATTTCATCATCTTAGAAGCTTCATCTGTGTCCTACTATGGTGCTTTTAGTGTCTCCGCATACCGCAGCACGCGACATAGCTTTGCAGACGATAAGTACAACCGTTTCAGAGAGAAGAGCGGCCAATGTGACGATCTGGCTTTAAGTCGATTCGATAACAAATGACGAAAACGGACGGATTTCTCAGGTTTTTACAATATATGAACACTTTTCACATTCTCCCGTGCAACTCGGCTGCTAGTCCTCCTTTCATGCAGAATCTTATGGTCCTAGCTATGTCCAAGGCACCAAAGCCAGCTAAAAAGTCAATAATCGATACCTAAAACTGGTATTGTATTAATTCTTACTGGCTATTACATCATCTTAGAAGCTTCATCTGTGTTCGACAATGGTGCTTTTAGTGTCTCCACAAACCGCAGCACGCGACATAGCTTTGCAGACGATAAGTACAACCGTTTCAGAGAGAAGAGCGGCCAATGTGACGATCTGGCTTTAAGTCGATTCGATAACAAATGACGAAAACGGACGGATTTCTAAGGTTTTTACTACATATGAACACTTTTCACATTCTCCCTTGCTACTCGGCTGCTAGTCCTCCTTTCATGCAGAATCTTAAGGTCCTAGCTCATGTCCAAGGCACCAAATCCAGCTGAAAATTCAATAATCGATACCTAAATCTGGTATTGTACTACTTCTTACTGGCTATTACATCATCTTAGAAGCTTCATCTGTGTTCTACTATGGTGCTTTTAGTGTCTCCGCATACCGCAGCACGCGACATAGCATTGCAGACGATAAGTACAACCGTTTCAGAGAGAAGAGCGGCCAATGTGACGATCTGGCTTTAAGTCGATTCGATAACAAATGACGAAAACGGACGGATTTCTCAGGTTTTTACTACATATGAACACTTTTCAC
This sequence comes from Schistocerca gregaria, assembly GCF_023897955.1. Lineage (NCBI taxonomy): Eukaryota > Metazoa > Arthropoda > Insecta > Orthoptera > Acrididae > Schistocerca > Schistocerca gregaria. The sequence continues at coordinate 133,287,806 of NC_064930.1, read as the reverse complement.
ATTCTCCCTTGCTACTCGGCTGCTAGTCCTCCTTTCATGCAGAGTCTTAAGGTCCTAGCTCACGTCTAATGCACCAAGGCCAGCTAAAAAGTCAATAATCGATACCTGAAACTTGAATTGTACTACTTCTTACTGGCTATTACATCAACTTAGAAGCTTCATCTGTGTTCGACAATGGTGCTTTTAGTGTCTCCACAAACCGCAGCACGCGACATAGCTTTGCAGACGATAAGTACAACCGTTTCAGAGAGAAGAGCGGCCTATGTGACGATCTGGCTTTAAGTCGATTCGATAACAAATGACGAAAACGGACGGATTTCTCAGGTTTTTACTACATATGAACACTTTTCACATTCTCCCTTGCTACTCGGCTGCTAGTCCTCCTTTCATGCAGAGTCTTAAGGTCCTAGCTCACGTCTAATGCACCAAGGCCAGCTAAAAAGTCAATAATCGATACCTGAAACTTGAATTGTACTACTTCTTACTGGCTATTACATCAACTTAGAAGCTTCATCTGTGTTCTACTATGGTGCTTTTAGTGTCTCCACAAACCGCAGCACGCGACATAGCTTTGCAAACGATAAGTACAACCGTTTCAGAGAGAAGAGCGGCCAATGTGACGATCTGGCTTTAAGTCGATTCCATACCAAATGACGAATACAGACGGATTTCTCAGGTTTTTACTACATATGAACACTTTTCACATCCTCCCGTGCAACTCGGCTGCTAGTCCTCCTTTCATACAGAATCTTAAGGTCCTAGCTCATGTCCAAGTCACCAAAGCCTGCTAAAAAGTCAATAATCGATACCTAAAACTAGTATTGTACTAATTCTTACTAGCTATTTCATCGTCTTAGAAGCTTCATCTGTGTCCTACTATGGTGCTTTTAGTGTCTCCGCATACCGCAGCACGCGACATAGCTTTCAGACGATAAGTACAACCGTTTCAGAGAGAAGAGCGGTCAATGTGACGATCTGGCTTTAAGTCGATTCGATAACAAATGACGAAAACGGACGGATTTCTCAGGATTTTACTACATATGAACACTTTTCACATTCTCCCGTGAACTCGGCTGCTAGTCCTCCTTTCATGCAGAATCTTATGGTCCTAGCTATGTCCAAGGCACCAAAGCCAGCTAAAAAGTCAATAATCGATACCTAGAACTTGAGTTGTACTACTTCTTACTGGCTATTACATCAACTTACAAGCATCATCTGTGTTCTACTATGGTGCTTTTAGAGTCTCCACATACCGCAACACGCGACATAGCTTTGCAGACGATATGTACAACCGTTTCAGAGAGAAGAGCGGATAATGTGAAGATCTGGCTTTAAGTCGATTGCATACCAAATGACGAATACAGACGGATTTCTCAGGTTTTTACTGCATATGAACACTTTTCACAATCTCGCGTGCAATTCGGCTGCTAGTGTTCCTTTCATGCAGAACCTTAAGGTCCTAGCTCATGTCCAAGGCACCAAATCCAGCTAAAAAGTCAATAATCGATACCTAAATCTGGTATTGTACTAATTCTTACTAGCTATTACATCAACTTAGAAGCTTCATCAATGTTCTACTATGGTGATTTTAGTGTCCCCGCATATCGCAGCACGCGACATAGCTTTGCAGACGATATGTACAACCGTTTCAGAGAGAAGAGCGGACAATGTGACGACCTGGCTTTAAATCGATTCCGTAACAAATGAAGAAAACGGACGGATTTCTCAGGTTTCTACTACATATGAACACTTTTCACATTCTCCCGTGCAACTCGGCTGCTAGTCCTCCTTTCATGCAGAATCTTATGGTCCTAGCTATGTCCAAGGCACCAAAGCCAGCTAAAAAGTCAATAATCGATACCTAAAACTTGAGTTGTACTACTTCTTGCTGGCTATTACATCAACTTAGAAGCTTCATCTGTGTTCTACTACGGTGCTTTTAGTGTCTCCACATACCGCAGCACGCGACATAGCTTTGCAGACGATAAGTACACCCGTTTCAGAGAGTTGAGCGGCCAATGTGACGATCCGGCTTTAAGTCGATTCGATAACAAATGACGAAAATGGGCGGATTTCTCAGGTTTTTACTACATATGAACACTTTTCACATCCTCCCGGGCAACTCGGCTGCTAGTCCTCCTTTCATGCAGAATCTTAAGGTCCTAGCTCATGTCCAAGTCACCAAAGCCTGCTAAAAAGTCAATAATCGATACCTAAAACTAGTATTGTACTAATTCTTACTAGCTATTTCATCGTCTTAGAAGCTTCATCTGTGTCCTACTATGGTGCTTTTAGTGTCTCCGCATACCGCAGCACGCGACATAGCTTTCAGACGATAAGTACAACCGTTTCAGAGAGAAGAGCGGTCAATGTGACGATCTGGCTTTAAGTCGATTCGATAACAAATGACGAAAACGGACGGATTTCTCAGGATTTTACTACATATGAACACTTTTCACATTCTCCCGTGAACTCGGCTGCTAGTCCTCCTTTCATGCAGAATCTTATGGTCCTAGCTATGTCCAAGGCACCAAAGCCAGCTAAAAAGTCAATAATCGATACCTAGAACTTGAGTTGTACTACTTCTTACTGGCTATTACATCAACTTACAAGCATCATCTGTGTTCTACTATGGTGCTTTTAGAGTCTCCACATACCGCAACACGCGACATAGCTTTGCAGACGATATGTACAACCGTTTCAGAGAGAAGAGCGGATAATGTGAAGATCTGGCTTTAAGTCGATTGCATACCAAATGACGAATACAGACGGATTTCTCAGGTTTTTACTGCATATGAACACTTTTCACAATCTCGCGTGCAATTCGGCTGCTAGTGTTCCTTTCATGCAGAACCTTAAGGTCCTAGCTCATGTCCAAGGCACCAAATCCAGCTAAAAAGTCAATAATCGATACCTAAATCTGGTATTGTACTAATTCTTACTAGCTATTACATCAATTTAGAAGCTTCATCAATGTTCTACTATGGTGATTTTAGTGTCCCCGCATATCGCAGCACGCGACATAGCTTTGCAGACGATATGTACAACCGTTTCAGAGGGAAGAGCGGACAATGTGACGACCTGGCTTTAAATCGATTCCGTAAAAAATGAAGAAAACGGACGGATTTCTCAGGTTTCTACTACATATGAACACTTTTCACATTCTCCCGTGCAACTCGGCTGCTAGTCCTCCTTTCATGCAGAATCTTATGGTCCTAGCTATGTCCAAGGCACCAAAGCCAGCTAAAAAGTCAATAATCGATACCTAAAACTTGAGTTGTACTACTTCTTGCTGGCTATTACATCAACTTAGAAGCTTCATCTGTGTTCTACTACGGTGCTTTTAGTGTCTCCACATACCGCAGCACGCGACATAGCTTTGCAGACGATAAGTACACCCGTTTCAGAGAGTTGAGCGGCCAATGTGACGATCCGGCTTTAAGTCGATTCGATAACAAATGACGAAAATGGGCGGATTTCTCAGGTTTTTACTACATATGAACACTTTTCACATCCTCCCGGGCAACTCGGCTGCTAGTCCTCCTTTCATGCAGAATCTTAAGGTCCTAGCTCATGTCCAAGGCACCAAAGCCAGCTAAGAAGTCAATAATCGATACTTAAAACTTGAATTGTACTACTTCTTACTGTCTATTACATCATCTTAGAATCTTCATCTGTGTTCTACTATAGTGCTTTTAGTGTCTCCGCATACCGCAGCACGCGACATAGCTTTGCAGACGATAAGTACAACCGTTTCAGAGAGAAGAGCTACCAATGTGACGACCTGGCTTTAAGTCGATTCCGTAACGAATGACGAAAACGGACGGATTTCTCAGGTTATTACTACATATGAACACTTTTCTCATTCTCCCGATCAACTCGGCTGCTAGTCCTCCTTTCATGCAGAATCTTATGGTCCTAGCTCATGTCCATGGCACCAAAGCCAGCTAAAAAGTCAATAATCGATACCTAGAACTTGAGTTGTACTACTTCTTACTGGCTATTACGTCAACTTACAAGCATCATCTGTGTTCTACTATTGTGCTTTTAGAGTCTCCACATACCGCAAACACGCGACATAGCTTTGCAGACGATATGTGCAACCGTTTCAGAGAGAAGAGCGGCCAATGTGACGACCTGGCTTTAAGTCGATTCGATAACAAATGACGAAAACGGACGGATTTCGCAGGTTTTTACTACATATGAACACTTTTCACATCCTCCCGTGTAACTCGGCTGCTAGTCCTCCTTCCATGCAGAATCTTAAGGTCCTACCTCATGTCCAAGGCACCAAAGCCTGCTAAAAAGTCAATAATCGATACTTAAAATTGGTATTGTACTAATTCTTACTGGCTATTTCATCATCTTAGAAGCTTCATCTGTGTCCTACTATGGTGCTTTTAGTGTCTCCGCATACCGCAGCACGCGACATAGTTTTCAGACGATAAGTACAACCGTTTCAGAGAGAAGAGCGGCCAATGTGACGATCTGGCTTTAAGTCGATTCGATAACAAATGACGAAAACGGACGGATTTCTCAGGTTTTTACTACATATGAACACTTTTCACATTCTCCCGTGCAACTCGGCTGCTAGTCCTCCTTTCATGCAGAATCTTATGGTCCTAGCTATGTCCAAGGCACCAAAGCCAATTAAAAAGTCAATAATCGATACCTAAAACTTGAGTTGTACTACTTCTTACTGGCTATTACGTCAACTTACAAGCATCATCTGTGTTCTACTATGGTGCTTTTAGAGTCTCCACACACCGCAACATGCGACATAGCTTTGCAGACGATATGTACAACTGTTTCAGAGAGAAGAGCGACCAATGTGACGACCTGGCTTTAAGTCGATTCGATAACAAATGACGAAAACGGACGGATTTCTCAGGTTTTTACTACATATGAACACTTTTCACATTCTCCCGTGCAACTCGGCGGCTAGTCCTCCTTTCATGCAGAATCTTATGGTCCTAGCTATGTCCAAGGCACCAAAGCCAGCTAAAAAGTCAATAATCGATACCTAAAACTGGTATTGTATTAATTCTTACTGGCTATTACATCATCTTAGAAGCTTCATCTGTGTTCTACAATGGTGCTTCTAGTGTCTCCGCATACCGCAGCACGCGACATAGCTTTCAGACGATAAGTATAACCGTTTCTGAGAGAAGACCGGCCAATGTGACGACCTGGCTTTAAGTCGATTCGATAACAAATGACGAAAACGGACGGATTTCTCAGGTTTTTACTACATATGAACACTTTTCACATTCTCACGTGCAACTCGGCTGCTAGTCCTCCTTTCATGCAGAATCTTAAGGTCCTAGCTCATGTCCAAGGCACCAAATCCAGCTGAAAATTCAATAATCGATACCTAAATCTGGTATTGTACTAATTCTTACTGGCTATTACAACATCTTAGAAGCTTCATCTGTGTTCTACTATGGTGCTTTTAGTGTCTCCGCATACCGCAGCACGCGACATAGCTTTCAGACGATAAGTACAACCGTTTCAGAGAGAAGAGCGGCCAATGCGACGATGTGGCTTTAAGTCGATTCGATAACAAATGACGAAAACGGACGAATTTCTAAGGTTTTTACTACATATGAACACGTCTCACATTCTCCCATGCAACTCGGCTGCTAGTCCTCCTTTCATGCAGAATCTTATGGTCCTAGCTCATGTCCAGGGCACCAAAGCCAGCTAAAAAGTCAATAATCGATACCTAAAACTTGAGTTGTACTACTTCTTACTGCCTATTACATCAACGTAGAAGCTTCATCTGTGTTCGACAATGGTGCTTTTAGTGTCTCCACATACCGCAGCACGCGACATAGCTTTGCAGACGATAAGTACAACCGTTTCAGAGAGAAGAGCGGCCAATGTGACGATCTGGCTTTAAGTCGATTCGATAACAAATGACGAAAACGGACGGATTTCTCAGGTTTTTACTACATATGAACACTTTTCACATTCTCCCGTGAACTCGGCTGCTAGTCCTCCTTTCATGCAGAATCTTATGGTCCTAGCTATGCCTAAGGCAGCAAAGCCAATTAAAAAGTCAATAATCGATACCTAAAACTTGAGTTGTACTACTTCTTACTGGCTATTACGTCAACTTAGTATCTTCATCTGTGTTCTACTATGGTGCTTTTAGTGTCTCCACATACCGCAGCACGCGACATAGCTTTGCAGACGATAAGAACAACCGTTTCAGAGAGAAGAGCGGCCAATGTGACGATCCGGCTTTATGTCGATTCCATAACAAATGACGAAATAGGGCGGATATCTCAGGTTTTTACTACATATGAACACTTTTCACATTCTCCCGTGCAACTCGGCTGCTAGTCCTCCTTTCATGCAGAACCTTAAGGTCTTAGCTCATGTCCAAGGCACCAAATCCAGCTAAAAGTCAATAATCGATACCTAAAACTTGAATTGTACTACATCTTACTGGCTATTACATCATCTTAGAATCTTCATCTGTGTTCTACTGTGGTGCTTTTAGTGTCTCCGCTTACCGCAGCACGCGACATAGCTTTGCAGACGATAAGTACAACCGTTTCAGAGAGAAGAGCGGCAATGTGACGATCTGGCTCTAAGTCGATTCCATAACAAATGACGAATACGGACGGATTTCTCAGGTTTTTACTACGTATGAACACTTTTCAGAATCTCGCGTGCAATTCGGCTGCTAGTCCTCCTTTCATGCAGAATCTTAAGGTCCTAGCTCATGTCCAAGGCACCAAATCCAGCTAAAAAGTCAATAATCGATACCTAAATCTGGTATTGTACTACTTCTTACTGGCTATTACATCTTCTTAGAAGCTTCATCTGTGTTCTACTATGGTGCTTTTAGTGTCTCCACAAACCGCAGCACACGACATAGCTCTGCAGACGATAAGTACAACCGTTTCAGAGAGAAGAGCGGCCAATCTGACGATCTGGCTTTAAGTCGATTCCATAACAAATGACGAATACGGACGGTTTTCTCAGGTTTTTACTACATATGAACACTTTTCACAATCTCGCGTGCAATTCGGCTGCTAGTCCTCCTTTCATGCAGAATCTAATGGTCCTAGCCCATGTCCAAGGCACCAAAGCCAGCTAAAAAGGCAATAATCGATACCTAGAACTTGAGATGTACTACTTCTTACTGGCTATTACATCAACTTAGAAGCTTCATCTGTGTCCTACTATGGTGCTTTTAGTGTCTCCGCATACCGCAGCACGCGACATAGCTTTCAGACGATAAGTACAACCGTTTCAGAGAGAAGAGCGGCCAATGTGACGATCTGGCTTTAAGTCGATTCGATAACAAATGACGAAAACGGACGGATTTCTCAGGTTTTTACTACATATGAACACTTTTCACATTCTCCCGTGCAACTCGGCTGCTAGTCCTCCTTTCATGCAGAATCTTATGGTCCTAGCTATGTCCAAGGCACCAAAGCCAGCTAAAAAGTCAATAAACGATACCTAAAACTTGAATTGTACTACTTCTTACTGGCTATTACATCAGCTTAGAAGCTTCATCTGTGTTCTACTATGGTGATTTTAGTGTCTCCGCGTATCGCAGCACGCGACATAGCTTTGCAGCAGATATGTACAACCGTTTCAGAGAGAAGAGTGGCCAATGTGACGACCTGGCTTTAAGTCGATTCCATAACAAATGACAAAAACGGACGGATTTCTCAGGTTTTTACTACATATGAACACTTTTCACATTATCCCATGCAATTCGGCTGCTAGTCCTATTTTCATGCAGAATCTTAGGGTCCTAGCTCATGTCTAAGGCACCTAAGCCAGCTAAAAATTCAATAATCGATACCTAAAACTTGAATTGTACTACTTCTTACTATTTATTACATCAACTTAGAAGCTTCATCTGTGTTCTACTATGGTGCTTTTAGTGTCTCCACATACCGCAGAACACAACATAGCTTTGCAGACGATAAGTACAACCGTTTGAGAGAGAAGAGCGGCCAATGTGACGATCTGTCTTTAAGTCGATTCCATAACAAATGACGAATACGGACGGATTTCTCAGGTTTTTACTACATATGAACACTTTTCACAATCTCCCGTGCAATTCGGCTGCTTGTCCTCCTTTCATGCAGAATGTTAAGGTCCTAGCTCATGTAAAAGGCAACAAAGCCAGCTAAAAATTCAATAATCGATACCTAAAACTTGTCTTGTACTACTTCTTACTGGCTATTACATCAACTTAGAAGCTTCATCTGTGTTCTACTATGGTGCTTTTAGAGGCTTCACATACCGCAGCACGCAACATAGCTTTGCAGACGATAAGTACAACCGCTTCAGAGGGAAGAGCGGCCAATGTGACGATCTGGCTTTAAGTCGAATCGATAACAAATGACGAAAACCGACGGATTTCACAGGTTTTTACTACATATGAACACTTTTCACATTCTCCCGTGCAACTCGGCTGCTAGTCCTCCTTTGATGCAGAATCTTAAGGTCCTAGCTCATGTCCAAGGCATCAAAGCCAGCTAAAAAGTCAATAATCGATATCTAAAATTTCAATTGTACTACTTCTTACTAGCTATTACATCAACTTAGAAGCTTCATCTGTGTTCTACTATGGTGCTTTTAGTGTCTCCGCATACCGCAGCTCGCGACATATCTTTGCAGACGATAAGTACAACCGTTTCAGAGAGAAGAGCGGCCAATGTGACGATCTGGCTTTAAGTCGATTCGATAACAAATGACGAAAACGGACGGATTTCTCAGGTTTTTACTACATATGAACACTTTTCACATTATCCCATGCAATTCGGCTGCTAGTCCTCCTTTCATGCAGAATCTTAAGGTCCTAGCTCATGTCCAAGGCACCAAATCCAGCTAAAGGTCAATAATCGATGCCTAAAACTTGAATTGTACTACTTCTTACTGGCTATTACATCAACTTAGAAGCTTCATCTGTGTCCTACTATGGTGATTTTAGTGTCTCCGAATATCGCAGCACGCGACATAGCTTTGCAGACGATAAGTACAACCGTTTCAGAGAGAAGAGCAGCCAATGTGACGATCTGGCTTGAATTCGATTCGAAGACAAATGACGATAACGAACGGATTTCTCAGGTTTTTACTACATATGAACACTTTTCAGATTCTCCCGTGCAACTCGGCTGCTAGTCCTCCTTTCATGCAGAATCTTAAGGTCCTAGCTCATGTCCAAGGCACCAAAGCCAGCTAAAAAGACAATAATCGATACGTAAAACTTGAATTGTACTACTTCTTACTGGCTATTACATCAATTTAGAAGCTTCATCTGTGTTCTACTATGGTGCTTTTAGTGTCTCCCCATACCGCAGCACGCGACATAGCTTTGCAGACGATATGTACAACCGTTTCAGAGAGAAGAGCGGCCGATGTGACGTTCTGGCTTTACGTCGATTCCATAACAAATGAAGAAAACGGACGGATTCCTCAGGTTTTTACTACATATGAACACTTTTCACAATCTCCCGTGCAATTCGGCTGCTAGTACTGCTTTCATGCAGAATCTTAAGGTCCTAGCTCAAGTAAAAGGCACCAAAGCCAGCTAAAAAGTCAATAATCGATACCTAAAACTTGAGTTGTACTACTTCTTACTGGCTATTACATCAACTTAGAAGCTTCTTCTGTGTTCTACTATCGTGCTTTTAGAGTCTTCACATACCGCAGCACGCGACATAGGTTTGCAGACGATAAGTACAACCGTTTCAGAGAGAAGAGCGGCCAATGTGACGATCTGGCTTTAAGTCGATTCGATAACAAATGACGAAAACGGACGGATTTCACAGGTTTTTACTACATATGAACACTTTTCACATTCTCCCGTGCAACTCGGCTGCTAGTCCTCCTTTCATGCAGAATCTTAAGGTCCTAGCTCATGTCCAAGGCACCAAAGCCAGCTAAAAAGTAAATAATCAGAACCTAAAACTTGAATTGTACTACTTCTTACTGGCTATTACATCAACTTAGAAGCTTCATCTGTGTTCTACTATGGTGCTTTTAGTGTCTCCGCATAACGCAGCACGCGACATAGCTTTGCAGACGATAAGTACAACCGTTTCAGAGAGAAGAGCGGCAATGTGACGATCTGGCTTTAAGTCCATTCCATAACAAATGACGAAAACGGACGGATTTCTCAGGTTTTTACTACATATGAACACTTTTCACATTCTCCCGTACAACTCGGCTGCTAATCCTCCTTTCATGCAGAATCTTAAGGTCCTAGCATATGTCCAAGGCACCAAAGCCAGCGAAAATGTCAATAATCGATACCTAAAACTTGAATCGTACTAATTCTTACTGGCTATTACATCAACTTAGAAGCTTCATCTGTGTTCTACTATGGTGCCTTTAGTGTCTCCACATACCGCAGCACGCGACATAGGTTTGCAGACGATAAGTACAACCGTTTCAGAGAGAAGAGCGCCCAATATGACGATCTGGCTTTAAGTTGATTCCATACCAAATGACTGAAAACGGACGGATTTCTCAGGTCTTTACTTCATATGAACACTTTTCACATTCTCCCATGCAACGCGGCTGCTAGTCCTCCTTTCATACTGAATCTTAAGGTCCTAGCTCATGTCCAAGGCATCAAAGCCAGCTAAAAAGTCAATAGTCGATACCTAAAACTTGAATTGTACTACTTCGTACTGGCTATTACATCAACTTAGAAGCTTCATCTGTGTTCCACTGTGGTGATTTTAGTGTCTCCGCGTAACGCAGCACGCGACATAGCTTTGCAGACGATAAGTACAACCGTTTCAGAGAGAAGAGCGGCCAATGTGACGATCTAGCTTTAAGTTGATTCCATAACAAATGACGAAAACGGACGGATTTCTCAGGTTTTTACTATATTTGAACACTTTTCACAATCTCCCATGCAACTCGGCTGCTAGTCCTCCTTTCATACTGAATCTTAAGATCCTAGCTCATGTCCAAGGCATCAAAGCCAGCTAAAAAGTCAATAATCGATACCTAAAATTTGAATTGTACTGCTTCTTACTGGCTATTACATCAACTTAGAAGCTTCATCTGTGTTCCACTGTGCTGATTTTAGTGTCTCCGCATAACGCAGCACGCGACATAGCTTTGCAGACGATAAGTACAACGGTTTCAGAGAGAAGAGAGCCAATGTGACGATCTGGCTTTAAATCGATTCGATAACAAATTGACGAAAACGGACGAATTTCTAAGGTTTTTACTACATATGAACACTTTTCACATTCTCCCGTGCAACGCGGCTGCTAGTCCTCCTTTCATGCATAATCTTAAGGTTCTAGCTCACGTCCAAGGCATCAAAGCCAGCAAGAAGGCAATAATCGATAAGTAAAACTTGAATTGTACTACTTCTTACTGGTTATTACATCAACTTAGAAGCTTCATCTGTGTTCTACTATGGTGGTTTTTGTGTCTCCGCATACCGCAACACGCGACATACTTATGCAGACGATAAGTACAACCGTTTCAGAGAGAAGAGCGGCCAATGTGACGATCTGGCTTTAAGTCGATTCGATAACAAATTGACGAAAACGGACGAATTTCTAAGGTTTTTACTACATATGAACACTTTTCACATTCTCCCATGCAACTCGGCTGCTAGTCCTCCTTTCATGCAGAATCTTAAGGTTCTAGCTCACGTCCAAGGCATCAAAGCCAGCAAAAAGGCAATAATTGATACCTAAAACTTGAATTGTACTACTTCTTACTGGCTATTACATCAACTTAGAAGCTTCATCTGTGTTATACTATGGTGATTTTAGTGACTCCGCATAACGCAACACGCGACATAGCTTTGCAGACGATAAGTACAACCGTTTCAGAGAGAAGAGCGGCAATGTGACGATCTGGCTTTAAGTCGATTCCATAACAAATGACGAAAACGGACGGATTTCTCAGGTTTTTACTACATATGAACACTTTTCACATTCTCCCGTGCAAATCGGCTGCTAATCCTCCTTTCATGCAGAATCTTAAGGTACTAGCTCATGTCCAAGGCACCAAAGCCAGCTAAAATGTCAATAATCGATACCTAAAACTTGAATTGTACTACTTCTTACTGGCTATTACATCAACATAGAAGCTTGATTGTGTTCTACTATGGTGCTTTTAGTGTCGCCGCATACAGCAGCACGCGACATAGCTTTGCAGACGATAAGTACAACCGTTTCAGAGAGAAGAGCGGCCAATGTGACGATCTGGCTTTAAGTCGATTCGATAACTAATGTCGAAAACGAACGGATTTCTCAGGTTTTTCCTACATATGAACACTTTTCACATTCTACCGTGGAACTCCGCTGCTGGTCCTCGTTTTATGCAGAATCTTAAGGTCCTAGCTCATGTCCAAGGCACCAAAGCCAGCTAAAAAGTCTATAAGCGATACCTAAAACGTAAATTGTACAACTTCTTACTGGCTATTACACAACTTAGAAGCTTCATCTGTGTTCCACTATGGTGACTTTAGTGTCTCCGCATAACGCAGCACGCGGCATAGCTTTACAGACGATAAGTACAACCGTTTCAGAGAGAAGAGCGGCCAATGTGACGATCTGGCTTTAAGTCGATTCGATAACAAATGACGAAAACGGACGTATTTCTCAGATTTTTGCTACATATGAACACCTTTCACATTCTTTCGTGCAACTCGGCTGCTAGTCCTCCTTTCATGCAGAATCTTATGGTCCTAGCTCATGTCCAAGGCACCAAAGCCAGCTAAAATGTCAATAATCGATACCTAAAACTTGAATTGTACTACTTCTTACTGGCTATTACATCAACTTAGAAGCTTCATCTGTGTTCTACTATGGTGCTTTTAGTGTCTCCGCATACCGCAGCACGCGACATAGCTTTGCAGACGATAGGTACAACCGTTACAGAGAGAAGAGTGGCCAATGTGACGATCTGGCCTTAAGTCGATTCGATAACAAATGGCGAAAACCGACGGATTTCTCAGGTTTTTACTACATATGAACACTTCTCACTTTCTCCCGTACAACTCGCCTGCTAGTCCTCCTTTCATGCAGAATCTTAAGGTCCGTGCTCAAGTCCAAGGCACAAAAGCCAGCTAAAAAGTAATTAATGAGAACCTAAAACTTGAATTGGACTACTTCTTACTGGCTATTACATCAACTTAGAAACTTCATCTGTGTTCTACTATGGTGCTTTTAGTGTCTCCGCATAACGCAGCACGAGACATAGCTTTGCAGACGATAAGTACAACCGTTTCAGAGAGAAGGGCGGCAATGTGACGATCTGGCTTTAAGTCGATTCCTTAACAAATGACGAAAAAAGACGGATTTCTCAGGTTTTTAGTACATATGAAGACTTTTCACATTCTCCCGTACAACTCGGCTGCTAATCTTCCTTTCATGCAGAATCTTAAGGTCCTAGCTTATGTCCAAGGCACCAAAGCCAGCTAAAATGTCAATAATCGATACCTAAAACTTGAATTGTACTACTTCTTACTGGCTATTACATCAACTTAGAAGCTTCATCTGTGTTCTACTATGATGCTTTTAGTGTCTCCGCATACCGCAGCACGCGACATAGCTTTGCAGACGATAAGTACAACCGTTTCAGAGAGAAGAGCGGTCAATGTGACGATCTGGCTTTAAGTCGATTCGATAACAAATGACGAAAACGGACGGATTTCTCAGGTTTTTACTACATATGAACACTTTTCACATTCTCCCGTGGAACTCCGCTGCTGGTCCTCTTTTCATGCAGAATCTTATGGTCCTAGCTCATGTCCAAGGCACCAAAGCCAGCTAAAAAGTCAATAATCGATACCTAAAACTTAATTCGTACTAATTCTTACTGGCTATTACATCAACTTAGAAGCTTCATCTGTGTTCTACTATGGTGCTTTTAGTGTCTCCGCATACCGCAGCACGCGACATAGCTTTGCAGACGATAAGTACAACCGTTTCAGAGAGAAGAGCGGTCAATGTGACGATCTGGCTTTAAGTCGATTCGATAACAAATGACGAAAACGGACGGATTTCTCAGGTTTTTACTACATATGAAAACTTTTCACATTCTCCCATGCAACGCGGCTGCTAGTCCTCCTTTCATGCTGAATCTTAAGTTCCTAGCTCATGTTCAAGGAATCAAAGCCAGCTAAAAAGTCAATAGTCGATACCTAAAACTTGAATTGTACTACTTCTTACTGGCTATTACATCAACTTAGAAGTTTCATCTGTGTTCCACTGTGGTGATTTTAGTGTCTCCGCGTAACGCAGCACGCGACATAGCTTTGCAGACGATAAGTACAACCGTTTCAGAGAGAAGAGCGGCCAATGTGACGATCTGGCTTTAAGTTGATTCCATAACAAATGACGAAAACGGTCGGATTTCTCAGGTTTTTACTACATTTGAACACTTTTCACATTCTCCCATGCAACTCGGCTGCTGGTCCTCCTTTCATACTGAATCTTAAGGTCCTAGCTCATGTCCAAGGCATCAAAGCCAGATAAAAAGTCTATAATCGATACCTATAATTTGAATTGTACTACTTCTTACTGGCTATTACATCAACTTAGAAGCTTCATCTGTGTTCCACTGTGCTGATTTTAGTGTCTCCGTATAACGCAGCACGCGACATAGCTTTCCAGACGATAAGTACAACCGTTTCAGAGAGAAGAGCGGCCAATGTGACGATCTGGCTTTAAGTCGATTCGATAACAAATGACGAAAACGGACGTATTTTACAGGTGTATACTACATATGAACACTTTTCACATTCTCCCGTGCAACTCGGCTGCTAGGCCTCCTTTCATGCAGAATCTTAAGGTCCTAGCTCATGTCCAAGGCACCAAAGCCAGCTAAAAAGTCAATAATCGATACCTAAAACGTGAATTGTATTACTTCTTACTGGCTATTACATCAACTTAGAAGCTTCATATGTGTTCTACTATGGTGCTTTTAGTGTCTCCGCATACCGCAGCACGCGACATAGCTTTGCAGACGATAGGTACAACCGTTACAGAGAGAAGAGTGGCCAATGTGACGATCTGGCCTTAAGTCGATTCGATAACAAATGGCGAAAACCGACGGATTTCTCAGGTTTTTACTACATATGAACACTTCTCACTTTCTCCCGTACAACTCGCCTGCTAGTCCTCCTTTCATGCAGAATCTTAAGGTCCCTGCTCAAGTCCAAGGCACAAAAGCCAGCTGAAAAGTAATTAATGAGAACCTAAAACTTGAATTGGACTACTTCTTACTGGCTATTACATCAACTTAGAAGCTTCATCTGTGTTCTACTATGGTTCTTTTAGTGTCTGCGCATACCGCAGCACGCGACATAGCTTTGCAGACGATAAGTACAACCGTTTCAGAGAGAAGAGCGGCCAATGTGACGATCTGGCTTTAAGTCGATTCGATAACAAATGACGAAAACGGACGGATTTCTCAGGTTTTTTCTACATTTGAACACTTTTCACATTCTCCCACGCAACTCGGCTGCTAGTCCTCCTTTCATACTGAATCTTAAGGTCCTAGCTCATGTCCCAGGCATCAAAGCCAGCTATATAATCGATACCTAAAATTTGAATTGTACTACTTCTTACTGGCTATTACATCAACTTAGAAGCTTCATCTGTGTTCCACTGTGCTGATTTTAGTGTCTCCGCATAACGCAGCACGCGACATAGCTTTGCAGACGATAAGTACAACCGTTTCAGAGAGAAGACCAGCCAATGTGACGATCTGGCTTTAAGTCGATTCGATAACAAATGACGAAAACGGACGGATTTCTCAGGTTTTTACTACATATGAACACTTCTCACATTCTCCCGTTCAACTCGCCCGCTAGTCCTCCTTTCATGCAGAATCTTAAGGTCCCAGCTCATGTCCAAGGCACCAACGCCGGCAAAAAGTCAATAATCGATACCTAAAACTTGAGTTGTGCTACGTCTTGCTTGCTATTACATCAACTTAGAAGCTTCATCTGTGTTCTACTATGGTGCTTTTAGTGTCTCCGCGTACCGCAGCCCGCGACATAGCTTTGCAGACGATAAGTACAACCGTTTCAGAGAGAAGAGCGGCCAATGTGACGATCTGGCTTTAAATCGATTCGATAACAAATGACGAAAACGGACGTATTTCTCAGCTTTTTACTACGTATGAACACTTTTCGCATTCTCCCATGCAACTCGGCTGCTAGTCCTAATTTAATGCAGAATCTTAAGGTCCTAGCTCATGTCCAAGGCACCAAAGCCAGCTAACAAGTCAATAATCGATACCTAAAACGTGAATTGTATTACTTCTTACTGGCTATTACATCAACTTAGAAGTTTCATCTGTGTTCTACTATGGTGCTTTTAGTGTATCCGCATACCGCAGCACGCGACATAGCTTTGCAGACGTTAAGTACAACCGTTTCAGGGAGAAGAGCGGCCATTGTGACGATCTATCTTTAAGTTGATTCGATAACAAATGACGGAAACGGACGGATTTCTCAGGTTTTTACTACATATGAACACTTCTCACATTCTCCCGTTCAACTCGCCCGCTAGTCCTCCTTTCATGCAGAATCTTAAGGTCCTAGCTCATGTCCAAGGCACCAAAGCCAGCTAAAAAGTTAATAATCAGTACCTAAAACTTGAATTGTACTACTTCTTCCTGGCTATTACATCAACATAGAAGCTTGATCTGTGTTCTACTATGGTGCTTTTAGTGTCTCCGCATACCGCAGCACGCGACATAGCTTTGCAGAAGATAAGTACAACAGTTTCAGAGAGAAGAGCGGCCAATGTGACGATCTGGCTTTAAGTTGATTCCATAACAAATGACGAAAACGGACGGATTTCTCAGTTTTTTACTACATATGAACACTTTTAATATTCTCCCGTGCAACTCGGCTGCTAGTCCTCCTTTCATGCAGAATCTTAAGGTCCTAGCTCATGTCCAAGGCACCAAAGCCGGCAAAAAAGTCAATAATCGATACCTAAAACTTGAATTGTACTACTTCTTGCTTGCTATTACATCAACTTAGTAGCTTCATCCTTGTTCAATCATGGTGCTTTTAGAGTCTCCGCATAACGCAGCACGCGACATAGCTTTGCAGACGATAAGTACAACCGTTTCAGAGAGAAGAACGGCCAATGTGACGATCTGGCTTTAAGTTGATTCCATAACAAATGACGAAAACGGACGGATTTCTCAGGTTTTTACTACATATGAACACTTTTCACATTCTCCCATGCAACTCGGCTGCTAGTCCTCCTTTCATACTGAATCTTAAGGTCCTACCTCATGGCCAAGGCATCAAAGCCACCTAAAAATTCAATAATCGATACCTAAAACTTGAGTTGTACTACTTATACTGGCTATTACATCAACTTAGAAGCTTCATCTGTGTTCTACTATGGTGCTTTTAGGGTCTCCGCATACCGCAGCACGCGACATAGCTTTGCAGACGATAAGTACAACCGTTTCAGAGAGAAGAGCGGCCAATGTGACGATCTGGCTTTAAGTCGAATCGATAACAAATGACGAAAACGGACGGATTTCTCAGGTTTTTACTACATACGAACACTTTTCGCATTCTCCCATGCAACTTGGCAGCTAGTCCTCCTTTAATGCAGAATCTTAAGGTCCTAGCTCATGTCCAAGGCACCAAAGCCAGCTAAAAAGTAAATAATCAGTACCCAAAACTTGAATTGTACTACTTCTTACTGGCTATTACATCAACTTAGAAGCTTCATCTGTGTTCTACTATGGTGCTTTTAGTGTATCCGCATACCGCAGCACGCGACATAGCTTTGCAGACGTTAAGTACAACCGTTTCAGGGAGAAGAACGGCCAATGTGACGATCTATCTTTAAGTCGATTCGATAACAAATGACGAAAACGGACGGATTTCTCAGGGTTTTACTACATATGAACACTTGTCACATTCTCCCGTGCAACTCGGCTGCTAGTCCTCCTTTCATGCAGAATCTTAAGGTCCTAGCTCATGTCCAAGGCATCAAAGCCAGCTAAAAAGTCAATAATCGATACCTAAAACTTGAATTGTACTACTTCTTGCTGGCTATTACATCAACTTAGAAGCTTCATCTGTGTTCCACTGTGGTGATTTTAGTGTCTCCGCATAACGCAGCACGCGACATAGCTTTGCAGACGATAAGTACAACCGTTTCAGAGAGAAGAGCGGCCAATGTGACGATATGGCTTTAAGTTGATTCCATAACAAATGACGAAAACGGACGGATTTCTCAGGTTTTTACTACATATGAACACTTTTCACATTCTCCCGTGCAACTCGGTTGCTAGTCCTTCTTTCTTGCAGAATCTTAAGGTCCTAGCTCATGTCCAAGGCACCAAAGCCAGCTAAAATGTCAATAATCGATAGGTAAAACTTGAATTGTACTACTTCTTACTTTCTATTACATCAACTTAGAAGCTTCATCTGTGTTCTACTATGGTGCTTTTAGTGTCTCCGCATACCGCAGCACGCGACATAGCTTTG
Organism: Schistocerca gregaria; assembly: GCF_023897955.1. Lineage (NCBI taxonomy): Eukaryota > Metazoa > Arthropoda > Insecta > Orthoptera > Acrididae > Schistocerca > Schistocerca gregaria. Next base: position 133,269,313 of record NC_064930.1, on the reverse strand, counting down.
CAGACGATAAGTACAACCGTTTCAGAGAGAACAGCGGCCAATGTGACGATCTGGCTTTAAGTCGATTCGATAGCAAATGACGAAAACGGACGGATTTCTCAGGTTTTTACTACATATGAACACTTTTCGCATTCTCCCATGCAACTTGGCAGCTAGTCCTCCTTTAATACAGAATCTTAAGGTCCTAGCTCATGGCCAAGGCACCAAAGCCAGCTAAAAAGTAAATAATCAGTACCCAAAACTTGAATTGTACTACTTCTTACTGGCTATTACATCAACTTAGAAGCTTCATCTGTGTTCTACTATGGTGCTTTTAGTGTCTCCGCATACCGCAGCACGCGACATAGCTGTGCAGACGATAAGTACAACCGTTTCAGAGAGAAGAGCGGCCAATGTGACGATCTGGCTTTTAGTTGATTCCATAACAAATGACGAAAACGGACGGATTTCTCAGTTTTTTACTACATATGAACACTTTTCACATTCTCCCGATCAACTCGGCTGCTAGTCCTCCTTTCATGCAGAATCGTAAGGTGCTAGCTCATGTCCAAGGCACCAAAGCCGGCAAAAAAGTCAATAACCGATACCTAAAACTTGAATTGTACTACTTCTTGCTTGCTATTACATCAACTTAGAAGCTTCATCTGTGTTCAATCATGGTGCTTTTAGTGTCTCCGCATACCGCAGCACGCGACATAGCTTTGCAGACGATAAGTACAACCGTTTCAGAGAGAAGAGCGGCCAATGTGACCATCTGGCTTTAAATCGATTCGATAACAAATGACGAAAACGGACGCATTTCTCAGGTTTTTACTACATATGAACACTTGTCACATTCTCCCGTGCAACTCGGCTGCTAGTCCTTCTTTCATGCAGAATCTTAAGGTCCTAGCTCATGTCCAAGGCACCAAAGCCAGTTAAAAAGTCAATAATCTATACCTAAAACTTGAATTGTACTACTTCTTACTGGCTATTACATCAACTTAGAAGCTTCATCTTTGTTCTACTATGGTGCTTTTAGTGTCTCCGCATAACGCAGCACGCGACATAGCTTTGCAGACGATAAGTACAACCGTTTCAGAGAAGAGGGGATAATGTGACGATCTGGCTTTAAGTCGATTCGATAACAAATGGCGAAAACGGACGGATTTCTCATGTTTTTACTACATATGAACACTTTTCACATTCTCCCATGCAACTCGGCTGCTAGTCCTCCTTTCATGCGGAATCTTAAGGTCCTAGCTCATGTCCAAGGCACCAAAGCCAGCTAAAAAGTCAATAATCGATACATAAAACTTGAATTGTACTACTTCTTACTGGCTATTACATCGACTTAGAAGCTTCATCTGTGTTCTACTATGGTGCTTTTAGTGTCTCCGCATACCGCAGCACGCGACATAGCTTTGCAGACGATAAGTACAACCGTTTCAGAGAGAAGAGCGGCCAATGTGACGATCTTGCTTTAAGTCGATTCGATAACAAATGACGAAAACGGACGGATTTCTCAGGTTTTTACTACATATGAACACTTTTCACATACAGCCGTGCAACGCGGCTGCTAGTTCTCCATTCATGCAGAATCTTAAAGTCCTAGCTCATGTCCAAGGCACCAAAGCCAGCTAAAAAGTCAATAATCGATACCTAAGACTTGAATTGTTCTACTTCTCACTCGCTATTACATCAACTTAGAAGCTTCACCTGTGTTCTACTATGGTGCTTTTAGTGTCTCTGTATACCGCAGCACGCGACATAGCTTTGCAGACGATAAGTACAACCGTTTCAGAGAAGAGGGGCCAATGTGACGATCTGGCTTTAAGTCGATTCGATAACAAATAACGAAAACGGACGGATTTCTCAGGTTTTTACTACATATGAACACTTTTCACATTCTCCCATGCAACTCGGCTGCTAGTCCTCCTTTCATACAGAATCTTAAGGTCCTAGCTCATGTCCAAGGCACCAAAGCCAGAAAAAAGGTCAATAATCGATACCTATAACTTGAATTGTACTACTTCTTACTGGCTATTACATCAACTTAGATGCTTCATCTGTGTTCTACTATGGTGCTTTTAGTGCCTCCGCATACCGCAGCACGCGACATAGCTTTGCAGACGATAAGTACAACCGTTTTAGAGAGAAGAGCGGCCAATGTGACGATCTTGCTTTAAGTCGATTCGATAACAAATGACGAAAACGGACGGATTTCTCAGGTTTTTACTACATATGAACACTTTTCGCATTCTCCCATGAAACTCGGCTGCTAGTCCTCCTTTCATGCAGAATCTTAAGGTCCTAGCTCATGTCCAAGGCACCAAAGCCAGCTAAAAAGTCAAAAATCGATACCTAAAACGTAAATTGTACGACTTCTTACTGGCTATTACATCAACTTAGAAGCTTCATCTATGTTCTACTATGGTGCTTTTAGTGTCTCCGTATACCGCAGCACGCGACATAGCTTTGCAGACGATAAGTACAACCGTTTCAGACAGAACTGCAGCCAATGTGATGATCCTGATTTAAGTAGATTCTATAACAAATTATGAAAACGGACGGATTTCTCAGGTTTTTACTACATATGAACACTTTTCACATACTCCCGTGCAACTCGGCTGCTAGTCCTCCTTTCATGCAGAATCTTAAGCTCCTAGCTCATGTCCAAGGCACAAAAGCCAGCAAAATAGTCAATAATCGATACCTAAAACTTGAACTGTACTACTTCTTACTGGTTATTACATCAACTTAGAAGCTTCATCTGTGGTCTACTATGGTGCTTTTAGTGTCTCCGCATACCGCAGCACGCGACATAGCTTTGCAGACGATAAGTACTACCGTTTCAGAGAGAAGATCGGCCAATGTGACGATCTGGCTTTAAGTCGATTCGATAACAAATGACGAAAACGGACGTATTTCTCAGGTTTTTACTACATTTGAACACTTGTCACATTCTCCCGTGCAACTCGGCTGCTAGTCCTTCTTTCATGCAGAATCTTAAGGTCCTAGCTCATGTCCAAGGCACCAAAGCCAGCTAAAAAGTCAATAATCGATACATAAAACTTGAATTGTACTACTTCTTACTGGTTATTACATCAACTTAGAAGCTTCATCGGTGCTCTACTATGGTGCTTTTAGTGTCTCCGCATAACGCAGCACGCAACATAGCTTTGGAGACGATAAGTACAACCGTTTCAGAGAAGAGGGGCTGTTGTGACGATCTGGCTTTAAGTCGATTCGATAACAAATGACGAAAACGGACGGATTTCTTTAGGTTTTTACTACATATGAACACTTTTCACATTCTCCCGTGCAACTCGACTGCTAGTCCTAATTTCATGCAGAATCTTAAGGTCCTATCTCATATCCATGGCACCAAAGCCAGCTAAAAATCAATAATCGATACCTAAAACTTGAATTGTTCTACTTCCTGCATGCTATTACATCAACTTAGAAGCTTCATCTGTGTTCTACTATGGTGCTATTAGTGTCTCCGCATACCGCAGCACGCGACATAGCTTTGCAGACGATAAGTACAACCGTTTCAGAGAGAAGAGCGGCCAATGTGACGATCTGGCTTTAAGTCGATTCGATAACAAATGACGAAAACGGACGTATTTCTCATGTTTTTACTACATATGAACACTTTTCGCATTCTCCCATGAAACTCGGCTGCTAGTCCTCCTTTCATGCAGAATCTTAACGTCCTAGCTCATGTCCAAGGCACCAAAGCCAGCTAAAAGGTCAAAAATCGATACCTAAATCGTAAATTGTACTACTTCTTACAGGCTATTACATCAACTTAGAAGCTTCATCTATGTTCTACTATGGTGCTTTTAGTGTCTCCGCATACCGCAGCACGCGACATAGCTGTGCAGACGATAAGTACAACCGTTTCAGACAGAACTGCGGCCAATGTGACGATCCTTATTTAAGTCGATTCTATAACAAATTATGAAAACGGACGTATTTCTCAGGTTTTTACTACATTTGAACACTTGTCAAATTCTCCCGTGCAACTCGGCTGCTAGTCCTTCTTTCATGCAGAATCTTATGGTCCTAGCTCATGTCCAAGGCACCAAAGCCAGCTAAAAAGTCAATAATCTATAATTAAAACTTGAATTGTACTACTTCTTACTGGTTATTACATCAACTTAGAAGTTTCATCTGTGTTCTACTATGGTGCTTTTAGTGTCTCCGCATAACGCAGCACGCGACATAGCTTTGCAGACGATAAGTACAACCGTTTCAGAGAAGAGGGGCCAATGTGACGATCTGGCTTTAATTCGATTCGATAACAAATGACGAAAACGGACGGATTTCTCAGGTTTTTCCTACATATGAACACTTTTCACATTCTCCCGTGCAACTCGGCTGCTAGTCCTCCTTTCATGCAGAATCTTAAGGTCCTAGCTCATTTCCAAGGCAACAAAGCCAGCAAAAAAGTCAATAATCGATACCTAAAACTTGAATTGTAGTACTTCTTACTGGCTGTTACATCAACTTAGAAGCTTCATCTGTGTTCTACTATGGTGCTTTTAGTGTCTCCGCATACCGCAGCACACGACATAGCTTTGCAGACGATAAGTACAACCGTTTCAGAGAGAAGGGCGGCCAATGTGACGATCTGGCTTTAAGTCGATTCGATAACAAATGACGAAAACGGACGGATTTATCAGGTTTTTACTACATATGAACACTTTTCACATACTCCCATGCAACGCGGCTGCTAGTCCTTCTTTCATGCAGAATCTTAAGGTCCTAGCTCATGTCCAAGGCACCAAAGCCAGCTAAAAAGTCAATAATCGATACATAAAACTTGAATTGTACTACTTCTTACTGGTTATTACATCAACTTAGAAGCTTCATCTGTGCTCTACTATGGTGCTTTTAGTGTCTCCGCATAACGCAGCACGCGACATAGCTTTGCAGACGATAAGTACAACCGTTTCAGAGAAGAGGGGCCAATGTGACGATCTGGCTTTAAGTCGATTCGATAACAAATGACGAAAACGGACGTATTTCTCATGTTTTTACTACATATGAACACTTCTCGCATTCTCCCATTAACTCGGCTGCTAGTCCTCCTTTCATGCAGAATCTTAACGTCCTAGCTCATGTCCAAGGCACCAAAGCCAGCTAAAAGGTCAAAAATCGATACCTAAATCGTAAATTGTACTACTTCTTACAGGCTATTACATCAACTTAGAAGCTTCATCTATGTTCTACTATGGTGCTTTTAGTGTCTCCGCATACCGCAGCACGCGACATAGCTGTGCAGACGATAAGTACACCCGTTTCAGACAGAACTGCGGCCAATGTGACGATCCTTATTTAAGTCGATTCTATAACAAATTATGAAAACGGACGTATTTCTCAGGTTTTTACTACATTTGAACACTTGTCAAATTCTCCCGTGCAACTCGGCTGCTAGTCCTTCTTTCATGCAGAATCTTAAGGTCCTAGCTCATGTCCAAGGCACCAAAGCCAGCTAAAAAGTCAATAATCTATAATTAAAACTTGAATTGTACTACTTCTTACTGGTTATTACATCAACTTAGAAGTTTCATCTGTGTTCTACTATGGTGCTTTTAGTGTCTCCGCATAACGCAGCACGCGACATAGCTTTGCAGACGATAAGTACAACCGTTTCAGAGAAGAGGGGCCAATGTGACGATCTGGCTTTAATTCGATTCGATAACAAATGACGAAAACGGACGGATTTCTCAGGTTTTTACTACATATGAACACTTTTCACATTCTCCCGTGCAACTCGGCTGCTAGTCCTCCTTTCATGCAGAATCTTAAGGTCCTAGCTCATGTCCAAGGCAACAAAGCCAGCAAAAAAGTCAATAATCGATACCTAAAACTTGAATTGTACTACTTCTTACTGGCTGTTACATCAACTTAGAAGCTTCATCTGTGTTCTACTATGGTGCTTTTAGTGTCTCCGCATACCGCAGCACGCAACATAGCTTTGCAGACGATAAGTACAACCGTTTCAGAGAGAAGGGCGGCCAATGTGACGATCTGGCTTTAAGTCGATTCGATAACAAATGACGAAAACGGACGGATTTATCAGGTTTTTACTACATATGAACACTTTTCACATACTCCCATGCAACGCGGCTGCTAGTCCTCCTTTCATGCAGAATCTTAAGGTCCTAGCGCATGTCCAAGGCACCAAAGATAGCTAAAAAGTCAATAATCGATACCTAAAAGTTGAACTGTACTACTTGTTACTGGCTATTACATTACTTAGAAGCTTCATCTGTGTTCTACTATGGTGCTTTTAGAGTCTCCGCATACCGCAGCACGCGACATAGCTTTGCAGACGATAAGTACAACCGTTCAGAGAGAAGAGCGGCCAATGTGACGATCTGGCTTTCAGTCGATTCGATAACAAATGACGAAAACGGACGGATTTCTCAGGTTTTTACTACATATGAACACTTTTCACATACTCCCGTGCAACGCGGCTGCTAGTCCTCCTTTCATGCAGAATCTTAAGCTCCTAGCTAATGTCCAAGGCACCAAAGCCATCTAAATAGTCAATAATCGATACCTAAACTTGAACTGTACTACACCTTACTAGCTATTACATCAACTTAGAAGCTTCATCTGTGTTCTACTATCGTGCTTTTAGTGTCTCCGCATACCGCAGGACGCGACATAGCTTTGCAGACGATAAGTACAACCTTTACAATGAGAAGAGCGGCCAATGTGACGATCTGGCTTTAAGTCGATTCCATAACAAATGACGAAAACGGACGGATTTCTTTAGGTTTTTACTACATATGAACACTTTTCACATTCTCCCATGCAACTCGGCTGCTAGTCCTCCTTTCATGCAGAATCTTAATTCCTAGCTCATGTCCAAGGCTCCAAAGCCAGCTAAAAAGTCAAAAATCGATACCTAAAACGTAAATTGTACTACTTCTTACTGGCTACTACATCAACTTAGAAGCTTCATCTATGTTCTACTATGGTGGTTTAGTGTCTCCGCATACCGCAGCACGCGACATAGCTTTGCAGACGATAAGTACAACCGTTTCAGAGAGAAGAGCGGCCAATGTGACGAACTGGCTTTAAGTCGATTCGATAACAAATGACGAAAACGGACGGATTTCTCTGGTTTTTACTACATATGAACACTTTTCACATACTCCCGTGCAACGCGGCTGCTAGTCGTCCTTTCATGCAGAATCTTAAGCTCCTAGCTCATGTCCAAGGCACCAAAGCCAGCTAAATAGTCAATAATCGATACCTAAAACTTGAATTGTACTACTTCTTACTGGCTATTACATCAACTTAGAAGCTTCATCTGTGTTCTACTATGGTGCTTTTAGTGTCTCCGCATACCGCAGCACGCGACATAGCTTTGCAGACGATAAGTACAACCGTTTCAGAGAGAAGAGCGGCCAATGTGACGATCTTGCTTTAAGTCGATTCGATAACGAATGATGAAAACGGACGGATTTCTCAGGTTTTTACTACATATGAACACTTTTCGCATTCTCCCATGAAACTCGGCTGATAGTCCTCCTTTCATGCAGAATCTTAAGGTCCTATCTCATATCCAAGGCACCAAAGCCAGCTAAAAATCAATAATCGATACCTAAAACTTGAATTGTACTACTTCCTGCATGCTATTACATCAACTTAGAAGCTTCATCTGTGTTCTACTATGGTGCTATTAGTGTCTCCGCATACCGCAGCACGCGACATTGCTTTGCAGACGATAAGTACAACCGTTTCAGAGAGAAGAGCGGTCAATGTGACGATCTGGCTTTTAGTCGATTCGATAACAAACGACGAAAACGGACGGATTTCTCATATTTTTACTACATATGAACACTTTTCACATTCTCCTGTGCAACTCGGCTGCTACTCCTCCTTTAATGCAGAATGTTAAGGTCCTAGCGCATGTCCAAGGCACCAAAGATAGCTAAAAAGTCAATAATCGATACCTAAAAGTTGAACTGTACTACTTGTTACTGGCTATTACATTACTTAGAAGCTTCATCTGTGTTCTACTATGGTGCTTTTAGTGTCTCCGCATACCGCAGCACGCGACATAGCTTTGCAGACGATAAGTACAACCGTTCAGAGAGAAGAGCGGCCAATGTGACGATCTGCCTTTCAGTCGATTCGATAACAAATGACGAAAACGGACGGATTTCTCAGGTTTTTACTACATATGAACACTTTTCACACACTCCCGTGCAACGCGGCTGCTTGTCCTCCTTTCATGCAGAATCTTAAGCTCCTAGCTAATGTCCAAGGCACCAAAGCCATCTAAATAGTCAATAATCGATACCTAAAACTTGAACTGTACTACTTCTTACTAGCTATTACATCTACTTAGAAGCTTCATCTGTGTTCTACTATGGTGCTTTTAGTGTCTCCGCATACCGCAGCACGCGACATAGCTTTGCAGACGATAAATACAAACTTTACAGTGAGAAGAGCGGCCAATGTGACGATCTGGCTTTAAGTCGATTCCATAACAAATGACGAGAACGGACGGATTTCTTTAGGTTTTTACTACATATGAACACTTTTCACATTCTCCCATGCAACTCGGCTGCTAGTCCACCTTTCATGCAGAATCTTAATTCCTAGCTCATGTCCAAGTCTCCAAAGCCAGCTAAAAAGTCAAAAATCGATACCTAAAACGTTAATTGTACTACTTCTTACTGGCTATTACATCAACTTAGAAGCTTTATCTATGTTCTACTATGGTGGTTTAGTGTCTCCGCATACCGCAGCACGCGACATAGCTTTGCAGACGATAAGTACAACCGTTTCAGAGAGAAGAGCGGCCAATGTGACGACCTGGCTTTAAGTCGATTCCATAACAAATGACGAAAACGGACGGATTTCTCAGGTTTTTGCTACATATGAACACTTTTCAAATACTCCCGTGCAACGCGGCTGCTAGTCCTCGTTTCATGCAGAATCTTAAGGTCCTAGCTCATGTCCAAGGCACCAAAGAATGGTAAAAAGTCAATAATCGAACCTAAGTCTTGAATTGTACTACATTTAACTGGATATTACTTCAACTTAGAAGCTTCATCTGTGTTCTACAATGGTGATTTAAGTGTCTCCCCATACCGCAGCACGCGACATAGCTTTGCAGACGATAAGTACAACCGTTTCAGAGAATAGGGTCCAATGTGACAATCTAAGTTTAAGTCGATTCGATAACAAATGACGAAAACGGACGGATTTCTCAGGTTTCTACTACATATGAACACTTTTCACATTCTCCCATGCAACTCGGCTGCTAGTCCTCCTTTCATGCAGAATCTTAAGGTCCTAGCTCATGTCCAAGGCACCAAAGAATGGTAAAAAGTCAATAATCGAACCTAAGTCTTGAATTGTACTACATTTAACTGGATATTACTTCAACTTAGAAGCTTCATCTGTGTTCTACAATGGTGATTTAAGTGTCTCCGCATACCGCAGCACGCGACATAGCTTTGCAGACGATAAGTACAATCGTTTCAGAGAGAAGAGCGGCCAATGTGACGATCTGGCTTACAGTCGATTCGATAACAAATGACGAAAACGGACGGATTTCTCTGGTTTTTACTACATATGAACACTTTTCACATACTCCCGTGCAACGCGGCTGCTAGTCCTCCTTTCATGCAGAATCTTAAGCTCCTAGCTCATGTCCAAGGCACCAAAGCCAGCTAAATAGTCAATAATCGATACCTAAATCTTGAACTGTACTACTTCTTACTAGCTATTACATCAACTTAGAAGCTTCATCTGTGTTCTACTATGGTGCTTTTAGTGTCTCCCTATACCGCAGCACGCGACATAGCTTTGCAGACGATAAGTACTACCGTTTCAGAGAGAAGAGCGGCCAATGTGACGATCTGGCTTTAAGTCGATTCGATAACAAATGACGAAAACGGACGGATTTCTCTGGTTTTTACTACATATGAACACTTTTCACATACACCCATGCAACGCGGCTGCTAGTCCTCCTTTCATGCAGAATCGTAAGCTCCTAGCTCATGTACAAAGGCACAAAAGCCAGCAAAATAGTCAATAATCGATAACTAAAACTTGAACTGTACTACACCTTACTGGCTATTACATCAACTTAGAAGCTTCATCTGTGTTCTACTATGGTGCTTTTAGTGTCTCCACATACCGCAGCACTCGACATACCTTTGCAGACGATAAGTACAACCGTTTCAGAGAGAAGACCGGCCAATGTGACGATCTGGCTTTAAGTCGATTCGATAACAAATGACGAAAACGTACGGGTTTCTCAGGTTTTTACTACATATGAACACTTTTCGCATTCACCCGTGCAACTCGGCTGCTAGTCCTCCTTTCATGCAGAATCTTAAGGTCCTAGCTCATGTCCAATGTACCAAAGCCAGCTAAAAAGTCAATAATCGATACCTAAAACTTGAATTGTACTACTTCTTACTTGCTATTACATCAACTTAGAAGCTTCATGTGTGTTCTACTATGGTGCTTTTAGTGTCTCCGCATACTGCAGCACGCGACATAGCTTTGCAGACGATAAGTACAACCGTTTCAGAGAGAAGAGCGGCCAATGTGACGATCTGGCTTTAAGTCGATTCGATAAAAAATGACGAAAACGGACGGATTTCTCAGGTATTTACTACATATGAACACTTTTCACATACTCCCGTGCAACGCGGCTGCTAGTCCTCCTTTCATGCAGAATCTTAAGCTCCTAGCTCATGTCCAAGGCACCAAAGCCAGCTACAAAGTCAATAATCGATACCTAAAACTTGAACTGTACTACTTCTTACTGGCTATTACATCAACTTAGAAGCCTCATCTGTGTTCCACTATGGTGCTTTTAGTGTCTCCGCATACCGCAGCACGCGACATAGCTTTGCAGACGATAAGTACTACCGTTTCAGAGAGAAGAGCGGCCAATGTGACGATCTGGCTTTAAGTCGATTCGATAACAAATGACGAAAACGGACGGATTTCTCAGGTTTTTACTACATATGAACACTTTTCACATACTCCCGTGCAACGCGGCTGCTAGTTCTCCATTCATGCAGAATCTTAAGGTCCTAGCTCATGTCCAAGGCACCAAAGCCAGCAAAATAGTCAGTAATCGATACCTAAAACTTGAATTTTACTACTTCTTACTGGGTATTACATCAACTTAGAAGCTTCATCTGTGTTCTACTACGGTGCTTTTAGTGTCTCCGCATACCGCATCACGCGACATAGCTTTGCAGACGATAAGTACAACCGTTTCAGAGAGAAGAGCGGCCAATGTGACGATCTGGCTTCAAGTTGATTCGATAACAAATGACTAAAACGGACGGATTTCTCAGGTTTTTACTACATATGAACACTTTTCACAATACTCCCGTGCAACGCGGCTGCTAGTCCTCCTTTCATGCAGAATCTTAAGGTCCTACCTCATGTCCAAGGCTCCAAAGCCAGCTAAAAAGTCAAAAATCGATACCTAAAACGTAAATTGTACTACTTCTTACTGGCTATTACATCAACTTAGAAGCTTCATCTATGTTCTACTATGGTGGTTTAGTGTCTCCGCATACCGCAGCACGCGACATAGCTTTACAGACGATAAGTACAACCGTTTCAGAGAGAAGAGCGGCCAATGTGACGATCTGGCTTTCAGTCGATTCGATAACAAATGACGAAAACGGACGGATTTCTCTGGTTTTTACTACATATGAACACTTTTCACATACTCCCGTGCAACGCGGCTGCTAGTCCTCCTTTCATGCAGAATCTTAAGCTCCTAGCTCATGTCCAAGGCACCAAAGCCAGCTAAATAGTCAATAATCGATACCTAAATCTTGAACTGTACTCCTTCTTACTAGCTATTACATCAACTTAGAAGCTTCATCTGTGTTCTACTATGGTGCTTTTAGTGTCTCCGTATACCGCAGCACGCGACATAGCTTAGCAGACGATAAGTACAACCGTTTCAGAGAATAGGGGCCAATGTGACAATCTGGGTTTAAGTCGATTCGATAACAAATGAGGAAAACGGACGGATTTCTCAGGTTTCTACTACATATGAACACTTTTCACATTCTCCCATGCAACTCGGCAGCTAGTCCTCCTTTCATGCAGAATCTTAAGCTCCTAGCTCATGTCCAAGGCACCAAAGCCAGCTAAAAAGTCAATAATCGATACCTAAAACTTGAATTGTAATACTTCTTACTGGCTATAACATCAACTTAGAAGCTTCAACTGTGTTCATTTATGGTGCTTTTAGTGTCTCCGCATACCGCAGTACGCGACATAGCTTTGCAGACGATAAGTACAGCCGTTTCAGACAGAACTGCAGCCAATGTGACGATCTGGATTTAAGTCGATTCTGTAACAAATGATGAAAACGGACGGATTTCTCAGGTTTTTACTACATATGAACACTTTTCACATACTCCCGTGCAACTCGGCTGCTAGTCCTCCTTTCATGCAGAATCTTAAGGTCCTAGGTTATGTTCAAGGCACCAAAGCCGGCTAAAAAGTCAATAATCGATACCTAAAACTTGAATTGTACTACTTCTTACTTGCTATTAAATCAACTTAGAAGCTTCATCTGTGTTCTACTATGGTGCTTTTAGTGTCTCCACATACCGCAGCACTCGACATACCTGTGCAGACGATAAGTACAACCGTTTCAGAGAGAAGACCGGCCAATGTGACGATCTGGCTTTAAGTCGATTCGATAACAAATGACGAAAACGTACGGGTTTCTCAGGTTTTTACTACATATGAACACTTTTCGCATTCACCCGTGCAACTCGGCTGCTAGTCCTCCTTTCATGCAGAATCTTAAGGTCCTAGCTCATGTCCAATGTACCAAAGCCAGCTAAAAAGTCAATAATCGATACCTAAAACTTGAATTGTACTACTTCTTACTTGCTATTACATCAACTTAGAAGCTTCATGTGTGTTCTACTATGGTGCTTTTAGTGTCTCCGCATACTGCAGCACGCGACATAGCTTTGCAGACGATAAGTACAACCGTTTCAGAGAGAAGAGCGGCCAATGTGGCGATCTGGCTTTAAGTCGATTCGATAAAAAATGACGAAAACGGACGGATTTCGCAGGTTTTTACTACATATGAACACTTTTCACATACTCCCGTGCAACGCGGCTGCTAGTCCTCGTTTCATGCAGAATCTTAAGCTCCTAGCTCATGTCCAAGGCACAAAAGCCAGCAAAATAGTCAATAATCGATACCTAAAACTTGAACTGTACTACTTCTTACTGGCTATTACATCAACTTAGAAGCCTCATCTGTGTTCCACTATGGTGCTTTTAGTGTCTCCGCATACCGCAGCACGCGACATAGCTTTGCAGACGATAAGTACTACCGTTTCAGAGAGAAGAGCGGCCAATGTGACGATCTGGCTTTAAGTCGATTCGATAACAAATGACGAAAACGGACGGATTTCTCAGGTTTTTACTACATATGAACACTTTTCACATACTCCCGTGCAACGCGGCTGCTAGTTCTCCTTTCATGCAGAATCTTAAGGTCCTAGCTCATGTCCAAGGCACCAAAGCCAGCAAAATAGTCAATAATCGATACCTAAAACTTGAACTTTAGTACTTCTTACTGGCTATTACATCAACTTAGAAGCTTCATCTGTGTTCTACTATGGTGCTTTTAGTGTCTCCGCATACCGCATCACGCGACATAGCTTTGCAGACGATAAGTACTACCGTTTCAGAGAGAAGAGCGGCCAATGTGACGATCTGGCTTTCAGTCGATTCGATAACAAATGACGAAAACGGACGGATTTCTCTGGTTTTTACTACATATGAACACTTTTCACATACTCCCGTGCAACGCGGCTGCTAGTCCTCCTTTCATGCAGAATCTTAAGCTCCTAGCTCATGTCCAAGGCACCAAAGCCAGCTAAATAGTCAATAATCGATACCTAAATCTTGAACTGTACTACTTCTTACTAGCTATTACATCAACTTAGAAGCTTCATCTGTGTTCTACTATGGTGCTTTTAGTGTCTCCGTATACCGCAGCATGCGACATAGCTTTGCAGACGATAAGTACAACCGTTTCAGAGAATAGGGGCCAATGTGACAATCTGGGTTTAAGTCGATTCGATAACAAATGAGGAAAACGGACGGATTTCTCAGGTTTCTACTACATATGAACACTTTTCACATTCTCCCATGCAACTCGGCTGCTAGTCCTCCTTTCATGCAGAATCTTAAGGTCCTAGCTCATGTCCAAGGCACCATAGAATGGTAAAAAGTCAATAATCGAACCTAAGTCTTGAATTGTACTACATTTAACTGGATATTACTTCAACTTAGAAGCTTCATCTGTGTTCTACAATGGTGATTTAAGTGTCTCCGCATACCGCAGCACGCGACATAGCTTTGCAGACGATAAGTACAACCGTTTCAGAGAGAAGAGCGGCCAATGTGCCGATCTGGCTTTAAGTTGATTCGATAACAAATGACGAAAACGGACGGATTTCTCAGGTTTTTACTACATATGAACACTTTTGACATACTCCCGTGCAACGCGTCTGCTATTTCTCATTTCATGCAGAATCTTAAGGTCCTAGCTCATGTCCAAGGCTCCAAAGCCAGCTAAAAAGTCAATAATCGATACCTAAAACTTGAATTGTTCTACTTCTCACTCGCTATTACATCAACTTAGAAGCTTCACCTGTGTTCTACTATGGTGCTTTTAGTGTCTCCGTATACCGCAGCACGCGACATAGCTTTGCAGACGATAAGTACAACCGTTTGAGAGAAGAGGGGCCAATATGTCAATCTGGGTTTAAGTCGATTCGATAACAAATGACGAAAACGGACGGATTTCTCAGGTTTTTACTACATATGAACACTTTTCACATTCTCCCATGCAAATCGGCTGCTAGTCCTCCTTTCATGCAGAATCTTAAGGTCCTAGCTCATGTCCAAGGCACCAAAGAATGGTAAAAAGTCAATAATCGAACCTAAGTCTTGAATTGTACTACATTTAACTGGATATTACTTCAACTTAGAAGCTTCATCTGTGTTCTACAATGGTGATTTAAGTGTCTCCGCATACCGCAGCACGCGACATAGCTTTGCAGACGATAAGTACAACCGTTTCAGAGAGAAGAGCGCCCAATGTGAGGATCTGGCTTTCAGTCGATTCGATAACAAATGACGAAAACGGACGGATTTCTCTGGTTTTTACTACATATGAACACTTTTCACATACTCCCGTGCAACGCGGCTGCTAGTCCTCCTTTCATGCAGAATCTTAAGCTCCTAGCTCATGTCCAAGGCACCAAAGCCAGCTAAATAGTCAATAATCGATACCTAAATCTTGAACTGTACTACTTCTTACTAGCTATTACATCAACTTAGAAGCTTCATCTGTGTTCTACTATGGTGCTTTTAGTGTCTCCGTATACCGCAGCACGCGACATAGCTTTGCAGACGATAAGTACTACCGTTTCAGAGAGAAGAGCGGCCAATGTGAAAATCTGGCTTTAAGTCGATTCGATAACAAATGACGAAAACGGACGGATTTCTCTGGTTTTTACTACATATGAACACTTTTCACATACTCCCGTGCAACGCGGCTGCTAGTCCTCCTTTCATGCAGAATCGTAAGTTCCTAGCTCATGTACAAAGGCACAAAAGCCAGCAAAATAGTCAATAATCGATAACTAAAACTTGAATTGTACTACTTCTTACTGCCTATTACATCAACTTAGAAGCTTCATCTGTGTTCATTTATGGTGCTTTTAGTGTCTCCGCATGCCGCAGCACGCGACATAGCTTTGCAGACGATAAGTACAACCGTTTCAGAGAGAAGAGCGGCCAATGTGACGATCTGGCTTTAAGTCGATTCGATAACAAATGACGAAAACGAACGGATTTCTCAGGTTTTTACTACATAATAACACTTTTATCATTCTCCCTTGCAACTCGGCTTTTAGTCCTCCTTTCATGCCGAATCTTAAGGTCCTACATCATGTCCATGGCTCCAAAGCCAGGTAAAAAGTCAAAAATCGATTCCTAAAACGTAAATTGTACTACTTCTTACTGGCTATTACATCAACTTAGAAGCTTCATCTATGTTCTACTATGGTGCTTCTAGTGTCTCCGCATACCGCAGCACGCGACATAGCTTTGCAGACGATAAGTTCAGCCGTTTCAGACAGAACTGCGGCCAATGTGACGATCTGGATTTAAGTCGATTCTGTAACAAATGATGAAAACGGACGGATTTCTCAGGCTTTTACTACATATGAACACTTTTCACATTTTCCCGTGCAACTCGGCTGCTAGTCCTCCTTTCATGCAGAATCTTAAGGTCCTAGCTCATGTTCAAGGCACCAAAGCCGGCTAAAAAGTCAATAATCGATACCTAAAACTTGAATTGTACTACTTCTTACTTGCTATTAAATCAACTTAGAAGCATCATCTGTGTTCTACTATGGTGCTTTTAGTGTCTCCACATACCGCAGCACTCGACATACCTTTGCAGACGATAAGTACAACCGTTTCAGAGAGAAGACCGGCCAATGTGACGATCTGGCTTTAAGTCGATTGGATAACAAATGACGAAAACGGACGGGTTTGTCAGGTTTTTACTACATATGAACATTTTTCGCATTCACCCGTGCAACTCGGCTGCTAGTCTTCCTTTCATGCAGAATCTTAAGGTCCTAGCTCATGTCCAATGTACCAAAGCCAGCTAAAAAGTCAATAATCGATACCTAAAACTTGAATTGTACTTCTTCTTACTTGCTATTACATCAACTTAGAAGCTTCATGTGTGTTCTACTATGGTGCTTTTAGTGTCTCCGCATACTGCAGCACGCGACATAGCTTTGCAGACGATAAGTACAACCGTTTCAGAGAGAAGAGCGGCCAATGTGACAATCTGGCTTTAAGTCTATTCGATAACAAATGACGAAAACGGACGGATTTCTCAGGTTTTTACTACATATGAACACTTTTCACATACTCCCGTGCAACGCGGCTGCTAGTCCTCCTTTCATGCAGAATCTTAAGCTCCTAGCTCATGTCCAAGGCACAAAAGCCAGCAAAATAGTCAATAATCGATACCTAAAACTTGAACTGTACTACTTCTTACTGGCTATTACATCAACTTAGAAGCCTCACCTGTGTTCCACTATGGTGATTTTAGTGTCTCCGCATACCGCATCACGCGACATAGCTTTGCAGACGATAAGTACAACCGTTTCAGAGAGAAGAGCGGCCAATGTGACGATCTGGCTTCAAGTTGATTCGAAAACAAATGACGAAAACGGACGGATTTCGCAGGTTTTTACTACATATGAACACTTTTCACAATACTCCCGTGCAACGCGGCTGCTAGTCCTCCTTTCATGCAGAATCTTAAGGTCCTACCTCATGTCCAAGGCTCCAAAGCCAGCTAAAAAGTCAAAAATCGATACCTAAAACTTGAATTGTACTACTTCTAACTGGCTATTACATCAACTTAGAAGCTTCATCTGTGTTCTACTATGGTGCTTTTAGTGTCTCCGCATACCGCAGCGCGCGACATAGCTTTGCAGACGATAAGTACAACCGTTTCAGAGAGAAGAGCGGCCAATGTGACGATCTGGCTTCAAGTTGATTCGATAACAAATGACTAAAACGGACGGATTTCTCAGGTTTTTACTACATATGAACACTTTTCACAATACTCCCGTGCAACGCGGCTGCTAGTCCTCCTTTCATGCAGAATCTTAAGGTCCTACCTCATGTCCAAGGCTCCAAAGCCAGCTAAAAAGTCAAAAATCGATACCTAAAACGTAAATTGTACTACTTCTTACTGGCTATTACATCAACTTAGAAGCTTCATCTATGTTCTACTATGGTGGTTTAGTGTCTCCGCATACCGCAGCACGCGACATAGCTTTACAGACGATAAGTACAACCGTTTCAGAGAGAAGAGCGGCCAATGTGACGATCTGGCTTTCAGTCGATTCGATAACAAATGACGAAAACGGACGGATTTCTCTGGTTTTTACTACATATGAACACTTTTCACATACTCCCGTGCAACGCGGCTGCTAGTCCTCCTTTCATGCAGAATCTTAAGCTCCTAGCTCATGTCCAAGGCACCAAAGCCAGCTAAAAAGTCAATAATCGATATCTAAAACTTGAATTGTAATACTTCTTACTGGCTATAACATCAACTTAGAAGCTTCAACTGTGTTCATTTATGGTGCTTTTAGTGTCTCCGCATACCGCAGTACGCGACATAGCTTTGCAGACGATAAGTACAGCCGTTTCAGACAGAACTGCAGCCAATGTGACGATCTGGATTTAAGTCGATTCTGTAACAAATGATGAAAACGGACGGATTTCTCAGGTTTTTACTACATATGAACACTTTTCACATACTCCCGTGCAACTCGGCTGCTAGTCCTCCTTTCATGCAGAATCTTAAGGTCCTAGGTTATGTTCAAGGCACCAAAGCCGGCTAAAAAGTCAATAATCGATACCTAAAACTTGAATTGTACTACTTCTTACTTGCTATTAAATCAACTTAGAAGCTTCATCTGTGTTCTACTATGGTGCTTTTAGTGTCTCCACATACCGCAGCACTCGACATACCTTTGCAGACGATAAGTACAACCGTTTCAGAGAGAAGACCGGCCAATGTGACGATCTGGCTTAAGTCGATTCGATAACAAATGACGAAAACGTACGGGTTTCTCAGGTTTTTACTACATATGAACACTTTTCGCATTCACCCGTGCAACTCGGCTGCTAGTCCTCCTTTCATGCAGAATCTTAAGGTCCTAGCTCATGTCCAATGTACCAAAGCCAGCTAAAATGTCAATAATCGATACCTAAAACTTGAATTGTACTACTTCTTACTTGCTATTACATCAACTTAGAAGCTTCATGTGTGTTCTACTATGGTGCTTTTAGTGTCTCCGCATACTGCAGCACGCGACATAGCTTTGCAGACGATAAGTACAACCGTTTCAGAGAGAAGAGCGGCCAATGTGGCGATCTGGCTTTAAGTCGATTCGATAAAAAATGACGAAAACGGACGGATTTCGCAGGTTTTTACTACATATGAACACTTTTCACATACTCCCGTGCAACGCGGCTGCTAGTCCTCCTTTCATGCAGAATCTTAAGCTCCTAGCTCATGTCCAAGGCACAAAAGCCAGCAAAATAGTCAATAATCGATACCTAAAACTTGAACTGTACTACTTCTTACTTGCTATTACATCAACTTAGAAGCCTCATCTGTGTTCCACTATGGTGCTTTTAGTGTCTCCGCATACCGCAGCACGCGACATAGCTTTGCAGACGATAAGTACTACCGTTTCAGAGAGAAGAGCGGCCAATGTGACGATCTGGCTTTAAGTCGATTCGATAACAAATGACGAAAACGGACGGATTTCTCAGGTTTTTACTACATATGAACACTTTTCACATACTCCCGTGCAACGCGGCTGCTAGTTCTCCTTTCATGCAGAATCTTAAGGTCCTAGCTCATGTCCAAGGCACCAAAGCCAGCAAAATAGTCAATAATCGATACCTAAAACTTGAACTTTAGTACTTCTTACTGGCTATTACATCAACTTAGAAGCTTCATCTGTGTTCTACTATGGTGCTTTTAGTGTCTCCGCATACCGCATCACGCGACATAGCTTTGCAGACGATAAGTACTACCGTTTCAGAGAGAAGAGCGGCCAATGTGACGATCTGGCTTTCAGTCGATTCGATAACAAATGACCGAAACGGACGGATTTCTCTGGTTTTTACTACATATGAACACTTTTCACATACTCCCGTGCAACGCGGCTGCTAGTCCTCCTTTCATGCAGAATCTTAAGCTCCTAGCTCATGTCCAAGGCACCAAAGCCAGCTAAATAGTCAATAATCGATACCTAAATCTTGAACTGTACTACTTCTTACTAGCTATTACATCAACTTAGAAGCTTCATCTGTGTTCTACTATGGTGCTTTTAGTGTCTCCGTATACCGCAGCATGCGACATAGCTTTGCAGACGATAAGTACAACCGTTTCAGAGAATAGGGGCCAATGTGACAATCTGGGTTTAAGTCGATTCGATAACAAATGAGGAAAACGGACGGATTTCTCAGGTTTCTACTACATATGAACACTTTTCACATTCTCCCATGCAACTCGGCTGCTAGTCCTCCTTTCATGCAGAATCTTAAGGTCCTAGCTCATGTCCAAGGCACCATAGAATGGTAAAAAGTCAATAATCGAACCTAAGTCTTGAATTGTACTACATTTAACTGGATATTACTTCAACTTAGAAGCTTCATCTGTGTTCTACAATGGTGATTTAAGTGTCTCCGCATACCGCAGCACGCGACATAGCTTTGCAGACGATAAGTACAACCGTTTCAGAGAGAAGAGCGGCCAATGTGACGATCTGGCTTTCAGTCGATTCGATAAAAATGACGAAAACGGACGGATTTCTCTGGTTTTTACTACATATGAACACTTTTCACATACTCCCGTGCAACGCGGCTGCTAGTCCTCCTTTCATGCAGAATCTTAAGCTCCTAGCTCATGTCCAAGGCACCAAAGCCAACTAAATAGTCAATAATCGATACCTAAATCTTGAACTGTACTACTTCTTACTAGCTATTACATCAACTTAGAAGCTTCATCTGTGTTCTACTATGGTGCTTTTAGTGTCTCCGTATACCACAGCACGCGACATAGCTTTGCAGACGATAAGTACTACCGTTTCAGAGAGAAGAGCGGCCAATGTGAAAACCTGGCTTTAAGTCGATTCGATAACAAATGACGAAAACGGACGGATTTCTCTGGTTTTTACTACATATGAACACTTTTCACATACTCCCGTGCAACGCGGCTGCTAGTCCTCCTTTCATGCAGAATCGTAAGTTCCTAGCTCATGTACAAAGGCACAAAAGCCAGCAAAATAGTCAATAATCGATAACTAAAACTTGAACTGTACTACTTCTTACTGGCTATTACATCAACTTAGAAGCTTCATCTGTGTTCTACTATGGTGCTTTTAGTGTCTCCGTATACCGCAGCACGCGACATAGCTTTGCAGACGATAAGTACTACCGTTTCAGAGAGAAGAGCGGCCAATGTGCCGATCTGGCTTTAAGTTGATTCCATAACAAATGACGAAAACGGACGGATTTCTCAGGTTTTTACTACATACGAACACTTTTGACATACTCCCGTGCAACGCGTCTGCTATTTCTCATTTCATGCAGAATCTTAAGGTCCTAGCTCACGTCCAAGGCTCCAAAGCCAGCTAAAAAGTCAATAATCGATACCTAAAACTTGAATTGTTCTACTTCTCACTCGCTATTACATCAACTTAGAAGCTTCACCTGTGTTCTACTATGGTGCTTTTAGTGTCTCCGTATACCGCAGCACGCGACATAGCTTTGCAGACGATAAGTACAACCGTTTGAGAGAAGAGGGGCCAATATGTCAATCTGGGTTTAAGTCGACTCGATAACAAATGACGAAAACGGACGGATTTCTCAGGTTTTTACTACATATGAACACTTTTCACATTCTCCCATGCAAATCGGCTGCTAGTCCTCCTTTCATGCAGAATCTTAAGGTCCTAGCTCATGTCCAAGGCACCAAAGAATGGTAAAAAGTCAATAATCGAACCTAAGTCTTGAATTGTACTACATTTAACTGGATATTACTTCAACTTAGAAGCTTCATCTGTGTTCTACAATGGTGATTTAAGTGTCTCCGCATACCGCAGCACGCGACATAGCTTTGCAGACGATAAGTACAACCGTTTCAGAGAGAAGAGCGCCCAATGTGACGATCTGGCTTTCAGTCGATTCGATAACAAATGACGAAAACGGACGGATTTCTCTGGTTTTTACTACATATGAACACTTTTCACATACTCCCGTGCAACGCGGCTGCTAGTCCTCCTTTCATGCAGAATCTTAAGCTCCTAGCTCATGTCCAAGGCACCAAAGCCAGCTAAATAGTCAATAATCGATACCTAAATCTTGAACTGTACTACTTCTTACTAGCTATTACATCAACTTAGAAGCTTCATCTGTGTTCTACTATGGTGCTTTTAGTGTCTCCGTATACCGCAGCACGCGACATAGCTTTGCAGACGATAAGTACTACCGTTTCAGAGAGAAGAGCGGCCAATGTGAAAATCTGGCTTTAAGTCGATTCGATAACAAATGACGAAAACGGACGGATTTCTCTGGTTTTTACTACATATGAACACTTTTCACATACTCCCGTGCAACGCGGCTGCTAGTCCTCCTTTCATGCAGAATCGTAAGTTCCTAGCTCATGTACAAAGGCACAAAAGCCAGCAAAATAGTCAATAATCGATAACTAAAACTTGAATTGTACTACTTCTTACTGCCTATTACATCAACTTAGAAGCTTCATCTGTGTTCATTTATGGTGCTTTTAGTGTCTCCGCATGCCGCAGCACGCGACATAGCTTTGCAGACGATAAGTACAACCGTTTCAGAGAGAAGAGCGGCCAATGTGACGATCTGGCTTTAAGTCGATTCGATAACAAATGACGAAAACGAACGGATTTCTCAGGTTTTTACTACATAATAACACTTTTATCATTCTCCCTTGCAACTCGGCTTTTAGTCCTCCTTTCATGCCGAATCTTAAGGTCCTACATCATGTCCATGGCTCCAAAGCCAGGTAAAAAGTCAAAAATCGATTCCTAAAACGTAAATTGTACTACTTCTTACTGGCTATTACATCAACTTAGAAGCTTCATCTATGTTCTACTATGGTGCTTTTAGTGTCTCCGCATACCGCAGCACTCGACATAGCTTTGCAGACGATAAGTTCAGCCGTTTCAGACAGAACTGCGGCCAATGTGACGATCTGGATTTAAGTCGATTCTGTAACAAATGATGAAAACGGACGGATTTCTCAGGCTTTTACTACATATGAACACTTTTCACATTTTCCCGTGCAACTCGGCTGCTAGTCCTCCTTTCATGCAGAATCTTAAGGTCCTAGCTCATGTTCAAGGCACCAAAGCCGGCTAAAAAGTCAATAATCGATACCTAAAACTTGAATTGTACTACTTCTTACTTGCTATTAAATCAACTTAGAAGCATCATCTGTGTTCTACTATGGTGCTTTTAGTGTCTCCACATACCGCAGCACTCGACATACCTTTGCAGACGATAAGTACAACCGTTTCAGAGAGAAGACCGGCCAATGTGACGATCTGGCTTTAAGTCGATTGGATAACAAATGACGAAAACGGACGGGTTTGTCAGGCTTTTACTACATATGAACATTTTTCGCATTCACCCGTGCAACTCGGCTGCTAGTCTTCCTTTCATGCAGAATCTTAAGGTCCTAGCTCATGTCCAATGTACCAAAGCCAGCTAAAAAGTCAATAATCGATACCTAAAACTTGAATTGTACTTCTTCTTACTTGCTATTACATCAACTTAGAAGCTTCATGTGTGTTCTACTATGGTGCTTTTAGTGTCTCCGCATACTGCAGCACGCGACATAGCTTTGCAGACGATAAGTACAACCGTTTCAGAGAGAAGAGCGGCCAATGTGACAATCTGGCTTTAAGTCTATTCGATAACAAATGACGAAAACGGACGGATTTCTCAGGTTTTTACTACATATGAACACTTTTCACATACTCCCGTGCAACGCGGCTGCTAGTCCTCCTTTCATGCAGAATCTTAAGCTCCTAGCTCATGTCCAAGGCACAAAAGCCAGCAAAATAGTCAATAATCGATACCTAAAACTTGAACTGTACTACTTCTTACTGGCTATTACATCAACTTAGAAGCCTCACCTGTGTTCCACTATGGTGATTTTAGTGTCTCCGCATACCGCATCACGCGACATAGCTTTGCAGACGATAAGTACAACCGTTTCAGAGAGAAGAGCGGCCAATGTGACGATCTGGCTTCAAGTTGATTCGAAAACAAATGACGAAAACGGACGGATTTCGCAGGTTTTTACTACATATGAACACTTTTCACAATACTCCCGTGCAACGCGGCTGCTAGTCCTCCTTTCATGCAGAATCTTAAGGTCCTACCTCATGTCCAAGGCTCCAAAGCCAGCTAAAAAGTCAAAAATCGATACCTAAAACTTGAATTGTACTACTTCTAACTGGCTATTACATCAACTTAGAAGCTTCATCTGTGTTCTACTATGGTGCTTTTAGTGTCTCCGCATACCGCAGCGCGCGACATAGCTTTGCAGACGATAAGTACAACCGTTTCAGAGAGAAGAGCGGCCAATGTGACGATCTGGTTTATGTCGAATCGATAATAAATTACGAAAACGAACGGATTTCTCAGGTTTTTACTACACATGAACACTTTTCGCATTCTCCCGTTCAACTCGGCTGCTAGTCCTTTTTTCATGCACAATCTTAAGGTCCTAGCTCATGTCCAAGGCACCAAAGCCAGCTACAAAGTCAATAATCGTGACCTAAGAACTTGAATTGTACTACTTCTTTCTGGCTATTACATCAACTTAGAAGCTTCATCTGTGTTCCACTATGGTGATTTTAGTGTCTCCACATACCGCAGCACGCGACATAGCTTTGCAGACGATAAGTACATACGTTTCAGAGAGAAGAGCGGCCAATGTGACGATCTGGCTTTAAGTCGATTCGATAATAAATTACGTAAACGGACGGATTTCTCAGGATTTAACTACACATGAACACTTTTCGCATTCTCCCGTTCAACTCGACTGCCTGTCCTCCTTTCATGCAGAATCTTAAGGTCCTAGCTCATGTCCAAGGCACCAAAGCCAGCTAAAATGTCAATAATCGATACCTAAAACTTGAATTGTACTACTTCTTAGTGGCTATTACATCAACTTAGAAGCTTAATCTTTGTTCTACTATGGTGCTTTTAGTGTCTCCGCATACCGCAGCACGCGACATAGCTTTGCAGACGATAAGTACAACCGTTTCAGAGAGAAGAGCGGCTACTGTGACGCACTGTTTTAAGCGATTCGATAATAAATTACGAAAACGGACGGATTTCTCAGGTTTTTACTACATATGAACACTTTTCACATTCTCCCATGCAACTCGGCTGCTAGTCCTCCTTTCATGCAGAGTCTTAAGGACATAGCTCATGTCCAAGGCACCAAAGCCAGCTAAAAAGTCAATAATCGATTCCTAAAACTTGAATTGTACTACTTCTTACTGGATATTACATCAACTTAGAAGCTTCATCTGTGTTCCGCTATGTTGATTTTAGTGCCTCCGCATACCGCAGCACGCGACATAGCTTTGCAGACGATAAGTACAACCGTTTCAGAGAGAAGAGCGACCAATGTGACGATCTGGCTTTAAGTCGATTCGATAACAAATGACAAAAACGAACGGATTTCTCAGGTTTTTACTACATATGAACACTTTTAACATTGTCCCTTGTAACTCGGCTGCTAGACCTCCTTTCATGCAGAATCTTAAGGTCCTAGCTCATGTCTAAGGCACCAAAGCCAGCAAAAAGTCCATAATCGATACCTAGAACTTGAATTGTACTACTTCTTACTGGCTATTACATCAACTTAGAAGCTTAATCTAGGTTCTACAATGATGCTTTTAGTGTCTCCGCATACCGCAGCACGCGACATAGCAATGCAGACGATAAGTACAACCGTTTCAGAGAGAAGAGCGGCCAATGTGACAATCCGGCTTTAAGTCGATTCGATAATAAATTACGTAAACGGACAGATTTCTCAGGATTTTACTACACATGAACACTTTTCGCATTCTCCCATTCAACTCGGCTGCTAGTCCTCCTTTCATGCAGAATCTTAAGGTCCTAGCTAATGTCCAAGGCACCAAAGCCAGCTAAAAAGTCAATAATCGTTACCTAAAACTTGAATTGTACTAGTTCTTACTGGCTATTATATCAACTTAGAAGTTTCATCTGTGTTCCACTATGGTGACTTTAATGCCTCCGCATACCGCAGCATGCGACATGGTTTTGCAGACGATAAGTTCAACCGTTTCAGATAGAGGAGCGGCCAATGTGACGATCTGGCTTTAAGTCGATTCGATAACAAATGACGAAAATGGACGGATTTCTCAGGTTTTTACTACATATAAACTCTTTTCACATACTCCCATGCAACGCGGCTGCTAGTCCTCCTTTCATGCAGAATCTTAAGGTCCTAGCTCATGTCCAAGGCACCAAAGCCAGCTAAAAATTCCATAATCGATACCTAAAACTTGAATTGTACTACTTCTTACTGGCTATTACATCAACTTAAAAGCTTAATCTGTGTTCTACTATAGTGCTTTTAGTGTCTCCGCATACCGCAGCACGCGACATAGCTTTGCAGACGATAAGTACAACCGTTTCAGAGAGAAGAGCGGACAATGTGACGCACTGCTTTAAGTCGATTCGATAATAAATTACGAAAACGGACGGATTCCTCACGTTTTTACTACATATGAACACTTTTCACATTCTCCCTTGCAACTCGGCTGCTAGTCCTCCTTTCATGCAGAATCTTAAGGTCCTAGCCTGTGTCCAAGGCACCAAAGCCAGCAAAAAGTCAATAATCGATACCTAAAACTTGAATTGTACTACTTCTTACTGGCTATTACATCAACTTAGAAGCTTAATCTGTGTTCTCCTATGGTGCTTTTAGTGTCTCCGCATACCGCAGCACGCGACATAGCTTTGCAGACGATAAGTACAACCGTTTCAGAGAGAAGAGCGGCCAATGTGACGCACTGCTTGAAGTCGATTCGATAATAAATTACGAAAACGGACGGATTCCTCACGTTTTTACTACATATGAACACTTATCACATTCTCTCTTGCAACTCGGCTGCTAGTCCTCCTTTCATGCAGAATCTTAAGGTAATAGCTCGTGTCCAAGGCACCAAAGCCAGCAAAAAGTCCATAATCGATACCTAAAACTTGAATTGTACTACTTCTTACTGGCTATTACATCAACTTAAAAGCTTAATCTGTGTTTTACTATAGTGCTTTTAGTGTCTCCGCATACCGCAGCACGCGACATAGCTTTGCAGACGATAAGTACAACCGTTTCAGAGAGAAGAGCGGCCAATGTGACGATCTGGCTTTAAGTCGATTCGATAATAAATTACGTAAACGGACGGATTTCTCAGGATTTTACTACATATGACCACTTTTCAGATTCTCCCATGCAACTCGGCTGCTAGTCCTCCTTTCATGCAGAATCTTAAGGACATAGCTCATGTCCAAGGCACAAAAGCCAGCTAAAAAGTCAATAATCGATACCTTAAACTTGAATTGTACTACTTCTTACTGGTTATTACATCAACTTAGAAGCTTCATCTGTGTTCCGCTATGTTGATTTTAGTGTCTCCGCATACCGCAGCACGCGACATAGCTTTGCAGACGATAAGTACAACCTTTTCAGAGAGAAGAGCGGCCAATGTGACGATCTGGCTTTAAGTCGATTCGATAATAAATGACGAAAATGGACGGATTTCTCAGGTTTTTACTACATAGGAACACTTTTCACATACTCCCGTGCAACGCAGCTGCTAGTCGTCCTTTCATGCAGAATCTTAAGGTCCTAGCTCATGTCCAAGGCACCAAAGCCAGCTAAAAAGTCAATAATCGATACCTAAAACTTGAATTGTACTACTTCTTACTGGCTATTACATCAACTTAGAAGCTTAATCTGTGTTCTACTATGGTGCTTTTAGTGTCTCCGCATACCGCAGCACGCGACATAGCTTTGCAGACGATAAGTACAACCGTTTCAGAGAGAAGAGCGGCCAATGTGACACGGTGCTTGAAGTCGATTCGATAATAAATTACGAAAACGGACGGATTCCTCACGTTTTTACTACATATGAACACTTTTCACATTCTCCCTTGCAACTCGGCTGCTAGTCCTCCTTTCATGCAGAATCTTAAGGTCCTAGCCTGTGTCCAAGGCACCAAAGCCAGCAAAAAGTCAATAATCGATACCTAAAACTTGAATTGTACTACTTCTTACTGGCTATTACATCAACTTAGAAGCTTAATCTGTGTTCTCCTATGGTGCTTTTAGTGTCTCCGCATACCGCAGCACGCGACATAGCTTTGCAGACGATAAGTACAACCGTTTCAGAGAGAAGAGCGGCCAATGTGACGCACTGCTTGAAGTCGATTCGATAATAAATTACGAAAACGGACGGATTCCTCACGTTTTTACTACATATGAACACTTTTCACATTCTCTCTTGCAACTCGGCTGCTAGTCCTCCTTTCATGCAGAATCTTAAGGTAATAGCTCGTGTCCAAGGCACCAAAGCCAGCAAAAAGTCCATAATCGATACCTAAAACTTGAATTGTACTACTTCTTACTGGCTATTACATCAACTTAAAAGCTTAATCTGTGTTTTACTATAGTGCTTTTAGTGTCTCCGCATACCGCAGCACGCGACATAGCTTTGCAGAAGATAAGTACAACCGTTTCAGAGAGAAGAGCGGCCAATGTGACGATCTGGCTTTAAGTCGATTCGATAATAAATTACGTAAACGGACGGATTTCTCAGGATTTTACTACATATGAACACTTTTCAGATTCTCCCATGCAACTCGGCTGCTAGTCCTCCTTTCATGCAGAATCTTAAGGACATAGCTCATGTCCAAGGCACAAAAGCCAGCTAAAAAGTCAATAATCGATACCTTAAACTTGAATTGTACTACTTCTTACTGGTTATTACATCAACTTAGAAGCTTCATCTGTGTTCCGCTATGTTGATTTTAGTGTCTCCGCATACCGCAGCACGCGACATAGCTTTGCAGACGATAAGTACAACCGTTTCAGAGAGAAGAGCGGCCAATGTGACGATCTGGCTTTAAGTCGATTCGATAATAAATGACGAAAATGGACGGATTTCTCAGGTTTTTACTACATATGAACACTTTTCACATACTCCCGTGCAACGCAGCTGCTAGTCGTCCTTTCATGCAGAATCTTAAGGTCCTAGCTCATGTCCAAGGCACCAAAGCCAGCTAAAAAGTCAATAATCGATACCTAAAACTTGAATTGTACTACTTCTTACTGGCTATTACATCAACTTAGAATCTTAATCTGTGTTCTATTATAGTGCTTTTAGTGTCTCCGCATACCGCAGCACGCGACATAGCTTTGCAGACGATAAGTACAACCGTTTCAGAGAGAAGAGCGGCCAATGTGACGCACTGCTTGAAGTCGATTCGATAATAAATTACGAAAACGGACGGATTCCTCACGTTTTTACTACATATGAACACTTTTCACAATCTCCCTTGCAACTCGGCTGCTATTTCTCCTTTCATGCAGAATCTTAAGGTCCTAGCTCATGTCCAAGGCACCAAAGCCAGCAAAAAGTCCATAATCGATACCTAAAACTTGAATTGTACTACTTCTTACTGGCTATTACATCAACTTAGAAGCTTAATCTGTGTTCTACTATGGTGCTTTTACTGTCTCCGCATACCGCAGCACGCGACATAGCTTTGCAGACGATAAGTACAACCGTTTCAGAGAGAAGAGCGTCCAATGTGACGATCTGGCTTTAAGTCGATTCGTTAACAAATGACGAAAATGGACGGATTTCTCAGGTTTTTACTACATATGAACACTTTTCACATACTCCCGTGCAACGCGGCTGCTAGTCCTCCTTTCATGCGAAATCTTAAGGTCCTAGCTCATGTCCAAGGCACCAAAGCCAGCTAAAAAGTCAATAATCGATACCTAAAACATGAGTTCTACTAATTCTCACTGGCTATCACATCAACTTAGAAGCTTCATCTGTGTTCTGCTATGGTGCTTTTAGTGTCTCCGCATACTGCAGCACGCGACATAGCTTTGCAGACGATAAGTACAACCGTTTCAGAGAGAAGAGGGGCCAATGTGACGATCTGGCTTTAAGTCTATTCGATAACAAATGAGGAAAACGGACGGATTTCTCAGGTTCTTACTACATATGAACACTTTTCGCATCCTCCCGTGCAACTCGGCTGCTAGTCCTCCTTTCATGCAAAATCTAAAGGTCCTAGCTCATGTCCAAGGCACCAAAGCCAGCTAAAAAGTCAATATTCGATACCTAAAACTTGAATTGTACTACTCCTTACTGGCTATTACATCAACTTAGAAGCTTCATCTGTGTTCTACTATGGTGCTTTTAGTGTCTCCGCATACCGCAGCACGAGACATAGCTTTGCAGACGATAAGTACAACCGTTTCAGAGAGAAGAGCGGCCAATGTGACGATCTGGCTTCAAGTTGATTCGATAACAAATGACGAAAACGGACGGATTTCTCAGGTTTTTACTATATATGAACACTTTTCACATTCTCCCATGCAACTCGGCTGCTAGTCCTCCTTTCATGCAGAATGTTAAGGACATAGCTCATGTCCAAGGCACCAAAGCCAGCTAAAAAGTCAATAATCGATATCTAAAACTTGAATTGTACTACTTGTTACTGGCTATTACATCAACTTTGAAGCTTCATCTGTGTTCTACTATGGTGCTTTCAGTGTCTCTGAATACTGCAGCAGGCGACATAGCTTTGCAGACGATAAGTACAACCGTTTCAGAGAGAAGAGCGGCCAATGTGACGCACTGCTTTAAGTCGATTCGATAATAAATTACGAAAACGGACGGATTTCTCAGGTTTTTACTACATATGAACACTTTTCGTATCCTCCCGTGCAACTCGGTTGCTAGTCCTCCTTTCATGCAAAATCTAAAGGTCCTAGCTCATGTCCAAGGCACCAAAGCCAGCTAAAAAGTCAATATTCGATACCTAAAACTTGAATTGTACTACTCCTTACTGGCTATTACATCAACTTAGAAGCTTCTTCTGTGTTCTACTATGGTGCTTTTAGTGTCTCCGCATATCGCAGCACGCGACATAGCTTTGCAGACGATAAGTACAACCGTTTCAGAGAGAAGAGCGGCCAATGTGACGATCTGGCTTCAAGTTGATTCGATAACAAATGACGAAAACGGACGGATTTCTCAGGTTTTTACTACATATGAACACTTTTCACATACTCCCGATAAACTCGGCTGCTAGTCCTCCTTTCATGCAGAATCTTAAGGTCCTAGCTCAGGTCCAAGGCACCAAAGCCAGCTAAAAAGTCAATAATCGATACCTAAAACTTGAATTGTACTACTTCTGACTGGCTATTACATCAGCTTAGAAGCTTCATCTGTGTTCTACTATGGTGCTTTAAATGTCTCCGCATACCGCAGCACTCGACATAGCTTTGCAGACGATAAGTACTACCGTTTCAGACAGAAGAAGGGCCAATGTGACGATCTGGCTTTAAGTCGATTTGATAACAAATGACGAAAATGGACGGATTTCTCAGGTTTTTACTACATATAAACACTTTTCACATACTCCCGTGCAACGCGGCTGCTAGTCCTCCTTTCATGCAGAATCTTAAGGTCCTAGCTCATG
This sequence comes from Schistocerca gregaria, assembly GCF_023897955.1. Lineage (NCBI taxonomy): Eukaryota > Metazoa > Arthropoda > Insecta > Orthoptera > Acrididae > Schistocerca > Schistocerca gregaria. The sequence goes on along the minus strand of NC_064930.1, from coordinate 133,237,840 downwards.
TCCAAGGCACCAAAGCCATCTAAAAAGTCAATAATCGATACCTAAATCTTGAATTGTACTACTTCTTACTGGCTATTACATCAACTTTGAAGCTTCATCTGTGTTCTACTATGGTGATTTTAGTGTTTCCGCATACCGCAGCACGCGACATAGCTTTGCAGACGATAAGTACAACCGTTTCAGACAGAAGAGCGGCCAATGTGACGATCTGGCTTTAAGTCGATTCGATAACAAATGACGAAAACGGACGGATTTCTAAGGTTTTTACTACATATGAACACTTTTCACATTCTCCCATGCAACTCGGCTGCTAGTCCTCCTTTCATGCAGAATCATAAAGTCCTAGCTCATGTCCAAGGCAGAAAAGCCAGCTAAAAAGTCAATAATTGATACCTAAAACTTGAATTGTACTACTTCTTACTGGGTATTACATCAACTTAGAAGCTTAATCTGTGTTCTACTATGGTGCTTTTAGTGTCTCCGCATACCGCAGCACGCGACATAGCTTTGCAGACGATAAGTACAACCGTTTCAGAGAGAAGAGCGGCCAATGTGACGCACTGCTTTAAGTCGATTCGATAATAAATTACGAAAACGGACGGATTTCTCAGGTTGTTACTACATATGAACACTTTTCACATCCTCCCATGCAACTCGGCTGCTAGTCCTCCTTTCATGCAGAGTCTTAAGGTCCTAGCTCATGTCCAAGGCACCAAAGCCAGCTAAAAAGTCAATAATCGATACTTAAAACTTGAATTCTACTACTTCTTACTGGCTATTACATCATCTTAGAAGCTTCATCTGTGTTCTACTATGGTGCTTTTAGTGTCTCCACAAACAGCAGCACGCGACATAGCTTTGCAGACGATAAGTACAACCGTTTCAGAGAGAAGAGCGGCCAAAGTGACGCACTGCTTTAAGTCGATTCGATAATAAATTACGAAAACGGACGGATTTCTCAGGTTTTTAATACATATGAACACTTTTCGCATCCTCCCATGCAACTCGGCTGCTAGTCCTCCTTTCATGCAGAATCTTAAGGTAATAGCTCATGTCCAAGGCAGCAAAGCCAGCTAAAAAGTTAATAATCGATACCTAAAACTTGAATTGTACTACTTCTGACTGGCTATTACATCAACTTAGAAGCTTCATCTGTGTTCTACCATGGTGCTTTTAGTGTCTCCGCATACCGCAGCACGCGACATAGATTTGCAGACGATATGTAAAACCGTTTCAGAGAGAAGAAGGGCCAATGTGACGATCTGGCTTTAAGTCGATTCGATAACAAATGACGAAAACGGATGGATTTCTCAGGTTTTTACTACATATGAACACTTTTCGCATCCTCCCGTGCAACTCGGCTGCTAGTCCTCCTTTCATGCAGAATCATAAAGTCCTAGCTCATGTCCAAGGCAGAAAAGCCAGCTAAAAAGTCAATAATCGATACCTAAAACTTGAATTGTACTACTTCTTACTGGCTATTACATCAACTTAGAAGCTTAATCTGTGTTCTATTATAGTGCTTTTAGTGTCTCCGCATACCGCAGCACGCGACATAGCTTTGCAGACGATAAGTACAACCGTTTCAGAGAGAAGAGCGGCCAATGTGACGCACTGCTTGAAGTCGATTCGATAATAAATTACGAAAACGGACGGATTCCTCACGTTTTTACTACATATGAACACTTTTCACAATCTCCCTTGCAACTCGGCTGCTATTTCTCCTTTCATGCAGAATCTTAAGGTCCTAGCTCATGTCCAAGGCACCAAAGCCAGCAAAAAGTCCATAATCGATACCTAAAACTTGAATTGTACTACTTCTTACTGGCTATTACATCAACTTAGAAGCTTAATCTGTGTTCTACTATGGTGCTTTTACTGTCTCCGCATACCGCAGCACGCGACATAGCTTTGCAGACGATAAGTACAACCGTTTCAGAGAGAAGAGCGGCCAATGTGACGATCTGGCTTTAAGTCGATTCGATAACAAATGACGAAAATGGACGGATTTCTCAGGTTTTTACTACATATGAACACTTTTCACATACTCCCGTGCAACGCGGCTGCTAGTCCTCCTTTCATGCGAAATCTTAAGGTCCTAGCCCATGTCCAAGGCACCAAAGCAAGCTAAAAAGTCAATAATCGATACCTAAAACATGAGTTCTACTACTTCTCACTGGCTATCACATCAACTTAGAAGCTTCATCTGTGTTCTGCTATAGTGCTTTTAGTGTCTCCGCATACTGCAGCACGCGACATAGCTTTGCAGACGATAAGTACAACCGTTTCAGAGAGAAGAGGGGCCAATGTGACGATCTGGCTTTAAGTCGATTCGATGACAAATGAGGAAAACGGACGGATTTCTCAGGTTCTTACTACATATGAACACTTTTCGCATCCTCCCATGCAACTCGGCTGCTAGTCCTCCTTTCATGCAGAGTCTTAAGGTCCTAGCTCATGTCCAAGGCACCAAAGCCAGCTAAAAAGTCAATAATCGATACTTAAAACTTGAATTCTACTACTTCTTACTGGCTATTACATCATCTTAGAAGCTTCATCTGTGTTCTACTATGGTGCTTTTAGTGTCTCCACAAACAGCAGCACGCGACATAGCTTTGCAGACGATAAGTACAACCGTTTCAGAGAGAAGAGCGGCCAATGTGACGCACTGCTTTAAGTCGATTCGATAATAAATTACGAAAACGGACGGATTTCTCAGGTTGTTACTACATATGAACACTTTTCGCATCCTCCCGTGCAACTCGGCTGCTATTCCTCCTTTCATGCAGAATCTTAAGGTCCTAGCTCATGTCCAAGGCAGCAAAGCCAGCTAAAAAGTTAATAATCGATACCTAAAACTTGAATTGTATTACTTCTGACTGGCTATTACATCAACTTAGAAGCTTCATCTGTGTTCTACTATGGTGCTTTTAGTGTCTCCGCATACCGCAGCACGCGACATAGATTTGCAGACGATATGTAAAACCGTTTCAGAGAGAAGAAGGGCCAATGTGACGATCTGGCTTTAAGTCGATTCGATAACAAATGACGAAAACGGATGGATTTCTCAGGTTTTTACTACATATGAACACTTTTCACATACTCCCGTGCAACGCGGCTGCTAGTCCTCCTTTCATGCAGAATCTTAAGGTCCCAGCTCATGTCCAAGGCACCAAAGCCATCTAAAAAGTCAATAATCGATACCTAAATCTTGAATTGTACTACTTCTTACTGGCTATTACATCAACTTTGAAGCTTCATCTGTGTTCTACTATGGTGCTTTCAGAGTCTCCGCATACCGCAGCACGCGACATAGCTTTGCAGACGATAAGTACAACCGTTTCAGAGAGAAGAGCGGCCAATGTGACGATCTGGCTTTAAGTCTATTCGATAACAAATTACGAAAACGGACGGATTTCTCAGGTTTTTACTACATATGAACACTTTTCGTATCCTCAAGTGCAATTCGGCTGCTAGTCCTCCTTTCATGCAAAATCTAAAGCTTTGCAGACGATAAGTACAACCGTTTCAGAGAGAAGAGCGGCCAATGTGACGCACTGCTTTAAGTCGATTCGATAACAAATGACGAAAACGGATGGATTTCTCAGGTTTTTACTACATATGAACACTTTTCGCATCCTCCCGTGCAACTCGGCTGCTAGTCCTCCTTTCATGCAGAATCATAAAGTCCTAGCTCATGTCCAAGGCAGAAAAGCCAGCTAAAAAGTCAATAATCGATACCTAAAACTTGAATTGTACTACTTCTTACTGCGTATTACATCAACTTAGAAGCTTAATCTGTGTTCTACTATGGTACTTTTAGAGCCTCCGCATACCGCAGCACGCGACATAGCTTTGCAGACGATAAGTACAACCGTTTCAGAGAGAAGAGCGGACAATGTCACGATCTGGCTTCCAGTCGATTCGATAACAAATGACGAAAACGGATGGATTTCTCAGGTTTTTACTACATATGAACACTTTTCACATTCTCCCATGCAACTCGGCTGCTAGTCCTCCTTTCATGCAGAATCTTAAGGACATAGCTCATGACCAAGGCACCAAAGCCAGCTAAAAAGTCAATTATCGATACCTAAAACTTGAATTGTACTACTTCTTACTGGGTATTACATCAACTTAGAAGCTTAATCTGTGTTCTACTATGGTGCTTTTAGTGTCTCCGCATACCGCAGCACGCGACATAGCTTTGCAGACGATAAGTACAACCGTTTCAGAGAGAAAAGCGGCCAATGTGACGCACTGCTTAAGTCGATTCGATAATAAATTACGAAAACGGACGGATTTCTCAGGTTTTTACTACATATGAACACTTTTCGCATCCTCCCGTGCAACTCTGCTGCTAGTCCTCCTTCCATGCAGAATCTTAAGGTCCTAGCTCATGTCCAAGGCTCCAAAGCCAGCTAAAAAGTCAATATTCGATACCTAAAACTTGAATTGTACTACTCCTTATTGGCTATTCCATCAACTTAGAAGCTTCATCTGTGTTCTACTATGGCGCTTTTAGTGTCTCCGCATACCGCATCACGCGACATAGCTTTGCAGACGATAAGTACAACCGTTTCAGAGAGAAGAGCGGCCAATGTGACGATCTGGCTTCAAGTTGATTCGATAACAAATGACGAAATCGGACGGATTTCTCAGGTTTTTACTACATATGAACACTTTTCACATTCTCCCATGCAATTCGGCTACTAGTCCTCCTTTCATGCAGAATCTTAAGGACATAGATCATGACCAAGGCACCAAAGCCAGCTAAAAAGTCAATTATCGATACCTAAAACTTGAATTGTACTACTTCTTACTGGCTATTACATCAACTTAGAAGCTTCATCTGTGTTCCGCTATGGTGATTTTAGTGCCTCCGCATACCGCAGCGCGCGACATAGCTTTGCAGGCGATAAGTACAACCGTTTCAGAGAGAAGAGGGGAAATGTGACGATCTGGCTTTAAGTCGATTCGATAACAAATGACAAAAACGAACGGATTTCTCAGGTTTTTACTACATATGAACACTTTTAACATTGTCCCTTGCAACTCGGCTGCTAGTCCTCCTTTCATGCAGAATCTTAAGGTCCTAGCTCATGTCCAAGGCACCAAAGCCAGCAAAAAGTCCATAGTCGATACCTAAAACCTGAATTGTACTACTTCTTACTGGCTATTTCATCAACTTAGAAGCTTAATTTGTGTTCTACTATGGTGCTTTTAGTGTCTCCGCATACCGCAGCACGCGACATAGCTTTGCAGACGATAAGTACAACCGTTTCAGAGAGAAGAGCGGCCAATGTGGCGATCTGGCTTGAAGTCGATTCGGTAATAAATTACGTAAACGGACAGATTTCTCAGGATTTTACTACACATGAACACTTTTCGCATTCTCCCGTTCAACTCGGCTGCTAGTCCTCCTTTCATGCAGAATCTTAAGGTCCTAGCTCATGTCCAAGGCACCAAAGCCAGCTAAAAGGTCAATAATCGTTACCTAAAACTTGAATTGTACTACTTCTAACTGGCTATTACATCAACTTAGAAGCTCCATCTGTGTTCCACTATGGTGATTTTAGTGCCTCCGCATACCGCAGCACGCGACATAGCTTTGCAGACGATAAGTACAACCGTTTCAGATAGAGGAGCGGCCAACGTGACGATCTGGCTTTAAGTCTATTCGATAACAAATGACGAAAATGGACGGATTTCTCAGGTTTTTACTACATATAAACACTTATCACATACTCCCGTGCAACGCAGCTGCTAGTCCTCCTTTCATGCAGAATCTTAAGGTCCTAGCTCATGTCCAATGTACCAAAGCCAGCTAAAATGTCAATAATCGATACCTAAAACTTGAATTGTACTACTCCTTACTGGCTATTACGTCAACTTAGAAGCTTCATCTGTGTTCTACTATAGTGCTTTTAGTGTCTCCGCATACCGAAGCACGCGACATAGCTTTGCAGACGATAAGTACAACCGTTTCAGAGAGAAGAGCGTCCAATGTGACGATCTGGCTTTAAGTCGATTCGATAACAAATGACGAAAACGAACGGATTTCTCAGGTTTTTACTACATATGAACACTTTTCACATACTCCCGATCAACTCGGCTGCTAGTCCTCCTTTCATGCAGAATCTTAAGGTCCTAGCTCAGGTCCAGGGCACCAAAGCCAGCTAAAAAGTCAATAATCGATACCTAAAACTTGAATTGTACTACTTCTGACTGGCTATTACATCAACTTAGAAGCTTCATCTATGTTCTACTATGGTGCTTTTAGTGTCTCCGCATACCGCAGCACGCGACATAGCTTTGCAGACGATAAGTACAACCGTTTCAGAGAGAAGAGTGGCCAATGTGACGATCTGGCTTTAAGTCGATTCGATAACAAATGACGAAAACGAACGGATTTCTCAGGTTTTTACTACATATGAACACTTTTAACATTTCTTCTAATAATTTCCGGGTATGCAGCCGGATCCCGTCGACATTCTGCCACGATATTCCAGCCCAGAGACGTCCGGCCATCATCAGGTGAGTACACAACTACTGAAGAGCCCAGGTGCAGTCGCGGTATTTATACCGATTCTCGCGCACATGTTGACATGCGCGGCATACCCGAGTTGTACGTGCTGCCCTCGGTGGTGAAAGTAAAAGATCATCTAGTCATTGAGTATCGAATGACGCTGTCTATTCCGCTGTGAATGTATAATTTTAATAACAGGATTCCAAGTTTTATCCAGTTGAAAGCCGTTGTCACGATTTATAAGATTATCGGCAAGACGTATTTCCACTGATTCCTTGATTACAGAATCCCAAAATCCGGAAACCGGAGCTAAAATTTTTGTTCCATTGTATTCCATTGAATGTCCCAATGAAATACAGTGCTCTGCTACTGCCGATTTTGACGGTTGCCGCAGACGGGTGTATCTTTCAAGTTCTGTACATCGTTCATGGACAGTTCTTGTCGTCTGCCCAATATATGCAGAGCCACATTCACAGGGAATTTTGTAGACGCCTGCTTTCTTCAGTTGTAAATCGTCTTTAACGGATCCAACCAGGGCCCGGTTCTTTGCTGGTGGACGGAAGATAACCTTGATTTTATTCTTCTTCAGTAGTCGGCCTATTTTCGACGACACATTCCCGGCGTATGGAAGAAACGCAGTTGATTTAAAGTCGTCATCAGCGTCCTCAGTGCGCTGCTTCTTGTTATGACAGTTGCGCATGGCCTTTCTTATTTGGCGTGAAGTGTAGCCATTCTCTTTAAAAACCTTCTCCAAGTGTTCTAATTCTGCGTGGAGGTTTTCATCGTCCGATATTACATGCGCTCGATGTATTAAGGTACTGAGAACACCGGCTGTTTGTGCTGGGTGGTGGCAGCTTGACGCCTGGAGATACCGACTCACACAGATCTGTATCTCCAGGCGTCAAGCTGCCACCACCCAGCACAAACAGCCGGTGTTCTCAGTACCTTAATACATCGAGCGCATGTAATATCGGACGATGAAAACCTCCACGCAGAATTAGAACACTTGGAGAAGGTTTTTAAAGAGAATGGCTACACTTCACGCCAAATAAGAAAGGCCATGCGCAACTGTCATAACAAGAAGCAGCGCACTGAGGACGCTGATGACGACTTTAAATCAACTGCGTTTCTTCCATACGCCGGGAATGTGTCGTCGAAAATAGGCCGACTACTGAAGAAGAATAAAATCAAGGTTATCTTCCGTCCACCAGCAAAGAACCGGGCCCTGGTTGGATCCGTTAAAGACGATTTACAACTGAAGAAAGCAGGCGTCTACAAAATTCCCTGTGAATGTGGCTCTGCATATATTGGCCAGACGACAAGAACTGTCCATGAACGATGTACAGAACTTGAAAGATACACCCGTCTGCGGCAACCGTCAAAATCGGCAGTAGCAGAGCACTGTATTTCATTGGGACATTCAATGGAATACAATGGAACAAAAATTTTAGCTCCGGTTTCCGATTTTGGGATTCCGTAATCAAGGAATCAGTGGAAATACGTCTTGCCGATAATCTTATAAATCGTGACAACGGCTTTCAACTGGATAAAACTTGGAATCCTGTTATTAAAATTATACATTCACAGCGGAATAGACAGCGTCATTCGATACTCAATGACTAGATGATCTTTTACTTTCACCACCGAGGGCAGCACGTACAACTCGGCTATGCCGCGCATGTCAACATGTGCGCGAGAATCGGTATAAATACCGCGACTGCACCTGGGCTCTTCAGTAGTTGTGTACTCACCTGATGATGGCCGGACGTCTCTGGGCTGAAATATCGTGGCAGAATGTCGACGGGATCCGGCTGCATACCCGGAAATTATTAGAAGAACAAATACGCCGGGAAAATTTCAGAAGTCACTTTTAACATTCTCCCTTGCAACTCGGCTGCTAGCCCTCCTTTCATGCAGAATCTTAAGGTCCTACCTCATGTCCAAGGCACCAAAGCCAGCAAAAAGTCAATAGTCGATACCTAAAACTTGAATTATACTACTTCTTACTGGCTATTACATCAACTTAGAAGCTTAATCTGTGTTCTACTATGGTGCTTTTAGTGTCTCCGCATACCGCAGCACGCGACATAGCATTGCAGACGATAAGTACAACCGTTTCAGAGAGAAGAGCGGCCAATGTGACGATCTGGCTTTAAGTCGATTCGATAATAAATTGCGAAAACGGACGGATTTCTCAGGTTTTTACTACACATGAACACTTTTCGCATTCTCCCGTTCAACTCGGCTGCTAGTCCTCCTTTCATGCAGAATCTTAAGGTCCTAGCTCATGTCCAATGTACCAAATCCAGCTAAAATATCAATAATCGATACCTAAAACTTGAATTGTACTACTCCTTACTGGCTATTACGTCAACTTAGAAGCTTCATCTGTGTTCTACTATAGTGCTTTTAGTGTCTCCGCATACCGAAGCACGCGACATAGCTTTGCAGACGATAAGTACAACCGTTTCAGAGAGAAGAGCGTCCAATGTGACGATCTGGCTTTAAGTCGATTCGATAACAAATGACGAAAACGAACGGATTTCTCAGGTTTTTACTACATATGAACACTTTTCACATACTCCCGATCAACTCGGCTGCTAGTCCTCCTTTCATGCAGAATCTTAAGGTCCTAGCTCAGGTCCATGGCACCAAAGCCAGCTAAAAAGTCAATAATCGATACCTATAACTTGAATTGTACTACTTCTGACTGGCTATTACATCAACTTAGAAGCTTCATCTATGTTCTACTATGGTGCTTTTAGTGTCTCCGCATACCGCAGCACGCGACATAGCTTTGCAGACGATAAGTACAACCGTTTCAGAGAGAAGAGTGGCCAATGTGACGATCTGGCTTTAAGTCGATTCGATAACAAATGACGAAAACGAACGGATTTCTCAGGTTTTTACAACATATGAACACTTTTAACATTCTCCCTTGCAACTCGGCTGCTAGCCCTCCTTTCATGCAGAATCTTAAGGTCCTAGCTCATGTCCAAGGCACCAAAGCCAGCAAAAAGTCAATAGTCGATACCTAAAACTTGAATTATACTACTTCTTACTGGCTATTACATCAACTTAGAAGCTTAATCTGTGTTCTACTATGGTGCCTTTAGTGCCTCCGCATACCGCAGCACGCGACATAGCTTTGCAGACGATAAGTACAACCGTTTCAGAGAGAAGAGCGGCCAATGTGACGATCTGGCTTTAAGTCGATTCGATAATAAATTGCGAAAACGGACGGATTTCTCAGGTTTTTACTACACATGAACACTTTTCGCATTCTCCCGTTCAACTCGGCTGCTAGTCCTCGTTTCATGCAGAATCTTAAGGTCCTAGCTCATGTCCTAGGCACCAAAGCCAGCTACAAAGTCAATAATCGTTACCTAAAACTTGAATTGTACTACTTCTTACTGGCTATTACATCAATTTAGAAGCTTCATCTGTGTTCATTTATGGTGATTTTAGTGTCTCCGCATACCGCAGCACGCGACATAGCTTTGCAGACGATAAGTACAACCGTTTCAGAGAGAAGAGCGGCCAATGTGACGATCTGGCTTTAAGTCGATTCGATAACAAATGACGAAAATGGACGGATTTCTCAGGTTTTTACTACATATAAACACTTTTCACGTACTCCCGTGCAACTCGGCTGCTAGTCCTCCTATCATGCAGAATCTTAAGGTCCTAGCTCATGTCCAAGGCACCAAAGCCAGCTAAAAAGTCAATAATCGATACCTAAAACTTGAATTGTACTACTTCTTACTGGCTATTACATCAACTTAGAGCCTTCATCTGTGTTCTACTATGGTGCTTTTAGTGTCTCCGCATACCGCAGCACGCGACATAGCTTTGCAGACGATAAGTACAACCGTTTCAGAGAGAAGAGCGGCCAATGTGACGTTCTGGCTTTAAGTCGATTCGATGACAAATGACGAAAACGGATGGATTTCTCAGGTTTTTACTACATATGAACACTTTTCACATTCTCCCTTGCAACTCGGCTGCTAGTCCTCCTTTCATGTAGAATCATAAGGACCTAGCTCATGCCAAAGGCACCAAAGGCAGCTAAAAAGTCAATAATCGATACCTAAAACTTGAATTGTACTTCTTCTTACTTGCTATTACATCAACTTAGAAGCTTCATCTGTGTTCTACTATGGTGCATTTAGTGTCTCCGCATACCGCAGCACGCGACATAGCTGTGCAGACGATAAGTACAACCGTTTCAGAGAGAAGAGCGGCCAATGTGACGATCTGGCTTTAAGTTGATTCGATAACAAATGACGAAAATGGACGGATTTCTCAGGTTTTTACTACATATGAACACTTTTCACATACTCCCGTGCAACGCGGCTGCTAGTCCTCCTTTCATGCGGAATCTTAAGGTCCTAGCTCATGTCCAAGGCACCAAAGCCAGCTACAAAGTCAATAATCCATACCTAAAACTTGAGTTGTACTACTTCTTACTGGCTATTACATTAACTTAGAAGCTTAATCTTTGTTTACTATGGTGCTTTTAGTGTCTCCGCATACCGCAGCACGCGGCATAGCTTTGCAGACGATAAGTACAACCGTTTGAGAGAGAAGAGCGGCCAATGTGACGCACTGCTTTAAGTCGATTCGATAATTAATTACGAAAACGGACGGATTTCTCAGGTTTTTACTACATATGAACACATTTCGCATCCTCCGGTGCAACTCGGCTGCTAGTCCTCCTTTCATGCCGAATCTTAAGGTCCTAGCTCATATCCAAGGCACCAAAGCCAGCTAAAAAGTCAATAATCGATACCTAAATCTTGAATTGTACTACTTCTTACTGGCTATTACATCAACTTTTAAGCTTCATATGTGTTCTACTATGGTGCTTTCAGTGTCTCCGCATCCCGCAGCACGCGTCATAGCTTTGCAGACGATAAGTACAACCGTTTCACAGAGAAGAGCGGCCAATGTGACGATCTGGTTTTAAGTCGATTCGATAACAAATGACGAAAACGGACGGATTTCTCAGGTTTTTACTACATATGAACACTTTTCACATTCTCCCATGCAACTCGGCTGCTAGTCCACCTTTCATGCAGAATCATAAGGTCCTAGCTCATGTCCAAGGCACCAAAGCCAGCTAAAAAGTCAATAATCGATACCTAAAACTTGATTTGTACTACTTCTTACTGGGTATTACATCAACTTAGAAGCTTAATCTGTGTTCTACTATGGTGCTTTTAGTGTCTCCGCATACCGCAGCACGCGACATAGCTTTGCAGACGATAAGTACAACCGTTTCAGAGAGAAGAGCGGCCAATGTGACGCACTGCTTTAAGTCGATTCGATAATAAATTACGAAAACGGACGGATTTCTCAGGTTTTTACTACATATGAACACTTTTCGCATCCTCCCGTGCAACTCGGCTGCTAGTCCTCCTTTCATGCAGAATCTTAAAGTCCTAGCTCATGTCCAAGGCACCAAAGCCAGCTAAAAAGTCAATATTCGACACCTAAAACTTGAATTGTACTACTCCTTACTGGCTATTACATCAACTTAGAAGCTTCATCTGTGTTCTACTATGGTGCTTTTAGTGTTTCCGCATACCGCAGCACGCGACAAAGCTGTGCAGACGATAAGTACAACCGTTTCAGAGAGAATAGCGGCCAATGTGACAATCTGGCTTTAAGTCGATTCGATAACAAATGACGAAAATGGACGGATTTCTCAGGTTTTTACTACATATGAACACTTTTCACATACTCCCGTGCAACGCGGCTGCTACTCCTCCTTTCATGCGGAATCTTAAGGTCCTAGCTCATGTCCAAGGCACAAAAGCCAGCTAAAAAGTCAATAATCGATACCTAAACTTGAGTTGTACTACTTCTCACTGGCTATCACATCAACTTAGAAGCTTCATCTGTGTTCTACTATAGTGCTTTTAGTGTCTCCGCATACTGCAGCACCCGACATAGCTTTGCAGATGATAAGTACAACCGTTTCAGAGAGAAGAGCGGCCAATGTGACGCACTGCTTGAAGTCGATTCGATAATAAATTACGAAAACGGACGGATTCCTCACGTTTTTACTACATATATACACTTTTCTCATCCTCCCGTGCAACTCGGCTGCTAGTCCTCCTTTCATGCAGAATCTTAAGGTCCTAGCTCATGTCCAAGGCACCAAAGCCAGCAAAAAGTCCATAGTCGATACCTAAAACCTGAATTGTACTACTTCTTACTGGCTATTTCATCAACTTAGAAGCTTAATTTGTGTTCTACTATGGTGCTTTTAGTGTCTCCGCATACCGCAGCACGCGACATAGCATTGCAGACGATAAGTACAACCGTTTCTGAGAGAAGAGCGGCCAATGTGACGATCTGGCTTTAAGTCGATTCGATAATAAATTGCGAAAACGGACGGATTTCTCAGGTTTTTACTACACATGAACACTTTTCGCATTCTCCCGTTCAACTCGGCTGCTAGTCCTCCTTTCATGCAGAATCTTAAGGTCCTAGCTCATGTCCAATGTACCAAAGCCAGCTAAAATGTCAATAATCGATACCTAAAACTTGAATTGTACTACTCCTTACTGGCTATTACGTCAACTTAGAAGCTTCATCTGTGTTCTACTATAGTGCTTTTAGTGTCTCCGCATACCGAAGCACGCGACATAGCTTTGCAGACGATAAGTACAACCGTTTCAGAGAGAAGAGCGTCCAATGTGACGATCTGGCTTTAAGTCGATTCGATAACAAATGACGAAAACGAACGGATTTCTCAGGTTTTTACTACATATGAACACTTTTCACATACTCCCGATCAACTCGGCTGCTAGTCCTCCTTTCATGCAGAATCATTAGGTCCTAGCTCATGTCCAAGGCAAAAAAGCAAGCTGAAAAATAATAATCGATACCTAAATCTTGAATTTTACTACTCCTTACTGGCTATTACATCAACTTAGAAGCTTCATCTGTGTTCTACTATGGTGCTTTTAGTGTCTCCGCATACCGCAGCACGCGACATAGCTTTGCAGCGATAAGTACAACCGTTTCAGAGAGAAGAGTGGCCAATGTGACGATCTGGCTTTAAGTCGATTCGATAACAAATGACGAAAACGAACGGATTTCTCAGGTTTTTACAACATATGAACACTTTTAACATTCTCCCTTGCAACTCGGCTGCTATCCCTCCTTTCATGCAGAATCTTAAGGTCCTAGCTCAGGTCCATGGCACCAAAGCCAGCTAAAAAGTCAATAATCGATACCTATAACTTGAATTGTACTACTTCTGACTGGCTATTACATCAACTTAGAAGCTTCATCTATGTTCTACTATGGTGCTTTTAGTGTCTCCGCATACCGCAGCACGCGACATAGCTTTGCAGACGATAAGTACAACCGTTTCAGAGAGAAGAGTGGCCAATGTGACGATCTGGCTTTAAGTCGATTCGATAACAAATGACGAAAACGAACGGATTTCTCAGGTTTTTACAACATATGAACACTTTTAACATTCTCCCTTGCAACTCGGCTGCTAGCCCTCCTTTCATGCAGAATCTTAAGGTCCTAGCTCATGTCCAAGGCACCAAAGCCAGCAAAAAGTCAATAGTCGATACCTAAAACTTGAATTATACTACTTCTTACTGGCTATTACATCAACTTAGAAGCTTAATCTGTGTTCTACTATGGTGCCTTTAGTGCCTCCGCATACCGCAGCACGCGACATAGCTTTGCAGACGATAAGTACAACCGTTTCAGAGAGAAGAGCGGCCAATGTGACGATCTGGCTTTAAGTCGATTCGATAATAAATTGCGAAAACGGACGGATTTCTCAGGTTTTTACTACACATGAACACTTTTCGCATTCTCCCGTTCAACTCGGCTGCTAGTCCTCCTTTCATGCAGAATCTTAAGGTCCTAGCTCATGTCCTAGGCACCAAAGCCAGCTACAAAGTCAATAATCGTTACCTAAAACTTGAATTGTACTACTTCTTACTGGCTATTACATCAATTTAGAAGCCTCATCTGTGTTCATTTATGGTGATTTTAGTGTCTCCGCATACCGCAGCACGCGACATAGCTTTGCAGACGATAAGTACAACCGTTTCAGAGAGAAGAGCGGCCAATGTGACGATCTGGCTTTAAGTCGATTCGATAACAAATGACGAAAATGGACGGATTTCTCAGGTTTTTACTACATATAAACACTTTTCACGTACTCCCGTGCAACTCGGCTGCTAGTCCTCCTATCATGCAGAATCTTAAGGTCCTAGCTCATGTCCAAGGCACCAAAGCCAGCTAAAAAGTCAATAATCGATACCTAAAACTTGAATTGTACTACTTCTTACTGGCTATTACATCAACTTAGAGCCTTCATCTGTGTTCTACTATGGTGCTTTTAGTGTCTCCGCATACCGCAGCACGCGACATAGCTTTGCAGACGATAAGTACAACCGTTTCAGAGAGAAGAGCGGCCAATGTGACGATCTGGCTTTAAGTCGATTCGATGACAAATGACGAAAACGGATGGATTTCTCAGGTTTTTACTACATATGAACACTTTTCACATTCTCCCTTGCAACTCGGCTGCTAGTCCTCCTTTCATGTAGAATCATAAGGACCTAGCTCATGCCAAAGGCACCAAAGGCAGCTAAAAAGTCAATAATCGATACCTAAAACTTGAATTGTACTTCTTCTTACTTGCTATTACATCAACTTAGAAGCTTCATCTGTGTTCTACTATGGTGCATTTAGTGTCTCCGCATACCGCAGCACGCGACATAGCTGTGCAGACGATAAGTACAACCGTTTCAGAGAGAAGAGCGGCCAATGTGACGATCTGGCTTTAAGTTGATTCGATAACAAATGACGAAAATGGACGGATTTCTCAGGTTTTTACTACATATGAACACTTTTCACATACTCCCGTGCAACGCGGCTGCTAGTCCTCCTTTCATGCGGAATCTTAAGGTCCTAGCTCATGTCCAAGGCACCAAAGCCAGCTACAAAGTCAATAATCCATACCTAAAACTTGAGTTGTACTACTTCTTACTGGCTATTACATTAACTTAGAAGCTTAATCTTTGTTTACTATGGTGCTTTTAGTGTCTCCGCATACCGCAGCACGCGGCATAGCTTTGCAGACGATAAGTACAACCGTTTCAGAGAGAAGAGCGGCCAATGTGACGCACTGCTTTAAGTCGATTCGATAATTAATTACGAAAACGGACGGATTTCTCAGGTTTTTACTACATATGAACACTTTTCGCATCCTCCGGTGCAACTCGGCTGCTAGTCCTCCTTTCATGCCGAATCTTAAGGTCCTAGCTCATATCCAAGGCACCAAAGCCAGCTAAAAAGTCAATAATCGATACCTAAATCTTGAATTGTACTACTTCTTACTGGCTATTACATCAACTTTTAAGCTTCATATGTGTTCTACTATGGTGCTTTCAGTGTCTCCGCATCCCGCAGCACGCGTCATAGCTTTGCAGACGATAAGTACAACCGTTTCACAGAGAAGAGCGGCCAATGTGACGATCTGGTTTTAAGTCGATTCGATAACAAATGACGAAAACGGACGGATTTCTCAGGTTTTTACTACATATGAACACTTTTCACATTCTCCCATGCAACTCGGCTGCTAGTCCACCTTTCATGCAGAATCATAAGGTCCTAGCTCATGTCCAAGGCACCAAAGCCAGCTAAAAAGTCAATAATCGATACCTAAAACTTGATTTGTACTACTTCTTACTGGGTATTACATCAACTTAGAAGCTTAATCTGTGTTCTACTATGGTGCTTTTAGTGTCTCCGCATACCGCAGCACGCGACATAGCTTTGCAGACGATAAGTACAACCGTTTCAGAGAGAAGAGCGGCCAATGTGACGCACTGCTTTAAGTCGATTCGATAATAAATTACGAAAACGGACGGATTTCTCAGGTTTTTACTACATATGAACACTTTTCGCATCCTCCCGTGCAACTCGGCTGCTAGTCCTCCTTTCATGCAGAATCTTAAAGTCCTAGCTCATGTCCAAGGCACCAAAGCCAGCTAAAAAGTCAATATTCGACACCTAAAACTTGAATTGTACTACTCCTTACTGGCTATTACATCAACTTAGAAGCTTCATCTGTGTTCTACTATGGTGCTTTTAGTGTTTCCGCATACCGCAGCACGCGACAAAGCTGTGCAGACGATAAGTACAACCGTTTCAGAGAGAAGAGCGGCCAATGTGACAATCTGGCTTTAAGTCGATTCGATAACAAATGACGAAAATGGACGGATTTCTCAGGTTTTTACTACATATGAACACTTTTCACATACTCCCGTGCAACGCGGCTGCTACTCCTCCTTTCATGCGGAATCTTAAGGTCCTAGCTCATGTCCAAGGCACAAAAGCCAGCTAAAAAGTCAATAATCGATACCTAAAACTTGAGTTGTACTACTTCTCACTGGCTATCACATCAACTTAGAAGCTTCATCTGTGTTCTACTATAGTGCTTTTAGTGTCTCCGCATACTGCAGCACCCGACATAGCTTTGCAGACGATAAGTACAACCGTTTCAGAGAGAAGAGCGGCCAATGTGACGCACTGCTTGAAGTCGATTCGATAATAAATTACGAAAACGGACGGATTCCTCACGTTTTTACTACATATGTACACTTTTCTCATCCTCCCGTGCAACTCGGCTGCTAGTCCTCCTTTCATGCAGAATCTTAAGGTCCTAGCTCATGTCCAAGGCACCAAAGCCAGCAAAAAGTCCATAGTCGATACCTAAAACCTGAATTGTACTACTTCTTACTGGCTATTTCATCAACTTAGAAGCTTAATTTGTGTTCTACTATGGTGCTTTTAGTGTCTCCGCATACCGCAGCACGCGACATAGCATTGCAGACGATAAGTACAACCGTTTCAGAGAGAAGAGCGGCCAATGTGACGATCTGGCTTTAAGTCGATTCGATAATAAATTGCGAAAACGGACGGATTTCTCAGGTTTTTACTACACATGAACACTTCTCGCATTCTCCCGTTCAACTCGGCTGCTAGTCCTCCTTTCATGCAGAATCTTAAGGTCCTAGCTCATGTCCAATGTACCAAAGCCAGCTAAAATGTCAATAATCGATACCTAAAACTTGAATTGTACTACTCCTTACTGGCTATTACGTCAACTTAGAAGCTTCATCTGTGTTCTACTATAGTGCTTTTAGTGTCTCCGCATACCGAAGCACGCGACATAGCTTTGCAGACGATAAGTACAACCGTTTCAGAGAGAAGAGCGTCCAATGTGACGATCTGGCTTTAAGTCGATTCGATAACAAATGACGAAAACGAACGGATTTCTCAGGTTTTTACTACATATGAACACTTTTCACATACTCCCGATCAACTCGGCTGCTAGTCCTCCTTTCATGCAGAATCATTAGGTCCTAGCTCATGTCCAAGGCAAAAAAGCAAGCTGAAAAATAATAATCGATACCTAAATCTTGAATTTTACTACTCCTTACTGGCTATTACATCACTTAGAAGCTTCATCTGTGTTCTACTATGGTGCTTTTAGTGTCTCCGCATACCGCAGCACGCGACATAGCTTTGCAGCGATAAGTACAACCGTTTCAGAGAGAAGAGTGGCCAATGTGACGATCTGGCTTTAAGTCGATTCGATAACAAATGACGAAAACGAAAGGATTTCTCAGGTTTTTACAACATATGAACACTTTTAACATTCTCCCTTGCAACTCGGCTGCTATCCCTCCTTTCATGCAGAATCTTAAGGTCCTAGCTCATGTCCAAGGCACCAAAGCCAGCAAAAAGTCAATAGTCGATACCTAAAACTTGAATTATACTACTTCTTACTGGCTATTACATCAACTTAGAAGCTTAATCTGTGTTCTACTGTGGTGCCTTTAGTGCCTCCGCATACCGCAGCACGCGACATAGTTTTGCAGACGATAAGTACAACCGTTTCAGAGAGAAGAGCGGCCAATGTGACGATCTGGCTTTAAGTCGATTCGATAATAAATTGCGAAAACGGACGGATTTCTCAGGTTTTTACTACACATGAACACTTTTCGCATTCTCCCGTTCAACTCGGCGGCTAGTCCTCCTTTCATGCAGAATCTTAAGGTCCTAGCTCATGTCCAAGGCACCAAAGCCAGCTACAAAGTCAATAATCGTTACCTAAAACTTGAATTGTACTACTTCTTACTGGCTATTACATCAATTTAGAAGCTTCATCTGTGTTCATTTATGGTGATTTTAGTGTCTCCGCATACCGCAGCACGCGACATAGCTTTGCAGACGATAAGTACAACCGTTTCAGAGAGAAGAGCGGCCAATGTGACGATCTGGCTTTAAGTCGATTCGATAACAAATGACGAAAATGGACGGATTTCTCAGGTTTTTACTACATATAAACACTTTTCACGTACTCCCGTGCAACTCGGCTGCTAGTCCTCCTATCATGCAGAATCTTAAGGTCCTAGCTCATGTCCAAGGCACCAAAGCCAGCTAAAAAGTCAATAATCGATACCTAAAACTTGAATTGTACTACTTCTTACTAGCTATTACATCAACTTAGAGGCTTCATCTGTGTTCTACTATGGTGCTTTTAGTGTCTCCGCATACCGCAGCACGCGACATAGCTTTGCAGACGATAAGTACAACCGTTTCAGAGAGAAGAGCGGCCAATGTGACGATCTGGCTTTAAGTCGATTCGATGACAAATGACGAAAACGGATGGATTTCTCAGGTTTTTACTACATATGAACACTTTTCACATTCTCCCATGCAACTCGGCTGCTAGTCCTCCTTTCATGTAGAATCATAAGGACCTAGCTCATGCCAAAGGCACCAAAGCCAGCTAAAAAGTCAATAATCGATACCTAAAACTTGAATTGTACTACTTCTTACTGGCTATTACATCAACTTTTAAGCTTCATATGTGTTCTACTATGGTGCTTTCAGTGTCTCCGCATCCCGCAGCACGCGTCATAGCTTTGCAGACGATAAGTACAACCGTTTCACAGAGAAGAGCGGCCAATGTGACGATCTGGCTTTAAGTCGATTCGATAACAAATGACGAAAACGGACGGATTTCTCAGGTTTTTACTACATATGAACACTTTTCACATTCTCCCATGCAACTCGGCTGCTAGTCCTCCTTTCATGCAGAATCATAAGGTCCTAGCTAATGTCCAAGGCACCAAAGCCAGCTAAAAAGTCAATAATCGATACCTAAAACTTGATTTGTACTACTTCTTACTGGGTATTACATCAACTTAGAAGCTTCATCTGTGTTCTGCTATGGTGCTTTTAGTGTCTCCGCATACCGCAGCACGCGACATAGCTTTGCAGACGATAAGTACAACCGTTTCAGTGAGAAGAGCGGCCAATGTGACGCACTGCTTTAAGTCGATTCGATACTAAATTACGAAAACAGACGGATTTCTCAGGTTTTTACTACATATGAACACTTTTCGCATCCTCCCGTGCAACTCGGCTGCTAGTCCTCCTTTCATGCAGAATCTTAAAGTCCTAGCTCATGTCCAAGGCACCAATGCCAGCTAAAAAGTCAATATTCGACACCTAAAACTTGAATTGTACTACTCCTTACTGGCTATTACATCAACTTAGAAGCTTCATCTGTGTTCTACTATGGTGCTTTTAGTGTTTCCGCATACCGCAGCACGCGACAAAGCTGTGCAGACGATAAGTACAACCGTTTCAGAGAGAAGAGCGGCCAATGTGACAATCTGGCTTTAAGTCGATTCGATAACAAATGACGAAAATGGACGGATTTCTCAGGTTTTTACTACATATGAACACTTTTCACATACTCCCGTGCAACTCGGCTGCTAGTCCTCCTTTCATGCAGAATCTTAAGGTCCTAGCTCATGTCCAAGGCACCAAAGCCAGCAAAAAGTCCATAGTCGATACCTAAAACCTGAATTGTACTACTTCTTACTGGCTATTTCATCAACTTAGAAGCTTAATTTGTGTTCTACTATGGTGCTTTTAGTGTCTCCGCATACCGCAGCACGCGACATAGCTTTGCAGACGATAAGTACAACCGTTTCAGAGAGAAGAGCGGCCAATGTGACGATCTGGCTTTAAGTCTATTCGATAACAAATGACGAAAACGAACGGATTTCTAAGGTTTTTACTACATATGAACACTTTTAACATTCTCCCTTGCAACTCGGCTGCTAGCCCTCCTTTCATGCAGAATCTTAAGGTCCTACCTCATGTCCAAGGCACCAAAGCCAGCAAAAAGTCAATAGTCGATACCTAAAACTTGAATTATACTACTTCTTACTGGCTATTACATCAACTTAGAAGCTTAATCTGTGTTCTACTGTGGTGCTTTTAGTGTCTCCGCATACCGCAGCACGCGACATAGCTTTGCAGACGATAAGTACAACCGTTTCAGAGAGAAGAGCGGCCAATGTGACGATCTGGCTTTAAGTCGATTCGATAATAAATTGCGAAAACGGACGGATTTCTCAGGTTTTTACTACACATGAACACTTTTCGCATTCTCCCGTTCAACTCGGCTGCTAGTCCTACTTTCATGCAGAATCTTAAGGTCCTAGCTCATGTCCAAGGCACCAAAGCCAGCTACAAAGTCAATAATCGTTACCTAAAACTTGAATTGTACTACTTCTTACTGGCTATTACATCAATTTAGAAGCTTCATCTGTGTTCATTTATGGTGATTTTAGTGTCTCCGCATACCGCAGCACGCGACATAGCTTTGCAGACGATAAGTACAACCGTTTCAGAGAGAATAGCGGCCAATGTGACGATCTGGCTTTAAGTCGATTCGATAACAAATGACGAAAATGGACGGATTTCTCAGGTTTTTACTACATATAAACACTTTTCACGTACTCCCCGTGCAACTCGGCTGCTAGTCCTCCTATCATGCAGAATCTTAAGGTCCTAGCTCATGTCCAAGGCACCAAAGCCAGCTAAAAAGTCAATAATCGATACCTATAACTTGAATTGTACTACTTCTTACTGGCTATTACATCAACTTAGAGGCTTCATCTGTGTCCTACTATGGTGCTTTTAGTGTCTCCGCATACCGCAGCACGCGACATAGCTTTACAGACGATAAGTACAACCGTTTCAGAGAGAAGTGCGGCCAATGTGACGATCTGGCTTTAAGTCGATTCGATAACAAATGACGAAAACGGATGGATTTCTCAGGTTTTTACTACATATGAACACTTTTCACATTCTCCCATGCAACTCGGCTGCTAGTCCTCCTTTCATGCAGAATCATAAGGACCTAGCTCATGCCAAAGGCACCAAAGCCAGCTAAAAAGTCAATAATCGATACCTAAAACTTGAATTGTACTTCTTCTTACTTGCTATTACATCAACTTAGAAGCTTCATCTGTGATCTACTATGGTGCTTTAAGTGCCTCTGCATACCGCAGCACGCGACATAGCTGTGCAGACGATAAGTACAACCGTTTCAGAGAGAAGAGCGGCCAATGTGACGATCTGGCTTTAAGTTGATTCGATAACAAATGACGAAAATGGACGGATTTCTCAGGTTTTTACTACATATGAACACTTTTCACATACTCCCGTGCAACGCAGCTGCTAGTCCTCCTTTCATGCGGAATCTTAAGGTCCTAGCTCATGTCCAAGGCACCAAAACCAGCTACAAAGTCAATAATCGATACCTAAAACTTGAGTTGTACTACTTCTTACTGGCTATTACATCAACTTAGAAGCTTAATCTTTGTTCTACTATGGTGCTTTTAGTGTCTCCGCATAACGCAGCACGCGACATAGCTTTGCAGACGATAAGTACAACCGTTTCAGAGAGAAGAGCGGCCAATGTGACGCACTGCTTTAAGTCGATTCGATAATTAATTACGAAAACGGACGGATTTCTCAGGTTTTTACTACATATGAACACTTTTCGCATCCTCCCGTGCAACTCGGCTCCTAGTCCTCCTTTAATGCCGAATCTTAAGGTCCTAGCTCATATCCAAGGCACCAAAGCCAGATAAAAAGTCAATAATCGATACATAAATCTTGAATTGTACTACTTCTTACTGGCTATTACATCAACTTTGAAGCTTCATCTGTGTTCTACTATGGTGCTTTCAGTGTCTCCGCATCCCGCAGCACGCGTCATAGCTTTGCAGACGTTAAGTACAACCGTTTCACAGAGAAGAGCGGCCAATGTGACGATCTGGCTTTAAGTCGATTCGATAACAAATGATGAAAGCGGATGGATTTCTGAGGTTTTTACTACATATGAACACTTTTCACATTCTCCCATGCATCTCGGCTGCTAGTCCTCATTTCATGCAGAATCATAAGGTCCTAGCTCATGTCCAAGGCACCAAAGCCAGCTAAAAAGTCAATAATCGATATCTAAAACTTGATTTGTACTACTTCTTACTGGGTATTACATCAACTTAGAAGCTTCATCTGTGTTCTACCATGGTGCTTTTAGTGTCTCCGCATACCGCAGCACGCGACATAGCTTTGCAGACGATAAGTACAACCGTTTCAGAGAGAAGAGCGGCCAATGTGACGCACTGCTTTAAGTCGATTCGATAATAAATTACGAAAACGGACGGATTTCTCAGGTTTTTACTACATATGAACACTCTTCGCATCCTCCCGTGCAACTCGGCTGCTAGTCCTCCTTTCATGCAGAATCTTAAGGTCCTAGCTCATGTCAAAGGCACCAAAGCCAGCTAAAAAGTCAATAATCGATACCTAAAACTTGAATTGTACTACTCCTTACTGGCTATTACATCAACTTAGAAGCTTCATCTGTGTTCTACTATGGTGCTTTTAGTGTTTCCGCATACCGCAGCACGCGACAAAGCTGTGCAGACGATAAGTACAACCGTTTCAGAGAGAAGATCGGCCAATGTGACAATCTGGCTTTAAGTCGATTCGATAACAAATGACGAAAATGGACGGATTTCTCAGGTTTTTACTACATATGAACACTTTTCACATACTCCCGTGCAACGCGGCTGCTACTCCTCCTTTCATGCGGAATCTTAAGGTCCTAGCTCATGTCCAAGGCACAAAAGCCAACTAAAAAGTCAATAATCGATACCTAAAACTTGAGTTGTACTACTTCTCACTGGCTATCACATCAACTTAGAAGCTTAATCTGTGTTCTACTATGGTGCTTTTAGTGTCTCCGCATACCGCAGCAGGCAGCATAGCTGTGCAGACGATAAGTACAACCGTTTCAGAGAGTAGAGCGGCCAATGTGACGATCTGGCTTTAAGTCGATTCAATAAAAAAATGACGAAAACGGACGTATTTCTCAGGTTTTTACTAGATATGAACACTTTTTACAATCTCCCGTGCAACTCGGCTGCTACTCCTCCTTTCATGCAGAATCGTAAGGTCCTAGCTCATGTCCAAGGCACCAAAGCCAGCAAAAAAGTCAATAATCGATACCTAAATCTTGAATTGTACTACTTCTTACTGGCTATTACATCAACTTTGAAGATTCATCTGTGTTCTACTATGGTGCCTTTAGTGTCTCCGCATTCCGCAGCACGCGACATAGCTTTGCAGACGATAAGTACAACCGTTTCAGAGTGAAGAGCGGCCAATGTGACGATCTGGCTTTAAGTCGATTCGATAACAAATGTCAAAAACGGACGGATTTCTCTTGTTTTTACTATATATGAACACTTTTCACATTCTCACATGCAACTCGGCTGCTAGTCCTCCTTTCATGCAGAATCATTAGGTCCTAGCTCATGTCCAAGGCAAAAATCAAGCTGAAAAGTAATAATCGATACCTAAAACTTGAATTGTACTACTTCTTACTGGCTATTACATCAACTTAGAAGCTTCATCAGTGTTCTACTACGGTGCTTTTAGTGTCTCCGCATACCGCAGCACGCGACATAGCTTTGCAGACGATAAGTACAACCGTTTTTAGAGAGAAGAGCGGCCAATGTGGAGCACTGCTTTAAGTCGATTCGATAAGAAATTAAGAAAACGGACGTATTCTCAGGTTTTTACTATATATGAACACTTTTCACATTCTCACATGCAACTCGGCTGCTAGTCCTCCTTTCATGCAGAATCATTAGGTCCTAGCTCATGTCCAAGGCAAAAAAGCAAGCTGAAAAATAATAATCGATACCTAAATCTTGAATTTTACTTACTCCTTACTGGCTATTACATCAACTTTGCAGACGATAAGTACAACCGTTTCAGAGAGAAGAGCGGCCAATGTGACGATCTGGCTTTAAGTCGATTCGATAACAAATGACGAAAACGGACGGATATCTCAGGTTTTTACTACATATGAACACTTTTCACATTCTCCCATGCAACTCGCTTCTAGTCCTCCTTTCATGCAGAACCTTAAGGTCCTAGCTCATGGCCAAGGCACCAAAGCCAGCTAAAACGTCAATTATCGATACCTAAAACTTGAATTGTACTACTTCTTACTGGCTATTACATCAACTTAGAAGCTTCATCTGTGTTCTACTATGGTGCTTTTAGTGTCTCCGCATACCGCAGCACGCGACATAGCTTTGCAGACGACAAGTACAACTGTTTCAGAGAGAAGAGCGGCCAATGTGACGATCTGGCTTCAAGTCGATTCGATAACAAATGACGAAAACGGACGGATTTCTCAGGTTTTTACTACATATGAACACTTTTCACATTGTCCCATACAACTCGGCTGCTAGTCCTCCTTTCATGCAGAATCTTAAGGTCCTAGCCATTGTCCAAAACACCAAAGCCAGCAAAAAAGTCAATAATCGATACGTAAATCTTGAATTGTACAACTTCTTACTGGCTATTACATCAACTTAGACGCTTCATCTGTGTTCTACTATGGTGCTTTTAGTGTCTACGCATACCGCAGCACGCGACAGACTTTGCACACGATAAGTACAACCGTTTCAGAGAGAAGAGCGGCCAATGTGACGATCTGGCTTTAAGTCGATTCCATAACAAATTACGAAAACGGACGTATTTCTCAGGTTTTTACTACATATGAACACTTTTCACATTCTCCCATGCAACTCGGCTGCTAGTCCACTCCTTCTCATGCAGAATCTTAAGATCCTAGCTCATGTCCCAAGTCACCAAAGCCAGCTCAAAAGTCAATAATCGATACCTAAAACTTGAATTGTACTACTTCTTACTGGCTATTACATCAACTAGAAGCTTCGTCTGTGTTCTAGTATGGTGCTTTAGTGTCTCTGCATACCGCAGCACGCGACATAGCTTTGGCAGACGTTAAGTACAACCGTTTCAGAGAGAAGCGCGGCCAATGTGACGATCTGGCTTTAAGTCTATTCGATGACAAATGACGAAAACGGACGGATTTCTCAGGTTTTTACTACATATGAACACTTGTCACATACTCCCGTGCAACGCGGCTGCTAGTCCTCCTTTCATGCAGAATCTTAATGTCCTAGCTCACTTCCAAGGCACCAAACATAGCTAAAAAAGTCAATAATCCATACCAAAAACTTGAATTGTACTACTTCTTACTGGCTATTACATCAACTTAGAAGCTTCATCTGTGTGTCCACTCATGGTGCTTTTCGTGTCTCCGCATACGCAGCACGCGACATAGCTTTGCAAACGATAAGTACAACCGTTTCAGAGAGAAGAGCGGCCAATGTGACGATCTGTCTTCAAGTCCATTCGATAACAAATGACGAAAACTGATGGATTTCTCAGGTTTTTACTACATATGAACACTTTTCACATTCTCCCATGCAACTCGGCTGCTAGTCCTCCTTTCATGCAAAATCATAAGGACCTAGCTCATGCCCAAAGGCACTAAAGCCAGCAAAAAAGTCAATAATCGATACGTAAATCTTGAATTGTACTACTTCTTACTGGCTATTACATCAACTTAGAAGCTTCATCTGTGTTCTACTATGGTGCTTTTAGTGTCTACGCATACCGCAGCACGCGACATAGCTTTGCAGACGATAAGTACAACCGTTTCAGAGAGAAGAGCGGCCAATGTGACGATCTGGCTTTAAGTCGATTCCATAACAAATTACGAAAACGGACGGATTTCTCAGGTTTTTACTACATATGAACACTTTTCACATTCTCCCATGCAACTCGGCTGCTAGTCCTCCTTTCGTGCAGAATCTTAAGGTCCTAGCTCATGTCCCAGTCACCAAAGCCAGCTAAAAAGTCAATAACGATACCTAAAACTTGAATTGTACTACTTCTTACTGGCTATTACATCAACTTAGAAGTTTCGTCTGTGTTCTACTATGGCGCTTTTAGTGTCTCCGCATACCGCAGCACGCGACATAGCTTTGCAGACGTTAAGTACTACCGTTTCAGAGAGAAGAGCGGCCAATGTGAAGATCTGGCTTTAAGTCTATTCGATAACAAATGACGAAAACGGACGGATTTCTCAGTTTTTTACTACATTTGAACAATTTTTACATTCTCCCGTGCAACTCGGCTGCTAGTCCTCCTTTCATGCAGAATCGTAAGGTCCTAGCTCATGTCCTAGGCACCAAAGCCAGCAAAAAAGTCAATAATCGATACATAAATCTTGAATTGTACTACTTCTTACTGGCTATTACATCAACTTTGAAGCTTCATCTGTGTTCTACTATGGTGCTTTTAGTGTCTCCGCATACCGCAGCACGCGACATAGCTTTGAAGACGATAAGTACAACCGTTTCAGAGAGAAGAGCGGCCAATGTAACGATCTGGCTTTAAGTCGATTCGATAATAAATGACGAAAACAGACGGATTTCTCAGGTTTTTACTACATATGAACCCTTTTCACATTCTCCCATACAACTCGGCTGCTAGTCCTCCTTTCATGCAGAATCTTAAGGTCCTAGCTCATGTCCCAGTCACCAAAGCCAGCTAAAAAGTCAATAACGATACCTAAAACTTGAATTGTACTACTTCTTACTGGCTATTACATCAACTTAGAAGTTTCGTCTGTGTTCTACTATGGTGCTTTTAGTGTCTCCGCATACCGCAGCACGCGACATAGCTTTGCAGACGTTAAGTACTACCGTTTCAGAGAGAAGAGCGGCCAATGTGAAGATCTGGCTTTAAGTCTATTCGATAACAAATGACGAAAACGGACGGATTTCTCAGTTTTTTACTACATTTGAACAATTTTTACATTCTCCCGTGCTACTCGGCTGCTAGTCCTCCTTTCATGCAGAATCGTAAGGTCCTAGCTCATGTCCTAGGCACCAAAGCCAGCAAAAAAGTCAATAATCGATACCTAAATCTTGAATTGTACTACTTCTTACTGGCTATTACATCAACTTTGAAGCTTCATCTGTGTTCTACTATGGTGCTTTTAGTGTCTCCGCATACCGCAGCACGCGACATAGCTTTGCAGACGATAAGTACAACCGTTTCAGAGAGAAGAGCGGCCAATGTGACGATCTGGCTTTAAGTCGATTCTATAACAAATGACGAAAACTGATGGATTTCTCAGGTTTTTACTACATATGAACACTTTTCACATTCTCCCATGCAACGCGGCTGCTAGTCCTCCTTTCATCCAGAATCTTAATGTCCTAGCTCATTTCCAAGGCACCAAAGATAGCTAAAAAGTCAATAATCCATAAATAACTCTTGAATTGTACTACTTCTTACTGGCTATTACATCAACTTAGAAGCTTAATCTGTGTTCTACTATGGTGCTTTTAGTGTCTCCGCATACCGCAGCACGCGACATAGCTTTGCAGACGATAAGTACAACCGTTTCAGAGAGAAGAGCGGCCAATGTGACGCACTGCTTTAAGTCGATTCGATAATAAATTACGAAAACGGACGGATTTCTCAGGTTTTTACTACATATGAACATTTTTCGCATCCTCCCGTGCAACTCGGCTGCTAGTCCTCCTTTCATGCAGAATCTTAAGGTCCTAGCCCATGTCCAAGGCACCAAAACCTGCTAAAAAGTCAATATTCGATACCTAAAACTTGAATTGTACTACTCCTTACTGGCTATTACATCAACTTAGAAGCTTCATCTGTGTTCTACTATTGTGCTTTTAGTGTCTCCGCATACCGCAGCACGCGACATAGCTTTGCAGCCGATAAGTACAACCGTTTCAGAGAGAAGAGCGGCCAATGTGACGATCTGGCTTTAAGTCGATTCTATAACAAATGACGAAAACTGATGGATTTCTCAGGTTTTTACTACATATGAACACTTTTCACATTCTCCCATGCAACTCGGCTGCTAGTCCTCCTTTCATGCAAAATCATAGGGACCTAGCTCATGCCAAAGGCACTAAAGCCAGCAAAAAAGTCAATAATCGATACGTAAATCTTGAATTGTACTACTTCTTACTGGCTATTACATCAACTTAGAAGCTTCATCTGTGTTCTACTATGGTGCTTTTAGTGTCTACGCATACCGCAGCACGCGACATAGCTTTGCAGACGATAAGTACAACCGTTTCAGAGAGAAGAGCGGCCAATGTGACGATCTGGCTTTAAGTCGATTCCATAACAAATTACGAAAACGGACGGATTTCTCAGGTTTTTACTACATATGAACACTTTTCACATTCTCCCATGCAACTCGGCTGCTAGTCCTCCTTTCGTGCAGAATCTTAAGGTCCTAGCTCATGTCCCAGTCACCAAAGCCAGCTAAAAAGTCAATAACGATACCTAAAACTTGAATTGTACTACTTCTTACTGGCTATTACATCAACTTAGAAGCTTCATCTGTGTTCCACTATGGTGATTTTAGTGTCTTCGCATACCGCAGCACGCGACATAGCTTTCCAGACGATAAGTACAACCGTTTCAGAGAGAAAAGCGGCCAATGTGACGATCTGGCTTCAAGTTGATTCGATAACAAATGACGAAAACTGACGGATTTCTCAGGTATTTACTACATATGAACACTTTTCACATTCTCCCATTCAACTCGGCTGCTAGTCCTCCTTTCGTGCAGAATCTTAAGTACATAGCTCATGTCCAAGGCACCAAAGCCAGCTAAAAAGTTAATAATCGATAGCTAAAACTTGAATTGTACTACTTCTTACTGGCTATTACATCAACTTAGAAGCTTCATCTGTGTTCCACTATGGTGATTTTAGTGTCTTCGCATACCGCAGCACGCGACATAGCTTTGCAGACAATAAGTACAACCGTTTCAGAGAGAAGAGGGGCCAATGTGACGATCTGGCTATAAGTCGATTCGATAACAAATGACGAAAATGGACGGATATCTCAGGTTTTTACTACATATGAACACTTTTCACATACTCCCGTGCAACGCGGCTGCTAGTCCTCCTTTCATGCAGAATCTTAATGTCCTAGCTCATGTCCAAGGCACCAAAGCCAGCTAAAAAGTCAATAATCGATACCTAAAACTTGAATTGTACTACTTCTTACTGGCTATTACATCAACTTAGAAGCTTCATCTGTGTTCTACTATGGTGCTTTTAGTGTCTCCGCATACCACAGAACGCGACATAGCTTTGCAGACGATAAGTACAACCGTTTTAGATAGAAGAGCGGCCAATGTGACGATCTTGCTTCAAGTCGATTCGATAACAAATGACGAAAACGGACGGATTTCTCAGGTTTTTACTACATATGAACACTTTTCACATTGTCCCATACAACTCGGCTGCTAGTCCTCCTTTCATGCCGAATCTTAAGGTCCTAGCTCATGTCCAAGGCACCAAAGCCAGCAAAAAAGTCAATAATCGATACGTAAATCTTGAATTGTACTACTTCTTACTGGCTATTACATCAACTTAGAAGCTTCATCTGTGTTCTACTATGGTGCTTTTAGTGTCTACGCATACCGCAGCACGCGACATAGCTTTGCAGACGATAAGTACAACCGTTTCAGAGAGAAGCGCGGCCAATGTGACGATCTGGCTTTAAGTCGATTCCATAACAAATTACGAAAACGGACGGATATCTCAGGTTTTTACTACATATGAACACTTTTCACATTCTCCCTTGCAACTCGGCTGCTAGTCCTCCTTTCATGCAGAATCGTAAGGTCCTAGCTCATGTCCAAGTCACCAAAGCCAGCTAAAAAGTCAATAATCGATACCTAAACCTTGAATTGTACTACTTCTTACTGGCTATTACATCAACTTAGAAGCTTCATCTGTGTTCTACTATGGTGCTTTTAGTGTCTCCGCATACCGTACCATGCGACATAGCTTTGCAGACGATAAATGTAACCGTTTCAGACAGAAGGGCGGCCAATGTGACGATCTGGCTTTAAGTCGATTCGATAACAAATGACGAAAAGTAACGGATTTCTCACGTTTTTACTACATATGAACACTTTTCACATTCTCCCGTGCAACTCGGCTGCTAGTCGTCCTTTCATGCAGAATCTTAAGGTCTTACCTCATGTCCAAGGCACCAAAGCCAGATAAAAAGTCAATAATCGATAACTAAAACTTGAATTGTACTACTTCTTACTGGCTATTACATCAACTAGGAAGCTTCGTCTGTGTTCTACTATGGTGCTTTTAGTGTCTCCGTATACCGCAGCACGCGACATAGCTTTGCAGACGATAAGTACAACCGTTTCAGAGAGAAGATCGGCCAATGTGACGATCTGTCTTTAAGTCGATTCGATAACAAATGACGAAAATGGACGGGTTCCTCAGGTTTTTACTACGTGTGAACACTTTTCACATTCTCCCGTGCAACTCGGCTGCTAGTCCTCCTTTCATGCAGAATCTTAAAGTCCTAGCTCATGTCCAAGGCACCAAAGCCAGCTAAAAAGTCAATAATCGATACCTAAACCTTGAATTGTACTACTTCTTACTGGCTATTACATCAACTTAGAAGCTTCATCTGTGTTCTACTATGGTGCTTTTAGTGTCTCCGCATACCGCAGCATGCGACATAGCTTTGCAGACGATATATGTAACCGTTTCAGACAGAAGAGCGGCCAATGTGACGATCTGGCTTTAAGTCGATTCGATAACAAATGACGAAAACGGACGGATTTCTCAGGTTTTTACTACGTATGAACACTTTTCACATTCTCCCGCGTTTCGCGGCTACTAGTCCTCCTTTCATGCAAAATCTTAAGTACCTAACTCATGTCCAAAGCAACAAAGAAGGGTAAAAAGTCAATAATCGATTACTAAAATTTGAATTGTACTACTTCTTACTGGCCATTACATCAACTTAGAAGCTTCATCTGTGTTCTACTATGGTGCTTTTAGTGTCTCTTCATACCGCAGCATGCGACATAGCTTTGCAGACGATAAATGTAACCGTTTCAGACAGAAGAACGGCCAATGTGACGATCTGGCTTTAAGTCGATTCGATAACAAATGACGAAAACGGACGGATTTCACAGGTTTTTACTACGTATGAACACTTTTCACATTCTCCCGCGCATCGCGGCTACTAGTCCTCCTTTCATGCAAAATCTTAAGTTCCTAGCAAATGTCCAAGGCACCAAAGAAGGGTAAAAAGTCAATAATCGAAACCTAAAACTTGAATTGTAATACTTCTCTCTGGCTATTACATCAACTTAGAAGCTTCATCTTTGTTCTACTATTGTGCTTTTAGTGTCTCCACATACCGCAGCACGCGACATAGCTTTGCAGACGATAAATGTAACCGTTTCAGACAGAAGGGCGGCCAATGTGACGATCTGGCTTTAAGTCGATTCGATAACAAATGACGAAAAGTAACGGATTTCTCAGGTTTTTACTACATATGAACACTTTTCACATTCTCCCTTTCAACTCGGCTGCTAGTCCTCCTTTCGTGCAAAATGTTAAGGTCCTAGCTCATGTCCAAGGCACCAAAGCCAGTTAAAAAGTCAATAATCGATAACTAAAACTTGAATTGTACTACTTATTACTGGCTATTACATCAATTTAGAAGCTTCATCTGTTTTCTACAATGGTGCTTTTAGTGTCTCCGCATACCGCAGCACGCGACATAGCTTTGCAGACGATCAGTACAACCGTTTCAGAGAGAAGAGCGGCCAATGTGACGATCTGGCTTTAAGTCGATTTGATAACAAATGACGAAAACGGACGGATTTCTTAGGTGTTTACTACATATGAACACTTTTCACATTCTGCCGTGCAATTCGGCTGCTATTCCTCGTTTCATGCAGAATCTTAAGGTCCTAGCTCATGTCCAAGGCACCAAAGCCAGCTAAAAAGTCAATAATCGATACCTAAAACTTGAATTTTACTACATCTTACTGGCTGTTACATCAACTTAGATGATTCATCTGTGATCCACTATGGTGCTTTTAGTGTCTCCGCATACCGCAGCATGCGACATAGCTTTGCAGAATATAAATGTAACCGTTTGAGACAGAAGAGCGGCCAATGTGACGACCTGCTTTAAGTCGATTCGATAACAAAGGACGAAAACTAACGGATTTTTCAGGTTTTTACTACATATGAACACTTTTCACATTCTCCCGTGCAACTCGGCTGCTACTCCTCCTTACATGCAGAGTCTTAAGGTCCTAGCTCATGTCCAAGGCACCAAAGAAGGGTAAAAAGTTAATAATCGATACCTAAAACTTGAATTGTACTACTTCTTACTGGCTTTTACATCAACTTAGGAGCTTCATCTGTGTTCTACTATGGTGCTTTTAGTGTCTCCGCATACCGCAGCACGCGACATAGCTTTGCAGACGATAAATGTAACCGTTTCAGAGAGAAAAGTGGCCAATGTGACCTTCTGGCTTCAAGTTGATTCGATAACAAATGACGAAAACGGACGGATTTCTCAGGTTTTTACTACATATGAACACTTTTCACATTCTCCCATTCAACTCGGCTGCTAGTCCTCCTTTCGTGCAGAATCTTAAGTACATAGCTCATGTCCAAGGCACCAAAGCCAGCTAAAAAGTCAATAATCGATAGCTAAAACTTGAATTGTACTACTTCTTACTGGCTATTACACCAACTTAGAAGCTTCATCTGTGTTTCACTATGGTGATTTTAGTGTCTTCGCATACCGCAGCACGCGACATAGCTTTGCAGACAATAAGTACAACCGTTTCAGAGAGAAGAGGGGCCAATGTGACGATCTGGCTATAAGTCGATTCGATAACAAATGACGAAAATGGACGGATATCTCAGGTTTTTACTACATATGAACACTTTTCACATACTCCCGTGCAACGCGGCTGCTAGTCCTCCTTTCATGCAGAATCTTAAGGTCCTAGCTCATGTCCAAGGCACCAAAGCCAGCTAAGAAGTCAATAATCGATACCTAAAACTTGAATTGTACTACTTCTTACTGGCTATTACATCAACATAGAAGCTTCATCTGTGTTCTACTATGGTGCTTTTAGTGTCTCCGCATACCACAGAACGCGACATAGCTTTGCAGACGATAAGTACAACCGTTTTAGATAGAAGAGCGGCCAATGTGACGATCTTGCTTCAAGTCGATTCGATAACAAATGACGAAAACGGACGGATTTCTCAGGTTTTTACTACATATGAACACTTTTCACATTGTCCCATACAACTCGGCTGCTAGTCCTCCTTTCATGCCGAATCTTAAGGTCCTAGCTCATGTCCAAGGCACCAAAGCCAGCAAAAAAGTCAATAATCGATATGTAAATCTTGAATTGTACTACTTCTTACTGGCTATTACATCAACTTAGAAGCTTCATCTGTGTTCTACTATGGTGCTTTTAGTGTCTACGCATACCGCAGCACGCGACATAGCTTTGCAGACGATAAGTACAACCGTTTCAGAGAGAAGCGCGGCCAATGTGACGATCTGGCTTTAAGTCGATTCGATAACAAATGACGAAAAGTAACGGATTTCTCACGTTTTTACTACATATGAACACTTTTCACATTCTCCCGTGCAACTCGGCTGCTAGTCGTCCTTTCATGCAGAATCTTAAGGTCTTACCTCATGTCCAAGGCACCAAAGCCAGCTAAAAAGTCAATAATCGATAACTAAAACTTGAATTGTACTACTTCTTACTGGCTATTACATCAACTAGAAAGCTTCGTCTGTGTTCTACTATGGTGCTTTTAGTGTCTCCGTATACCGCAGCACGCGACATAGCTTTGCAGACGATAAGTACAACCGTTTCAGAGAGAAGATCGGCCAATGTGACGATCTGTCTTTAAGTCGATTCGATAACAAATGACGAAAATGGACGGGTTCCTCAGGTTTTTACTACGTGTGAACACTTTTCACATTCTCCCGTGCAACTCGGCTGCTAGTCCTCCTTTCATGCAGAATCTTAAAGTCCTAGCTCATGTCCAAGGCACCAAAGCCAGCTAAAAAGTCAATAATCGATACTTAAAACTTGAATTGTACTAATTCTTACTGGTTATTACATCAACGTAGATGCTTCATCTGTGATCCACTATGGTGCTTTTAGTGTCTCCGCATACCGCAGCATGCGGCATAGCTTTGCAGACGATAAATGTAACCGTTTCAGACAGAAGAGCGGCCAATGTGACGATCTGGCTTTAAGTCGATTCGATAACAAATGACGAAAACGGACGGATTTCTCAGGTTTTTACTACGTATGAACACTTTTCACATTCTCCCGCGCATCGCGGCTACTAGTCCTCCTTTCATGCAAAATCTTAAGTTCCTAGCAAATGTCCAAGGCACCAAAGAAGGGTAAAAAGTCAATAATCGAAACCTAAAACTTGAATTGTAATACTTCTCTCTGGCTATTACATCAACTTAGAAGCTTCATCTGTGTTCTACTATGGTGCTTTTAGTGTCTCCGCATACCACAGAACGCGACATAGCTTTGCAGACGATAAGTACAACCGTTTCAGATAGAAGAGCGGCCAATGTGACGATCTTGCTTCAAGTCGATTCGATAACAAATGACGAAAACGACGGATTTCTCAGGTTTTTACTACATATGAACACTTTTCACATTGTCCCATACAACTCGGCTGCTAGTCCTCCTTTCATGCCGAATCTTAAGGTCCTAGCTCATGTCCAAGGCACCAAAGCCAGCTAAAAAGTCAATAATCGATACTTAAAACTTGAATAGTACTAATTCTTACTGGCTATTACATCAACGTAGATGCTTCATCTGTGATCCACTATGGTGCTTTTAGTGTCTCCGCATACCGCAGCATGCGACATAGCTTTGCAGACGATAAATGTAACCGTTTCAGACAGAAGAGCGGCCAATGTGACGATCTGGCTTTAAGTCGATTCGATAACAAATGACGAAAACGGACGGATTTCTCAGGTTTTTACTACGTATGAACACTTTTCACATTCTCCCGCGTTTCGCGGCTACTAGTCCTCCTTTCATGCAAAATCTTAAGTACCTAACTCATGTCCAAGGCACCAAAGCCAGTTAAAAAGTCAATAATCGATACCTAAAACTTGAATTGTACTACTTCTTACTGGCTATTACATCAACGTAGATGCTTCATCTGTGATCCACTATGGTGCTTTTAGTGTCTCCGCATACCGCAGCATGCGACATAGCTTTGCAGACGATAAATGTAACCGTTTCAGACAGAAGAGCGGCCAATGTGACGATCTGGCTTTAAGTCCATTCGATAACAAATGACGTAAACGGACGGATTTCTCAGGTTTTTACTACGTATGAACACTTTTCACAGTCTCCATCGCATCGCGGCTGCTAGTCCTCCTTTCATGCAAAATCTTAAGTTCCTAGCTCATGTCCAAAGCAACAAAGAAGGGTAAAAAGTCAATAATCGATTACTAAAATTTGAATTGTACTACTTCTTACTGGCCATTACATCAACTTAGAAGCTTCATCTGTGTTCTACTATGGTGCTTTTAGTGTCTCTTCATACCGCAGCATGCGACATAGCTTTGCAGACGATAAATGTAACCGTTTCAGACAGAAGAACGGCCAATGTGACGATCTGGCTTTAAGTCGATTCGATAACAAATGACGAAAACGGACGGATTTCACAGGTTTTTACTACGTATGAACACTTTTCACATTCTCCCGCGCATCGCGGCTACTAGTCCTCCTTTCATGCAAAATCTTAAGTTCCTAGCAAATGTCCAAGGCACCAAAGAAGGGTAAAAAGTCAATAATCGAAACCTAAAACTTGAATTGTAATACTTCTCTCTGGCTATTACATCAACTTAGAAGCTTCATCTTTGTTCTACTATTGTGCTTTTAGTGTCTCCACATACCGCAGCACGCGACATAGCTTTGCAGACGATAAATGTAACCGTTTCAGACAGAAGGGCGGCCAATGTGACGATCTGGCTTTAAGTCGATTCGATAACAAATGACGAAAAGTAACGGATTTCTCAGGTTTTTACTACATATGAACACTTTTCACATTCTCCCTTTCAACTCGGCTGCTAGTCCTCCTTTCGTGCAAAATGTTAAGGTCCTAGCTCATGTCCAAGGCACCAAAGCCAGTTAAAAAGTCAATAATCGATAACTAAAACTTGAATTGTACTACTTATTACTGGCTATTACATCAATTTAGAAGCTTCATCTGTTTTCTACAATGGTGCTTTTAGTGTCTCCGCATACCGCAGCACGCGACATAGCTTTGCAGACGATCAGTACAACCGTTTCAGAGAGAAGAGCGGCCAATGTGACGATCTGGCTTTAAGTCGATTTGATAACAAATGACGAAAACGGACGGATTTCTTAGGTGTTTACTACATATGAACACTTTTCACATTCTGCCGTGCAATTCGGCTGCTATTCCTCGTTTCATGCAGAATCTTAAGGTCCTAGCTCATGTCCAAGGCACCAAAGCCAGCTAAAAAGTCAATAATCGATACCTAAAACTTGAATTTTACTACATCTTACTGGCTGTTACATCAACTTAGATGATTCATCTGTGATCCACTATGGTGCTTTTAGTGTCTCCGCATACCGCAGCATGCGACATAGCTTTGCAGAATATAAATGTAACCGTTTGAGACAGAAGAGCGGCCAATGTGACGACCTGCTTTAAGTCGATTCGATAACAAAGGACGAAAACTAACGGATTTTTCAGGTTTTTACTACATATGAACACTTTTCACATTCTCCCGTGCAACTCGGCTGCTACTCCTCCTTACATGCAGAGTCTTAAGGTCCTAGCTCATGTCCAAGGCACCAAAGAAGGGTAAAAAGTTAATAATCGATACCTAAAACTTGAATTGTACTACTTCTTACTGGCTTTTACATCAACTTAGGAGCTTCATCTGTGTTCTACTATGGTGCTTTTAGTGTCTCCGCATACCGCAGCACGCGACATAGCTTTGCAGACGATAAATGTAACCGTTTCAGAGAGAAAAGTGGCCAATGTGACCTTCTGGCTTCAAGTTGATTCGATAACAAATGACGAAAACGGACGGATTTCTCAGGTTTTTACTACATATGAACACTTTTCACATTCTCCCATTCAACTCGGCTGCTAGTCCTCCTTTCGTGCAGAATCTTAAGTACATAGCTCATGTCCAAGGCACCAAAGCCAGCTAAAAAGTCAATAATCGATAGCTAAAACTTGAATTGTACTACTTCTTACTGGCTATTACATCAACTTAGAAGCTTCATCTGTGTTCCACTATGGTGATTTTAGTGTCTTCGCATACCGCAGCACGCGACATAGCTTTGCAGACAATAAGTACAACCGTTTCAGAGAGAAGAGGGGCCAATGTGACGATCTGGCTATAAGTCGATTCGATAACAAATGACGAAAATGGACGGATATCTCAGGTTTTTACTACATATGAACACTTTTCACATACTCCCGTGCAACGCGGCTGCTAGTCCTCCTTTCATGCAGAATCTTAAGGTCCTAGCTCATGTCCAAGGCACCAAAGCCAGCTAAAAAGTCAATAATCGATACCTAAAACTTGAATTGTACTACTTCTTACTGGCTATTACATCAACTTAGAAGCTTCATCTGTGTTCTACTATGGTGCTTTTAGTGCTGCATACCGCAGCACGCGACATAGCTTTGCAGACGATAAGTACAACCGTTTCAGATAGAAGAGCGGCCAATGTGACGATCTTGCTTCAAGTCGATTCGATAACAAATGACGAAAACGGACGGATTTCTCAGGTTTTTACTACATATGAACACTTTTCACATTCTCCCTTGCAAATCGGCTGCTAGTCCTCCTTTCATGCAGAATCGTAAGGTCCTAGCTCATGTCCAAGTCACCAAAGCCAGCTAAAAAGTCAATAATCGATACCTAAACCTTGAATTGTACTACTTCTTACTGGCTATTACATCAACATAGAAGCTTCATCTGTGTTCTACTATGGTGCTTTTAGTGTCTCCGCATACCGTACCATGCGACATAGCTTTGCAGACGATAAATGTAACCGTTTCAGACAGAAGGGCGGCCAATGTGACGATCTGGCTTTAAGTCGATTCGATAACAAATGACGAAAAGTAACGGATTTCTCACGTTTTTACTACATATGAACACTTTTCACATTCTCCCGTGCAACTCGGCTGCTAGTCGTCCTTTCATGCAGAATCTTAAGGTCTTACCTCATGTCCAAGGCACCAAAGCCAGCTAAAAAGTCAATAATCGATAACTAAAACTTGAATTGTACTACTTCTTACTGGCTATTACATCAACTAGAAAGCTTCGTCTGTGTTCTACTATGGTGCTTTTAGTGTCTCCGTATACCGCAGCACGCGACATAGCTTTGCAGACGATAAGTACAACCGTTTCAGAGAGAAGATCGGCCAATGTGACGATCTGTCTTTAAGTCGATTCGATAACAAATGACGAAAATGGACGGGTTCCTCAGGTTTTTACTACGTGTGAACACTTTTCACATTCTCCCGTGCAACTCGGCTGCTAGTCCTCCTTTCATGCAGAATCTTAAAGTCCTAGCTCATGTCCAAGGCACCAAAGCCAGCTAAAAAGTCAATAATCGATACTTAAAACTTGAATTGTACTACTTCTTACTGGCTATTACATCAACTTAGAAGCTTCATCTGTGTTCTACTATGGTGCTTTTAGTGTCTACGCATACCGCAGCACGCGACATAGCTTTGCAGACGATAAGTACAACCGTTTCAGCTAGAAGAGCGGCCAATGTGACGATCTTGCTTCAAGTCGATTCGATAACAAATGACGAAAACGGACGGATTTCTCAGGTTTTTACTACGTATGAACAGTTTTCACATTCTCCCGCGCATCGCGGCTACTAGTCCTCCTTTCATGCAAAATCTTAAGTTCCTAGCAAATGTCCAAGGCACCAAAGAAGGGTAAAAAGTCAATAATCGAAACCTAAAACTTGAATTGTAATACTTCTCTCTGGCTAATACATCAACTTAGAAGCTTCATCTTTGTTCTACTATTGTGCTTTTAGTGTCTCCACATACCGCAGCACGCGACATAGCTTTGCAGACGATAAATGTAACCGTTTCAGACAGAAGGGCGGCCAATGTGACGATCTGGCTTTAAGTCGATTCGATAACAAATGACGAAAAGTAACGGATTTCTCAGGTTTTTACTACATATGAACACTTTTCACATTCTCCCTTTCAACTCGGCTGCTAGTCCTCCTTTCTTGCAAAATGTTAAGGTCCTAGCTCATGTCCAAGGCACCAAAGCCAGTTAAAAAGTCAATAATCGATAACTAAAACTTGAATTGTACTACTTATTACTGGCTATTACATCAATTTAGAAGCTTCATCTGTTTTCTACAATGGTGCTTTTAGTGTCTCCGCATACCGCAGCACGCGACATAGCTTTGCAGACGATCAGTACAACCGTTTCAGAGAGAAGAGCGGCCAATGTGACGATCTGGCTTTAAGTCGATTTGATAACAAATGACGAAAACGGACGGATTTCTTAGGTGTTTACTACATATGAACACTTTTCACATTCTGCCGTGCAATTCGGCTGCTATTCCTCGTTTCATGCAGAATCTTAAGGTCCTAGCTCATGTCCAAGGCACCAAAGCCAGCTAAAAAGTCAATAATCGATACCTAAAACTTGAATTTTACTACATCTTACTGGCTGTTACATCAACTTAGATGATTCATCTGTGATCCACTATGGTGCTTTTAGTGTCTCCGCATACCGCAGCATGCGACATAGCTTTGCAGAATATAAATGTAACCGTTTGAGACAGAAGAGCGGCCAATGTGACGACCTGCTTTAAGTCGATTC
This sequence comes from Schistocerca gregaria, assembly GCF_023897955.1. Classification (NCBI taxonomy): domain Eukaryota; kingdom Metazoa; phylum Arthropoda; class Insecta; order Orthoptera; family Acrididae; genus Schistocerca; species Schistocerca gregaria. The sequence continues at coordinate 133,197,216 of NC_064930.1, read as the reverse complement.
GATAACAAAGGACGAAAACTAACGGATTTTTCAGGTTTTTACTACATATGAACACTTTTCACATTCTCCCGTGCAACTCGGCTGCTACTCCTCCTTACATGCAGAGTCTTAAGGTCCTAGCTCATGTCCAAGGCACCAAAGAAGGGTAAAAAGTTAATAATCGATACCTAAAACTTGAATTGTACTACTTCTTACTGGCTTTTACATCAACTTAGGAGCTTCATCTGTGTTCTACTATGGTGCTTTTAGTGTCTCCGCATACCGCAGCACGCGACATAGCTTTGCAGACGATAAATGTAACCGTTTCAGAGAGAAAAGTGGCCAATGTGACCTTCTGGCTTCAAGTTGATTCGATAACAAATGACGAAAACGGACGGATTTCTCAGGTTTTTACTACATATGAACACTTTTCACATTCTCCCATTCAACTCGGCTGCTAGTCCTCCTTTCGTGCAGAATCTTAAGGACATAGCTCATGTCCAAGGCACCAAAGCCAGCTAAAAAGTCAATAATCGATAGCTAAAACTTGAATTGTACTACTTCTTACTGGCTATTACATCAACTTAGAAGCTTCATCTGTGTTCCACTATGGTGATTTTAGTGTCTTCGCATACCGCAGCACGCGACATAGCTTTGCAGACAATAAGTACAACCGTTTCAGAGAGAAGAGGGGCCAATGTGACGATCTGGCTATAAGTCGATTCGATAACAAATGACGAAAATGGACGGATATCTCAGGTTTTTACTACATATGAACACTTTTCACATACTCCCGTGCAACGCGGCTGCTAGTCCTCCTTTCATGCAGAATCTTAAGGTCCTAGCTCATGTCCAAGGCACCAAAGCCAGCTAACAAGTCAATAATCGATACCTAAAACTTGAATTGTACTACTTCTTACTGGCTATTACATCAACTTAGAAGCTTCATCTGTGTTCTACTATGGTGCTTTTAGTGTCTCCGCATACCACAGAACGCGACATAGCTTTGCAGACGATAAGTACAACCGTTTCAGATGGAAGAGCGGCCAATGTGACGATCTTGCTTCAAGTCGATTCGATAACAAATGACGAAAACGGACGGATTTCTCAGGTTTTTACTACATATGAACACTTTTCACATTGTCCCATACAACTCGGCTGCTAGTCCTCCTTTCATGCCGAATCTTAAGGTCCTAGCTCATGTCCAAGGCACCAAAGCCAGCAAAAAAGTCAATAATCGATACGTAAATCTTGAATTGTACTACTTCTTACTGGCTATTACATCAACTTAGAAGCTTCATCTGTGTTCTACTATGGTGCTTTTAGTGTCTACGCATACCGCAGCACGCGACATAGCTTTGCAGACGATAAGTACAACCGTTTCAGAGAGAAGCGCGGCCAATGTGACGATCTGGCTTTAAGTAGATTCCATAACAAATTACGAAAACGGACGGATTTCTCAGGTTTTTACTACATATGAACACTTTTCACATTCTCCCTTGCAACTCGGCTGCTAGTCCTCCTATCATGCAGAATCGTAAGGTCCTAGCTCATGTCCAAGTCACCAAAGCCAGCTAAAAAGTCAATAATCGATACCTAAACCTTGAATTGTACTACTTCTTACTGGCTATTACATCAACTTAGAAGCTTCATCTGTGTTCTACTATGGTGCTTTTAGTGTCTCCGCATACCGTACCATGCGACATAGCTTTGCAGACGATAAATGTAACCGTTTCAGACAGAAGGGCGGCCAATGTGACGATCTGGCTTTAAGTCGATTCGATAACAAATGACGAAAAGTAACGGATTTCTCACGTTTTTACTACATATGAACACTTTTCACATTCTCCCGTGCAACTCGGCTGCTAGTCGTCCTTTCATGCAGAATCTTAAGGTCTTACCTCATGTCCAAGGCACCAAAGCCAGCTAAAAAGTCAATAATCGATAACTAAAACTTGAATTGTACTACTTCTTACTGGCTATTACATCAACTAGGAAGCTTCGTCTGTGTTCTACTATGGTGCTTTTAGTGTCTCCGTATACCGCAGCACGCGACATAGCTTTGCAGACGATAAGTACAACCGTTTCAGAGAGAAGATCGGCCAATGTGACGATCTGTCTTTAAGTCGATTCGATAACAAATGACGAAAATGGACGGGTTCCTCAGGTTTTTACTACGTGTGAACACTTTTCACATTCTCCCGTGCAACTCGGCTGCTAGTCCTCCTTTCATGCAGAATCTTAAAGTCCTAGCTCATGTCCAAGGCACCAAAGCCAGCTAAAAAGTCAATAATCGATACTTAAAACTTGAATTGTACTAATTCTTACTGGCTATTACATCAACGTAGATGCTTCATCTGTGATCCACTATGGTGCTTTTAGTGTCTCCTCATACCGCAGCATGCGACATAGCTTTGCAGACGATAAATGTAACCGTTTCAGACAGAAGAGCGGCCAATGTGACGATCTGGCTTTAAGTCGATTCGATAACAAATGACGAAAACGGACGGATTTCTCAGGTTTTTACTACGTATGAACACTTTTCACATTCTCCCGCGCATCGCGGCTACTAGTCCTCCTTTCATGCAAAATCTTAAGTTCCTAGCAAATGTCCAAGGCACCAAAGAAGGGTAAAAAGTCAATAATCGAAACCTAAAACTTGAATTGTAATACTTCTCTCTGGCTATTACATCAACTTAGAAGCTTCATCTGTGTTCTACTATGGTGCTTTTAGTGTCTCCGCATACCACAGAACGCGACATAGCTTTGCAGACGATAAGTACAACCGTTTCAGATAGAAGAGCGGCCAATGTGACGATCTTGCTTCAAGTCGATTCGATAACAAATGACGAAAAGTAACGGATTTCTCAGGTTTCTACTACATATGAACACTTTTCACATTGTCCCATACAACTCGGCTGCTAGTCCTCCTTTCATGCCGAATCTTAAGGTCCTAGCTCATGTCCAAGGCACCAAAGCCAGCAAAAAAGTCAATAATCGATACGTAAATCTTGAATTGTACTACTTCTTACTGGCTATTACATCAACTTAGAAGCTTCATCTGTGTTCTACTATGGTGCTTTTAGTGTCTACGCATACCGCAGCACGCGACATAGCTTTGCAGACGATAAATACAACCGTTTCAGAGAGAAGCGCGGCCAATGTGACGATCTGGCTTTAAGTCGATTCCATAACAAATTACGAAAACGCACGGATTTCTCAGGTTTTTACTACATATGAACACTTTTCACATTCTCCCTAGCAACTCGGCTGCTAGTCCTCCTTTCATGCAGAATCGTAAGGTCCTAGCTCATGTCCAAGTCACCAAAGCCAGCTAAAAAGTCAATAATCGATACCTAAACCTTGAATTGTACTACTTCTTACTGGCTATTACATCAACTTAGAAGCTTCATCTGTGTTCTACTATGGTGCTTTTAGTGTCTCCGCATACCGTACCATGCGACATAGCTTTGCAGACGATAAATGTAACCGTTTCAGACAGAAGGGCGGCCAATGTGACGATCTGGCTTTAAGTCGATTCGATAACAAATGACGAAAAGTAACGGATTTCTCACGTTTTTACTACATATGAACACTTTTCACATTCTCCCGTGCAACTCGGCTGCTAGTCGTCCTTTCATGCAGAATCTTAAGGTCTTACCTCATGTCCAAGGCACCAAAGCCAGCTAAAAAGTCAATAATCGATAACTAAAACTTGAATTGTACTACTTCTTACTGGCTATTACATCAACTAGGAAGCTTCATCTGTGCTCTACTATGGTGCTTTTAGTGTCTCCGTATACCGCAGCACGCGACATAGCTTTGCAGACGATAAGTACAACCGTTTCAGAGAGAAGATCGGCCAATGTGACGATCTGTCTTTAAGTCGATTCGATAACAAATGACGAAAATGGACGGGTTCCTCAGGTTTTTACTACGTGTGAACACTTTTCACATTCTCCCGTGCAACTCGGCTGCTAGTCCTCCTTTCATGCAGAATCTTAAAGTCCTAGCTCATGTCCAAGGCACCAAAGCCAGCTAAAAAGTCAATAATCGATACTTAAAACTTGAATTGTACTAATTCTTACTGGCTATTACATCAACGTAGATGCTTCATCTGTGATCCACTATGGTGCTTTTAGTGTCTCCGCAAACCGCAGCATGCGACATAGCTTTGCAGACGATAAATGTAACCGTTTCAGACAGAAGAGCGGCCAATGTGACGATCTGGCTTTAAGTCGATTCGATAACAAATGACGAAAACGGACGGATTTCTCAGGTTTTTACTACGTATGAACACTTTTCACATTCTCCCGCGTTTCGCGGCTACTAGTCCTCCTTTCATGCAAAATCTTAAGTACCTAACTCATGTCCAAGGCACCAAAGCCAGCTAAAAAGTCAATAATCGATACCTAAAACTTGAATTGTACTACTTCTTACTGGCTATTACATCAACGTAGATGCTTCATCTGTGATCCACTATGGTGCTTTTAGTGTCTCCGCATACCGCAGCATGCGACATAGCTTTGCAGACGATAAATGTAACCGTTTCAGACAGAAGAGCGGCCAATGTGACGATCTGGCTTTAAGTCCATTCGATAACAAATGACGTAAACGGACGGATTTCTCAGGTTTTTACTACGTATGAACACTTTTCACAGTCTCCATCGCATCGCGGCTGCTAGTCCTCCTTTCATGCAAAATCTTAAGTTCCTAGCTCATGTCCAAAGCAACAAAGAAGGGTAAAAAGTCAATAATCGATTACTAAAATTTGAATTGTACTACTTCTTACTGGCCATTACATCAACTTAGAAGCTTCATCTGTGTTCTACTATGGTGCTTTTAGTGTCTCTTCATACCGCAGCATGCGACATAGCTTTGCAGACGATAAATGTAACCGTTTCAGACAGAAGAACGGCCAATGTGACGATCTGGCTTTAAGTCGATTCGATAACAAATGACGAAAACGGACGGATTTCACAGGTTTTTACTACGTATGAACACTTTTCACATTCTCCCGCGCATCGCGGCTACTAGTCCTCCTTTCATGCAAAATCTTAAGTTCCTTGCAAATGTCCAAGGCACCAAAGAAGGGTAAAAAGTCAATAATCGAAACCTAAAACTTGAATTGTAATACTTCTCTCTGGCTATTACATCAACTTAGAAGCTTCATCTTTGTTCTACTATTGTGCTTTTAGTGTCTCCACATACCGCAGCACGCGACATAGCTTTGCAGACGATAAATGTAACCGTTTCAGACAGAAGGGCGGCCAATGTGATGATCTGGCTTTAAGTCGATTCGATAACAAATGACGAAAAGTAACGGATTTCTCAGGTTTTTACTACATATGAACACTTTTCACATTCTCCCTTTCAACTCGGCTGCTAGTCCTCCTTTCGTGCAAAATGTTAAGGTCCTAGCTCATGTCCAAGGCACCAAAGCCAGTTAAAAAGTCAATAATCGATAACTAAAACTTGAATTGTACTACTTATTACTGGCTATTACATCAATTTAGAAGCTTCATCTGTTTTCTACAATGGTGCTATTAGTGTCTCCGCATACCGCAGCACGCGACATAGCTTTGCAGACGATCAGTACAACCGTTTCAGAGAGAAGAGCGGCCAATGTGACGATCTGGCTTTAAGTCGATTTGATAACAAATGAAGAAAAAGGACGGATTTCTTAGGTGTTTACTACATATGAACACTTTTCACATTCTGCCGTGCAATTCGGCTGCTATTCCTCGTTTCATGCAGAATCTTAAGGTCCTAGCTCATGTCCAAGGCACCAAAGCCAGCTAAAAAGTCAATAATCGATACCTAAAACTTGAATTTTACTACATCTTACTGGCTGTTACATCAACTTAGATGATTCATCTGTGATCCACTATGGTGCTTTTAGTGTCTCCGCATACCGCAGCATGCGACATAGCTTTGCAGAATATAAATGTAACCGTTTGAGACAGAAGAGCGGCCAATGTGACGACCTGCTTTAAGTCGATTCGATAACAAAGGACGAAAACTAACGGATTTTTCAGGTTTTTACTACATATGAACACTTTTCACATTCTCCCGTGCAACTCGGCTGCTACTCCTCCTTACATGCAGAGTCTTAAGGTCCTAGCTCATGTCCAAGGCACCAAAGAAGGGTAAAAAGTTAATAATCGATACCTAAAACTTGAATTGTACTACTTCTTACTGGCTTTTACATCAACTTAGGAGCTTCATCTGTGTTCTACTATGGTGCTTTTAGTGTCTCCGCATACCGCAGCACGCGACATAGCTTTGCAGACGATAAATGTAACCGTTTCAGAGAGAAAAGTGGCCAATGTGACCTTCTGGCTTCAAGTTGATTCGATAACAAATGACGAAAACGGACGGATTTCTCAGGTTTTTACTACATATGAACACTTTTCACATTCTCCCATTCAACTCGGCTGCTAGTCCTCCTTTCGTGCAGAATCTTAAGTACATAGCTCATGTCCAAGGCACCAAAGCCAGCTAAAAAGTCAATAATCGATAGCTAAAACTTGAATTGTACTACTTCTTACTGGCTATTACATCAACTTAGAAGCTTCATCTGTGTTCCACTATGGTGATTTTAGTGTCTTCGCATACCGCAGCACGCGACATAGCTTTGCAGACAATAAGTACAACCGTTTCAGAGAGAAGAGGGGCCAATGTGACGATCTGGCTATAAGTCGATTCGATAACAAATGACGAAAATGGACGGATATCTCAGGTTTTTACTACATATGAACACTTTTCACATACTCCCGTGCAACGCGGCTGCTAGTCCTCCTTTAATGCAGAATCTTAAGGTCCTAGCTCATGTCCAAGGCACCAAAGCCAGCTAAAAAGTCAATAATCGATACCTAAAACTTGAATTGTACTACTTCTTACTGGCTATTACATCAACTTAGAAGCTTCATCTGTGTTCTACTATGGTGCTTTTAGTGTCTCCGCATACCACAGAACGCGACATAGCTTTGCAGACGATAAGTACAACCGTTTCAGATAGAAGAGCGGCCAATGTGACGATTTTGCTTCAAGTCGATTCGATAACAAATGACGAAAACGGACGGATTTCTCAGGTTTTTACTACATATGAACACTTTTCACATTGTCCCATACAACTCGGCTGCTAGTCCTCCTTTCATGCCGAATCTTAAGGTCCTAGCTCATGTCCAAGGCACCAACGCCAGCAAAAAAGTCAATAATCGATACGTAAATCTTGAATTGTACTACTTCTTACTGGCTATTACATCAACTTAGAAGCTTCATCTGTGTTCTACTATGGTGCTTTTAGTGTCTACGCATACCGCAGCACGCGACATAGCTTTGCAGACGATAAGTACAACCGTTTCAGAGAGAAGCGCGGCCAATGTGACGATCTGGCTTTAAGTCGATTCCATAACAAATTACGAAAACGGACGGATTTCTCAGGTTTTTACTACATATGAACACTTTTCACATTCTCCCTTGTAACTCGGCTGCTAGTCCTCCTTTCATGCAGAATCGTAAGGTCCTAGCTCATGTCCAAGTCACCAAAGCCAGCTAAACAGTCAATAATCGATACCTAAACCTTGAATTGTACTACTTCTTACTGGCTATTACATCAACATAGAAGCTTCATCTGTGTTCTACTATGGTGCTTTTAGTGTCTCCGCATACCGTACCATGCGACATAGCTTTGCAGACGATAAATGTAACCGTTTCAGACAGAAGGGCGGCCAATGTGACGATCTGGCTTTAAGTCGATTCGATAACAAATGACGAAAAGTAACGGATTTCTCACGTTTTTACTACATATGAACACTTTTCACATTCTCCCGTGCAACTCGGCTGCTAGTCGTCCTTTCATGCAGAATCTTAAGGTCTTACCTCATGTCCAAGGCACCAAAGCCAGCTAAAAAGTCAATAATCGATACCTAAAACTTGAATTGTACTACTTCTTACTGGCTATTACATCAACTTAGAAGCTTCATCTGTGTTCTACTATGGTGCTTTTAGTGTCTCCGCATACCACAGAACGCGACATAGCTTTGCAGACGATAAGTACAACCGTTTCAGATAGAAGAGCGGCCAATGTGACGATCTTGCTTCAAGTCGATTCGATAACAAATGACGAAAACGGACGGATTTCTCAGGTTTTTACTACATATGAACACTTTTCACATTGTCCCATACAACTCGGCTGCTAGTCCTCCTTTCATGCCGAATCTTAAGGTCCTAGCTCATGTCCAAGGCACCAAAGCCAGCAAAAAAGTCAATAATCGATACGTAAATCTTGAATTGTACTACTTCTTACTGGCTATTACATCAACTTAGAAGCTTCATCTGTGTTCTACTATGGTGCTTTTAGTGTCTACGCATACCGCAGCACGCGACATAGCTTTGCAGACGATAAGTACAACCGTTTCAGAGAGAAGCGCGGCCAATGTGACGATCTGGCTTTAAGTCGATTCCATAACAAATTACGAAAACGGACGGATTTCTCAGGTTTTTACTACATATGAACACTTTTCACATTCTCCCTTGCAACTCGGCTGCTAGTCCTCCTATCATGCAGAATCGTAAGGTCCTAGCTCATGTCCAAGTCACCAAAGCCAGCTAAAAAGTCAATAATCGATACCTAAACCTTGAATTGTACTACTTCTTACTGGCTATTACATCAACTTAGAAGCTTCATCTGTGTTCTACTATGGTGCTTTTAGTGTCTCCGCATACCGTACCATGCGACATAGCTTTGCAGACGATAAATGTAACCGTTTCAGACAGAAGGGCGGCCAATGTGACGATCTGGCTTTAAGTCGATTCGATAACAAATGACGAAAAGTAACGGATTTCTCACGTTTTTACTACATATGAACACTTTTCACATTCTCCCGTGCAACTCGGCTGCTAGTCGTCCTTTCATGCAGAATCTTAAGGTCTTACCTCATGTCCAAGGCACCAAAGCCAGCTAAAAAGTCAATAATCGATAACTAAAACTTGAATTGTACTACTTCTTACTGGCTATTACATCAACTAGGAAGCTTCGTCTGTGTTCTACTATGGTGCTTTTAGTGTCTCCGTATACCGCAGCACGCGACATAGCTTTGCAGACGATAAGTACAACCGTTTCAGAGAGAAGATCGGCCAATGTGACGATCTGTCTTTAAGTCGATTCGATAACAAATGACGAAAATGGACGGGTTCCTCAGGTTTTTACTACGTGTGAACACTTTTCCCATTCTCCCGTGCAACTCGGCTGCTAGTCCTCCTTTCATGCAGAATCTTAAAGTCCTAGCTCATGTCCAAGGCACCAAAGCCAGCTAAAAAGTCAATAATCGATACTTAAAACTTGAATTGTACTAATTCTTACTGGCTATTACATCAACGTAGATGCTTCATCTGTGATCCACTATGGTGCTTTTAGTGTCTCCGCATACCGCAGCATGCGACATAGCTTTGCAGACGATAAATGTAACCGTTTCAGACAGAAGAGCGGCCAATGTGACGATCTGGCTTTAAGTCGATTCGATAACAAATGACGAAAACGGACGGATTTCTCAGGTTTTTACTACGTATGAACACTTTTCACATTCTCCCGCGTTTCGCGGCTACTAGTCCTCCTTTCATGCAAAATCTTAAGTACCTAACTCATGTCCAAGGCACCAAAGCCAGCTAAAAAGTCAATAATCGATACCTAAAACTTGAATTGTACTACTTCTTACTGGCTATTACATCAACGTAGATGCTTCATCTGTGATCCACTATGGTGCTTTTAGTGTCTCCGCATACCGCAGCATGCGACATAGCTTTGCAGACGATAAATGTAACCGTTTCAGACAGAAGAGCGGCCAATGTGACGATCTGGCTTTAAGTCCATTCGATAACAAATGACGTAAACGGACGGATTTCTCAGGTTTTTACTACGTATGAACACTTTTCACAGTCTCCATCGCATCGCGGCTGCTAGTCCTCCTTTCATGCAAAATCTTAAGTTCCTAGCTCATGTCCAAAGCAACAAAGAAGGGTAAAAAGTCAATAATCGATTACTAAAATTTGAATTGTACTACTTCTTACTGGCCATTACATCAACTTAGAAGCTTCATCTGTGTTCTACTATGGTGCTTTTAGTGTCTCTTCATACCGCAGCATGCGACATAGCTTTGCAGACGATAAATGTAACCGTTTCAGACAGAAGAACGGCCAATGTGACGATCTGGCTTTAAGTCGATTCGATAACAAATGACGAAAACGGACGGATTTCACAGGTTTTTACTACGTATGAACACTTTTCACATTCTCCCGCGCATCGCGGCTACTAGTCCTCCTTTCATGCAAAATCTTAAGTTCCTAGCAAATGTCCAAGGCACCAAAGAAGGGTAAAAAGTCAATAATCGAAACCTAAAACTTGAATTGTAATACTTCTCTCTGGCTATTACATCAACTTAGAAGCTTCATCTTTGTTCTACTATTGTGCTTTTAGTGTCTCCACATACCGCAGCACGCGACATAGCTTTGCAGACGATAAATGTAACCGTTTCAGACAGAAGGGCGGCCAATGTGACGATCTGGCTTTAAGTCGATTCGATAACAAATGACGAAAAGTAACGGATTTCTCAGGTTTTTACTACATATGAACACTTTTCACATTCTCCCTTTCAACTCGGCTGCTAGTCCTCCTTTCGTGCAAAATGTTAAGGTCCTAGCTCATGTCCAAGGCACCAAAGCCAGTTAAAAAGTCAATAATCGATAACTAAAACTTGAATTGTACTACTTATTACTGGCTATTACATCAATTTAGAAGCTTCATCTGTTTTCTACAATGGTGCTTTTAGTGTCTCCGCATACCGCAGCACGCGACATAGCTTTGCAGACGATCAGTACAACCGTTTCAGAGAGAAGAGCGGCCAATGTGACGATCTGGCTTTAAGTCGATTTGATAACAAATGACGAAAACGGACGGATTTCTTAGGTGTTTACTACATATGAACACTTTTCACATTCTGCCGTGCAATTCGGCTGCTATTCCTCGTTTCATGCAGAATCTTAAGGTCCTAGCTCATGTCCAAGGCACCAAAGCCAGCTAAAAAGTCAATAATCGATACCTAAAACTTGAATTTTACTACATCTTACTGGCTGTTACATCAACTTAGATGATTCATCTGTGATCCACTATGGTGCTTTTAGTGTCTCCGCATACCGCAGCATGCGACATAGCTTTGCAGAATATAAATGTAACCGTTTGAGACAGAAGAGCGGCCAATGTGACGACCTGCTTTAAGTCGATTCGATAACAAAGGACGAAAACTAACGGATTTTTCAGGTTTTTACTACATATGAACACTTTTCACATTCTCCCGTGCAACTCGGCTGCTACTCCTCCTTACATGCAGAGTCTTAAGGTCCTAGCTCATGTCCAAGGCACCAAAGAAGGGTAAAAAGTTAATAATCGATACCTAAAACTTGAATTGTACTACTTCTTACTGGCTTTTACATCAACTTAGGAGCTTCATCTGTGTTCTACTATGGTGCTTTTAGTGTCTGCGCATACCGCAGCACGCGACATAGCTTTGCAGACGATAAATGTAACCGTTTCAGAGAGAAAAGTGGCCAATGTGACCTTCTGGCTTCAAGTTGATTCGATAACAAATGACGAAAACGGACGGATTTCTCAGGTTTTTACTACATATGAACACTTTTCACATTCTCCCATTCAACTCGGCTGCTAGTCCTCCTTTCGTGCAGAATCTTAAGTACATAGCTCATGTCCATGGCACCAAAGCCAGCTAAAAAGTCAATAATCGATAGCTAAAACTTGAATTGTACTACTTCTTACTGGCTATTACATCAACTTAGAAGCTTCATCTGTGTTCCACTATGGTGATTTTAGTGTCTTCGCATACCGCAGCACGCGACATAGCTTTGCAGACAATAAGTACAACCGTTTCAGAGAGAAGAGGGGCCAATGTGACGATCTGGCTATAAGTCGATTCGATAACAAATGACGAAAATGGACGGATATCTCAGGTTTTTACTACATATGAACACTTTTCACATACTCCCGTGCAACTCGGCTGCTAGTCCTCCTTTCATGCAGAATCTTAAGGTCCTAGCTCATGTCCAAGGCACCAAAGCCAGCTAAAAAGTCAATAATCGATACCTAAAACTTGAATTGTACTACTTCTTACTGGCTATTACATCAACTTAGAAGCTTCATCTGTGTTCTACTATGGTGCTTTTAGTGTCTCCGCATACCACAGAACGCGACATAGCTTTGCAGACGATAAGTACAACCGTTTCAGATAGAAGAGCGGCCAATGTGACGATCTTGCTTCAAGTCGATTCGATAACAAATGACGAAAACGGACGGATTTCTCAGGTTTTTACTACATATGAACACTTTTCACATTGTCCCATACAACTCGGCTGCTAGTCCTCCTTTCATGCCGAATCTTAAGGTCCTAGCTCATGTCCAAGGCACCAAAGCCAGCAAAAAAGTCAATAATCGATACGTAAATCTTGAATTGTACTACTTCTTACTGGCTATTACATCAACTTAGAAGCTTCATCTGTGTTCTACTATGGTGCTTTTAGTGTCTACGCATACCGCAGCACGCGACATAGCTTTGCAGACGATAAGTACAACCGTTTCAGAGAGAAGCGCGGCCAATGTGACGATCTGGCTTTAAGTCGATTCCATAACAAATTACGAAAACGGACGGATTTCTCAGGTTTTTACTACATATGAACACTTTTCACATTCTCCCTTGCAACTCGGCTGCTAGTCCTCCTTTCATGCAGAATCGTAAGGTCCTAGCTCATGTCCAAGTCACCAAAGCCAGCTAAAAAGTCAATAATCGATACCTAAACCTTGAATTGTACTACTTCTTACTATCTATTACATCAACATAGAAGCTTCATCTGTGTTCTACTATGGTGCTTTTAGTGTCTCCGCATACCGTACCATGCGACATAGCTTTGCAGACGATAAATGTAACCGTTTCAGACAGAAGGGCGGCAAATGTGACGACCTGGCTTTAAGTCGATTCGATAACAAATGACGAAAAGTAACGGATTTCTCACGTTTTTACTACATATGAACACTTTTCACATTCTCCCGTGCAACTCGGCTGCTAGTCGTCCTTTCATGCAGAATCTTAAGGTCTTACCTCATGTCCAAGGCACCAAAGCCAGCTAAAAAGTCAATAATCGATAACTAAAACTTGAATTGTACTACTTCTTACTGGCTATTACATCAACTAGAAAGCTTCGTCTGTGTTCTACTATGGTGCTTTTAGTGTCTCCGTATACCGCAGCACGCGACATAGCTTTGCAGACGATAAGTACAACCGTTTCAGAGAGAAGATCGGCCAATGTGACGATCTGTCTTTAAGTCGATTCGATAACAAATGACGAAAATGGACGGGTTCCTCAGGTTTTTACTACGTGTGAACACTTTTCACATTCTCCCGTGCAACTCGGCTGCTAGTCCTCCTTTCATGCAGAATCTTAAAGTCCTAGCTCATGTCCAAGGCACCAAAGCCAGCTAAAAAGTCAATAATCGATACTTAAAACTTGAATTGTACTAATTCTTACTGGCTATTACATCAACGTAGATGCTTCATCTGTGATCCACTATGGTGCTTTTAGTGTCTCCGCATACCGCAGCATGCGACATAGCTTTGCAGACGATAAATGTAACCGTTTCAGACAGAAGAGCGGCCAATGTGACGATCTGGCTTTAAGTCGATTCGATAACAAATGACGAAAACGGACGGATTTCTCAGGTTTTTACTACGTATGAACACTTTTCACATTCTCCCGCGCATCGCGGCTACTAGTCCTCCTTTCATGCAAAATCTTAAGTTCCTAGCAAATGTCCAAGGCACCAAAGATGGGTAAAAAGTCAATAATCGAAACCTAAAACTTGAATTGTAATACTTCTCTCTGGCTATTACATCAACTTAGAAGCTTCATCTGTGTTCTACTATGGTGCTTTTAGTGTCTCCGCATACCACAGAACGCGACATAGCTTTGCAGACGATAAGTACAACCGTTTCAGATAGAAGAGCGGCCAATGTGACGATCTTGCTTCAAGTCGATTCGATAACAAATGACGAAAAGTAACGGATTTCTCAGGTTTCTACTACATATGAACACTTTTCACATTGTCCCATACAACTCGGCTGCTAGTCCTCCTTTCATGCCGAATCTTAAGGTCCTAGCTCATGTCCAAGGCACCAAAGCCAGCAAAAAAGTCAATAATCGATACGTAAATCTTGAATTGTACTACTTCTTACTGGCTATTACATCAACTTAGAAGCTTCATCTGTGTTCTACTATGGTGCTTTTAGTGTCTACGCATACCGCAGCACGCGACATAGCTTTGCAGACGATAAGTACAACCGTTTCAGAGAGAAGCGCGGCCAATGTGACGATCTGGCTTTAAGTCGATTCCATAACAAATTACGAAAACGGACGGATTTCTCAGGTTTTTACTACATATGAACACTTTTCACATTCTCCCTAGCAACTCGGCTGCTAGTCCTCCTTTCATGCAGAATCGTAAGGTCCTAGCTCATGTCCAAGTCACCAAAGCCAGCTAAAAAGTCAATAATCGATACCTAAACCTTGAATTGTACTACTTCTTACTGGCTATTACATCAACTTAGAAGCTTCATCTGTGTTCTACTATGGTGCTTTTAGTGTCTCCGCATACCGTACCATGCGACATAGCTTTGCAGACGATAAATGTAACCGTTTCAGACAGAAGGGCGGCCAATGTGACGATCTGGCTTTAAGTCGATTCGATAACAAATGACGAAAAGTAACGGATTTCTCACGTTTTTACTACATATGAACACTTTTCACATTCTCCCGTGCAACTCGGCTGCTAGTCGTCCTTTCATGCAGAATCTTAAGGTCTTACCTCATGTCCAAGGCACCAAAGCCAGCTAAAAAGTCAATAATCGATAACTAAAACTTGAATTGTACTACTTCTTACTGGCTATTACATCAACTAGGAAGCTTCGTCTGTGTTCTACTATGGTGCTTTTAGTGTCTCCGTATACCGCAGCACGCGACATAGCTTTGCAGACGATAAGTACAACCGTTTCAGAGAGAAGATCGGCCAATGTGACGATCTGTCTTTAAGTCGATTCGATAACAAATGACGAAAATGGACGGGTTCCTCAGGTTTTTACTACGTGTGAACACTTTTCACATTCTCCCGTGCAACTCGGCTGCTAGTCCTCCTTTCATGCAGAATCTTAAAGTCCTAGCTCATGTCCAAGGCACCAAAGCCAGCTAAAAAGTCAATAATCGATACTTAAAACTTGAATTGTACTAATTCTTACTGGCTATTACATCAACGTAGATGCTTCATCTGTGATCCACTATGGTGCTTTTAGTGTCTCCGCATACCGCAGCATGCGACATAGCTTTGCAGACGATAAATGTAACCGTTTCAGACAGAAGAGCGGCGAATGTGACGATCTGGCTTTAAGTCGATTCGATAACAAATGACGAAAACGGACGGATTTCTCAGGTTTTTACTACGTATGAACACTTTTCACATTCTCCCGCGTTTCGCGGCTACTAGTCCTCCTTTCATGCAAAATCTTAAGTACCTAACTCATGTCCAAGGCACCAAAGCCAGCTAAAAAGTCAATAATCGATACCTAAAACTTGAATTGTACTACTTCTTACTGGCTATTACATCAACGTAGATGCTTCATCTGTGATCCACTATGGTGCTTTTAGTGTCTCCGCATACCGCAGCATGCGACATAGCTTTGCAGACGATAAATGTAACCGTTTCAGACAGAAGAGCGGCCAATGTGACGATATGGCTTTAAGTCCATTCGATAACAAATGACGTAAACGGACGGATTTCTCAGGTTTTTACTACGTATGAACACTTTTCACAGTCTCCATCGCATCGCGGCTGCTAGTCCTCCTTTCATGCAAAATCTTAAGTTCCTAGCTCATGTCCAAAGCAACAAAGAAGGGTAAAAAGTCAATAATCGATTACTAAAATTTGAATTGTACTACTTCTTACTGGCCATTACATCAACTTAGAAGCTTCATCTGTGTTCTACTATGGTGCTTTTAGTGTCTCTTCATACCGCAGCATGCGACATAGCTTTGCAGACGATAAATGTAACCGTTTCAGACAGAAGAACGGCCAATGTGACGATCTGGCTTTAAGTCGATTCGATAACAAATGACGAAAACGGACGGATTTCACAGGTTTTTACTACGTATGAACACTTTTCACATTCTCCCGCGCATCGCGGCTACTAGTCCTCCTTTCATGCAAAATCTTAAGTTCCTAGCAAATGTCCAAGGCACCAAAGAAGGGTAAAAAGTCAATAATCGAAACCTAAAACTTGAATTGTAATACTTCTCTCTGGCTATTACATCAACTTAGAAGCTTCATCTTTGTTCTACTATTGTGCTTTTAGTGTCTCCACATACCGCAGCACGCGACATAGCTTTGCAGACGATAAATGTAACCGTTTCAGACAGAAGGGCGGCCAATGTGACGATCTGGCTTTAAGTCGATTCGATAACAAATGACGAAAAGTAACGGATTTCTCAGGTTTTTACTACATATGAACACTTTTCACATTCTCCCTTTCAACTCGGCTGCTAGTCCTCCTTTCGTGCACAATGTTAAGGTCCTAGCTCATGTCCAAGGCACCAAAGCCAGTTAAAAAGTCAATAATCGATAACTAAAACTTGAATTGTACTACTTATTACTGGCTATTACATCAATTTAGAAGCTTCATCTGTTTTCTACAATGGTGCTTTTAGTGTCTCCGCATACCGCAGCACGCGACATAGCTTTGCAGACGATCAGTACAACCGTTTCAGAGAGAAGAGCGGCCAATGTGACGATCTGGCTTTAAGTCGATTTGATAACAAATGAAGAAAAAGGACGGATTTCTTAGGTGTTTACTACATATGAACACTTTTCACATTCTGCCGTGCAATTCGGCTGCTATTCCTCGTTTCATGCAGAATCTTAAGGTCCTAGCTCATGTCCAAGGCACCAAAGCCAGCTAAAAAGTCAATAATCGATACCTAAAACTTGAATTTTACTACATCTTACTGGCTGTTACATCAACTTAGATGATTCATCTGTGATCCACTATGGTGCTTTTAGTGTCTCCGCATACCGCAGCATGCGACATAGCTTTGCAGAATATAAATGTAACCGTTTGAGACAGAAGAGCGGCCAATGTGACGACCTGCTTTAAGTCGATTCGATAACAAAGGACGAAAACTAACGGATTTTTCAGGTTTTTACTACATATGAACACTTTTCACATTCTCCCGTGCAACTCGGCTGCTACTCCTCCTTACATGCAGAGTCTTAAGGTCCTAGCTCATGTCCAAGGCACCAAAGAAGGGTAAAAAGTTAATAATCGATACCTAAAACTTGAATTGTACTACTTCTTACTGGCTTTTACATCAACTTAGGAGCTTCATCTGTGTTCTACTATGGTGCTTTTAGTGTCTCCGCATACCGCAGCACGCGACATAGCTTTGCAGACGATAAATGTAACCGTTTCAGAGAGAAAAGTGGCCAATGTGACCTTCTGGCTTCAAGTTGATTCGATAACAAATGACGAAAACGGACGGATTTCTCAGGTTTTTACTACATATGAACACTTTTCACATTCTCCCATTCAACTCGGCTGCTAGTCCTCCTTTCGTGCAGAATCTTAAGTACATAGCTCATGTCCAAGGCACCAAAGCCAGCTAAAAAGTCAATAATCGATAGCTAAAACTTGAATTGTACTACTTCTTACTGGCTATTACATCAACTTAGAAGCTTCATCTGTGTTCCACTATGGTGCTTTTAGTGTCTTCGCATACCGCAGCACGCGACATAGCTTTGCAGACAATAAGTACAACCGTTTCAGAGAGAAGAGGGGCCAATGTGACGATCTGGCTATAAGTCGATTCGATAACAAATGACGAAAATGGACGGATATCTCAGGTTTTTACTACATATGAACACTTTTCACATACTCCCGTGCAACGCGGCTGCTAGTCCTCCTTTCATGCAGAATCGTAAGGTCCTAGCTCATGTCCAAGGCACCAAAGCCAGCTAAAAAGTCAATAATCGATACCTAAAACTTGAATTGTACTACTTCTTACTGGCTATTACATCAACTTAGAAGCTTCATCTGTGTTCTACTATGGTGCTTTTAGTGTCTCCGCATACCACAGAACGCGACATAGCTTTGCAGACGATAAGTACAACCGTTTCAGATAGAAGAGCGGCCAATGTGACGATCTTGCTTCAAGTCGATTCGATAACAAATGACGAAAACGGACGGATTTCTCAGGTTTTTACTACATATGAACACTTTTCACATTGTCCCATACAACTCGGCTGCTAGTCCTCCTTTCATGCCGAATCTTAAGGTCCTAGCTCATGTCCAAGGCACCAAAGCCAGCAAAAAAGTCAATAATCGATAAGTAAATCTTGAATTGTACTACTTCTTACTGGCTATTACATCAACTTAGAAGCTTCATCTGTGTTCTACTATGGTGCTTTTAGTGTGTACGCATACCGCAGCACGCGACATAGCTTTGCAGACGATAAGTACAACCGTTTCAGAGAGAAGCGCGGCCAATGTGACGATCTGGCTTTAAGTCGATTCCATAACAAATTACGAAAACGGACGGATTTCTCAGGTTTTTACTACATATGAACACTTTTCACATTCTCCCTTGTAACTCGGCTGCTAGTCCTCCTTTCATGCAGAATCGTAAGGTCCTAGCTCATGTCCAAGTCACCAAAGCCAGCTAAAAAGTCAATAATCGATACCTAAACCTTGAATTGTACTACTTCTTACTGGCTATTACATCAACATAGAAGCTTCATCTGTGTTCTACTATGGTGCTTTTAGTGTCTCCGCATACCGTACCATGCGACATAGCTTTGCAGACGATAAATGTAACCGTTTCAGACAGAAGGGCGGCCAATGTGACGATCTGGCTTTAAGTCGATTCGATAACAAATGACGAAAAGTAACGGATTTCTCACGTTTTTACTACATATGAACACTTTTCACATTCTCCCGTGCAACTCGGCTGCTAGTCGTCCTTTCATGCAGAATCTTAAGGTCTTACCTCATGTCCAAGGCACCAAAGCCAGCTAAAAAGTCAATAATCGATAACTAAAACTTGAATTGTACTACTTCTTACTGGCTATTACATCAACTAGAAAGCTTCGTCTGTGTTCTACTATGGTGCTTTTAGTGTCTCCGTATACCGCAGCACGCGACATAGCTTTGCAGACGATAAGTACAACCGTTTCAGAGAGAAGATCGGCCAATGTGACGATCTGTCTTTAAGTCGATTCGATAACAAATGACGAAAATGGACGGGTTCCTCAGGTTTTTACTACGTGTGAACACTTTTCACATTCTCCCGTGCAACTCGGCTGCTAGTCCTCCTTTCATGCAGAATCTTAAAGTCCTAGCTCATGTCCAAGGCACCAAAGCCAGCTAAAAAGTCAATAATCGATACTTAAAACTTGAATTGTACTAATTCTTACTGGCTATTACATCAACGTAGATGCTTCATCTGTGATCCACTATGGTGCTTTTAAAGTCTCCGCATACCGCAGCATGCGACATAGCTTTGCAGACGATAAATGTAACCGTTTCAGACAGAAGAGCGGCCAATGTGACGATCTGGCTTTAAGTCGATTCGATAACAAATGACGAAAACGGACGGATTTCTCAGGTTTTTACTACGTATGAACACTTTTCACATTCTCCCGCGCATCGCGGCTACTAGTCCTCCTTTCATGCAAAATCTTAAGTTCCTAGCAAATGTCCAAGGCACCAAAGAAGGGTAAAAAGTCAATAATCGAAACCTAAAACTTGAATTGTAATACTTCTCTCTGGCTATTACATCAACTTAGAAGCTTCATCTTTGTTCTACTATTGTGCTTTTAGTGTCTCCACATACCGCAGCACGCGACATAGCTTTGCAGACGATAAATGTAACCGTTTCAGACAGAAGGGCGGCCAATGTGACGATCTGGCTTTAAGTCGATTCGATAACAAATGACGAAAAGTAACGGATTTCTCAGGTTTTTACTACATATTAACACTTTTCACATTCTCCCTTTCAACTCGGCTGCTAGTCCTCCTTTCGTGCAAAATATTAAGGTCCTAGCTCATGTCCAAGGCACCAAAGCCAGTTAAAAAGTCAATAATCGATAACTAAAACTTGAATTGTACTACTTATTACTGGCTATTACATCAATTTAGAAGCTTCATCTGTTTTCTACAATGGTGCTTTTAGTGTCTCCGCATACCGCAGCACGCGACATAGCTTTGCAGACGATCAGTACAACCGTTTCAGAGAGAAGAGCGGCCAATGTGACGATCTGGCTTTAAGTCGATTTGATAACAAATGACGAAAACGGACGGATTTCTTAGGTGTTTACTACATATGAACACTTTTCACATTCTGCCGTGCAATTCGGCTGCTATTCCTCGTTTCATGCAGAATCTTAAGGTCCTAGCTCATGTCCAAGGCATCAAAGCCAGCTAAAAAGTCAATAATCGATACCTAAAACTTGAATTTTACTACATCTTACTGGCTGTTACATCAACTTAGATGATTCATCTGTGATCCACTATGGTGCTTTTAGTGTCTCCGCATACCGCAGCATGCGACATAGCTTTGCAGAATATAAATGTAACCGTTTGAGACAGAAGAGCGGCCAATGTGACGACCTGCTTTAAGTCGATTCGATAACAAAGGACGAAAACTAACGGATTTTTCAGGTTTTTACTACATATGAACACTTTTCACATTCTCCCGTGCAACTCGGCTGCTACTCCTCCTTACATGCAGAGTCTTAAGATCCTAGCTCATGTCCAAGGCACCAAAGAAGGGTAAAAAGTTAATAATCGATACCTAAAACTTGAATTGTACTACTTCTTACTGGCTTTTACATCAACTTAGGAGCTTCATCTGTGTTCTACTATGGTGCGTTTAGTGTCTCCGCATACCGCAGCACGCGACATAGCTTTGCAGACGATAAATGTAACCGTTTCAGAGAGAAAAGTGGCCAATGTGACCTTCTGGCTTCAAGTTGATTCGATAACAAATGACGAAAACGGACGGATTTCTCAGGTTTTTACTACATATGAACACTTTTCACATTCTCCCATTCAACTCGGCTGCTAGTCCTCCTTTCGTGCAGAATCTTAAGGACATAGCTCATGTCCAAGGCACCAAAGCCAGCTAAAAAGTCAATAATCGATAGCTAAAACTTGAATTGTACTACTTCTTACTGGCTATTACATCAACTTAGAAGCTTCATCTGTGTTCCACTATGGTGATTTTAGTGTCTTCGCATACCGCAGCACGCGACATAGCTTTGCAGACGATAAGTACAACCGTTTCAGATAGAAGAGCGGCCAATGTGACGATCTTGCTTCAAGTCGATTCGATAACAAATGACGAAAACGGACGGATTTCTCAGGTTTTTACTACATATGAACACTTTTCACATTGTCCCATACAGCTCGGCTGCTAGTCCTCCTTTCATGCAGAATCTTAAGGTCCTAGCTCATGTCCAAGGCATCAAAGCCAGCAAAAAAGTTAACATTCGATACGTAAATCTTGAATTGTACTACTTCTTACTGGCTATTACATCAACTTAGAAGCTTCACCTGTGTTCTACTATGGTGCTTTTAGTGTCTACGCATACCGCAGCACGCGACATAGCTTTGCAGACGATAAGTACAACCGTTTCAGAGAGAAGCGCGGCCAATGTGACGATCTGGCTTTAAGTCGATTCCATAACAAATTACGAAAACGGACGGATTTCTCAGGTTTTTACTACAAATGAACACTTTTCACATTCTTCCTTGCAACTCGGCTGCTAGTCCTCCTTTCATGCAGAATCGTAAGGTCCTAGCTCGTGTCCAAGTCACCAAAGCCAGCTAAAAAGTCAATAATCGATACCTAAACCTTGAATTGTACTATTTCTTACTGGCTATTACATCAACTTAGAAGCTTCATCTGTGTTCTACTATGGTGCTTTTAGTGTCTCCGCATACCGCACCATGCGACATAGCTTTGCAGACGATAAATGTAACCGTTTCAGACAGAAGGGCGGCCAATGTGACGATCTGGCTTTAAGTCGATTCGATAACAAATGACGAAAAGTAACGGATTTCTCACGTTTTTACCACATATGAACAGTTTTCACATTCTCCCGTGCAACTCGGCTGCTAGTCGTCCTTTCATGCAGAATCTTAAGGTCTTACCTCATGTCCAAGGCACCAAAGCCAGCTAAAAAGTCAATAATCGATAACTAAAACTTGAATTGTACTACTTCTTACTGGCTATTACATCAACTAGGAAGCTTCGTCTGTGTTCTACTATGGTGCTATTAGTGTCTCCGTATACCGCAGCACGCGACATAGCTTTGCAGACGATAAGTACAACCGTTTCAGAGAGAAGATCGGCCAATGTGACGATCTGTCTTTAAGTCTATTCGATAACAAATGACGAAAATGGACGGGTTCCTCAGGTTTTTACTACGTGTGAACACTTTTCACATTCTCCCGTGCTACTCGGCTGCTAGTCCTCCTTTCATGCAGAATCTTAAGGTCCTAGCTCATGTCCAAGGCACCAAAGCCAGCTAAAAAGTCAATAATCGATACTTAAAACTTGAATTGTACTACTTCTTACTGGCTATTACATCAACGTAGATGCTTCATCTTTGATCCACTATGGTGCTTTTAGTGTCTCCGCATACCGCAGCACGCGACATAGCTTTGCAGACGATAAGTACAACCGTTTCAGAGAGAAGAGTGGCCTATGTGACGATCTGGCTTTATGTCGATTCGTTAACAAATGACGAAAACCGACGGATTTCTCAGGTTTTTACTACAGATGAACACTTTTCACATTCTCCCGAGCTACTCGGCTGCTAGTCCTCCTTTCATGCAAAATGTTACGGTCCTAGCTCATGTCAAAGGCACCAAAGGCAGTTAAAAAGTCAATAATCGGTAACTAAAACTTGAATTGTTCTACTTCTTACTGGCTATTACATCAACTCAGAAGCTTCATCTGTGTTCTACTATGGTGCTTTTATGTCTCCACATACCGCAGCACGTGACATAGCTTTGCAGACGATAAGTACATCCGTTTCAGAGAGAAGAGCGGCCAATGTGTCGATCTGGCTTTAAGTCGATTCGATAACAAATGACGCAAACGGACGGATTTCTCAGGTTTTTACTACATATGAACACTTTTCACATTCTCCCGTGCAACTCGGCTGCTAGTCCTCCTTTCATGCAGAATCTTAAGGTCCTAGCTCATGTCCAAGGCACCAAAGCCAGTTAAAAAGTCAATAATCGATAACTAAGACTTGAATTGTACTACTTCTTACTGGCTATTACAACAACTTACAAGCTTCATCTGTGTTCTACTAAAGGGACGGATTTCTCAGGTTTTTACTACAAATGAACACTTTTCACATTCTCCCGTGCAACTCGGCTGCTAGTCCTCCTTTCATGCAAAATGTTAAGGTCCTAGCTCATGTCCAAGGCACCAAAGCTAGTTAAAAAGTCAATAATCGATAACTAAAACTTGAATTCTACTACATCT
The DNA here is from genome assembly GCF_023897955.1 of Schistocerca gregaria. Lineage (NCBI taxonomy): Eukaryota > Metazoa > Arthropoda > Insecta > Orthoptera > Acrididae > Schistocerca > Schistocerca gregaria. Next base: position 133,173,576 of record NC_064930.1, on the reverse strand, counting down.
TAATGGCTATTACATCAACTTAGAAGCTTCATCTGTGTTCTACTATGGTGCTTTTAGTGTCTCCGCATACCGCAGCACGCGACGTAGCATTGCAGACGATAAGTACAACCGTTTCAGGGAGAAGAGCGGCCAATGTGACGATCTTGCTTTAAGTAGATTCGATAACAAATGACGAAAACGGACGGATTTCTCAGGTTTTTACTACGTATGAACACTTTTCACTTTCTCCCGTGCAACTCGGCTGCTAGTCCTCCTTTCATGCTGAATCTTAAGGTCCTAGCTCATGTCCAAGGTCCCAAAGAAGGGTAAAAAGTCAATAATCGATAACAAAAACTTGAATTGTACTACTTCTTACTGGCTTTTTACATCAACTTAGGAGCTTCATCTGTGTTCTAATATGGTGCTGTTAGTGTCTCCACATACCGCAGCACGCGACATAGCTTTGCAGACGATAAATGTAACCGTTACAGAGAGAAAAGTGGCCAATGTGACGATCTGGCTTTAAGTCGATTCTATAACAAATGACGAAAATGGACGGATTTCTCAGGCTTTCACTACGAATGAACACTTTTCACATTCTCCCGTGCTACTCGGCTGCTAGTCCTCCTTTCATGCAAAATGTTACGGTCCTAGCTCATGTCCAAGGCACCGAAGGCAGTTAACAAGTCAATAATCGATAACTAAAACTTGAATTGTACTACGTCTTACTGGCTATTACATCAACTTAGAAGCTTCATCTGTGTTCTACTATGGTGCTTTTAGTGTCTGCGCATACCGCAGCACGCGACATAGCTTTGCAGGCGAAAAATGTAACCGTTTCAGACAGAAGAGCGGCCAATGTGACGATCTTGCTTTAAGTCGATTCGATAACAAATGACGAAAACGGACGGATTTCTTAGGTTTTTACTACATATGAACACTTTTCACATTCTCCCGTGCAACGCGGCAGCTAGTCCTCCTTTCATGCAAAATCATAAGTTCCTAGCTCATGTCTAGGCACCAAAGAAGGGTAAAAAGTCAATAATCGATACCTAAAACTTGAATTGTACTAATTCTTACTGGCTATTACATCAACTTAGAAGCTTCATCTGTGTTCTACTATTGTGCTTTTAGTGTCTCCACATACCGCAGCACGCGACATAGCTTTGCAGACGATAAATGTAACCGTTTCATACAGAAGAGCGGCCAATGTGACGATCCGGCTTTAAGTCGATTCGATAACAAATGACGATAACGGACGGATTTCTCAGGTTTTTACTACATATGAACACTTTTCACATTCTCCCTGGCAACGCGGCTGCTAGTCCTCTTTTCATGCAAAATGTTAAGGTCCTAGCTCATGTCCAAGGCACCAGAGCCAGCTAAGAAGTCAATAATCGATAACTAAAACTTGAATTGTACTACTTCTTACTGGCTATTACGTCAACTTAGAAGCTTCATCTGTGTTCTACTATGGTGCTTTTAGTGTCTACGCATACCGCAGCACGCGACATAGCTTTGCAGACGATAAGTACAACCGTTTCAGAGAGAAGAGCGACCAATGTGACGATCTGGCTTTAAGTCGATTCGATAACAAATGACGAAAACGGACGGATTTCTTAGGCTTTTACTACATATGAACCATTTTCACATTCTCCTGCGCATCGCATCTGCTAGTCCTCCTTTCATGCAAAATCTTAAGTTCCTAGTTCATGTCCAAGGCACCAAAGAAGGGTAAAAAGTCAATAATCGATACCAAAAACTTGAATTGTAATACTTCTTACTGGCTATTACATCAACTTAGAAGCTTCATCTGTGTTCTACTATTGTGCGTTTAGTGTCTCTGCATACCGCATTACGCGACTTAGCTTTGCAGGCGATAAGTACAACCCTTTCAGACAGAAGAGCGGCCAATGTGACGATCTGGCTTTTAGTCGATTCGATAACAAATGACGAATACGGACGGATTTCTCAGCTTTATATAACATATGAACACTTTTCACATTCTCCCGTGCAACGCGGCTGCTAATCATCCTTTCATGCAAAATCTTAAGTTCCTAGCTCATGTCCAAGGTACCAAAGAAGGGTAAAAGGTCAATAATCGATAACAAAAACTTGAATTGTACTACTTCATACTAGCTATTACATCAACTTAGAAGCTTCATCTGTGTTCTACTATGGTGCTTTTAGTGTCTCTACATACCGCAGCACGCGACATAGCTTTGCAGACGATAAATGTAACCGTTTCAGACAGAACTGCGGTCAATGTGACGATCTGGCTTAAAGTCTATTCGATAACAAATGACGAAAACGAACGGATTTCTCAGGTTTTTACTACATATGAACACTTTTCACACTCTTCAGTGCAACGCTACTGCTAGTCCTCCTTTCATACAAAATCTTAAGTTCCTAGCTCCTGTTCAAAGCACCAAAGAAGGGTAAAAAGTTAATAATCGATACCTAAAACTAGAATTGTACTACACCTTACTGGCTTTTACATCAGCTTAGAAGCTTCATCTGTGTTCTACTATGGTGATTTTTGTGTCTCCGCATACCGCAGCACGCGACATAGCTTTGCAGACGATAAATGTAACCGTTTCAGACAGAACTGCGGCCAATGTGATGATCTGGCTTTAAGTCGATTCGATAACAAATGACGAAAACGGAAGGATTTCTCAGGTTTTTACTACATACGAACACTTTTCACATTCTCACATGCAACGCGGCTGCTAGTCCTCCTTTCATGCAAAATCTTAAGTTCCTAGCTCATGTGCTAGGCACCAAAGAAGGGTAAAAAGTCAATAATCGATACCTAAAACTTGAATTGTACTACTTCATACTGGCTATTACATAAACTTAGAAGCTTCATCTGTGTTCTACTATGGTGCTTTTAGTGTCTCCGCATACCGCAGCACGCGACATAGCTTTGCAGACGATAAATGTAACCGTTTAAGACAGAACTGCGGCCAATGTGACGATCTGGCTTCAATCGATTTGATAACAAATGACGAATACGGACGGATTTCTCAGGTATTACTACATATGAACACTTTTCACATTATCCCGTGCATCGCGGCTGCTAGTCCTCCTGTCATGCAATATCATAAGTTCATAGGTCATGTCCAAGGCACCAAAGATGGGTAAAAAGGCAATAATCGACAACAAAAACTTGAATTGTACTACTTCATACTGGCTATTACATAAACTTAGAAGCTTCATCTGTGTTCTACTATGGTGCTTTTAGTGTCTCCGCATACCGCAGCACGCGACATAGCTTTGCAGACGATAAATGTAACCGTTTAAGACAGAACTGCGGCCAATGTGACGATCTGGCTTTAAGTCGATTCGATAACAAATGCCGAAAACGGACGGATTTCTCAGGTTTTTACTACGTATGAACACTATTCACTTTCTCCCGTGCAACTCGGCTGCTAGTCGTCCTTTCTTGCAGAATCTTAAGTTCCTAGCTAATGTCCAAGGCACCAAATCCAGCTAAAAAGTCAATAATCGACAACAAAAACTTGAATTGTACTACTTCATACTAGCTATTACATTTACTTAGAAGCTTCATCTGTGTTCAACTATGGTGCTTTTAGTGTCTCTGCATTCCGCAGAACGCCTCATAGTTTTGCAGACGATAAGTACAACCGTTTCAGAGAAAGAGCGGCCAATGTGACGATCTGGCTTTAAGTCGATTCGATAAGAAATGACGAAACGGACGGATTTCTCAGGTTTTTACTACATATGAACACTTTTCACTTTCTCCCGTGCAACTCGGCTGCTAATCCTCCTTTCATGCAAAATGTTAAGTTCCTAGCTCATGTCCAAGGCACCAAAGCCAGTTAAAAAGTCAATAATCGATAACTAAAACTTGAATTGTACTAATTCTTACTTTCTATTACATTAACTTAGTAGCTTCATCTGTGTTATACTATGGTTCTTTTAGTGTCTCCACATACCGCAGCACGTGACGTAGCTTTGCAGACGATAAATGTAACCGTTTCAGAGAGAAGAGCGGCCAATGTCACGATCTGGCTTTAAGTCGATTCGATAAGAAATGACGAAAACGGACGGATTTCTCAGGTTTTTACTACATATGAACACTTTTCACTTTCTCCCGTGCAACTCGGCTGCTAATCCTCCTTTCATGCAAAATGTTAAGTTCCTAGCTCATGTCCAAGGCACCAAAGCCAGTTAAAAAGTCAATAATCGATAACTAAACCTTGAATTGTACTTCTTCTTACTGGCTATTACATCAACTTAGAAGCTTCATCTGTGTTCTACTGTGGTGCATTTTGTGTCTCCGCATGCCGCAGCACGCGACATAGCTTTGCAGACGATAAGTACAACCCTTTCAGACAGAAGAGCGGCCAATGTGACGATCTGGCTTTAAGTCGATTCGATAACAAATGACGAAAACGAACGGATTTTTCAGGTTTTTACTACATATGAACACTTTTCACAGTCTCCAGTGCAACGCTACTGCTAGTCCTCCTTTCATACAAAATCTTAAGTTCCTATCTCCTGTTCAAAGCACCAAAGAAGGGTAAAAAGTTTATAATCGATACCTAAACCTAGAATTGTACTACTCCTTACTGGCTTTTACATCAGCTTAGAAGCTTCATCTGTGTTCTACTATGGTGCTTTTAGTGTCTCCGCATACCGCAGCACGCGACATTGCTTTGCAGACGATAAGTACAACCGTTTCAGAGGGAAGAGCGGCCTATGTGACGATCTGGCTTTAAGTCGATTCGATAACAAATGACGAAAACGGACGGATTTCTCAGGTTTTTACTACAGATGTACACTTTTCACATTCTCCCGTGCTACTCGGCTGCTAGTCCTCCTTTCATGCAAAATGTTACGGTCCTAGCTCATGTCCAAGGCACCAAAGGCTGTTAAAAATTCAATAATCGATAACTAAAACTTGAATTGTACTACTTCTTACTTTCTATTACATCAACTTAGAAGCTTCATCTGTGTTATACTATGGTTCTTTTAGTGTCTCCACATACCGCAGCACGTGACATAGCTTTGCAGACGATAAATGTAACCGTTTCAGAGAGAAGAGCGGCCAATGTGGCGATCTGGCTTTAAGTCGATTCGATAACAAATGACGAATACGGAAGGATTTCTCAGGTATCACTACATATGAACACTTTTCACATTATCCCGTGCATCGCGGCTGCTAGTCCTCCTTTCGTGCAATATCTTAAGTTCCTAGGTCATGTCCAAGGCACCAAAGATGGGTAAAAAGTCAATAACCGATAACAAAAACTTGAATTGTACTACTTCTTACTGGCTATTACATAAACTTAGAAGCTTCATCAGTGTTCTACTATGGTGCTTTTAGTGTCTCCGCATACCGCAGCACGCGACATAGCTTTGCAGAAGATAAGTACAACCGTTTCAGAGAGATGAGCGGCCAATGTGACGATCTGGCTTTAAGTCGATTCGATAAGAAATGACGAAAACGGACGGATTTCTCAGGTTTTTACTACATATGAACACTTTTCACTTTCTCCCGTGCAACTCGGCTGCTAGTCCTCCTTTCATGCAAAATGTTAAGTTCCTAGCTCATGTCCAAGGCACCAAAGCCAGTTAAAAAGTCAACAATCGATAACTAAAACTTGAATTGTACTACTTCTTACTGGCTATTACATCAACTTACAAACTTCATCTGTGTTCTACTGTGGTGCTTTTTGTGACTCCGCATGCCGCAGCACGCGACATAGCTTTACAGACGATAAGTACAACCGTTTCAGAGAGAAGAGCGGCCAATGTGACGATCTGGCTTTAAGTCGATCCGATAACAAATGACGAATACGGACAGATTTCTCAGGTTTTACTACATACGAACACTTTTCACATTCTCCCGTGCAACGCGGCTGCTAGTCCTCCTTTCATGCAAAATCTTAAGTTCCTAGCACATGTCCAAGGCACCAAAGAAGGGTAAAAAGTCAATAATCGATACCTAAAACTTGAATTGTACTACTACTTACAAGCTATTACATCAACTTAGGAGCTTCATCTGTGTTCTACTATGGTGCTTTTAGTGTCTCCGCATACCGCAGCACGTGACATAGCTTTGTACACGATAAGTACAACCGTTTCAGAGAGAAGAGCGGCCAATGTGACTATCTGGCTTTAATCGATTTGATAACAAATGACGAATACGGACGGATTTCTCAGGTATTACTACATATGAACACTTTTCACATTATCCCGTGCATCGCGCCTGCTAGTCCTCCTTTCATGCAATATCATAAGTTCAAGGTCATGTTCAAGGCACCAAAGATGCGTAAAAAGTCAATAATCGATAGTAAAAACTTGAATTGTACTACTTCATACTAGATATTACATCAACTTAGAAGCTTCATCTGTGTTCTACTATGGTGCTATTAGTGTCTCAACACCCCGCAGCATGCGATATAGCTTTGCGGACGATAAGTACAACCGTTTCAGAGAGAAGAGCGGCCAATGTGACCATCTGGCTTCAAGTCGATTCGGTAACAAATCACGAAAACCTACGGACTTCTCAAGTTTTTACTACGTATGAACACTTATCACATTCTCCCATGCAACTCGGCTGCTAGTCCTCCTTTCATGCAAAATCTTAAGTTCCTAGCTCATCTCCAAGGCACCAAAGCCAGTTAAAAAGTCAATAATCGATAAATAAAACTTGAATTGTACTACTTCTTACTGGCTATTACATCAACTTAGAAGATTCATCTGTGTTCTAATGTGGTGCTTTTAGTGTCTCCACATACCGCAGCACGTGACATAGCTTTGCAGACGATAAATGTAACCGTTTCAGAGAGAAGAGCGGCCAATGTGACGACCTTGCTTTAAGTCGATTCGATATCAAATGACGAATACGGACGGATTTCTCAGCTTTATCCCACATATGAACACTTTTCACATTCTCCCGTGCAACGCGGCTGCTAGTCATCCTTTAATGCATAATGTTAAGTTCCTAGCTCATGTCCAAGGTACCAAAGAAGGGTAAAAAATCAATAATCGATAAGAAAAACTTGAATTGTACTACTTCATACTAGCTATTACATCAACTTAGAAGCTTCATCTGTGTTCTGCTATGGTGCTTTTAGTGTCTCTGCATACCGCAGCACGCGACATAGCTTTTCAGACGATAAATGTAACTGTTTCAGACAGAACTGCGGCCAATGTGACGATCTGGCTTTAAGTCGATTCGATAACAAATGACGAAAAATGACGGATTTCTCAGATTTTTACTACATATGAACACTTTTCAGATTATCCCACGCAACGCGGCTTAGTCCTCCTTTCATGCCAAATCTTAAGTTCCTAGCTCATTTCCAAGGCACCAAAGCCAGCTAAAAAGTCAATAATCGATACCTAAAACTTGAATTGTACTACTTCTTACTGGCTATTACATCAACTTAGAAGCTTAATATGTGTTCTACTATGGTGCTTTTAGTGTCTCCACATACCGAAGCCCGCGATATAGCTTTGGAGACGATAAGAACAACCATTTCAGAGGGAAGAGCGACAATGTGACGATCTGGCTTTAAGTCGATTCGATAACAAATGACGAAAACGGACGGATTTCTCAGGTTTTTACTACATATGAACACTTTACACATTCTCCCGTGCAACGCGGCTGCTAGTCTTCCTTTCATGCTAAATATTAAGTTCCTAGCTCATGTCCAAGGCACCAAAGAAGGGTAAAAGGTCAATAATCGATAACTAAAACTTGAATTCTACAGTTTCTTGCTGGCTATTACATCAACTTAGAAGTTCCTTCTGTGTCCAACTATGTTGCTTTTAGTGTCTCCGCATACCGCAGCACGCGACATAGCTTTGCAGACGATAAATGTAACCGTTTCAGAGAGAAGAGCGGCCAATGTGACGACCTTGCTTTAAGTCGATTCGATATCAAATGACGAATACGGACGGATTTCTCAGGTTTTTACTACGTATGAACACTATTCACTTTCTCCCGTGCAACTCGGCTGCTAGTCGTCCTTTCTTGCAGAATCTTAAGTTCCTAGCTAATGTCCAAGGCACCAAATCCAGCTAAAAAGTCAATAATCGACAACAAAAACTTGAATTGTACTACTTCATACTAGCTATTACATTTACTTAGAAGCTTCATCTGTGTTCAACTATGGTGCTTTTAGTGTCTCTGCATTCCGCAGAACGCCTCATAGTTTTGCAGACGATAAGTACAACCGTTTCAGAGAAAGAGCGGCCAATGTGACGATCTGGCTTTAAGTCGATTCGATAAGAAATGACGAAACGGACGGATTTCTCAGGTTTTTACTACATATGAACACTTTTCACTTTCTCCCGTGCAACTCGGCTGCTAATCCTCCTTTCATGCAAAATGTTAAGTTCCTAGCTCATGTCCAAGGCACCAAAGCCAGTTAAAAAGTCAATAATCGATAACTAAAACTTGAATTGTACTAATTCTTACTTTCTATTACATTAACTTAGTAGCTTCATCTGTGTTATACTATGGTTCTTTTAGTGTCTCCACATACCGCAGCACGTGACGTAGCTTTGCAGACGATAAATGTAACCGTTTCAGAGAGAAGAGCGGCCAATGTCACGATCTGGCTTTAAGTCGATTCGATAAGAAATGACGAAAACGGACGGATTTCTCAGGTTTTTACTACATATGAACACTTTTCACTTTCTCCCGTGCAACTCGGCTGCTAATCCTCCTTTCATGCAAAATGTTAAGTTCCTAGCTCATGTCCAAGGCACCAAAGCCAGTTAAAAAGTCAATAATCGATAACTAAACCTTGAATTGTACTTCTTCTTACTGGCTATTACATCAACTTAGAAGCTTCATCTGTGTTCTACTGTGGTGCATTTTGTGTCTCCGCATGCCGCAGCACGCGACATAGCTTTGCAGACGATAAGTACAACCCTTTCAGACAGAAGAGCGGCCAATGTGACGATCTGGCTTTAAGTCGATTCGATAACAAATGACGAAAACGAACGGATTTCTCAGGTTTTTACTACATATGAACACTTTTCACAGTCTCCAGTGCAACGCTACTGCTAGTCCTCCTTTCATACAAAATCTTAAGTTCCTATCTCCTGTTCAAAGCACCAAAGAAGGGTAAAAAGTTTATAATCGATACCTAAACCTAGAATTGTACTACTCCTTACTGGCTTTTACATCAGCTTAGAAGCTTCATCTGTGTTCTACTATGGTGCTTTTAGTGTCTCCGCATACCGCAGCACGCGACATAGCTTTGCAGACGATAAGTACAACCGTTTCAGAGGGAAGAGCGGCCTATGTGACGATCTGGCTTTAAGTCGATCCGATAACAAATGACGAAAACGGACGGATTTCTCAGGTTTTTACTACAGATGTACACTTTTCACATTCTCCCGTGCTACTCGGCTGCTAGTCCTCCTTTCATGCAAAATGTTACGGTCCTAGCTCATGTCCAAGGCACCAAATTCTGTTAAAAATTCAATAATCGATAACTAAAACTTGAATTGTACTACTTCTTACTTTCTATTACATCAACTTAGAAGCTTCATCTGTGTTATACTATGGTTCTTTTAGTGTCTCCACATACCGCAGCACGTGACATAGCTTTGCAGACGATAAATGTAACCGTTTCAGAGAGAAGAGCGGCCAATGTGGCGATCTGGCTTTAAGTCGATTCGATAACAAATGACGAATACGGAAGGATTTCTCAGGTATCACTACATATGAACACTTTTCACATTATCCCGTGCATCGCGGCTGCTAGTCCTCCTTTCGTGCAATATCTTAAGTTCCTAGGTCATGTCCAAGGCACCAAAGATGGGTAAAAAGTCAATAACCGATAACAAAAACTTGAATTGTACTACTTCTTACTGGCTATTACATAAACTTAGAAGCTTCATCTGTGTTCTACTATGGTGCTTTTAGTGTCTCCGCATACCGCAGCACGCGACATAGCTTTGCAGAAGATAAGTACAACCGTTTCAGAGAGATGAGCGGCCAATGTGACGATCTGGCTTTAAGTCGATTCGATAAGAAATGACGAAAACGGACGGATTTCTCAGGTTTTTACTACATATGAACACTTTTCACTTTCTCCCGTGCAACTCGGCTGCTAGTCCTCCTTTCATGCAAAATGTTAAGTTCCTAGCTCATGTCCAAGGCACCAAAGCCAGTTAAAAAGTCAACAATCGATAACTAAAACTTGAATTGTACTACTTCTTACTGGCTATTACATCAACTTACAAACTTCATCTGTGTTCTACTGTGGTGCTTTTTGTGACTCCGCATGCCGCAGCACGCGACATAGCTTTACAGACGATAAGTACAACCGTTTCAGAGAGAAGAGCGGCCTATGTGACGATCTGGCTTTAAGTCGATCCGATAACAAATGACGAATACGGACAGATTTCTCAGGTTTTACTACATACGAACACTTTTCACATTCTCCCGTGCAACGCGGCTGCTAGTCCTCCTTTCATGCAAAATCTTAAGTTCCTAGCACATGTCCAAGGCACCAAAGAAGGGTAAAAAGTCAATAATCGATACCTAAAACTTGAATTGTACTACTACTTACAAGCTATTACATCAACTTAGGAGCTTCATCTGTGTTCTACTATGGTGCTTTTAGTGTCTCCGCATACCGCAGCACGTGACATAGCTTTGTACACGATAAGTACAACCGTTTCAGAGAGAAGAGCGGCCAATGTGACTATCTGGCTTTAATCGATTTGATAACAAATGACGAATACGGACGGATTTCTCAGGTATTACTACATATGAACACTTTTCACATTATCCCGTGCATCGCGCCTGCTAGTCCTCCTTTCATGCAATATCATAAGTTCAAGGTCATGTTCAAGTAACCAAAGATGCGTAAAAAGTCAATAATCGATAGTAAAAACTTGAATTGTACTACTTCATACTAGATATTACATCAACTTAGAAGCTTCATCTGTGTTCTACTATGGTGCTATTAGTGTCTCAACATACCGCAGCATGCGATATAGCTTTGCGGACGATAAGTACAACCGTTTCAGAGAGAAGAGCGGCCAATGTGACCATCTGGCTTCAAGTCGATTCGGTAACAAATCACGAAAACCTACGGACTTCTCAAGTTTTTACTACGTATGAACACTTATCACATTCTCCCATGCAACTCGGCTGCTAGTCCTCCTTTCATGCAAAATCTTAAGTTCCTAGCTCATCTCCAAGGCACCAAAGCCAGTTAAAAAGTCAATAATCGATAAATAAAACTTGAATTGTACTACTTCTTACTGGCTATTACATCAACTTAGAAGATTCATCTGTGTTCTAATGTGGTGCTTTTAGTGTCTCCACATACCGCAGCACGTGACATAGCTTTGCAGACGATAAATGTAACCGTTTCAGAGAGAAGAGCGGCCAATGTGACGACCTTGCTTTAAGTCGATTCGATATCAAATGACGAATACGGACGGATTTCTCAGCTTTATCCCACATATGAACACTTTTCACATTCTCCCGTGCAACGCGGCTGCTAGTCATCCTTTAATGCATAATGTTAAGTTCCTAGCTCATGTCCAAGGTACCAAAGAAGGGTAAAAAATCAATAATCGATAAGAAAAACTTGAATTGTACTACTTCATACTAGCTATTACATCAACTTAGAAGCTTCATCTGTGTTCTGCTATGGTGCTTTTAGTGTCTCTGCATACCGCAGCACGCGACATAGCTTTTCAGACGATAAATGTAACTGTTTCAGACAGAACTGCGGCCAATGTGACGATCTGGCTTTAAGTCGATTCGATAACAAATGACGAAAAATGACGGATTTCTCAGATTTTTACTACATATGAACACTTTTCAGATTATCCCACGCAACGCGGCTTAGTCCTCCTTTCATGCCAAATCTTAAGTTCCTAGCTCATTTCGAAGGCACCAAAGCCAGCTAAAAAGTCAATAATCGATACCTAAAACTTGAATTGTACTACTTCTTACTGGCTATTACATCAACTTAGAAGCTTAATATGTGTTCTACTATGGTGCTTTTAGTGTCTCCACATACCGAAGCCCGCGATATAGCTTTGGAGACGATAAGAACAACCATTTCAGAGGGAAGAGCGACAATGTGACGATCTGGCTTTAAGTCGATTCGATAACAAATGACGAAAACGGACGGATTTCTCAGGTTTTTGCTACATATGAACACTTTACACATTCTCCCGTGCAACGCGGCTGCTAGTCTTCCTTTCATGCTAAATATTAAGTTCCTAGCTCATGTCCAAGGCACCAAAGAAGGGTAAAAGGTCAATAATCGATAACTAAAACTTGAATTCTACAGTTTCTTGCTGGCTATTACATCAACTTAGAAGTTCCTTCTGTGTCCAACTATGTTGCTTTTAGTGTCTCCGCATACCGCAGCACGCGACATAGCTTTGCAGACGATAAATGTAACCGTTTCAGAGAGAAGAGCGGCCAATGTGACGACCTTGCTTTAAGTCGATTCGATATCAAATGACGAATACGGACGGATTTCTCAGCTTTATCCCACATATGAACACTTTTCACATTCTCCCGTGCAACGCGGCTGCTAGTCTTCCTTGCATGCAAAATCTTAAAGTTCTAGCTCATGTCCCAGGTACCAAAGCCGGCTAAAAAGTCAATAATCGATCACTAAAACTTGAATTGTACTGTTTCTTACTGGTTATTACATCAATTTAGAAGTTTCTTGTGTGTCCTACTATGGTGCTTTTAGTGTTTCCGCATACCGCAGCACGCGACATAGCTTTGCAGACGATAAATGTAACCGTTTCAGAGAGAATAGCGGCCAATGTAACGTCCTTGCTTTAATTCGATTCGATAACACATGACGAAAACGGACGGATTTCTCAGGTTTTTACTACATATGAATACGTTTCACATTCTGCCGAGCAATGCGGCTTCTAGTTCTCCATTTATGCAACATTTTAAGGTCCTAGCTCATGTCCAAGGCACCAAAGCCGGCTCAAAAGGCAATAATCGATAGTTAAAACGTAAATTGTACTACTTGTTACTGGCTATTACATACACTTAGAAGCTTCTTCTGTGTTCTACTATGGTGCTTTTAGTGTCTCCGCATACCGCAGCACGCGCCATAGCTTTGCAGACGATAAATGTAACCGTTTCAGAGAGAAGAGCGGTCAACGTGACGATCTGCGTTTAAGTCCATTCCATAACAAATGACGAAAACGGGTGGATTTCTCAGGTTTTTACTACATATGAACACTTTTCACATTTTTCCGTGCAACGCGGCTGCTAGTCCTCCTTTCATGCAAAATCATAAGGTCCTAGCAAATGTCCAAGGCACCAAAGCCGGCTAAAAAGTCAATAATCGATAACTAAAACTTGAATTGTACTACTTCTTACTGGCTATTAAATCAACTTAGAAGCTTCTTTTGTGTTCTACAATGGTGCTTTTAGTGTCTCCGCATACCGCAGAACGCGACATAGCTTTGCAGACGATATACGTCACCGTTTAAGAGTGATGAGCGGCCAATGAGACGATCTGACATAAAGTCGATTGGATAACAAATGACGAAAACGGACTGATTTCTCATGTTTTTGCTACATATGAACACTTTTCACATTCTCCCGTGCAACGCAGCAGCTAGTCTTCCTTTCAAGCAAAATCTTAAGGTCCTAGCTCATGTCCAAGGCACCAAAGTAGGGTAAAAGTTCAATAATCGATAACAAAACTTGAAGTGTACTGTTTCTTAATGGCTATTATATCAACTTAGATGCTTCTTCCGTGTTCCACTATGGTGCTTTTAGTGTCTCCGCATATGGCAGAACGCGACATAGCTTTGCAGAAGATAAATGTAACCGTTTCAGAGAGAAGAGCGGCCAATGTAACAACCTTGCTTTAAGTCGAATCGATAACAAATAAAGAAAACGGACGGATTTCTCAGGTTTTTGCTATATATGAACACTTTTCACATTCTCCCGTGCTACGCGGCTGATAGTCTTCCTTTCAAGCAAAATCTAAAGGTCCTAGCTCATGTCCAAGGCACCAAAGTAGGGTAAAAGTTCAATAATCGGTAACAAAACTTGAATTGTACTGTTTCTTACTGGCTATTGCATCAACTTAGAAGTTTCTTCTGTGTCCTACTATGTTGCTTTTAGTGTCTCCGCATATCGCAGCACGCGACATAGCTTTGCAGACGATAAATGTAACCGTTTCAGAGAGAAGCGCGACCAAAGTGATGATCTGGCTTAAAGTCGATTTGATAACAAATGACGAAAACTAGCGAATTTCTCATGTTTTACTTACATATGAACACTTTTCACATTTTCTCGTGCAACGCAGCTGCTAGTTCTCCTTTCATGCAAAATCTTAAGGTTCTAGCTCATGTCCCAGGTACCAAAGCCGGCTAAAAAGTCAATAAGAATCACTAAAACTTGATTTGTACTGCTTCTTATTGGCTATTACATCAACTTGGAAGCTTCGTCTGTGTTCTACTATGGTGGTTTTAGTGTCTCCGCATACCGCAGAACGCGACATTGCTTTGCAGACGATATATGTCACCGTTTAAGAGTGATGATCGGCCAATGAGACGATCTGACATTAAGTCGATTCGATAACAAATGACGAAAACGGACTGATTTCTCATGTTATAACTACATATGGACACTATTCACATTTAACCGTGCAACGCAGCTGCTAGTCCGCCTTTCACGCAAAATTTTAAGGTCCTAGCTCATGTCCAAGGCAACATAGCCGGCTAAAAACTCAATAATCGATAACTAAAACGTGAATTGTACTAATTCTTACTGGCTATTACATCAACTTAGAAGTTTCTTCTGTGTTCTACTATGGTGCTTTTAGTGTCTCCGCATACCGCAGCACGCGACATAGCTTTGCAGAAGATAAATGTAACCGTCTCAGAGAGAAGAGCGGCCAATGTAACAACCTTGCTTTAAGTCGATCCGATAACAAATGACGAAAACAGACGGATTTCTCAGGTTTTTGCTATATATGAACACTTTCCACATTCTCCCGTGCTACGCGGCTGATAGTCTTCCTTTCAAGCAAAATCTAAAGGTCCTAGCTCATGTCCAAGGCACCAAAGTAGGGTAAAAGTTCAAAAATCGATAACAAAACTTGAATTGTACTGTTTCTTACTGGCTATTACATCAACTTAGAAGCTTCTTCTATGTTCTACTATGGTGCTTTTAGTGTCTCCGCATACCGCAGCACGCGACATAGCTTTGCAGACGTTATATGTCACCGTTTAAGAGTGATGAGCGGCCAATGAGACGGTCTGACATTAAGTGAATTGGATAACAAATGACGAAAACGGACTGATTTCTCATGTTTTTGCTACATATGAACACTCTTTACATTCTCCCGTGCAACGCGGCTGCTAGTCTTCCTTTCAAGCAAAATCTTAAGGTCCTAGGTCATGTCCAAGGCACCAAAGTAGGGTAAAAGTTCAATAATCGATAACAAAACTTGAAGTGTACTGTTTCTTAATGGCTATTATATCAACTTAGATGCATCTTCTTTGTTCCACTATGGTGCTTTTAGTGTCTCCGCATATGGCAGAACGCGACATAATTTGCAGAAGATAAATGTAACCGTTTCAGAGAGAAGAGCGGCCAATGTAACAAACTTGCTTTAAGTCGAATCGATAACAAATAAAGAAAACGGACGGATTTCTCAGGGTTTTGCTATATATGAACACTTTTCACATTCTCCCGTGCAACGCGGCTGCTAGTCTTCCTTTCAAGCAAAATCTAAAGGTCCTAGCTCATGTCCAAGGCACCAAAGTAGGGTAAAAGTTCAATAATCGATAACAAAACTTGAATTGTACTGTTTCTTACTGGCTATTACATCAAACTTAGAAGCTTCTATGTTCTACTATGGTGCTTTTAGTGTCTCCGCATACCGCAGCACGCGACATAGCTTTGCTGACGTTATGTGTCACCGTTTAAGAGTGATGAGCGGCCAATGAGACGATCTGACTTTAAGTCGATTGGATAACAAATGACGAAAACGGACTGATTCCTCATGTTTTTGCTACATATGAACACTTTTCACATTCTCCCGTGCAACGCGGCTGCTAGTCTTCCTTTCAAGCAAAATCTTAAGGTCCTAGCTCATGTCCAAGGCACCAAAGTAGGGTAAAAGTTCAATAATCGATAACAAAACTTGAAATGTACTGTTTCTTAATGGCTATTATATCAACTTAGATGCTTCTTCTGTGTTCCACTATGGTGCTTTTGGTGTCTCCGCATATGGCAGAACGCGACATAGCTTTGCAGAAGATAAATGTAACCGTTTCAGAGAGAGGAGCGGCCAATGTAACAAACTTGCTTTAAGTCGAATCGATAACAAATAAAGAAAACGGACGGATTTCTCAGGTTTTTGCTATATATGAACAGTTTTCACATTCTCCCGTGCAACGCGGCTGCTAGTCTTCCTTTCAAGCAAAATCTAAAGGTCCTAGCTCATGTCCAAGGCACCAAAGTAGGGTAAAAGTTCAATAATCGATAACAAAACTTGAATTGTACTGTTTCTTACTGGCTATTACATCAACTTAGGAGCTTGTTCTATGATCTACTATGGTGCTTTTAGTGTCTCCGCAAACCGCAGCACGCGACATAGCTTTGCAGACGTTATATGTCACCGTTTAAGAGTGATGAGCGGCCAATGAGACGATCTGACATTACGTCGATTGGATAACAAATGACGAAAACGGACTGATTTCTCATGTTTTTGCTACATATGAACACTTTTCACATTCTCCCGTGCAACGCGGCTGCTAGTCTTCCTTTCATGCAACATCTTAAGGTCCTAGCTCATGTCCAAGGCACCAAAGAAGGGTAAAAGGTCAAAAATCGATAACTAAAACTTGAATTGTACTGTTTCTTACTGGCTATTACATCAACTTAGAAGTTTCTTCTGTGTCCTACTATGTTGCTTTTAGTGTCTCCGCATACCGCAGCACGCGACATAGCTTTGCAGACGATAAATGTAACCGTTTCAGAGAGAAGCGCGACCAAAGTGATGATCTGGCTTAAAGTCGATTTGATAACAAATGACGAAAACTAGCGAATTTCTCATGTTTTATTTACATATGAACACTTTTCACATTTTCTCGTGCAACGCAGCTGCTAGTTCTCCTTTCATGCGAAATCTTCAGGTTCTAGCTCATGTCCCAGGTACCAAAGCCGGCTAAAAAGTCAATAAGAATCACTAAAACTTGATTTGTACTGCTTCTTACTGGCTATTACATCAACTTGGAAGCTTCGTCTGTGTTCTACTATGGTGGTTTTAGTGTCTCCGCATACCGCAGAACGCGACATTGCTTTGCAGACGATATATGTCACCGTTTAAGAGTGATGAGCGGCCAATGAGACGATCTGACATTAAGTCGATTGGATAACAAATGACGAAAACGGACTGATTTCTCATGTTATAACCACATATGGACACTATTCACATTTTACCGTGCAACGCAGCTGCTAGTCTTCCTTTCATGCAAAATCTTAAGTTCCTAGCTCATGTCCAAGGCACCAAAGCCGGCTCAAAAGGCAATAATCGATAGTTAAAACGTGTATTGTACTACTTCTTACTGTCTATTACATCAACCTAGAAGCTTCTTCTGTGTTCTACTACGGTGCTTTTAGTGTCTCCGCTTACTGCAGCACGCGTCCTAGTTTTGCAGAAGACAAATGTATCGTTTCAGAGAGAAGAGCGGCCGATGTGACGATGTGGCTTTAAGTCGATTCGATAACAAATAACGAAAACGGACGAATTTCTCAGGTTGTTACTACATATGATCATTTTTCCCATTCTGCCGAGCAACGCGGCTGCTAGTCCTCCTTTAATGAAAATCTTAAGGTCCTAGATCATGTATAAGGCAGGAAAGCCGGCTAAAATGTGAATAATCAATACCTAAAACTTGAATTGTACTTTATCTTACTGGCTATTACATCAACTTAGAAGCTTCTTCTGTGTTCTACTATGGTGCTTTCAGTGTCTCCGCATACAGCAGCATGCGACATCTCTTTGCAGACTATAAATGTAACCGTTTCAGAGAGAAGAGCGGCCAATGTGACGATCTGGCTCTAAGTCGATTCCATAAAAAATAACGAAAACGGACGGGCTTCTCAAATTTTACTACATATGAACACTTTTCAAATTCTTCCGTGCAACGCGGCTGCTACACCTTCCATAATGCAAAATCGTAAGGTCCTAGCAAATGTCCAAGGCACCAAAGCCGGCTAAAAAGTCAATAATCGATAACTTAAACTTGAATTGTACTACTTCTTACTGGCTATTAAATCAACTTAGAAGCTTCTTTTGTGTTCTACAATGGTGCTTTTAGTGTCTCCGCATACCGCACCCAGCGACAGTGCTTTGCAGAAGCTGAATGTAACCGTTTCAGAGAGAAGAGCGGCCAATATGACGATCTGGCTTAAAGTGGATTTGATGACAAATGACGAAAACGGGCGAATCTCTCACTTTATAACTACATATGGACACTTTTCACATTTTCCCGTTCAACGCAGCTGCTAGTCCTCCTTTCATGCAAAATCGTAAGGTCACAGCTCATGTCCAAGGCACCAAAGCCAGCTAAAAAGTCAATAATCGAT
The DNA here is from genome assembly GCF_023897955.1 of Schistocerca gregaria. Classification (NCBI taxonomy): domain Eukaryota; kingdom Metazoa; phylum Arthropoda; class Insecta; order Orthoptera; family Acrididae; genus Schistocerca; species Schistocerca gregaria. The sequence continues at coordinate 133,154,984 of NC_064930.1, read as the reverse complement.
AACTCAAACGTGAATTGTACTACTTCTTACTGGCTATTACATCAATTTAGTAGTTTCTTCTGTGTTCTACTACGGTGCTTTTAGTGTCTCCGAATACCGCAGCACGCGACATACCTTTGCAGAAGATGAATGTAACCGTTTCAGAGAGAAGAGCGGCCAATGTAACAACCTTGCTTTAAGTCGATTCGATTACAAATGACAAAAACGGACGGATATCTCAGGTTTTTAAAACATATGAACACTTTTTACATTTACCCGTGCAACGCGGCTAATAGTCCTCCTTTCATGTAAAATCTTAAGGTCCCAGCTCGTGTACTAGGCTCCAAACACGGCTAAAAAGTGAATAATCTATAACGAAAACTTTTAATTGTACTACTTCGTGCGGGCTATTACATTAACTTAGAAGCTTCTCCTGTGTTGTACTATGGTGCTTTAAGTGTCTATGCATACTGCAGCCAACGACATGCTTTGCAGACGATAAATAAACCGTTTCAGTGAGAGGAGCGGACAAAGTGACGATCTGGCTATAAGTCGCTTCGATAACAAATGACGAACACGGACGGATTTCTCAGGTGTTTACTACACAGAACACTTCTCACATTCTCCCGTGTAACGCGGCTAATAGTCCTCCTTTCATGCAAAATCTTAAGGTCCTACCTGCTGTACAAGTCACCAAAGCCGGGTGAAAAGTGGATAATCGATAACGAAAACTTGAATTGCACTACTTCTTACTGGCTATAACATCAACTTAGAAACTTCATCTGTGTTCTAGTATAGTGCTTTGAGTGTCTCCGCATACCTTAGTCGCGACATATCTTTGGAGACGATAAATGTAACCGTTTCAGAGGGAAGAGCGGCCAATGTAGCGATGTGGATTTAATTCGATTCGATAACAATTGACGATAAAGGACGGATTTCTCAGGTTTTTACTACATATGAACCCTTTTCACATTCTGCCGTGCAACGCGGCTGCTAGTCCTCCTTTCATGCAAAATCTTAACGTCAAAGCTCATGCCCAAGTTACAAAAAAATTCTAAAAAGTCAATAATCGATAACTAAAACGTGAATTGTACTAATTCTTACTGGCTATTACATAAAGTTATAAGCTATTTCAGTGTTCTACTATGGTGCTTTTAGTGTCTCCGCATACCGCAGCACGCGACATAGCTTTGCAGACGATAAATGTAACCGTTTCAGAGAGACGAGCGGACAAAGTTACGTCCTGGCTTTAAGACGATTAGATAACAAATGACGAAAACAGACAGATTTCTCAGGCTTTTACTACATATAACACATTAATACATTTTCCCGTGCAACGCGGCTGCTAGTCATCGTTTCATGCAATCCCTTAAGGTCTTAGCTCATGTTCAGGGCACCAAAGCCGGCTAAAAAGTCAATAATCGATACCTAAAACTTGAATTGTACTACTTCTTACTGGCTATTACAACAACTCAGAAGCTTCTTCTGTGTTCAACTATGGTGCTTGTAGTGTCTCCACATACCGCAGCACGCGACATAGCTTTGCAGACGATAAAAGTAACCGTTTCAGAGAGAAGAACGGCCAATGTGACGATCTGGCTTTAAGTCGATTCGATAACATATGACGAAGACGGAGGGATTTCATAGGTTTGACTATATATGAACATTTTTCACATTCTCCCGTGCAAAGCGGGTGCTACACTTCCCTTCATGCAAAATCGTAAGGTCCTAGCTCATTTCCAAGGCTCCAAAGAAAAGTAAAGTTCAACAATCGATAACTAAAATTTGAATTTTAGTGTTTCTTACTGGCTGTTACATCAAATTAGAATATTCATCTGTGTTCTACTATGGTGCTTTTAGTGTCTCCGCATACCGCAGCACGCGACATAGCTTTGCAGACGACAAATGTAACCGTTTCAGAGAGAAGAGCGGCGAATGTACGTCCTGGCTTTAAGTCGATTCGATAACAAATGACGAAAACGGCCGAAATTCTCAGGTTTTTACGACATATGAACACTTTTCACATTTTCCGGTGCAACGCGGCTGCTAGTCCTCTTTCCATGCAAAATCGTAAGGTCCTAGCTCATGCCCAAAGCATCTAAATTGGCTAAAAAGTCAATAATCGATAACTAAAACGTGAATTTTACTACTTTTTACTCGGTATTACATCAACTTAGAAGCTACTTCTGTGTTCTACTATGGTGATTTTAGTGACTCAGCATACCGCAACACGCGACATAGCTTTGCAGACGATAAATGTAACCGTTTCAGATAGAAGAGCGGCCAATGTGGGGATCTGGCTTAAAGTCCATTTGATAACAAATGAAGAAAACGGGCGAATATCTTAGGTTTTTACTACATATGAACACAATTCACATTCTCCCGTGCAACTCGGCTGCTAGTCCTCCTTTCATGTAGAATCTTAAGGTCCTACCTCATGTCCAAGGTACCAAAGCCAGCTAAAAAGTCAATAATCGATACCTGATACTGAATTGTATTACTTCTTACTGGCTATTACATCAACTTGGAAGCCTCATCTGTGTTCTACTATGGTGATTTTAGTGTCTCCGCATACCGCAGCACGCGACATAGCTTTGCAGACGATAAGTACAACCGTTTCAGAGAGAAGAGCGGCCAATGTGACGATCTGGCTTTAAGTCGATTTGACAACAATGACGAAAACGGACGGACTTCTCAGGATTTTACTACATATGAACACTTTTCACATTTTCCCGTGCAACGCGGCTGCTAGTCCTCCTTTCATGCAAAATCTTAAGGTCCTAGCTCATGTCCAAGTGACTAAAGCCGGCTAAAAAGTCAATAATCGAAAACTAAAACTTCAATTGTAGTACTTCTTACTACCTATTACATCAACTTAGAAGCTTCAACTGTGTTCTCCTATGGTGCTTTTAGTGTCTCCGCATACCGCAGCACGCGACGTAGCTTTGCAGACGGTAAATATAACCGTTTCAGAGAGAAGAGCGGCCAATGTACGTCCTGGCTTTAAGTCGATTCGATAACAAATTACGAAAGCGGATGGATTTCTCAGGTTTTTACTACATGTGAACACTTTTCACATTCTCCCGTGCAACGCGGCTAATAGTCCTCCTTTCATGCAAAACCTTAATGTCCTAGCTGCTCTACAAGGCACCAAAGCCGGGTGAAAAGTGAATAATCGATAACGAATACTTGAATTGCACAATTTCTTACTGGCTATGACATCAACTTAGAAGCTTCATCTGTGTTCTAGTATATTGCTTTTAGTGTCTCCGCATTACGTAGCTCGCGACCTATCTTTGGAGACGATAAATATAACGGTTTCAGAGGGAAGAGAGGCCAATGTAACGATCTGGCATTAAGTCGATTCGATAACAATTGAAGAAAACATACGGATTTCTGAGGTTTTCACTACATATGAACCCTTTTCACATTCTCCCGTGCAACGCGGCTGCTAGTCCTCCTTTCATGCAAACTCTTAACGTTCCACCTCATGTCCAAGGAACCAAACCGGCTAAAAATCAATAATTGATAACCAATACTTGAATTGTACTGCTTCTTACTGGCTATTACTTCAACTTAGAAGCTTCTTCTGTGTTCTATTATGTTTGCTTTTAGCCTCACCGCCTACCGCAATACGTGACATAGCTTTCCAGACGATAAATGTAACCGTTTCAGAGAGAAGGGCGTTAAATGTGACGATGTGTCTTTAAGTCGATTCGATAACAAATGAGGAACACGGACGGATTTATCAGGTGTTTACTACATATGAACACTTTTCACATTCTCCCGTGCAACGTGGCTGCTAGTCCTCCTTCAAGCAAAATCTTAAGGACCTAGCTCATGTCCAAGGAACCGGAGCCGGTTAAAAAGTCAATAATCGAGAACTAAAACTTGAATTGTACTACTTCTTACTGGATATTACATCAACTTAGAAGCTTCATCCTTGTTCTACTATTGTGCTTTTAGTGTCTCCGCATACCGCACCCAGCGACATAGCTTTGCAGACGGTAAATGCAACCGTTTCATAAAAAAGAGCGGCCAATGTGACGATCTGGCTTTAAGTCGATTCGATAACAAATGACGAACACGGACGGATTTCTGAGGTTTTTACTACATATGAACACTTTTCACATTGTCCCGTGCAATGCGGCTGCTAGTCGTCCTTTCATGCAAAATCTTAAGGTCCTAGCTCATGCCCAAGGCAAAAAAAAAGGCTGAAAAGTCAATAATCGATAACTAAAACGTTAATTGTACTACTTCTTATTGGGTATTACGTCAACTTAGAAGCTACTTCTGTGTTCTACTATAATGATTGTAGTGTCTCCGCATACCGTAGCTCGCGACATATCATTGGAGACGATAAATTTAACTGTTTCATAGGGAAGAGCGGCCAATGTAACGATGCGGCTTTAATTCGATTCGATAACAATTGACGAAAAAGGACGGATTTCTCAGGTTTTTACTACATATGAACCTTTTTCACATTCTACCGTGCAACGCGGCTCCTAGTCCTCCTTTCATGCAAAATCTTAAGGTTCCACCTCATGTCCAAGGCACCAAAGCCGGCTAAAAAGTCAATAACCGATACCTAAAACTTGAATTGTACTACTTCTTACTGGGTATTACATCAACTTAGAAGCTACTTCTCTCTTCTACTACGGTGATTTTAGTGACTCCGCATACCGCATCCAGCGACATAGCTTAGCAGCCGATAAATGTAACCCTTTCAGAGGGAAGAGCGGCCAATGTGACGATCTGGCTTTAAGTCGATTGGATAACAAATGACGAAAACGGACGGATTTATCAGGTTTTTACTACATATGAACACCTTTCACATTCTCCCGTGCAACGCGGCTGCTAGTCCTCCTTTCATGCAAAATCGTAGAGTCGTAGCTCATGTCCAAGGCACCAAAGCCGGCTAAAAAGTCAACACTCGATAACTAAAACTTGAGTTGTAGTACTTCTTATTGTTTATTACATCAACTTAGAAGGTTCATCTGTGTTCTACTATGGTGCTTTTAGTGTCTCCTCATACCGAAGCACGCGACATAGCTTTGCAGACGATAAACGTAACCGTTTCAGAGAGAAGAGCGGCCAATGTGTCGATCTGGATTTAAGTCGATTCGTTAACAAATGACGAAAACGGACGGATTTCTCAGGTTTTTACTACATATAAACTCTTTTCACATCCTCCCGTGCAACACAGTTGCTAGTCCTAATCTCATGCAAAATCGTAAGGTCCTACCTCATGTCCAAGGCACCAAAGCCGGCTAAAAAGTCAATAATTAATAACTAAAACTTGAATTGTACTACTTCTTACTGGCTATTACATTAACTTAGAAGCTTCGTCTGTGTTCTACTATGGTGCATTTAGTGTCTCCGCATACCGCAACACGAGACATATCTTTGCAGACGATAAATGTAACCGTTTCAGAGAGAAGACCGGCCAATGTGACGATCTGGATTTAAGTCGATTCGATAACAAATGACGAAAACGGACGGATTTCTCAGGTTTTTACTACATATGAACACTTTTCACATTGTCCCTTGCAACATGGCTGCTAGTCTTCCTTTCATGCAAAATCTTAAGGTCCTAACTCATGTCCAAGGCACCAAAGCCGGCTAAAAAGTCAATAATCAATAACTAAGACTTGAATTGTACTACTTCTTACTGGCTATTACATCAACTTAGAAGCTTCTTCTGTGTTCTACTATGGTGCTTTCAGTATCTCCGCATACCTCAGCACGCGACATAGCTTTGCAGACGATAAATGTAAGCGTTTCCGAGAGAAAAGCGGCCAATGTGACGATGTGGATTTAAGTCGATTCGATAACAAATGACGAAAACGGACGGATTTCTCAGGTTTTTTCTACATATGACACTTTTCACATTCGCCCGTGCAGCGCATCTGCTAGTCCTCCTTTCATGCAAAATCTTAAAGTCCTAGCTCATGTCCAGTGCACCAAAGCCGGCTAAAAAGTCAATAATCGATAAATGAACTTGAATTGTACTACTTTTACTGGCTTTACATCAACTTAAAAGATTCATCTGTGTTCTACTATGGTGCTTTCTGTATCTCCGCATACCGCAGTACTCGACGTAGCTTTGCAGACGATAAATGTAACCGTTACAGAGAGAAGAGCGGCCAATGTGTCGATCGGGATTTAAGTCGAATTAATAACAAATGACGAAAACGGACGGATTTCTCAGGTTTTTACTACATATGAACACTTTTCAAATTCGCTCGTGCAACGCGGCTGCTAGTCCTCCTTTCATGCAAAATCGTATAGTCCTACCTCATGTGAAAGGCACCAAAGCCGGCTAAAAAGTCAATAATCGATAACTTAATCTTGAATTGTACTACTTCTTACTGGCTATTACATCAACTTAGAAGCTTTATCTGTGTTCTACTATGGTGCTTTTAGTGTCTCCGTATACCGCAGCACGCGACATAGCTTTGCAGACGATAAATGTAACCGTTTATGAGAGAAGAGAGGCTAATATGACGATATGGCTTTAATTCGATACGATAACAAATGACGAAAACGGACAAATTTTTCAGGTTTTTGCTACACATGAACACTTTTCACATTCTCCCCTGCAACGCGGCCACTAGACTTCCCTTCATGCAAAATCTTAATTTCCTAGCTCATTTCGAAGCACCAATGGATGGTAAAAGTCAATAATCGATAACAAAAATTGAATAGTACTACTTCTTACTGGCTATTACATCAACTTAGAAGGTTCATCTGTGTTTTACTCTGATGCTTTTAGTGTCTCCGGATAACGTGGCACGCGACATAGCTTTGCAGACGATAAATGTAATCCTTTCAGAGAGAAGAGCGGCCAATGTGTCGATCTGAATTTAAGTCGAATCAACAAGAAATGACGAAAACGGACGGATTTCTCAGATTCTTACCACATATGAATGCTTATCGTATTCTCCCGTGCAACGCAGTTGCTAGTCGTCCTTTCATGCAAAATCCTAAGTTCCTAGCAAATGTCCAAGGCTCCAAAGCGTGCTAAAAAGTCAATAACCGATAATTGAAACATGAATTGTACTACTGCTTACTGGCTATTACATTACACAGAAGCTTCATCTGTGTACTACTATGATGGTTTTAGTGTCTCCACATACCGCAGCACGCAACATAGCTTTGCAGACGATTAATGTAATCGTTCCAGAGAGAAGAGCGGCAAATGTGTCGATCTTAATTTAAGTCGATTCGATAACAAATGACGAAAACGGACGAATTTCTCAGATTTTTACTACATATGAACACTTTTCACATTCTCCCGTGCATCGTGGCCACTAGCCTTCCCTTCATGAAATATCTTAAGGCCCTAACTCATGTCCAAGCGCCAAAGAAGGGTAAAAAGTCAATAATCGATAGCTAAAACTTGAATTCTACTGCTTCTTACTGGCTATTACATAAACTTAGAAGTTTCATCTGTATTCTTCCATGGTGCTTTTAGTGTCGCCGCATACCACAGCACGCGACATAGCTTTGCAGTCGATAAATGTAGCCGTTTCAGAGAGAAGAGCGGCCAATAAGACGACCTGGTGTTAAGTTTATTCTATAACAAATGACGAAAACGGACGGATTTCTCAGTTTCTTACTACATATGAACACTTTTCACTTTCGCCCGAGGACCGAGGCTGCTAGTCCTCCTTTCATGCAAAATCCTAAGGTCCTAGCAAATGTCCAAGGCACCAAAGCCTGCTAAAAAGTCAATAATCGATAACTAAAACTTGAATTCTGCTACTTCTTACTGGCTATTACATCAACTTATAAGATTCATCTGTGTTCTACTATGGTGCTATTAGTATCTCTGGATACCGAAACACGAGACATTGCTTTGCAGACGATAAATGTAACCGTTTCAGAGAGAAGAGCGCCCAATGTATCGATCGGGCTTTAAGTCGATTCAATAACAAATGACGAAAACGGACGGATTTCTCAGGTTTTTACTACATATGAACACTTTTCACATTCGCACGTGCAACGCGGCTGCTAGTCCTCCTTTCATGCAAAATCGTATAGTCCTACCTCATGTGAAAGGCACCAAAGCCGGCTAAAAAGTCAATAATCGATAACTAAATCTTGAATTGTACTACTTCTTACTGGCTATTATATCAACTTAGAAGCTTTATCTGTGTTCTACTATGGTGCTTATAGTGTCTCCGCATACCGCAGCAGTCGACAGAGCTTTACCGACGATAAATGTAACCGTTTCAGAGACAAGAGCGGCCAATGTGACGATCTGGCATTAAGTCGATTGGATAACAAATGCAGAAAACGGACGGATTTCTCAGGTTTTTACTACATAAGAACACTTTTCACACTCGCCCGTACAACGCGGTTGCTAGTCCTCCTTTCATGCAAAATCGTAAAGTCTTAGCTCATGTCCAAGACACCAACGCTGGATAAAAACTCAATAATCGATAACTAAAACTTGAAATGTACTACTTCGTACTGGGTATTACATCAAATTTGAAGCTTCACCTGTGTTCTACTATGGTGCTTTTAGTGTCTCCGGATACCACAGCATGCGACATAGCTTTGCAGACTATAAATGTAACCGTTTCCGAGAGAAGAGCGGCCAATGTGGCGATCTGGATTTAAGTCGATTCGATAACAAATGACGAAAACGAACGGATTTATCAGGTTTTTACCATATATGAACACTTTTCACTTTCTCCCGTGCTACGGGGCTGATAGACTTCCGTTCATGTAAAATCTTAAGGTCCTACCTCAAGTGCAATGCTCCAAAGAAGGGTAAAAAGGCAGTAATCGATAACTAAAACTTGAATTGTACTACTTCTTACTGGCTATTACATCAACTTAGTGGCTTCATCTGTGCTCTACTATGCTGCTTTTAGTGTCTCCGCATAATGCAGCACGCGACATAGCTTTGCAGACGACAAAACGTAACCGTTTCAGAGAGAAGAGCGGCCAATGTGTCGATCTGGAATTAAGTCGATACGACTTTTTCAGGTTTTTATTACATATGAACACTTTTCACATTCTCCCATGCAACGTGATTGCTAATATTACTTTCATGCAAAATCTTAAGGTCCTGGCTCATGTCCAAGGCACCAAAGCCCGCTAAAAATTCAATAATCAATAATTAAAATTTGAATTGTACTACTTCTTACTGGCTATTACATCAACTTATAAGTTTCATCTGTGTTCTACTATGGTGCTATTAGTATCTCCGGATACCGAAACACGAGACATTGCTTTGCAGACGATAAATGGAACCGTTTCAGAGAGAAGAGCGCCCAATGTATCGATCTGGCTTTAAGTCGATTCGATAACAAATAACGAAACCGGACGGATTTCTCAGGTTTGTACTACATATGAACACTTTTCACATTCGCTCGTGCAACGCGGCTGCTAGTCCTCCTTTCATACAAAATCTTAAGGTCCTAGCTCATGTCAATTGCACCAAAGCCGGCTAAAAAGTATAATCGATAACGAAAACTTGAATTGTACTACTTCTTACTGGCTATTACATCAACTTTGAGGCTTCATCTGTGTACTACTATTATAGTTTTAGTGTTTCCGCATACCGCAGCACGCGACATAGCTTTGCAGACGATAAATGTAATCGTTCCAGAGAGAAGAGCGGCAAATGTGTCGATCTGGATTTAAGTCGATTCGATAACAAATGACGAAAACGGACGAATTTCTCAGATTTTTACTACATATGAACACTTTTCACATTCTCCGTGCATCGTGGCCACTAGCCTTCCCTTCATGAAATATCTTAAGGCCCTAACTCATGTCGAAGCGCCAAAGAAGGGTAAAAAGTCAATAATCGATAGCTAAAACTTGAATTCTACTACTTCTTACTTTCTATTACATAAACTTAGAAGATTCATCTGTATTCTTCTATGGTGCTTGTAGTGTCGCCGCATACCCCAGGACGCAACATAGCTTTGCAGAAGACAAATGTAACCGTTTCAGAGAGAAGAGCGGCCAATGTGTCGATCTGGATTTAAGTCGATTCGATAACAAATGACGAAAACGGACGGATTTCTCAGGATTTTACTACATATGAACACTTTTCACATAGTCCCTTGCAACGTGGTTGCTAGTCTTCCTTTCATGAAAAATCTTAAGGTCCTAGCTAATGTCCAAGGCACCAAAGCTGGCTAAAAAGTCAATAATCAATAACTAAAACTTGAATTGTACTACTTCTTACTGGCTATTACATCAACTTAGAAGCTACTTCTGTGTTCTACTATGGTGATTGTAGTGTCTCCGCATACCGTAGCTCGCGACATATCATTGGAGACGATGAATTTAACCGTTTCATAGGGAAGAGCGGCCAATGTAACGATGTGGCTTTAATTCGATTCGATAACAATTGACGAAAAAGGACGGATTTCCCAGGTTTTTACTACATATGAACCCTTTTCACATTCTCCCGTGCAACGCGGCTCCTAGTCCTCCTTTCGTGCAAAATCTTAAGGTTCCACCTCATGTCGAAGGCACCATAGCCGGCTAAAAATCAATAATCAATAAACATACTTGAATTGTCCTGCTTTTTACTGGCTATTACTTTAACTTAGAATCTTCTTCTTTGTTCTACTATGGTGCTTTTAGTGTCTCCGCATACCGCAGCACGCGACATAGCTTTGCAGACGATAAATGTAACCGTTTCAGAGAGAAGAGCGGCCAATGTACGTCCTGGCTTTAAGTCGATTCGATCACAAGTGACGAACATGGACGGATTTCTCAGGTTTTTAAATACATATGAACACTTTTCACATTCTCCGGTGCAACGCGGCTGCTAGTCCGCCTTTCATGCAAAATCTTAACGTCAAAGCTCATGCCCAAGGCACAAAAAATGCTAAAAAGTCAATAATCGATAACTAAAACGTGAATTGTACAACTTCTTACTGGCTATTACATAAACTTAGAAGCTTTTTCAGTGTTCTACTATGGTGCTTTTTGTGTCTTCGCATACCGCCGCACACGACATAGCTTTGCAGACGATAAATGTAACCGTTTCAGAGAGAAGAGCGGCCAATGTGAAGATCTGGCTTTAAGTCGATTCGATAACAAATGACGAAAACGGACGAATTCCTCAGATTTTTACTACATATGAACACTTTTCACATTCTCCCCTGCAACGCGGCCACTAGCCTTCCCTTCATGCAAAATCTTCATTTCCTAGGTCATGTCGAAGCACCAATGAATGGTAAAAAGTCAATAATCGATAACAAAAAATTGAATAGTACTACTTCTTACTGGCTATTACATCAACTTAGAAGGTTCATCTGTTTTTTACTCTGATGCTTTTAGTGTCTCCGTATAACGTAGCACGCGACATAGCTTTGCAGACGATAAATGTAATCCTTTCAGAGAGAAGAGCGGCCAATGTGTCGATCTGGATTTAAGTCGAATCAATAACAAATGACGAAAACGGACGGATTTCTCAGATTCTTACTACATATGAACGCTTATCGTATTCTCCCGTGCAACGCAGTTGCTAGTCCTCCTTTCATGCAAAATCCTAAGTTCGTAGCAAATGTCCAAGGCTCCAAAGCGTGCTAAAAAGTCAATAACCGATAACTAAAACCTGAATTGTACTACTGCTTACTGGCTATTACATTACTTAGAAGCTTCATTTGTGTACTACTATGATGGTTTTAGTGTCTCCACATACCGCAGCACGCAACATAGCTTTGCAGATGATAAATGTAATCGTTCCAGAGAGAAGAGCGGCAAATGTGTCGATCTTAATTTAAGTCGATTCGATAACAAATGACGAAAACGGACGAATTTCGCAGATTTTTACTACATATGAACACTTCTCACATTCGCCCGTGCAACGCGGTTGCTAGTTCTCCTTTCATGCAAAATCGTATAGTCCTACCTCATGTCAAAGGCACCAAAGCCAGCTAAAAAGTCAATAATCGATAACTAAATCATGAATTGTACTACTTCTTACTTGCTATTATATCAACTTAGAAGCTTTATCTGTGTTCTACTATGGTGCTTTTAGTGTCTCCGCATACCGCAGCACCGGACATAGCTTTGCAGGCGATAAATGTAATCGTTTCAGAGAGAAGAGTTGCCAATGTGGCGATCTGGATTTAAGTCGATTCGATAACAAATAACGGAAATGGACGAATTTCTCAGATTTTTACTACATATGAACACTTTTCACTTTCTCCCCTGCAACGCGGCCACTAGACTTCCCTTCATGCAAAATGTTAAGGTCCTAGCTCATGTCCAAGCACCAAAGAATGGTAAAAAGTCAATAATCGATAACAAAACTTGAATAGTACTACTTTTTACTGGCTATTACATCAACTTAGAAGGTTCATCTGTATTTTACTATGATGCTTTTAGTGTCTCCGGATAATGTAGCACGCGACATAGCTTTGCAGACGATAAATGTAATCGTTTCAGAGAGAAGAGCGGATAATGTGACGATCTGGCTTTAAGTCGATTCGATAACAAATGACGAAAACGGACGGATTTCTCAGGTTTTTACTACATATGAACAGTTTTCACATTCTCCCGTGCAACGCGGTTGCTAGTTCTCCTTTCATGCAAAATCGTAAAGTCTTAGCTCATGTCCAAGCCAAAAAAGCTGGCTAAAAAGTCAATAATCGATAACTAAAATTTTAATAGTACTACTTCTTACTGGCTATTACATCAACTTAGAAGCTTCATCTATGTTCTACTATGGTGCTTTCAGTATCTCCCCATACAGCAGCACTCGACAGAGCTTTGCCGACGATAAATGTAACCGTTTCAGAGAGAAGAGCGGTGAATATGACGATCTGGATTTAAATCAAATCGATAACAAATGACGAAACCGGACGGATTTCTCAGGTTTTTACTACATATGAACACTTTTCACATTCGCTCGTGCAACGCGGCTGCTAGTCCTCCTTTCATACAGAATCTTAAGGTCCTAGCTCATGTCAATTGCACCAAAGCCGGCTAAAAAGTCAATAATCAATAACTAAAACTTGAATTGTACTACTTCTTACTGGCTATTACATCAGCTTAGAAGCTTCTTCTGTGTTCTACTATGGTGCTTTCAGTATCTCCGCATACCGCAGCACGCGACATAGCTTTGCAGACGATAAATGTAAGCGTCTCCGAGAGAAAAGCGGCCAATGTGACGGTCTGGATTTAAGTCGATTCGATAACAAATGACGAAAACGGACGGATTTCTTAGGTTTTTACTACATATGACACTTTTCATATTCGCCCGTGCAGCGCGGCTGCTAGTTCTCCTTTCATGCAAAATCTTAAGGTCCTAGCTCATGTCCAATGCAAAAATACCCGGCTAAAAAGTCAATAATCGATAAAAGAACTTGAATTGTAATACTTCTTACTATCTTTACATCAACTTAGAAGATTCATCTGTGTTCTACTATGGTGCTTTCAGTATCTCCGCATACCGCAGCACTCGACATAGCTTTGCAGACGATAAATGTAACCGTTACAGAGAGAAGAGCGGCCAATGTGTCGATCTGGATTTAAGTCGAATTAATAACAAATGACGGAAACGGATGGATTTCTCAGGTATTTACTACATATGAATACTTTTCACATTCGCTCGTGCAACGCGGCTGCTAGTCCTCCTTTCATGCAAAATCGTATAGTCCTACCTCATGTGAAAGGCACCAAAGCCGGCTAAAAAGTCAATAATCGATAACTAAATCTTGAATTGTACTACTTCTTACTGGCTATTACATCAACTTAGAAGCTTTATCTGTGTTCTACTATGGTGCTTTTAGTGTCTCCGTATACCGCAGCACGCGACATAGCTTTGCAGACGATAAATGTAATCGTTTCAGAGAGAAGAGCGGCCAATGTGACGATCTGGCTTTAAGTCGATTCCATAACAAATGACGAAATCGGACGAATTTCTCAAATTTTTACTACATATGAACACTTTTCACATTCTCCCCTGCAAAGCGGCCACTAGACTTCCCTTCATGCAAAATCTTAATTTCCTAGCTCATGTCGAAGCACCAAAGAATGGTAAAAAGTCAATAATCGATAACAAAAACTTGAATAGTACTACTTCTTACTGGCTATTACATCAACTTACGAGGTTCATCTGTGTTTTACTCTGATGGTTTTAGTGTCTCCGGATAACGTAGCACGTGACATAGCTTTGCAGACGATAAATGTAATCCTTTCAGAGAGAAGAGCGGCCAATGTGTCGATCTGGATTTAAGTCGAATCAATAACAAATGACGAAAACGGACGGATTTCTCAGATGCTTACTACATATGAACGCTTATCGTATTCTCCCGTGCAACGCAGTTGCTAGTCATCCTTTCATGCAAAATCCTAAGCTCCTAGCAAATGTCCAAGTCTCCAAAGCGTGCTAAAAAGTCAATAACCAATAACTAAAACCTGAATTGTACTACTGCTTACTGGCTATTACATTAATTAGAAGCTTCATCTGTGTACTACTATAATGGTTTTAGTGTCTCCGCATACCGCAGCACGCGACATAGCTTTGCAGACGATAAATGTAATCGTTCCAGAGAGCAGAGAGGCAAATGTGTCGATCTGGATTTAGGTCGATTAGATAACAAATGACGAAAACGGACGAATTTCTCAGATTTTTACTACATATGAACACTTTTCACATTCTCCCGTGCATCGTGGCCACTAGCCTTCCCTTCTTGAAATATCTTAAGGCCCTAACTCATGTCCAAGCGCCAATGAAGGGTAAAAAGTCAATAATCGATAGCTAAAACTTGAATTCTACTACTTCTTACTGGCTATTACGTAAACTTAGAAGTTTCATCTGTATTCTCCTATAGTGATTTTAGTGTCGCCGCATACCACAGCACGCGACATAGCTTTGCAGACGATAAATGTAGCCGTTTCAGAGAGAAGAGCGGCCAATAAGACGATCTGGTGTTAAGTCGATTCGATAACAAATGACGAAATCGGACGGATTCTCAGTTTCTTACTACATATGAACACTTTTCACATTCGCCCGAGGACCGCGGCTGCTAGCCCTCCTTTCATGCAAAATCCTAAGGTCCTACCAAATGTCCAAGGCACCAAAGCCTGCTAGAAAGTCAATAATCGAAAACTAAAACCTGAATTGTACTACTTCTTACTGGCTATTACATCAACTTATAAGTTTCATCTGTGTTCCACTATGGTGCTATTAGTATCTCCGGATACCGAAACGCGAGACATTGCTTTGCAGACGATAAATGTAACCGTTTCAGAGAGAAGAGCGCCCAATGTATCGATCTGGCTTTAAGTCGATTCGATAACAAATGACGAAAACGGACGGAATTCTCAGGTTTTTACTACATATGAACACATTTCACACTCGTCCGTGCAACGTGGTTGCTAGTCCTCCTTTCATGCAAAATCTTAAAGTCTTAGCTCATGTCCAAGACACCAACGCTGGCTAAAAACTCAATAATCGATAACTAAAACTTGAATTGTACTACTTCTTACTGGCTATTATATCAACTTAGAAGGTTCATCTGTGTTCTACTATGGTGCTTTTAGTGTCTCCGGATACCACAGCACGCGATATAGCTTTGCAGACTATAAATGTAACCGTTTCCGAGAGAAGAGGGGCCAATGTGGCGATCTGGATTTAAGTCGATTCGATAACAAATGACGAAAACGAACGGATTTATCAGGTTTTTACTATGTATGAACACTTTTCACTTTCTCCCGTGCTACGGGGCTGATAGACGTCCCTTCATGCAAAATCTTAAGGTCCTACCTCAAGTCCAAGGCTCCAAAGAAGCGTAAAAAGTCAGTAATCGATAACTAATACTTGAGTTGTACTACTTCCTACTGGGTATTACATCAACTAAGAGGCTTCATCTGTGCTCTACTATGCTGCTTTTAGTGTCTCCGGATACTGCAGCACGCGACATAGCTTTGCAGAAGACAAAACGTAACCGTTTCAGAGAGAAGAGCGGCCAATGTGGCGATCTGGATTTAAGTCTATTCGATAACAAATCACGAAGACGAACCGATTTATCAGGTTTTTACTACATATGAAAACTTTTCACATTCCCCTGTGCAACGCGGTTGCTAGTCCTGCCTTTCATGTAAAATCTTAAGGTCCTATTTCATGTCAAAGGCACCAAAGCCGGCTAAAAATTCAATAATATATAACTTAAACTTGAATTGTACTACTTCTTACTGGCTATTACATTAACTTAGTAGGTTCATCTGTATTGTATTATGGTGCTTTTAGTGTCTCCGCATACCGCAGCACCGGACATAGCTTTGCAGACGATAAATGTAATCGTTTCAGAGAGAAGAGTGGCCAATGTGTCGATCTGGATTTAAGTCGATTCGAAAACAAATGACGAAAACGGACGAATTTCTCAGATTTTTACTACATATGCAAACTTGTCACTTTCTCCCCTGCAACGCGGCCACTAGACGTCCCTTCACGCAAAATCTTAAGGTCCTAGCTCATGTCTATGCACCAAAGAATGGTAAAACGTCAGTAATCGATAACAAAAACTTGAATAGTACTACTTCTTACTGGCTATTACATCAACTTAGAAGGTTCATCTGTGTTTTACTATGATGCTTTTAGTGTCTCCGGATAACGTAGCACGCGACATAGCTTTGCAGACGATAAATGTAATCGTTTCAGAGAGAAGAGAGGCCAATGTGACGATCTGGCTTTAAGTCGATTCGATAACAAATGACGAAAACGGACGGATTTCTCAGGTTTTACTACATATGAACACTTTTCACATTCACCCGTGTAGCGCGGCTGCTAGTCCTCCTTTCATGCAAAATCTTAAGGTCCCATCTCATGTCCAACTCACCAAAGCCACCTAAAAAGTCAATAATCGATAGCTAAAACTTGAGTTTTACTACTTCTTCTTGGTTATTACATCAACTTAGAAGGTTCATTTGTGTTTTACTATGATGATTTTAATCTCTCCGGATACCGCACCACGCGACATAATTTTGCAGAGGATAAATGTAACCGTGTCAGAGAGAAGAGAGGCCAGTGTGACGATCTGGCTTTAGGTCGATTCGATAACAAATGACGAAAACGGACGGATTCTCAGGTTTTTACTACCTATCAACACTTTTCACATTATCCCGCGCAACGCCGCTGCTAGTCCTCCTTTCATGCAAAGTCTTAAGGTCCAATCTAATGTCTAAGGCACCAAAGCCGGCAAAAAAAGTCAATAATCGATAACTAAAACTTGATTTTTACTACTTCTTATTGGCTATAACATCAACAAAGAAGGTTCATCTGTGTTTTACTATGATGCTTTTAGTCTATCAGGATACCGCACCACGCGACATAGTTTTGCAGAGGATAAATGTAACCGTGTCAGAGAGAAGAGAGGCCAATGTGACGATCTGGCTTTAAGTCGATACGATAAAAAGTGGCGAAACCGGTCAGATTTCTCATGTTTTTAATACATATGAACACTTTTCACATTCGCCCGTGCAACGCGGCTTCTAGTCCTCTTTTCATGTAAAATCGTAAAGTCATAGCTCATGTCCAAGGCACCAAAGCCGGCTAAAAAGTCAATAATCGACAACTAAGACTTGAATTGTATTACTACATTTTGGCTATTACATCAACTTAGAAGCTACATCTGTGTTCTACTATAGCGCTTTTAGTATCTCCGCATACCGCAGCATACGACATAGCTTTGCAGACGATAAATGTAATCGTTTCAGAGAGAAGAGTGGCCAATGTGTCGATCTGGATTTAAGTCGATTCGATAACAAATGACGAAAACGGACGAATTTCTCAGATTTTTACTACATATGAAAACTTGTCACTTTCTCCCCTGCAAAGCGGCCACTAGACTTCCCTTCATGCAAAATCTTAAGGTCCTAGCTCATGTCCAAGCACCAAAGAATGGTAAAACGTCAATAATCGATAACAAAAACTTGAACAGTACTACTTCTTACTGGCTATTACATCAACTTAGAAGGTTCATCTGTGTTTTACTATGATGCTTTTAGTGTCTCCGGATACCGGACCACGCGACATAGTTTTACACAGGATAAATGTTACCGTGTCAGAGAGAAGAGAGGTTAATGTGACGATCTGGCTTTAAGTCGATTCGATAACAAATGACGAAAACGGACGGATTCTCAGGATTTTACTACCTATCAACACTTTTCACATTAGCCCGCTCAACGCCGCTGCTAGTCCTCCTTTCACGCAAAATCGTAAGGTCCAATCTAATGTCCAAGGCACCAAAGCCGGCAAAAAAAGTCAATAATCGATAACTAAAACTTGAGTTTTACTACGTCTTATTGTCTATAGCATCAACTTAGAAGATTCATCTGTGTTCTACTATGGTGCTTTTAGTGTCTCCGGATACCGCAGAGCGTGACATAGCTTTGCAGACGAAAAATGTAACCGTTTCAGAGAGAATAGCTGCCAATCTGACGATCTGGCTTTAAGTCGATTCTGTAACAAATGACGAAAACGAACGGATTCCTCAGGTTTTTACTATATTTGAACACTTTTCACATTCTCCCGCACAACGCGGCTGCTGGTCCACATTTTCATGCAAAATCGTAAGGTCCCATCTCATGTCCAACTCACCAAAGCCGCCTAAAAAGTCAATAATCGATAGCTAAAACTTGAGTTTTACTACTTCTTCTTGGTTATTACATCAACTTAGAAGGTTCATTTGTGTTTTACTATGATGCTTTTAGTCTCTCCAGATACCGCATCACGGGACATAATTTTGCAGAGGATAAATGTAACCGTGTCAGAGAGAAGAGAGGCCAATGTGACGATCTGGCTTTAGGTCGATTCGATAACAAATGACGAAAACGGACGGATTCTCAGGTTTTTACTACCTGTCAACACTTTTCACATTATCCCGCGCAACGCCGCTGCTAGTCCTCCTTTCATGCAAAGTCTAATGTCCAATCTAATGTCTAAGGCACCAAAGCCGGCAAAAAAAGTCAATAATCGATAACTAAAACTTGAGTTTTACTACTTCTTATTGGCTATAACATCAACTAAGAAGGTTCATCTGTGTTTTACTATGATGCTTTTAGTCTCTCCGGATACCGCACCACGCGACATAGTTTTGCAGAGGATAAATGTAACCGTGTCAGAGAGAAGAGAGGCCAATGTGACGATCTGGCTTTAAGTCGATACGATAAAAATTGGCGAAACCGGACAGATTTCTCAGGTTTTTAATACATATGAACTCTTTTCACATTCGCCCGTGCAACGCGGCTTCTAGTCCTCTTTTCAAGTAAAATCGTGAAGTCATAGCTCATGTCCAAGGCACCAAAGCCGGCTAAAAAGTCAATAATCGACAACTAAAACTTGTATTGTATTACTACTTTTTGGCTATTACATCAACTTAGAAGCTACATCTGTGTTCTACTATGGCGCTTTTAGTATCTCCGCATACCGCAGCACACGACATAGCTTTGCAGACGATAAATGTAACCGTTTCAGAGAGAAGAGCGGCCAATCTGACGATCTGGATTTAAGTCGATTCGATAACAAATGATGAAAACGGTCGGATTTCTCAGGTTTTTACTACCTATCAACACTTTTCACATTATCCCGCGCAACGCGGCTGATAGTCGTCCTTTCACGCAAAATCGTAAGGTCCTAGCTCATGTCCAAGGCAACAAAGAAGGCTAAAAATTCAATAATCGATAATTAAAACTTGAAGTCTACTACATTTTACTGGCTATTACATAGCCGACTAAAAAGTCAGAAATCGATAACTAAAACTTGAATTGTACTACCTCTTACTGGCTATTACATCGACTTAGAAGCTTCTTCTGTGTTCTACTATGGTGGTTTTAGTGTCTCCGCATACCGCAGGACGCGCCATAGCTTTGCAGACGATAAATGTAACCGTTTCAGAGAGAAGAGCGACCAATGTGACGATATGGCTTTAAGTCGATTTGATCAGAAATGACGAAAACGGACGGATTTCTCAGGTTTTTACTACATATGAACACTTTTCACATTCTCCCGTGCAACGCAGCTGCTAGTCCTCCTTTGATGCAAAGTCTTAAAGTCCTAGCTCATGTCCAAGACCCCAAAGCCAGCTAAAAAGTCAATAATCGATATCTAAAACGTTATTGCACTTCTTCTTACTGGCTGTTACATTAACTTAGAAGTTTCATCAGTATTCTACTATGGTGCTGTTAGTGTCTCCGCATACCGCAGCACGCGACATAGCTTTGCAGACGATAAATGTAACCGTTTCAGAGAGAAGAGCGACCAATGTGACGATCTCACTTTAAGTCGATTTGATAAGAAATGACGAAAACGGACGGATTTCTCAGTTTCTTAATACATATGAACACTTTTTACTTTCTCCAGTGCAACGCAGCTGCTAGTTCT
This sequence comes from Schistocerca gregaria, assembly GCF_023897955.1. NCBI lineage: Eukaryota > Metazoa > Arthropoda > Insecta > Orthoptera > Acrididae > Schistocerca > Schistocerca gregaria. The sequence continues at coordinate 133,134,634 of NC_064930.1, read as the reverse complement.
CCTTTGATGCAAAATCTTAAGGTCCTAGCCCATGTCATAGGCCCCAATGCCAGCTAAAAAGTCAATAATCGATATCTAAAGCGTTATTGTACTACATTTACTGGCTATAACTTCAACTTAGAAGATTCATCAGTGTTCTACTATGGTGCTGTTAGTGTCTCTGCATATCGCAGCACGCGACATAGCTTTGCAGACGATAAATGTGACCGTTTCAGGGAGAAGAGCGACCAATATGATGACCTGGCTTTAAATCGATTTGATAAGAAATGACGAAAACTGACGGATTTCTCAGGATTTTACTACATATGAACACTTTTCACATTCTCCCGGGCAACGCAGCTGCTAGTCCTCCTTTGATGCAAAATCTTAAGGTCCTAGCTCATGTCCAATTCCCCAAAGCCACCTAAAATGTCAATAATCGATATCTAAAACGTTATTGTACCACTTCTTACTGACAATTACATCAACTTGGAAGTTTCATCTGTGTTCAACTATGGTGCTGTTAGTGTCTCCGCATACCGCAGCACGCGACATAGCTTTGCAGACGATAAATGTAACCTTTTCAGAGAGGAGAGCGTCCAATGTGACGTCCTTGCTTTAAGTCGATTTGATAAGAAATTACGAAAACGGACGGATTTCTGAGGTTTTTACTGCATATGAACACTTTGCACATTCTCCCGTGCAACGGAGCATCTAGTACTCCTTTGATGCAAAATCTTAAGGCCCTAGCTCATGTCCAAGGCCCCAAAACCAGCTAAAAAGTCAATAATCGATATCTAAAACGTTATCGTCCTACTTCTTACTGGCTATTACATCAACTTAGTAGTTTCATCTGTGTTCTACTATGGTGCTGTTAGTGTCTCCGCATACCGCAGCACGCGACATAGCTTTGCAGATGATAAATGTAACAGTTTCAGAGAGAAGAGCGACCAATGTGACGATCTGGCTTTAAGTCGATTTGATAAGAAATGACGAAAACTGACGGATATCTCAGGTTTTTACTACATATGAACACTTTTCACATTCTCCCGTGTAACGCAGCTGCTAGTCCTCGTTTGATGCAAAATCTTAAGGCCCTAGCTCATGTCCAAGGCCCCAAAGCCAGCTAAAAAGTCAATAATCGATATCTAAAACGTTATTGCACTACTTCTTACTGGCAATTACTACAACTTAGAAGCTTCTTCTGTGTTCTACTATGGTGCTGTTAGTGTCTCGGCATACCGCAGCGCGCGACATAGCTTTGTAGGCGATAAATGTTACCGTTTCAGAGAGAAGAGCGGCCAATGTGACGTTCTGGCTTTAAGTCGATTTGATAAGAAACGACGCAAACGGACGGATTTCTCAGGTTTTTACTACATATGAACAATCTTCACATTCTCCCGTGCAACGCAGCTGCTAGTCCTTTTTTGATGCAATATGTGAAGGTCCTAGGTCATGTCCAAGGCCCCAAACCAAATAAAAAGTCAATAATCGATTTTTAAAACGTTATTGTACTACTTTTTACTGGCTATCACATGAACATAGAAGTTTCATCTGTGTTCTACTATGGCGCTGTTAGTTTTTCCGCATACCGGAGCACGCGACATAGCTTTGCAGACGATAAATGTAACCGTTTCAGAGAGAAGAGCGGCGAATGTGACGTTCTGCCTTTAAGTCGATTTGATAAGAAATGACGAAAACTGACGGATTTCTGAGGTTTTTACTACATATGAACACTTTTCACATTCTCCCATGCAACGCAGCTGCTAGTCCTCCTTTGATGCAATGTCGTAAGGTCCTAGCTCATGTCCAAGACCCCAAAGCCAGCTAAAAAGTCAATAATCGATATCTAAAACGTTATTGTACTACTTCTTACTGGCTATTACATCAACATAGAAGTTTCATCAGTGTTCTGCTATGGTGCTGTTAGTGTCTCCGCAAACCGCAGCACAAGACATAGCTTTGCAGACGATAAATGTAACCGTTTCAGAGAGAAGAGCGACCAATGTGACGATCTGGCTTTAAGTCGATTTGATAATAAATGACGAAAACGGACGGATTTCTCAGGTTCTTAATACATATGAACACTTTTCACTTTCTCCCGTGCAACGCAGTTGCTAGTTCTCCTTTGATGCAAAATCTTAAGGTCCTATCGCATGTCCAAGGCCCCAAAGCCAGCTAAAAAGTCAATAATCGATATCTAAAACGTTATTGTACTACTTCGTACTGGCTAATACATCAACTTGGAAGTTTCATCTGTGTTCTACTATAGTGCTGTTAGTGTCTCCGCATACCGCAGCACGCGACATAGCTTTGCAGACGATAAATGTAACCGTTTCAGAGAGAATAGCGAACAATATGACGATCTGGCTTTAAGTCGATTTGATAATAAATGACGAAAACGAACGGATATCTCGGGTTTTTACTACATATGAACACTTATCACATTCTCCCGTGCAACGCAGCTGCTGGTCCTCCTTTGATGCAAAGTCTTAAGTTCCTAGCTCATGTCCAAGACCCAAAAGCCAGCTAAAAAGTCAATAGTCGATATCCAAAACGTTATTGTACTACTTCATACTGGCAATTACGTCAAGTTAGAACTTTCATCAGTGTTCTACTATGGTGCTGTTAGTGTCTCTGCATACCGCTGCACGCGACATAGCTTTGCAGACGATAAATGTGACCGTTTCAGAGAGAAGAGCGACCAATATGAAGACCTGGCTTTAAGTCGATTTGATAAGAAATGATGAAAACGACCGGATTTCTCAGGATTTTACTACATATGAACACTTTTCACATTCTCCCGGGCAACGCAGCTGCTAGTCCTCCTTTGATGCAAAATCTTAAGTTCCTAGCTCATGTCCAATTCCCCAAAGCCAGCTAAAAAGTCAATAATCGATATCTAAAACGTTATTGCACTACTTCTTACTGGCAATTACATCAACTTGGAAGTTTCATCTGTGTGCTACTATGGTGCTGTTAGTGTCTCCGCATATCGCAGCACGCGACATAGCTTTGCAGACGATAAATATAACCTTTTCAGAGAGAAGAGCGTCCAATGTGACGTCCTGGCTTTAAGTCGATTTGATAAGAAATTACGAAAACGGACGGATTTCTCAGGTTTTTACTACATATGAACACTTTTCACATTCTCCCGTGCAACGCAGCTGCTAGTCCTCCTTTGATGCAAAGTCTTAAGGTCGGAGCTCATGTCCAAGGCCCCAAAGCCAGCTAAAAAGTCAATAATCGATATCTAAAACTTTATTGTACTACTTCTTACTGGCTATTACATCAACTTAGAAGTTTCATCTGTATTCTACTATGGTGCTGTTAGTGTCTCTTCATACCGTAGCACGCGACACAGCTTTGCAGACGATAAATGTAACCGTTTCAGAGAGAAGAGCGACCAATGTGACGATCTGGATTTAAGTCGATTTGATAAGAAATGACGAAAAGGGACGAATTTCCTGGATTTTACTACATATGTACACTTTTCTCATTCTCCCGTGCAACGCAGCTGCTAGTTCTCCTTTGATGCAAAATCTTAAGGTCCTAGCTCATGTCTAAGACTTCAAAGCCAGCTTAAAAGTCAATAATCGGTATCTATAACGTTATTGTACTACTTCTTACTGGCTATTACATCAACATAGAAGTTTCATCTGTTTTCTACTATGGTGCTGTTAGTGTCTCCGCATACCGCAGCACGCGACATAGCTTTGCAGACGATAAATGTAACCGTTTCAGAGAGAAGAGCGACCAATGTGACGATCTGGCTTTAAGTCGATTTGATAAGAAATGACGAAAACGGACGGATTTCTGAGGTTTTTACTACATATGAACAATCTTCACATTCTCCCTTGCAACGCAGCTGCTAGTCCTTTTTTGATGCAACATCTGAAGGTCCTAGGTCATGTCCAAGGCCCCAAAGCCAAATAAAAAGTCAATAATCGATATATAAAACGTTATTGTACTACTTCTTACTGGCTATTACATCAACTTAGAAGTTTCATCAGTGTTCTGCTATGGTGCTGTTAGTGTCTCCGCAAACCGCAGCACAAGACATAGCTTTGCAGACGATAAATGTAACCGTTTCAGAGAGAAGAGCGACCAATGTGACGATCTGGCTTTAAGTCGATTTGATAAGAAATGACGAAAACGGACTGATTTCTCAGGTTCTTAATACATATGAACACTTTTCACTTTCTCCCGTGCAACGCAGTTGCTAGTTCTCCTTTGATGCAAAATCTTAAGGTCCTATCGCATGTCCAAGGCCCCAAAGCCAGCTAAAAAGTCAATAATCGATATCTAAAACGTTATTGTACTACTTCGTACTGGCTATTACATCAACTTGGAAGTTTCATCTGTGTTCTACTATAGTGCTGTTAGTGTCTCCGCATACCGCAGCACGCGACATACCGTTGCAGACGATAAATGTAACCGTTTCAGAGAGAATAGCGAACAATATGACGATCTGGCTTTAAGTCGATTTGATCAGAAATGACGAAAACGAACGGATTTCTCGGGTTTTTACTACATATGAACACTTATCACATTCTCCCGTGCAACGCAGCTGCTGGTCCTCCTTTGATGCAAAGTCTTAAGTTCCTAGCTCATGTCCAAGACCCAAAAGCCAGCTAAAAAGTCAATAGTCGATATCCAAAACGTTATTGTACTACTTCATACTGGCTATTACATCAAGTTAGAACTTTCATCAGTGTTCTACTATGGTGCTATTAGTGTCCCTGCATGCCGCAGCACGCGACATAGCTTTGCAGACGATAAATGTGACCGTTTCAGAGAGAAGAGCGACCAATATGAAGACCTGGCTTTAAGTCGATTTGATAAGAAATGATGAAAACGGACGGATTTCTCAGGATTTTACTACATATGAACACTTTTCACATTCTCCCGGGCAACGCAGCTGCTAGTCCTCATTTGATGCAAAATCTTAAGGTCCTAGCTCATGTCCAATTCCCCAAAGCCAGCTAAAAAGTCAATAATCGATATCTAAAACGTTATTGCACTGCTTCTTACTGGCAATTACATCAACTTGGAAGTTTCATCTGTGTGCTACTATGGTGCTGTTAGTGTCTCCGCATACCGCAGCACGCGACAGAGCTTTGCAGACGATAAATGTAACCTTTTCAGAGAGAAGAGCGTCCAATGTGACGTCCTGGCTTTAAGTCGATTTGATAAGAAATTACGAAAACCGACGGATTTCTCAGGTTTTTACTAAATATGAACACTTTTCACATTCTCCCGTGCAACGCAGCTGCTAGTCCTCCTTTGATGCAATATCTTAAGGCCCTAGCGCATGTCCAAGGCCCCAAAGCCAGCTAAAAAGTCAATAATCGATATCTAAAACGTTATTGCACTACTTCTTACTGGCAATTACTACAACTTAGAAGCTTCTTCTGTGTTCTACTATGGTGCTGTTAGTGTCTCGGCATACCGCAGCAAGCGACATAGCTTTGTAGGCGATAAATGTTACCGTTTCAGAGAGAAGAGCGCCCAATGTGACGTTCTGGCTTTAAGTCGATTTGATAAGAAATGACGAAAACGGACGGATTTCTCAGGATTTTACTACATATGAACACTTTTCACATTCTCCCGGGCAACGCAGCTGCTGGTCCTCCTTTGATGCAAAATCTTAAGGTCCTAGCTCATGTCCAATTCCCCAAAGCCAGCTAAAAAGACAATAATCGATATCTAAAACGTTATTGTACTACTTCTTACTGGCAATTACATCAACTTGGAAGTTTCATCTGTGTTCTACTATGGTGCTGTTAGTGTCTCCGCATACCGCAGCACACGACATAGCTTTGCAGATGATAAATGTAACAGTTTCAGAGAGAAGAGCGACCAATGTGACGATCTGGCTTTATGTCGATTTGATAAGAAATGACGAAAACGAACGGATTTCTCAGGTTTTTACTACATATGAACTTTTTTCACATTCTCCCGTGCAACGCAGCTGCTAGTCCTCCTTTGATGCAAAATCTTAAGGCCCTAGCTCATGTCCAAGGCCCTTAAAGCCAGCTAAAAAATCAATAATCGATATCTAAAACGTTATTGTACTACTTTTTACTGGCTATTACATCAACTTAGAAGTTTCATCAGTGTTCTACTATGGTGCTGTTAGTGTCTCCGCATACCGCAGCACTGGACATAGCGTTGCAGACGATAAATGTAACCGTTTCAGAGAGAAGAGCGGCCAATGTGACGATCTGGCTTCAAGTCGATTCGATAACAAATGACGAAAACGGACTGATATCTCAGGTTTTTACTACATAAGAAGACTTTTCACATTATCCCGTGCAACGCTTCTGCTAGTCCTCCTTTCATGCAAAATCTTAAGGTCCTAGCTCATGACAAAGGCATCTAAGAAGGGTAAAAAGTCAATAATCGGTAACTAAAACTTGAATTGTACTGCTTCTTACTGAGTATTAGATCAACTTAGAAGCATCTTATGTGTTCTGCCATGCTGCTTTTAGTCTCTCCGCATGCCGGAGCACGCGACATAGCTTTGCAGACGATAAATGTAACCGTTTCAGAGAGAAGAGCGGCCAATTTGACGATCTAACTTTAAGTCGATTCGATAACAAATGATGAAAACGAACGGATTTCTCAGGTTTATACTACATATGAACACTTCTCACACTCTCATTTGCAACGCGGCTGCTAGTCCTCCTTTCATGCAAAATCGTAAGGTCCTAGCTAATGTCCAAGTCACCAAAGAATCAAAAATCTATCACTAAGTCTTGGATTGTACTGCGTCTTACTGGCTATTAGATCAACTTAGAAGCATCTTATGTGTTCTGCCATGCTGCTTTTATTCTCTCCGCATACCGGAGCACGCGACATAGCTTTGCAGACGATAAATGTAGCCGTTTCAGAGAGAAGAGCGGCCCATGTGACGATCTGGCTTTAAGTCGATTCGATAACAAATGGCGAAAACGTACGGATGTCTCAGGTTTTTACAACATATGGACACTTTTCACATTCTCCCGTGCAACGCGCCTGCTAGTCCTCCTATCATGCAAAATCTTAAGGTCCTAGCTCATGTCAAAGGCATCTAAGAAGGGTAAAAAGTCAATAATCGATAACTAAAACTTGAATTGTACTGCTTCTTACTGGGTATTAGATCAACTTAGAAGCATCTTATGTGTTCTGCCATGCTGCGTTTAGACTCTCCGCATACCGCATCACGCGACACAGCTTTGCAGACGATAAATGTAGCCGTTTCAGAGAGAAGAGCGGCCAATGTGACGATCTGGCTTTAAGTCGATTCGATAACAAATGGCGAAAACGGACGGATTTCTCAGGTTTTTACTACATATGAACACTTTTCACATTCTCCTTTGCAACGCGGCTGCTAGTCCTCCTTGCATGTCCAAGTCACAAAAGAATCAAAAATCGATAACTAAATCTTGAATTGTACTGCGTCTTACTGGCTATTAGATAAACTTAGAAGCCTAATATGTGTTCTGCTATGATACTTTTAGTCTCTCCGCATACCGGAGCACGCGACATAGCTTTGCAGACGATAAATGTAACAGTTTCAGAGAGAAGAGCGGCCAATGTAACGATCTAGCTTTAAGCCGATGAGATAACAAATGCCGAAAACGGACTGATTTCTCAGGATTTTACAACATATAAACACTTTTCACGCGGTTGCTAGACCTCCATTCATGCAAAACCTTAAGGTCCTAGCTCATGTCCAAGGAATCAAAGAAGAGAAAAACTCAATAATTGATAGCTATAACTTTAATTGTACTACTTCTTATTGGCCAATACATCAACTTAGAATCTTCATCTGTGTTCTACTATGGTTCTTTTAGTGTCTCCGTATACCGCAGCACGCGACATAGCTTTGCAGACGATAAATGTAAGCGTTTCAGAGAGAAGAGCGGCCTATGTGGCGATCTGGCTATTAGTCTATTCGATAACAAATGACGAAAACGGACGGATTTCTCAGGTTTTTACTACATATGAAACCTTTTCACATTCTCCCGTGCAACGCAACTGATATTCCTCGTTTCATGCAAAATCTTGAGGTCCTACCTTATGTCCAAGTCACCAAAGAAGGGTAAAAAGTCATTAATCGATATCTAAAAACTGTATTGTATTACTTCTTACTGGCTATTACATCAACGCAGAAGCTTCGTCTGTGTTCTACTAAGGTGTTTTCAGTGAACCCGCATACCGCGGCACGCGACATAGCTTTGCAGACTATAAATGTAACCGTTTCAGAGAGAAGAGCGGCCAATGTGACGATCTGCTTTAAGTCGATTCGATAACAAATGACGAAAACGGACGGATTTCTCAGGTTTTTACTACGTATGAAACCTTTTCACATTCTCCCGTGCAACGCGGCTGCTAATCCTGTGTTCATGCTAAATCTTAAGGTACTAGCTCATGTCCAAGGCACCAAAGAAGGGTAAAAATATAATAATCGATCTTTACAACTTGAACTTTACTGCTTCTTATTGGCTATTACATCAACTTAGAAGCTTATTCTGTGTTCTACTATAGTGCTTTTAGTGTCCCCGCATACCGCAGCACGCGACATAGCTTTGCAGACAATAAATGTAACCGTTCCAGAGAGAAGGGCGGCCAATGTGACGATCTGGCTTTAAGTCGATTCGATAACAAATGACGATAACGGACGGATTTCTGAGGTATTTATACATACGAACACGTTTCACATTCTCCCGTCCAACGCGGCTGCTAGTCCTACTGTCATACAAGATCTTAAGGTCCTAGCTCATGTCCAAGGCACCAAAGAAGGGTAAAAAGTCATTAATCGATAACTAAAACTTGAATTGTACTGCTTCTTATGGTCGTTACATCAACTTAGAAGCTTCTTCTCTGTTCTACTATAGTGCTTTTAGTGACTCCTTATACCACAGCACGCGACATAGCTTTGCAGACGATAAATGTAACCGTTTCAGCGAGAAGAGTAGCCAATGTGACGATCTGGCTTTAAGTCGATTCGATAACAAATGTCGAAAATAAACGGATTTCTCAGGTTTTTACTACAATGTGACGATCTGGCTTTAAGTCGATTCGATAACAAATGGCGAAAACGGACGGATTTCTCAGGTTTTTACTACATATGAACACTTTTCACATTCTCCCGTGCAACGCGGCTGCTAGTCCTTCTTTAATGCAAAATCTTAAGGTCCTAGGTCATGCCCAAGGCACAAAAGCCGCCTAAAAAGTCAATAATCGAGTACAAAAGCTTGAATTGTACTGCTTCTTTTGGCTATTACATCAAGTTAGATATTTCTTCTGTGTTCTACTATGGTGCTTTTAGTGTCACCGCATTCCGCAGCACGCAACATAGATTTGCAGACGATAAATGTAATCGTTTCAGCGAGAAGAGCGTCAATTTGAGGATCAAGCTTAAGTCGTTACGTTATCAAACTTGAATTGTACCATTTCTTGCTTTCTATTACATCAATTTGGAAGCTTCATCTGTGTTCTACTATGGTCCTTTTAGTGTATCCGCATACAGCAGCACGCGACATAGCTTTGCAGACGTTAAATGTAACCGTTTCAGAGAGAAGAGCATCCTACGTGAGGATCTGGCTTTAAGTCGATTCGGGAAAAAAGGATAAAACGGAAGAATTTCTCATGATTTAATACATATGAACTCTTTTCAGATTCTCACGTGCAACGCGTCAGTTAGTCCTCGTTTCATGCAAAATCTTAAGGCCCTAGCTCCAGTCCAAGGCACGAAAGCCGGGTAAGAAGACAATAATCGATAACTAACACTTGAATTGTTCTACTTCATACTTTCTATTACATCAGCTTCGAAGATTCATCTGTGTTCTACTATGGTGATTGTAGTGTCTCCGAATACCGCAGCACGCGATATAGCTTTGCAGACGATAAATGTAACCGTTTCAGGTAGAAGAGAGGCCAATGTGACGATCTGCCTTTCAGTCGTTTCGACAACAAATGACGGAAACGGACGGATTTCTCAGGTGTTTACTACATATGATCACTTTTCACATTCTACCGTGCAACGTGGCAGCTAGTCCTCCTTTCATGCAAAATCTTAAGGTCCTAGCCCATGTCCAAGCTACAAAGGTCGGTTAAAAGGTCAATAATCGATAACTAACACTTGAATTGTACTACATCTAACGGGCTATTACATCAACTTAGAAGCTTCGTCTGTGTTCTACGATGGTGCTTTTAGTGTCTCCGCATACTGCAGCACGCAACATAGCTTTGCAGACGATAAATGTAACCGTTTCAGAGAGAAGTGCGGCCAATGTAACGCTCTGGCTTAAATCGATTCGATATCAAATGATGAAAACGAATAAGTTTCTCAGGTTTTTACTACATATGAACTCTATTCACATTCGCCCGTGCAACGCGGCTGCTAGTCCTGTTTTCATGCAAAATCGTAAGGTCCTAGCTCATGTCCAAATCACCAAAGAAGGGTATAAAGTCAATAATCGATAACTAAAACATGAATTGTACTGACTCTTACTGGCTATTACATCAACATAGTAGCTTCTTCTGTGTTCTACTATGGTGCTTTTAGTGTCTACGCATAGAGCAGTACGCGACATAGCTTTGCAGCCGATAAATGTAACCATTTCAAAGAGAAGAGCGGCCAATATGACGATCTGGCTTTAAGTCGATTCGTTTAAAAATGAAGAAAACGGATGGATTTCTCAGGTTTTTACTACATATGTAAACTTTTCACATTCTCCCGTGCAACGCGGCTGCTATTCCTCCTTTATGAAAAATCGTAAGATCATAACTCATGTGCAAGGCACCAAAGAAGGGTAAAAGTCAATAATCGATAACTAAAATTTGAATTGTACTGCTTCTTACTGGCTATTACATCAACTTAGAAGCTTCTTCAGTGTTCTACTATGGTGCTTTTAGTGTCTCCGCATACCGCAGCACGCAACATAGCTATGCAGACGATAAATGTAACCGTTTCAGAGGCAAGTGCGGCCAATGTGACGATGTGGCTTTCAGTCGTTTCCATAATAAATGACGAAAACGGTAGGATTTCTCAGGTTTTTACTACATATGAACACATTTCGCATTCTCACGTGCAACGCGTCAGTTAGTCCTCCTTCCATGCAAAATCTTAAGGCCCTAGCTCCTGTCCAAGGCACGAAAGCCGGCTAAAAAGTCAATAATCGATAACTCAAACTTGAATTGTTCTACTTCATACTTTCTATTACATCAGCTTAGAAGATTCATCTGTGTTCTACTATGGTGCTTTTAGTGTCTCCGAATACGGCAGCACGCGATATAGCTTTGCAGACGATAAATGTAACCGTCATAAAGAGACGAGCGGCCAATGTGACGATCTGGCATTCAGTCGTTTCGACAACAAATGACGAAAACGGACGGTTTTCTCAGGTTTTTACTACATATGAACACTTTTCACATTCTCCCCTGCAACGCGACTGCTAGTCCTCCTTTCATGCAAAATCTTAAGGTCTTAGCCCATGTCCAAGGCACAAAAGCCGGGTAAAAAGTCAATAATCGATAACTAACACTTGAATTGTACTACATCTAACTGGCTATTACATCAACTTAGTAGCTTCGTCTCTGTTCTACTATGGTGCTTTTACTGTATCCGCATACCGCAGCACGCGACATAGATTTGCAGACGCTAAATGTAACCGTTTCAGAGAGAAGAGCGGCCAATGTGACGTTCTGGCTTTAAGTCGATTCGATAACAAATGACGAAAACGGTCGGATTTCTCAGGTTTTTACTACATATGAACACTTTTCACATTCTCCCGTGCAACGCGGCTGCTAGTCCTCCTTTCATGCAAAATATTAAGGTCATAGCTCATGTTCAAGGCACCAAAGAAGGGTAAAAAGTCAATAATCGATAACAAACACTTGAATTGTACTGTTTCTTAATGGCTTTTACATCAACTTAGAAGTTTCTTCCGCGTTCTACTATGGTGCTTTTAGTGTCTCCTCATACCGCAGCACGCGAGATTGCTTTGCAGATGATAAGTGTAACCGTTTCAGAATGAAGAGCGGGCAATGTGACGATCTAGCTTTAAGCCGATGAGATAACAAATGACGAAAACGGACGGATTTTTCAGGTTTTTAGTACATATGAACACTTTTCACTCTCTCCCGTGCAACGTGGCTGCTAGATCTCCCATCATGCAAAATCGTACGGTCCTAGCTCATATCCAAGGCACCAAAGCCGGCTAAAATGTCAATAATCGATATCTATAACTTGTATTGTATTATTTCTTACTGGCTCTTACCTCAACTTAGAAGTTTTATCTGTCTTCTACTATGGTTCTTTTAGTGTCTCCGCATACCGCAGCACGCGACATAGATTTGCAGACGATAAATGTAACCGTTTCAGATAGAAGAGCGGCCAATGTGACGATCTGGCTTTTAGTCGATTCGATAACAAATGACGAAAACGGACGGATTTCTCAGGTTTTTACTACATATGAACACTTTTCACATTCTCCCGTGCAACGCGGCTACGAGTCCTCCTTTCATGCTAAATCTTAAGATCCTAGATCATTTCCAAGGCAGCAAAGAAGGGTGAAAAGTCAATAATCGAAAACTAAAACTTGAATTGTGCTGCTTATTACTGGCTATTACATCAACTTAGTAGCCTATTATGTGTTTTGCTATGCTGCTTTTAGTGTCTCCGAATACCGCAGCACGTGACATAGCTCTACAGACGATTAATGTAACCGTTTCAGAGAGAAGAGCGGCCAATGTGACGATCTGGCTTCCAGTCGATTCGAAAACAAATGACGAATACGGACGGATTTCTCAGGTTTATGCTCATATGAACACTTTTCACATTCACCCATGCAACGCGGCTGCCAGTCCTCCTTTCATGCAAAATCTTAAGGTCCTAGCTCATGCCTAAGGCACACAAGCCGCCTAAAAAGTCAATAATCGATAACTGAAACTTGAATTTTACTGCTTCTTACTGGCTATTACATTAACTTAGATGCTTCTTCTGTGTTCTACTATGGTGCTTTTAGTCTCTCCGCATACTGCAGCACGCGACATAGATTTGCAGACGATAAATGTAACCGTTTCAGCGAGAAGAGCGGCTAATGTGACGACCAGGTTTTAGTCGATTCGTTATGAAATGACGGAAACGGACGGATTTCTCAGGTTTTTACTACATATGAACACTTTTCACATTCCCCCGTACAACGCGGTTCCTAGTCCTCCTTTCATACAAAATCTTAAGGTCCAAGCTCATGTCCAAGGCACCAAAGAAGAGTAAAAAGTCAATAATCGATAATTAAAATCTAAATTGAACTGCTTCGTACTGGCTATTACATCAACTTAGAAGCTTCTTCTGTGTTCTACTATGGTGCTATTAGTGTCTCCGCATACCGCAGAACGCGACATAGCTTTGCAGACGATAAATGTAACCGTTTCAGAGAGAAGAGCCCCCAATGTGACGATCTGGCTTTAAGTCAATTCGATAAAAAATGACGAAAACGGATGAATTTCTCAGGTTTTTATTACATATGAACACTTTTCACATTCTCCCGTGCAACGCGGCTGCTAGTCCTTCTTTAATGCAAAATCTTAAGGTCCTAGGTCATGCCCAAGGCACACAAGCCGCCTAAAAAGTCAATAATCGAGTACAAAAGCTTGAATTGTACTGCTTCTTCTGGCTATTACATCAAGTTAGATATTTCTTCTGTGTTCTACTATGGTGCTTTTAGTGTCACCGCATTCCGCAGCACTCAACATAGATTTGCAGACGATAAATGTAACCGTTTCAGGGAGAAGAGCGGCCAATGTGACGATCTGGCTTTCAGTCGTTTCGACAACAAATGACGGAAACGGACGGATTTCTCAGGTGTTTACTACATATGATCACTTTTCACATTCTACCGTGCAACGTGGCAGCTAGTCCTCCTCTCATGCAAAATCTTAAGGTCCTAGCCCATGTCCAAGCTACAAAAGTCGGGTAAAAGGTCAATAATCGATAACTAACACTTGAATTGTACTACATCTAACGGGCTATTACATCAACTTAGAAGCTTCGTCTGTGTTCTACTATGGTGCTTTTAGTGTCTCCGCATACTGCAGCACGCGACATAGCTTTGCAGACGATAAATATAACCGTTTCAGAGAGAAGTGCGGCCAATGTAACGCTCTGGCTTAAATCGATTCGATATCAAATGATGAAAACGAATAAGTTTCTCAGGTTTTTACTACATATGAACTCTATTCACATTCGCCCGTGCAACGCGGCTGCTAGTCCTGTTTTCATGCAAAATCGTAAGGTCCTAGCTCATGTCCAAATCACCAAAGAAGGGTATAAAGTCAATAATCGATAACTAAAACTTGAATTGTACTGATTCTTACTGGCTATTACATCAACATAGTAGCTTCTTCTGTGTTCTACTATGGTGCGTTTAGTGTCTACGCATAGAGCAGTACGCGACATAGCTTTGCAGCCGATAAATGTAACCATTTCAAAAAAAAGAGCGGCCAATATGACGATCTGGCTTTAAGTCGATTCGCTTAAAAATGAAGAAAACGGATGGATTTCTCAGGTTTTTACTACATATGTAAACTTTTCACATTCTCCCGTGCAACGCGGCTGCTATTCCTCCTTTTATGAAAAATCGTAAGATCATAACTCATGTGCAAGGCACCAAAGAAGGGTAAAAGTCAATAATCGATAACTAAAATTTGAATTGTACTGCTTCTTACTGGCTATTACATCAACTTAGAAGCTTCTTCAGTGTTCTACTATTGCGATTTAGTGTCTCCGCATACCGCAGCACGCAACATAGCTTTGCAGACGATAAATGTAACCGTTTCAGAGGCAAGTGCGGCCAATGTGACGATGTGGCTTTCAGTCGTTTCCATAATAAATGACGAAAACGGTAGGATTTCTCAGGTTTTTACTACATATGAACACATTTCGCATTCTCACGTGCAACGCGTCAGTTAGTCCTCCTTCCATGCAAAATCTTAAGGCCCTAGCTCCTGTCCAAGGCACGAAAGCCGGCTAAAAAGTCAATAATCGATAACTCAAACTTGAATTGTTCTACTTCATACTTTCTATTACATCAGCTTAGAAGATTCATCTGTGTTCTACTATGGTGCTTTTAGTGTCTCCGAATACCGCAGCACGCGACATTGCTTTGCAGATGATAAGTGTAACCGTTTCAGAATGAAGAGCGGGCAATGTGACGATCTAGCTTTAAGCCGATGAGATAACAAATGACGAAAACGGACGGATTTTTGAGGTTTTTAGTACATATGAAAACTTTTCACATTCTCCCGTGCAACACGGCTGCTAGTCCTCCTTTCATGCAAAATCTTAAGGTACCAGCTCATGTCCAGGGCAACAAAGCCGGCTAAAAATTCAATAATCGGTAACTAAAACTTGAATTGTACTGCTTCTTACTGGCTATTACTTCAACTTAGAAGCTTCTTCTGTGTTCTACTATGGTGCTTTTAGTGTCGCCGCATACCGCAGCACGCGACATAGCTTTGCAGACGATAAATGTAACCGTTTCAGAGAGAAGAGCGGCCAATGTGACGATCAGGCTTAAGTCGATTCGATATCAGATGACAAAAACGGACGGATTTCTCAGGATTTTACTACATATGAACACCAAAGAAGTGTAAAAAGTCAATTATCGATAACTAAAACTTGAATTTTACCACTTCTTACATTCTATTACATTAATTTAGAAGCATCATCTCTGTTCTACTATGGTCCTTTTAGTGTCACCGCATATCGCAGAACGCGACGTAGCTTTGCAGACGTTAAATGTAACCTTTTCAGAGAGAAGAGCGGCCAAAGTAACGATCTGGCTTTAAGTCGAATCGAAAAAAAAGGAGGAAAACGAATAAATTTCTCAGGTTTTTACTACATCCGAACACTTTTCACATTCTCCCGTGCAACGCGGCTGCTTGTCCTCCATTCATGCAAAATCTTAAGGTACCAGCTCATGTCCATGGCACCAAAGCCGGCTAAAAATTCAATAATCGATAAATAAACTTGAATTGTACTACTTCCTACTTTCTATTACATCAGCTTAGAAGCTTCATCTGTGTTCTAGTATGATCCTTTTAGTTTCTCCGCATACCGCAGCACGTGACATAGCTTTACAGACGATAAATGTAACCGTTTCGGAGAGAAGAGGGGCCACACTGACGATCTCGCTTCCAGTCGTTTCAATAATAAATGACAAAAACGGATGAATTTCTCAGGTTTTTACTACATATTAACACTTTTCACATTCTCCCGTGCAACGCGGCTGCTGGTCCTCCCTTCGTGCAAAATCTTAAGGTCCTAGCTCATGTCCAAGGCACCAAAGAAGGGTAAAAAGTCAATAATCAATAACTAAAACTTGAATTGTACTGCTTCTTACTGGCTATTACATCAACTTAGAAGCTTCTTCTGTGTTCTACTATGGTGCTTTTAGTGTCTCCGAATACCGCAGCACGCGATATAGCTTTGCAGACGATAAATGTAACCCTTTCAGAGAGAAGAGCGCCCAATGTGACAATCTGGCTTTCAGTCTTTTCGACAACAAATGACGAAAACGGACGGATTTCTCAGGTTTTTACTACATATGAAAACTTTTCACATTCTACCGTGCAACGCGGCTGCTAGTCCTCCTTTCATGAAAAATCTAAGAGTCCTAGCTGCTGTACAAGGCACCAAAGCCAGGTGAAAAGTGAATAATCGATAACGAATACATGAATTGCACTACTTCTTACTGGCTATAACATCAACTTAGAAGCTTCATCTGTGTTCTAGTATAGTGCTTTTAGTGTCTCCGCATAACGTAGCTCGCGACATATCTTTGGAGACGATAAATGTAACGGTTTCAGAGTTAAGAGCGGCCAATGTAACGATCTGGCTTTAAGTCGATTCGATAACAATTGACGAAAACATACGGATTTCTAAGGTTTTCACTACATATGAACACTTTTCACATTCACCCGTGTAACGCGGCTGTTAGTCCTCCTTCCACGCAAAATCTTAAGGTCCTAGCTCATGCCCAAGGCACCAAAGCCGGCTAAAAATTCAATAATCGATAATAAAACGTGAATTGTACTACTTCTTACTGGCTATTACATAAACTCAAAAGTTTTTTCAGTGTTCTACTATGGTGCTTTTAGTGTCTCCGCGTACCGGAGAACGCTACATAGCTTTTCAGACGATATATGTAACCGTTTCAGAGAGAAGAGCCCCCAATGTGACTATCTGGCTTTAAGTCGATTCGATAACAAATGACGAAAACGGAGGGATTTCTCATGTTTTTAGTATATATGAACATTTTTCACATTATCCCGTGCGAAGCGGCTCTTACACTTCCCTACATGCAAAATCGTAAAGTAATAGCTCATTTCCAAAGCACCATAGAAAATTAAATGGTCAATAATCGATAACTAAAACTTGAATTTTACTGTTTCTTACTGGCTCTTACATCAACTTAGAAGCTTCTTCTGTATTCTACTATGGTGCTTTTAGTGTCTCCGCATACCGCAGCACGCGTCATAGCTTTGCAGACGGTAAATATAACCGTTTCAGAGAGAACAGCGGCCAATGTACGTCCTGGCTTTAAGTCGATTCGATAAATATTTACGAAAACGGACGGATTTGTCAGGTTTTTACTACATATGAACACTTTTCACGTTCTCCCGTGCAACGCGGGTGCTAGTCGTCCTTTCATGCAAAATCGTAAGGTCCTAGCTCATGCCCAAGGCACAAAAAAGGCTGAAAAGTCAATAATCGATAACTAAAACGTTAATTGTACTACGTCTTATTGAGTATTACGTCAACTTAGAAGCTACTTCTGTGTTCTACTATGGTGATTGTAGTGTCTCCGCATACCGCAGCACGCGACATAGCTTTGCAGACGATAAATGTAACCGTTTCAGAGAGAAGACCGGCCAATGTGACGATCTGGCTTTAAGTCGATTCGGCAACAATTGACGAAAACATACCGATTTCTCAGGTTTTCACTACATATGAACACTTTTCACATTCACTCCAGTAACGCGGCTGCTAGTTTTCCTTTCATGTAAAATCTTAAGGACCTAGCTCATGTCCAAGGCACCAAAGCCGGCTAAAAAGTCAATAACCGAAAACTAAAACTTGAATTGTACTACTTCTTACTGGGTATTACATCAACTTAGAAGCTTCTTCTGTGTTCTACGGTGCTTTTAGTGTCTCCGCATACCGCACCCAGCGACATAGGTTTGCAGACGGTAAATTTAACCGTTTCAGAGGGAAGAGCGGCCAATGTGATGATCTGGCTTTAAGTCGATTTGATAACAATGACGAAAACGGACGGACTTCTCGGGATTTTACTACATATGAACACTTTTCACATTCTCCCGTGCAACACGGCTGCTAGTCCTCCTTTCATGCAAAATCTTAAGGTCCTAGCTCATGTCCAAGGCACCAAAAAAGTCTAAAAGGTCAATAATCGAAAACTAAAACTTGAAGTGCAGTAGTTCTTACTGGCTATTACATCAACTTAGAAGCTTCATCTGAGTTCTACTATGGTGCTTTTAGTGTCTCCGCATACCGCAGCATGCGACATAGCTTTGCAGATGATAATTGTAATCGTTTCAGGGAGAAGAGCGGCCAATGTGACGATCTGGCTTTAAGTCGATTCGATAACAAATGACGAAAAGGGCCGGATTTCTCAGGTTTTTACTACATATGAACACTTTTTACATTGTCCCGTGCAACGCGGCTAATAGTCCTCCTTTCATGCAAAAACTTAAGGTCCTAGCTCATGTACAAGGCATCAAAGCAGGCTAAAAAGTGAATAATCGATAACGAAAACTTGAATTGTACCACTTCTTACGGGCTATTACATTAACTTAGAAGCTTCTTCTGTGTTCTACTATGGTGCTTCTAGTGTCTCCGCATAGCGCACCCAGTGACATAGGTTTGCAGTGGGTAAATGTAACCGTTTCAGAGGGAAGAGCGGCCACTGTGACGATCTGGCTTTAAGTCGATTCGATAACAATTGACGAACACGGACGGATTTGTCAGGTTTTACTACATATGAACACTTTTCACATTCTCCCGTGCAACGCGGCTGCTAGTCCTCCTTTCATGCAAAATCGTAGAGTCGTAGCTCATGTCCAAGGCACCAAAGCCGGCTAAAAAGTCAGTAATCGACAACTAAAACTTGCATTGTATGACTTCTTACTGGCTATTACATCAACGTAGAAGCTTCATCTGCGTTCTACTATGGTGCATTTAGTGTCTCCGCATTCCGCAACACGAGACATATCTTTGCAGACGATAAATGTAACCGTTTCAGAGAGAAGACCGGCCAATGTGACGATCTGGATTTAAGTCGATTCGATAACAAATGACGAAAACTGACGGATTTCTCAGGTTTTTACTACATATGAACACTTTTCACATTGTCCCTTGCAACGTGGCTGCTAGTCTTCCTTTCATGCAAAATCTTAAGGTCCTAGCTCATGTGAAAGGCACCAAAGCCGGCTAAAAAGTCAATAATCGATAACTAAATCTTGAATTGTACTACTTCTTACTGGCTATTACATCAACGTAGAAGCTTTATCTGTGTTCTACTATGGTGCTTTCAGTGTCTCCGTATACCGCAGCACGCGACATAGCTTTGCAGACGATAAATGTAACCGTTTATGAGAGAAGTGCGGCTAATTTGACGATATGGCTTTAATTCGATACGATAACAAATGACGAAAACGGACAAATTTTTCAGTTTTTTGCTACATATGAACACTTTTCACATTCTCCCCTGTAACGCGGCCACTATTAGACTTCCCTTCATGCAAAATCTTAACTTCCTAGCTCATGTCGAAGCACCAATGAATGGTAAAAAGTCAATAATCGATAACAAAAACTTGAATAGTACTACTTCTTACTGGCTATTACATCCAGTTAGAAGGTTCGTCTGTGTTTTACTCTGATGCTTTTAGTGTCTCCGGATAACGTAGCACGCGACATAGCTTTGCAGACAATAAATGTAATCCTTTCAGAGAGAAGAGCGGCCAATGTGTCGATCTGGATTTAAGTCGAATCAATAACAAATGACGAAAACCGACGGATTTCTCAGATTCTTACTACATATGAACACTTTTCACATTCTACCGTGCTACGCGGCTTCTAGTCCTCCTTTCATGCAAAATCTTAAGTTGCTAGCTGATGTCCAAGGCATGAACGAAGGGTAAAAAGACAATAATCGATACCTAAAACTTGAATTGTACTACTTCGTACTGGGTATTACATCAACTTTGAAGCTTCACCTGTGTTCTACTATGGTGCTTTTAGTGTCTCCGGATACCACAGCAGGCGACATAGCTTTGCAGACTATAAATGTAACCGTTTCCGAGAGAAGAGCGGCCAATGTGGCGATCTGGATTTAAGTCGATACGACTTTCTCAGGTTTTTATTACATATGAACGCTTTTCACATTCTCTCATGCAACGTGACTGCTAATCATACTTTTATGCAAAATCTTAAGGTCCTAGCTCATGTTCAAGGCACCAAAGCCGGGTAAAAAGTCAATAATCAATAACTAAAATTTGAAATGTACTACTTCTTACTTGCTATTACGTCAACTTATAAGTTTCATCTGTGTTCTACTATGGTGCTATTAGTATCTCCGGATACCGAAACACGAGACATTGCTTTGCAGACGATAAATGTAACCGTTTCAGAGAGAAGAGCCCCCAATGTATCGATCTGGCTTTAAGTCGATTCGATAACAAATAACGAAACCGGACGGATTTCTCAGGTTTTTACTACATATGAACACTTTTCACATTCGCTCGTGCAACGCGGCTGCTAGTCCTCCTTTCATACAAAATCTTAAGGTCCTAGCTCATGTCAATTGACCCAAAGCCGGCTAAAAAGTAATAATCGATAACGAAAACTTGAAATGTACTACTTCTTACTGGCTATTACATCAACTTAGAGGCTTCATCTGTGTACTACTATTATGGTTTTAGTGTCTCCGCATACCGCAGCACGCGCATAGCTTTGCAGACGATAAATGTAATCGTTCCAGAGAGAAGAGCGGCAAATGTGTCGATCTGGATTTCAGTCGATTCGATAACAAATGACGAAAACGGACGAATTTCTCAGATTTTTGCTACATATGAACACTTTTCACATTCTCCCGTGCATCGTGGCCACTAGCCTTCCCTTCATGAAATATCTTAAGGCCCTAACTCATGTCCAAGCGCCAAAGAAGGGTAAAAAGTCAATAATCGATAGCTAAAACTTCAATTCTACTACTTCTTACTGGCTATTACATAAACTTAGAAGTTTGATCTGTATTCTTCTATGGTGCTTTTAGTGTCGCTGCATACCACAGCACGCGACATATCTTTGCAGACGATAAATGTAGCCGTTTCAGAGAGAAGAGCGGCCAAAAGACGATCTGGTGTTAAGTCGATTCGATAACAAATGACGAAAACGGACGGATTTCTCAGTTTCTTACTACATATGAACATTTTTTCGCCCGAGGACCGCGGCTGCTAGTCCTCCTTTCATGCAAAATCCTAAGGTCCTAGCAAATGTCCAAGGCACCAAAGCCAGCAAAAAAGTCAATAATCGAAAACTAAAACTTGAATTGTACTACTTCTTACTAAATATTACATCAACTTAGAAGCTTCTACTGTGTTCTACTATGGTGCTTTTAGTGTCTCCGCATACCGCACCCAGCGACATAGGTTTGCAGTGGGTAAATGTAACCGTTTCAGAGGGAAGAGCGGCCACTGTGACGATCTGGCTTTAAGTCGATTCGATAACAATTGACGAACACGGACGGATTTGTCAGGTTTTTACTACATATGAACACTTTTCACATTCTCCCGTGCAACGCGGATGCTAGTCGTCCTTTCATGCAAAATCGTAAGGTCCTAGCTCATGCCCAAGGCACAAAAAGGCTGAAAAGTCAATAATCGATAACTAAAACGTTAATTGTACTACTTCTTATTGGGTATTACGTCAACTTAGAAGCTACTTCTGTGTTCTACTATGGTGACTGTAGTGTCTCCGCATACCGCAGCACGCGACATAGCTTTGCAGACGGTAAATATAACCGTTTCAGAGAGAAGAGCGGCCAATGTACGTCCTGGCTTTAAGTCGATTCGATAAATAATTACGAAAACGGACGGATTTCTCAGGTTTTTACTACATATGAACACTTTTCACATTGTCCCGTGCAATGCGGCTGCTAGTCGTCCTTTCATGCAAAATCGTAAGGTGCTAGCTCATGCCCAAGGCACCAAAGCCGGCTAAAAAGTCAATAATCGAAAACTAAAACTTGAATTGTACTACTTCTTACTACATATTACATCAACTTAGAAGCTTCTACTGTGTTCTACTATGGTGCTTTTAGTGTCTCCGCATACCGCACCCAGCGACGTAGGTTTGCAGTGGGTAAATGTAACCGTTTCAGAGGGAAGAGCGGCCACTGTGACGATCTGGCTTTAAGTCGATTCGATAACAATTGACGAACACGGACGGATTTGTCAGGTTTTTACTACATATGAACACTTTTCACATTCTCCCGTGCAACGCGGATGCTAGTCGTCCTTTCATGCAAAATCGTAAGGTCATAGCTCATGCCCAAGGCACAAAAAAGGCTGAAAAGTCAATAATCGATAACTTAAACGTTAATTGTACTACTTCTTATTGGGTATTACGTCAACTTAGAAGCTACTTCTGTGTTCTACTATGGTGATTGTAGTGTCTCCGCATACCGCAGCACGCGACATAGCTTTGCAGACGATAAATGTAACCGTTTCAGAGAGAAGACCGGCCAATGTGACGACCTGGCTTTAAGTCGATTCGGTAACAATTGACGAAAACATACCGATTTCTCAGGTTTTCACTACATATGAACACTTTTCACATTCACTCCAGTAACGCGGCTGCTAGTTTTCCTTTCATGTAAAATCTTAAGGACCTAGCTCATGTCCAAGGCACCAAAGCCGGCTAAAAAGTCAATAATCGATAACTAAATCTTGAATTGTACTACTTCTTACTGGCTATTACATCAACGTAGAAGCTTTATCTGTGTTCTACTATGGTGCTTTTAGTGTCTCCGTATACCGCAGCACGCGACATAGCTTTGCAGACGATAAATGTAACCGTTTATGAGAGAAGTGCGGCTAATTTGACGATATGGCTTTAATTCGATACGATAACAAATGACGAAAACGGACAAATTTTTCAGTTTTTTGCTACATATGAACACTTTTCACATTCTCCCCTGTAACGCGGCCACTAGACTTCCCTTCATGCATAATCTTAACTTCCTAGCTCATGTCGAAGCACCAATGAATGGTAAAAAGTCAATAATCGATAACAAAAACTTGAATAGTACTACTTCTTACTGGCTATTACATCAACTTAGAAGGTTCATCTGTGTTTTACTCTGATGCTTTTAGTGTCTCCGGATAACGTAGCACGCGACATAGCTTTGCAGACAATAAATGTAATCCTTTCAGAGAGAAGAGCGGCCAATGTGTCGATCTGGATTTAAGTCGAATCAATAACAAATGACGAAAACGGACGGATTTCTCAGATTCTTACTACATATGAACACTTTTCACATTCTACCGTGCTACGCGGCTTCTAGTCCTCCTTTCATGCAAAATCTTAAGTTGCTAGCTCATGTCCAAGGCACGAACGAAGGGTAAAAAGACAATAATCGATACCTAAAACTTGAATTGTACTACTTCGTACTGGGTATTACATCAACTTTGAAGCTTCACCTGTGTTCTACTTTGGTGCTTTTAGTGTCTCCGGATACCACAGCAGGCGACATAGCTTTGCAGACTATAAATATAACCGTTTCCGAGAGAAGAGCGGCCAATGTGGCGATCTGGATTTAAGTCGATACGACTTTCTCAGGTTTTTATTACATATGAACGCTTTTCACATTCTCCCATGCAACGTGACTGCTAATCTTACTTTCATGAAAAATCTTAAGGTCCTAGCTCATGTCCATGGCGCCAAAGCCGGCTAAAAAGTCAATAATCAATAACTAAATCTTGAATTGTACTACTTCTTACTGGCTATTACATCAACTTATAAGTTTCATCTGTTTTCTACTATGGTGCTATTAGTATCTCCGGATACCGAAGCACGCGACATAGCTTTGCAGACGATAAACGTAACCGTTTCAGAGAGAAGAGCGGCCAACGTGTCGTTCTGGATTAAAGTCGTTTCGATAACAAATGACGAAAACGGACGAATTTCTCAGATTTTTACTACATATGAACACTTTTCACATTCTCCCGTGCATCGTGGCCACTAGCCTTCCCTTCATGAAATACCTTAAGGCCCTAACTCATGTCCAAGCGCCAAAGAAGGGTAAAAAGTCAATAATCGATAGCTAAAACTTCAATTCTACTACTTCTTACTGGCTATTACATAAACTTAGAAGTTTGATCTGTATTCTTCTATGGTGCTTTTAGTGTCGCTGCATACCACAGCACGCGACATATCTTTGCAGACGATAAATGTAGACGTTTCAGAGAGAAGAGCGGCCAAAAGACGATCTGGTGTTACATCGATTCGATAACAAATGACGAAAAGGGACGGATTTCTCAGTTTCTTACTACATATGAACATTTTTTCGCCCGAGGACCGCGGCTGCTAGTCCTCCTTTCATGCAAAATCCTAAGGTCCTAGCAAATGTCCAAGGCACCAAAGCCGGCTAAAAAGTCAATAATCGAAAACTAAAACTTGAATTGTACTACTTCTTACTACATATTACATCAACTTAGAAGCTTCTACTGTGTTCTACTATGGTGCTTTTAGTGTCTCCGCATACCGCACCCAGCGACATAGGTTTGCAGTGGGTAAATGTAACCGTTTCAGAGGGAAGGGCGGCCACTGTGACGATCTGGCTTTAAGTCGATTCGATAACAATTGACGAACACGGACGGATTTGTCAGGTTTTTACTACATATGAACACTTTTCACATTCTCCCGTGCAACGCGGATGCTAGTCGTCCTTTCATGCAAAATCGTAAGGTCCTAGCTCATGCCCAAGGCACAAAAAAGGCTGAAAAGTCAATAATCGATAACTAAAACGTTAATTGTACTACTTCTTATTGGGTATTACGTCAACTTAGAAGCTACTTCTGTGTTCTACTATGGTGATTGTAGTGTCTCCGCATACCGCAGCACGCGACATAGCTTTGCAGACGATAAATGTAACCGTTTCAGAGAGAAGAGCGGCTAATGTGAGGATCTGGCTTAAAGTCGATTTGATAACAAATGACGAACACAGGCGAATATCTTAGGTATTTACTAAATATGAACACTTTTCACATTCTCCCGTGCAACACGGCTGCTAGTCCTCCTTTCATGCAAAATCATAAGGTTCTAGCTCATGCCCAAAGCATCAAAATTGGTTAAAAAGTCAATAATCGATAACTAAAACGTGAATTTTACTACTTTTTACTCGGTATTACATCAACTTAGAAGCTACTTCTGTGTTCTACTATGGTGATTTTAGTGACTCCGCAAACCGCACCCAGCGACATAGGTTTGCAGACGGTAAATTTAACCGTTTCAGAGAGAAGACCGGCCAATGTGACGATCTGGCTTTAAGTCGATTCGGCAACAATTGACGAAAACATACCGATTTCTCAGGTTTTCACTACATATGAACACTTTTCACATTCACTCCAGTAACGCGGCTGCTAGTTTTCCTTTCATGTAAAATCTTAAGGACCTAGCTCATGTCCAAGGCACCAAAGCCGGCTAAAAAGTCAATAACCGAAAACTAAAACTTGAATCGTACTACTTCTTACTGGGTATTACATCAACTTAGAAGCTTCTTCTGTGTTCTACGGTGCTTTTAGTGTCTCCGCATACCGCACCCAGCGACATAGGTTTGCAGACGGTAAATTTAACCGTTTCAGAGGGAAGAGCGGCCAATGTGATGATCTGGCTTTAAGTCGATTTGATAACAATGACGAAAACGGACGGACTTCTCAGGATTTTACTACATATGAACACTTTTCACATTCTCCCGTGCAACACGGCTGCTAGTCCTCCTTTCATGCAAACTCTTAAGGTCCTAGCTCATGTCCAAGGCACCAAAAACGTCTAAAAGGTCAATAATCGAAAACTAAAACTTGAAGTGCAGTAGTTCTTACTGGCTATTACATCAACTTAGAAGCTTCATCTGTGTTCTACTATGGTGCTTTTAGTGTCTCCGCATATGGCAGAACGCGACATAGCTTTGCAGAAGATAAATGTAACCGTTTCAGAGAGAAGAGCGGCCAATGTAACAACCTTGCTTTAAGTCGAATCGATAACAAATAAAGAAAACGGGCGGATTTCTCAGGTTTTTGCAATATATGAACACTTTTCACATTCTCCCGTGCAACGCGGCTGCTAGTCTTCCTTTCATCAAAATCTTAAGGTCCTAGCTCATGTCCAAGGCACCAAAGAAGGGTAAAAGGTTAAAAATCGATAACTAAAACTTGAATTGTACTGTTTCTTACTGGCTATTACATCAACTTAGAAGTTTCTTCTGTGTTCTATTATGTTTGCTTTTAGCCTCACCGCATACAGCACTAAGTGACATAGCTTTGCAGACGATAAATGTAACCGTTTCAGGGAGAAGAGCGTTAAATGTGACGATATGTCTTTAAGTCGATTCGATAACAAATGACGAAAATGGACGGATTTCTCAGGTTTTTACTACATATGAACACTTTTTACATTCTCCCGTGCAACCCGGCTAATAGTCCTCCTTTCATGCAAAATCTTAAGGTCCTAGCTCATGTACAACTCACCAAAGCCGGCAAAAAAGTGAATAATCGATAACGAAAACTTTGAATTGTACAACTTCTTGTGGGCTATTACATTAACTTAGAAGCTTCTTCTGTGTTGTACTATGGTGCCTTAAGTGTCTATGCATACTGCACCCAGCGACATAGCTTTGCAGACGACAGATAAAACCGTTTCAGTGAGAAGAGCGGGCAATGTGACGATCTCGCTATAAGTCGATTCGATAACAAATGACGAACACGGACGGATTTCTGAGGTTTTTACTACATATGAACACTTTTCACATTGTCCCGTGCAATGCGGCTGCTAGTCGTCCTTTCATGCAAAATCTTAAGGTCCTAGCTCATGCCCAAGGCACCAAAAAAGGCTGAAAAGTCAATAATCGATAACTAAAACGTTAATTGTACTACTTCTTATTGGGTATTACGTCAACTTAGAAGCTACTTCTGTGTTCTACTATGATGATTGTAGTGTCTCCGCATACCGCAGCACGCGACATAGCTTTGCAGACGATAAATGTAACCGTTTCAGAGGGAAGAGCGGCCAATGTGACGATCTGGCTTAAAGTCGATTTGATAACAAATGACGAACACAGGCGAATATCTTAGGTATTTACTATATATAAACACTTTTAGCACTTTCCTGTGCAACGCAGCTACTAGTCCTCCTTTCATGCAAAATCTTAATGTTACACCTCATGTCCAAGGCACCAAAGCCGGCTAAAAATCAATAATCAATAACCAAGACTTGAATTGTACTGCTTTTTACTGGCTATTACTTCAGTTTAGAAGCTTCTTCTTTGTTCTACTATGGTGCTTTTAGTGT
Organism: Schistocerca gregaria; assembly: GCF_023897955.1. Taxonomy (NCBI): domain Eukaryota; kingdom Metazoa; phylum Arthropoda; class Insecta; order Orthoptera; family Acrididae; genus Schistocerca; species Schistocerca gregaria. The sequence continues at coordinate 133,107,015 of NC_064930.1, read as the reverse complement.
CTCCGCACACCGCAGCTCGTGACATAGCTTTGCAGACGATAAATGTTACCGTTTCAGAGAGAAGAGCGGCCAATGTGACGTTCTGGCTTTAAGTCGATTTGATAAGAAATGACGAAAACGGACGGATTTCTCAGGTTTTTACTACACATGAACACTTTTCACATTCTCCCGTGCAACGCAGCTGCTAAACCTCCTTTGATGCAATGTCTTAAGGTCCTAGCTCATGTCCAAGACCCCAAAGCCAGCTAAAAAGTCAATAATCGATATCTAAAACGTTATTGTACTATTTCTTACTGGCTATTACATCAACTTAGAAGTTTCATCAGTGTTCTACTATGGTGCTGTTACTGTCTCCGCATACCGCAGCACGCGACATAGCTTTGCAGACGATAAATGTAACCGTTTCAGAGAGAAGAGCGACCAATGTGACGATCTGGCTTTAAGTCGATTTGATAACAAATGACGAAAACGGGCGGATTTCTCAGGTTTTTACTACACATGAACACTTTTCACATTCTTCCGTGCAACGCAGCTGCTAGTCTTCCTTTGATGCAATGTCTTAAGGTCCTAGCTCATGTCCAAGACCCCAAAGCCAGCTAAAAAGTCAATAATCGATATCTAAAACTTTATTGTACTACTTCTTACTGGCTATTACATCAACTTAGAAGTTTCATCAGTGTTCTACTATGGTGCTGTTAGTGCCTCCGCAAACCGCAGCACGCGACATAGCTTTGCAGACGATAAATGTAACCGTTTCAGGGAGAAGAGCGACCAATGTGACGATCTGGCTTTAAGTCGATTTGATAAGAAATGACGAAAACGGACGGATTTCTCAGGTTTTTACTACATATGAACACTTTTCACATTCTCCCCTGCAACGCAGCTGCTAGTTCTCTTTTGATGCAAAATCTTAAGGTCCTAGCTCACGTCCAAGGCACCAAAGCCAGCTAAAAAGTCAATAATTGAAATGTAAAACGTTATTGTACTACTTCTTACTGGCTATTACATCAACTTAGAAGTTTCATCTGTTTTCTACTATGGTGCTGTTAGTGTCTCCGCATACCGCAGCACGCGACATAGCTTTGCAGACGATAAATGTAACAAATGTAACCGTTTCAGAGAGAAGAGCGACCAATGTGACGATCTGGCTTTAAGTCGATTTGATAAGAAATGACGAAAACGGACGGATTTCTCAGGTTTTTACTACACATGAACACTTTCACATTCTCCCGTGCAACGCAGCTGCTAGTCTTCCTTTGATGCAATGTCTTAAGGTCCTAGCCAATGTCCAAGACCCCAAAGCCAGCTAAAAAGTCAATAATCGATATCTAAATCGTTATTGTACTACTTCTTACTGGCTATTACATCAATTTAGAAGTTTCATCAGTGTTCTACTATGGTGCTGTTAGTGTCTCCGCATACCGCAACACACGACATAGCTTTGCAGACGATAAATGGTACCGTTTCAGAGAGAAGAGCGACCAATGTGACGATCTGGCTTTAAGTCGATTTGATAAGAAATGACGAAAACGGACGGATTTCTCAGGTTTTTACTACATATGAACACTTTTCACATTCTCCCCTGCAACGCAGCTGCTAGTTCTCTTTTGATGCAAATTCTTAAGGTCCGAGCTCATGTCCAAGACCCCAAAGCCAGCTAAAAATTCAATAATCGGTATCGATAACGTTATTGTACTACTTCTTACTGGCTATTACATCAACTTAGAAGTTTCATCTGTTTTCTACTATGGTGCTGTTAGTGTCTCCGCATACCGCAGCACGCGACATAGCTTTGCAGACGATAAATGTAACCGTTTCAGAGAGAAGAGCGACCAATGTGACGGTCTGGCTTTAAGTCGATTTGATAAGAAAAATGACGAAAAAGGACGGATGTCTCAGGTTTTTATTACATATGAACACTTTTCACATTCTCCCGTGCAACGCAGCTGCTAGTTCTCTTTTGATGCAAAATCATAAGGTCCTAGCTCATGTCCAATACCCCAAAGCCAGCTAAAAAGTCAGTAATCGATATCTAAAACGTTATTGCACTACTTCTTACTGGCTGTTACATCAACTTAGGAGTTTCATCAGTTTTCTACTATGGTGCTGTTAGTGTCTCCGCATACCGCAGCACGCGACATAGCTTTGCAGACGAAAAATGTAACCGTTTCAGAGAGAAGAGCTTCCAATGTGACGTTCTGGCTTTAAGTCGATTTGATAAGAAATTACGAAAATGGATGGATTTCTCAGGTTTTTACCACATACGAACACTTTTCACATTCTCCCGTGCAACGCAGCTGCTAGTCCTCCTTTGAAGCAAAATCTTAAGGTCCGAGCTCATGTCCAAGGCCCCAAAGCCAGCTAAAAAGTCAATAATCGAAATCTAAAACGTTATTGTATTACTTCTTACTGGCAATTACATCAACTTAGAAGTTTCATCTGTGTTCTTCTATGGTGCTGTTAGTGTCTCCGCGTGCCGCAGCACGTGACATAGCTTTGTAGACGATAAATGTTACCGTTTCAGAGAGAAGAGCGACCAATGTGACGATCTGGCTTTAAGTCGATTTGATAAGAAATGACGAAAACGAACGGATTTCTCAGGTTTTTACTACATATGAACTTTTTTCACATTCTCCCGTGCAACGCAGCTGCTAGTCCTCCTTTGATGAAAGGTCTTAAGGTCCTAGCTCATGTTCAAGACCCCAAAGCCAGCTAAAAAGTCAATAATCGATATCTAAAACGTTATTGTACTACTTCTTACTGGCTATTACAACAACTTAGAAGTTTCATCAGTGTTCTACTATGGTGCTGTTAGTGTCTCGGCATACCGCAGCACGAGACATAGCTTTGCAGGCGATAAATGGTACCTTTTCAGGGAGATGAGCGGCCAATGTAACGTTCTGGCTTTAAGTCGATTTGATAAGAAATGACGAAAACGGACGGATTTCTCAGGTTTGTACTACATGTGAACTCTTTTCACATTCTCCCGTGCAACGCAGCTGCTAGTCCGCCTTTGATGCAAAATCTTAAGGCCCTAGCTCATGTCCAAGGCCCCAAAGCCAGCTAAAAAGTCAATAATCGATATCTAAAACGTTATTGTACTACTTCTTATTGGCAGTTACATCAACTTAGAAGCTTCTTCTGTTTTACTATGGTGCTGTTAGTCTCTCCGCATACCGCAGCACGCGACATAGCTTTGCAGACGATAAATGTAACAAATGTAACCGTTTCAGAGAGAAGAGCGACCAATGTGACGATCTGGCTTTAAGTCGATTTGATAACAAATGACGAAAACGGGCGGATTTCTCAGGTTTTTACTACACATGAACACTTTTCACATTCTCCCGTGCAACGCAGCTGCTAGTCTTCCTTTGATGCAATGTCTTAAGGTCCTAGCTCATGTCCAAGACCCCAAAGCCAGCTAAAAAGTCAATAATCGATATCTAAAACTTTATTGTACTACTTCTTACTGGCTATTACATCAACTTAGAAGTTTCATCAGTGTTCTACTATGGTGCTGTTAGTGCCTCCGCAAACCGCAGCACGCGACATAGCTTTGCAGACGATAAATGTAACCGTTTCAGGGAGAAGAGCGACCAATGTGACGATCTGGCTTTAAGTCGATTTGATAAGAAATGACGAAAACGGACGGATTTCTCAGGTTTTTACTACATATGAACACTTTTCACATTCTCCCCTGCAACGCAGCTGCTAGTTCTCTTTTGATGCAAAATCTTAAGGTCCTAGCTCACGTCCAAGGCACCAAAGCCAGCTAAAAAGTCAATAATTGAAATGTAAAACGTTATTGTACTACTTCTTACTGGCTATTACATCAACTTAGAAGTTTCATCTGTTTTCTACTATGGTGCTGTTAGTGTCTCCGCATACCGCAGCACGCGACATAGCTTTGCAGACGATAAATGTAACAAATGTAACCGTTTCAGAGAGAAGAGCGACCAATGTGACGATCTGGCTTTAAGTCGATTTGATAAGAAATGACGAAAACGGACGGATTTCTCAGGTTTTTACTACACATGAACACTTTCACATTCTCCCGTGCAACGCAGCTGCTAGTCTTCCTTTGATGCAATGTCTTAAGGTCCTAGCCAATGTCCAAGACCCCAAAGCCAGCTAAAAAGTCAATAATCGGTATCGATAACGTTATTGTACTACTTCTTACTGGCTATTACATCAACTTAGAAGTTTCATCTGTTTTCTACTATGGTGCTGTTAGTGTCTCCGCATACCGCAGCACGCGACATAGCTTTGCAGACGATAAATGTAACCGTTTCAGAGAGAAGAGCGACCAATGTGACGATCTGGCTTTAAGTCGATTTGATAAGAAAAATGACGAAAAAGGACGGATGTCTCAGGTTTTTATTACATATGAACACTTTTCACATTCTCCCGTGCAACGCAGCTGCTAGTTCTCTTTTGATGCAAAATCATAAGGTCCTAGCTCATGTCCAATACCCCAAAGCCAGCTAAAAAGTCAGTAATCGATATCTAAAACGTTATTGCACTACTTCTTACTGGCTGTTACATCAACTTAGAAGTTTCATCAGTTTTCTACTATGGTGCTGTTAGTGTCTCCGCATACCGCAGCACGCGACATAGCTTTGCAGACGAAAAATGTAACCGTTTCAGAGAGAAGAGCTTCCAATGTGACGTTCTGGCTTTAAGTCGATTTGATAAGAAATTACGAAAATGGATGGATTTCTCAGGTTTTTACCACATACGAACACTTTTCACATTCTCCCGTGCAACGCAGCTGCTAGTCCTCCTTTGAAGCAAAATCTTAAGGTCCGAGCTCATGTCCAAGGCCCCAAAGCCAGCTAAAAAGTCAATAATCGAAATCTAAAACGTTATTGTATTACTTCTTACTGGCAATTACATCAACTTAGAAGTTTCATCTGTGTTCTTCTATGGTGCTGTTAGTGTCTCCGCGTGCCGCAGCACGTGACATAGCTTTGTAGACGATAAATGTTACCGTTTCAGAGAGAAGAGCGACCAATGTGACGATCTGGCTTTAAGTCGATTTGATAAGAAATGACGAAAACGAACGGATTTCTCAGGTTTTTACTACATATGAACTTTTTTCACATTCTCCCGTGCAACGCAGCTGCTAGTCCTCCTTTGATGAAAGGTCTTAAGGTCCTAGCTCATGTTCAAGACCCCAATGCCAGCTAAAAAGTCAATAATCGATATCTAAAACGTTATTGTACTACTTCTTACTGGCTATTACAACAACTTAGAAGTTTCATCAGTGTTCTACTATGGTGCTGTTAGTGTCTCGGCATACCGCAGCACGAGACATAGCTTTGCAGGCGATAAATGGTACCGTTTCAGGGAGATGAGCGGCCAATGTAACGTTCTGGCTTTAAGTCGATTTGATAAGAAATGACGAAAACGGACGGATTTCTCAGGTTTGTACTACATGTGAACTCTTTTCACATTCTCCCGTGCAACGCAGCTGCTTGTCCGCCTTTGATGCAAAATCTTAAGGCCCTAGCTCATGTCCAAGGCCCCAAAGCCAGCTAAAAAGTCAATAATCGATATCTAAAACGTTATTGTACTACTTCTTATTGGCAGTTACATCAACTTAGAAGCTTCTTCTGTTTTACTATGGTGCTGTTAGTCTCTCCGCATACCGCAGCACGCGACATAGCTTTGCAGACGATAAATGTAACAAATGTAACCGTTTCAGAGAGAAGAGCGACCAATGTGACGATCTGGCTTTAAGTCGATTTGATAAGAAATGACGAAAACGGACGGATTTCTCAGGTTTTTACTACACATGAACACTTTCACATTCTCCCGTGCAACGCAGCTGCTAGTCTTCCTTTGATGCAATGTCTTAAGGTCCTAGCTCATGTCCAAGATCCCAAAGCCAGCTAAAAAGTCAATAATCGATATCTAAATCGTTATTGTACTACTTCTTACTGGCTATTACATCAATTTAGAAGTTTCATCAGTGTTCTACTATGGTGCTGTTAGTGTCTCCGCATACCGCAGCACGCGACATAGCTTTGCAGACGATAAATGTAACCGTTTCAGAGAGAAGAGCGACCAATGTGACGATCTGGCTTTAAGTCGATTTGATAAGGAAAATGACGAAAAAGGACGGATGTCTCAGGTTTTTAATACATATGAACACTTTTCACATTCTCCCGTGCAACGCAGCTGCTAGTTCTCTTTTGATGCAAAATCATAAGGTCCTAGCTCATGTCCAATACCCCAAAGCCAGCTAAAAAGTCAATAATCGGTATCTATAACTTTATTGTAATACTTCTTACTGGCAATTACATCAACTTAGAAGTTTCATCTGTTTTCTACTATGGTGCTGTTAGTGTCTCCGCATACCGCAGCACGCGACATAGCTTTGCAGACGATAAATGTAACCGTTTCAGAGAGAAGAGCGACCAATGTGACGATCTGGCTTTAAGTCGATTTGATAAGAAATGACGAAAACGGACGGATTTCTCAGGTTTTTACTACATACGAACACTTTTCACATTCTCCCCTGCAACGCAGCTGCTAGTCCTCCTTGGATGCAAAGTCTTAAGGTCCTAGCTCATGTCCTAGACACCAAACCCAGCTAAAAAGTCAATAATCGATATCTAAAACGTTATTGCACTACTTCTTACTGGCTGTTACATCAACTTAGAAGTTTCATCAGTGTTCTACTATAGTGCTGTTAGTGTCTCCGCATACCGCAGCACGCGACATAGCTTTGCAGACGATAAATGTAACCGTTTCAGAGAGAAGAGCTTCCAATGTGACGTTCTGGCTTTAAGTCGATTTGATAAGAAATGACGAAAATGGATGGATTTCTCAGGTTTTTACCACATACGAACACTTTTCACATTCTCCCGTGTAACGCAGCTGCTAGTCCTCCTATGAAGCAAAATCTTAAGGTCCGAGCTCATGTCCAAGGCCCCAAAGCCAGCTAAAAAGTCAATAATCGAAATCTAAAACGTTATTGTATTACTTCTTACTGGCAATTACATCAACTTAGAAGTTTCATCTGTGTTCTTCTATGGTGCTGTTAGTGTCTCCGCATACCACAGCACGTGACATAGCTTTGTAGACGATAAATGTTACCGTTTCAGAGAGAAGAGCGACCAATGTGACGATCTGGCTTTAAGTAGATTTGATAAGAAATGACGAAAACGAACGGATTTCTCAGGTTTTTACTACATATGAACATTTTTCACATTCTCCCGTGCAACGCAGCTGCTAGTCCTCCTTTGATGAAAGGTCTTAAGGTCCTAGCTCATGTTCAAGACCCTAATGCCAGCTAAAAAGTCAATAATCGATATCTAAAACGTTATTGTACTACTTCTTACTGGCTATTACAACAACTTAGAAGTTTCATCAGTGTTCTACTATGGTGCTGTTAGTGTCTCCGCATGCCGCAGCACGCGACATAGCTTTGCAGACGATAAATGTAACCGTTTCAGAGAGAAGAGCGACCAATGTGACGATCTGGCTTTAAGTCGATTTGATAAGAAATGACGAAAACGGACGGATTCCTCATGTTTTTACTACATATGAACACTTTTCACATTCTCCCGTGCAACGCAGCTGCTAGTCCTCCTTTGACGCAAAATCTTTAGGTCCTAGCTCATGTCCAAGTCCCCAAAGCCAGCTAAAAAGTCAATAATCGATATCTAAAACGTTATTGTGCTACTTCTTACTGGCTATTACATCAACTTAGAAATTTCATCTGAGTTCTACTATGGTGCTGTTAGTGTCTCCGCATACCGCAGCACGCGACATAGCTCAGTAGACGAGTAATGTAACCTTTTCAGAGAGAAGAGCGTCCAATGTGACGTCCTGGCTTTAAGTCGATTTGATAAGAAATTACGAAAACGGACGGATTTCTCAGGTTTGTACTGCATATGAATACTTTTCACATTCTCCCGTGCAACGGAGCATCTAGTCCTCCTTTGATGCAAAATTTTAAGGTCCTAGCTCATGTCCAAGGCCCCAATGCCAGCTAAAAAGTCAATAATCGATATCTAAAACGTTATTGTACTACTTCTTACTGGCTATTACATCAACTTAGAAGCTTCTTCTGCGTTACTATGGTGCTGTTAGTGTCTCGGCATACCGCAGCACGAGACATAGCTTTGCAGGCGATAAATGGTACCGCTTCAGGGAGATGAGCGGCCAATATAACGTTCTGGCTTTAAGTCGATTTGATAAGAAATGACGAAAACGGACGGATTTCTCAGGTTTGTACTACATGTGAACTCTTTTCACATTCTCCCGTGCAACGCAGCTGCTAGTCCTCCTTTGATGCAAAATCTTAAGGCCCTAGCTCATGTCCAAGGCCCCAAAGCCAGCTAAAAAGTCAATAATCGATATCTAAAACGTTATTGTACTACTTCTTATTGGCAATTACATCAACTTAGAAGCTTCTTCTGTTTTACTATGGTGCTGTTAGTGTCTAGGCATACCGCGGCACGCGACATAGCTTTGCAGGCGATAAATGGTACCGTTTCAGAGAAAAGGGCGTCCAATGTAACGTTCTGGCTTTAATTTGATTTGATAAGAAATGACGAAAACAGACGGATTTCTCAGGTTTTTACTACATATGAACACTTTCCACATTCTCCCGTGCAACGCAGCTGCTATTCCTCCTTTGATGCAAAGTCTTAAGTTCCTAGCTCATGTCCAAGACCCCAAAGCCAGCTAAAAAGTCAATAATCGATAATTAAAACGTTATTGTACTACTTCTTACTGGCTATTACATCAACTTAGAAGTTTTGTCAGTGTTCTACTATGGTGCTGTTAGTCTCTCCGCATACCGCAGCACGCAACATAGCTTTGCAGACGATAAATGTAACAAATGTAACCGTTTCAGAGAGAAGAGCGACCAATGTGACGATCTGGCTTTAAGTCGATTTGATAACAAATGACGAAAACGGGCGGATTTCTCAGGTTTTTACTACACATGAACACTTTTCACATTCTCCCGTGCAACGCAGCTGCTAGTCTTCCTTTGATGCAATGTCTTAAGGTCCTAGCTCATGTGCAAGACCCCAAAGCCAGCTAAAAAGTCAATAATCGATATCTAAAACTTTATTGTACTACTTCTTACTGGCTATTACATCAAATTAGAAGTTTCATCAGTGTTCTACTATGGTGCTGTTAGTGCCTCCGCAAACCGCAGCACGCGACATAGCTTTGCAGACGATAAATGTAACCGTTTCAGAGAGAAGAGCGACCAATGTGACGATCTGGCTTTAAGTCGATTTGATAAGAAATGACGAAAACGGACGGATTTCTCAGGTTTTTACTACATATGAACACTTTTCACATTCTCCCCTGCAACGCAGCTGCTAGTTCTCTTTTGATGCAAAAACTTAAGGTCCTAGCTCACGTCCAAGGCACCAAAGCCAGCTAAAAAGTCAATAATCGAAATCTTAAACGTTATTGTACTACTTCTTACTGGCTATTACATCAACTTAGAAGTTTCATCTGTTTTCTACTATGGTGCTGTTAGTCTCTCCGCATACCGCAGCACGCGACATAGCTTTGCAGACGATAAATGTAACAAATGTAACCGTTTCAGAGAGAGGAGCGACCAATGTGACGATCTGGCTTTAAGTCGATTTGATAAGAAATGACGAAAACGGACGGATTTCTCAGGTTTTTACTACACATGAACACTTTCACATTCTCCCGTGCAACGCAGCTGCTAGTCTTCCTTTGATGCAATGTCTTAAGGTCCTAGCTCATGTCCAAGACCCCAAAGCCAGCTAAAAAGTCAATAATCGATATCTAAATCGTTATTGTACTACTTCTTACTGGCTATTACATCAATTTAGAAGTTTCATCAGTGTTCTACTATGGTGCTGTTAGTGTCTCCGCATACCGCAGCACGCGACATAGCTTTGCAGACGATAAATGTAACCGTTTCAGATAGAAGAGCGACCAATGTGACGATCTGGCTTTAAGTCGATTTGATAAGAAATGACGAAAACGAACGGATTTCTCAGGTTTTTACTACATATGAACTTTTTTCACATTCTCCCGTGCAACGCAGCTGCTAGTCCTCCTTTGATGAAAGGTCTTAAGGTCCTAGCTCATGTTCAAGACCCCAATGCCAGCTAAAAAGTCAATAATCGATATCTAAAACGTTATTGTACTACTTCTTACTGGCTATTACATCAACTTAGAAATTTCATCTGAGTTCTACTATGGTGCTGTTAGTGTCTCCGCATACCGCAGCACGCGACATAGCTCAGTAGACGAGTAATGTAACCTTTTCAGAGAGAAGAGCGTCCAATGTGACGTCCTGGCTTTAAGTCGATTTGATAAGAAATTACGAAAACGGACGGATTTCTCAGGTTTGTACTGCATATGAATACTTTTCACATTCTCCCGTGCAACGGAGCATCTAGTCCTCCTTTGATGCAAAATTTTAAGGTCCTAGCTCATGTCCAAGGCCCCAATGCCAGCTAAAAAGTCAATAATCGATTTCTAAAACGTTATTGTACTACTTCTTACTGGCTATTACATCAACTTAGAAGCTTCTTCTGCGTTACTATGGTGCTGTTAGTGTCTCGGCATACCGCAGCACGAGACATAGCTTTGCAGGCGATAAATGGTACCGTTTCAGGGAGATAAGCGGCCAATGTAACGTTCTGGCTTTAAGTCGATTTGATAAGAAATGACGAAAACGGACGGATTTCTCAGGTTTTTACTACATATGAACACTTTCCACATTCTCCCGTGCAACGCAGCTGCTAGTCCTCCTTTGATGCAAAGTCGTAAGTTCCTAGCTCATATCCAAGACCCCAAAGCCAGCTAAAAAGTCAATAATCGATAATTAAAACGTTATTGTACTACTTCTTACTGGCTATTACATCAACTTAGAAATTTCATCTGAGTTCTACTATGGTGCTGTTAGTGTCTCCGCATACCGCAGCACGCGACATAGCTCAGTAGACGAGTAATGTAACCTTTTCAGAGAGAAGAGCGTCCAATGTGACGTCCTGGCTTTAAGTCGATTTGATAAGAAATTACGAAAACGGACGGATTTCTCAGGTTTGTACTGCATATGAATACTTTTCACATTCTCCCGTGCAACGGAGCATCTAGTCCTCCTTTGATGCAAAATTTTAAGGTCCTAGCTCATGTCCAAGGCCCCAATGCCAGCTAAAAAGTCAATAATCGATATCTAAAACGTTATTGTACTACTTCTTACTGGCTATTACATCAACTTAGAAGCTTCTTCTGCGTTACTATGGTGCTGTTAGTGTCTCGGCATACCGCAGCACGAGACATAGCTTTGCAGGCGATAAATGGTACCGCTTCAGGGAGATGAGCGGCCAATATAACGTTCTGGCTTTAAGTCGATTTGATAAGAAATGACGAAAACGGACGGATTTCTCAGGTTTGTACTACATGTGAACTCTTTTCACATTCTCCCGTGCAACGCAGCTGCTAGTCCTCCTTTGATGCAAAATCTTAAGGCCCTAGCTCATGTCCAAGGCCCCAAAGCCAGCTAAAAAGTCAATAATCGATATCTAAAACGTTATTGTACTACTTCTTATTGGCAATTACATCAACTTAGAAGCTTCTTCTGTTTTACTATGGTGCTGTTAGTGTCTAGGCATACCGCGGCACGCGACATAGCTTTGCAGGCGATAAATGGTACCGTTTCAGAGAAAAGGGCGTCCAATGTAACGTTCTGGCTTTAATTTGATTTGATAAGAAATGACGAAAACAGACGGATTTCTCAGGTTTTTACTACATATGAACACTTTCCACATTCTCCCGTGCAACGCAGCTGCTATTCCTCCTTTGATGCAAAGTCTTAAGTTCCTAGCTCATGTCCAAGACCCCAAAGCCAGCTAAAAAGTCAATAATCGATAATTAAAACGTTATTGTACTACTTCTTACTGGCTATTACATCAACTTAGAAGTTTTGTCAGTGTTCTACTATGGTGCTGTTAGTCTCTCCGCATACCGCAGCACGCAACATAGCTTTGCAGACGATAAATGTAACAAATGTAACCGTTTCAGAGAGAAGAGCGACCAATGTGACGATCTGGCTTTAAGTCGATTTGATAACAAATGACGAAAACGGGCGGATTTCTCAGGTTTTTACTACACATGAACACTTTTCACATTCTCCCGTGCAACGCAGCTGCTAGTCTTCCTTTGATGCAATGTCTTAAGGTCCTAGCTCATGTGCAAGACCCCAAAGCCAGCTAAAAAGTCAATAATCGATATCTAAAACTTTATTGTACTACTTCTTACTGGCTATTACATCAAATTAGAAGTTTCATCAGTGTTCTACTATGGTGCTGTTAGTGCCTCCGCAAACCGCAGCACGCGACATAGCTTTGCAGACGATAAATGTAACCGTTTCAGAGAGAAGAGCGACCAATGTGACGATCTGGCTTTAAGTCGATTTGATAAGAAATGACGAAAACGGACGGATTTCTCAGGTTTTTACTACATATGAACACTTTTCACATTCTCCCCTGCAACGCAGCTGCTAGTTCTCTTTTGATGCAAAAACTTAAGGTCCTAGCTCACGTCCAAGGCACCAAAGCCAGCTAAAAAGTCAATAATCGAAATCTTAAACGTTATTGTACTACTTCTTACTGGCTATTACATCAACTTAGAAGTTTCATCTGTTTTCTACTATGGTGCTGTTAGTCTCTCCGCATACCGCAGCACGCGACATAGCTTTGCAGACGATAAATGTAACAAATGTAACCGTTTCAGAGAGAGGAGCGACCAATGTGACGATCTGGCTTTAAGTCGATTTGATAAGAAATGACGAAAACGGACGGATTTCTCAGGTTTTTACTACACATGAACACTTTCACATTCTCCCGTGCAACGCAGCTGCTAGTCTTCCTTTGATGCAATGTCTTAAGGTCCTAGCTCATGTCCAAGACCCCAAAGCCAGCTAAAAAGTCAATAATCGATATCTAAATCGTTATTGTACTACTTCTTACTGGCTATTACATCAATTTAGAAGTTTCATCAGTGTTCTACTATGGTGCTGTTAGTGTCTCCGCATACCGCAGCACGCGACATAGCTTTGCAGACGATAAATGTAACCGTTTCAGATAGAAGAGCGACCAATGTGACGATCTGGCTTTAAGTCGATTTGATAAGAAATGACGAAAACGAACGGATTTCTCAGGTTTTTACTACATATGAACTTTTTTCACATTCTCCCGTGCAACGCAGCTGCTAGTCCTCCTTTGATGAAAGGTCTTAAGGTCCTAGCTCATGTTCAAGACCCCAATGCCAGCTAAAAAGTCAATAATCGATATCTAAAACGTTATTGTACTACTTCTTACTGGCTATTACATCAACTTAGAAGCTTCTTCTGCGTTACTATGGTGCTGTTAGTGTCTCGGCATACCGCAGCACGAGACATAGCTTTGCAGGCGATAAATGGTACCGCTTCAGGGAGATGAGCGGCCAATATAACGTTCTGGCTTTAAGTCGATTTGATAAGAAATGACGAAAACGGACGGATTTCTCAGGTTTGTACTACATGTGAACTCTTTTCACATTCTCCCGTGCAACGCAGCTGCTAGTCCTCCTTTGATGCAAAATCTTAAGGCCCTAGCTCATGTCCAAGGCCCCAAAGCCAGCTAAAAAGTCAATAATCGATATCTAAAACGTTATTGTACTACTTCTTATTGGCAATTACATCAACTTAGAAGCTTCTTCTGTTTTACTATGGTGCTGTTAGTGTCTAGGCATACCGCGGCACGCGACATAGCTTTGCAGGCGATAAATGGTACCGTTTCAGAGAAAAGGGCGTCCAATGTAACGTTCTGGCTTTAATTTGATTTGATAAGAAATGACGAAAACAGACGGATTTCTCAGGTTTTTACTACATATGAACACTTTCCACATTCTCCCGTGCAACGCAGCTGCTATTCCTCCTTTGATGCAAAGTCTTAAGTTCCTAGCTCATGTCCAAGACCCCAAAGCCAGCTAAAAAGTCAATAATCGATAATTAAAACGTTATTGTACTACTTCTTACTGGCTATTACATCAACTTAGAAGTTTTGTCAGTGTTCTACTATGGTGCTGTTAGTCTCTCCGCATACCGCAGCACGCAACATAGCTTTGCAGACGATAAATGTAACAAATGTAACCGTTTCAGAGAGAAGAGCGACCAATGTGACGATCTGGCTTTAAGTCGATTTGATAACAAATGACGAAAACGGGCGGATTTCTCAGGTTTTTACTACACATGAACACTTTTCACATTCTCCCGTGCAACGCAGCTGCTAGTCTTCCTTTGATGCAATGTCTTAAGGTCCTAGCTCATGTGCAAGACCCCAAAGCCAGCTAAAAAGTCAATAATCGATATCTAAAACTTTATTGTACTACTTCTTACTGGCTATTACATCAAATTAGAAGTTTCATCAGTGTTCTACTATGGTGCTGTTAGTGCCTCCGCAAACCGCAGCACGCGACATAGCTTTGCAGACGATAAATGTAACCGTTTCAGAGAGAAGAGCGACCAATGTGACGATCTGGCTTTAAGTCGATTTGATAAGAAATGACGAAAACGGACGGATTTCTCAGGTTTTTACTACATATGAACACTTTTCACATTCTCCCCTGCAACGCAGCTGCTAGTTCTCTTTTGATGCAAAAACTTAAGGTCCTAGCTCACGTCCAAGGCACCAAAGCCAGCTAAAAAGTCAATAATCGAAATCTTAAACGTTATTGTACTACTTCTTACTGGCTATTACATCAACTTAGAAGTTTCATCTGTTTTCTACTATGGTGCTGTTAGTCTCTCCGCATACCGCAGCACGCGACATAGCTTTGCAGACGATAAATGTAACAAATGTAACCGTTTCAGAGAGAGGAGCGACCAATGTGACGATCTGGCTTTAAGTCGATTTGATAAGAAATGACGAAAACGGACGGATTTCTCAGGTTTTTACTACACATGAACACTTTCACATTCTCCCGTGCAACGCAGCTGCTAGTCTTCCTTTGATGCAATGTCTTAAGGTCCTAGCTCATGTCCAAGACCCCAAAGCCAGCTAAAAAGTCAATAATCGATATCTAAATCGTTATTGTACTACTTCTTACTGGCTATTACATCAATTTAGAAGTTTCATCAGTGTTCTACTATGGTGCTGTTAGTGTCTCCGCATACCGCAGCACGCGACATAGCTTTGCAGACGATAAATGTAACCGTTTCAGATAGAAGAGCGACCAATGTGACGATCTGGCTTTAAGTCGATTTGATAAGAAATGACGAAAACGAACGGATTTCTCAGGTTTTTACTACATATGAACTTTTTTCACATTCTCCCGTGCAACGCAGCTGCTAGTCCTCCTTTGATGAAAGGTCTTAAGGTCCTAGCTCATGTTCAAGACCCCAATGCCAGCTAAAAAGTCAATAATCGATATCTAAAACGTTATTGTACTACTTCTTACTGGCTATTACATCAACTTAGAAATTTCATCTGAGTTCTACTATGGTGCTGTTAGTGTCTCCGCATACCGCAGCACGCGACATAGCTCAGTAGACGAGTAATGTAACCTTTTCAGAGAGAAGAGCGTCCAATGTGACGTCCTGGCTTTAAGTCGATTTGATAAGAAATTACGAAAACGGACGGATTTCTCAGGTTTGTACTGCATATGAATACTTTTCACATTCTCCCGTGCAACGGAGCATCTAGTCCTCCTTTGATGCAAAATTTTAAGGTCCTAGCTCATGTCCAAGGCCCCAATGCCAGCTAAAAAGTCAATAATCGATTTCTAAAACGTTATTGTACTACTTCTTACTGGCTATTACATCAACTTAGAAGCTTCTTCTGCGTTACTATGGTGCTGTTAGTGTCTCGGCATACCGCAGCACGAGACATAGCTTTGCAGGCGATAAATGGTACCGTTTCAGGGAGATAAGCGGCCAATGTAACGTTCTGGCTTTAAGTCGATTTGATAAGAAATGACGAAAACGGACGGATTTCTCAGGTTTTTACTACATATGAACACTTTCCACATTCTCCCGTGCAACGCAGCTGCTAGTCCTCCTTTGATGCAAAGTCGTAAGTTCCTAGCTCATATCCAAGACCCCAAAGCCAGCTAAAAAGTCAATAATCGATAATTAAAACGTTATTGTACTACTTCTTACTGGCTATTACATCAACTTAGAAGTTTCATCAGTGTTCTACTTTGGTGCTGTTAGTCTCTCCGCATACCGCAGCACGAAACATAGCTTTGCAGACGATAAATGTAACAAATGTAACCGTTTCAGAGAGAAGAGCAACCAATGTGACGATCTGGCTTTAAGTCGATTTGATTACAAATGACGAAAACGGGCGGATTTCTCAGGTTTTTACTACACATGAACACTTTTCACATTCTCCCGTGCAACGCAGCTGCTAGTCTTCCTTTGATGCAATGTCTTAAGGTCCTAGCTCATGTCCAAGACCCCAAAGCCAGCTAAAAAGTCAATAATCGATATCTAAAACTTTATTGTACTACTTCTTACTGGCTATTACATCAACTTAGAAGTTTCATCAGTGTTCTACTATGGTGCTGTTAGTGCCTCCGCAAACCGCAGCACGCGACATAGCTTTGCAGACGATAAATGTAACCGTTTCAGAGAGAAGAGCGACCAATGTGATGATCTGGCTTTAAGTCGATTTGATAAGAAATGACGAAAACGGACGGATTTCTCAGGTTTTTACTACATATGAACACTTTTCACATTCTCCCCTGCAACGCAGCTGCTAGTTCTCTTTTGATGCAAAAACTTAAGGTCCTAGCTCACGTCCAAGGCACCAAAGCCAGCTAAAAAGTCAATAATCGAAATCTAAAACGTTATTGTACTACTTCTTACTGGCTATTACATCAACTTAGAAGTTTCATCTGTTTTCTACTATGGTGCTGTTAGTCTCTCCGCATACCGCAGCACGCGACATAGCTTTGCAGACGATAAATGTAACAAATGTAACCGTTTCAGAGAGAAGAGCGACCAATGTGACGATCTGGCTTTAAGTCGATTTGATAAGAAATGACGAAAACGGACGGATTTCTCAGATTTTTACTACACATGAACACTTTCACATTCTCCCGTGCAACGCAGCTGCTAGTCTTCCTTTGATGCAATGTCTTAAGGTCCTAGCTCATGTCCAAGACCCCAAAGCCAGCTAAAAAGTCAATAATCGATATCTAAATCGTTATTGTACTACTTCTTACTGGCTATTACATCAATTTAGAAGTTTCATCAGTGTTCTACTATGGTGCTGTTAGTGTCTCCGCATACCGCAGCACGCGACATAGCTTTGCAGACGATAAATGTAACCGTTTCAGAGAGAAGAGCGACCAATGTGACGATCTGGCTTTAAGTCGATTTGATAAGAAAAATGACGAAAAAGGACGGTTGTCTCAGGTTTTTAATACATATGAACACTTTTCACATTCTCCCGTGCAACGCAGCTGCTAGTTCTCTTTTGATGCAAAATCATAAGGTCCTAGCTCATGTCCAATACCCCAAAGCCAGCTAAAAAGTCAATATTCGGTATCTATAACTTTATTGTAATACTTCTTACTGGCAATTACATCAACTTAGAAGTTTCATCTGTTTTCTACTATGGTGCTGTTAGTGTCTCCGCATACCGCAGCACGCGACATAGCTTTGCAGACGATAAATGTAACCGTTTCAGAAAGAAGAGCGACCAATGTGACGATCTGGCTTTAAGTCGATTTGATAAGAAATGACGAAAACGGACGGATTTCTCAGGTTTTTACTACATACGAACACTTTTCACATTCTCCCGTGCAACGCAGCTGCTAGTCCTCCTTTGATGAAAGGTCTTAAGGTCCTAGCTCATGTTCAAGACCCCAATGCCAGCTAAAAAGTCAATAATCGATATCTAAAACGTTATTGTACTACTTCTTACTGGCTATTACAACAACTTAGAAGTTTCATCAGTGTTCTACTATGGTGCTGTTAGTGTCTCCGCATGCCGCAGCACGCGACATAGCTTTGCAGACGATAAATGTAACCGTTTCAGAGAGAAGAGCGACCAATGTGACGATCTGGCTTTAAGTCGATTTGATAAGAAATGACGAAAACGGACGGATTCCTCATGTTTTTACTACATATGAACACTTTTCACATTCTCCCGTGCAACGCAGCTGCTAGTCCTCCTTTGATGCAAAATCTTAAGGTCCTAGCTCATGTCCAAGTCCCCAAAGCCAGCTAAAAAGTCAATAATCGATATCTAAAACGTTATTGTGCTACTTCTTACTGGCTATTACATCAACTTAGAAATTTCATCTGAGTTCTACTATGGTGCTGTTAGTGTCTCCGCATACCGCAGCACGCGACATAGCTCAGTAGACGAGTAATGTAACCTTTTCAGAGAGAAGAGCGTCCAATGTGACGTCCTGGCTTTAAGTCGATTTGATAAGAAATTACGAAAACGGACGGATTTCTCAGGTTTGTACTGCATATGAATACTTTTCACATTCTCCCGTGCAACGGAGCATCTAGTCCTCCTTTGATGCAAAATTTTAAGGTCCTAGCTCATGTCCAAGGCCCAAATGCCAGCTAAAAAGTCAATAATCGATATCTAAAACGTTATTGTACTACTTCTTACTGGCTATTACATCAACTTAGAAGCTTCTTCTGCGTTACTATGGTGCTGTTAGTGTCTCGGCATACCGCAGCACGAGACATAGCTTTGCAGGCGATAAATGGTACCGTTTCAGGGAGATGAGCGGCCAATATAACGTTCTGGCTTTAAGTCGATTTGATAAGAAATGACGAAAACGGACGGATTTCTCAGGTTTGTACTACATGTGAACTCTTTTCACATTCTCCCGTGCAACGCAGCTGCTAGTCCTCCTTTGATGCAAAATCTTAAGGCCCTAGCTCATGTCCAAGGCCCCAAAGCCAGCTAAAAAGTCAATAATCGATATCTAAAACGTTATTGTACTACTTCTTATTGGCAATTACATCAACTTAGAAGCTTCTTCTGTTTTACTATGGTGCTGTTAGTGTCTCGGCATACCGCGGCACGCGACATAGCTTTGCAGGCGATAAATGGTACCGTTTCAGAGAAAAGGGCGGCCAATTTAACGTTCTGGCTTTAATTTGATTTGATAATAAATGACGAAAACGGACGGATTTCTCAGGTTTTTACTACATATGAACACTTTCCACATTCTCCCGTGCAACGCAGCTGCTATTCCTCCTTTGATGCAAAGTCTTAAGTTCCTAGCTCATGTCCAAGACCCCAAAGCCAGCTAAAAAGTCAATAATCGATAATTAAAACGTTATTGTACTACTTCTTACTGGCTATTACATCAACTTAGAAGTTTCATCAGTGTTCTACTATGGTGCTGTTAGTCTCTCCGCATACCGCAGCACGCAACATAGCTTTGCAGACGATAAATGTAACAAATGTAACCGTTTCAGAGAGAAGAGCGACCAATGTGACGATCTGGCTTTAAGTCGATTTGATAACAAATGACGAAAACGGGCGGATTTCTCAGGTTTTTACTACACATGAACACTTTTCACATTCTCCCGTGCAACGCAGCTGCTAGTCTTCCTTTGATGCAATGTCTTAAGGTCCTAGCTCATGTATAAGACCCCAAAGCCAGCTAAAAAGTCAATAATCGATATCTAAAACTTTATTGTACTACTTCTTACTGGCTATTACATCAACTTAGAAGTTTCATCAGTGTTCTACTATGGTGCTGTTAGTGCCTCCGCAAACCGCAGCACGCGACATAGCTTTGCAGACGATAAATGTAACCGTTTCAGAGAGAAGAGCGACCAATGTGACGATCTGGCTTTAAGTCGATTTGATAAGAAATGACGAAAACGGACGGATTTCTCAGGTTTTTACTACATATGAACACTTTTCACATTCTCCCCTGCAACGCAGCTGCTAGTTCTCTTTTGATGCAAAAACTTAAGGTCCTAGCTCACGTCCAAGGCACCAAAGCCAGCTAAAAAGTCAATAATCGAAATCTAAAACGTTATTGTACTACTTCTTACTGGCTATTACATCAACTTAGAAGTTTCATCTGTTTTCTACTATGGTGCTGTTAGTCTCTCCGCATACCGCAGCACGCGACATAGCTTTGCAGACGATAAATGTAACAAATGTAACCGTTTCAGAGAGAAGAGCGACCAATGTGACGATCTGGCTTTAAGTCGATTTGATATGAAATGACGAAAACGGTCGGATTTCTCAGGTTTTTACTACACATGAACACTTTCACATTCTCCCGTGCAACGCAGCTGCTAGTCTTCCTTTGATGCAATGTCTTAAGGTCCTAGCTCATGTCCAAGACCCCAAAGCCAGCTAAAAAGTCAATAATCGATATCTAAATCGTTATTGTACTACTTCTTACTGGCTATTACAACAACTTAGAAGTTTCATCAGTGTTCTACTATGGTGCTGTTAGTGTCTCCGCATGCCGCAGCACGCGACATAGCTTTGCAGACGATAAATGTAACCGTTTCAGAGAGAAGAGCGACCAATGTGACGAACTGGCTTTAAGTCGATTTGATAAGAAATGACGAAAACGGACGGATTCCTCATGTTTTTACTACATATGAACACTTTTCACATTCTCCCGTGCAACGCAGTTGCTAGTCCTCCTTTGATGCAAAATCTTAAGGTCCTAGCTCATGTCCAAGTCCCCAAAGCCAGCTAAAAAGTCAATAATCGATATCTAAAACGTTATTGTGCTACTTCTTACTGGCTATTACATCAACTTAGAAATTTCATCTGAGTTCTACTATGGTGCTGTTAGTGTCTCCGCATACCGCAGCACGCGACATAGCTCAGTAGACGAGTAATGTAACCTTTTCAGAGAGAAGAGCGTCCAATGTGACGTCCTGGCTTTAAGTCGATTTGATAAGAAATTACGAAAACGGACGGATTTCTCAGGTTTGTACTGCATATGAATACTTTTCACATTCTCCCGTGCAACGGAGCATCTAGTCCTCCTTTGATGCAAAATTTTAAGGTCCTAGCTCATGTCCAAGGCCCCAATGCCAGCTAAAAAGTCAATAATCGATATCTAAAACGTATTGTACTACTTCTTACTGGCTATTACATCAACTTAGAAGCTTCTTCTGCGTTACTATGGTGCTGTTAGTGTCTCAGCATACCGCAGCACGAGACATAGCTTTGCAGGCGATAAATGGTACCGTTTCAGGGAGATAAGCGGCCAATGTAACGTTCTGGCTTTAAGTCGATTTGATAAGAAATGACGAAAACGGACGGATTTCTCAGGTTTGTACTACATGTGAACTCTTTTCACATTCTCCCGTGCAACGCAGCTGCTAGTCCTCCTTTGATGCAAAATCTTAAGGCCCTAGCTCATGTCCAAGGCCCCAAAGCCAGCTAAAAAGTCAATAATCGATATCTAAAACGTTATTGTACTACTTCTTATTGGCAATTACATCAACTTAGAAGCTTCTTCTGTTTTACTATGGTGCTGTTAGTGTGTCGGCATACCGCGGCACGCGACATAGCTTTGCAGGCGATAAATGGTACCGTTTCAGAGAGAAGGGCGGCCAATGTAACGTTCTGGCTTTAATTTGATTTGATAAGAAATGACGAAAACGGACGGATTTCTCAGGTTTTTACTACATATGAACACTTTCCACATTCTCCCGTGCAACGCAGCTGCTAGTCCGCCTTTGATGCAAAGTCTTAAGTTCCTAGCTCATGTCCAAGACCCCAAAGCCAGCTCAAAAGTCAATAATCGATAATTAAAACGTTATTGTACTACTTCTTACTGCCTATTACATCAACTTAGAAGTTTCATCAGTGTTCTACTTTGGTGCTGTTAGTCTCTCCGCATACCGCAGCACGCAACATAGCTTTGCAGACGATAAATGTAACAAATGTAACCGTTTCAGAGAGAAGAGCGACCAATGTGACGATCTGGCTTTAAGTCGATTTGATTACAAATGACGAAAACGGGCGGATTTCTCAGGTTTTTACTACACATGAACACTTTTCACATTCTCCCGTGCAACGCAGCTGCTAGTCTTCCTTTGATGCAATGTCTTAAGGTCCTAGCTCATGTCCAAGACCCCAAAGCCAGCTAAAAAGTCAATAATCGATATCTAAAACTTTATTGTACTACTTCTTACTGGCTATTACATCAACTTAGAAGTTTCATCAGTGTTCTACTATGGTGCTGTTAGTGCCTCCGCATACCGCAGCACGCGACATAGCTTTGCAGACGATAAATGTAACCGTTTCAGAGAGAAGAGCGACCAATGTGACGATCTGGCTTAAGTCGATTTGATAAGAAAAATGACGAAAAAGGACGGATGTCTCAGGTTTTTAATACATATGAACACTTTTCACATTCTCCCTTGCAACGCAGCTGCTAGTTCTCTTTTGATGCAAAATCATAAGGTCCTAGCTCATGTCCAATACCCCAAAGCCAGCTAAAAAGTCAATAATCGGTATCTATAACTTTATTGTACTACTTCTTACTGGCAATTACATCAACTTAGAAGTTTCATCTGTTTTCTACTATGGTGCTGTTAGTGTCTCCGCATACCGCAGCATGCGACATAGCTTTGCAGACGATAAATGTAACCGTTTCAGAGAGAAGAGCGACCAATGTGACGATCTGGCTTTAAGTCGATTTGATAAGAAATGACGAAAACGGACGGATTTCTCAGGTTTTTACTACATACGAACACTTTTCACATTCTCCCGTGCAACGCAGCTGCTAGTCCTCCTTTGATGCAAAGTCTTAAGGTCCTAGCTCATGTCCTAGACACCAAAGCCAGCTAAAAAGTCAATAATCGATATCTAAAACGTTATTGCACTACTTCTTACTGGCTGTTACATCAACTTAGATGTTTCATCAGTGTTCTACTATGGTGCTGTTAGTGTCTCCGCATACCGCAGCACGCGACATAGCTTTGCAGACGATAAATGTAACCGTTTCAGAGAGAAGAGCTTCCAATGTGACGTTCTGGCTTTAAGTCGATTTGATAAGAAATGACGAAAATGGATGGATTTCTCAGGTTTTTACCACATACGAACACTTTTCACATTCTCCCGTGCAACTCAGCTGCTAGTCCACCTTTCATGCAGAATCTTTAGGTCCTAGCTCATGTAAAAAGAACAAAAGCCAGCTAAAAAGTCAATAATCGACACCTGAAACTTGAATTGTACTACTTTTTACTGGCTATTAAGTCAACTTAGAACCTTCATCTGTGTTCTACTATGGTGCTTTTAGTGTCTCCGCATGCCGCAGCACGCGACATAGCTTTGCAGACGATAAATGTAACCGTTTCAGAGAGAAGAGCGACCAATGTGACGAACTGGCTTTAAGTCGATTTGATAAGAAATGACGAAAACGAACGGATTTCTCAGGTTTTTACTACATATGAACTTTTTTCACATTCTCCCGTGCAACGCAGCTGCTAGTCCTCCTTTGATGAAAGGTCTTAAGGTCCTAGCTCATGCTCAAGACCCCAATGCCAGCTAAAAAGTCAATAATCGATATCTAAAACGTTATTGTACTACTTCTTACTGGCTATTACAACAACTTAGAAGTTTCATCAGTGTTCTACTATGGTGCTGTTAGTGTCTCCGCATGCCGCAGCACGCGACATAGCTTTGCAGACGATAAATGTAACCGTTTCAGAGAGAAGAGCGACCAATGTGACGATCTGGCTTTAAGTCGATTTGATAAGAAATGACGAAAACGGACGGATTTCTCAGGTTTTTACTACATACGAACACTTTTCACATTCTCCCGTGCAACGCAGCTGCTAGTCCTCCTTTGAAGCAAAATCTTAAGGTCCGAGCTCATGTCCAAGGCCCCAAAGCCCGCTAAAAAGTCAATAATCGAAATCTAAAACGTTATTGTATTACTTCTTACTGGCAATTACATCAACTTAGAAGTTTCATCTGTGTTCTTCTATGGTGCTGTTAGTGTCTCCGCATACCGCAGCACGTGACATAGCTTTGTAGACGATAAATGTTACCGTTTCAGAGAGAAGAGCGACCAATGTGACGATCGGGCTTTAAGTCGATTTGATAAGAAATGACGAAAACGAACGGATTTCTCAGGTTTTTACTACATATGAACTTTTTTCACATTCTCCCGTGCAACGCAGCTGCTAGTCCTCCTTTGATGAAAGGTCTTAAGGTCCTAGCTCATGTTCAAGACCCCAATGCCAGCTAAAAAGTCAATAATCGATATCTAAAACGTTATTGTACTACTTCTTACTGGCTATTACAACAACTTAGAAGTTTCATCAGTGTTCTACTATGGTGCTGTTAGTGTCTCCGCATGCCGCAGCACGCGACATAGCTTTGCAGACGATAAATGTAACCGTTTCAGAGAGAAGAGCGACCAATGTGACGATCTGGCTTTAAGTCGATTTGATAAGAAATGACGAAAACGGACGGATTCCTCATGTTTTTACTACATATGAACACTTTTCACATTCTCCCGTGCAACGCAGCTGCTAGTCCTCCTTTGATGCAAAATCTTAAGGTCCTAGCTCATGTCCAAGTCCCCAAAGCCAGCTAAAAAGTCAATAATCGATATCTAAAACGTTATTGTGCTACTTCTTACTGGCTATTACATCAACTTAGAAATTTCATCTGAGTTCTACTATGGTGCTGTTAGTGTCTCCGCATACCGCAGCACGCGACATAGCTCAGTAGACGAGTAATGTAACCTTTTCAGAGAGAAGAGCGTCCAATGTGACGTCCTGGCTTTAAGTCGATTTGATAAGAAATTACGAAAACGGACGGATTTCTCAGGTTTGTACTGCATATGAATACTTTTCACATTCTCCCGTGCAACGGAGCATCTAGTCCTCCTTTGATGCAAAATTTTAAGGTCCTAGCTCATGTCCAAGGCCCCAATGCCAGCTAAAAAGTCAATAATCGATATCTAAAACGTTATTGTACTACTTCTTACTGGCTATTACATCAACTTAGAAGCTTCTTCTGCGTTACTATGGTGCTGTTAGTGTCTCGGCATACCGCAGCACGAGACATAGCTTTGCAGGCGATAAATGGTACCGTTTCAGGGAGATGAGCGGCCAATGTAATGTTCTGGCTTTAAGTCGATTTGATAAGAAATGACGAAAACGGACGGATTTCTCAGGTTTGTACTACATGTGAACTCTTTTCACATTCTCCCGTGCAACGCAGCTGCTAGTCCTCCTTTGATGCAAAATCTTAAGGCCCTAGCTCATGTCCAAGGCCCCAAAGCCAGCTAAAAAGTCAATAATCGATATCTAAAACGTTATTGTACTACTTCTTACTGGCAATTACATCAACTTAGAAGCTTCTTCTGTTTTACTATGGTGCTGTTAGTGTCTCGGCATACCGCGGCACGCGACATAGCTTTGCAGGCGATAAATGGTACCGTTTCAGAGAGAAGGGCGGCCAATGTAAAGTTCTGGCTTTAATTTGATTTGATAAGAAATGACGAAAACGGACGGATTTCTCAGGTTTTTACTACATATGAACACTTTCCACATTCTCCCGTGCAACGCAGCTGCTAGTCCTCCTTTGATGCAAAGTCTTAAGGTCCTAGCTCATTTCCAAGACCCCAAAGCCAGCTAAAAAGTCAATAATCGATATCTGAAACGTTATTGCACTACTTCTTACTGCCTATTACATCAACTTAGAAGTTTCATCAGTGGTCTACTATGGTACTGTTAGTGTCTCTGCATACCGCAGCACGCGATATAGCTTTGCAGACGATATATGAAACCGTTTCAGAGAGAAGAGCGACCAATGTGACGTCCTGGCTTTACGTCGATTTGATAAGAAATGACGAAAATGGACGGATTTCTCAGGTTTTTACAACATATGAACACTTTTCACATTCTCCCGTGCAACGCCGCTGCTAGTCCTCCTTTGATGCAAAGTCTTAAGGTCCTAGCTCATGTCCAAGACCCCAAAGCCAGCTAAAAAGTCAATAATCGATAATTAAAACGTTATTGTACTACTTCTTACTGGCTATTACATCAACTTAGAAGTTTCATCTGTGTTCTACGATGGTGCGTTAGAGTATCCGCAAACCGCAGCACGCGACATAGCTTTGCACATGATAAATGTAACAGTTTCAGAGAGAAGAGCGACCAATGTGACGATCTTGCTTTAAGTCGATTTGATAAGAAATGACGAAAACGAACGGATTTCTCAGGTTTTTACTACATATGAACACTTTTCACATTCTCCCGTGCTACGCAGCTGCTAGTCCTCCTTTGATGCAAAATCTTAAGGCCCTAGCTCATGTCCAAGGCCCCAAAGCCAGCTAAAAAGTCAATAATCGATATCTAAAACGTTATTGTACTACTTCTTATTGGCAATTACATCAACTTAGAAGCTTCTTCTGTTTTACTATGGTGCTGTTAGTGTGTCGGCATACCGCGGCACGCGACATAGCTTTGCAGGCGATAAATGGTACCGTTTCAGAGAGAAGGGCGGCCAATGTAACGTTCTGGCTTTAATTTGATTTGATAAGAAATGACGAAAACGGACGGATTTCTCAGGTTTTTACTACATATGAACACTTTCCACATTCTCCCGTGCAACGCAGCTGCTAGTCCTCCTTTGATGCAAAGTCTTAAGTTCCTAGCTCATGTCCAAGACCCCAAAGCCAGCTAAAAAGTCAATAATCGATAATTAAAACGTTATTGTACTACTTCTTACTGGCTATTACATCAACTTAGAAGTTTCATCAGTGTTCTACTTTGGTGCTGTTAGTCTCTCCGCATACCGCAGCACGCAACATAGCTTTGCAGACGATAAATGTAACAAATGTAACCGTTTCAGAGAGAAGAGCGACCAATGTGACGATCTGGCTTTAAGTCGACTTGATTACAAGTGACGAAAACGGGCGGATTTCTCAGGTTTTTACTACACATGAACACTTTTCACATTCTCCCGTGCAACGCAGCTGCTAGTCTTCCTTTGATGCAATGTCTTAAGGTCCTAGCTCATGTCCAAGACCCCAAAGCCAGCTAAAAAGTCAATAATCGATATCTAAAACTTTATTGTACTACTTCTTACTGGCTATTACATCAACTTAGAAGTTTCATCAGTGTTCTACTATGGTGCTGTTAGTGCCTCCGCAAACCGCAGCACGCGACATAGCTTTGCAGACGATAAATGTAACCGTTTCAGAGAGAAGAGCGACCAATGTGACGATCTGGCTTTAAGTCGATTTGATAAGAAATGACGAAAACGGACGGATTTCTCTGGTTTTTACTACATATGAACACTTTTCACATTCTCCCCTGCAACGCAGCTGCTAGTTCTCTTTTGATGCAAAAACTTAAGGTCCTAGCTCACGTCCAAGGCACCAAAGCCAGCTAAAAAGTCAATAATCGAAATCTAAAACGTAATTGTACTACTTCTTACTGGCTATTACATCAACTTAGAAGTTTCATCTGTTTTCTACTATGGGGCTGTTAGTCTCTCCGCATACCGCAGCACGCGACATAGCTTTGCAGACGATAAATGTAACAAATGTAACCGTTTCAGAGAGAAGAGCGACCAATGTGACGATCTGGCTTTAAGTCGATTTGATAAGAAATGACGAAAACGGACGGATTTCTCAGGTTTTTACTACACATGAACACTTTCACATTCTCCCGTGCAACGCAGCTGCTAGTTCTCTTTTGATGCAAAATCATAAGGTCCTAGCTCATGTCCAATACCCCAAAGCCAGCTAAAAAGTCAATAATCGGTATCTATAACTTTATTGTACTACTTCTTACTGGCAATTACATCAACTTAGAAGTTTCATCTGTTTTCTACTATGGTGCTGTTAGTGTCTCCGCATACCGCAGCATGCGACATAGCTTTGCAGACGATAAATGTAACCGTTTCAGAGAGAAGAGCGACCAATGTGACGATCTGGCTTTAAGTCGATTTGATAAGAAATGACGAAAACGGACGGATTTCTCAGGTTTTTACTACATACGAACACTTTTCACATTCTCCCGTGCAACGCAGCTGCTAGTCCTCCTTTGATGCAAAGTCTTAAGGTCCTAGCTCATGTCCTAGACACCAAAGCCAGCTAAAAAGTCAATAATCGATATCTAAAACGTTATTGCACTACTTCTTACTGGCTGTTACATCAACTTAGATGTTTCATCAGTGTTCTACTATGGTGCTGTTAGTGTCTCCGCATACCGCAGCACGCGACATAGCTTTGCAGACGATAAATGTAACCGTTTCAGAGAGAAGAGCTTCCAATGTGACGTTCTGGCTTTAAGTCGATTTGATAAGAAATGACGAAAATGGATGGATTTCTCAGGTTTTTACCACATACGAACACTTTTCACATTCTCCCGTGCAACTCAGCTGCTAGTCCACCTTTCATGCAGAATCTTAAGGTCCTAGCTCATGTAAAAAGAACAAAAGCCAGCTAAAAAGTCAATAATCGATATCTAAAACATTATTGTACTACTTCTTATTGGCAATTACATCAACTTAGAAGCTTCTTCTGTTTTACTATGGTGCTGTTAGTGTGTCGGCATACCGCGGCACGCGACATAGCTTTGCAGGCGATAAATGGTACCGTTTCAGAGAGAAGGGCGGCCAATGTAACGTTCTGGCTTTAATTTGATTTGATAAGAAATGACGAAAACGAACGGATTTCTCAGGTTTTTACTACATATGAACACTTTTCACATTCTCCCGTGCAACGCAGCTGCTAGTCCTCCCTTGATGCAAAATCTTAAGGCCGTAGCTCATGTTCAAGGCCCCAAAGCCAGCTAAAAAGTCAATAATCGATATCTAAAACGTTATCGTGCTACTTTTTACTGGCTATTACATCATATTAGAAGCTTCTTCTGTATTCTACTATGGTGCCCATATTGTCTCCGCATACCACAGCACGCGACATAGCTTTGCAGACGATAAATGTAACCGTTACAGAGAGAATAGCGGCCAATGTAACTTTCTGGCTTTAAGTCGATTTGATAACAGATGAGGAAAACGGACGGATTTCTCAGGTTTTTACTACTTATCAACACTTTTCACATTCTCGCCTGTGCAACGCAGCTGCTAGTCCTCCATTCATGCGCATATCTTAATGTCACAGCTTATGTCCAAGGCACGAAAGACGGCTAAATAGTCAATAATCGATATCTAAAACGTTATTGCACTACTTCTTACTGGCTATTACATCAACTTAGAAGTTTCATCAGGGTTCTACTATGGTACTGTTAGTGTCTCTGCATACCGCAGCACGCGACATAGCTTTGCAGATGATAAATGTAACAGTTACAGAGAGAAGAGCGACCAATGTGACGATCTTGCTATAAGTCGATTTGGTAAGAAATGACGAAAACGGACGGATTTCTCAGGTCTTTACTACATATGAACACTTTTCACATTCTCCCGTGCAACGCACCTGCTAGTCCTCCTTAGACGCAAAATCTGAAGGTCCTACCTCATGTCCAAGGCCCCAAAAGCCAGCTAAAAAGTCAATAATCGATATCTAAAACGTTATTGTACTACTTCTTACTGGCAATTACGTCAACTTAGAAGCTTCTTCTGTGTTCTACTATGGTGCTGTTAGTGTCTCGGCATACCGCAGCACGCGACATACCTTTGCAGGACATATATGGCACCGTTTCAGAGAGAAGAGCGGCCAATGTAACGTTCTGGCTTTAAGTCGATTTGATAAGAAATGACGAAAACGGACGGATTTCTCAGGTTTGTACTACATGTGAACACTTTTCACATTCTCTCGTGCAACGCAGCTGCTAGTTCTCCTTTGATGCAAAGTCTTAAGGTCCTAGCTCATGTCCAAGGCCCCAAAGCCAGCTAAAAAGTCAATAATCGATATTTAAAACGTTATCGTCCTACTTCTTACTGGCTATTACATCAACTTAGAAGCTTCTTCTGTATTCTACTATGGTGCCTATATTGTCTCCGCATACCACAGCACACGACATAGCTTTGCAGACGATAAATGTAACCGTTACAGAGTGAATAGCGGCCAATGTAACGTTCTGGCTTTAAGTCGATTTGATCACAGATGAGGAAAACGGACGGATTTCTCAGGTTTTTACTACTTATCAACACTTTTCACATTCTCGCCTGTGCGACGCAGCTGCTAGTCCTCCTTTCATGCGCAAATCTTAATGTCACAGCTTATGTCCAAGGCACGAAAGACGGCTAAATAGTCAATAATCGATAACTAAAACTTGAATTTTACTACTTGTTACTGGCTATTACATCAACTTAGATGCTGCTTCTGTGTTCTACTATGGTGCTTTTAGTATCTCTGCATACCGCAGGACTCGACATAGCTTTGCAGACGATAAATGTAACCGTTTCAGAGAGAAGAGCGGCCAGTGTGACTATCTGGCTGTAAGTCGATTCGATAACAAATGACGAAAACCGTCGGATATCTCAGGTTTTTACTATATATGAACACTTTTCACATTCTCCCGTGCAACGCAGCTGCTAGTCCTCCTTTGATGCAAAATCTTAAAGCCCTAGCTCATGTCCAAGGCCCCAAAGCCAGCTAAAAAGTCAATAATCGATATCTAAAACGTTATTGTACTATTTCTTACTGGCAATTACATCAACTTAGAAGCTTCTTCCGCGTTCTACTATGGTGTTGTTAGTGTCTCGGCATACCGCAGCACGCGACATAGCTTTGCAAGCGATAAATGTTACCGTTTCAGATAGAAGAGCGGCCAATGTGACGATCTGGCTTTAAGTCGATTTGATAAGAAATGACGAAAACGAACGGATTTCTCAGGTTTTTACTACATATGAACACTTTTCACATTCTCCCTTGCAACGCAGCTGCTAGTCCTCCTTTGATGCAAAGTCTTAAGGTCCTAGCTCATGTCCAAGACCCCAAAGCCAGCTAAAAAGTCAATAATCGGTATCTAAAACGTTATTGTACTACTTCTTACTGGCTATTACATCAACTTAGAAGTTTCATCTCTTTTCTACTATGGTGCTGTTAGTGTCTCCGCATACCGCAACACGCGACATAGCTTTGCAGACGATAAATGTAACCGTTTCAGAGAGAAGAGCGACCAATGTAACGTTCTGGCTTTAAGTCGATTTGATAAGAAATGACGAAAACGGACGGATTTCTCAGGTTTGTACTACATGTGAACACTTTTCACATTCTCCCGTGCAACGCAGTTACTAGTCCTCCTTTGATGCAAGATCTTAAGGCCCTAGCTCATGTCCAAGGCCCCAAAGCCAGCTAAAAAGTCAATAATCGATATCTAAAACGTTATTGTACTACTTCTTACTGGCAATTACATCAACTTAGAAGCTTCTTCTGTTTTACTATGGTGCTGTTAGTGTCTCGGCATACCGCGGCACGCGACATAGCTTTGCAGGCGATAAATGGTACCGTTTCAGAGAGAAGGGCGGCCAATGTAACGTTCTGGCTTTAATTTGATTTGATAAGAAATGACGAAAACGGACGGATTTCTCAGGTTTTTACTACATATGAACACTTTCCACATTCTCCCGTGCAACGCAGCTGCTAGTCCTCCTTTGATGCAAAGTCTTAAGGTCCTAGCTCATTTCCAAGACCCCAAAGCCAGCTAAAAAGTCAATAATCGATTTCTGAAACGTTATTGCACTACTTCTTACTGCCTATTACATCAACTTAGAAGTTTCATCAGTGTTCTACTATGGTACTGTTAGTGTCTCTGCATACCGCAGCACGCGATACAGCTTTGCAGACGATATATGAAACCGTTTCAGAGAGAAGAGCGACCAATGTGACGTCCTGGCTTTACGTCGATTTGATAAGAAATGACGAAAATGGACGGATTTCTCAGGTTTTTACAACATATGAACACTTTTCACATTCTCCCGTGCAACGCCGCTGCTAGTCCTCCTTTGATGAAAGTCTTAAGGTCCTAGCTCATGTCCAAGACCCCAAAGCCAGCTAAAAAGTCAATAATCGATATCTAAAACGTTATTGTACTACTTCTTATTGGCTATTACATCAACTTAGAAGTTTCATCTGTGTTCTACTATGGTGCTGTTAGAAAATCCGCATACCGCAGCACGCGACATAGCATTGCAGATGATAAATGTAACAGTTTCAGAGAGAAGAGCGACCAATGTGACGATGTTGCTTTGAGTCGATTTGGTAAGAAATGACGAAAACGGACGGATTTCTCAGCTCTTTACTACATATGAACACTTTTCACATTCTCCCGTTCAACGCAGCTGATAGTTCTCCTTTGATGCAAAATCTTAAGGTCCTAGCTCATGTCCAAGGCCCCAAAGCCAGCTAAAAAGTCAATAATCGGTATCTAAAACGTTATTGTACTACTTCTTACTGGCTATTACATCAACTTAGAAGTTTCATCTCTTTTCTACTATGGTGCTGTTAGTGTCTCCGCATACCGCAACACGCGACATAGCTTTGCAGACGATAAATGTAACCGTTTCAGAGAGAAGAGCGGCCAATGTAACGTTCTGGCTTTAAGTCGATTTGATAAGAAATGACGAAAACGGACGGATTTCTCAGGTTTGTACTACATGTGAACACTTTTCACATTCTCCCGTGCAACGCAGTTGCTAGTCCTCCTTTGATGCAAGATCTTAAGGCCCTAGCTCATGTCCAAGGCCCCAAAGCCAGCTAAAAAGTCAATAATCGATATCTAAAACGTTATTGTACTACTTCTTACTGGCAATTACATCAACTTAGAAGCTTCTTCTGTTTTACTATGGTGCTGTTAGTGTCTCGGCATACCGCGGCACGCGACATAGCTTTGCAGGCGATAAATGGTACCGTTTCAGAGAGAAGGGCGGCCAATGTAACGTTCTGGCTTTAATTTGATTTGATAAGAAATGACGAAAACGGACGGATTTCTCAGGTTTTTACTACATATGAACACTTTCCACATTCTCCCGTGCAACGCAGCTGCTAGTCCTCCTTTGATGCAAAGTCTTAAGGTCCTAGCTCATTTCCAAGACCCCAAAGCCAGCTAAAAAGTCAATAATCGATATCTGAAACGTTATTGCACTACTTCTTACTGCCTATTACATCAACTTAGAAGTTTCATCAGTGTTCTACTATGGTACTGTTAGTGTCTCTGCATACCGCAGCACGCGATATAGCTTTGCAGACGATATATGAAACCGTTTCAGAGAGAAGAGCGACCAATGTGACGTCCTGGCTTTACGTCGATTTGATAAGAAATGACGAAAATGGACGGATTTCTCAGGTTTTTACAACATATGAACACTTTTCACATTCTCCCGTACAACGCCGCTGCTAGTCCTCCTTTGATGCAAAGTCTTAAGGTCCTAGCTCATGTCCAAGACCCCAAAGCCAGCTAAAAAGTCAATAATCGATAATTAAAACGTTATTGTACTACTTCTTACTGGCTATTACATCAACTTAGAAGTTTCATCTGTGTTCTACGATGGTGCGTTAGAGTATCCGCAAACCGCAGCACGCGACATAGCTTTGCACATGATAAATGTAACAGTTTCAGAGAGAAGAGCGACCAATGTGACGATCTTGCTTTAAGTCGATTTGATAAGAAATGACGAAAACGAACGGATTTCTCAGGTTTTTACTACATATGAACACTTTTCACATTCTCCCATGCTACGCAGCTGCTAGTCCTCCTTTGATGCAAAATCTTAAGGCCCTAGCTCATGTCCAAGGCCCCAAAGCCAGCTAAAAAGTCAATAATCGATATCTAAAACGTTGTTGTACTATTTCTTACTGGCAATTACATCAACTTAAAAGCTTCTTCCGTGTTCTACTATGGTGTTGTTAGTGTCTCGGCATACCGCAGCACGCGACATAGCTTTGCAAGCGATAAATGTTACCGTGACAGATAGAAGAGCGGCCAATGTGACGATCTGGCTTTAAGTCGATTTGATAAGAAATGACGAAAACGAACGGATTTCTCAGGTTTTTACTACATATGAACACTTTTCACATTCTCCCGTGCAACGCAGCTGCTAGTCCTCCTTTGATGCAAAATCTTAAGGCCGTAGCTCATGTTCAAGGCCCCAAAGCCAGCTAGAAAGTCAATAATCGATATCTAAAACGTTATCGTGCTACTTCTTACTGGCTATTACATCAACTTAGAAGCTTCTTCTGTATTCTACTATGGTGCCTATATTGTCTCCGCATACCACAGCACGCGACATAGCTTTGCAGACGATAAATGTAACCGTTACAGAGAGAATAGCGGCCAATGTAACGTTCTGGCTTTAAGTCGATTTGATAACAGATGAGGAAAACGGACGGATTTCTCAGGTTTTTACT
The DNA here is from genome assembly GCF_023897955.1 of Schistocerca gregaria. NCBI lineage: Eukaryota > Metazoa > Arthropoda > Insecta > Orthoptera > Acrididae > Schistocerca > Schistocerca gregaria. Next base: position 133,072,707 of record NC_064930.1, on the reverse strand, counting down.
ACTTATCAACACTTTTCACATTCTCGCCTGTGCAACGCAGCTGCTAGTCCTCCATTCATGCGCAAATCTTAATGTCACAGTATATGTCCAAGGCACGAAAGACGGCTAAATAGTCAATAATCGATATCTAAAACGTTATTGCACTACTTCTTACTGGCTATTACATCAACTTAGAAGTTTCATCAGGGTTCTACTATGGTACTGTTAGTGTCTCTGCATACCGCAGCACGCGACATAGCTTTGCAGATGATAAATGTAACAGTTACAGAGAGAAGAGCGACCAATGTGACGATCTTGCTATAAGTCGATTTGGTAAGAAATGACGAAAACGGACGGATTTCTCAGGTCTTTACTACATATGAACACTTTTCACATTCTCCCGTGCAACGCACCTGCTAGTCCTCCTTAGATGCAAAATCTGAAGGTCCTACCTCATGTCCAAGGCCCCAAAAGCCAGCTAAAAAGTCAATAATCGATATCTAAAACGTTATTGTACTACTTCTTACTGGCAATTACGTCAACTTAGAAGCTTCTTCTGTGTTCTACTATGGTGCTGTTAGTGTCTCGGCATACCGCAGCACGCGACATACCTTTGCAGGACATAAATGGTACCGTTTCAGAGAGAAGAGCGGCCAATGTAACGTTGTGGCTTTAAGTCGATTTGATAAGAAATGACGAAAACGGACGGATTTCTCAGGTTTGTACTACATGTGAACACTTTTCACATTCTCCCGTGCAACGCAGCTGCTAGTTCTCCTTTGATGCAAAGTCTTAAGGTCCTAGCTCATGTCCAAGGCCCCAAAGCCAGCTAAAAAGTCAATAATCGATATCTAAAACGTTATCGTCCTACTTCTTATTGGCTATTACATCAACTTAGAAGTTTCATCTGTGTTCTACTATGGTGCTGTTAGAGTATCCGCATACCGCAGCACGCGACATAGCTTTGCAGATGATAAATGTAACAGTTTCAGAGAGAAGAGCGACCAATGTGACGATGTTGCATTAAGTCGATTTGGTAAGAAATGACGAAAACGGACGGATTTCTCAGGTCTTTACTACATATGAACACTTTTCACATTCTCCCGTTCAACGCAGCTGATAGTTCTCCTTTGATGCAAAATCTTAAGGTCCTAGCTCATGTCCAAGGCCCCAAAGCCAGCTAAAAAGTCAATAATCGGTATCTAAAACGTTATTGTACTACTTCTTACTGGCTATTACATCAACTTAGAAGTTTCATCTCTTTTCTACTATGGTGCTGTTAGTGTCTCCGCATACCGCAACACGCGACATAGCTTTGCAGACGATAAATGTAACCGTTTCAGAGAGAAGAGCGACCAATGTAACGTTCTGGCTTTAAGTCGATTTGATAAGAAATGACGAAAACGGACGGATTTCTCAGGTTTGTACTACATGTGAACACTTTTCACATTCTCCCGTGCAACGCAGTTGCCAGTCCTCCTTTGATGCAAGATCTTAAGGCCCTAGCTCATGTCCAAGGCCCCAAAGCCAGCTAAAAAGTCAATAATCGATATCTAAAACGTTATCGTGCTACTTCTTACTGGCTATTACATCAACTTAGAAGCTTCTTCTGTATTCTACTATGGTGCCTATATTGTCTCCGCATACCACAGCACGCGACATACCTTTGGAGACGATAAATGTAACCGTTACAGAGTGAATAGCGGCCAATGTAACGTTCTGGCTTTAAGTAGATTTGATAACAGATGAGGAAAACGGACGGATTTGTCAGGTTTTTACTACTTATCAACACTTTTCACATTCTCGCCTGTGCAACGCAGCTGCTAATCCTCCATTCATGCGCAAATCTTAATGTCACAGCTTATGTCCAAGGCACGAAAGACGGCTAAATAGTCAGTAATCGGTAACTATAACTTGAATTGTACTACTTCTTACTGGCTATTACATCAACTTAGAAGCATCTTCTGTGTTCTACTATGGTGCTTTTAGTATCTCTGCATACCGCAGCACTCGACATAGCTTTGCAGAGGATAAATGTAACCGTTTCAGAGAGAAGAGCGGCCAGTGTGACGATCTGGCTTTAAGTCGATTCGATAACAAATGACGAAAACGGACGGATATCTCAGGTTTTTACTATATATGAACACTTTTCTCATTCTCCCGTGCACCGCAGCTCCTACTCCTCCTTAGATGCAAAATCTGAAGGTCCTAGCTCATGTCCAAGGCCCCAAACCCAGCTAAAAAGTGAATAATCGATATCTAAAACGTTATTGTACTATTTCTTACTGGCTATTACATCAACTTAGAAGCTTCTTCTGTGTTCTACTATGGTGCATTTATTGTCTAAGCATACCACAGCACCCGACATAGCTGTGCAGACGATAAATGTAACCGTTACAAAGAGAATCGCGGCCAATGTAACGTTCTGGCTTTAAGACGATTTGATAACAGATGAGGAAAACGGACGGATTTCTCAGGTTTTTACTACTTATCAACACTATCACATTCTAACGAGCAACGCGGCTGCTGGTCCTCCTTTCATGCAAAATCTTAATGTCCTAGCTCATGTACAAGACACCAAAGACGGCTAAAGGGACAATAATCGATAACTAATACGTGAATTGTAATACTTCTTACTAGCTATTACATCAGCTTAGAAGCTTCTTCTGTGTTCTGCTATGGTGTTATTTGTTTCTTCGCATATCGCATCACGCGTCATAGCTTTGTAGACGATAAATGTAACCGTTTCAGAGAGAAGAGCGGCCAACGTGACGTTCTGGGTTTAAGTCGATTCGATAACAACTGACAAAAACGGACGGATATCTCAGGTTGTTACTACATATGAACACTTTTCACATTCTCCCGTGCAACGCGTCTGCTAGACTTCCCTTCAAGCAAAATCTTAAGGTCCTAGCTCATGTCCAAGGAACCAAAGAAGGGTAAAAGGTCAATATTCGATAACTAAAACTTGAATTGTAGTGTTTCTTACTGGCTATTACATCAACTTAGAAGCTTCTTCTGTGATCTGCTATGGTGCTTTTAGTGTCTAGCCCATACCGCAGCACACGACACAGCTTTGCAGACCATAAATGAAACCGTTTCAGAGAGAGGAGTGGCCAATGTAACGATCTGGCTTTAAATCGATTTGATAACAAATGACGAAAATGGCAGATGTCTCAGGTTTTTAGCACATATGAACACTTTTCAAATTACCCGTGCAAAGCGGCTGCTAGTCCTTCATCATGCAAAAACTTAAGGTCCTAGCACAAGTCCAAGGCGCCAAACCCGTCTAAAAAGTCAATAATCGATTACTAACACGTGAATTGTACTACTTCTTACTGGCTATTACTTCAACTTAGAAACTTCTTCTGTGTTCTACTATGGTGCTTTTAGTGTCTCCGCAAGCCGCAGCACGCGACATACCTATGCAGACGATAAATGTAACCGTTTCAGAGAGAAGAGCGGGCAGTGTGACGATCTGGCTTTAATTCGATTCGATAAGAGAAAACGAAAACGGCCCGATTTCTGAGGTTTTTACTACATATAAACACTTTTCACATTCTCCCGTGCAACGTGGCTGCCAGACTTCCCATCAAGCAAGCACCAAAGAAAGGTAAAAGGTAAATAATCAATAACTAAAACTTGAATTGTACTGTTTCTTAATAGCTATTACGTCAACATAGAAGCTTCTTCTGTGTTCTACTATGGTGCTTTACGTGTCGAGCCCATACCGCAGCACACGACATAGCTTTGCAGACGATAAATGAAACCGTTTCTGAGAGAAGAGCGGCCAATGTGACGAACTGGCTTTAAGTCGAATGGTTAACAAATGACGAAAACGGACGGATTTCTCAGGTTTTTACTATATATATGAACACTTTTTACATACTCCCGTGCAAAGTGGCTGCTAGACATTCCTTTATGCAAAATCTTAAGGTCCTAGCTAATGTCCAAATCACCAAAGAAGGGTAAAAGGTCAATAATCGATAACTATAACTTGAATTGTACTATTTCTAACTTGCTATTACATCAACTTTGAAGCTTCTTCTGTGTTCTGCTATGATGCTTTTAGTGTCTCGCGCACACCGCAACACGCGACATAGCTTTGCACACTATAAATATAACCGTTTCAGAGAGAAGAGCGGCCAATGTGACGATCTGGCTTTAAGTCGATACGATAACAAATGACGAAAACGGACAGATTTCGCAGGTTTTTACTACTTATGAACACTTTTCAAATTACCCGTGCAAAGCGGCTGCTAGTCCTTCATCATGCAAAAACTTAAGGTCCTAGTTCAAATCCAAGGCGCCAAAGCCGTCTAAAAAGTCAATAATCGATAACTAAAATGTGAATTGTACTACATCTTACTGGCTATTACATCAACTTAGAAGCTACTTCTGTGTTCTACTATGGTGCTTTTAGAGTCTCCGTATACTGCAGCAAGCGACATACCTTTGCAGACAATAAATTTAATGGTTTCAGAGAGAAGAGCGGCCAATGTAACAATCTGGCTTCAAGTCGATTTGATAACAAATGACGAAACCGGACCGATATCTCAGGTTTTTACTCCATAAGAACACTTTTCACATTCTTCCTTGCAACGCGGCTGCTAGTCCTCCTTTCATGCAAAATTTTAAGGTCCTAGCTCATGCCCAAGGCACCAAAGCCGGCTAAAAAGTCAATAATCGATAACTAAAACTTGAATTATACTTCTTCTTACTGGCTTCTACATCAGCTTAGAATCTTCACGTGTGTTCTACTATGGTGCTTTTCGTGTCTCCGCATACCTCAGCACGCGACATAGCTTTGCAGACTATAAATAAAACCGTTTCAGAGAGAAGAGCGGCCAATGTGACGATCTGGCTTTAAGTCGATTCGATAACAAATGACGAAAACGGACGGATTTTCATGTTTTTAGTACACATGAACACTTTTCACAATCTCAATAGCAACGCGGCACGCAGCACGCGACATGGCTTTGCAAGCGATAAATGAAACCGTTTCAGAGAGAAGAGCGGCCAATGTAACGATCTGGCTTTAAGTCGATATGATAACAAATGACGAAAACGGACGGATATCTCAGGTTTTTACTACGTATGAACACTTTTCACATTCTCGCGTGCAACGCAGCTGCTAGTCCTCCATTTATGCAAAATCGTAAGGTCCTTGCTCGTGTCCAAGGTACCAAAGAAGGCTAAAATGACAGTAATCGACAACTGAAACTTGAATTGTACTGCTTCTTACTGGCTATTACATAAACTTAGAAACTTCTTCTGTGTTCTACTATCGTGGCTTTAGTGTCTCCGCATTCCGCAGCACGCGACATAGCTTTGCACACGATGAATGTAACCGTTTTAGAGAGAAGACCGGCCAATGTGACGATCTGGCTTTAAGTCGATACGATAAAAAATGACGAAAACGGGCGGATTTCCTAAGGGCTAATTACATCAACCTAGAAGCGTCTTGCCGGCCGCGGTGGTCTCGCGGTTCTAGGCGCGCAGTCCGGAACCGTGCGACTGCTACGGTCGCAGGTTCGAATCCTGCCTCGGGCATGGATGTGTGTGATGTCCTTAGGTTAGTTAGGTTTAGGTAGTTCTAAGTTCTAGGGGACTGATGACCACAGCAGTTGAGTCCCATAGTACTCAGAGCCATTTGAACCATTTTTTTTTTAGAAGCTTCTTCTGTGTTCTACTATGGTGTATTTAGTGTCTCCGCATACCGCAGCACGCGACATAGCTTTGCACACGATAAATGTAACCGTTTCAGAAAAAAGAGCGGAAAATGTGACGATCTGGCATTAAGTCGATTCGATAGCAAATGACTATAACGGTCGGATTTCTCAGGTTTTTACTAGATATGAACACTTTTCACGTTCTCCCGTGCAACGTGGCCGCTAGACCTCCTTTCATACTAAATCTTAAGGTCCTAGCTCATGTACAATGCACTGAAGCCATCTAAAAAGTCTATAACTGACAACTAAAACTTGAATTGTACTGCTTCTTACTTGCTATTACATCAACTTAGAAGCTTCTTCTCTGTTCTACTATGGTGCTTTTAGTGTCTCCGCATACTGCAGCACGCGACATAGCTTTGCACACCATAAATGTAATCGTTTCAGAGAGAAGAGCGGCCAATGTGACGATCTGTAATTAAGTCGATTGGATAGCAAATGACGAAAACGAGCGGATTTCTCAGGTTTTTACTAGATGTGAACACTTTTCACGTTCTCCCGTGCAACGTGGCTGCTAGATCTCCGTTCTTACTAAAACGTAAGGTCCTAGCTCATGTCCAATGCATTAAAGCCATCTAAAAAGTCAATACTCGGTAACTAATACTTGAATTGTACAGCTGCTTACTGGCTATTAGATCAACTTAGAAGCTTCTTCTCTGTTCTACTATGGTGCTTTTAGTGTCTCCGACTACCGCAGCAAGCGACATAGCATGGCACACGATAAATGTAACCGTTTCAGAAAGAAGAGCGTAAAATGTGACGATCTGGCATTAATTCGATTCGATAGCAAATGACGATAACGGGCGGATTTCTCAGGTTTTTACTAGATGTGAACACTTTTCACATTCTCCCGTGCGATATGGCTCATAGACCTCCCTTCATACTAAATCGTAAGGTCCTAGCTCATGTCGAATGCACTAAAGCCTTCTAAAAATTCACTAATCGATAACTAATACTTCAATTGTACAGTTGCTTACTGGCTATTACATCAACTTAGAAGCTTCTTCTGTGTTCTACTATGGTGCTTTTAGTGTCTCCGCATACCGCAGCACGCGACATAAGTTTGCACACGATAAATGTAACCGTTTCAGAGGGAAAACGGCCAATGTGACGATCTGGCATTACGTCGATTCGAAAGCAGATGACAAAAACGGGCGGATTTCTTAGGTTTTTACTGCACATAAAAACTTCTCACTTTCTCCCGTGCAACGTGGCTGCCAGACCTTCCTTCATGCCAAATCTTAAGGTCCTAGCTCATGTCCAAGGCACCAAAGCCGGCTAAAAATTCAATAATCGATAACTAAAACTTGAATTGTACTGCTTCTTACTGGCTATTACACCAAATTAAAAGCTTCTTCTGTGTTTTACTATGGTGCTTTTAGTGTCTCCGCAAACCGCAGCACGCTACATAGCTATGCAAACAATAAATGTAACCGTTTCAGAGAGGAAACGGCCAATGTGACGATCTGGCATTACGTGGATTCGAAAGCAGATGTGAAAACGGGCGGATTTCCTTGGTTTTTAGTACATATGAACACTTTTCACATTCTCTCGTGTAACGTGGCTGCCAGACCTTGTTTAATGCCAAATCTTAAGGTAGTCGGTTATTTCACTGGCACCAAAGCCGGCTAATAAATCATCTACATCTACATCTACATGACTACTCTGCAATTCACATTTAAGTGCTTTTCAGAGGGTTCATCGAACCACAATCATACTATCTCGTACTGTTCCACTCCCGAACAGCGAGCGGGAAAAACGAACAGCTAAACCTTTCTGTTCGAGCTCTGATTTCTCTTATTTTATTTTGATGATCATTCCTACCTATGTAGGTTGGGCTCAACAAAATATTTTCGCATTCGGAAGAGAAAGTTGGTGACTGAAATTTCGTAAAAAGGTCTCGCCATGACGAAAAACGTCTATGCTGTAATGACTTCCATCCCAACTCGTGTATCATATCTGCCACACTCTCTCCCCTATAACGCGATAATACAAAACGAGCTGCCCGTTTTTGCACCCTTTCGATGTCCTCCGTCAATCCCACCTGGTAAGGATCCCACACCGCGCAGCAATATTCTAACAGAGGACGAACGAGTGTAGTGTAAACTGTCTCTTTAGAGGACTTCTTGCATCTTCTAAGTGTCCTGCCAATGAAACGCAACCTTTGGCTGGCCCTCCCGACAATATTATCTATGTGGTCCTTCCAACTGAAGTTGTTCGTAATTTTACACCCAGGTACTTAGTTGAATTGACAGCCTTGAGAATTGTACTATTTATCGAGTAATCGAATTCCAACGGATTTCTTTTGGAACTCATGTGGATCATCTCACACTTTCCGTTATTTAGCGTCAGCTGCCACCTGACAAACCATACAGCAATCTTTTCTAAATCGCTTTGCAGCTGATACTGGTCTTCGGATGACCTTACTAGACGTTAAATTACAGCATCATCTGCGAACAGTCTAAGAGAACTGCTCAGATTGTCACCCAAGTCATTTATATAGATCAGGAACAGTAGAGGTCCCAGGACGCTTCCCTGGGGAACACCTGATGTCACTTTAGTTTTACTCGATGATTCGCCATCTATTACTACGAACTGCGACCTTCCTGACAGGAAATCACGAATCCAGTCGCACAACTGACACGATACCCCATAGCTCCGCAGCTTGATTAGAAGCCGCTTGTGGGGAACGGTGTCAAAAGCTTTCCGGAAATCTAGAAATACGGAATCAACTTGAGATCCCCTGTCGATAGCGGCCATTACTTCGTGCGAATAAAGAGCTAGCTGCGTTGCACAAGAGCGATGTTTTCTGAAGCCATGCTGATTACGTGTCAATAGATCCTTCCCTTCGAGGTGATTCATAATGTTTGAATACAGTATATGCTCCAAAACCCTACTGCAAACCGACGTCAATGATATAGGTCTGTAGTTAAATGGATTACTCCTACTACCCTTCTTGAACACTGGTGCGACCTGCGCAATTTTCCAATCTGTAGGTATAGATCTATCGGTGAGCGAGCGGTTGTATATGAGTGCTAAGTAGGGAGCTATAGTATCAGCGTAATCTGAAAGGAACCTAATCGGTATACAATCTGGACCTGAAGACTTGCCCGTATCAAGCGATTTGAGTTGCTTCGCAACCCCTAAGGTATCTACTTCTAAGAAACTCATGCTAGCAGATGTTCGTGTTTCAAATTCTGGAATATTCCATTCGTCTTCCCTGGTGAAGGAATTTCGGAAAACTGCGTTCAATAACTCCGCTTTAGCAGCACAGTCGTCGATAACAGTACCATCGGCACTGCGCAGCGAAGGTATTGACTGCGTCTTGCCGCTTGTCTACTTTACATACGACCAGAATTTCTTCGGATTTTCTACCAAATTTTGAGACGATGTTTCGTTGTGGAACCTATTAAAGGCATCTCGCATCGAAGTACGTGCCAAATTTCGCGCGTCTGTAAATTTTAGCCCATCTTCGGGATTTCGCGTTCTTCTGAACTTCGCATGTTTTTTCCGTTGCCTCTGCAACAGCGTTCGGACTTTTTTTGTATACCACAGGGGATCCGTTCCATCTCTTACCAATTTATGAGGTATGAATATCTCAATTGCTGTTGCTACTATGTCTTTGAATTTGAGCCACATCTCGTCTACATTCGCATAGTCAGTTCGGAAGGAATGGAAATTGTCTTTTAGGAAGGCTTCTAGTGGCACTTTATCCGCTTTTTTAAATAAAATTATTTTGCGTTTGTTTCTGATGGATTTGGAAGAAATGGTATTGAGCCTAGCTACAATGACCTTGTGATCACTAATCCCTGTATCAGTCATGATGCTCTCTATCAGCTCTGGATTGTTTGTGGTCAAGAGGTCAAGTGTGTTTTCGCAACCATTTACAATTCGCGTGGGTTCGTGGACTAACTGCTCGAAATAATTTTCGGAGAATGCATTTAGGACAATCTCGGAAGACGTTTTCTCCCTACCACCGGTTTTGAACAAGTATATTTGCCAACATACCGAGGGTAGGTTGAAATCCCCACCAACTATAACCGTATGAGTTGGGTATTTATTTGTTACGAGACTCAAACTTTCTCTGAACTGTTCCGCAACTGTATCATCGGAGTCTGGGGGTCGGTAGAAGGAGCTAATTATTAACTTAATTCGGCTTTTAAGTATAACCTCCACCCACACCAATTCACACGGAGTATCTACTTCGACTTCACTACAAGATAAACCACTACTGACAGACACAAACACTCCACCACCAATTCTGCCTAATCTATCTTTCCTGAACACCGTCTGAGACTTCGTAAAAATTTCTGCAGAACTTATTTCAGGCTTTAGCCAGCTTTCTGTACCTATAACGATATCAGCTTCTGTGCTTTCTATTAGCGCTTGAAGCTCAGGGACTTTTCCAGCGCAACTACAACAATTTACAACTATAATTCCGACTGTTCCTTGATCCAAGCACGTCCTGTAATTGCCAAGCACCCTTTGACATTGCAGCCCATCCCGCACTTTCCCGAGGCCTTCTAACCTAAAAAACCGCCCAGTCCACGCCACACAGCCTCCGCTACCCGTGTAGCCGCCAGCTGAGTGTAGTGAACTCCTGACCTATTCAGCGGAACCCGAAACCCCACCAGCCTATGGCGCAAGTCAATGAATCTGCAGCCAATAAGGTTGCAAAACCGTCTGAGCCTCTGATTCAGACCCTCCATCCGGCTCTGCACCAAAGGTCCGCAGTCGGTTTTCTCAACGATGCTGCAGATGGTCAGCTCTGCCTTCATCTCGTAAGAAAGACCGGCAGCCTTCACCAAATCAGATAGCCGCTGGAATCCAGAGAGAATTTCCTCAGATCCAAAGCGACACACGTCATTAGTGCCGACATGTGCCACCACCTGCAGCTGGCTGCACCCTGTGCTCTTCATGGCATCCGGAAGGACCCTTTCCACATCAGGAATGACTCCTCCCGGAATGCACACGAAGTGCACACTGGATTTCTTCCCCTCCTTAGCCGCCGTATCCCTAAGGGGCCCCATTACGCGCCTAACATTGGAGCTCCCAACTAATCGATAACTAAAACCTGAATTGTACTGTTTCCTACGGGCTAATTACATCAACCTAGAAGCTTCCTCTATGTTCTACTGTGTTGTTTTTAGTGTCTCTGCATTCCTTAGCACGCGACATAAGTTTGCAGACGATAAATGTAACCGTTTCAGAGAGAAAAGCTGCCAATGTAACGCTCTGGCAATACGTCGATTTGATAGCAAATGACGAAAACGGGCTTATTTCTTAGGTTTTTACTACATATGAACACTTTTCACATTCTCTCGTGTAACGTGGCTTTTAGGCCTCTCTTCATGCAAAATCTTAAGGTCGTCGGTAATGTCAAGGCACCAAAGCCGGATAATAAGTCAATAATCGATTACTAAAACTTAAAGTTTACTGCTTCTTACTGGCTGATTACATCAACTTATAAGCTTCTTCTGTGTTTTACTGTGTTGCTATTAGTACCTCCACATAGCGCAGCACACAACATAAGTTTTCAGACGATGAAGGTAACCACTTCACAGAGAAATTCCAAATTCTGTGTCTGTGTTTACTGCCTGCTCATATTGTTTAAAGCAGGTTGCTCTAAATGCCCAGTGGATCTGATTCCCTTGATACCCATTCTAAACAATCTCGGATTGGGAAAGACCAAGCTCTGCTTATACTTATAGTCTGGGAAGTTGACATATCTTTGACAGTAAAATATGATGGTTAAAGATGTCCACTGAGTATTCCCATATACACTGAAGTTAGCTTTGAACAACAAATTATTAATTGGCCACCTACTCTTGACTCAATAGCTACTAAGATCTTTCACTGGTGAAGGAGGTGACAACGTTGTTACGTCCATTAGAGGCTTCTGTAGTTTGCTGAGAATGATGTGATATAATTGTGCCTTGTGATTTTCTGTGGAGTTCCAGAGTAAGTTCTACACTGGTGCAGGACATCCATTATTGCTGTTCTCATTCGAGGCAATCCTGGATTCTAAATCTCAAGCACCAGAGGATTAGAAACAGCAATGCAACCTCTGTCTTCCTGGCTGTCCACTATTTCAAAGTGCTGTGGTTGACAGTCTCTTCTCATTGTGCAGTGCTTGTAGATTATTGTAAATGGATAAACTGCAATATTTAGAACATCTCATTCTAAACTTTCTAAAGAACGAGACTTTTCTGTCACGACCACTTTTTGTGTGAGGTGATAAATACCAGGAATTTGGTTGTATTTTGAGAACCTAATGGTGACATACATTAGTGTCTGTGTAAATTAATGGAACTGGATTTTTCCTGAGGTCGGCAGTTTTCCGAAGGTCAGCGTTTTCCTACGAGGTCGGCGTTTTACCCCGAGGTCGACGTTTTTCCCTCGAGGTCTGCGTTTTTCCCCGAGGTCGGCGTTTTTTCCCTAGGTCTGCGTTTTTGCACTGAGGTCGGATCGGCGATTTTTTCCCCGAGGTCTAGAAATCTATCGGTATATTGAAAATCCAAAGTATTTTGATGTATATCGAACTATACTGATATGTCAAGTCAACTTGAAACATATATCCGACCACTAGATATCGGTATTTATCGAGATAGCGATATATTTCGATATACCTATTTATTTCGAGAATCGTTTTCTTAGGGTTCAGATTTTTTTCAAGACGTCCATTCTTTCCCATTATCGATTCATTTCGATATATCGACTTATGTCGAAGCACTCATTATACCGAGATGTCGATTTATTTCGAGATATCTATCTATATTGAGGCATCCATTTATTTCGAGGTATCAATTGATTTCGAAGTATCCGTTTATGTCGAGATATCGATTTAGTTTGATATACCGAAACAAATCGGGTTGTCTGTTTATTTCGAGCTATCGATATATTTCCATGTATCGGTGTACTTCAGATATCGATTCCTTTCGAGATATCGATATATTTCAAGAAACCTCTATATCTCAAGTAATCCATAAATTTCTAGATATTGTATTTTTAGAGATATCTTTATATTACTAGGTACCAATATATTTCAAGATATCGATATATTTCTATACCTCGATTTATCTCGAGAGGTCAGTGAGATTCGAGATATCGATCTATATGGTAAGCTGAAATGCGTCTAGATGTCGATATATTTCGGGATATCGAATCATTTCGATGTAGCTGTCTTTTGGAGGTGTCGATTTATTTCGAAGTTTCGATTTTTTTCATGGTGTCGATTTATTTCGAGGTTGCGATTTATTTCGGGTTGGCGATTTATTTCTGGGTGTGGATTTATTTCGAGGTGTCGATATATTTCGAGGTGACGATATATTTCGACGTTACTTGTCGACTGCATCAGCTTAGAACCTATTTCGTACAGAGTGGTGCGACTGCATACCTCAGAAGGCGACATTGATATCCAGACGATGAATGTAAACGTTTCCGAGAGAAAAGCGTCCAATGTGACGAATTGGCACTACGTCATTATGAAAACAAATGACGGAAACGTGAGGTTTCTGCCACTCAAAGTGCTGCCAACTTTCACCCCACCCCCTCCTCACTCTCCCCAGTCGTGGCGATCAGCTGGTGTGATAGAAATGGACACAGGAAAGTAATAACGTTCCATGAAATCCCATTCTAGGGAGGTTCAAGGGTAAATGTTCCAGACGGTTTATTTGCATTAAGACACGCATACTGGACATCTACAATGTCACATCTGCCAGATCGTTTCTATTGTCAGCAGTGGAAAACAAAACAGCGTACTGAAAAAGCCATAGTGAGACGCGGTTTTTGGTAGACGAAATAATAGGAATACTCTAGGCACTGATAATGATGATCTAATGAGAATTCTGGTATTGTTTTGAAAGATGCATTTAAATATGCATTGAACGTAGCTCCAAATTATTTTGAGAATTATAATTGCGGTATGATGGATCTACATTGGAGATTTTGTAATGCAAAACATTTCGATCTCAGAATACTTTACGTGATAGAACGGCATTGACCTTGTGTGTCATTAGGGTAAAGTTAATTTGCCGCCATTAACATAAAATTTATCCGCCATTAACATAAAATCTATTTTTCAGCTTACTTCAATAAGGACTCACTTCAGATGATTGGACAACTAAAGAGAACTCAAACCGTTATTTTAATAGTATTCGTAGGTCCAATGCAGCATTTACCGTGGACAGTCCCTGAGTCAAGACTGTCAGTTTTATGTAGGGAGCACTCCTTTAAGAAAGCACTCCGTGTTCAGGCCACAAGTGGCCAATCAGGACCATCCGACCGCCACGTCATTCTCACTGAGGGTGGAAGAGGAGGAGCTGGCTCTCCCACTCGTTGTGGTAGTTTCCTTTGACTGGAGCCGCTACTATTCGGTCGAGTAGTTCCTCAATTGGCATCGCAAGGCTGAGTGCAACCCGAAAAATGGAAACAGCGCATAGCGGCCCGGATGGTCACCCATCCAAGTGCCGACCACGCCCGAAAGTGCTAAACTTCAGTGATCTGACGGGAACCGGTGTATCCACTGCGGCAAGGCCGTTGCCCCTGCCACTTTTACATGATATTTTTGATCGTAGATCAGGTCTGATGGCTGGAAAGAATGGACGTTTACCATGTTATGCACATTTATATTTTCACTACGTCGACACAGCTGGTCCAATTTCGACCAGCGGTGATGGTAGCCATAATGATCGAGCCAAGCATCCTGTGTACATTGGTTGCACCCAAGTGTGTGGGGATCACAGCATTCGTGACATTTAAATTTGTTACTTCTTTGCTACTATATTCGCAATAAATTTTGCAGACAGTATCCGCATATGACGCTGAATGCACCTACAAAATTATATCATTGTACGACACATGTTTCAGGAGATACGTCATAAAAACTCAGGACAAGGCCAGACGCTGCATAGTACGGACGTGGACGCACAGCTGTAAATAAATGCCTGGTCAACACCAAGCTTTTCCGCTAGTCATCTATAAAGATAAAAAATCCCCAATATTGTCCACCAGCATATTTTTGAAAAACCTTTATTTTGTCATCCATTTTTTTTTTTCCTGTAAAAATCGTAAAAGCCGCATCATTGTGTTTTTAAAAATCGTTTCCTATTGTCATCTCTTTTTATGTATTTTAAACCATTTATCGCTTGTGTAACCTGTGGCTACAAGTCCATTCCCTTTATGGGGTAATCGAAATAATGAACAACGGAAAAAAGTGTGGGTCAATTTCTTCCTCATTTTTCGGAACTTCTGATAATAGTAAATCGTTGGCTCTTTGAGGGCGTGGTAGGTACATACAAGAGATTAGTGTAAGATTAGAATTTGGGTTAGATACAGTGCCAGGAGGTTCTGTTTCTATCTGGCTAGCTTCAAAGTACTTCACCATCTACTAAGTGATGCGTTTCATTGTGAATGGTGTGGTCTGTGCTAGGTCTACCCTTTATTCCACAATGCTGTTCCTTCGATGCTATTAAAACCAGGATGTTATCAAAATATATGCACAGTGGCAGACTGGAGTCTGCAGAAATATTTCCAGTGGTGGGGAGGGGGGAAGGCGCGTCGGGGCTGGAGTGCATGATTCTGAGACTGGCACTCTGTGTACAAATCAGCTGGTCAGTTACGAGGTGCATCAAGCTACAAGACCCTAACTCTATAAGCGCTACAACTGGTCAAAGCTAAGGTTTAGCAGTATTGTGGAGAATTCTTATCTGGAAGAGTATGAGTATACTGTAACGAATAAAAACTCTTTACTCCAGATTCCAAGGATGGTTAGGGGCGACGGGTGAAAGTGCCCTTTTGCCTATCCTCCCCTCCCCACCTCCTCCCCTCCCCCTCCCCTTCCCCCTCGCGGACGCCAATGGCTGGCCCGTTCATTTTGAGAACATCAGAGTTGCAGTAACCTTTCTGAGAAACTGTTGTAGATGTCCTTGCGCGTCAATCTTACCACTCACAACAGCAGTGGGAATGTCGGTTATCGCTCAAACAACTGGTTTTCGGCTCTTATCAGTTTCCCAGTCTCACTTTAACCTAATTGTTAAAGCCCGTCACAATACCAGTTCTTGTAATAACCGATTTTCAGTATTTTATTTACATTATTACCTCTTGTAAACGTAGAAATCAAACAAAGATAAAAAATTTTACTTTCTCAGTTTCTTGATAAATGGAATCAAAACGTCAAATACATTTATGATGACCTGCAGCCGTCCAGAACGAAATTAGAATTATATTAATACCGTCAGCTGCTCACGTGTGTCGATATATATCAACGGGGACAGGTGACAATGTGTGCCTGTCTGGGACTCGAACCTGGGATCTCCTGCTTACATGGCAGGCTCTCTGCCCATCTGAGCCACCGAGGGCACAGACGATAGTGTGACTGCAGGTACTATCTCGCGCACGCTTCCCGCGAGACTCACATTCTCACCTTCCATGTCCACGCACTACATTCGTAGTGTCCCACACCAACACATTCATTACTCGTGGAACACATTCTTACCAAGTCCCGTAAGAGTTAGGGGAATACTTGTGCATCTTCACAGAAGAAGGTCATGGCTGGTATTGCCAGAACCATATACTTATATGGATATGGACATGTCTTCCACGAGGAATGAGTGTGTTGGAGTGGGACTCTACGACTGTAGTGTATGGACATTCAAGGTAAGAATGTGAGTCTCGCAGGAGGCGTGCGCGAGATAGTCCCTGCAGTCGAACCATACATTGTGCCCTCGGTGGCCTAGATGCATAGAGCATCTGTCATTTTAGCAAGAGATCCCGGGTTCGAGTCCCGGTCGTGGCACACATTTTCACTTGTCCACGTTGATATTTATCAACGCCCGTGAGCAACTGACGGTATTAATATAATTCTAATTTCTTTAAATTAAATAGTCCAATAAAACTTTGTCCGCTGTTCGCTGTTTCTCTCAAAATATAGCGAGTACTTCTATACCACAGAAAACTGCCAGTATTATCCTACTGATTTTAGTTTTTAGAACTCTGCTCAAAAATTATATTTAAATCGGTTATCACAGCACTATGCGGGCATTACGTATAATCCAGCGATAAAGAGTGAAAACTGCGGCAGGAGAACTCTCTTTTTCGTTTTAATTTCTCTGTTAACGGCTAAAAGCAGATAACGTAGACACAGGCAGCAGATCAGGCACTTTCTATTTTTATCCCGAACTATGAATGATTTGTAAAATTTTAACTTTTTTCCTTGTATGATGTCGCAAGTCGACCAAATCGACCATTGTGCTTCACTCGTACTGCATATCGTAAAATACTTCCAGGCTTCCAGATGGTGCCATTCTGTGTTACAACTGACGTTCGACAACAGCGAGAAACTGCGTCCATTCTCGCGCACTGCTTGTATAACAGGCACAGTATTGTCTCGGCAATGTTGGACCAATTCACTTGTTGCTCGTTTCTATCAGCAGTGTTATTAAAGTGGCATACATCACTTTTCCCATTTTTTCTGTAATAACGCAGTATTTAAGAAATATGGAAATCTTACGAATAAAAATTACTCGTCTTTTTTAAAAAAGGTTTATTTGAAAACTAAAAATTTTACTACGACAACTGTGGCTAATTGGTATATCTGTTTTTACGTGGTTATCAGGAAAATATAAAAAGATACTTGTTATAACCGAGAGCAAACAAATACCGAAAGACATCGGTTATTCAGAACTAAAATACCCATGTCGTTTTAACTGATCGGTTTTTCTATCTCTAAACTGCAGTGTCGCCACAGAAAAGTGTGTCGTTCCATCAATGTACATAGCAACGTTGAGATATGTATGTGTTTATGCGCAATATCGGCAAATGGAAACACGAAGAGGTAATAAGCACATGAGCGATAGAATTTATTTCACAGTCAGAAAAGTCGAGTGACAGACAAGACTGAATCACTGTAATAGAAATTATATGGAAAGCTGTGTAAAGGAAAATTTCCAGTTCTTTCGTGGATTCCAAAATTGAAGCAAATTCCGGGACATCAAGGTGACATAGTCTTATACGGATAGTATTCCATGACTAACGTAATTGGCCCACATACTGTACTGGTATACTGATAATATTACACTACTAAGGTAATTTACCTGAAATAATTTACAAACATGTTACTATAACATTCGCTACTACTCATTACGCTAATTGACCTTCAGCCATTAAGCGCAAGCGCAGATCTCAGTTATGATACGTGCGCCATCCAAAAATTTATCAAGGTGGTAACTCAACACAACTACAAACGATCATTGTGTGCAAAATAAATAGAACACCTCATAAGAAGAACATGACGGGTTTGAATCATTCCCACCGCAAAGGATGAAAAAATCAGGCTTGCACATAAGACCACTTGATAACTAACCAGAAATTCAGATTAGTTGTAGCTTCGGTGACAATCGCCTTTTTTACATTTTCCCCGTAAACTAGATAATTATGAAACGTAACAACTACTCTAAAATATCTGCAGCAACGGACTTGCCGCGGAGGTTGCATCGGTTCACGTGAGATCACCGAAGTTAAGTGCGTTGTCGGGCGTTGAAGGCACTTGGATGGGTGATCATCCAGGCCGCCTCATGATGCCAATCGAGGAGCTACTCGACCCAATAGTAGCGGCTCCGGTCAAAGAAAACCATCATAACGACCGGGAGAACAGTGTGCTGATCCCCGCCCCTCCTGTTCACATCCTCCACGGATGATGACACGGCGGTCGGATGGTGCTGTCCCAGTAGGTCACTCGTGGCCTGAAGACGGAGTACTTATAAAGCAACTACTCTCCAGTGGATGGTCGTACTACTGAGACCTTGATGCCTGGCATCAATAACAGATGGCAGCACAAGAGGTTGCCTTACGCCTACTGCCGAATTTTGCGATCTGTCGTAAGCCTGCGTAAGCACGTGGGGCCTTCCGCCTTAAGTGCAAGCATATCCATTGCGTTTTCTGCCACGCGACTTGAGTGGAATGTTTCATTATTTCTGAAATATTATAGAAATGTTTTTCGTTGTATATCCTCACCATCGGTACTGAATTTACTGTAAAATTACTTGCTCACTTTTCGGAACTTCCGTTCATAGTAAATCGATACTATTTGAAGCCGTGGTAGACACGAGTCTAGTGTGCTTCACCTTCAGCACCTTCTGTGTCAGTCTCGGTTCCTATGTCCCTGATTTCACAACGAACAGTTCGTTGTCTACTGAGTATACTGTCTGTTGCACGACACTATCCCTCCCACGCTGCTAAATGTAGGTCGTCGGCAAAATATGACTGCAGTGGAACAAGGGCGTCTGCAGAAATTTCCCCAGGAGGTGGTGGTGGCATTGTTAGTGGTGTGTGTGTGTGTGTGTGTGTGTGTGTGTGTGTGTGTGTGTGTGTGCGTGTGTGTGTGCGTGTGTGTGTGTGTGTGTGTGTGTGTGTGTGTGTGGAGGCCATTACTATGAAATTCACACAGTCCAGACCGCCAAGGAAAATAAACCTTGAGATTTGGAAAGGTTGTTGATCTTATACCGCTTATACTGCATATTTCGAAATTCCACCTCTAAGGGGGATACACAGGAAATGAAAGGATTTTTGAAACATGTAGCTATTAAGGTAATTTTGAAGCTAGGCAGACGAAAATTTGTATCTGGTTTCTAGGTCAGAAATAAAGAAATATGTGTTCCAGTATTATTGGGAATTTAACCTCTATGAGGTGAAATAGTAGGTGAACATTTTATCTTGAGATAAAAAATTATGGAAGGACTATGGAAGTATTTTTAAGGCTATATCTACGAAAATTGGTATTTGACTTCAAGGTTACAAATAAGAAAATACGTATTTTCGTGTTTTTGGAAGTTCAACCCCTAAGGGGATGAAATAGAGTGAGCTGGTGCGTTTCTGGCGCCAGTTTCCGTCGATCGATGTTTCGATCTTTGAGTCGCGGTCCAGAGGACACTGCTCGCTAACCGACTGTAGTAGTTCTCTGTGCGGCCCAACATCGGGCTTACCGCGCTTACACTGGACACAGTTGCCAACAAATCGCATGCCATCGCCATATAGGTTGGGCCAAAACATGTGTTCCCGAACTCTGTTCAAGGTCTTGTAGAACCCCAAATGATCCCCTACCGCCGAATCGTGGAAATATCTGAGTGCCATGCTAACTCTTTCCTGTGGAATACAGAACTTCCCTTCACCACGGTTGTCTTCCCCTTTACACAAGACCCCTCCCCCCACCCCCCGAAGACCTCACCATCCGCCAACTGCTGCCGAATCGGTCCCCACCCGGGGTCCTCGGCCTGTTTGCCGGCTAAGTCGCAGAAGAAGCCGGGTGTCTCGGAGAGAAGGAAATTGACCCCCAGATCCGGCTCCACGTGGCCCTTGCCTTCCCCAGACTCTGCCGCGAACATACGGATAAGAGCGTCGCCAATTCATTGTCTCTGCCACTAATATGGCGAACCTGGAGATAAGTCTCGTCATCTTAACTTCGGTATGATTTTTAGCGATCTTATTAATCAAAGTTTAAGGGCTGGCACTGGCCAAGTAACTCACGGAGGCTCATTGGTTTCAGTCCAGTTGTATTGCTCACCTGTTCTCCAGATAGGGTTGTGTAGTTTATGTCTCAGAAAATTGTCTGCTCTTGATGTGTGTTGTGTTAGAAATAACTGGCAGCGGTCGACGCTAGCATACTGGGAGCAGAGCACCACGGCGGCAGAAAGATATTTGAGGCCATGTCCTCTCCTTTACATCTTGGGTTATGTTGTCACTTTTGCGTGATTCCATCTTTCCGGTGCTGAACTATAGCATCCAAAGTTCAATTGCATTGCCATGTTGAGTATATTTCTATGTCATTCTCTGCCTCGTGGATCTCTTGTATTGATTTGAATCCTTGGTCTGCTCGCGTCTATCGCCAATTCACACGAAATATTGAAGCAACCTTATTTTAAGGGTATTGTCATATAGTCATGTTCTAGTTGTAATCATTCTAAGAATATTGTTGATTAATCAACTGAGTAAGTAAATTTGAAGGTCCGTTTAGTCAAAATTAAAGGACCCCCTTAATTGTTTTAGTCATTTTTATACAGTTTTGTTTAGGAAAGTTGGCAAGCCGAACGTTAAATATCTGTATTCTTACGCTTAATCTGTTTCTCCCCTGATTGCAAGTAGTGAGAGTTCTGCTATGAATTTTATGGACATTTGTGCTATTTAAGTAAAGCTTTACCTAAGTATATATACCTAGTCATATTCAAATTTCAAGTTTTACGGGTCTCGTTCCACTTAACGAAATTTATTTATTATTTGTCCAACTGATCTGGCCTTGTGATTTTATAATGCTTTTGATTGTAATAAAATATGTAGCAACTACAACGGATTACTATTGTGATTTTGGTGTGTCACTACCATACCCCATATCACAGAGGATGAAATGTTTCATGAAATATATGAAAACCTGTTTTTGATACATTCAACGATTAAGAGGGTGGAATATAGGATGTAATGTTTTATGAAAGTATTTCAGTGCGAAAGAGTTTTTAAAGCGAAATCTATGAATATTGTGTTATTGAAAACTACGTGTTTCACTGTTTTTGGAACTACAACCTCCAAGAAGGTGCAATAGGGGCACAGGTTTCACTGACCCATAGCCTTCCAGCCCAACCTGCAAAGTATACGGACTTGAAATTTGATGAAGGTGTAAATCTTACGCTGAAAGCATCATTTAAGAAGAGATTGTTCGAAATTTCACTCCTATAGGGGTGAAACATGGGTTGAAAGTCTTTTTTTTTTAAAATATGTCCCTATGTCCCTATTGAAGCTATAACTACAAAACTACGAAAATTGACATTTGGTGTCTCAGTCAGATACAAAAAAGAAACAGGTTTTTAGCATTTTCCGAAATTCTTCCATTGGGGGATAAAATAATTAGTGAAGGTTTTTTGAAAATAAATCATTATTAAAGAACTACTGAAGCATTTTTATAGCTACATCTATGAAAATAGGTATTTGACATCTCGGTTGGATGTAAAAAAATTTGTTTCGTTGCTTTTGGAAATTTAACTCACTAATAGAGTGAAATAGGGGATGTAATGGTTTATGAAATATTTCACTATGAAAGCATTTTTAGAATTAAATGGATGAAGATTTGAATTTGGCTCCTCGGCTCTAAATAGAAGAATACGTGTTTAATTGTTTTTGAAAACCCAACCCCTAAAGGGTGTGAGATGTTTCAGAAAATGGTTCATTATGAAAGGATTGCTAAATATATCTGACAATTCGTATTCGGCTAATATGTTACAATTTTTAAAAACTACGTGTTTTTCTGGTTTTGGAACTTCGAGCATAAGGGGATGAAAATTTTAATGAAATATTTATTGCGTTATATTAAAATATTTTAAATGTGCATCTATGAAAACCGGTATTTCACTTCTCAATTAGATATAAAGAAATATGCGTTAGGGAATGAAAGACTGTACGGAGATATCACCACAAGAATACAAACGGCTTGATTAACAAAAACCTAGGACTCCAGCTGTCAGCATTGCTTTTTGATCATTCAGTAAAAGACCATGCTTCAACGGCGCTAAGTTTAGAAAGTTTAGAAAGTGTTGCAGTTTATAAAAGACATAAAAAAACGATTAAAGAAAAAAATTCTTTGCAGACCATGAACGGTCTACGCAAGTAAAGAAGCGGATGATAAGCTAGCTCTTTATGCAAATGAGTTGGTCAGTTTAAGTTCCGAGACATGTCATGCAGCAGGAACGGAATCCTATAGTTGCTACGATTGGCTAAAGGAAAAGTTTTGCAGAATCACTCGAAATCACTTCTGCAAGTGGCTAAGAATCTCGTAATGAATAAAAATTCTGTACTGAGAATTCCAAGGTGGGAGATGCAAGATTCCTCCCCCCCCCCCTTCCCCCTCCTCACAATGCTATCCTTCTTTACCTACAGCAAAAAATAAATAAATAAATTAATAAATAAAACTAGAGAAATTTCTACTGTGAAACTATTTGCATACAAGAGAACGGCCCTTGAAATTTAACTCTTCAAAGTTTTAAGCCCTGCTCATTCCGGATATTGATTAGAAAGTGTTAATCCACATGTGAAACCTGAGTATATAATCCCTGTGACATTTGATCAACGGTGTTCCATAAGGACAGGTTCTCATTCAAAACGTTCGAAAATTCAATTTCTTTGTAGTTGCATTTTTTAAAGGTGTACTTGTCTAGACTCTTGGAACAGAAAGTTTTTTTTTTTTAATCCGTGCTTTACAAAAGTTTCTACAGTCCATTGTTTGAAGCAGTGTCACGGCTGCCATGAGCCGCGCGGGGTACCCGCCATGTGTCCAACGCCTTGTCACGGTTCGCGCGGCTCCCCCTGTTGGAGGTTCGAGTCCTCCCTCGGGCATGGTTGCGTGTGTGTGTTGTCCTTAGCATAAGTTACTGTAAGTAGTGTGTAAACATAGGGACTGATGGTTCAAATGGCTCTGAGCACTTTGGGACTTAACATCTGAGGTCATCAGTTTCCTAGAACTTAGAACGACTTAAACCTAACTAAATTAAGGACATCACACACACCCATGCTCGAGGCAGGATTTGAACCTGCGACCGTAGCGGTCGCGTGGCTCCCGACTGAAGCGCCTACAACCGCTCGGCCACATCGGCCGGTCTATCATGTATTCTAGAAGAGTTGCAAGGTCGTCAGTGGCGCCTGTTCTTTCGAGAGCAGTTACTATCTTCATATCTATGGTTAAACGTTACCCAGCCATTGACCTTCGTCTGTGCGAATGCGCACAGGTTGCCGGAACTCTTACGGGAATCGTCACCTTAGTGTGAGCCAGTAATGAGTGGATGGACAAATACCTATTAAGTACATTACGTATGCGGATTGTGGACGGTTGGGGATGTGAGTCTCACGGGAAGCGTGCGAGGGATAAATTCCTGCAGTCGTGCTGTTCATGTGTGCCCTCGATGGCTCAGATGGATTGAGCGTCTGCCTTGTAAGCAGGAGATTCTGGGTTCGAGTCCCAGTAGGGGCACACTTTTCAGCTGTCCCCATCGAAGTATATCAACAACACCTGTCGGCAGCTGAGGGTTTCAATTAATTATCAGTTGTGAAGGTGATTCGATGAACCCTTTGCCAGGCACTTAAATGTGTTTTGCAGGGTATCCATATAGATGTAGATGATAACTCGTCCCGTGTCGCACGTGCTCAAAATGATTCATACTGCAGAATGCATGCAAACATACTCACCGAAAATACGGACGAATATCAAGTGCAGGCTGCCGAGTGCTGCATATCCAGCTTTGACAGATCGGCTTTTCCTGCCAAGAAGAACAGGAAGTTGCTGTCTAGGAACAATCAGAGGTAGAGGAAGGGTTGATAAATACTCCTTGACATGCAGACTAAACGCAAATAACGAAAATACATTTTTGGTAAAAATTGGTCAAAACATAATCGGTTGCCCTCCGTATTGGATTAGCTGTTTTGAATATTGAAAATCTGACTTCAGATTCGTTTTCAGCGACATTAAAAATATATATGTAACACTCAGTTCATGCAAATCGAAGTAATAATATAACTAAATGTTTTCCCTAAACTTTGAACACATTTTTTTCGGGTAACTATTTTCTCAGAACGGCATGCAGCATAAATTAAAAGTGGTTCGTTCTCTTAACATCTACCTCTGACCCCTAAAAGTAAACACTTTTCTTAGGAACTTATAGCTATAATATGACATTTGTTAATATTAACTAATTTTTGTGTAGGCATAAGGAGTGAAACAAACCCTCAAAAATCGAACTCAAAGTTCGAATTAGCACTGTATCGTTAAATTTAAGGTTGTTTCATTGCGGTTAGGTATACGCTCCCATAAATTTTATGTTTTATCGACTGATGTTATCCATTTTCAATTTCAGAGGAATAATGTAGTATCAACTGATGTTACCCATTTTTGAATTCAGGTAACATATGAGGTGCCACACTGCACGCGCTCTGCGTACTCCAGTCTCGCAGGCCCTTGATCAAATCATAATTACGGGCGCCATTTTTTATTGAAAATCTAAAATTAAGCTCATAGTATTATCACTCGTAATTCCCAAACAGATCTTTCGAATGTATTTTCATTGTCTCAAAAAGAATTTCAAATGTACCCTTTTTTGCTCATTTGTATGAGAACCTGGCCGTAACGCCGGAATATAGTCACGAGATTTTTTTTCAGAGACGCTGTACGTTCGCGAGAAGACTTTCGTTCTGCGCGTGTCGAAGGACATTCCTCAGATATTACTGTGTGTGTGCTACTCAGTCGTGCCATTTAAGTGTACATCTTTGCATAGTTTTCCTTTCACGATGTAAACAGTGTTCCGCTCAGTTGCTAACTGGCCAGTGAGTGGTTCCGAAGGTATCGGATGTGCGGTGCGTTCGGTCTGCTAGGACAACAGTAGACTAGCGTGGTGCGATGGCAGAAGCAGACACTGAGGGAGCTAGCTGCTGGGACGCCAGCGAACAATTTATGCCAAGTAAGACGAAGAGGACTATTCTAAAATTACGAGCCGTCTCAAAAGTGTTTACCATTGGTAAATCTTGCTGTTGAGTCTGACAAAACTGGCAGTTTTGCCTAGAGATACATTAGAGAGAGCTACAGGAAATCCCCCCACCCCCCTCAATGAATTTTTGGTTGTGATGACAGGCCGATTGGTAGTGTAGCCCGAGATCTAAGTTAGGTTGGAAGGTGGTAATTTGATTGAGAGTTGTTTACGCCAACGATTATTAATGCCGACTAAACGTTGTGCGAGCAGATTGCCCTGTAGCGTAGCCTAGCGTTTCCGTCCGCGCCACATTTAACACACTTTCTCTAACTGTGTACAAAAGTCTCACAACAGCCACGATAACTACGTTTCTGGTGGGGGGAGGGTAGAGTCCACTATGTAACTTTCACTGCAAATTTTAGTAACCGCATAAACTAACCGAAATAGAAGCGTAATTTTAACTATATTTCCTTTTGTGGGAAAATAATGGTTCTCCTCTTTCGGCAGCAACTGTAATATGTAGGCGACTTATTAGTTTTTTTTAACTCTGAATCATGATCTCAATAGACGCAGTGCTTTTTTTACGTTACTTGATTTGTGGTCTATAGTAAACAATGCAACGAATTGGTAAATTCTTTGAAGTTTGACGTGTGTTAAATAGACGACGTCTGCAATGTTCGTAAGGCCAAGTTTGCATATATTCGGTGTCTGTTTTTTTGGCCATGTACTGTATAATTAAAGGGAGGAGGATTATGTTCAAGGAGCAGTGCATTAGCAGTCAATGGAGAAATTGAGAATTTGGATCTAAAGAACGGCATGCTCGGGCAGTTCGTGCTATTCTGTTGACCACTGTGTAATTCGGACACAGTGATCATTGCCTCTCCCTCGTAACCAGGGGACTCGGGTGCTAATCCTGGTCTGGCACAAATTTTCAACAGTGCCCATTGACTAAAGTCTGTGCCCATTGTCAGCTAATATCATTGTTTCGGTGTTAAATTGTATTTTGTTCACGATACGTCGTTTAGCTTTTTCATGGATAACAGCTTTGAAAAGCGTACAGGTTATATTGATATTCTCTCGTCGTTAGTCCAAGGCAACTATAGCGATTTATAAACACAGCTGTAGTTCGTATTAAGCCTACATACGTAATTGTGTCCTGTGTTTCTTTACCAAGAACTACTTCGTAAGTAATTCCCCTGTAGTGGTATTTTGTTTTAGTATTTTGTTTAAATATTTATAGACTGCAGGCTTGGATGAAATATGAAAAACATGTCAGAAGTTCCTGTTGATACTGCAGATACTGTTTCATCCGTACTAGGGGCCAAAACATTTCATCTAATACAGAAGGACACAATTTGTCTCGAGATTTAGCAATTTTTCGTAATAGAGGCCTTGCTTCGATATATTTTTCTCTAATTCTTGTTTGGATTTAATCTTAAAACACACTAACTCTTCCACCACTTATTCGATATGTGGTTTTATCCATTTCGTAGCCTAGAGTTCCTAAACGGTCGATAATATTAATGATTTCCTTTCTCAATTATATTTTCTGTAAATCTCCTGTTTATGGTTATTGCTAACATGTTTCACGTTCTCACTTTTATTATTTTTATTTTTCTAGTTTTGTGCCTTGTAGCCAAATTTTCTTTGAATCTGGTTTTTAATTCTGAAATAGTAACAGTTGAAGGTCAAGAGAAGATTGCGGTCTATTTGAGGAGAGTGGCTTGGAGATTTTTTATAACAGACGTATACAGGTCATGGGGATCCTTACCTATATACATTTACTTCGAGTGTTATGTAGCCCATTCTCTTGTCATGATCTCGGCTGTATCGTAGCACATTGTCTCGGTTAGGTTGGAGATTTCTGTTGAGAGTTGCCGAAGTCAACGAAAGTGATTACAAAGTAAAGACTGTGCTAACAGAACGATCTGTAGCGTAGTCCAACACGTTCTTTCTGTCCTTTTAAAGCCTCTTTTAATTAAAAATAACTAAAGCTGCAAGATACAATCACAAAAACTGTATTACGTAATAGAGTAATCCCAGACTATTGTTGTGTAAGTTGTGTGCGTACACTATTTTTTTTGTCAGTGAATATACATGTTTTTACTCATTTGCTGGGTTTCAATTTTCCCCGTTTTCTGGCAAAAAACCTTTTCCTGTGAAGGGCCCATTAGCTTGTCGGTTATATTTGTGACTTTCTCGACGGTCAGTAATTTCCTGATAGTCCATCCACCGGCGTCATTGTTAACATCGGATATAGATTTTAGTATTAGGAAGGCTAATATGAAGCTAATGCATAAGTAGGTCTAATAATTAATAAAAATAGGAATGCGGGTAAGCTACTACAAACAGCATAGTGAACGCATTGTTGTGGCCAAGATAGCCACGAATCCCACGCCTACCAAAGTCGTAAAAGTAGTCCGCAGATGATGAAGAAATTGATGAAATGTGTGATGAGATAAAAGAAATCATTCGGATAGTGATGGGAGATGAAAATTTAATATTAATGGGTGACTGGAATTCGACAGTAGGAAATGGAAGAAAAGGAAACGTAGTAGGTGAATATGGAATGGGGGTAAAAAATGAAAGAGGAAGCCGGCTGGTAGGTTTTTGCCCAGAGCATAACTTAATCATAGCTAACACTTGGTTCAAAAATCATGAAAGAAGATTGTATACGTGGAAGAGACCTGGAGATACTGCAATATTTCATATATATTATATAATGGTAAGACAGAGATTTAGGAACCAGATTTTAAATTGTAAGACATTTCCAGGGGCAAATGTGGACTCTGATCACAATATATTGATTATGAACTGTAGATTAAACTGAAGAAACTGGAAAAAGGTGGGAATTTAAGGAGATGGGACCTGAAAGAACTGACAGAATCAGAAGTTGTAGAGTGTTTCAGGAAGATCATTAGGGAACGATCTACGGGAATGGGGGAAAGTAATACAGTGTGATGAGGGATCTGAGTGGTGTACTGTCAAGGGGGAGGGGGTTCCTCAGGGATCAGTGTTGGGGCCGCTCCAGTTCCTTATTTATATAAATGATATGCTCTCAAGTATTATGGGTAACTCTAAAATATTTCTGTTTGCTGATGACACTAGCTTGGTAGTAAAGGATGTTGGGTGCAACATTGACTCCGTTTCAAGTAGTGCAGTACATGACCTCAGTCCATGGCTTGTAGAAAATAAACTAACGTTAAATCACAGTAAGCTTCAGTTTTTACATTTTCTAACACACAATTCAACAAAACCTGACGTTTTAATTTCACAGCATGGGCATATGATTGGTGAAACTGAACGGTTCACATTCCTAGGTGTTCAAATAAATAGTAAGATGTCGTGGAAAGCCCACGTTCAGGATCTTGTTCAAAGACTTAATACTGCCATTTTCACTATTGGAACGGTGCCGAAAGTGAGTGATACTTCGACAAGTAAATTAGTCTACTTTGCTTATTTCCATTCACTTATGTCGTATGGTATTATGTTTTTGGGTAACTCTTCCCATTCTAGAAGGATATTTTTGGCTCTGAAACTGGAGGTTTGGGCAAAAAGTGGTGTGAGTTCACGAACCTCTTGTCGACTTCTGTTCAGGGAGTCTGGGTATTTTGACCTTGGCCTCTCAATATGTATATTCCTTATTGTCGTTTCTTGTTACCAATATTAGTTTATTTCCAACAATAAGCAGCTTTCACTCGGTTAATACTCGGGAGAAATCAAACCTCCATTTGGATCGGACTTCCTTAACTCTTGTGCAAAAATGTGTGAGTATACTGCTGCATCCATTTTCAATAAGCTGCCACTCGAATTCAAAAATCTTAGCAGTAATCCACGCGCTTTCAAATCGAAACTGGAGTGTTTCCTCATGGGTCACTCCTTTTATTCTGTCGAGGAGCTAATTGAAAAATTAAGCTGATTCTCATTGTACTGCTGATAGCGTTTGCTTAAACTTATGGACTGATTTTCTCTCAGGTTCATGAACATGTATTTCTATCTGTTATTACTTTTTTGTTGTAAGTTCATGTGTCGCCCTAACCGCCGGCTGCTTCACGTCTGCTGTGCAGCGAGCTACCTTAATTTAAGTATTAACTCTATTTTTCTTACTTGTCACTTCTTCTTCCGTGTGTTTTTGCTTTTAGGAAGCTTTAATTGTCGAGTGCTAGTAATAGTGTTACATAGATTTCGTGTTTGTTTTGAATACAGTCAGAGAGAGTCCTTGTAGTCAGCCATAGTGCCAGTAGTGCTAGTGTTTGTTTTGAATACAGTCCAGAGACAGGTAGTGCTATTTTCATTGTTTTCCACAAGAAGTGGTTAGCAATCACAGTTTAGTCAGTAATCAATCGCCTTTAGTGAATTAGCAGTCTACTTAAAAGTTGATTAAGTCTCTTCGGTAAATTGATTCCTTAGGATGGATAGGATGTGTGACTGCTGTGTACGGACGCTGGCCACTCTTCGCGAACAGCTGAGCGTGTTGATGGCCGCGGTCAGCCGTCTTCAGGCTGCTGCCTCGGAGTGTAGCGGCAGTGGGGAGTCTGGTGCGTCGCATGGTGCACCCCAGGTATTAGATGCTTCACCCACTGTCCCTGCTGTCGAGAGATCTTCGCGGGTACCGGGCGCGGTTGGGCCACCCTCTCCCCAAGGGGAGTGGCGGGTTCAGTGGCGTTCGCGGCGCACGAGGCGGAGGGTCAATGTGGAGGCTGGCCGTGTGGCATCGCCCGCTCTGCCTGTGAATGGACATGTGGCTGCTCCTTCAGCAAGGTCCGAGCAGGCACACGGGGGGAGGGGTTTATTAGTTATTGGGAGCTCCAACGTTAGGCTAGTGATGGAGCCCCTTAGGGAAATGTTATAGTTCTGGGAGGAGATTTTAATTTTGCTGGATATAGACTGGGAGACTCAAACGTTCATAACGGGTGGCAGGGACAAAGAATCCATTGAAATATTTTTAAGTGCTTTATCTGAAAACTACCTTGAGCAGTTAAACAGAGAACCGACTCGTGGCGATAATATATTAGACCTTCTGGTGACAAACAGACCCGAACTATTTGAATCAGTTAATGCAGAACAGGGAATCAGCGATCATAAAGCGGTTACTGCATCGACGATTTCAGCCGTAAATAGAAATATTAAAAAGGTAATAAGATTTTTCTGTTTAGCAAAAGTGACAAAAAGCAGATTACAGAGTACCTGACGGCTCAACACAAAAGTTTTGTCTCAAGTACAGATAGTGTTGAGGGTCAGTGGACAAAGTTCAAAACCATCGAACAATATGCGTTAGATGAGTATGTGCCAAGGAAGATCGTAAGAAATGGAAAAGAGCCACCGTGGTACAACAACCGAGTTAGAAAACTGCTGCGGAAGCAAAGGGAACTTCACAGCAAACATAAACATAGCCAAAGCCTTGCAGACAAACAAAAATTACGCGAAGCGAAATGTAGTGTAAGGAGGGCTATGCGAGAGGCTTTCAATGAATTCGAAAGTAAAGTTCTATGTACTGACTTGGCAGAAAATCCTAAGAAATTTTGGTCCTATGTCAAAGCGGTAGGTGGATCAAAACAAAATGTCCAGACACTCTGTGACCAAAATGGTACTGAAACAGAGGATGACAGACTAAAGGCCGAAATACTAAATGTCTTCTTCCAAAGCTGTTTCACAGAGGAAGACTGCACTGTGCTTCCTTCTCTTGAAGTCGCACAGTTGACAAAATGGTAGATATCGAAATAGACGACAGAGGGATAGAGAAACAATTAAAATCGCTCAAAAGAGGAAAGGCCTCTGGTCCTGATGGGATACCAGTTTGATTTTACACAGAATACGCGAAGGAACTTGCCCCTTCTTGCAGCGGTGTACCGTAGGTCTCTAGAAGAGCGAAGCGTTCCAAAGGATTGGAAAAGGGCACAGGTCATCCCCGTTTTCAAGAAGGGACGTCGAACGGATGTGCAGAACTATAGACCTATATCTCTAACGTCAATCAGTTGTAGAATTTTGGAACACGTATTATGTTCGAGTATAATGCCTTTCTGGAGACTAGAAATCTACTCTGTAGGAATCAGCATGGGTTTCGAAAAAGACGGCCGTGTGAAACCCAGCTCGCGCTATTCGTCCACGAGACTCAGAGGGCCTTAGACACGGGTTCACAAGTAGATGCCGTGTTTATTGACTTCCGCAAGGCGTTTGACACAGTTCCCCACAGTCGTTTAATGAACAAAGTAAGAGCATACGGACTATCAGATCAGTTGTGTGCTTGGATCGAGGAGTTCCTAGATAACAGAACGCAGCATGTCATTCTCAATGGAGAGAAGTCTTCCGAAGTAAGAGTGATTTCAGGTGTGCCGCAGGGGAGTGTCATAGGACCGTTGCTATTCACAATATTCATAAATGACCTGGTGGATGACATCGGAAAGTCTCTGAGGCTTTTTGCAGATGATGCTGTGGTGTATCGAGAGGTTGCAACAATGGAAAATTGTACTGATATGCAGGAGGATCTGCAGCGAACTGACGCATGGTGCACGGAATGGCAATTGAATCTCAATGTAGACAAGTGTAATGTGATGCGAATGTATAGAAAGATAGGTCCCTTATCATTTAGCTACAAAATAGCAGGTCAGCAACTGGAAGCAGTTAATTCCATAAATTATCTGGGAGTACGCATTAGGAGTGATTTAAAATGGAATGTTCATATAAAGTTGATCGTCGGTAAAGCAGATGCCAGACTGAGATTCATTGGAAGAATCCTAAGGAAATGCAATCCGACAACAAAGGAAGTAGGTTACAGTACGCTTGTTCGCCCACTGCTTGAATACTGCTCAGCAGTGTGGGATCCACACCAGATAGGTTTGATAGAAGAGATAGAGAAGATCCAACGGAGAGCAGCGCGCTTCGTTGCAGGATCATTTAGTAATCGCGAAAGCGTTACGGAGATGATAGATAACCTACAGTGGAAGACTCTGCAGGAGAGACACTCCGTAGCTTTGCATGGGCTTTTGTTGAAGTTTCGAGAACATACCTTCACCGAAGAGTCAAACAGTGTATTGCTCCCTCCTACTTATATTTCGCGAAGAGACCACGAGGATAAAATCAGAGAGATTAGAGCCCACACAGAAGCATACCGAGAATCCTTCTTTCCACGTACAATACGAGACTGGAATAGAAGGGAGAACGGATAGAGGTACTCAGGGTACCCTCCGCCACACACCGTTAGGCGGCTTGCGGAGTACGGATGTAGATGTAGATACTGACACGTTCCATGACCTTGAAGATTTGCTCCTCAATTTGGGCCTACGGAACTTGACATGCGCAGAGAAAGAGGGTAACAGAAGATATATTGAATTTAATTTATGAAAGGAGAAAATACAAAAATGCAGTAAATTAAGCCGGCAAAAAGAAATACTAATGTCTCAAAATGAGATCGACAGGAAGTGCAAAATGGCTAAGCAGGGATATCTAGAAGACAAACGTAAGGATGTAGAGGCGCATATCACTAGGGGTAAGATAGATACTGCCTACAGGAAAATTAAAGAGACCTTTAGAGAAACGAGATTCACTTGTATGCATATCAAGAGCTCAGATGGAAACCCTGTTATCAGCAAAGAAGGGAATGCAGAAAGGTGGAAGGTGTATATAGAGGATCTATACAAGGGCAGTGTACTTCAGGACAATATAATGGAAATGAAGAGGATGTAGATGAAGATGAAATGGGAGATGACATACTGCGTGAAGAGTTTGACAGAGCACTGAAAGACCTTAATCGAAACAAGATCCCGGGAGTAGGCAACATTCCATTAGAACTACTGACAGCCTTGGGAGACCCAACTCTGACAGAACGTTACCGTCTGATGAGCAAGATGCATGAGACAGCCGAAATACCGTCAGACTTCAAGGAGAATGAAATAATTCCAATTTCAAAGAAAGCAGGTGTTGACAGATGTGAAAATTAGCGAACTATCAGTTTAATAAGTCACAGCTGCAAAATACTAACGCAAATTCTTTACAGACGAATGGAAAAAATGGTAGAAGCCGACCTCAGGGAAGACCAGTTAGGATTCCGTAGAAATACTGCATCATGTGAGGCAATACTGACCCTACGACTTACCTTATTAAGTAGATTAAGGAAAGGCAAACCTACGTTTCTAACATTTGTAGACTTAGAGAAATCTTTTGACAATGTTGACTGGAATACTCTCTTTCAAATTCTGAAGGTGGCAGGGGTAAAATACAGGGAGCGAATTCAATTTACAATTTGTACAGAAAGCAGGTGGCAGTTATAAGAGTCAAGGGATATGAAATTGAAGCAGTGGTTGGGAAGGGAATGAGACAGGGTTGTAGACTATCCCCAATGTTATTCAATCTGTTTATTGAGCAAGCAGTAAAGGAAACAAAAGAAAAATTCTGAGTAGAAATTAAAATCCATGGATAAGAAACTAAAACCTTGAGGTTTGCCGATGACTTTGTAATTCAGAGACAGCAAAGAACCTAGAAGAGTAGCTGAACAGAATGAAGTGTCCTGAAGGGATGATATAAGATCAGCATCAATAAAAGCAAAACGAGGATAATGGAATGTAGTCGAATTAAGGTGGGTGATGCTGAGGGAATTAGATTAGGAAATGAGACATTTAAAGTAGTAAAGGAGTTTTGCTATTTAGGGAGCAAAATAACTGATGACGGTCGAAGTAGAGAGGATATAAAATGTAGACTGTCAATGGTAAGAAAAGTGTTTCTAAAGAAGAAAAATTTGCTAACATCGAGTATAGCTTTAGGTATCAGGAAGTCTTTTCTCCGAGTATTTGTATGCAGTGTAGCCACGTATGGAGGTGAATAATGGACAATAAATAGTTTGAACATGAAGAGAATAGAAGCTTTCGAAATGTGGTGCTACAGAAGAATGCTGAAGATTAGATGGGTAGATCACATAACTAATGTGGAGGTATTGAATAGGATACGGGAGAAGAGAACTTTGTGGCACAACTTGACTAGAAGATGGGGTCGGATGGTAGGACACGTTCTGAGGCATTAAGGGATCACGAATTTAATATTGGAGGGCAGCGTGGAGGGTAAAAATCGAGGAGGGAGTCCAGGAGATGAATACACTATGCAGATTCACAAGGATGTAGGTTGCAGTGGGTACTGGGAGATGAAGCTTCCAGACGATACAGTAGCATGGATAGCTGCATCAAACCAGTCTGTGGACTGAAGACAACAACAACAACAACAAGGTATTTGTGTGATGTGTAACCTTCAACAGAAGTGGGGCAGACAAGAGGGTTAGTTTATATGTACTTTCCATTGAAATTGATCCATAATGGGGAGATACTCAATGGGAAAATAATATGCTAATTTACTATCCACAGACCGCAAATGGACTGATCATGAAAGAGGAATGAAAATTTAGTCACACTTCTGATTGTACACGTATTATTTGACCCCCCCCCCCTCTCTCTCTCTCTCTCTCTCTCTCTCTCTCTCTCTCTCTCTCTCTCTCTCTCTCTCTCTCTCTCTCTCTCTCTCTCTCTCTCTCTAACACACACACACACACACACACACACACACACACACACACACACACACACACACACACTCACTCTCAATCGCGCGCGCGCGCTAGTTCTAATAAATAATTCAATTCATTAATGGTGTCGGAAGAGATGGTTAGCAAGAAATCCTTTAGGCTCCTCGTAAACTGAAATCTGTCAGTAGTAAAGCTTTTTGTGGCTGCCGGCAAGTTATTGAAAACATCGTTCTCCTTAATGATGGAGACTTTCTTGCACCAAAGTAATTAACTTACCAATTTTTGTGGAGATTATTCACTTCTAGTTATGACTTCATGAAATGAGCTGTTGATTTGAAAATATTCATTTGTTTTTAAACACAATATTCACGGTGAGAACGTATCTTCCATCTCCACCATGTTAACTGATCTATTTATATGATCCTTATTCTAAGTTGTGTTATATTAACGGTAAAACACAAAACATTACTTACATGCATTTCCACTGTTTTCCAACAAGCTGACAATTTTTCATGAATAATATATTAATACTGAAATTTTTAGAAAAATTTTGAAAGAGAGGTTTTGCAGGCAAATTTCAAAAATAAAAAGACCATAGTGTTCATTATAATACAACTTCTCCATGGTTTTTAATTCCTACTCCGAAGTTTTCTTTTGTTTTCTTTACTGCTTGCTCAGCAAACAGATTGAATAACATCGGAGATAGGCTACAACCCTGTCTCACTCCCTTCCCAACCACTGCTTCCCTTTCATATCCCTCGACTCTTCATGCCCTCGAGTAAGAAAACTGACCGTTAGAATTCCATGGTTCTGGGATAAATGGTTTGAGAGGAAAGGTACATTTAGTTAGAAAAGTTACGGAAAATTTAAAGTTGCATTGCACTTAACGTCGTACATGCACTCATTTAAATTCATAGTTTCTTTCACTTTCCAATAGTATGCATGCTGTACAAAAACATAACATTTGTTTCATGATATTTACTTTTTTATTTCTTGCAAGTCTTCTAGAACTTCTCTCGAAAACTTTGTGGGTAGATCTTGGCATTTGTTTTGTTCAGAAACGTTATTACTCTAGCAAACAACTGACTACGAGACAAGAAAAAATGTATTCAATAGGTGAAAGCTCAAAAACTACGGGTAAAATGTCCCTAGGCTTATCATCTCAAAGAAGAGATGGCACAGAGAAACAAGTGGGCATGTCTTACATAGCAAGCTGCCATTTAAACCGACATTTTAGTACCTTCAAATAAGGATTTGGAATAAAATACTTTCATATTCGCACTAAGTGTAAATCAAACTGGTACAGTCACCAATAAACAAAATTATTTTCATTGTTTTCGGGGTTCCTTTTGCCTTTCGGAATAAATATATTGCGAATCAGCAGTTAACATGCCTGGTTCCCCAAACAGGAGACGACTAGAAACTTCCGAAATGTGGTGGTGTAGAAGAATGCTAAAAAAGTTTTGATCGAATAGCTGATGGGGAGATACGAAATCAGATTAGGGAGTAGAGAAATTAATGGCACAAATTGACAAAAAGAAGCGATCGTGGGTAAATGTCATATTTCGATTCCACCCATCCGCTGTGACCCAAGACGTTCTGCATTACTTTGATTAGTTGCATTTCGAAGGATACCAGTGGCCTTATTAAATGTTAACTGTGATTGCCTTCGTTTCTAGATCAATTTATAATGTTCGTTAACTATGATTTTTTTCGGAATATATCGTGATGAGCTCTGGGTGGAACCACAGAACACAGCTTAAATTGTCGTTGAAGAAACGAGTAGTGATTGTATTTTTATCTTTCTTATCCGACACGTTGCGGTATCCAAGGTATAATGGGGTACACAGTTGAAAACTTTGATTAAATGTACAAAATTGATAAATAAGAGAGTTACAAATCTTTATATGAACACATTATGATGTATTAATCACAAAAATACAAGAACATTGCCATAAAATAAAACAACAATATTTTCTCACTCAAAAACAGAAATTTATATCATTTGCACGCGGCAGAATGGGGTGGTAAATACAAGTGATTACAAAAACGTATAAAATTATCGGAAATGCAGAAAATATTGGCTTGCTCGGTATTTTTTTTAGTTTAAAGTGAGTATTAATGTCAAACTACAGTTTTCATGTATCGTATCCTTTTCTTGAGGCTGTTTACAAAATTCACACACGGGGAGACACTCATCATCTTCGCTATCTATTCCTGCACAAGAATCGTGTGTCCATTTTTTGCACGTGGAACAAGCGACCCAACCTCCAACTGATTTTGAATATAACCCACCACAATATACACACTGACAGTCAGAACTTACCTCATAATCACTCTCTTTAGTATAGTATTCTTACTCCTTTCTTCCATTTATCTTCAGGCTCTTTCTCTCGTTTTTGAGTTCTTAATTTTATTCTCTTTCGCAAAAAGTTTTCTGTTTGCTCTTTCTTCTTTGTCAAAGTTCTTTTTTCTATTTCTCCCATTAATGACTTTTAACTCTTTTTTGTACGGCGAATCAGTTAAAACAACGTTGTTCCCCCTTTTCAGTCTCGCTCTTTTCTTGCTTTCGTTAACTTTTGACAAGAAAATCAGAATCTCAGGTGAAATATGAAATGAGGAGGTTGTGTTGTCAGTTGTCATCCAAGAGCACCCAAGATTAGAACAATTAGCCCCAATAACTTTGTTATTCTTAGGCGGCAGTTCATTGTAACAATTCGCTGAAACCTCGTCCCCTTGATTATCCAGCCCGTTTGAGTCGTCTTTTTCAGCTGGTGTGCTAGTTGGAGGCAATTCCAATTGTTCAGATATAATAACCCCTTCATCTGACGGCCTATCACGTCCGCTGTCAGTTGTGTGTGCCGATAGGAAGTGTGCGTCTTGAATATGGATGGGTCCGTGGGCCATATTGCAGTAGCTTCGAAACCTTTAATAGCGGTTTTCATTGTTGCGCTTTAGACGAAAGCTGAACCAAGAAGCGTTGAAATTTGAAAGATAGTTACGACTTTCCCTGCGTGGCTTCGCAGCCATTTTCGAAGCTGATCACTATAACGAGGATTTATAAAACAAACATCAAGCGGCTGAAGTCTGTGAGAGCAATGTGGTGGTGAAGAAACGCCACTCTCCCTCGCGTAGTCCATAACGTCATTGTTCGTGGTATGAGCTGAGTGGCCATCTGATATAAGGAGAACTGGGACGTGCTTTGATGTCTTAGAAAATACCACTAATTGTGGAAACCATACAAAGAATGACTCTGTGGCCATCCATGCGGTGCTGTGGACCTCAGCGCAACCTCCTGCTGTCAGTCCTAACTCAAATTCTTTCTGCTTCTTCTTTAGTGGAAAAATAATCGTAGGAGGAATGTCAGCTCCGCTTGCTGACGTACTAATGAGGATGGTTGCAGTTTCGCCCCTTTCTGCAGAGGTTAACGATCGCACTGGACGGTTCCCTTTGCAAGCTGCGATGTTCGATTGGTTTTTAGCATTAACCGAGACGCCTGTTTCATCACAATTAGTTATTTGAGAAGTCATTAGTTTGTGATTGTCAGTTACATTTGTTAGCAACGAAAAAAACCTATCGACAGCTACTTTATTAAAATCAATGATTCTTGTACCAGATAATGCTTCGGGCTTGCGAACAAACCCGCATTTGCTTCTTCATTGTTTCGTGATGTAATAAAGATTTCGATTTGTTTTGCTCGAAATTTTCGAAAAGGTATCTGTAAAAACGTGCAAAAATTGAAATGGCAAAACTGTGCACCTGCCGAAATACGAGTGCGTATACTCACTTGAAAACATTTTCCTACACCGCTTCTGATACGCTAGAGGTTACCGCACAGTAAACAACAATTGTAGTTGACCGTTTGCCTGCATCGTATAAAGTACGGCCAATAAAATATTTTTGTAGGGGGGACACATCATCTCATCCTAAATGGAGAGTTCATCTATACGTGTAAAAGTAACCACTTGTGCCAGAGGGAAGTGTGTTGGGAGCCTTATTGTTCCTGTTGTATATTAACATTACAGATAATATAAGTAAGCTCACATATTTCGAAAATGATGACGATATCGACATTGAGGTAACAAAGGTCGTGTGAAGCGATATGCACATACAGGGGATAGTAAAAATGTGGCCACCTATACTTGCATCTACATGGATACTCTGCAAGTCACATTTAAGTGCATGGCAGATTGTTCATCGAACCACCTTCACAAGTCTCTATTATTCCAATCTCGCATAGCA
The DNA here is from genome assembly GCF_023897955.1 of Schistocerca gregaria. Lineage (NCBI taxonomy): Eukaryota > Metazoa > Arthropoda > Insecta > Orthoptera > Acrididae > Schistocerca > Schistocerca gregaria. The sequence continues at coordinate 133,033,759 of NC_064930.1, read as the reverse complement.
CCCGGAAAGAATGATCACCTGTGTCTTTCCATACGAGCTCTGACTTCCCTTATTTTATCGTTGTGGTCGTTTCTACCTACGTAGGTCGGTGTCAACAAAATATTTTCGCATTCGGAGGAAAAAGTTGGTGATTGGAATTTCGTGAGAAGATACTGTCGCAACGAAAAACGCTTTTCTTTTAATGATGTTCAGCCCAAATCCAGTATCATTTGTGTGACACACTCTCTCATATTTCGCGATAATAGAAAACGTGCTGCCTTTCTTTGGACTTTTTCGATCTACTCCGTAAGTCCTATCTTGTAAGGATCCCACATCTTCCAGCAGTATTCTAAAAGAGGACGGAGAAGCGTAGTGTGGGCAGTCTCCTTTGTAGGTCTGTTACGTTTTATAAGTGTCGTGCCAATAAAACGCAGTCTTTGGTTAGCCTTAACCGCAACATTTTCTATGTGTTCTTTCCAATTTAAGTTGTTCGTTATTGTATAATAATAATGGCGTGTGACGAGGGCCTCCCATCGGGTAGCCCGTTCGCCTGGTGCAAGTCTTTCGATTTGACGCCACTTCGGCGACTTGCGCGTCGATGGGGATGAAATGATGATTAGTACAACACAACACCCAGTCCCTGAGCGGAGAAAATCTCCGACCCAGCCGGGAATCTAACCCGGTCTTTTAGGATTGACAGTCTGTCGTGCTGACCACTCAGCTACCGCGGGCGGACGTTAGTTATTGTAACACCTAGTTATTTAGTTGACTTTACGGCTTTTAGATTAGACTGCAACTTCTCTGATAGTGATTCGTCCATTCTGCTTCACCAGCAATATTGCGGGATCAGTAACGACCTGATTTGCGGATATTGCGGGCGTACCTTAACTGGCTTCTGTCTTCATTGATTAGCGGCTTCCTTTGAAATGGTTGTACCACTCCTTTAGCCCTGCAGTACCCATTACTTTGTCCACAAACACACGATGGTTTCAACTTGAGAATTGCCAAGCTTGGAGCCAAATGTGATGTAAAGACGTCATTTTGCTCAGAATACTAAATCCAACGTGTACCACTTGCAAGCGTTCCAAAGTAGTGGAGAAAATCAGGTATGTGTGCTAAATATGCCTGAAAACATGAGCGCATGCGCGCCCTGATACCATTGTTGATTTCAACAATTAAAAAAGGTCGGATATTTTTTGAACAGCTCATGTATATAAGCCATCGCCAGTGATGTCGAAAGAGCAAGATACCCCTAACTACGGCAGTTGTATAGGTAGTTCGAATGGAGCGGTCTATTGTCTGACGTATCTCCATAACAGCTCCGAACCGAATACCCCAAAGTTCGACAAATGGTTCAAATGACTCTGAGCACTATGGGTCTTAACATCTATCGTCATCAGTCCCCTAGAACTTAGAACTACTTAAACCTAACTAACCTAAGGACATCACACAACACCCAGCCATCACGAGGCAGACAAAATCCCTGACCCCGCCGTGAATCGAACCCCGGAACCCAGACGCGGAAAGCGAGAACGCTACCTTCACGTCAGGAATCAAGCTGAGCTCAGAAGGGCGCAAGTCCGGGGTTGTCTCTGGCTGATACTGATCTTCGGCCTGACGTGGCTGCTTGTCCTGTTCCAGGGGTTGCCCCTCAGTCTGCAAGATCCGAGCAGTCGCAGAGGGTGGTCTTACTGGTAGTTGGGAGCTCCAACGTCAGGCGCGTAATGGGGCCCCTTAAGGATATGGCAGCAAGAGAGGCGAAGAAAACCAATGTGCAATCCGTGTGCATACCGGGGTGGGTGATTCCATATGTGGAAAGGGTCCTTCCGGATGCCATGAAGGGTACAGGTTGCACCCATTTGCAGGTGGTCGCTCATGTCGGCACCAATGATGTGTGTCGCTATGGATCGGAGGAAACCCTCCCTGGCTATCTGATTTGGTGAAGACTGCCAGTCTCGCTAGCCGGATGAAAGCAGAGCTCACCATCTGCAGCATCGTCGATAGGACTGACTGCTGACCTTTGGTAAAGAGCTGAGTAAAGGGTCTGAATCAGAGGCTGAGATTGTTCTGCGACCGTGTGGGCTGCAGATTCCTCGACTTGAGCCATAGGGTGGTGGGGTTTCGGGTTCCGCTGGATAGGTCAGGAGTCAACTACACGCAACAAGCGGCTACACGGGTAGCAGGGGTTGTGTGGCGTGGGCTGGGCGGTTTTTTAGGTTAGATGGCATTGGGCAAGTACAAAAAGGGCGGCAGCCTCAACGAGTTCGGGGCAAAGCAGGACATGCGGGGACCAAGCAGCAATCGGTATTGTAATGGTAAACTGTCGAAGCTGCGTTGGTAAAGTACCGGAACTTCAAGCGCTGATAGAAAGTACCGAAGCTGAAATCGTTATAGGTACAGAAAGCTGGCTGAAACCAGAGAGAAATTCTGCCGAAATTTTTACAAAGGTACAGACAGGTAGAAAGGATAGATTGCATGCAACCGGTGGTGGAGAGTTAGTCGCTGTTAGTAGAAGTTTATCCTGTAGTGAATTAGAAGTGGATAGTTCCTGTGAATTATTATGGGTGGAGGTTACACGCAACAGCCGAGCTAGGTTAATAATTGGCTCCTTTTACCGACCTCCCGATCCAGCAGCATTAGTGGCAGAACAACTGAGAGAAAATTTGGAATACATTTCACATCAATTTTCTCAGCAAGTTATAGTCTTAGGTAGAGATTTCAATTTACCAGATATAGACTGGGACACTCAGATGTTTAGGATGGGTCGTAGGGACAGAGCATCGAGTGACATTATACTGAGTGCGCTATCCGAAAATTACCTCGAGCAATTAAACAGAGAACCGACTCGTGGAGATAACATCTTGGACCTACTGATAACAAACAGACCCGAACTTTTCGACTCTGTATGTGCAGAACAGGGAATCAGTGATCATAAGGCTGTTGCAACATCCCTGAATATGGAAGTTAATAGGAATATAAAAAGAGGGAGGAAGGTTTACGTGTTTAGCAAGAGTAATAGAAGGCAGATTTCAGTCTACCTAACAGATCAAAACGAAAATTTCTGTTCTGACACTGACAATGTTGCGTATTTATGGAAAAAGTTCAAGGCAATCGTAAAATGCGTTTTAGACAGGTACGTGTAGAGTAAAACTGTGAGGGACGGGATAAACCCACCGTGGTTCAACAACAAAGTTAGGAAACTACTGCGAAAGCAAAGACAGCTTCACTCCAAGTATAAACGCAGCCAAAACCTCTCAGACAAACAGAAGCTAAACGATGTCAAAGTTAGCGTAAGGAGGGCTATGCGTGAAGCGTTCAGTGAATTCGAAAGTAAAATTCTATGTACCGACTTGACAGAATATCCTAGAAAGTTCTGGTCTCACGTTAAATCAGTAAGTGGTTGGAAACAGCATGTCCAGACACTCCGGGGTGATGATGGCATTGAAACAGAGGATGACAGGCGTAAAGCTGAAATACTAAACACCTTTTTCCAAAGATGTTTCATAGAGGAAGACCGCACTGCAGTTCCTTCTCTAAATCCTAGCACAAACGAGAAAATGGCTGACATCGAAATAAGTGTCCAAGGAGTAGAAAAGCAACTGGAATCACTCAACAGAGGAAAGTCCACTGGACCTGACGGGGTACCAATTCGATTCTACACAGTACGAGAAAGAACTTGCCCTCCCTTCTAACAGCCGTGTACCGCCAGTCTCTAGGGGAACGGAAGGCTCCAAATGATTGGAAAAGAGCACAGGTAGTCCGAGTCTTCAAGAAGGGTCGTAGAGCAGATGCGCAAAACTATAGACCTATATCTCTGACGTCGATCTGTTGTAGAATTTTAGAACATGTTTTTTGCTCGAGTATCATGTAGTTTTTGGAAACCCAGAATCTACTCTGTAGGAATCAACACGGATTCCGGAAACATCCATCGTGTGAGACCCAACTCACTTTATTTGTTCATGAGACCCAGAAAATATTAGATACAGGCTCCCAGGTAGATGCTATTTTTCTCGACTTCCGGAAGGCGTTAGATTCAGTTCCGCACTGTCGCCTGATAAGTAAAGTAAGAGCCCACGGAATATCAGACCAGCTCTGTGGCTGGATTGAAGAGTTTTAACAAACAGAACACAGCATGTTGTTATCACTGGAGAGACGTCTACAGACGTTAAAATAATCTCTGGCGTGCCACAGGGGAGTGTTATGGGACCATTACTTTTCACAATATATATAAATGAGGTAGTAGATAGTGTCGGAAGTTCCATGCGGTTTTTCGCGGATGATTCTGTAGCATACACAGAAGTTGCAGCATTAGAAAATTGTAGCGAAATGCCGGAAGATCTGCAGCGGATAGGCCCTTGGTGCAGGGAGTGGCAACTGACCCTTAACATATACAAATGTAATGTATTGCGAATACATAGAAAGAAGGATCCTTTATTGTATGATTATATGATAGCGGATCAAACACTGGTATCAGTTACTTCTGTAAAATATCTCGGAGTATGCGTGCGGAACTTTTTGAAGTGGAATGATCATATAAAATTAACTGTTGGTAAGGCGCGTACCAGGTTGAGATCCATTGCGAGAGTCCTTAGAAACTGTAGTTCATCAACAAAGGAGGTGGCTTACAAAACACTCGTTGGACCTATACTTGAGTATTGCTCATCGGTGTGGGATCCGTACCAGATCGGGTTTGCGGAGGAGATAGAGAAGATTCAAAGAAGAGCGGCGCGTTTCGTCACAGGGTTATTTGGTAACCGTGATAGCGTTACGGAGATGTTTGACAAACTCAAGTGCCAGACTCTGCAAGAGAGCCGCTCTTCATCGCGGTGTAGCTTGCTCGCCAGATTTCGAGAGGGTGCGTTTCTGGATGAGGTATCGAATATATTGCTTCCCCCTACTTATACCTCCCGAGGAGATTACGAATGTAAAATTAGAGAGATTAGAGAGAGCACAGGGGCTTTCAGACAGTCTTTCCTCCCGCGAACCATACGCGACTGGAACAGGAAAGGGAGGTAATGACAGTGGCACGTAAAGTGCCCTCCGCCACACACCGTTGGGTGGCTTGCGGAGTATAAATGTAGATGTAGATGAGTGTGGTGCGTGATGCGGCGCTCCCCATCCCCATATACCGATCAAATCAGTCACGACTTGAACCGAGCGTGCCCGAACATTGTCCTACAAAATGATGTCCGCCTCCTGCAGAAACCGACGCCGCTTCTTTCTCTCAGTTGCTTTTCTGCTTTGTAACACAGTCTGTTTCGTTTTCGAGTCCAAACCGCTTAACAGATATTGTTCAAATTTGGCATGGAGACAGTTTGAACTCTGAGAAAGAACATAGCCCACTTTAAAAAGCAAGAAAAAATTTTTTTTGCATCAGTGAACGTAAACTACATTAAAACTTACTTATTTTGCTTGTATAACTTAAGAATTCTATAATGTATAAGTACTTCAGTAGTCGCCGTGCGGGATAGTCTCTCAAACGAAATTGCTCCCACGTCCGAGGCCTTTCAATATCACGTCTTCCATTCCGTTTGTAGTTCATAATATTTTGGGGAAGTCTGGGACGTAGCATTCTCACCAGTCTTCACGATATTTTTGAATTTTTTAGTTTCTGTTGAAAATACTTAATTTTTCTCTAGTATCTTCATTCCTAATCATTTCTTGTTGTGCAGCTCTTCGAATTTCTTAGGAGCCTCATCTCTGCCGTGTGATTTTTTTTGCTTTTTTTTTAACCATGTTTTCGCTTTCATAGCATAATACAGGAACCGGGACCACGTTATAGAATTTCGGAACAATCTTTTTGTACTTTATTGCCCAATATTCAGATAATAGTGTCACAGACAGCTTAGAATTTGTGTAATTTATTTTAAGTATCAGAGTAAAAATCAGATCTTACAGCGTAGCCTAAATGAAATATTAAGAGACCAGTTCTAAAGCAGGATTATCGAAAACTAGTTTTAAAATGACGGAGTATTTTTCTCGGAGTGCACTTATTTTCGTTTTATTACTAGAAATTTTAAATTTGTATTCATTGCATATTTCGTTCAGGTGGTATATAGATCTTTGGAGGTCATTTCGTGAACGTGAATCATGTCATCTACAAACAGAAGCACAATCAGGTATTTCTCATTCGTTATCCCAATTCTTTTGTCTTGTCGTAGTTCCTGCTTTCATTTATGAAGAACAAAGTCAATGTAAATACTAAAAATGCTGACTTAATCTGCTCATTTAAATGTATACCGAACGAGCTGCCGCAGTGGTTAGTACATGGTATGATGATGATGATGATGATGATGATGATGATGATGATGATGATGATGATGATGATGATGATGTTTGGTTTTTGGGGCGCTTAACTGCACGGTTATCAGCGCCTGTACAAAGCCCCAACCTTTACACAGTCCAGTTTCGCCACCTTCACGAATGATGATGAAATGATGGCATCACAGACACCTACTTCCCGGGCGGAGAACGCAACCCAGCCGTGAATCGAACCCGGAATCCCATCACCAGCAACGCTAGCTTCTACACGACGAGCTGTCAACTAGTACACTAGACTCGCATTCGGGAGGATGACGTTTAAATCCGCATCCGGCCATCCTGATACGTTTTCCGTAACTTTCCTGAATCGCTCCAAGCAAATGCTGGGATGATTCCTTTGAAAGGGAACGGCGGACTTCTTTTACCCTTCCCTGACGCATTGCCAACTCCTGCTCCGTCTCTAATGACCTCGACATCGATAGCACATTAAATGCAATCCTCCTTCCGTCCTTCATTTAAAGGCATAGGTTTACGCAATAAGTCGGGCGTTAAAAGTTACGAACTGCGTACTCGTCTAAGGCAGCATAATTTCAGGGAGCGCAAATTATCGAGACTATATTCACCGAGCATTTGTGAAAGGCAGCACGTGGCGACTTCCAACAAACTTCACACATAATTTCGAAACTTGGCGAAACTTTTTTTCCCCTCTGACATCCCTGACAGAATGATGAAAGGAAAAAGACTTTTATCACTTCTACATTTTCGCTGTTCGTGCAGTAAAGTGTCAGCATCAGGCTTGATGTTTCACTTCATTACTTCTTTACTACTCACTTTATTCGCAACACATTTGTCAGACAGTATCCACATACGTCGCCAAATGTACCTGAAAATTATAGAATTGTACAACACCTAGTTCAGTACATAAATATTGAGACGTTTTCGAAAAACTAGCTTCTCTTACAACAGAGCGTCTTCAACTGCAAAGGGTTATGTTTCTTCAGGTCAAGTTTTTAACACATTAACTGATACGGAAAGTGAACGAACTTCTGAAGGTGGTTTACATATGGGACTTCCCGTTTTCAGACAGCAATTTGGAGGGGAGAAGGGTCTACTTGGAATATTTCCGGAGAAATCCTTAACTGTTGAATATAGGCGAATGGTGGTCAATGGAGGGAATGACTGCGAATGCTCGTTCGATTTGCGTTCTCTTCCGTAGGCTGCGATGCAAACTAATCCTGGTAATATTCCCGGTGTGAGATGTAGTTGGCAGCTCTGTAAATGCTGACCGGTGAGTCGGTTAAAGCCCAGGTGAAATTAATCTCGGAGGGACACATCACGCTCCCAACCGACTAAGCATATCCCCTAAGGATCGCCTAGAGCCTGTGACTAGTGCATTGAATGTAAATACGGAAAACTACAAAAACTCACTTTTTGAACTATTTGTAATTCCATTAACTAGTTTTGTAACCTTTACAGACTCATCTTCAAATGTGGCACACAGAATTTCCGTCTCTCTGACGTGGAGACAGGGCGACAGTATCATGGTGACATGTGTCGGAAAACCAGTTATTCCACTTACTGACTAACGGGCAGTTCATGGTAGACACAGACTATCCCGTGGAAGAGCAAAGTATCGCGAGGAGACCTAATTAGAAAGTTTCTAGAACTGACGTTACATGATGAAAATAGGAATGGAATATACTTAAACCGCCTACGTATTGTAACTGTAGGAAGCGTGAAGACCAGAAGAGACTAAGCACAGCACGCACAGAGGCTTTTAAGCAGCCACAGTTCGCACGCTCCATACGTCAGTGGAGTGGGAATAAGTCCTAATAACTGGTATACTGGCAAGTTCCATCTGTCACGCAATTCACGGTCGTTTATAGACTACAAATTATAAGCTGCCTATGTTTTGTTTAAATTTGGATTACAAGAAAATGGGCGTTTTGCAAAATGTCCTACATAAGTCTCCTCTTCATCAACACCACCACCATGAGTGTTCTGCCCTAGGGCAGGTCTTCACATGTAGCTCTCCATGCAGTCCCATCATTTGTTACCCTCTTGTTTTCTCACAACTATTTTCTGTTCTTACGCTGTCCATCACCTGGTATGTTCATCGTCTTCTTCTTCTTCTTCTTCTTCTTCTTCTTGCATTCACCGTTTCCTCCATACCATCAATAAACAATCTCTTCTCATTCAGTGTCCATGCCAATTGTGTTTGCTCATCCTGCTACCTTTAAAATTTCTCTCTGTTCTCCCGCTCAACACCACCTCATTTCTCACTGTGCCTGCCTATTTTATCCCCTATCAACGCACCCACATAAAAGCCTCCTGTTATGAAACGTCTCGTTGGCAATTGCTATACGTATTTTCACCTCCATATTACTTCCAATGTCGTCCATAATAGCACGTCGCAGTTATCTAAAAACACTAAATTGTTGTGTATCTTCCTGCCTAACATTATAGTTGTTCTTGCTTTTCTTGCACCTATCACCGGACATTTTGCGATTTTCTTATTATTTCTCATTCCAATTTAATCACGCCTCTTGTTCAATTCTTTTAACATTTCAGTCATACTTCTTTCGCTCTCTGCCAATAACACCACATGATCCGCGAGTCTAATACATTCTGCACTCCTAACAACAACCCGCTCCCGTCTATGTCGTTTCAAACGTTTTTGAATGACATGCTCCAAATATATTTACACACTAAGGAGAATAAACGTATCCCGGAGGACTTACCCCAGCGCGATGGAAATCGATACACGTGATGTTCATTCATGCCCAATAGTATCCGAACGACCTGAATTGAAATTCGCCTGATTCACATGCAACCTACATAGCGCAACTGTCTAGCAGGTCTCCTTATCGCTCCTTGGTACAGTCGTTTGACTATTGAAAGTGGTTCCAACAAGTCACCACGAGAAAAAACTGTTCTGTATCGCAATAACTCAAGATGTAAAGTAATACCACGATACTACAAATATCACGGAACACCTTATCACAGATAAGACTGCCCTTAAGGCTTGTAGCTCACATTTATTACAATAAATGACATACCTGACATTTTACCACTCTCATTATTACGTCAGATAGGTAATGCACGTAGTAAATTCGTCGTATTCATGATTTACTCTTCAAAGTAACATACCGTACTTATTATTTAACACAAAATAAGATTAAAAATTAAAGGTATTCACGAGCAGCTAATTGAGAATATTTATGAACTTCAAATGACACGACGAACCGTCTCGTTCTGCATATGGATGCAAACTCAGGTCATGCAGACTAAGCAATGATTTCGTGCCTGACGGATACTAACTGCCACTCCTGATTAAGCATACAGAGAGTGATATACCTCGATTTTAGACAAAGCCAGTTTGCAAATTCCATCTTTAAATTACATATCGCAAGTATTTTTGCCGGACGCGAATTTATTGTCCCTGTAACGAACGACGAGAGATGTTGAATCTTGGTTCTTAACAAGTAACTTACGTGAATTGCCGTGAGGTAAGGCTTTGTATTGGGCAGGGATTCGAACTCGGAACTTAATCGGATAGATATCGACGCACAATCAACTGTGACATTTCGGATTTTCTCGGCAGTAGCTAGATGTTTTAACTGAAATGACGAGACGAAACATTAATTTTTTTCCTTCCCAAGACCCCAACCCGGCATCTATCGCTGTTATATTCTAGAGAAAACGAACGTTAAATATGGGTTTGTTGCACCAGCAGCGACATGTGAGCGTGTTGGAACTAGAAATAATATGACGAAGAGTTCGGTGCTCACTGGGAATACAGCTCCACACATCATATCGCTTTTGACTACACACAAAGATACGTCAGCTTCCGAATTTTTGTCCAGCTCGGACTAACATCTTGAACTTACAGTGATCTCGCAAATAGTTCTGTGTCTCACTGGGTGTCAAAAACGTCACATATCGTTAGTGTTGACAACGAATGAAAATACATTAAACATTAAAATAATTATCCACCAGCAGATAGGTGTTCTCATGCTAGAGCTTGATAATACATAATGAAATCTATAGTGCCGGGCCAGGATTCGAACCCATTCACGCGCAGTATGTGGAGACGTTGAGGAATCTGCAGTTCTGAACAAACAACAAATAGTAGCCGTGCTGTATTCTCACGAAGGGATCAAATTCAGCTTTAAGTACGGTCTAAGTTGCATTCCCAGTTCAGAACCGATTTTATCGACATACAGAAGCTCAGATAAAATATGGACTAAATGTCCTGTGAGCCTACATAGCGTTTGTTTCGTCACTAGAAATAAATAACAAGTATAAGAAAGGTTTCTACGTGTCGCCGCTCCAGTCTTTATTGTGATTCATCCTAACGTCTACTTTGTAGAAAAGGAATATCATTTTTCATGTCAATTTCAGACCACAATGTCATTATATCTTCTTCACTTGGTGTAGCCAGAAGAGAATGGAATCTGTCTCTTCTTATCTAAAATCATTGACAGAAGTTGGAATCGAACCCAGTCCATAGATATTCAAGCATATTATAAGTATGTGGCTCATTTTTCTATCGTAACGCCGTTGCACCACACTGGATGAGAATTGACACACAGGCTTCCTGTAGTAATTTGCAGCAGGTTCAGTAAATTCATTTACTTGGTCGACCGAATCACAATGAACTAGCTGCCTCGACTACCCAGTGCATAAATTCGACCGAAATAAAATCACGTACCTGCCACCTACACAGAACAGCCAACAGTGTAGGATGCACAAATTTGAAAAGGAAGTGTTTCTTTCCACTTGAGCTACTGTATTGCGCCATCTCTTTGTTGAAAACGTCGTGCAGTACAAATGTCGCATTTCATAAGTAAAGTTTTGTATTCCTAGAAACCCAAAATTTGCTTGTCAGCGGCGGGAAGAGGAGTTACCCGTTGTGCAGCATTGTAAGTTTTCACCATTGAACTATGAGCCGAAAGTATTTTTTTGCGATTTCCTTATCGATGTTTTATCTGACTGTTAGTAGCTCTTTCACAGAAGGGATAAAAACGTTACAGTCAGTGAGACTGTTAGTGCGAACCATAACAGATGCTATTTCTCAGGTCAGCGCATTACCATAGAGCTGGCGTAGAAGTACGTGTCTTAGCTTACTCTTACGAGATCGATAATGTCTAGCACTCGTAAACCGCTATTTAAAGGACGAGATTAGTTGCGATTTCCACGTGCAACGACTTTCCTGGGCTGAAAACCGTAAATTTACAATCTTTTGTTACACGTAAAGCGATAATAAATCAGATTATTCAATGGAAATGACAGGTAAAATCAAGTGAACTTTGAGGATAAATTCCGTGCACACCAGGAAGCAACTGGTCGATCACAGAGTTGCCAAACATACGTTGCCTTGTTGTCAAATCTCAGTTACAGTACCAGCAGAAAGAAGACGAACCGATGTGATCGTACAGCGGTCTGGGAAGTGACCATAGCTGGTGTCTCCAAGTCGCGGTTGCTACGGCCTGGAATACGTAATGCGTCTGATTCGCATTTCTGTAACTAGGTTTAGGGACTGGAGCGTGGTTACTAATAATACTCGGAACTGACTGAAAACTAAGCATCATATATCAGTAACTCTCACAGTTATTTTTATATTTATTTCGTAAGTGTACTAAAAACTAAGAAGCTCATTCAGAGACGTTTTCATGCCTCGCCGATAGTCGAGCAAAACAAACAAATAAAGAAAAAAAGAATGTGTGTGTGTATGAGAGAGAGAGAGAGAGAGAGAGAAATCAAAAAGAATGAGAGAGAGTAAGAAATTGTTGTAAAGAAATTGAATCATGGTATGTAAAGAAATCTTTCATTAAAATTACACGTTACACGTCATTACGAAATATCGTATTCATGATCTATGAAACAAGAATTGATCTAATGTAATCTAATCATATCATATTGATGGCTATCCATGAAGAGTCATGAATTTTGCCAATACCAGTAATGAAATCTAAACTTGAAAATAAAAGACGACAATTTTTGTAATAAACCTGGACTCCTAACAAGACAATTTCGTCCCTGTTAACTAACCACGAAAGATGTCTGATATACCTCCAAGCTCAAGTAACAAAGTGCGCATGCATTTAAAGATTAAGTGCATGATGTGAAGTTATATGACGGAGATACGAACCCAACACGTAATCGTATTGTTAATTAAGTAAAATCAAATTTACGTATCGGTTTTTCTTACCAGCTGCTAGGTGTTTGAATCTAAACTAAGGATACAAACTTTTGTACCTAAGCGACAATCTAACTACACGCCTACCGTGCATCCACAAATATAGCTTAAATATCAGTTGCTTACTCACCAACGGTAAGGTGTGTGCGTGTTTGACAAGAAATAATGACACCTATTGCGATTGTTGGCAACACATGAATAGACATTAAAAGCGCACGTTGGTTTTCACTAGCGGGACGGTGTGCACGTTATAGGGCTTGAACTGAAACTATGAATATTTTTGTATTGGATCAGGATTCGGACCCACATACTTACCTTTGGAGGAGACCTAGAGAAGGTTGCAGTCTTGCGAAAAGGGACGAAATGGTTGAACTATAATGTCCCGAGAGATTCAGATCCTCGAAAGAGGAGAAACGAATTCGAATCACAGTCCAGCACCAAATTTTTCAACGTCTCTAGTTCAATCAATTACAAGTAAAATAAGAGCCCCATCCTTTAAATGGCTATCGGTTCATAAAATAAAATAAAATTTTCTAATGTAAGTAAGTTTACTGGCGACTGTATTTCTGTTTACGATGACTTCCGCTATGTCATTTCCCAACGTAACCTGGCTCTGCCCAGTTGGTAATGATGGAACGTGATTTGTATTGCGAATTCTGGATTATAACGTCTTTCTTTTGAGGTTACCAGAGGCAAAGTAAATCTGTTTGTGCTTCTTAAAAGTAAATGTCTGAACCCACGCATTGCTCCTGTGATAGTTCCACCAGGCCATTGTGCCCACATTTCCCAGCCCCAGGAGTGAGCTGCAACGGATGATGTGCTGAGCTTACAAAAGTAGTCACGGTGGATAAAACGCGAGTCTATTAAATGTTTAAGTAGAAAAAAGCTTCTGACGCGGAGATTATGCTATTCTCATGTCAGCAGGATGTAAAGACCCTTGTAGGCATCATAGGCTCGATGTGAAGCCATTTTGAAATGTTCACAAATTCAGATATTTTCTTAGTTCGTGAAGATCCACTGGGAAGTGTGAAGTTACCGGATAATTGGATTATTACTGTCATTATTACTATCATTTTCTTCATGCCGCTGCTGGAACACTGTACTTGAATATCAGTTCGTGCCTTTTGGTCACTATACAAGTAGTTTCCCAAGAAGAGGTTCTTTCTCTGTCTACAGAATTCTTTTCATGTTAATATCTATGAGTAATTACTCATAGATTACATTAAAACTAAAGTAATCGATGAAGACGTTACTTGATAACAATAACGCTCTGCCTTTCTTCTATTACTTGCGCCTAGAAATGGCTGTCGAGTACTGCCAAACCAAAAGCCAAGAGATCTTACTGCCTGCCGATATACGCCGCTGGCAATTTTTCCATATGATTTGATCGACGTGACCTGTTTCAAGTTGTGTATGACAGAGAATGTTTTAGAAAATCAATTGTTTTCCTTTGCAATAAAGAAAAAGATTTTCATTCTAAGCTATCCAAGTTCAAAATTTTTGGAATATTAGTTCCAGTTTAATATTCGCTTCTATAATGTAGGAAAGTATTTCGCACTTGCAAAACTCGGATCCGGCCCACTGACCTTACACTCAGCCGCCGGCCATAAATTCTGGCTCAGAGTGACACCAGATTAAGTAACCTAATTTAGCGAAGATTATTTGCCAGTGCTCTCTCTCACCGGAAAATACGCAGTTCTCTCATTAATTGGGCTCCATTAGTACACTGTAACAGTAATTTCTGTGTGTCTGCAATGCATACGGATTGTGGAATTTAGCGGTGCTCTCTCTTCCACTTCTTTATACAATATGACTGACCTAAACGGGCCCTTTATCGTTACAGGCCCTGAGCAGTGCTACATCATACTGACAACAGTAATGTTCTTATACTGACAATCTGACTGGTCGTTTTACCTGATTTTGTAATCATTTAAATAAGACAACATGACCTTCCAGTGGGAGACAGTCCGTTCTCCCTTTTCCTTCTGTGACATTTTTCCGTAATCTATTTGCCTTCCAATCAGCGAAATGCGGTAGAGTACGGCCGGTAAACGATTTACAAATCACGATTTAGTCCCGTTAAGACGGTTTCTTCAAACATTGTCGTTGCTAAAGGAATTTACTTTCGTCTTAAATCGTCTCAAGCAGCAACGTTCACAGACATCCCAAATACGTAAAAGCTCATTATCCTGGTACGAAGTTTGTAAAACAAACTTCCCACAGTTTGTGTCAGGTTGATCTTTTCGTCTGATAGCACTGCCTAAGTATCACAAGTAGTGTCCCTGTAGCTTTGGGAATCATTGGTTAATAACGAGTTTAACACCAATGGGTATAGTATTGCTAAATATTCAAATTAATTATCAACCCAAGTCTGAGTTTATCCGCAGACTGTAGCGATTTTATAATACTGAAGCTAGACTTCGTATCCTTGTCCTCCTTGAGTGGGCATTGGAAGGCGTTTGCACACACGAACACAACACTATGAATACTTCGAACGCCATAGTTAACGTTGCTCTCATAAACTACTTTTGTTATTTTAATTCTTCTAGGTGTTCAGGATGCAATATGTGTTGTAGATACAGCCTTAGAGCAAAACATTGACCGCCGAGCCGTCCACATAAGGTGGACAACACAGTCGTGCTCCTCTCAGGATACTGTGTCCGGCAGTAAGTTCGATCTGCAACATTGTAGACTGCGGCACCTCCCAGAGGAAGTCTTGAGTTCAGTCTTAGTACATTATTCTTGACTAAGGCCGTAGTCTTGAGGTAAAACGTGAGACTAGCTAATATGACGTCTGGCGACCGGAAGCAGACAACGACAAGATTTTTATCGCCCCTTTCCTCTCGGTGCTGAAGCTATGCGTGTAATTCAAGCGAATCTACAATATATTTCGCTTTGTGTCACACTGGTAATAATAGTTTGGTTCAACAATGTTTTAGCGAAAGATTTCTTTACCGAGCATCTGCCTCTGAACACCGCATGCGTCTGAGTTCTCTGGGACCCGTTTGCTGCCTACCGGCGGGGGCTGAGGCACTGCGCTGCCTTCTGCCGACAACATCTGCTCCACTCCACACTCTCAACCATGTAAAATGCTTTAATGTTGTTGAGTAGTGACCCATAAAATCTGTCTACGATTTGTGTTTCACTCTTGATAGCAAAGGAGGCACAAAACCGTTTTTATTTGATGATTATTTTATTACATTAGAATGCAGTACATCAATGTGACACAGAATTAATTTCATTGTTTCTGATCCAGTGCGCTATAATTAAAGCGTCCCATTCTGTTCTTTTCCTTGCACAGGAGATTCTTCAAATAATTTATTATTGTCATTGATTCACATGTGTTACTCAAGGCACAGGGAGTAAATGCAATGTAATGTTTGGTTTCTTTCTTTGATTTTCTATGGTAAATGGATGAAAAAGATTGCGTCAATTCCTATCAGAACCTGCTCTATAGCTACTAAGGCAAATTGCTGCTTTTGAGGTCCATAAATTAATTAATGGAGAAGTGAACGCTGTTCACAAATGATATTTAGAATATTCAATTGGATTTAAGGCGACAAAACTGCCACATTTGAAGCTACCCAGAGAAAAAGTAAGTTGCTAGAGACACTGTCAGCACATGTCTGCAGGAAAGTTTAGCATAGAGTAATCAAGAGGCTCATTTCCTTCATACTTATCACCCTGGAATGTGAGTCTTAAGTGAAGAACAATATTGAAATTCGTATCGTTGATGATCGATTCGAATTTCTTCAGAGACGCTGGTATTGCGAAGCAGCTTGGAAGTCAGAACGCCATGATCTATGACGATTAACACAACTTACTGAGTCGAGCTACCAAGAAGATTTGATGTATAAAGGTTTTCTTCCGATTTCGATACAGAATTTTTTCTGTAAATTCGCAGCTCCTTAAAAAAAAAAGCTCGCACACGATGGTCCCTACCTCAGTTGGAACTGACGACTGATTGAGCCGTTCTGACACGAGACATGGGCGGTACCACCGGGTTACAGACACACTGCTACCTTTGCACCACTCTCATCATGGTATTGGTCGCTCAGCCTCACAACGCATCGTGAAAGATAATAAAAGTTGCCACTTACGTGAAGAATAGCATTTCTTTAGCCAAAAAATTGAATTTTCTGCCTCAGTATCTTAGTTTACGTAAGGATTATACAGCATGAGCCATTCAAATGGAAAGGTAATATCAAGTAAATTTAGTGAGCCAATTCAGTACCATAGGCGGAAGTGATTGCATTGTCACAGTGTTGCCTAATGTTTGTGACGATGTTGCCAAATCTCAGGTGTGCTAGGAACAGCTGTGTAGCGGTATGCGTGGAGAATCCCCTGCTCGTGTCTTACGGGGATATGGAGAGGAACCGCAGGGTTTGGTTAGGATGCAGCGTTTTCTCCTAGCAGTTGTGTCAAACATTAAGGTGTATAATCTTCCATCATGATTACAGTTTCCTACAAAATATATACAAATAAAACACTTACCTTGTTTCTTTCCGACAAAAGATTATTTCAGTACGATAAAAAGTTTTTGGAAATCTCTTATGCCCACCTGTCACCAAAGTAAGATAAACACTTTGCACCTCGAAATCGATTGCATGTATGTGCAGTCTTGTGATGCTTAAATAACGCTCAAAGGACATTTAGTCCATATTTTATCTGAGCTTCTGTATGTCGATAAAATCGGTTCTGAACTGGGAATGCAACTTAGACCGTACTTAACGCTCAATTTGATCCCTTCGTGAGAATACAGCACGGCTACTATTTGTTGTTTGTTCAGAACTGCAGATTCCTCAACATCTCCACATACTGCGCGTGAATGTGTTCGAATCCTGGCCCGGCACTATAGATTTCATTATGTATTATCAAGCTCTAGCATGAGAACACCTATCTGCTGGTGGATAATTATTTTAATGTTTAATGTATTTTCATTCGTTGTCAACACTAACGATATGTGACGTTTTGACACCCAGTGAGACACAGGACTATTTGCGAGATCACTGTAAGTTCAAGATGTTAGGCCGAGCTGGACAAAAATTCGGAAGCTGACGTATCTTTGTGTGTAGTCAAAAGCGATATGATGTGTGGAGCTGTATTCCCAGTGAGCACTGAACTCTTCGTCATATTATTTCTAGTTCCAACACGCTCACATGTCGCTGCTGGTGCAACAAACCCATATTTAACGTTCGTTTTCTCTAGAATATAACAGCGATAGATGCCGGGTTGGAGTCTTGGGAAGGAAAAAAATGTATGTTTCGTCTCGTCATTTCAGTTAAAACATCTAGCTACTGCCGAGAAAATCCGAAATGTCACAGTTGATTGTGCGTCGATATCTATTCGATTAAGTTCTGAGTTCGAATCCCTGCCCAGTACAAAGCCTTACCTCACGGCAATTCAAGTAAGTTACTTGTTAAGAACCAAGATTCAACATCTCTCGTCGTTCGTTAACAGGGACAATAGGTGCTGGGTAGGAATTCGCGTCCGGCAAAAATACTTGCGCTATGTAATTTAAAGTTGGTATTTGCAAACTGGCTCAGTCTAAAATCGAGGTATATCACTCTCTGTATGCCTAATCACGAGTGACTGTTAGTTTCCGTCAGGCACGAAATCTTTGCTTAGTCTGCATGACCTGAGTTTGTATCCATATGCAGAACGAGACGGTTCGTCGTGTCATTTGAAGTTCATAAATATTCTCAATTAGCTGCTCGTGAATACCTTTAATTTTTAATCTTATTTTGTGTTAAATAATAAGTACGGTATGTTACTTTGAAGAGTAAATCATGAATTCGACGAATTTACAATGTGCATTACCTATCTGACGTAATAATAATGAGAGTGGTAAAATGTCAGGTATGTCATTTATTGTAATAAATGTGAGCTACAAGCCTTAAGGGCAGTCTTATCTGTGATAAGGTGTTCCGTGATATTTGTAGTATCGTGGTATTACTTTACATCTTGAGTTATTGCGATACAGAACAGTGTTTTCTTGTGGTGATTTGTTGGAACCATTTTCAATAGTCAAAAGACTGTACCAAGGAGCTGTAAGGGGACCTGCTAGACAGTTGCGTTATGTGGGTTGCATGTGAATCAGGCGAAATTCAATTCGGGCGTTAGGATAGTTTTGAGCATGACTGTACGTGTAGGGGCAAATGGATGATTAGAGTTGAAGAAAAACTGGATGATTAATTCAAGACAAAGAGATTCACAAATTGATAAGTCGATAATGTGTTGGGCCACCTCTGGCAGTTACTAGGCTTGACATTGACTTATAAAGTTAGTGGATACCCTCCTGATGGATATGGTACCAAATTCAGTTCAGTTGGTTCATTACATCGCCAAAATCGCGACCTGCTTTAAAGAGCCTGCCCATTGTGCTCCAAATGTTCAAAATTGGTGAGAGATATGGCTATCTTGCTGAGCAATGTATTGCCTTGCATGTACAAACACGTAGATACGATCTCCGTGTGTGGTGCGTAAATTGTCGGCAGGCACCTCACTTAGTGTCCCGAGCAGAGTTCAAGCCGCCATAGAGACAAAGGTTGGACACACTGCATATTAATGTCCACTAATAGGTGTCTGTACACTCATTGATAGGATAGTGTATTTCGAAATGTTAGCAGATAAAGCTTACGTGGGGCGAGTCGTAGAATCTCTAAAAAGAGACACCTCTGGCAACACTAGTTGAAAGTGGCCTTCAAACTAGCCGTGCTGCGCTCTCTACCTCCGGCTATTCTCGTGGCCGTCAGAGCGGCCGTAGCCGAGACGCCCCCTGGGTAAACGCTACGGACGTCTGCAGTCGCGCCTCACGATCTGTCACAAATTATGGAATGTATTCGCAGATACCAATTGTAACACGACAACGGCTATACAGTTTGCTGGAAACGTACAGGATGTTCTGAAATTCCCATCACTACCTGCTAGAATTTGTAGAGGGGACTGAGTACATAATACTCATATTTTAAATTGTAACCCGTCTCCCGAGACGTACCGTATACTAGAACCATTTGAAAACATGTTGGTAAGGCTGTCACATTGACAAGTAATTTGTTACACTGTGGAATCAAAGAAATATCGTTTATGGCCCCCGCGAGCACGCAGAAGTGCCTCAACACGCCGTGGCATGGACTCTACTGATGGCTGAAGTCGCGCAGCAGGGAACTGACACCATGAAACCTGCAGAGCTGCCCATAAATCCGTAACAGTAAGAGGGAGCAGAGATCTCCTCTGATCAACACTTTGCAAGGCATTCCAGATATGGTAGTTAATGCTATAAAATTTACTAGAGACGTACAGTATGTTTGGGGAGTTTGGTGGCCAGCGAAAGTGTTTAAGCTCGGAAGAGTGTTCCTGCAGCCACTCTGTAGCAATTGTGGTTGTGTGGGCCGCTCCTTTGTCCTGCTGGAATTACCCACTTCCGTCGGAATCCACAATGGACACGAATGGATGCAGGTGATTAGACAGAATGTATCTAGACGTGTCAGGGATCCCACATAACTCCGAATGCGCACGCTCTACAACGTCACAGAGCCTCCACCAGCTTGAACAGTTTCCAGCTGACATGCAGGGTCCATGGAGTCATGATGTCGTATTCATACCCATACACTTCCATACTGTATATACATTTTGAAATGAGACACGTCCAACCAGGCAATATGTTTCGAGTCATCAACAGTCCAATGTTCGTACCGATGGGCCCAAATGAGGCGTAAAGCTTTGTGCTGTGCAGCGAGCAAGGGTACACGAGTGGGCCTTCGGCTCTGAAAGCCCATGTAGATGATGTTTCCATGAATGGTTCGCATGCTGATACTTGTTGATGGTCAAGCATTGAAATTTTCAGTTATTTTCGGAAGGGTTGCACTTTCGCCACTCTGAACGATTCACTTCAGATTCCATTCTTGCAGGATTTTTTTTCTGGCCGCAGAGATGTTGGAGATTTATTGTTTTACTGGATTGCTGATATTCAGGGTGCCCTCGTGAAATGGTCGTACAGGAAAATCCCCACTTCATCGCTACCTCGTAGATGCTGTGTCCCATCGGTCTTGCGCCAAGTATAAAACCACGTTCAAAGTCATTTAAATCTTGATAACCTGCCATTGTAGCAGCAGTAACCGATCTAACAACTACGGTAGACACATGTCTTACATAGTCGTTGCCGGCGGCAGCACCATATTAAGCCTGTTTACATATCTCTGTGTTTGAATACGCATTATTATAATAGTTTCTTTGGCATTTCAGTGTAGATGTGGCCGAGTACATCTATTGTTCTACAGTTTCACTCTTTAATAACCAAAGAATCAAAAAAATCGGTCTTCAGAGACACTGTTTTTACAGGAGGGCCTTTTCCAATTTGAAATTAGAATGATATTATTTCCTTCAGCTGCTGACGGGCGTTGATAGATATCAACGAAGACAGGTGAAAATGTGTGCCCCGACCGGAACTTGAACCAGGGATCTCCTGCTTACATGGCAGTCGATCTATCCATCTGAGCCACCGACGGCACAGAGGATAGTGAGAGTACAGGAATTATCTCGCACACGCCTCCCGCGAGACCCACTTTCTCACCTATGTATGACCACACACTACATTCGTAGCGTCCTTTCGGACATGTCCGAAAGAACAGACACCATATCCATATAAATATATTTTCCAATTCGCGTGCGCTGCGTCTCCACGGGCACCACACACGCACCTGATGACGTTGAAGGCACCCTTACTCGAAGACGTTGTGCAATGGTAACGAAAAGCGTGTGGGGAGGAGTCAGACGCTGTGGACAACGATCTTGATAAACGCGACCAGCAGCTCTTCCAGTACTGTGAGCTTCGCCACACAGAATACTCGTGTCGGTGTATTCGGCAAAAGTGTACTCAGCAATGTTCCTCTAACACTCACAGAAACATGAACGAGACTCGAACCAGGTCAGAGAGGAGACAGCTGTCAAATGACATCATACGATCCGACGTAAGTAACCCCCTCCCCCCCCCCCCCCCCAGTGATTATAACCCTGTTGCATACCACATTAGCGAAGGTGTATTCATACGGCTGTAGCACGGATATACCTTTCCATACATGGGCTCCTCTTCAAAATATCATTACTCATTTCCCTAGAAGTTTTTAACGTGATTTTGGAACATCCTGTATCTCTTCAGTTACTATACAGCTGTTTCCAGAATTAGTTCCCTCTGGAGCGGAGTGTGTGCCGATATGAAACTTCGTGGCAGATTAAAACTCTGTGCGGGACCGAGATTCGAACTCGCTACCTTTGCCTTTCATGGGCAAGTGCTCTACCATCTGAGCTACCCAAACACGACTCACGCCCCGTCTAAACAGCTTTACTTCTGCAGTACCCGTCTCCTACCTACAGCTGTTGTACCACATTCGAAATATACGGATGTATTTCAGAATTTCGGCGTAATGCTACTTCGCAGAAACATGGCTGAATTTTCCTGTATATTGTTATCATTAAAACCAAGCACCGTCTCTGTCTCCATATCAAAAAGTGTTAGGTAATATTTTCATCATTTCTAGCACTATTAAAGTTGGTAGGTGTAGGAAAAAATACTACTATCATTCTGAAAATATCGTTGAGAAACGATAGAATTCCTACAAACAAATTTAAGAAAATCATTTTGGGTACTAGGCCATGTCATTATACAACAGTGAAACAACTAAAATAACGACATTTCGACCATCATTTGAACGATCCTCTTCAGAGCGAATAAATGCCACGAAATTTCAAATCAGCAGCAGCGAAATGAAAGGTCGATTTGGAAACAATTTCTATTTCTTCTTTCTTATCTTCGATTAATTTCCCAAATATCTCGTTCGTTTCGTATGTTGCTTTCTTTATACAAGGTGTTCAACATTTCTAGAGCTTGCAATTTTACCTAGTAACTCATGCATGCAAACGTCATCTAACGAGGCTACAGAGCATCAAAATACAGGCACCAGCCCCGGCGAATGTATGTAAGTAGAGTGTGATGCCGTGATTATTTATCAATTTGATCATGTATCATGTTCCGGAAGTTACAAGGGAATATCGTTATCATACCTCTGACGGCGGAATACAAGTACTGGTACTGTTGTTGCTAACTTTCATAGGTGGTAGTATGGATCAAAGTAAGAAAAAAATGTCCGGTAAACATGGGCTACAAAATGCATACCTGAGGCGCTATGAGCACTTGTTCAACAGTGGAGATATGTTTTATGCTAGCGAAGATGAACAAGTCCTCACAGCTCTTAAGGTATGCATTTTACAGCCCATGTGTACTGGACATTCGGTCCATACTACCACCTCTGAAAGTTTCCTGTCCTACATCTTAGCTGCAACACTACCGGTACATACTGTCACACGTAACAGGAATGTCTTCTCTTCCAATTTTTCGTTATAGGGACATAACCTCAAATTTATCCATCTCCATCATCATAGAAAATTGCTAACATCTTCATTGGATCTCCCTGTGTACACACATTTTACAGACTACAGCGCCTGTAACTTTGATACTCTGTAGCCTCGCTGGATGACGTTTCCAGACATCGATTCCCAGGTAGGTCCCCTCTACAAACGCGATAAGTGTGTCGCACGACGTGTGAAACTTTCTGTATGCAAACTCACTCTCTCTCTCCCTCCTCAACTATCAACTACCAGCTTTCTTATAAGTCTTACATCTGCTGGCTGATTTTTGGCAGAGCTCTAGATAACATGCCGCTCACTGTATTTTATCGCTGGTTGCATCTTAAATTCAAACTATATTTTGGTCAAAACTGTGAAAAGTTATTTTCTACATCTATAGATGTTATAAATATGGGTTGAATTTCTTCAACCGATCTCTAGCGGCTAGTGTGTTCGATTTTCCTATAGCTCGTCTCCTCTAATGTGTTCCATTCCTCTGTAAATATTTTGGATCAGTATTTTCAGCCAGGACGTATGAAAGAGATGGTTCGGTAGTATTCACAATTATCACTATTTGCCATATTTGGTGTTATTTTTTTCGTTTATTCTGAAGTTTTAGCAGCATATCAGCGAGCATAGATGTTGAGCAGTGAAGCAGCAAACGCCGACAGAGTGAGTCCTCGCCGATGCTGATAGAGCCCTCTGGTAGCGAAGCTCTGCACTACAGGCAACGAAGTGTGTGAGGTACTAGTAGCGACACGTAGCAGCGAAGTGATGAACCGCAAAATGGCCGCGAATATTGAGTGACTTAAATGTCTAGTTGCTGTTTATTTCTTCCTTTACACTATTATTACAAAACAGACTACGGCATCACTGCTCGGTTTGTCTGTTACCGTACTTTTGTGTATTTCACACATTACAAAATAATTCTGTTCTCGTAACATATAATGCAAACTACATCTCGAGCGACATTAATGTATGCAGCATGTTACATTCATCGTTCCCTCTTCGTAATTTAGTATTACTAATAGTTTTGTCCACAGTTTTAAGCATTAAAAATGGATATGTGGCTCGGAACAGGGCTACTGTTATATTAAATGTTAACAAAATAATCGCACGGTATAGTGAGTTAAAGAATATTGAACAGCAACGAGAACTGTAAGTAAGTTTATGCAATGCAACGTTAGTGATATAATAGTACAACAGTAATAGACGTTTGTCATCCATTTTCCCTATTTTACAGTTTCACTCATTACTGATGGCAAATGCCTTGCAGAGAAGGTAACATTCTGCATCTTCGGCTAAGGCCTTTACAATCTCTTTCATTCAACCAGACTTAACTCATAGAAGTAGTAACATAATTTCTTTTCTGATCCAAAAGATACTTTTACATAAAGTAGAGGCAGAGAGGTTGTCATATAACTATTAATCGAAATATTATATCAAATATACGGGCTTGTTAGTGAAATCCCCAAGAAATTCCTCTTGTTAACGTTAAGTATTATCTGTTTGATTCAGCATTCAGCTCACATAAAACCACGAGAAATAACGTTTTTCATACAAAAAAGAGTTTATCTCTTTAGTGACCTGTGTCACATCAAACATCTCATTTTGATACTAGAATAATTTGAGAAAAAAGAAGGCCTTTGTTCGTTTTTGAAAATGCAATTAGTGAAAAGTATTTTTAAAAGATATTGTCAACTATTACGAAACGATTTCTTATACAGGATTTATTTATCACATAGTCAATCATGATACTAAAAATAACACAGCGTTGGCTTGTGATTTGCTATTGATGTAATATTTTGTATTTTCTTATGACGTTGAAATAATTATTGCTTTTTCAGCACTGAGAATGTGTGAAATACAGTATGTAATATATGAATCAGTATGATAACCTTTTTTTCGAATATTCACTGGTAACTACAGGAAAATGGCACATGTTTGGGTATTAACCTCAGCAGTATTCAGTACACGAAGGAAAACAAAATCTTTTTTTTTTTTGTAAGGGTTTTATTTCATAGTTGTAATCCTACAAATATACCAAGCAGTTTCTTTTGATAGTGAGATATATTAAATACCTTAAAATATATGTAGATGAAGTCTGGTGAAGAAAGTGTGCGAATTAAAATTTTAAATGTTTGTAGCAGCATAATCAGGTACAGTTTGTAGTGTGGGAGTGAGCTCCACGTGGGATCCAAAGCACGGACCCCACGGGGGTGCCTGACATGCGCCACATGCCAAGGCAGAGGTGGAGGCTAGTGTTCGGAAGTCTGAAAATTCCAGCGCCGGCCGGGGATTGAAACCCGGCCCGGCTGGGGCGAATAGCCCCAGCCGAGGCGCTGGAACGTTTCAGACCCCCTTACCACTAGACCACCGGGTACCCCGGCTGTTTCCTGCTCTGGAGTCCAGCTAGTGGTCGTGCACTTCCTGCTGTCCTCCGTGTTTACACCGAGGCAGCAGTGGCGTGGTGTAACAGGAAGTGTTTACCTGCGTCCGCTGGATGTCCACTTAGTGTGGGACTTATTTACCCGGCTGACGTTCGTGTCGCTATAAAGTCCTTAGTTGAGTTACAATTATTTCCAGAGACCGAAATCTGCCTATGCAGTTCCACACAGTCGCGTCTCACTATTTGAACCTCTGTAATTCGATCGTGTTGTCAAGACCCATGTAAGAACTTCTGTTTACCGAAGAAACCTCCTGTGTTCGGTACATTCCATACACGGAAGCGACTGTCATAACAGACAGCCCCGTAAACATTTCGTAATGAAGTGCCAGCCGGTACATAATACTCGATATCTGGAATTGTTTTATCGGTTATTAAGATAATCGTTTCATCTCTAAACACTTTGAAAAATTTACGTGTTTTCTCAATAAAGCATAAGCACAGTACATAGATCCGCCGTGAAAATGACATCGAAGAAGTACAAGTGTTCGAGTGCCACAGAAAAGAAGTTTGTCCTTGAAGGTGTGGAACGAAGAGCAGTACAAAAGTAAGATGTCACGTTTCGGGATTCCCTCATACTCGCTGTAGACACTCCAGAAGCAGGAAAATAAGTTTGATGATGTCTCATGAGGAGCGAGGAATAAATTCACTCTCATATAACTACTGTACGAGATGCCTCGCCGCCTCTTAAAGGGTGTCATGGGCTTCTGCGGCCGTGAGTCAACGTGGTGTTTCTGGCCACATACATTTTAGCTGCGGTTTCTCCGACCTGCAAAGGAAGCCGCGACAATGGGGAGGCTCTGCCTGTTGTTTTGTAATAAGATCGCCCCTCCACATTTTATCTAGGCTTAAGGCTGTGCATAGCCGTGTTTAAAAAAATATTATTTTTTACATTTTCTGTTCTACAACATTACTTCTGTCTTATTTTACGAACTTTTCGTACGAATGACGTAAATTTTAAACTCCTTAAATCCACCAAGTCATTATGTATTCTTAAAATATCTTTTAACTCCTTTTCAACACGGATTTATTTTTAATCTCTTTCACTGAAGAGGCTAACCGACGGATTACATTTTTTTAAATTTCAGGTATTGATTTTATTACATTCTCCTTTAGCATATTGATCAGAAATTGTAGGTTCAGATACCTTTGCCTGATTGAGTATCGTTTGCTATGCCAAACTTCGACAGTATTCATGGTCCTGTGCATCGAATTGATGACGGTAGATAGCTGACCGAAATCACTTCGAAATAAATTCTCTGAACGCAGATGTGTTAGCTATCGAGGTGTTACCTAACGCAACTGAAGACAAGTTAAGAATGAATTTATTTCGATATAATTTCGGTCGACTGTCTGTCTCCACCAATTCCACATTTCAGATGGTGTACTAGGATTTTCCATCTATTGACTCACTATATAGTCTACGAATTCATGACCTTTTCGTCACCGGGCATTTACTACGCTGTTACCATCCATGCATCATCAAGGCAGTCCGGTGGAAGATGTGCTCTACAGCATACATGCGGCAAGACAATCGAACTACTTCTTCATCCCTGTATTTCTCCACTAATCCATTGCAGTTAATATCCATCTGACAACTTGGTTTTTGTTGTATATTGGCCACTGGTCAATCTCTCTTCATTGTAAATATAAATACGCATTGTCACCATATATCACCAGCATAACGTTTAATACAGATGTACATTACAAAGATCTTCACTTAAAAATACAGCATACTTTGCTCTGAAACAATTTTTTGGATTTTTGTGCTTATAACACGACGGCGTGCTGAGAAGATAATGACTCGGTCTGTTTTATTTGATGAAGTCAGTAACATTCTACATCTTTACTTTGGATATCTGCAGCCCTCTGATTTTGCGTAAGGAGCGTTTTGTAACAAGTGTTTATCCTTATTTTGGATAGTTACCTCTCTTATCTGAGTGACTATGTTGGTGGGTGAGAAAGAGCTCACAAAACTAAAAGAACGAATTCGAAGACTTCGTCCGAATGTGGAGCACACTCTCCTTGAGCACGGCAGTGCCAAACTACACACGATCGCTGCGGCATCTGCAGCAAGCCGACGTCCTTGCACTGCCGTCGATCATCCTACACACAGTCTCGATTTTCGTCTATCGCAAAACTAAGAAAACCTTTGAGCACTTCAGTTGTTTCAAGCGGTGCAAGCAGAGGTAAGGTTGTGGCTCTGTTAACATAGTCAAACAATACACTGTGACGGTGTCAACAAAATAGTATCTAGTTGGGGAAATTTTGCTGGTTCCGAGGGTGAGTGTCTTGAGAAATAAATTTATAGACGTGAAGAATACAATGTAGAATGTTAATGAAGTTTGTTTTATTTAAAAAGCTTTGAGAGTTTTCACGTAAAACATCTGTCGACATTACTTTTCAGTGCGTCCTCGTACGGTGGATGTCTGAGAAAATAAATACATTGATTAAAATAAGTGGTGACATGAGTGCTGTTAAGAGCACTAGGTTCAAAAAATTTTAACTGTATGCCAATTGCAGATTAATTTTAATGGCAGCTAGCGCGATTATATGAGTGGAGTATTAAATTTAATGGTGAGCATTTATGTAATTTTTAAGCATTGTCATTCTTCCTCTCTTAAGTACCTCGTCCTCCAGTAACACTGCCGATCGATAGCATGATCTGTTGTCCGTCCATGGTTTTTCAGAACATTGATTCAGTGCTGAACCCAAACTGCTGGTTTGAGTTATTTAGCCAGGTTAATCCTATGCGTCGTGGATCACATATTCCATTAATCTTTCAAAAAATGGTTCATATGGCTCTGAGCACTATGGGACTTAACATCGGAGCTCATCAGTCCCCTAGAACCTACAACTACTTAAACCTAAGTAACCTAAGGACATCACACACACCCATTTCCGGAGCAGGATTCGAACCTGCGACCGTAGCGGTCGCACGGTTCCAGACTGAAGCGCCTAGAAACGCTCGTCCAGACTGCCGGCCATTAATGTTTCCTTGAATTATTAATTTCAACAGGTTTTATTTGTTGTTGCGGAATTGCGCTACCAAAACAATCGAGTTCTGCTCTCTGGATGCTGTTGAGAATTTCTACATTTTCGTACCGCCGTACTTTTGACTAAATCTGTCGATGGTATCCTTAATATTTTTCCATACGATCGCATTTCAAATGCCTAATACAGTCCATGACTCAGCTCCATAGAGTAGGACACCGAACGTGTAACATCGAAGTAGTAGAGTGCGAATCCTAATGACTGCTCTGAAGGTTCTCAGCAGTCGCTACGGACTAAATGACTTCAGGGGACTCGGTTCATTGGCTACAAGTCTTTTAGTAATTCTGGAGATTTTCCTTTGGACTAAGTGCGAGGTAGTCCCTCGTTGCTTAGATCGTGCAGTTTTCAGACCGTTTGTGTTACTATGGCTACACTACTAACTGTGTGTCGACCACCGTATCAGTAGATATAATGAAACGGCGGCACTCTTTCGTTATGTCTTACAAGGAGATTTCTCCAGGGGTAGGATCGACTTTCTGTAACCATCTATACGGTTATGTAGGTTAAGCACCCAAGTATCACACAGTGCAGCCATTCATCCTGGTGGGTAGACGTTTTCGAGGAACTGACGAGAAAAGAAATTCGGAATTTTGTGTGAGACTCAATAACGTGAAGAAAGTCGAATGACCTAGGTAGGTTGTGAGGGTATTGGAAAGGATACTAGCTTCACATGCATGAGGTTGTGGGTTCGAATCTCACCAGAGGAAGAAATCTATGCTAGGTGTTTATCGAAGTGATATTGATAATCATTTTCATTCAACTGATGTAAATATATTTTTTTTTATTTCCGCTCCTCGGTCACGTGATTCAATAGTGATATGAACTTCTTCATTTGGTCTCATTTTTCTTCTTATCATCCATTTTCCACTGGAAATATTTGTTCGTGAACTTTTAATTATCTTCATGTACTAATTCCGATTTAATTTCTCCTATTTTTATGGCCCTGTGTTTTCGTTATTGTGTTCATTATATCGATTTCTCACATTGCTTGAATTTTGTTTTACTTAGAAAACCTTCTCTCATTCATATCATCATCTACCATACATTTCCATAGTACACAAAGAATTTAGGTAATGTTTTAAATATTTGTATGTCGATTACCATGCAGAAAAAGGCACGTCTTGTAATGAAAAATACGTTTTTCACGTTAATGCACAGTCAATATAAATAGATTATTTCGTCTTTTGTTTTTTAATTAATTTATCGGAGTTTTGAAGTAATTGAATAGTCAAACAGATAGGTACAATAAAATACACATTCACAAAAATTCCGATTGGAAGAAGAATGATGGAAAGAAAAATGAAACAAATGGAAAAGTTCATACGGTGATTAAAACGATGTGACAAAGGAATAGAACGAAAGAAATTACATTTAAAACAATAAATTGAGTAAAAATAGGCACCAAAGTCATTTCGATAAGGATTTAAAAAAAATTTTACTGCACCTGACGAGGCATGGTTAAGCTTCTGTCCTAACCATTATGACACGCAACAAGACTATGGAATAAGACTTCCTTAACGCTATATAGCATGACGCAAAATTCCAAACTCTTCTGCGTCAGTTACTTGCAAACGGAGGCCCACCTGGATGCAGGGTCTGATACTGGGGGGTCTTGAGTTACACTACCGCTTATTTGGTTTCAAAAAGTCGACCCCACCGCTGGGGAGCTCTCCATGTTGGTTTTAAGAGTAACAAACGGCACATTTCGAAAGAACAGTAATGTCGCAGTCCAAAAGAAGCAACTAGCGGTGGCTCCTGCAAACTTAAAAGACGGCTCTAGCAAAGGAAAAAAAAAAAAATTACTGTAGTAAGTAACCTGGCAACGCTACACACACGTTTAACCAACAGAACAACAACGAAATAATAATAATACCAAGCAACAAACCTAGCAACCAATACAACTGGATACAGATCACAAGTATACACAACATTTCCTACCAGATGCCCAGATTTAAAATTTTTAACAGAACAACGACTAGCTGATCAGATCCGTGTAATAATCAGAATTAGAAAACATCAAACAACGAGAACAACAAATACTGGAACAAAATAATGCCCAATCAGAAGAAGAAGAAAATAATACAGTAATGGACTCACACATCCCAGAGCAAACAAACAAAGAACAACACGCATCAATTAAACAATCAGAGGAAAACGAAATCTTAAGACTGCCACCAGAACAAGTACAAATAGAACACGAAGTGACACACATGTTAGATATAAAAGAAAAATTTCAGCTGACATATATAGAATACAAAGACACAAATACAGACATTAGACCATTCTTGCATACACCGCCAAATAACCCACAAGTCGAAACAACAATAAAAACTATCAACACAATCATACACAACAAAATAAATGGAAACACAACTATGGGAGATTTACAACTACTGGTTTAAATAGGAGCACTCTCTACACTAAATTTACACACTAGACAGACATCAGAACCAACCAACACACAGAAGAAACCCACAAAACCTGCATGGCAACACAGGCTACAGATCGGAATAGAAAAACTGAGAGAAGACATCAGACAGCTAACACAATTTCTAAGAAAAGAAATATCATATAAAAAACCAAAAAGGTTAGGTAAAATCTCACAACAAGAAGCGATAGAGCAATTAGATGAAAAGAAGCAGAAATTAGAAGCATTGGCCAAACGACTTAGAACATACAAAAAAAGTGAAAATAGAAGGAAACAAAACCAAACATTCAACACAAACCAAAAGAAATTTTACCAGACAATAGATAACACACGCATTAAAATAGACAATCCACCAAACATAACAGACATGGAACACTTCTGGAACAACATATGGTCAAACCCGGTACAACATAAAAGACATGCACGGTGGATACAAGCGAAAACAGAGACATAAAAGATGATACCACAAATGCCTGAAGTGATAATTTTGCAACATGAAGCGACCAAAGCAATTAATTCTACACACAATTGGAAAACCACTGGAAAAGATAAAATAGCAAATTTCTGCCTAAAGAAGTTCACGTCAACACATTCACATCTAACTAAATAATTTAACAGTTACATTGCAGACCCATACTCATTCCCTGATACACATACACAAGGAATAACTTGTCTGAAACCTAAAGATCAAGCACACACAGCAAACCCAGCAAATTATTGCCCCATGACATGCCTACCAACAATATACTAAATATTAACTTCAGTCATTACACAGAAAATAACGATACATACAACACAGAACAAAATTATAAATGAAGAACAAAATGGCTGTTGCAAAGGAGCACGAGTATGTAAAGAGCACCTGATAATAGATGCAGAGGTAACATATCAAGCTAAAACTAAACAAAGGACGCTACACTACACATACATTGATTACTGAAAAAGGTTTTGATAGTGTACCCCACTCATGGTTACTATAAATATTGGAAATATACAAAGTAGATCCTAAATTGATACAGTTCCTAAACATAGTAATGAAAAACGACACTTAATATCCAAACAAATTCAAATAATATCACATCACAGCCAATACAGATTAAGCGTCGAATATACTAAGGAGATTCATTAAGTCCTTTCTGGTTCTGCCTTGCTCTGAACCCACTATCCAACATGCTAAATAATACAAATTATGGATACAATACTACTGGTACATACCCACACATGGATGATCTAAAACTACTGGCAGCAACAAATCAACAACTCAACCAATTACTAAAGATAACATAAGTATTCAGCAATTATATAAATATGGCTTTTGGAACAGACAAATGTAAGAAAAATAGCATAGACAAGGGAAAACACACTAAACAAGAAGATTACATATTGGATAACCACAGCGACTGCATAGAAGCGCTGGAATAATCAGATGCCTATAAATATCTAGGATGCAGACAAAAAATAGGAATACATAAGACAAATATTAAATTTAGGAGAGTATATTTTATGTTGTACAACTTCATGTGGTTGTCCCGTACCTCATATTGTCACATTATGACAGTTCACCTCTCCATGTAAATGGAGTGTTGCCTCGTCACTAAACACTAACTGTGGGAGAAAACAGCCATGCTCCACCTTGCCAAGAGTGAAATTACGGAACTTCACACGATGTTAGCACCCTCACGAACAGCTCGCAGTAGCTGAATTTAATACTGTTTGATGCAGAAACGTCGACGCATAGACGCCAGACGGACATCGGGGGCGTGCTGAGCTGTCGAGCTGCACGGCGAACGGATTTCTGCGGACCCCTCGTGAAACTGTGGCGGATGCGTTCGACGTCTGTATCATTCACTCGGGGACAGCCCGGCGGTTTGCCTTTATGCAAACATTCTGTTTCTCTTAACGCTAGGATGCATGGTGCCGAAAACACACGTGAATGCATATGCAGGGCCTCCAAGGCCCTGACCTAATTTAAAATTTTCCTCTTTCCACATATTCATTCTTTGGAGTTCAATTTCGTTCTGTCAAATTTTTTGTCATATCGCAAGATTCCTAAGATACAGTGACAGGATCTGGTGGGCCTGATTAACATTTCTTATATATAAAACTCTAAGAGTGAATTTTTATTAGTTACTTTCCTTTACAAACAACATATACAAATTATTTTATTAATTCACTTATAACTTGCAGTTTACATTTTAAAACACTTATTACAACCAATTTCTTCAATTAAAACATGCTCATTATTCACAGTATTATGTGTATAGGCAATATTTTTATAAAAAGTTATTATTCATTGTTCACATAAAATTGCATCTTTCTTAGTTTTCAACATGTGACAAACAAGAAGCACAAAGAACGCCACTATGTTCCTTACAAAAGTTGGGTTTGCACTTAATGCATGTCATAGCACTTTTCCTGTGTTTCTTATATGGACAATAATTGCATCTTCTTCTTTTTCCTGAAACATGTAGTTGGCTTGGCAATATGACATCTTTGCATATCATCAACGATTTTCTTTGGAAGATTAGGGATCTGAATATGAAGTTCCATTAGAGGTCTTACCATTTCCTCTGCTAAACCTCTTAGGAACAAACGCCTTTTATTACTTCTTCCACTATGGTATGTCAGATGTTGGGCGGAAAATTAAATTTCAGTGGTCATTGCTGCGATGTCCATCATATTCATCCATAATACAAATGGACATCTTCTCGTTTGTCTCTTGCAAGTGTAATAACGAATATTCTGGTCCATTTATCTACTCCACCCTTCGTAGAGTTATAGAAGTTTATTGCATCTGGTTTCTTTTTTGCATGAGTTTCATCAATGTTTCTGTCGTATTGCATTGTGCTAATGAGAACTATAGACTTCTTCTTATTGGGAAGATAACTCACCATTGTAATGACACCTATAAATGCAAACAAAGAGGAATGAATTGCTCTTGAGACAGATGGTTTCATCTCATTAGGAATTTCTGGTTTATTTTGTTTGATTGTTCCCACCACTGTAATTTGCTTCTGAAGCACACTAGTAAAGAAGTTGTCAACGGTAATATTTTTTGATGATCATTGAATGCTTTTAGCAAGATCTTTCACTACATTCAATCCAAGATTTTTCTGAATAAATTCATGGGGCTTCCTTCTCGTGTAAACAGTTCCCTCTAAAGCATATGATCACATAACAAAAATATTTTTATGCCACACTTGGCTGGTTCAGAGGGCATATACTGGGTGAAGCTGCATCTTCCACGGATTAGGACTAGCTGTTCGTCAACTGTGAGCGAATGATTGGGATTCATTCTATTTCTACACTTGTCAAGAAATAGTTCCCATACATAGCGAACTGCTGCGTCATCTGCAGATCGAGCTTCACGGGTACGCCTGTCATCAAATCTAATCATTCTCCTTATATCCTCGAATCTATTTACTGGCAAGGTAGCCTTCTATGTAGGATTTTCCTTTTCATCCTAGAATAATTCTCTAATAAGGACATCCCAAGTCTTCTCATCACCAGAAAGCAGTAAAAGACCAAGAAAACCCACCATTCCAGGAAGCAAAACGTTTTTCCACGTAAAGCAGCCACTCTTCTGCCTTCAATATTTGTGCAGATGATCATTTCCTTGGAGATGAAATAGTCCCAGGCATCCTTAGGTTTACAGGTATTCAAACCAAGGGCTGGACTAGGTGCCTTCTTTACGATGTTATGGACAGGCGTACGAAAAGTTGCAGGAGGATCTAATTACCAAATCGCTCCATTCCGACTAATGTATGTGTGGTCTTCTATACCTTTTTGTGGTTGTGCTCCATTTTCAGACTCTGATGAAGTAATATTATCGGAAGGACTGCCATCTGCCTCAATATTCACATCTGCAGGTTCATTGGCTAATTCTTCACTACTTGCATCTTCAAATATATTTCCTTCCTCGCAAGAATCATCTTCTTCAGACCACTGAGCCACAACACTTCTAGAGATTGCAGTTTTACTTAGAAACTCATGCCTGCAAACGTCACCCACCGACGCTGTGGAGCATCAAAGTCACAGGCGCCAGCTCCGGTAAATGTATGTATATGCAAGATGATCCGTGATTGTGTTACAAACTTCCTAGTATGATGGAAACAGACAAATGTATCGATTTGAGGTAAGGGCCCCTGTACCGGAAACAAACGTGTCGAAAGTTGTAACTGAAAATCGTTATCCTGCCTCTGACAGTAGAATACGTGTACTGGTACTGTTGTTGCTAGGATTGTAGGGTAGGCAACGTTCAGAGGCGGCAGTATAGACCGAAACAAGAAAAAAAGTGCAGTAAGCATGGACTCTAAACTGCATAATTCTGGAGCTGTAAGCACTTGTTCAATAGTGGAGATGGCTTTCACGCAAGCGATGATGAACAAGTGCTCATGGTTCATGATGTATGCATCTTACAGCCTATGTGTACTGCACATTGTTTTCTTCTTTCGTTCCATACCACCGCCTCTGCAAGTTTCCTGTCCTACATCCTAGCAACAACGATAACGTTACATGCTGTCAGAGGTAACAGAAAGGTTTTCTGTTATAATTTTCCGGTGCAAGGACATAATCACAAATGTACGCATTTATCCATCTGCATCATCTTAGAAAGTTTGTAACATCTTCGTGGGATCCATCTATTTTTGTAGATGCCGGTTCCTATAACTTTGACGTTCTGTAGCATCGCAAGATGACGTTTTCAGAAGTAGATTCCTATGTAAAACTTGATCAGTTAAATCGCCTGTACAGTCCCGAGTAGTGTGAAACACCCTGCATATAGAATGAATAACATCAGGCAATGGACTAGAACGCTGTCTCACTCACTTCTCACGTATTGCCTTACTTTTATGTCCTTCGACTTGTACAGCCTCTGTCTCATTTCTGGTGGAGTTCTAAGTAATGTTTCTCTCGCTATATTTTATTCCTGGTTGCATCTTAAATTCAAACTGCATATTCTGGTCAACATTGTCAAAAGTTTCTGTATCTAAAGATGTTATAGATATGGGTTCTGTTCCCTCCAAATGGATTTTCCTCTAGATCGGCTTCGGTAAGGTGCTCCCTTCCGCTCTAAATAGTTTGTAGCAGTATTTTCAGCAAGCAGTTATAATAGTGGTGGTTTCGCTGATCACGATTTGCCTTATGTAGCATTGGTGCTATTACGCTTCTCGTTTAGTGTGAGGATTTAGCGGGTATCTCAGCTGGCGTACTCGTTCAGGAGTGGAGCAGCAAATCCCGGCAGAGTGAGTCGTCGCCAGCTCCGCTAGAGCCCTCTGGTAGCGAAGCCCTGCGCTACAGACAACTGACTGTGTGAGGGACCAGTAGCGACAACTAGCAGCGATGTGGTGAAAAGGAAATAGTATTGCTAAAAGTTTTATCCACGCCTTTTAGCATTTAGAATGGAGATATGGCACGGAATTTAATAGCAAAAGAAAACAGCTATAGTAGCAGTCTCTCTCTCGCAATGCAACAATAGTACAACAACAATAGACCAACTGAATCTGTAGAGGTAGTAATAAAATTTCTTTTCTGACCTGCAAGATACTTTTATATAAAGCTGAGCCTGAGAGGTTGTCATGAAACTACCAACAGAAATATTATATGAGACATGTAGACCTGTCAGTAAAATTCGTTTTTTTAAATGTTAACTGTTTAATTTAGCATTCAGCTGACATAAGACCAGGAGAATTATCCTGTATCATACAAACAAAGAGTTTATCTCATTAGTGACCTGTATCCTATCTTAATCTCATTTAGACACTTGAATAATTTGAAAAAAAGGCCTGTGTTCGTTTTGAAACTACAATTGCTGACAATATACACTTATAAATGGCACTGAGTGTGAACGGTTACGAAACGATTTCTGATACAGAATTTATTTATTATCGTATAATCAATCAGGATAATAAAAAGAAAAGGCAGACTGAGACACCTGAAAATATCTTGTGTGATGGTATTGATATAATATTTAGCATTTCTTTGACATTGAGATAATTTATTCAGTATTATAGCCAAACTTACTTTCATAATTACCTACAAGAAAATGAAAGCTGTTTTGGTATTTAGCACAAAAAGGAAAATAAAACTTATTAGTTTTTTTAGTGAGGATTTCATTTCATTGTTGCAATCCTACAAATGTTCATGATACTATGCAGTTTCTTGCGACAGTGAGATGTCTTATGTAGAAAGTACCTGGAAAATATATGTAGATGTGGTCTGGTGAAGAAAGTGTGCGTATTGAAATTTAAAATAAGTGATTGCAGCAGCATAATGAGGTATATTTTGTAGTGAGGGAGTGAGCTCCACGTGGGATCCGAAGCACGGACCCCACGGGGGTGCCCGGCATGCGCCACATGCCAGGGCAGAGGTGGAGGCTAGTGTTCGGAAATCTGAAAATTCCAGCGCCGGCCGGGGATTGAACCCCGGCCCGGCTGGGGCGAATAGCCCCAGCCGAGGCGCTGGAACGTTCCAGACCCCCTTACCACTAGACCACCGGGGACCCCGGCCGTTTCCTGCTCTGAACTCGGTCTGGTAGTCCTGTCACACTTCCTGTTGTCGGCTGTGTTTACATCGGACGCTGAGTGGCATAGTGTAGCCGGCAACATTAGAACGCTGTGAGGGGGAAGTGTTTACCTCCGACTAGTAGCTGTCCCCCCTACCCAGGTGAAGTAGCTTTACAGTTACCAAAGACATTTGAAATCAGCCTTTGCGACTGTATGCAGTCGACGGTTGTTAATCGTTTGTTTCAACCTGTTCCCACAATTTTGGACTTTTCAGTGGCTGGGGTACGATATAGCCTTTGAGTACGTTATCGCGTTGCGCAATTTCTTCCTTTTTTTCCGACTCTGAGGGAGCTGTCACCTTCTCTCAGCGCTGCCCTATTTAGGCTTCTGGGAGGGCTTTTCTCACGTTTTCTGTAATTTAGAGCATATTTACAAGTCCTGAGACGAACTCTTCCTATGTGTCGTAGGTTTAAACTCAATATAGATTTTCGTTTATATTCCAGCGAATATTTTTATTTTCTGTTACTCCTAGCGGCGCTCCCTAAGCTGTTCATCGCAATGACACACAAATGAGAATCCTAGCTAACAGCTTCACCAGTTTATAATTTTACATAAAGATGATTCCTAACAATGACCCGCATATGCCAATACAGGCAATAAGTGACAACCACGTGGACTTAACCTTTGTTTGCGCACTGTCAGTCTCGTAATTAATAGTGATTCAAATCTGACGCCATTTTGTCACACAAGGAACTTCGACCACGGAGAAAGTAGACGTTTTTCACTTTAGGATATTTTCCAGGAAGTTTCCGACGTTCGTAAAACAGAAACGAGTTTCGACGCTGTGGAATGCAACGAGAAGTAGCAGGTAACGAATTGTTTCGGGATTCCACCATCCAAGCTGCAAACGATCATCGAGCGGAAAGATAATGTTGCTCATAAGTATTAAAAAGCGGGAGCAAGCAGACCGGGCGAGGCGAAAGTTTATAGTATTGCCTTACTCAATGCAGGGTACAAAAGGTATTTGTCGGAACGCTAAGACATTTACGGTTAGTCTGGGAACAGAAGTCTCAGATACAAATAAGGAGTGACACGCTAGCTCCAAAGACATAAGGTTCTTTATGAGAAACTTAATTGACAAAAAGCAACCATTCGTGACAGTTGGTTCAGCATTGAA
This sequence comes from Schistocerca gregaria, assembly GCF_023897955.1. Taxonomy (NCBI): domain Eukaryota; kingdom Metazoa; phylum Arthropoda; class Insecta; order Orthoptera; family Acrididae; genus Schistocerca; species Schistocerca gregaria. The sequence continues at coordinate 132,995,308 of NC_064930.1, read as the reverse complement.
AAATGAATGAAGCTGAATTTATGTATTTTCGAACATTTGTGTGTACCTTCCGTTTCAAATACTAAAGCAAAAAAACATGTAAGAAAACTGGAAATACGTTAGTAAAAAAAAATCAAAATTTTATTTCGATTTTTCCTGATTTCATCTAAAGTCGAGTTAAATAGAATTAATTATTCGAACTTCGAATTGTGCAGACTCGATTGTAACGGTCCCTTGCGCTTCGAATTTTCTAGTCAGGAGTAATGTCTAAAAAGTAAAAACAAATCTTTTCGTACTACTATCCACGTTGCAGTGGATGCTGGTTTGGTTGTCCTTTTTAGTATATCAGTATGATCATAGAGTCATAATCAACGTACACAACGCTGTTACGGTATAAAAGTACTTTGGTAAAAATAAAAGTCGCGTAAGAATGCGCTTTTGCCATGCATCCCAACTCCCTAAATCCGCCATCAGGCAAAAGAAAGTGAATACTCTTTCCTTTGTTTTCACCCTTCATCGATGACAATTGATAATGACTTGGCAGCAGAGACCTGTTTAGCTTGAGTGAGTGCTTAAACGGAAGGCATTGACGAATAAAAATACAAAACATATATACGTAACGTCACGTAACCATGAAGAAAAGCAGACTTGGTTTATTTTACCATATAAGTTAATTCTTTTAAAACATCGTAAGTAGAATTAACAATTTCGGTCGCTTTCAACATCTAGGAATGTTCTTCATAATAGATAAGTTTCTGATATTTACTTATAGCATTCTTGTGTCTTTTCCCCTTGCATTTGGAGTTGTCTTCTCTGACTGCAGATTTTTGAGCAGCAGTGATGTCATTATCCTACATTTATGTTGGTCTGCAGCGCTGAGGTTGATCCCTCACCTGTGGTCGAGTGAGAGATCATTCCAAAGTATGGCAGGCAGCGAAAGACTTTGCGAGGGGCCGATCGTAGGGCCTCCAGAGGAACCTTCTTGGAACGCAAATTCGTGGTGTTCACAGAAGGTGAGTTTGCTGGTGGTTCAGAACTCCAATAATAGGCGCGTAATTGGGCCCCCTTAGTAACATGGCTGCCAAGGTGTGGAAGGACGGCAGTGTGCACAAGGTGGGGGAGTCAGTCCTGATTTCTAAAGAGTGCTTCCGGATGCCATGAAGAGTACAGGGTGCACCCAACTGCAGGTGGTGGCCCCAGTCGGTGCCAATGGCTTGTGTCGCTTTGGATTGGAGGAGATTCTCTCTCCTTTTGTTTAGCGGATATGGTTAAGCGAGTTTAAGGCGGAGCTCATAATCTGCACCATCATCGACAGAACCGACTGTGGTCCTTCGGTGCAGAGCCGAGTGGAAGGTATGAATCATAGGCTCAGGCGGTTATGTGACTGTGTAGGCCTCAGATTCCTTGACTTGAGCCATAGTGTGGTGGGTTTCCGGATTCCGCTTAATAGGTCAGGAGTCCACTACACGGGTAGTGGGGGCGGATTTTTAGCTTAGAGGGTCTCAGGAAAACAGAAATGGCGTCTGTCTAAAAGGGGGCAGGTAACACACAGTAAGGTGGTTGTAGAAACGATCGGTGTTGTAAATTATCGTAGCTGTGTTGGGAAAGAACCAGAGCTCCAGGCCCTAATAGAAAGCACTGAAGCTCAAACAGTTATAGGTACGGAAACCTGGCTAAAGCCGGAAATATGTTAAGCCGAAATTTTTTCAAACGACCTAACAACGTTCAGAAGGGATAGATTAAACATAGTTGGTGCTGGAGTATTTATTGCTGTCAGAAGTAGTTTACCTTGTAGTGAAACTGAAGTAGATAGTTCCTGCGAAATAGTTTGGGTAGAGGCTGTACTTGTCAATCGGACTAAACTGGATCGTTTTACCGACCCCGTCTGAGGGGATATAGTTGCTGAACAGTTCAAAGAAAACGTGAGTCTCATTTCAAATCGGTACCCCACTCCCACAATTATAGTCGGTGTTGATTTCGATCTATCCTCGATATGCTGGAAAATTTATACCTTTAAAGGCGGCGGTACGCATAAAACGTCAGCCGAAATTGTACTGAATGCTTTCTAAAAAAATTATTTTGAACAATTAGTTCGTGAGCCCACTCGAAGCATAAATGGTTACGAAAGCGTACTTGACCTCATAGCAGCAAATATTCCTGGATGAATAGGTAGTATCATGACGAATACAGGGATTAGCGACCACAAGTCAGTTGCCCGTACACTGAATAGTGTAACACCTACAACCATCAAAAAGAAACTTAAAGTACATCTGTTTAAAAAAAGCTGACAATGCTCTTAACGATTTCTAAGGAAACAGCCTCCACTCCTTCCGATCTGATCATGTAAGCGTAGAAAAGATGTGGAATGATTTCAGAGAAATAATATCGATTGCAATTGAGAGATATATATACCACATAGATTAATAAGTGATGGTACTGATCCCCCATGGACAAAACGGGTGAAATCGCTGTTGCAGAAGTAACGAAAAAGCATGCCAAATCTAAAAGAACCCAAAATCCGCAAGACTGGCAATGTTTTGCAGAAGTTCTAAATATAGCGGTTACTACAGTGCGAGATGCTCTTGATAATTTCCGCAACAAAACTCTGTTTCGAAATCTGGCGAAAAACCCAGAGATTCTGTTCATGCATAGAGTACACCAGTGTCAAGACGCCATCAGTACCTTCACTGCGCGAAAGTAACGGTGGAGTCACTGATGACAGTGCTACTAAAGTAGAGTTAAGAAACGTGGTTTTCCGAAACTCCTTCAGCAAAGAATACGAAGCAAGTATTCCCGAAGCCCAGTCAACAGAAAGTGCCAAAATGAGAAGCATATATCCTCGGTGTAGCAAAGCAGCTTAAATCACTTATTAAAGACAAGGTTTCCGTTCCAGATTGTATACCAGTCAAGTTCCTCTGAGTGTGCTGATACAATAGCTCCATGTTTAGTAATTATATACAACCGCTCACAGAAAGATCCGTACCTAAAGGCTGGAAAATTGCTCAGGTCACACCAATTTCTTAAAGTACTGCCTTTTGTGATGTTTAACAAAACTGTTGGCAAGCGTACTTGTTATACAAATGGGCACGGCAAAGGCTTAAGGTCGTAAAAAAAAATTCAGCGTTAAACTGGAAATAGTTGTAGGAGAGTATCAGAAGTAATAACCTAATGACATCTTTAATTTCTTGTACATTAGGTTTTTGTGTTGGAGAAGATTCTCATCAGTAATTTTAATAGTCTCATAAATGTGAATGTTAACAAGTAAATTAACTACGTTAAAGGATACGGAATTACCATCATCAGAAATGGAAAAGTTTTTAATTTTAGCTGTTAGTTAAAGGGAATTTTTGACAGTGTAGTTTTCTTCAAAGACATAATACTCTTTAAATGGTGTATGAGATTTTTTGCCGATTTCATAGAAGCGCCGTCTGTATAGTTAACACTGTGGACAGGAAGCGAAGGCGGCGTGCAGTCGGAGTCGATGCTGGGCACCAATTGTCGGCTACGACGGGACTGCCCGGGAGGCACACTTACACTCCAGAGGCCGCACGAGTCACGGTGGATGCAGCGAAAGGTCCGCAGCAGCACTGATACTGTCGCGGTTGTGTGCACCACCTGTTCTAGTGTCTCGTGTGCACCAAGGACCTCTGCAGACCGAGTTGCAACTTTCTTAGCTCGCTGGACTGTGCAGTTGCTAATTTACAGGGGCTGTGCCCGATGCAGCCCGCCTGGCAGTAGTGTGTTGCAGCGTGGCGTCAGCGCCTGACAGCTTCCGCAACTGGACGAATGAACTGGCGGTAAAAAAAAGTCACAACTACTTTCGTTTTCTGACAAAGGCTATAGCCAAAAATTTAGTTATAGAGTTTGATGGTCTTTTCTATGTGCCTGAGCGATCATCCTTACGGTGAGTTGCTGACTACTCTCAGAGTATTTGCTCGAGTTACCCGTTGCGTGTGTTATCGCCGCGGTCTCATTTCATCGACGTGGTGACTGTGACATGTGAATGGCTGGCCACATGAATGGACTTTCGTGGCGGGCCAAAATTGCAGGCCATTTCTGTGGGTCTCACTAACGGATCGGGCCTGCCGATCCAAAGCCCATAGTTTGCCACTAATGTGCGGGTACCACCATGGACCTAGGACTGTGGTGCCCCTCCTCGGCCCCAGGCGATGTATTTCTGGCATCGTGACTGTCTCACAGCAAGTACATTGTACAGTGCGGCGTTTGATACAAAATTTATTTATTATAGTATATTTTGGCACTTCGAAAGTAGTTTATATATTTGAAAGAATGGACGATAAGAAAAAAAAATTTGTGGCAATCGCAGGCAGTTTGTACACTATGAAGTCATGTATTTATTGAAAGAAAAAGAATCACACAATACCTGTAGATAATAGACATAACTCAGTGAGTAATAACCGACAATTACGAACATAGAAGCATAATTTTATTAGCAGTCACCTACAGTGTTGGTTGACACACCTCTTCCCCACCTTGTACATTTATTTCGAGAGGCCTACTTTTTTTCTGAGATTATTTTAAATACCATCACTGCTTTCAGGAATGTGTCTCGCAACTCCAAGAAAATGCATATTTTTGTCACCAAATGGGTTTTACTTTATGAAAATAAAATCAGTGATCTTAATTAAACATATCTACCATTGGCCTTCGTTTCTCCATCTACAAGCAGTTCATTACACAACATTTTGATGTTAGTACTTAAGATTTTTGTTCACACGTTCAGAAACACAGAGGTCATTACATTTTTTTTTTTTTTTACAATTTAGGTCTTTCACTTGGGGGAAAGTTGTGGCAACCCTGTAATAGGTTTCAATTTTCAGTCTCATTGCAGCATTGTTATTTAATACAAGGCATAAGAATGTAATGGGTTTGAATCATTGCATGTCAGTCATCCATGAACTGCCAAATCTTACACGTCATTAAGACACATTTTCAAAAGAGAAAAAAGGTACATTGCATAATATACAAAAAAAAAACAACGAAAAAATGGACTCGCTCGGTGAGGATGTTATACAAACTTAATTATGTATGTAGACAGTTCATACGTTCCGGGAGTAGAGAATCTCGACTATTTTCACCCGTTATCGACATTGATCCTGGCAAGATACCGATCCCACGGATTAAAAGATTTTCGAGAATGTTTTCATTTTAATAGTATAAATGTGACAAAGTCATGCAGGAAGCAGGCGACCAGTATTATTATTTTAATAATGAACAGCCTCTGTTGCACCGCTTACCTAGACTTTACCCAGGTTTCAGTAGGGATAACTCAACCTTCTTCAGAATAACAGTGTTTACTGTGTGTTCATAGTGGAGATCCAGTACAGCACTCGTGGCTGCCGTATCGCGGTCGCGAAGTGGGGCCGAGGCAGTGCCAGATAAGTTTTACAGTCTGGCGATAGTTTATGAATTAGTAGTATTAACTTGGCGATGTCCACTATGGACAGACAGTAGATATGTTATTGTGAAGAAGGTTGGGTTATCCCGACTGAAACACAGGTAAATTCTAGATAAACGGTGCAACTGAGACTGTTCATTATTAAAATTAATGTTTATAAAGTTGGTGACAGGACCGCGAAATGTTGAAGATATTTAAGTATTACTGTTATTAGAGTAATTAGAAGTTTTGCATTGAGGCTAACTGCGTCTATTCTGCGAAATTTTGCTTCACATGCAACTTTGAACGACATATGCACATGCAGTAATCGCATATGGATATCTGATGACGGCTACATTCCGAAACACAATACTGCCATTCCTTGCGCGATATTTGACGTTTAGTATTGGGACCCAGTCAACATGAACGCAGAACTACTGATGTTGTAATTTGAAGTTCGATGTTGGATAACAATTTCCGTGTGATATAATAACAAATTGCCAGTTTTCGGATTTTTCCTTTACGTGTACTGTAAAACCTTGCTCCTTGCTAATTTTCATTAGTGTAGGTCAACAGAAAGTGCCCTCTAGGTCTGTATATTTTACACCGTGAAGGGAACACGACCTCAGTATGTGAAAAAAATTTCAACTTGATACATCTCCCCGTTCCTGAAGCAAAGGATCTGCAACAGACAGACGAAAACAAGGGTAAAAGATTAAGTGGTATATTTAGCCAAAAACATGGCACACTGCACTTAAAAATACAAAAAAGAAAGGCACCGAGATTCGAACTCGCGACTTCTACTGTTCCTGCACGCTCATTATCGCTAGACTACCAAGCCCGACATTTGCTTTTTTATGCTTATGGGGGGGGGGGGGGGGGGGTGAGGATTTATTTTAATTGGTTGTGATGCCCAGATAACATACACGTAAACGCGATCCTGTTGCCAGTTACAGAGCAGTAAAACGCCCAACTCACATCAGTATATTGCTTTATTTGTATCAGATATTCGAGCACAATTTCCATCTGTACTTGTGTAAACTTTTAAGAAGCGAATCGCCATAACTACGCTTACGTCTTTGGTCACGAGATATTTTTTGTACGCCTACTGTCAAACTCTGTATTACCTTTTGCGTCGGTAATCACGTGCTGATTACCAAGTAGCAGCCGACAGTTAATAAATGTTTTACTTTTTATCAGCGCACCTTGTATTCACGCATACGACTGTGTACAGTTCTCAGAGATTATCAGCATTAACTTCCAAGCCATCCACAAGGAATCAAGAGTGGCATTAGAGCCACCCTGAAGTCTAGGCTGGTCTTCACGGTGGCACGAAATCTTGGTCAAGCAGAAAATTTATAATTCTGAACTCAGGCGTAACGAGTTACCTCAGACTGAATGAGCTCCCCCCTGCTAAGCAGCATGGATTCCGAAAACATCGACTACGTGCAACCCGACTCGAACGACAGTCTGAAAACCAGAGATCAAGGCAGACAGGGGAAAACGGTGTTTACTGATTTCCGAAACGCATTTCACTCACCAGGACAACTGTGCTTTTTAAGTGAATTGGGTTTTGCATGATCTATATTCTCGAAATTCATGCTGGCTCGCGTTGAGGTCGTTCTGTTTGACCTCAGAATATGTTCTAAGGTACTACAGCAAATCGATAGCGAAAAATAAAACTGTGCAGTTAAACAGGCGAAAAAATGCCGTACCCTATTATCGTGATGCCAAAGAGTCGCAGTTGTAACAGCTGAAATCATACAAATACATTGTTGCAACACTTAATAGGTACAAGAAATGTCACGACCACAATAGTCTGAGTTGTAGGTAAAGCAGCAAAACAGTGCAGCTGACAATCCCCGCGAATTTCCGCTAGCCCCTTGTAACTCAGGGCAGGCTGCTGCTTCTTGTGGTCGAACAGCCAACCCCTTACTGCATTCCACGGTTACGCCGATGGCGAAGGCTGTGGTACTGAGATGAGAAGAATTTAGTGCACGAAGGCTGAGGGCTTACACATCCACACTATGTTCGTTTAGGACTTAAGCTCACGTTCTCTAAACACTTCCATAGTGGAAAATGATGAAAGGTTTCTGTTCCAGTAGTGTGCTGCAGCGTTGGCTCTTGCTATACCGTGCCCAGTTGGCTGTGTTTTGCCTTGCAATGCATAACACACTCATCCACTCGCCACTTTTATTTATCATCATCCCAATGAACCATGAACCATGAACCTTGCCGTTGGTGGGGAGGCTTGCTTGCCTCAGTGATACAGATAGACGTACCATAGGGCAACCAAAACGGAGGAGTATCTGTTGAGAGGCCAGACAAAGGTGTGATTCCTAAAGAGGGGCAGCAGCCTTTTTAGTAGTTGCAGGGCAACATTATGGATGATTGACTGATCTGCCCTTGTAACACGAACCGAAACGGCCCTGCTGTGCTGGTACTGCGAATGGCTGAAAGCGAGGGGAAACTATGGCAGAAATTTTTCCCGAGGGCATGCACATTTACTGTATGGTTAAATGATGATGGCGTCCTCTTCGGTAAAACATTTCGGGGGTAAAATAATCCCCCATTCGGATCTCTGGGCGAGCTCTACTCAGTAGGATGTCGTTATCAGGAGAAAGAAAACTGACGTTCTACGGAACGGAGCGTGGAATTTCAGATCCCTTAATCGGGCAGGTAGGTTAGAAAATTTAAAAAGGGAAATGGATAAGTTAAAGTAAGATATAGCGGGAATTGGTGAAGTTCGGTGGCAGGAGGAACAAGACTTTTGGTCAGGTGACTACAGGGTTATAAACACAAAATCAATGAGGGGTATCCAGGAGTAGGTTAAATAATGAATAAAAAAAATAGGAGTGTGGGTAAGCTACTACAAACAGCATAGTAAACGCATTATTGTGGCCAAGACAGACACGAAGCCCACGCCTACCACAGTAGTAGAACTTTATATGCCAACTAGCTCTGCAGATGACGAAGAAATGTATGATGAAGTAAAAGAAATTATTCAGATAGTGAAAGGAGACGAAAATTTAATAGTTATTGGTGACTGCAATTCGGTAGTAGGAAAAGGGAAATAAGGAAACGTGGTAGGTGAATATGGATTGGGGGGGAAGAAATGAAAGAGGAAGCCATCTGGTAGAATTTTGCACAGATCATAACTTAGCTATGATTAACACTGGGTTCAAGAATCATGAAAGAAGGTTGTATATGTGGAAGAGACCTGGAGATACTGCAAAATTTCACATTATATAATGGTAAGACAGAGATTTAGGAAACAGGTTTTAAATTGTAAGACATTTCCAGGGGCAAATGTGGACTCTGGCCACAATCTATTGGTTATGACCTGTAGATTAAAACTGAGGAAACTGCAAAAAGGTGGGACCTGGATAAACTGAAAGAACCAGTGGTTGTACAGAGCTTCAACGAGACCATAAGGGAACAAATGACAGGAATGGGGGAAAGTTATACAGTAGAAGAAGAATGGGTAGCTTTGAGGAACGACGTGGTGAAGGCAGCAGAGGATAAAGTAGGAAAAAAGATGAGGGCTGCTAGAAATCCTTGGGTAACAGAAGAGATATTGAACCTAACTGATGAAAGGAGAAAATATAAAAATACAGTAAGTGAAGAAGGCAGAAAGGTATACAAACGTCTCAAAAATGAAATCGACAGGAAGTGCAAAATGGCTAAGCAGGGATGGATAGAGGACAAATGTAAGGATGTAGAAGCTTATCTCACTAGGGGTAAGATAGATACTGCCTACAGGAAAATTAAAGAGAACCACTTGTATGAATATCAAGAGCTCAGATGGAAACTCAGTTCTAAGCAAAGAAGGGAAAGCTGAAAGTTGGAAGGAGTATATAGAGGGTCTATACAAGGGTGATGTACTTGAGGACAATATTGTGGAAATGGAAGAGGATGTAGATGAAGATGAAATGGGAGATATGATACTGCATGAAGAGTTTGACAGAGCAGTGAAAGACCTGAGTCGAAAACCTTCCATTAGAACTACTGACAGCCTTGGGAGAGCCAGTCCTGACAAAACTCTACCATCTGGTGAGCAAGGTGTATGAGACAGGCGAAATACCCTCAAACCTCAAGAAGAGTATAATAATTCCAATCCCAAAGAGAGCAAGCGTTGACAGATGAGAAAATTACCAAACTATAAGTTTAATAAGTCACAGCTGCAAAGTACTAACGCAAATTCTTTACAGATGAATGGAAAAACTAGAAGTCAACCTCGGGGAAGATCAGTTTGGATTCCGTAGAAATATTGGAACACATGAGGCAATACTGACCCTACGACTTATCTAAGAAGCTAGATTAAGGAAAGGCAAACATACGTTTCTATCATTTGTAGACTTAGAGAAAGCTTTTGACAATGTTGACTGGAATACTTGCTTTCAAATTCTAAAGGTGGCAGGGGTAAAATACAGGGAGCGAAAGGCTATTTACAATTTGTACAGAAACAAGATGGCAGTTATAAGATTCGAGGGACATGAAAGGGAAGCAGTGGTTGGGAAGGGAATGAGACAGGGTTGTAGCCTCTCCTCGATGTTATTCAATCTGTATATTGTGCAAGCAGTAAAGGAAACAAAAGAAAAGTTCGGAGTAGGTATTAAAAGCCATGGAGAAGAAATAAAAACTTTGAGGTTCGCCAGTGACATTGTAATTCTGTCAGAGACAGCAAATGACCTGGAAGAGCAGTTGAACGGAATGAATAGTGTCTTGAAAGGAGGATATAAGGTGAACATCAACAAAAGCAAAACAAGGATAATGGAATGTAGTCGAATTAAGTCAGGTGATACTGAGGGAATTATATTAGGAAATGAGACACTTAAAGTAGTAAATGAGTTTTGCTATTTGGGGAGCAAAATAACTGATGAGAAGTAGAGAGGATATAAAATGTAGACTGGCAATGGCAAGGAAAGCGTTTCTGAAGAAGAGAAATTTGTTCACATCGAGTATAGATTTATGTGTCAGGAAGTCGTTTCTGAAAGTATTTGTATGGAGTGTAGCCTGGTATGGAAGTGAAACATGGACAATAAGAGAATAGAAGCTTTCGAAATGTGGTGCTACAGAAGAATGCTGAAGATTAGATGGGTAGATCATATAACTAATGAGGAGGTATTGGATACGATTCGGGAGAAGGCGAGTTTGTGGCACAACTTGAGTAGAAGAAGGGATCGGTTGGTAGGAAATGTTCTCAGACATCACCAATTTAGTATTGGAGGGCAGCAGGAAAGGTAAAAACGTAGAGGAAGACCAAGAGAGGAATACAGTAAACAGTAAACAGATTCAGAAGGATGTAGGTTGCAGTAGGTACTGGGAGAGGAAGCAGATTGCACAGGATGGAGAGCTGCATCAAACCAGTATCAGGACTTAAGACCACAACATCCCAATGATCAAATTTGTGCTGTATTCATATTAATTTATCTCATTTTTATTACAATATACAACAAATAACTGTTTTTATGACACAAGAAATTATGTGCTGGACAGACCTATTCCTTGAAGTTGTGATTTCATTTGCCACATCATATATTTTTCTACAGTTGAGCAGAGCTATTCACTTATACTTTAGTGACATTTTTTAAGCATGTGGTTATTGATCTTCTTATGGGCTTGCCAGACACATTCACTGATGAAATTTTGTTCATCACATGAAATTAAATCCTTATACATTTGTGCACAGCTATTCACTTATGCTGTAATAACATTTGTCAAGCATGTGGTTCTTTATAAGAGTTTTAAATTTATCCTAATTTTCCAGCTCTTTGATATGTTTTGGTAGTGCATTAAAAATTTTGATTCCTTGATTACATACATGTTTCTGACTTTGGGTCCTTATTACAGCCTGTAAGTGGAGATTTTTACATTGCCGTGTATGGTAACCTGTATTGGTTTTTCATTTTGTCGCGATTTTGTTTGATCACCGACAGACATTTCAGAATGTATAATGATGGAATTGCAAAAATTTCCAATGCTTTAAAAAGGGGCCTACAACGTGTTTGATGTGGGCTCTGGGTCATTATCTGAATAGGGTGTTTTTGTAATTTGAAAATCTCATTTAAACAACAATTTGATTTCCTCAAGGATACTATCCCATAGGCCTCAATTGACTGGAAATAGCCAAAATATACTAATCTGGTACAGTCATTACTACAAACTCTTGAAATTATTCCAAGTACAAAACATGCTGAATTGGGTTTTAGTGCTAAGCTCACCACATGGTCCTTCCAGTTTATCTTCTCATCAATGTGCATACCCAGGAATTTTGCTCACTGAACTCTTTCAAGTTGTTTCCCTCCATAGTGAGATGTAGGTCGTCATGTTCACTTATTCTTACATATTGCACATAATTAGTTTTTTTTTTTTTTGCATTCAGTGTTAGCTTGTTTGCACCGAGCCATTTTTGTGTATCTTGTAGGACATGGTCCACAATAGTGTGCAATGACTGCTTCATAAAACAAACAATTAAACTAGTATCTTCAGCAAAACAACTTGATTCTAGCTTTTCTCTCTGGCACATGAATATAATTAATGTAAATGGGGAACAGCAAGGGGCCTAATACACTTCTTTTGGTGCTGTAATTCCAACCACCGTCATCCTCTTTTCCAGATACCACTCAAGCCACTTTTTGGTCCGGTCCTCTGATACCTATAGCTTCAAGCTTTCCAAACATATGCTGTGATCAACAGTGTCAAAGGCTTTTGAAAGCTCTAGATTTATCCTGACAACACTTTTTCCCTCTCCCAATTTACTAATTATTTCCTTTGGGTTTTTTCCAGTAAAGCTGTTTCGGTACTACTCCCAGCTAGAAATCCATGCTGATTACTGTTTATCAGATTCCATAATTAAGATAATGTGTCACTCTATATTTGATTAGTATCGCCAAAACCTTAGAGAAAGTTGGGAGAAGTGAGACAGGTCTGCAGTTTTCTGTTTCAAGATTATCACTCTTTTTCAACAGGGGAACGAATTTAGAAATTTTCCGTTTCTGTGGAAAAAACTTGCATATTTTTTGACAAAATACAGTTGATATGCTACACTGGGTTTTTTTCTTTATTGTGTAGATACACGGTCTGGTCCATAATATTAATGTGACCACTGCCTGCAATCAAAATCGACATGCAGTAACCACTCACAGACAACACCACTAGCAGTGAAGGGTATACAAAGCATGTTGGGAGCCAGAGAAAATAGTGCAGTTGTCACTGTAAGGAGGAGACAAAATGTGCATTGTCATTGGCTTTTGGGGAAAGGGTGGAAGCATTTGGGAATGAGTAAGTCTGTAAACTGTTCGCATGTCAGTGTGGTTAAAGTATACTGTGCTCAGCAAAATGGTGCTATTCAGAATTGGTGCCGTGGATACTGTTGTGTAGTCATGGGCCACAGATGACAGGGGTGAATGTCAGCTGCAGAGGCGTGCATCTGTTAAACAACTGACCACCCAAATGAACTGAGAGGCATTTCAAATGACAGATGGCTATTGGAATGCACATTGTTAAATGTCTGAAAGCAAAACACACTGCAACAACTGTCAGAATGGGGCACGACAGGGGAGGGAGTCTGTGGCATTCCCTGGGTGGTGATGATATTCTGGGAGGCACAAAGGATCAACAGATGTATCCGTCTGTCCTCGAGGGCCGTGTCCACCCGTACACACAGTTTGTTTTTATTCAGCATAGTGACATTTACCAGCAGTACAATGCAACACAGCTCGCAGCTCATGTGTGGTTCAAACAGCAACAGGACGAGTTTATCACATGCCTCTAACCACCAAAGACTCGGATATAAACCAACTGAGAATCTGTGGGAACCCCCCTGCCAGGGTGTATTGTCCGTGGATCCTCACATGAGAAACCTAGAACACCTGGACTTGGCAATGAAATCGTAATGGCTCCACACCCCTGTTAATACAGAACCTCACAGCCACGTGGGGGAGCCCAGTTTGATACGGGATTTTTGTGTCCTTGGAAAGTGGGCATTGTGTTGTTCTTGTCATCAACAAGCATGTCTCAAAAGCAGCATAAAATGAAAAGAATTGCAGTAGGCAACTGATCGAGCCTGGATGGGGTCTGCCAGTCATTAATGCCATATGATCATTTCCATGAATCTCCTCCTGCATGTCTCGCAACGGTGTGCACTGCAAAAAGAGGTTATTCGAGGTCTTGACGGGTAGTCACATTAACGTGTCTGCTGGACAGTGTATTTTCAGAAGAAATGAAGGTAACAAACTAAATAAATCATAATTACATTATTACTTTGCAGTGAGCCACAGGAGACCAAGATCCATTGTACCAAAATACTCATAAAACATCTTTGAACCACCAATTGAATTTTATCAGTGGAGTTCATCTCACCCTTTATGTAGGAGAAAGTAAAAAACCTCCATAGACAATTTCAGAGGAGCCTCATATCTGATAGTACACTGATAAGATATCTTTTTTCGGTTGTTACTTTGGACTTCTGATCACTGTATGTTTCTGAGGAAAGGCCATAATGTTCAGACTTTGGTGACCAAGGTAGACAAAAGCTTTTAAATTTTGAAATAGTATCCTTGTTTGTTTATAGCCCAACACATTTAGCATATTTGGTCACTGTTCCTCTTTGGTACGTTTCCCTTTCTAATGCTCTAGGTGGAATGAAGTGGTCATATGGACATTGATACCTGGGAGTCACTTGCTGGGTAAGTTTCGCTGACAAGTTGCAGGTCTTTTCTGTTGACACCACGGTGGGTGACTTTCATGCTGGCGATGATGAATCAATAATAAGGACAACATATCACCCACTCCCTGAGCAGAGAGAAGGTGTGACATGACTGGAAATGAACTGCATGGCAGTCAGATATGCTGACCACTCAGTGAAGTGGGTCGATAGATGCTACTCAACGTTATTTGCCTCCCTTCATCACATATTTTATAATGTGCCTTTTACATGCTCTTTCCTCAACCCTCCTCGTATGGGATTATTCTCTCCCAAATGCTTGTCTACAAGGAATGTTGTACCACACAATGTGGCCACATTAAGATCCTAACTCGTAGTTAGTCATCGAGATGAACATTGTAAGTTGCCATTGACAGTCAGTCTCAAACACAACAGGAATCACTGCAGACCCATGTCTACTAGTTTTCAACCAAATAATGTGATGGCAAGTTGCATGCAGTGGGACCCTTGCAGAAGACTATTGAGGCATAAAAATGTATATGTTGTCAGTGCAGCAAACACCACATAAACTGGACAGCAGGTGACTTGAAATGTGTGGTGGTTTAGCCTCTTTCTGAGAACATATCAAGGGCTCTGACAGCACAATAAGGTTTTTAACCTGCAATGGGCAGAGGATAAACAGAGTGTCTCAAAAGTTACAGAACGCTTATGTTGTGTAACAGCATGCAAACAAATTTGACCTAAGGTATTGTCACAAAGTTCTATGCAGTTTAATCAATTTCAACATGTGGGCACAATTTCCAGTCTGTTATCAGGATCGATCCACATTCAGCACATTATATCTGCATCACCTGTGGCAAGGACAGAAATGATTTTGTTCATTAAATTTTTGATGTGGTTGACAGCTGCTTGTTAGACTCTGTCCTTGGTATGTGCTCACAGAAACAAGCCCACGTTTCTAATGCCTGTTGGCCTAGAACACCAGGGAATAGGACCACCCCTGCCATTTCAGCATACCTCGTAACACCTGGTCCGCAACATCTGCCACAGTGCACCATATTGCTGGAAAAAGACTGTGTCTCGGGAGTCAGCCAGTCATAGTAACAGCCTGAGCATATCAAGGTAAGAGGTTTTTTTTCTGAGGATAAAATGGTCCCAGAATACCATCAACCATCAAACAACACAACACATTCCCTGCCATGTACCTCTTCCATCACAGTATGTGGATTGGTAACATATCATTATCTTCTCACAGGATATGTATATACTCTGAATTGCCAACAAAACTGGCTTTGGCATGCGTATTCAAATACAGGGATTTGTAAACATACAGATTATGGCACTGCAGTCGGCAATGCCTATATAAGACAACATTTTTCTGGCACAGATGCTAGATTGCTTAGTGCTGCTACAATGGCAGCTTATCAAGATTTACGTGAATTTGAATGTGGTGTTATAGTTGGCATATGAGCAATGGGACAAAGCATCCCCAACGTAAGAATGAAGTGGTTATTTTCACGAGCATTCAGTGAATATCCAGAATCTAGTAAAACATAAGATCTCCGACATTGTTGCAGCCGAAGAAAGATCCTGCAAAAACAGGACCAACAACTGAAGAGAATCATTCAAAGTGACAGAAGAGCAACCCTTCTGCATATTTCAATGCTGGGCCATGGACAAGTGTCAGAGTGTGAACCATCACCGATATGAACTTTTGTAGCGGAAGGTCCACTTGTGTACCCTTGTTGACTGAACGACACAAAGCTTTATGCCTCACCTGGGTCCATCAACACCGATATTTGACTGTTGATGAGTGGAAATGCATTGCCTGGTCGGACATTTCAAACTGTGTCGTGCAGTTGGACACGTACAGGCATGGAGACAACCTCTTGAATCTATGGACACTGCATGTCAGTAGGGGACAGTTGTAGCTGGTGGAGGCTCTGTAATGATGTAGGAGGCATGCAGTTGGAGTATATGGCTAGGTATGACCCTGAAAGGTGACACATACATAAGCATCCTGTCCATTGGGAATTCCGATGGACTCGGTCAATTCCAGCAGGACAATGATACAGTTGGCAGGTCCAGAATTGCTACAAAGTGGTTCCTGGAACACTCTTCTAAATTTAAACACTTCCACTGGCCACTAAACTCCCCAGATTTGAAAATTGAGCTTATCTGGTATGATTTGCAATGTGCTACTCAGAAAAGATACTCACATAGCCCTCTATGCAGCATTCACAGTGTCAATTCCTTCCATCACTACTTCAGACAATAGTCATGCCCATGAGGCACAATTGATTACTAAACTTAGCCAGCACTGTACAACTGATGCGTGTTACGAAGATATAACATACTTTGCGCAGAGACAATAAAAGTGTGTGGGTAAATACTTTTATCAAAACTGAACATGAATGCCCAAAAATAGAGTTAAGTTCCAATATTTGCAGCTCTTGCTATGTAGATGAAGTTTACTTTTAAAAACAAGAGTAGAAGGCTTAGATATATCATGCAAGATTATTTATAGTGATATTAATGTAGGTAAGATGTAAAGAGAGATAGGGGGGCAGGTTTTTTTTTTTAATTTAATTATTTTTGAAATATAAAGCCTTCATAGTTGTGAAGGCAAGATTTGTCATTGAGCAAGTAGACTGGTGCTGTATCTCTGTTGAAAGATATTTCAGTTCCTTCAAGAAAGTCAGATTTCTTGCCTGGTTCTTTTCTACACTAATTGCCACAATTCTTGCCCAGTAACTCATTCTGCAAAGTCAGATTTGTTTTGGATGTTAAGACAGAGTGCATCCCTGTGCTTCTACCAGTTTGTTTATTGCAGAAGTTTGGACATACCTGACTTGTGATATTCTTGCTTAGTGCTTTCAGTATTGTGTTGCTTGTGAAGAAGCTTATTTTTATGTCATACAACTTGAAGAGGTTGGCATGAAATCTTCCTTGAGGAAGGTCAGCTTATTACAAAGATGGTCTTCCTGTTTGTGGGTGGTTGGTTTAATTTATGTATTACAGCGGGAATGTATTCATAACTGGAGGCAGCTGATTTTACAATTTGTGTTTCTTTTTATATTTCACTTGTATCCATTGGATCATTACGCATGTGATTAAACATTCTTCTGAAGAACACATTTTTATATTGATATGGATGGTAACCCTGGTAATTGTTGGCTTCCTGGAAATTTCAGAATTTTATATAAAAAGTTTTGTTAATGTTTCATTCCTACAGTGAAATGAATTGAATTTTGTGGTGTAATTTATTAATTTCTTCAGCTAGATTTTCCATTTCCTTTGGTTGTTCTGTTGAAAATAACGAAATGAGAGTGTTGCAATTTTCTGTATTCTCAATGAATAAACTTATTCTAGGTCCCTACAGCTGTTGTGTGATAATCTAGTGTAAATTCCTGCAGATAAGAAAGGGATTTTGAACTCATGTCCAAATAGTTTCCATAAGCTGCACTCATATGCGATACTTATAGAAATGATTCTGGTTGTTATTGAGTACAGTGGTTCTACCTGACAGCAGTTTCTATTGATTTAATGCATTTGCTGTCCCAATAGTAATTTTTGCCAGGACCTGCCAAGAATAACACTGCTGCCTTCTGACAGTTCTCTCAAAACCCGGTGATGTAAGCACGGGCATTAGAATGCTTTTGAGTCTCGCAGCGAGACCACTAACAAGGTTCTGCCCCCTGCTGAACACCAAACCCACAGACAGTCTGGTTTTCTTTTTGTGAAAGTGAAAATTGAACCATTGTGGGTGCTATGATTGTCAGTTTCCATTAACATGACACAAGCAGAGTGGCAGGTATTATAAAAAACGGTGCCATATCTTGGCGAACTTCTTTGATTTGTTAAGCACTGCCCTAAAAACAGCAGAATGCCAAAGTTATGAGGTGATGTGAGATATTATGCTTGATATCATTACAGCCCACTATAAACTAGAGATTGCTTCTGCCAAGTAATCAAAATGTGGTCCATAAAGAAACTTTGTTATTCCAGTAGGCAGCGGGTCATAGATGTTTAGTATGCTTGAGAGCTGTTCTTTGTTCACACAGTGTTACTCATGAAAAATGACATCTTAGGCATGTATTGACCTAACCAATGACAACTGGCTTTGGCGAAACTTATTACTAGTCAATACCTGTTATGTGTTCAGTTAATGAATTTACACATTTGTCTATCTGGCATAGCAGTTCACAATATTTTTCCCTTTCTTCTGTGGTGGTTTGTTCTCTCACACCCCTAGTCAAGAGGACCAACTGTCATGGTCTTAAATAGTCCTTGATTGGCATACATAATCCTTCCTAGTGTCTCTAGATCTTTCAAAGGAACATAAACAGCTCACTTCATTTTTCTGTCTCTTCTCAGCCTTGAGAACCCAGTTCCGTGCACCACCAAGATTATATAGCCACTGGCCTAATTGGAGTGATTCTCACACATTCTAATTTCTCATTTCATCGCCTTTTAGTTTTTTCTTTGCTTTCTACTAAATCACAAGTTCTAGAAAACTTGTCTATTAAGTAAAACATATGCTCCCAACATAAAGGAACTTGCAGACCACACAGAAGACCTGAAAATTTAGTTTGATTTTGGAGCAGAACAACTGGTGTTGGCAGTAAAAAATTTTATAATTTTGGTGTGGAGCAACCTTACTTACCTTCTATTGTTGTGACAGAAATACTAATAAACATTTAACATGTATTTGGTCCAAAGAAGTTTATTTCTACAGTGTCTGCTAGGATGCCATTGTTTATCAGTGAACAATGTAAACCACAAAAAAGTAAATGAGAATAATAGGGTTTAGGAGCATACTTGTCACAACCATTGTAGTGGAAGTGCTTCTGCTATGACTAACATTGTGTGAATGTTTCTAACTGGATGACAGTAAGACCATGGTCAGTACTGGAACCTGAAAGTACCTTATCTTGCTCCTGCCCTTCTGCAGTAATATAAAAATGAAACAGAGTGTCTTCCAGTGTAGAATTTTAACATTTTAAAGTAGTTCCTAGAACATGTTTCAGTATTCAGGTTGCAAAAGAAATTTTTGGAGCATCTGTCAACGTTTTCAATTGTATAACTGTGTCAAAATGTACGTACGTCTTGTTCAGCAGTATTCAGTTTGTAAATATTTCAAGAGAGATGCTCTTTTTAATTTATTAAATGCCACATCAGTAAAGTGGCAATCTATGGGATCAAATTGAGGCAGTTTTAATATTGGACCTGGTATGGCCTACAGATGCACCATTGGTTATTTATACTAAACACAAGCCTTAGAACAAAATGAATAGCACTGAATGTAAACAAAATTTGAAAGAGGTAAGTGCTGGCACAGATTGCATTGACTTGTTTATCGAGTTTTGTATTGTCATCAGAGCTAATAAAGTTATTGCCAATAACAATGAACATGAAGGAGTTATAAGTCTGTCTTGTATCAATTGGCCAAAATTGAAAACTAATCGGTTAATGTGAGAACAAGGGGACATAAGTGACAACATAATCTCGATCTTGGTGAAACAAACTCAAATGAATACAGATATTATTTAGTTACATTTACTAGCTGTTCTAGTTCCCCTCAACAATGTACAACTGCCTTTGGCTATGAGATTTAGCTTTATTGCAGCAAGAGAGAATGGATGCAAGGTATTTCAGTGTGTACTACAAGTATTTTGATGAATTTTCATTTTCAACAAGTAGTACATTCTGGCTGTAGGCATACAATTTTAAATGTATTGGGCCTAATTATTGTTTCTATTGTAAACATGAATGGATGCAAGGTATTTCAGTGTGTACTACAAGTATTTTGATGAATTTTCATTTCCAACAAGTAGTACATTCTGGCTGTAGGCATACAATTTTAAATGTATTGGGCCTAATTATTGTTTCTATTGTAAACATGACTAGCGTTAGTGGTCATGTAAAAACAGTAGCACATATTATGTAGCTCTATTTGCTGAAGAGCTACTCAGGTCAGAATATTACAACCTATTTGTAGCCCACCTTATTGGTGAAATTACTGTAGCTGTGAAGTTGTCATTTGGAACAGAAGCGCACAATAAAGTATTTTGGGACCAGCGGAACTGCTTTTCACCAATGTATGTAGGTAGTTCTAACAATTTTTCGTCCAGTGAGTCTTCCACCTAGCTTATGGTTTAACACTATGTAGCAGTGAGATAACAGGTGATCATCGGCATGATTAAATGTTTCTTAAACTAACTGTTTCTGTAAGTTGATAAAATTAACCCTTAAGTAATAAAAATGGTCATGTATATAGTTGCACACTGAAGTCCCAAATTATATTTATAATGCAGTGTTTCTTAATGTTGTAATGTGCCTACGAAACATTTATGGTTGAAATTTACTGTAAAAGATAGATGAATTTAAAAAAAATGCTAATGGTCTTCTTAATTTTGTTGGTTTCATTGTTCCCATCTCCTATTACGTATGTGAGAAATATTAGCAGTGAGGCTGTTTTGTTTTTTCGTATGGCATCGAGTAATTACTTCATAGCAAATCCCAGAGGTTAAAAATGTTGTACTGCATGAAAGGCATGGTAATTCTACAGAGCTGCAGTTGCACTACCTTTGAGCTGTGTACATTTTTTAAAATACAAGCAGGTATCAGTTTTATGCTGTAAATGTCTTGGTAAGCTTTCCAGTGGAACAACCAGAAATCTGTGTGCAAATTAACACCATGCAAGCAGTGTAGGTAATGGTGACAGCTCTTTTAATACACCCTGTATATGAAAACAAACTACATACACACAATTTTCGAGTGTTTAGGAGAGGAAAAGAAGCTTTTTTTTATGTGACTGCCTCTAAATTTCTTTTTTTATAGGGGGAGACGATGTTGGTATATGAAGCACTGGTTACCAGTTCAGCTGAATGCATTGTCACTATTTGAGCAAGCATATTCCAGTTGTGCCATAATGTAGACAGGCGATATTTTCTGAATTCCCCCTATACCAATAGTCACACCATATCTTGAGCATTACTAACATCTCTGACCCCACAAATTCTTTGTAAATGTAGATTTTTGTACACAATGTATGCAATTTTTTTAGGAGCACCTGCTGACCAGAGAGTAACAACCTCAGGATAAAAGCAAGTAGCTGTACAGGACAGAAGGGTTGGAGCTTGACTAAGGTAACTCAGAAAGTACCTTTGTCCTTGATTCACATTACCTGTCATGACTAGAGAGAGATAAACAAAACAAAGATAGTTCAACTGTTAATTACCCCCTTGCCACACACACACACACTGCTTAAACATAGTTTCCATCATAAGCAAAAATTTACATTAAGAGGTGACAGGCACTTCCATTGAAGTCCTAAGTATGAGGTGCATCCTGAAAGTAATTGCCAAATCATTCTACTGCCACTGCAGCACTTGTGTTGTAGGTTCACACATTTCTCTGGTTCATTGTCTTGACACTGCAGCTCAATTTTGTGGTATTTATATTTGTTAGTGATCAGTCAAAATCTTTGGGACAACCTCTGAGCCCAGTGACTGTGAAGTGTGCTCTGTTATGTTTAGTTCCAACACACAGAACATTAAGCCAGCTGAAATTCATCAACTTGTAGACATTTACGGTGAGAAAGTGGATGAAGCATGTGTTGGACAGCCTTCTGTTGTCACTGATGGTATGGGTGAGAAAACACATGGTTCACAATAAGAATGTATTTCAAAAACTGTTTTGCATGACTCAGTCATAAATTGCTTAAATTTTTGTGAATTGTGTTTGAAAAATGCTTACAAAATTATGTACCTTGGCAGAGTTTTGACATTTCAGCACTGAATACAGTGATAAGGAAGATGAGTTCTTAAATAGAATCGTGACTGGTGATGAAACTTGGGGTCTTCATGACACTCCAAAATAAAATCAACAATCTATGGAGTGAAGGAACTGACAGTCCAACAATCCTCCACCACCCCCAAAAAAGAAATCATAATGAAGTGGCAAGTGCAAAAAGTCAGGTGAAATGGATTCTACGACCAACAAGGCATTCTGCTTGTTGAGTTCCTTCTCAGAGCTGAAACCATGAAAGCGGTATGATACTGCAAAACACCGAGAGAACTCCATCACACTATTCAAAACAAAAGATGCAAAACTCTCAATCGAATCATTATGATGCTTCATTTCTGCTGGTGGCACTGAAAACCTTACTAAACAATTCAGTTGGGAACAGTGAGACCACCTGCCAATCAGTGCTGATCTCACATCTTCGGACTACCACTTTTACTTCATCATCAGTCAGGATGAAGGTGCTTGAACACCTATTATGATGTAAGCAAGTGTGATCAGTATTGGAGGTCTTAACTGGTATTATCTTTCTATGAAAAGGGCATAGAAAATTTGGATTACTGCTATGACAAATGTCTGAACAGTGGTGGCTGTTACGGTCTGAAGAAATGTTTTCATGAGTCCTTTCCCACAATGGTACTTACTTTCTTGGCATACCAATGTTGGTATAAAAGTTGACAGAGAACACCTCACATCCTCTTCTTTACAGCAGTCACGCAATGGGGATACGCAAAGCCAATATGAACCACCTATTTTCTATCAGCAGCCATGTGGTTGAATCTTCTGGATCATACACAGGGTTATTCAGCTGCCCCTGCCATAAAGTTTTATGGAACCTGCAACATCTTCAAGAACCACACCCATGATTTTAATCTACTCTCCTCTCCTCTCCTCCCTACATGCACACTGTTAGTCCTGCAAAAACAATGAACAGAACCTTTTCGTATCAAAATTAACTACATTACATTTTGTACTTTGTTGGAGACCACACTTTCTGTGGCATTCAAGAAAAAAGGCTTTTGAATGCCTGTCTTGTACTTTTTGAATTATTTAACAAAAACTATGGCCTCTAGCAAAAATGTATCCCCTCCCCTCCCAAAAAGAAATGACTACATTAAATTTCCCACAAAAAGATCCTGTTCATTTTTTTAAGTAGGACTAGTAATTTGCATGTAGTGGGTGAGAGAAATGAAAATCTTGCCCATGACATTTGTAGGCATTGCAAGTTGCATAAAACCCATGGGTAGGTGTAGTTTAATCATCATGTACAGGTTTATCATGCCAAAAGAACTAATATAAGATTTCTCTGGCTTCATAAACAGCTCAAGAAACATTTTACACCACATTAATGTATAGTGTTTGCACTTTTCTTAATCAGAAAATCATTTCTCATTGCTTTCCTGACCACAGAAAATTCCTACACACAGCCAACTGTTTTTGTTGTTGTGGTCTTCAGTCCAAAGACTGGTTTGATGCAGCTCTCTATGCAAGCCTACATCTATTTGAACCTGCTTACTGTATTTCCCCTTCAACAGTTTTTCCTCCTCTCACTCAAATCCCACCAACACCAAATTGATGATTCCTCGATGCATCAGCGTATGTCTTATCAACCAGTTCCTTCTTTTACTCATGTTGTGCTGAAAATTTCTTTCAATACTATGTCCCTGGTAATTTGATTTGCAACTGCATAATTATTCCATTAGCCACCTCTAGGTGCAGTGCAGAGGGTGTCGAGTGCCAGTAGTAGTCATCTATCCACTTATTGACTACCTCTGTAACTTAGTGTTCACTGCTGCTGCCTATCATGGCGAGGACGCAGGTTTAGATTCCCTGTACTGCCAGGGATTTTTCTGGGTGAGAGGATTGGGAAAGTGTACATTCACCCTTGTGATGCCAACTGAGGAACTCGAGGACAAGAAAACTGACACAGGCAGGATAGTGGTGTGCTGGACGTCATTGGTAAACGATGACACGGTGGTCGGCCAGTACCGATGGACAGAGTTTACCTTATGTTTTATCCACGTAATCATCAAAATTTCTTCCTAGAAACACATTTCAAAAGATACCATCCTTTTCTAGCTTCAACTGCTTGTTGTTCACATCTCGTTTCGGAGCAAGGCTACACTTCACGCAGATACCTCCAGAAAAGACTCCGTAACATTTACATCCACTCCTAACATATTCCTCTTTCTCAGATATACAGTGAAGCCTGCATTTTATATCCTCTCTGTGTCAGCCAAAATCAATTATTTTGTTACCCAAATAACAAAACACTTCTATTATCTTCAGTGTCTCATTTCCTAATCTGCGAGGTTTGTCCGAAAAATACATATAAAAGTTGCATAATAACTTTATTTTACAATTATTCAGGTATTACAATATGGTCTCCTTCAAAGTGCTCACCCTGAGACGTGATACACTTCTGCCAACGCCATTTCCACTGTTGATAACGTTGCTGAAAGTCTTCAGTTGTGATGTTGTTTAGTTGCCATGTCGTTTCCACATCTCCCAATGCCACATTATTACGCATTTTTGGGAACATGAAGAACAATTCATAACAGTGTATGTGTTGCAAGGCTACCTAATTTCTTTATCTATGTGAAGTTTGAGGATAGGCACTGTGCGTGTGTGTAGGGGGATGGGGAGGGGGAGGGGTCAGAGGCCCCCATTCTAAATATGACATCAATGAAAGAAGGAAGTTAAATTTTCTAGTGATGTCATTGCCACTTATGGCAATCAAATTTAGAGCAAATGTTGCTGCACTCAGTTTTCTAATTCTTGTTCTCATCACTATGTACCCCCACGCATTTTTAACAATCAGTCTTCACATATTTCGTTTCCGTAATGCTTCATTATTAGTGATGATTTGTCTTTCCTTGTACAAAACTGAATAAGATGCCTTTTCTTTGTAAATGATGTGCTAGACCATTTATTGAGAACCAATGAATGACACTTTCGAATATTTCATTTATTGCTCCATCTGATATCGAGGTCGGTTATCGTGCTTTTGAGGTGAATTAAGAGAACTATTTTGCCTTTATCAGTAAAGTTTCAGGCAATTACCCTTCATCAAATTCATGTTGAGACCTAGAGAAGACAATTCTGGTCTATAAAGGGTGTCACAATTCAGAAATGTTAACTGTGTTCTTTAATGCTTCAACAGATTGTTATCCATAATAAAGGCCTGCAAGTAAGTGCATTTGCCTTGCAACCATTCCAGAAAATGGGAATGGTGTGTCCTTTTTAGTCACAATGCCTTGTTGCTCCAGTGATATACAATTAACTGCCACAAGAGGAGGGGCTCTCAGACTAGATTACATTAATTATTTATTCCACAGACCCACAAAAGAGGGTATCCTCCTGGGTGTGGAACATGTCCAACAGTATTGGAATAGTACCTCAGAATCAAACGAAACAGGAGGTGCTGCCTGAGACCCAGGTATAGCTGCTTTCATTAAATGAAACTATATGGTTCCAGAGAGGAATCCCCATTTCATTCAAAACTGAGGTGCTATTCCATGACAGTTTGACATCCTCTGTGGTGCTCTTTGTGTTTTGGGGAAATAAGTGGACTGAGTTGTGAACAGGATTTTGGACTGAGGAGGGAGGCATGCTGGGGCAAACAGTGCAGAGCCACTGTGCCAGGGTGGTGTAGTGGTTCGTGCATCTGCCCAGTGAGCAGAGGATCTGGGTTCAAATCTCAGAATTCGGTCAAATTTTCATTCATCTCTTCAGTCTGCATAGTTGGTTGAGACTTGTAAAAGGTCCATGGAACCATAAAGTTTCTTTTCTTTTTGATGATCATTCATATCAATGTTATTTTCAGTTTCAAGTGACAACTGAAAGAACAAACTAATAGTCTTATCTCCCTTAATAATACACTTTTTGGCGACAGAGAGAATACAGGCAAATGATTTAATAGTGATGCATCATCATCTAATCCAATTTAGTTAGTAGGATACATGTTCTATGGATCATAATGATGAGGAATGAGTCATTTTACATTCATTTGCAAATTAATTTATGCATATGGTTACATTATGAACATTTCTAATGTTGAGAATATCATGATTTTGCCATGTATAAAAAAATATGAGGCGTACATAAAGACCACAAACACTTTCAATTATTTATTGCACAAGAACCAAACAGTGTGCAGCTATCATACATGTGTCATTTCAAAGAGACACTGAAAGTTTTTTTTTAATGTATACCACCACAGTGTAGTTTCGTAACTTGAGGATAGTCACCAAAAGTCACAAACGTGGTGTGTTGGCGTCCAACAAAAACTAGTGTGGTAAGGAGCCACCAACAAGGAAGGCCATTTACCACTGGCACAACAAATTTGTTATGATGGGTTGCTTGTGCCCGGGAAAGAGAAGCAGACGTCCCAGTGTGAGTGAAGTGAATGAGGAGTGCATACGAGAGTCATCTATAAGGAGTCCGAGAAAATCTGTGCGTCGTGCATCCCATGATCTCAAAATAGCTCCAATGACATAGTGAAAAGTCCTGCTACAGAAGGTGTCAATGAAATCATTCAAACTGGAGCTAGTGCAGGAACTCAATGATGATGACAAAACGCTTCTCTTTGAGTTTTGTTCAGAGTTGCAAAAACTGAATGGGTATGGTAATGGCTTTGATTACATAATATTTAGCAGGGAAGCCACTTTTCACACTAATGGGAAAGTGAACAGGCATAATTGTCATATCTGGGGGTACAAAGCATCCACACGAATGCATTGAATTTGAGCATGAGTCCCCAAAAGTAAATGTTTTTTGTGCCTTGTCGTACCAAAAACAGTACAGGCAATTCTTCTTCACTGAGAGCACTGTTACTGGATATTCCTACTTGGATGTGTTGCAGCAATGGCTGATACCTCAAATGCAACTGGACCCTTCATTCATTTTTCAGCAGGATGGAGCTCCAACCCATTTTCATCGTGAAGTTTGTGGGTGTCTGAACACAGAGCTGCTGCATCGATGGATCGGCCTTGCTACAGAAGAGGACAGGTGTTTCACTAAATGGTTCCCCAATCACCACATCTCACTCCATGTGACTTTTTTCTGTGGGGACGCATTAAAGATCTGGTGTATGTACTGCCTCTACCACATGATGAAGCAGTGCCCCGTTTGTTTGGAAGTTTTTTTACAGTTTCGCTTCAAATTGCAATATGTATGATATCTGTACAATGTTTAGTTCTTGTGCAGTAATTACTTGAAAGTGTTCCTGTACTTTATATAGGGTGTACATAAAGTATGATAGGAGTGGCAGGCTTGTTAACATGGTGCTGGAACATACAATGATAGCTAACGAAAAGCTCTGTTTGATGTGTTGCAGACACTACTGGCTATATCAACTCACAAATTTAGGTATTTAAATATTATTCTAATGTTATCGTAAGATAAGGCATAGTATTCATTATACTATTGTTAAAAACAGCATTGTTTATTAAACATGTTATCTTCTATATGAACCGTAAAAATTGTATACATTTCATTTAAATTTGTTGCCAATTTGTTTCAGCTATTGCCACATGATGTACAGTCACTTCAACTTAAAAAATATACGAAAAAGGAGACATAAACATTTTTTTCAAGGCACTTTCTTGATCCTAAATTACCACAGCATTACATTTAAATGTTTAGCAGCCAATACCATTTTTCACAGCACCTGATAATTCTTGTAACTGTACCCAAGATGTAGTCTGGAATGTCTGAAACACCATTATCATTAGTTACCTTTATAATTCAGTCAATATATGTATTATTTTTTACTTTTAAACACATTTGGCAAAATAAAATGGATTTTTTCTTTAGCAACAGTCCTTCTCACACAGGCAAGCAAAGCCACAAACATTTCATCCTGGTTACTGTAAATGCACTCCAAGAACTAGCACCTCTACTTTGAGCAGTACTGTACTCTGTTTCACCCATAGCAGTTCACTATACCAGACTGCAGACAGAATGTTCACCACATCTTGTACTTTTTCTGTAAAATGTATGTGTTTTTGACCCTGCACAATTTGTCAGATACTCCAAGCAGTACACACTTTTAGTATTAATCAATTCCCAGGGTAGCTTGCTTGGAATCATTTCAGTTCAGACACTCATTCCATGTTCCATGTGATCTTCACTGTCTTGGGGTGATTTCCATGCTTCAATGTAGCAAGCTGTACAATGATAACTGTAACTGAATGCAGAAAATTAAGAATTGGAAATATAACAATAACAGACACAGTGTAATCCAATGAGCAATTGTACGTTCACTCACTCATTTATATATCAGCTTTGTATTCAATTGGAGGCTTTTTCCCCCCATCATTTGTAATGAATAACCATGTCTCTGAGCTGGCAATTATAATACCAACACTTCTAGGGATACGAGTTGTGACATTTCACACCTTCCAAAAGCACATGAAAATATTCTGAATTCAAATTTTGAAGATGGAACATTTTGGTGCTACATAGGCACTGTAATACACAGATGGAACACGATTCAACAGCAGAAACATATTACAAAATTAGATACTGTTATAAAGAGAAGATCCCTGATTTTGTTGTAGCAACTCAATATCATTCCTGTGTTTAGTCACTTCTCTGCCAATTCAGTTACAGTTACCTTGACAGAGAGAACACTTAAAATAGCAGTATGTCTGTGCTAGTAGTAAGTGGCATACATTCTAATCTCTTACAAAGGTTGAATTTCAATCACAGAATTCCATTTCTGAGGTTTGGAAGCAGTTTATGTTGGGATCACTATAAAACCACGTACATGCTACTTGGGCCCTTGAGATGTGCCAATGACTCGGATGGCTTGCTGTCAGATGCATTTTGATCTTTTTGGGTGTCCAAGGGCTGTGGTCCAGATGATCACACACATTGTCTACGAATTTTAGATGCAAAAGTGAAGAAAAGTTTTCCATCACAGCTATTGATTTGTGTTAAAAACAGGGATTCAACTTTGAGTATTGTGTCATAAACCTGTTTTGATAGTAAAACATGCAAAAACTAAGCTCATTCTTCACCCAGAGAGGTGCTGGTGAGTCTCCACAACACTGGTGGCCTTTACCTAAGAGGGTTCCATTTAAATAGGTCTCATTTCTTTTGCTGCCTTTGTACACTGTGTGTACCTAGAAGTGAGTTTCTATACTTGTTCAAGTTCATGCTGTATTGCATCCTAATAAGATGGAAGGAGGAGGTCGGAATTGAAAAAAGTGCTGTAATTGTAGCTCTGCATCACAAAGGCTATTCTAGCAAGGCAATAGTAACAAATTTTGGCCTAACCAAGCCTACAGTAGTGTATACATTGCTGTGGTGCCAGCTCAAGTGTTTGACAATCTGGAAGACCCTGAGTAACACGGTAAAGCAAAGATTAGTTCCTATGTGTACAGAGTAAATGTGAAGAATCCTCCTGCACCTATAATTAATAATAAAGTAAACAATATGTGAGAAGCTCCAACCTTTGTCTCAGCAGAGCAATGCCATTTGTGTGACCATGACTTACATGGATGGATAGAGAGAAGTTGAATTGATTGCAATGGTCCAAGGATTAATCGAGTTTTAAATTTGTAAGCCTTCACTGAATGTTTACTCATTGACATCGTGGAGAACATATGAAGTCAGTACTGATCAACAATTCAGTTCAATCTGCCAAGAGGCATATTAGTTGTGGGTTGATCTGCAGCAAGACAATGATCTCAGACAGACTTCTAAATTGTGCCAATAGTAAGTCAATAGAGGAAAGAAATTTGGGAAACTGAAGAATATGGTCTGGTGAAGTCAGCCGCCTCACTTAAATCCCATTGAATACTTACGGGATGAACTTGAGGAAGGGAGATTAAACACTAATGTCCCATTGAAAACAAGGTTATTAGAGACGGAGCACAAGCTTGGATTAGGGGAGGGAAGTCCACTCTGCCCTTTCACAAGAACCATCACGGCATTGGCCTGAAGTGATTTAGGGATATCACAGAAAACCTAAATCAAGATGGCTAGATATGGGTTTGAACCGTTGTCCTCCCGAATGCAAGTCCAGTGTGCTAACCACTGCTCCACCTCACCCACTGGGATGAACATGGCAGAGAGATCAGAG
This sequence comes from Schistocerca gregaria, assembly GCF_023897955.1. NCBI lineage: Eukaryota > Metazoa > Arthropoda > Insecta > Orthoptera > Acrididae > Schistocerca > Schistocerca gregaria. Next base: position 132,965,362 of record NC_064930.1, on the reverse strand, counting down.
AACTGGCATCATCTAATGTTGAAAATCTATGGATTACAGATGCATGGGACTGTAATCTCTGCAAAAATATTATCTCCATAATGCCAACAGTCTGCGCAGCTGTTCTTAGCACGAAGGGTACTTAATGACAGAGAGAGAGAAAATATTTGTATTGTTAGCCTATTTAGTTTGAAGAGTGTAGTTGTCTATTAAAATAAAGTGCACAGCTTTTTTCATAGGTGATCGAATAATTTTGACCTGTAGTATATACTTAGTAACAACAATAAACAGATATTGAGATCCTTGTCAAGGAAGGTGATTTATTTACTAAACTAGAAAGGTTACAATGAAATGCATACCATTTACTCTGCTGAAAGAAGAAACTGCAACACCCTCAAGGAAATGGTCATTTTGGTCATACGATGTGACATCGCTGTAATTCAGGTCAAATGAAAAACGTGTCACAGTGAAGGGTGTCCTGTCACATCACTACAATGCATACCACTGTCTGATGGCAACGCAGGTGTATATTCTGACACATAAAGGTGCCAAATGCCATCCTGTGATACATTGCCCCATAGCATCTTGGGCTGTTTGTTGGCACAATCTTTCATTAACTCACGATATATAGCGAAGTTTTGCTAAAGTTAAAAAGTGATTTTTACTGCTGAGTGTATATTTTTTGTTTTTTTCAAAGTACGACAACAATTACTGCAAAATGGCCGATACACAGCTCAGTGGAGACAACATGGCGTGTAGAGACATTGTCAATAATAGATCAACTCTATGCATTGTTTGAATAACATTACATACAAGCTAAACATTGTAGAGACGAGTTTAAAAAAAAAATCTTATTACTATTGATACGGTCATGACTCACAGAATGGATAACATAAACAGTTTGCCTACTGCAAGTTCCATATCCAATGAAGCAGCATAGAATTAAATTACACTTGCTCAAACAAGTGAAACAGTAAATGAAATACAGAACCTAAATAATCTAGCCATAGGAACCAACAGCAACATAGAGTTGCAAGATATGGAAAGTGGATCACAAGCAGTAAATTCTCACGATTTACCGGGAGCAGATAATGTTCAAACAGTAAATTTCTCACAATTTATCAGTGCAGTCATGCAACAATTTCAGCAGATGAATACAAGTTTACAGAACAATGAGAAACTGTTTACGGAAAAATTTCAGGAAATAAAGAAAAAACATGACAGTAATGACGCTAAATTAACCAAAATTGGTACTGACTTGAACAAAAGGATCACTCAAATGGCCACCTAGTTTTCAAAACTAACAGTTTTAGCAAAACATAATGAAATCAATGTCAAACCTTTAAGTAGCACATAATGACAAAAGTAGGAAAATGCGTTACCCCTCACGATGACATCACGAGGCGTGTCACACAAGTAGAGGCAGATTTAGAAACCATGGCCAAGACAATCAAATCAGAGACAGACAGATGTTTTTCTAAAATGAATGAAAATAAACAAACTAATTAATTTCACACCACTTTGGCGAATTGTGCTTGGATGGGGATGAATAGGTGATTATCTGGACAACACAACACCCAGTCCCTGAGTGGAGAAAATCTCTTATCCAGCTGGGGATCAAATGCAGGCCCTTAAGATCGACAGTATGTCACACTCACCACTCAGCTAACGTGGGTGGACAATGATTTAATAGAAACAAGCAGACTGCAAACTGACTTATTCAACAACCTTGGACACTGGAGCCAATAATCAGTCTGTATTTATATGTCCAAAAGTATGTGATCCGTTTGTTTTGTTTACACAATCAATGAGAAACATCAGCTTAAAAAAGTAAAATTGCATCATAGTGTTGTCAGAATTTATTCTCAGTAACTATTCCTTTTCTTTGCTCCCCTTTCATTTTGCAGTCCATCTATCCCCCCCCCCCCCCCCCCCCCACACACACACATATCTCCACCATCTTCCCCCTCCCCATATATGCCTATCATGTACAATGCAGTTAGCTTTCAGCTCATATTGACTCCAAATGACCTTTTTTTTCCAGTAAATTGTGTCTTGCTGATTACCGCATCTTCCATCGTTAAGCTCTCAGGTTTTCAAATCTCATCCAGCGCAGGCACCAAGGATCAGTCTTTCCTTCTCATCCTGTCTGGTAAGTCTCCTCTGACCTATGGTTTTGGGCAACTTTTCCATAACTCTCTCCCTTTCTTAAGTCTTGCCAGTCTTCTTTCTTTCCCTTCAAATCTTCTGCTAGAAGGAAGAGCCATTGGCTCTGAAAGCTTCCACATTTCTATATCCTTTGCATATAGTTTCTGCTGCCACCAGTGTGGTGAGTAGATCATCTTATTTATCCAATTATACTGCAGCCATCTTCATGATAGTGCTGGCAACATGGCTGTGGATGAGGTCGTGTTTGGTATGAGAGTCAGCTACCATCTGACATCGGTTTACGAGTACTCAACAAAAAGCTTGTGAGAATTCAATTCCATACAGCTGGAACCAAAAGAAAATTGGTAGTTCATACCAGCACAAGACCATAAATGAAAAAGTTGTTATTAATAATCTGTGTCCCTGACACTCTGTCTACAAGTATGTTAAGTAAGTTTCAATATACCGTTTCACACTTAGCACTTATTCTGCTTTTAACACTATTTTACTCAACTCCAGTTGCTTGTGACAAATGGACTGATGCATCAAACAGGCTACAGTACATTTTATTACATGATACATTATTCTCTTTTTCGCAGTTTTGGGAAAATGGTGTACACTGACACTTAAGTAAAATGCTAATCCGTGTGCATGCATAGAACTTTATTGCAGGTTTCCTAATACAAACTACTCTATCAATAATGTATTGGACTGAGTGTAATGGAGCAGCTTGTCTTTTATTGTTAGCCAAAATTAGCAGCAATGGCTTTGTGTACATGGTAGCTCCAAACTGTGACAAGCTTTGAGAGCACTTGCCTGCTAAAGGCAAAGGATCTGAGTTTGAGTCTCAGTTTTAATCTGCCAGGAAGTTTCACATCAGCACACATTCCACTGCAGAGTGAAAATTTCATTCTGTAAACATCCCCCACGCTGTGACAAGCCATGTCTTTGCTATATCCTTTCTTCCAGCATTGCAGGACAGCTTCTCTGAAGTTTGGATGGTAGGAGATGAGGTACTGGAGGAAGTAAAGCTGTGAGGATGGGTCATGAGTCATGCTTAGGTGGCTCAGTTGGTAGAGCACTTTCCCACAGAAGGCAAAGGTACTGAGATAGAGTCTCAGTACAGCACATAGTTTTAAATCTGTGTACACTTTACTGCAGAGAGAAAATTTCATTCTGGAAGCTTTGAGAGGTTGTGTGTTTGGGTGGGAAGGAGTGTTTTACGACTGTGGAACATGTATTGTGATTAGTTGGTTTATGAGCACAGAATAGAACTACTGAAACTAATAAGTTATTGGAGGTAATTTGTCACACTTTTTGTGGATTTTAGAAGCAGAGTGTTAACGACTTTGCAATACAAATATTCCGAATGAATCTCTGAGATTGTATTTACAAGATGACTTGAAGTTCCCTTGATACCATTCAGTAGCAGCAGACCACTTCTGTGGCTGGCCAAATATTTGACAAGTCTCCTTACACATCAGTGTAGCAACTGTGAGGAGAGGAACCTCAAATTGCCAAATTTTTCTATATGTGCTTAATTTTACTGGCTGTGCTCTGGATCTTCCAAGCTCTGACTGGGAAAAATGCTCCTCAGAGAGCACAACTCCCCTTCCCTGGGCTATGTTTTACTCGGGCAACCATTGCTTCCATTTCTGCTATACCCCTTGGAAAAAGTCATGCCTCACTATTCGTATCTCTCTCCCGTGTCAGTGAGGCAGCTTCCTTTTAGCTCTCTGTCACTCTGAAAAACATCAAGATGAACCACTGTCCAAAGGTCTTAAATCCCTAAACAAAATTTTTGTAAGAGTTATGTGTTTGGTGGCATTTAAAAGGCCTCGCTGGAAGTTCACCTGTAAGACAGCAATCTCTGGCACACATCCCAAAGCCAGATTTTCTGCATTTGGCAGTCAATTGCATCTTTCACAAACATTACTTCTCACTCCAACACGTAAAATATTTGTGTGAGTGAACAATGCAGAATGTCTTGACTCTTGTCCATCCACACGGTGGTGCCATTAGGGATCACAAAGACACTTACTGGGCCAGGCTGCCACAGTGAAAGTTTCCCCTCACCGCCGCTTTCCAGACGAGCTCAGCCAGATCCCCTTATTCCCAGCTATTGTACAAATCTGTTTTAAATTACTCTCTAAACTGACTATCACTCAGACATTTAATATCAATACCGTGCTTCATTCGTAATTAATTGCATGGCTCAAGGTGGACCTCTACTATGAACTCACAAGAACTTGTGTATGTTGTATGACAGTGTTGAAAAGTTGTCCTGTAACGATTATAATAGCTTCATAGTTAGGTCTACATCATTTTATGGCCACAGAAAGAAAGTTCCTGTTTCAATTGAAATTTTAGCTTGGAATGTGAAATATTTTAAAATGTTGTGTAAATGCCCCATTCCATCACACGAGTCAGTTTAGGTGGTTGTTGGTCACAGTTTGGAAGAGTCCATTCAGGATAGCAGACAGCTGGTCATACGTCGTACCATGCACGAATAGAGTGTAAGGAGATTTGCTAGCTGATTCTCAAGGGAATGAAATATATGGTGGGAACCTGGTATCAGGATGACATACAAATGTACTAGCATATGGTTTAAGTTAAGTGATTAATAGCATACTGTTATTCGAAGCAAACACAAAATTTTGACCACGATATTCTTACTCCTCACATCAAGCTATGATGAAGTGGGCAAAGTTCTGTTGAAAGATGTAGCCAATTTTCACAAAGCCTGTAAATGTTGGTAAGTGAAGTATTCATTTGTTAGCGAGCAATGTAGTCAAATACATTGGGACTGTAATAAAAAACTATGGTTGTGGGATTAGACATGTCTGTTATCCAGCTTGGCAGCAAAATTCTGAGCCCTGTAAGAAACCACGTGTGATTTTAACCGACGCACATCTCGATGAAACATTGTGAGTGAAGCTCTCTGTACTGTGCTGTGTGGGCAAGGTTCAATAAGGGTGCACGCAGTCCTTGTAAGGCCAACTGAGGAGCTACTCGACTGAGAAGTAGCATCGCCATTGCCAAAAACTGGCAAGGTCCGGGACAGAGGTGTGCTGACCACGTGCCCCTCCAATTAATTTGGTTAGCTGAGGATGACACAGTTGTCAGTCATTACTGTTGAGACGTCCGATGCCTCTTTGCATAGATCTTTTTTTGGGGGGGTTCTAGTCATGGCTGAAAAGTACTGATTGTTATTTAAATTTTTTTTTTTTATGGAAGAGTAAAATATATGATTATTAAGCTGTTGTTATAAAAGTGTGCTTGTAGTCCATCATATGTACAAAGACTCTCTAAAAGAAGGAGGCTAAAAGACTGACAGTATGCACAGGTTCCTAATATATCTAAACTTCAGCTAATGCTCAGTATTGCTGCATTATTCAGCTTTTCCGTAAATTCACAATGGGGCACTGACTGGCTTATAAATAAAGTTCAAAATTTCATAACGACAAAAATAAATATAGATCAACCCAGAGCACAATCTTTTTTAAATCTCGTCTTCACAAGAAACAAGTAAAGCTGAGTTACACACTGGTTCCAGATGTGGACAACAGCTAGTTATGTCTTTAGATTTTTCTGTTCTCTTCATAGATTAATTCTTAAATTCCATGAGTTTACACCTCTTAAATACAAGAAGTCTCACATTTTTGTACCTTTAAAGTGGAAATTCACAGTGTGTAGCACAGTCGTCATTTCTCTTGAACGACTAACTACACTACTAGGTTAGGCATGTGGAGGCTGGCTGTCCGGCCACGCCCACTCGTCTGTGAGTCACTCCTCCGACGGCATCTGAGCGAGCTCACTGGAGGAGGGGTTCACAAGTGTTGGACACATTAGGGAAATATTGTTCAGAGCCACAAAGATAGCCAATATGCACTCAGTAGGTCTGTCAGGGAGCCTCATCCGAGATGGGGCATCTTTGCCTGTGGCTATCGAGCTTGCAGGGTGCAGTCATCTCCGAGGAGTGGCATCAGTTCTGACAGTGCCTTTTGCGAGGGTTCCGAGGTCATCCTCAGTTCATTCAGATGACTGGTGGAGGCTGCTGGCCTCTCATATGGAGTGCAAGAACAGCTCACGATTTGCAGCACAGTTTCCAGAGTTGACTGGGGTCCTAAGGTCTGGAGCCGAGTGGACAATCTCGGCCAGAGGCTTTGTTGAGTCTGACAGTCTTGGCTGGACCTCCATTATTGGGTGGATAATTGTAGGACTCTCCTAGACAGGTCAGGCTACACTACACAAAGGAAGCAGCTACTCAGTTAGGTAAGTACTTGCGGGGTGCACATGGTGGTTTTTAGCCTACATGGTAGTCTGAGATACTCTGATGAACACAAAGCAGTTGACATACAGATAACAAAATGAGACAGCATTCAGAGTGAAGAAACTTTGACAAATTTTATCAGTTAACTGTTGTAGTTTTTGCAACAAAATTCCCAAACTTATTTATTTATGGCTTATTTACCCTGACTAGATTAGATGCTTCAGGCGCTAACTTACACATGACCAGGAACAATATTACACAGAAAACAAAATAATAATAACACTAACATTAATAATGTATTATAATAATACATTAAGACACAACAATCTCAATGCTAATAATTTGGATTATTAATGAAAAGTACACCCCCCCACCCCAAGAAACATGGACCTTGCCATTGGTGTGGAGGCTTGCGTGCCTCAGTGATACAGATAGCCGCACTGTAGGAGGAACCACAACGGAGGGGTATCTGTTGAGAGGCCCGACAAACGTGTGGTTCCTGAAGAGGGGCAGCAGCCTTTTCAGTAGTTGCAGGAGCAACAGTCTGGATGATTGAATGATTTGGTCTTGAAACACTAATCAAAATGGCCCTGCTGTGCTGGTACTGCAAACAGTTGAAAGCAAGGGGAAACTACAGCCATAATTTTTCCTGAGGGCATGCAGCTTTACTGTATGGTTAAATGATGGTGTCTTCTTGGGTAAAATAGTCCCCCATTATAATCTCCAGGAGGGGCCTACTCGAGGATGTCATTATCAGGAGAAAGAAAACTGGCATTCTACGGATCGCAGCGTGTAATGTCAGATCCCTTAATCGGGCAGGTATGTAAGAAAATTTAAAAAGAGAAATGGATAGGTTAAAGTTAGATATAGTGAGAATTAGTAAAGTTCGGTGGCAAGAGGAACAAGACTTTGGTGAGTTGAATACAGGGTTATAAACACAAAATCAAATAGGGGTAATGCAGGAGTAGGTTTAATAATGAATAGGAATGCGGGTAAGCTACTACAAACAGCATAGTGAACGCTACTACAGTAGTACAAGTTTATATGCCAACTAGCTCTGCACATGATGAAGAAATTGATAAAATGTATGATGAGGTAAAAGAAATTATTCAGGTAGTGAAGGGAGACGAAAATTGAATAGTCATGGGTGAATGGAATTCGGTAGGGAGGAAAGGAAACATTGTAAGACATTTCCAGGGGCAGATGTGGACTCTGACCACAATCTATTGGTTAGGACCTGTAGATTAAAACTGAAGAAACTGCAAAAAGGTGGGAATTTAAGGAGATGGGACCTGGATAAACTGAAAGAACCAGAGGTGGTACAGAGTTTCAGGGAGAGCATAAGGGAACCAATGGGGGAAGGAAATACAGTAGAAGAAGAATGGGTAGCATTGAGGGATGAAACAGTAAAGGCAGCAGAAGATCAAATATGTAAAAAGAAGAGGTCTAGTAGAAACCGTTGGGTAACAGAAGAAATATTGAATTTAATTGATGAAAGGAAAAAACATAAAAATGCAGGCAAAAAGGAATACAAACGTCTCAAAAATGTGATTGACAGGAAGTGCAAGATGGCTAGAGGACAAATGTAAGGCTTTAGGGGCTGATCTCACTAGGGGTAAGATAGATACTGCCTACAGGAAAATTTGAGAGTCCTTTGAAGAAAAGAGAACCACTTGTATGAACATCAAGAGCTCAGATGGAAACGCAGTTCTAAGCAGAAAGGTGGAAGGAGTATATAGAGGGTCTATACAAGGCCAATGTACTTGAGGACAATATTATGGAAATGGAAGAGAATGTAGATGAAAATGAAGTGGGAGATATGATACTGTGTGAAGAGTTTGACAGAGCACTGAAAGACCTGAGTCGAACCAAAGCCCCAGGAGTAGACAACATTACATTAGAACTACTGACGGCCTTGGCAGAGCCAGTCCTGACAGAACTCTACCATCTGGTGAGCAAGGTGTATGAGACAGGCGGAATACCCTCAGACCTCAAGAAGAGTATAATAATTCCAATCCCAAAGAGAGCAAGCGTTGACAGATGAGAAAATTACCAAACTATAAGTTTAATAAGTCACTGCTGCAAAATACTAATGTGAATTCTTTACAGATGAATGGAAAAACTAGAAGCCAACCTCGGGGAAGATCAGTTTGGATTCCGTAGAAATATTGGAACACGTGAGGCAATACTGACAGTCTGTGGAGATTTCAATTTGAATTTTCAGTTGTCCACTATCTGTAACTCATATGCAAATAATTTATTAAATTCATTTGGTCTTTATATTACAACCACTGAAATAACAAGGCTTCATTATAAAGGTACTGGTACATGTATTGACAATATATTTGTATCAAATGAGTTAGTGCATCTGAAGTCAGACGTAATTAAGACCTGGGTATCTGGCCACTGACTCAGTGCACATGGCAGGAAAGAGTGTATGTGTGGTCAATTATGATAATCTAAATATGTTTAAGTCTAATATTGATAAAAGTTATTGGTTGCAAGTTTATCGAGAACATGCAATAGGTAGAAAGGTGGAAGAACTCATATCTACTCTTTCTGTATATGCTAAGATGTCGTTTCCCATTAACGTACCAAATAATAAAAAGGCACTAAGAGTAAATAAGGTCAAGGGTGAAAAGGTGTTGGAGATCAAGAGGGAGTGTGATCAACATTATGCCTGTACAAAAGTACAGGTTCTCAAGTATTTAAAGACATGCTCACAGTGAAAAAGGAAAGATTAAGACAGGCCTTAAAGGAAGCTAGGTGTATGAAAAAATGAAGATATAATACTAACATCAGAAAATAATATCATTAACAGTCAATGCAACAGGAAAATGACTTCACAGGCTGAAGGCAGCAATCTGAATGCTGCACAGTTAAATACATCCTTCACTGAGAAGGTGATTGGCACTTACAATATAGTCACTGACCATAAATACTGCCTGAGAAACACCACAAAACCTGAAAGTACATTTAGCTTTAAATTGGTCAAGGTACAGGATGTTACCTATATACTGAGGAAAATGAAGAACAGTTTTAGTAATGACGTTTATGTTTTACGTTCAGCCATGTTAAATGTGATTCAGTTCAGCTGCCAGAATTGATAACACATGTATTTACTACATGTATTTTGGAGGCTCAATTCCCCAGGGCAGTAAAGTCACTCGAAAACACAAAAAAGGCAGCCTCCAAAGTTGTGATAATTTTAGGCCTGTTTCAATTGTGCCAGTCTTGTCTAAAGTGATAGAAGCTATATTAAATAGTAAAATACTTTGAAGGAAACTATATCTTCAGTGATAGACAATTTGGCTTCAGATCAGGGTTAGGAACTGTTAAATCTGCCTTATCACTTTTAACACAGTGTGTGAAGCAACTAGAAAGCAAGCTCATGGTTCATAATAAACTCTCTGATTTATGAAAAGCTTTTGACACTGCGTCTCATGAAATCTTATTGAACAAAGTGCAATTCCATGGCTTTACACGAAGTGCTCGGGAATTGATAAAATCCTATCTAAGTAATAGAGTGCAGAAGGTGGTTTTTAATGGTACAGAATCAGATTACTTACTTGTGGGCATGTTCTGTACTTGGCCCAATTCTATTTATTATTTATATAAATGACTTATCATGTAACATAGTTGGGCCATCAGCTAGGAGTTACTTATTTGCAGATGATCTTGCAGTCTGTATAACTGCAGAAACAGCACAGAAGGTCAAATATTAAGCAGACCAGTGCACTGTCAAAGTTGAAAACTGGTGTAAAGCTAATTCCCTTTGTGTCAAAAAAAAAAAAAAAAAAAAAAAAAAAAAAAAAAAAAAAAAAAAAAAAAAAAATCAAGACCTGTATGTATCGTGGAATAATAACACTGAACTTGAGCAGAGCTCAAATGCTGTTGATTTCCTAGGAATCTCAATTGATTCAAAAAGGTGGGAAGCAGCATTAGCAAAGGAATATTTTCTCCAAGGAAGCTGTGTCTTTGTCTAAATGTGCCAGTACTTAAAGCAAAAGAAACCACAGTCACATTTACTGTGGGGACATCAAAGCAAGGCAGCTAATGTCTTCAAACTACAAAATAAGGCAATAAGACTGATATGTAGCTTGGCACCCAGAGCTCACTGTAGACCAAGCTTTAAAAAATTACAGATTATGACCCTGCTGTCAATATTTATACCATAGTGTGTAATGCATACCAAGGAAATCTATCCGAAGTATCAACAGTATGACATGCGGCATAATTATAACACAAGAAACAAGCAAGACCTACTTTCTTTCTGATGTAACTATAAAAAAACACAAAAGTGCTCTTTATACAAGCCCATAAAATTTTTTAATGCCATACCCCAACATATCACAGATCTTCCAATAAAAAAAAAGTAAAAGAATTTCTTCTTGAACTCAACATTTATGAAACGGATGAATTTTGAAGGGAGGCAAAGAATATGGTATGACCACACTTTGTGATCAGTTTTTACATGCTTCTATATATGAGTAAGTCTGTAATTGGCTAAAATTACTATGCAATATCAATTTGTACCAGAAGTTTCTCTGTTTTGTAATGCCTCAGATGATCTCCGAGGTGTCTACAACAATAAAAATCAATCAATTGTAGACTTCCTTGAGAGTTTCATTTGCTTTCTCTTAGAGGAGTTCTCTTGTTTTCTCACTGACTATAATATTGCTGTCATCAGTGAAAAGAATTTTTTCACCATGAGTAACACTACTGGGAAAGTCATTGATGTACATCAGGAATACTATTGGTCCTCATTTGATACCTTGCGGAAACCCCATATTAATGTATTTTTCGCCGGCCGTGGTGGCCGAGCAGTTCAGTCCAGAACCGCACGACTGCTACGGTCGCAGGTTGAAATCCTGCCTCGGGCATGGATGTGTGTAATGTGCTTACATTTGTTCGGGTAAGTGTTTTACTAAATGTTAAGCTCTATTTGAAGTATGTGTTATCACTATTCTTTGTACCCTATCTGCTAGGTATGATCAAAACCAGTCCCTAGCTACCACTCTTTCTCCTAATGCTTCTAATTGATTTAATTGAATCTTGTGGTCGACTGCATCAAAGGGCTTAGAAAGATCATAAAGGAACCCTCTGACAGGCTGTTCTTTATCAAGAGCATCAAGTACAACTTTTGTGCATTCTACGACAGCTGACTCCGTATTTTTGCCACATCACAAACAAAACTGTGATTCACTTAAAAGATTGTATTTATTCAGGTAATTCATTAATCTGTTTTTCATAATTGCTTCTATTATTTTTGAGAATGGTGACAGCTTGTCATTTTCTGCATTACCCTTCTTAAACAAAGGCACAACTCTTGCCTGTTTTAACTGCTGTGGAAATGTCCCTGGTGTACAGGATTCATTTATTATGTGTGTTAAGGGACCTTGTATAACTTCTATGCATTGTTTTAGTACACGCATTGGTACTTCATATAAGCCTACTGGCTTTTTAGTTTTTCAACAGTTTTACTGGCTTCATTATCTGTGATTTGAAGTAACGTCATTGTATTTAGTGCAACATTTTTTTACAGGGGTTATATTTGTTTTTGGGAATTCTTGCCGTAACTTCCCTAAAATACTTGAAAAATGCTCATTTACATACTTTGATAAGTGTTGTGGCTTATTTATTACCTTATCCTCCTCCCTTAGGAATATGTTATTCTGTCTGTCTTTCTTTGCCTCTCCCTGTTCCCGTTCCCGTTTTTATAACATCCCAGACTGCTTTGCTTTTATTCCCTGCATTATATATTACTGTGTCATTAAACGATTTTGTTGCAGCTATCAGCACCTTCCTATGGATCATTGTGACTCTTTTCCATGGAAGTGAGGTATTTAATTGTTTGGGAGGACTTCTTAGTACCTGCTGTTATCCATCTACTTTTGTGTGACGTTGATACAGACATGCATACTTTTGGAAATGCCTTTTCAAAGTTCAATTTAAATAATGTGGATTCTTATTCACATTGGTTTCCCTATACACTTCATCCCAGCGTTTTTTTTTTGCTAGTTCCTTTGAAAAATCTTTTATTTTCATTTCCAATGGATGTCATTTGTAGGCTTGTAGTTTATGGGATGATTTCATGTCTCATATTACTGTTGTTGTTTGACAGAGATGGTCTGATAATCCGAGATCTTTTACAGCTACATCACATTTTTCCCTGCCCATATTTGTGGCAACATGGTCAATTACTGATGAAGTCATTGTAGCAACCCTTGTTGCACTATTGACCAATAGGGAGAGGCCAAAACTTTGAAGTATATTTATGAAGGTGCTGCTGGATTCATTTATGATATTCATGTTGATTTTAATGTCCCCACACAGAATTGTGCTGAGCTTTGTACTTGAGACTTTATATAGAAATTCTGTTAATTTATTGAAAAACAGTGTCCACACTATCTCTGGGAGATCCATACAAACACAAAATTATTAATATCTTGGTGATATCAAGCCCTGTTAATTCAAACTGCTGGAGACACTCTTTAGGCAGGGGAACCTGTTGTCTGGATTTATCCTAAAAAAGACCTACTTCTCATACTGATGACAACAGGTATTTGACCATGTGTGGCCCGAGATCCACCGCCTATACTTTCACGAATCAGCTGTACCAATCTTCCTTTGCCAGTCCTGTTTAGGTATAGGCCACACCCAGTGAAACCCCATCTGTCGATAGTCCCGACGTGCATGTGAGCAAAGTTGGCTTTCCTAACCCCAAATTGATTCGCCTCACATCTCCATCAAGGTTTGGCCAATCGTGACACCGGAACAGCTCAACAAAGTGTACTGCCACAAGTCAGGGAAGCTATCTTGCCCAGGTCACCACCTATGTCATGTGCCCTATCCCTGTGCAAACTGTTTCCTGCCCCACCCACTATCACTACATGGTCTTCTTTTGTAAAGACCTTAAGTCCTCTATCACATGACTTTGCCCTGCATTTGGCTGGAACATACTGGTGGCCTGGTATGTTGCCCCTAAACATTCCTGTAACTCGGGGCCTACAACTCACCCATGCCTAATACCTAGCAGCAGCACTTTCTTCTTCCTAACATTTTGTATATTTCTAAGCTTCTTGGCCTCAGTTGAAGTGTGCTGCACATTTCTTGCTCCGTGTTCTACCAGAGGCTCTGGCAGTGGTAGACACACAGTTTTATCATCAACGCCAAAAACATCAGATCATGTTCTCTTTCTTCCTACCCTCCTACAAGCTGCCAGTTCACAACCACCCTCCTCCTCCCTATCTCTCTTGATCCTTATCAGTTCCTTCCTTGCTTCCTTCAACTGTGCCACAAGGACACAGATTTTCCTTTCCTGTACCCCAACCAAAATGTTCCTACTGCATACTCTGCAGTTCCAGGAGAGAGCCTCTTCTGTTCTCCCAAGATTCTCCCCCCACCTCTCCCTCCCCCAGTGAAAATATTTCCTACAAGGTTAGCAACAAATCCCTCTACTCACAATGCTATAACAGCTTCCACATTTCCCACTCATGATCAGTTTCAAAAGAATAATTAAGTTTTAAATTTGTCCAGGACACGAGATTGGCTATATGTATGCAAAAATGACATGGAGGTCTTACATGCCATTGTTGTTGTTTTTGTACTGATTTAGAGATACAATGACAGGAGAGTGAATTAGTAATTACTTTGCTTTTAGAGAATTTACTTTAGTGTTTGGTCAGGTTTTAAATTTATGCCTAGATCGCCTCTAACTAGTGAACAATATGAAATGTGTTAGTAAAATACAATTTAAAAAACTTTTAATTATACTTTTATTGTAACAATAGGCACTGATGAAACTAGTAGCTGCCTTTCTTAAACGAATTTTCCGCTATCAGGAAAATTTGAATAGAATTTTTTGTGTTTTGGAATGGAAAATTATGTCACAATTATCGTGACTTCAGATTACACAAAGTTTTTTTTTTTTTTTTCAAGAATAATCTCTATGGGGACGCAAATATTCAGTTTTGTGACAAGAATGGACACTACAGCAAATATACAAAACAAAGGAAATTTAAATTTGACACTATTTCCTCTCAAATAAGTTCTTTTAGTGGACGAAGAAAACACCTGTGATCTCACTCGCTGGACATCTTGTCTTCCTGTCTGTTTTAATGTTTGTTTACTTACTGGGCGTGAAGGGTAAGCTTTTGGCTTAAAAAAGGTAGCTGGAGATTCCACACAGCACACCAGGTATGAGATTAATTATGTAATATGCACTATACTGAAATGCCTTGTGAGACGTCTATAAATTCAAATATGCTCAATGTTACTTTCCTGTTTCAGTACACAATGCCTGCATTCTGATTTAGTGTTTACTTATAGGACCTGTCACTGGGTGTGAGGGATAAGCTTTTGGCATACCATGGCAGCAAGAGCATCCAAACAGCACACCATATATGCAACTGATTGTGTGTAAGCACAATACTGAAATGCCTCGTGAGTCATCCCTATATTCATATGCCCAATGTTGCTTTCCTCTTCCGATACACAATGCCTTACAGGACTGTCAGTAAATGAGTGTGCTGGACGCCAGCTCTGTCCATCACTGTGGCTGTCGGATAGAGAGACCAACAGCTGTGCAGGGGCTCCAGGTGCAATTCCTGGCCAATTTGAGAATTTATCCTCTCAGAGGTTGGGTGTTGTGTTGTGCTTATCACCATTTTACCATTTCTTTAGATGCAAAAATAAGCAGTATCAACTGATGTAGACTTGCAGTAGGCAGCCGATTTCTCCTGCATACGATCTCCCGGCCAGAAATGCCATACTGTCATTTCATTTCACGCTAGGTATGAAACTGATTCTCTGATATGCACATTATTGAATTGTGAGTCATCTCTTAATTTGTATATGCTCAGTCGGTTTAATATTAATTTGCAGGGCTCTAGAGTAAGCAGTGTGTAGTTGTGTGCACTATGGTGAGTTGTCGTGTCACCTAGCATGGCAATACAACATGCCACTGCAACAGTGCCAACAGCACTGGGTAGTGTTGTCTACTTCACTGCATGAGAAATAGAGCTGTCACGATGGCCAGTCTGACCTCAGTACTACATGTTTGCATGTTGGCCAGTGGGTACTTGGAGCAAATCCAGTAATACTCACATATGAAGATTCGTTTATCTTTAACATCACAGAATCATGTTTCTATATCTGCTCCATCCCCATTCCCCAGTGGAAGGGGGGTAACAATTATTTTGTGCACATGAGTCTGCTAGTAATTGGATCCTTTCTACTTTTCAAAACTGCATTAACTTTGCCGTGCTCATCCATCCCTGTCCTCAATCCTTTCCCTTGCTTACATTGGCCTGGCTATCTTTTTTTTTTGTTGATATCCCTTACAGTATTGTTCCTCTTGCTTTACAATTCCCTTTTTGGAAATTTTGGTCCCTCTTTGGGGATTGAACTACTCTAAATTTTGTCTCCATGGTGTGAGCCAGCTGTGGAACAACACCATACATGAAGTCTTTGGCATGTGGGCTTACCACCTCTTCCATTTTTTACCGGAAGCCATTGCCCTTTTTGTGCTGTACAGCTAGCACAGTAGTCATTTCGTGTGCTT
The DNA here is from genome assembly GCF_023897955.1 of Schistocerca gregaria. NCBI lineage: Eukaryota > Metazoa > Arthropoda > Insecta > Orthoptera > Acrididae > Schistocerca > Schistocerca gregaria. The sequence continues at coordinate 132,949,397 of NC_064930.1, read as the reverse complement.
GGGGTGTTATGTACTCTTTTGATGGAGTCCTCTGAAAACAGGGATGACAGTTCTGATACACGAGCTGCTACCTCCCTGTGTATGCCTAGGAGTAGTGGCTTGTCATTCTGAAGCATTGGAACTCCCAGCAACAGCCGCTATGGCATTGGCCCTTGGTGTGGCTGAGTAGTGCACAAGGGGAGAGCCCCTGATTGGTTTTGGTGTTATTAGGGTCTACACTTTGTGTATCAAACGTATCAGACTTAAAAAACCGGCCGTCTTTGGCGGACCTTTAGTCAGGAACAACTTACAACTATCCCCTCATGGGAGGAGGGTCAGACTCGCTTGCTTGGGGTCAAATCTTTTCCCCATTACCTGGTCTGCATCAAGACTGACAAGGACACCTTCCCACCATGAACCCATTATTTTGGTAGAAACTATCAAAGACAAGTTTGGCAAACCATTACTCCTCACTAGCCTTTGAATATGCTTCAGGGTGTCTTTTTCATAGAGACCTCATCTTCTAAACTGGTGAAGCGTGGGCCAGTCTGGAGTGGCAAGGCATTCATTTTGTTCATCATATTCAGAAAGGCACTAAGGACAACCACACTGATAATGACCACTTTATTCTGGTCTTTGAAGTGGATACCCCCAAGACAAGGTCAAGGTTATGGCTTATCACTGTGCACTGTGATGTATGTCCTGCCACTGCTAAAATGTTTTGGTGTTTATGATTTGTACACATGTATTAATCCTGTATGCAATGAATGAGGATGCCCAGGTGTGCCTTTGTTCTACTGACCACATGTATTCATTGTCACAACTGTCGCTGGTTTGTAAGAAGGAAAGAATATATTGGGGTTTACGATCAGCTTTGCCTTGTGTCTACAAAAATCTACTATTGACTCTGTTACATCCTTTCCCCCACCTTATCCCAGTGATGCCTCACTCTTCTCTCCCTCTCCCCTCAACTTACATCTTCCTCCCCTCCAACTGTTGCTCCTTTCATCCACCAGAGAAGTGCCTCTTCTCTGGTGTCTGCTGCCATTAGGGCCTCCTCTCAGTCCAAGAGTCTGCTGGTACACATTGGCCATGGAACCGTCAGCTCTAGCATCCCCAAGGTTGCCTGGTCTCTCTTTATAGAACTAGCAGAAGCCTCTCCCCCCCCCCCCCCCCTACCTCTCTGGCATCTAGCGTGTGTCCTCCTCTACTTATGAAAGAGAAGAAGGGACATAAGTCCTGGGATGAGGACACTCCATTGCTGAGGAGGATGGCATTCCATAGGGTTCAGTGAAGTATCCTTTTCCTCATCACTATTAAAGGACTTGTGACCTCCGTCAAACTGTTGTTGGTCACCCCTGCTCTGCATGTGGATGACTTCTGTGTCTGAGTTATTTAACACTTGGTGGCTTTTGTGAAGTGACAGTTCCAGGGTGCCATGTGGTATGCTTCTGCATGGACCTTCTCACACAGTTTTCAGTTTTCTCCTCTTAAATTGTGGGTGGTGCATTTCTGTCACCATATTGTTCCTATGCCATCACCATCTTCTCTTTCCCCACACATCCCTTATATTTTATACTTTAGCAGCAGGAAATTGCTCACTCTTCAGGTGAGTTTAACAGTTGGGCTCCAGCTTGCAGTCCTTTGCCATGATTTTTATCTTCCCTCTTTGTCCTGTTCCCCATTCCCTCCAAAAACCTCCTCCTCCTTGGTTAGTTCCTTGATCCCAGATTCAGAGGGGTCTGTGTTTCATTGTTTGTTCTGCCAGCTCTTATGGGAGTTTCAGGCTGCTGTTGTGTTTTAATGGAATAGCTCTAGGCTCTAAATCTGCTAATTAGAAGGAATGTGCCTTCTGCTGGCAAGTAACACCATCTCTTACCTGCCCCATGTAGCATGTGTACTGCATAGCTAATGGCCATTTACCAGGTTCTTTAGTATGTTTAACAGTCCTCTCCCACCCATGTTATGTGCAGACTCGATAACTGCCCTTGAGGCTATCAGGCAGTGGTTTTCCCTCCCTCTTCTTGGTCTATGACATCTAAGACCACCTTACCAATCTTGACCATGCTGGTTGTTCAGTTGACTTTCTTTGGGTTCCCACTCATGTGGGTATCCCAGGTAATGAACTGCTGATCCTGTGGCTGGAGGGTGTGCCCCTTTTGTGTGACCTCTCTGGTGCTGGGTTTGCAGCCTCATGTCCAATTCCTTTTTGCTCAGCCTTGAGCTGACTCTTGGAGGCCAACCCCCTGCCTAATAAACTTATTGCGATAAGGGGACTCTTGCCACATGGCCCACTGGGGATCTACCATCCTCTGCGAACTTCGTATTGGTCATACAAGGTTGAATCTTAGCCTCTTACTCCATAATGATCTGTAACCCCCACATTTTATGAGACTCCCCTACCATTTGGCCTTTTGCACTAAACATACTCTTCCATTCCCCATTATCACAGATGGTAGCATACAACCTTACATAGTTACATCTGTCTTTGGTTTTCATCATAAAAGTGGTTTGTTCCCTAGATTTAAGTACCCGAATTCTCTTCCACAATTGAAGGCTTTCATCATTGCTTTCATGTTGGTCAGGTTTTCCTCTCCATTTTGTGCTGTTTCATCACCACCCCCCCCTCCGCCGCCACGGTGTTTTCCACACTGTGTTGCACTCATGGTATGAAGTGCAAACTGGGGTGGGTTAGCAGTGATTCCAGCACCATGTCACACATAGCACCATTGGGGTGTCTTATGATCTCCCCCTTCCTCCCTCCAGTTCTTTACTCTTCCTGCCACCCCAGTGTTCCATCTTCATTTGCCTGTTTTGCTTCGCCATCAAATAGATTGTGCTGTTGGTTTGCTGCTCCCACAGTCTCTGCCACTTTGGATCTTGGGACAAATGATGTCACTGTTTCGTTCCTCTCCTCATTCAGACAATCAATCAACATCTGCAGCCAGCAGGCAAGCAGTGAGACTTGGTATCTGCTCTCTTAGCATCTGTGTCAGGGTGTTACTAGCATTAATGACAAGTTTGAAATTATTACTTGTTTCCAAATAAAAACAGCCACTTTTGTGCCCTGGTAAATTAGAACTACAAAATTATATGCTTAAATTTAGGAAATAATGGCCTGCTAAAAACAGAAAATTCTGGAATATGAGTTATTTGGTTACAGATAACTTTTCAAAAAGGGGGATTTTTTTAAAAAGTAAAATTATACTGCAAATTGGAACGTGAAAGGCTTTCAGTTGGGTTATATTGCTAATTCATAATTACTCATTCCTAATTCCAACTGCATGTGTTTGTACTGATATTGAAATTATTATTTATTCACCAAATTTATTTTTTGGTAAATGAGTTACATTATCAGGAAAATTGATTGTGAACAATCAGATGTTAGTGTATTCCTTGCTAGAATATGAAAATATTTAATCTGTTTAACAGTTGCACTAGTGTTACCCATCTAGCTAGATCAAAAATAAATATATATTACAAGTTGACGATTGCAACTCACTCTGTTGTCACGTTGGGACAGTTGTCAAATGTGTGGCCATCACCAGCAGTGCGCTGAGCCTCAGTCACAGTCATCACTGCCCAGCACGGCTTGGGACGGGGCTGACCCAGTGATGCCAGCATTCTAGGCTGCTGGCACAAGCCGCAGCAGTTTCTGGTGGTCCCATGTGTCAGCAGAACTGCCGCACCAGAGGCCAGTGAAGAAGGAAGGAATATCGACATCTGACATTCTGTCAACAGTGAGGCTGTCAGAGACAGAGCATAAGCTCTGACTGTTTCAAGGATGGGGGAGAAAATTGGCCTTGGCCTTTCAAAGGAACCATCCCAGAATTTGCCTTGATTGATCTAGGGAAATAATGGAAAACCTAAAACTGGATGGCAGGACACGGAATAAAGCCATCATGTTCCTGAATGTGAGATCAACACACTAGCTAATGTGGTGTAAACCTTCATCCAGAAGTGTTCACAGTTTCTTCTGTATCAGGAACTGCCATGAGTATGCAGCTTGAGGAATTTGTTTTCTTTGCTCAAAACAGTCTCCTCTGTACTGCAAGTTTTCTCTTGTGACTCCTTTGTGGGCTATTGAAAGAGACGCCACTACTGGCATGAACAGCACCTACACTAGCCTTCAGTGAAGTTACCATTTTGTTGGCCAGCTAAACTTCAGTAACTGAAATACCAGAAACAATTTCTGCCAGTACCTCTGTGTCACAGGAACAAACTGGCTTCAGAATTTTCCTCTCCAACATTCATAAGTAGTACATCTGGTAATTCAGAAATTTCAAACGGTTTTTCTTCTATACTCTCTACTTCATAAACATTATGTATATGCTTGCACGTATTTAACTTAATGCTATAACCAATACATGCATAGTAATATCTATTAATTCTTACTTTACAGTCAGTGCACACTAATTTGGAGTTACAGTGGATAATATTTTCTTCCACAAGGTAAACTTCAAGTGATTTTGTGGCTGGTACTTTCCAACCTCTGCCTACCTTTCTAGTTGAGTCCTTATTCATCAAAATACTGGATTCGTGCTTATGGTGGATGTTTTCATTTTGCTTGTTAGTTTTTCTTTCACAATGACAATGAGCCTGTCAAACAGATTTGCTGTTACAAGCAACGTGAATGCAAGTACACCTTTATCCAAATGTTTCACCTGCCTTGCATTACCATGTAGAGTAAGTGGTGGTAATATGCACCCCCCCCCCCCCCTTAATATCTTAATAATATTTAGCTGAACTCTAGTAGTGTATTAACATACCATTATTGGTTAATACTTAGTAGGTTGCATCTAAGTATTGGCAACAGTTTCAAATAGATTAAAAGTATGGTATTATTGCATTTTTAAGCTGTCTACACTAGTTTACAAGGTGTAAGTGACTGTAATGTGGACCTCAGGGTCCATATTATAAGCAGACCGTAAAATGTTTTTATTTCTGTTTTCAGATGCCTAGGACTAATCTGGCACCTAAATGAACCCGTAAAAGGCAGGTGTGGGATAAAAACAAAATGCGAGAGGCAGTGTCTGCTGTTGTAGTAAAAATCATGGGAGTTAAAAAAGCAAACATTGCGCTGTCCCAAAAACAACTCTGTGCCAGTATGTGTATGAGGCTAATACCTGACAGATGTTGAAACTAAAAAGTTTGGAAGAAAACCAGCTGCCCTGGAAAGAGAACTAGTGGTTTACATACACTATATGGAGGCCAAATTCTATGCTTTTACTAGTATGGATGTTAGAAAAATGGCCTACCAACTTGCAGTTGGGAATGGAATTGCAACAAACTTCAGAAATGAAATTGCTGGAAGGCCTTGTCTTGACCATTTTATTCGATGTCATCAAGATAAGCTTTCAATCAGAAAGCCAACTGGAACATCATATGCTCGAGCAAAACGCTTTTCGCATGAGAGAGTTAACTCATTCTACGACTTGCTATAAGCTGAATTCTGGAAACATAAATATCCAGAAGATCGTGTATGGAACGTTGAGGAAACAGGCCTTAGTGTAGTTCAGACTGATACTGCAAGCAGAGGTAAACGCCAAATTTGTTCTCTGACTGCTGCTGAGTGTGGGTCTCTAGTAATGGTCATCTGTTTGCTGAGTGCAGGAGGTTCTTATGTTGCCCTGATGTTCGTATTCCCGAGAACAGATGAGGGGAAAGACCATTGTTTCAACTGATTTGCTGTACAAAAAGAGTTACAAGTCATTATTAAAGAAAAAAGAGGAAAAGAACTTTGCCAAAGACCCCCTAGTGAGATAAGCTTCTACATCCTTACATTTGTCCTCTAGCCATCCATGTCTGCTTAGCCATTTTGCGCTTCCTGTCGATCTCATTTTTGAGACGTCTGTGTACCTTGTTGGCTGCTTCATTTATTGCATTTTTATATTTTCTCCTTTCATCAATTAAATTCAATATCTCTTCTGTTATCCAAGGATTTCTAATAGCCCTCGTCTTTTTACCTATTTGATCCTCTGCTGCCTTCACTACTTCATCCTTCTACTGTATTTCCTTCCCTTGCCAAAGAAACACACTATATCATAGGATCCAACAAGTTTGCTTTCATGGAGCATCCACTGCCAAATATTCTCGCTGTAGTGAGTCTTAAGTGCACCCATAAATGTACGATCTAGCAGTTGCAGGACTAGAACAATTAGCCTCAATAACTTCGTCATTCTTGGGCGGCAGTTCATAGTTACAATTCGCTGAAACCTGCCAGCTTGATCACCCAACCTGTTGGCGTCGTCTTTTTTACCTGGTGTGCTAGGTGAAGGCAACTCCAATCGTTCAGCTCCAGATACAATAACCTCTTTATCTGACGGCCTCTCAAGTCCGATGTCAGTTTTGTCTTCCGGGAGGAAATCTGCATCGGTGAATACGGACTGGTCCGTGGGCCATACTCCAGTAGCTTTCAAACCTTTAATAGCAAATAGCATTGTTGCACTTTTAATGAAAAAAGCGTTGAAATTTGAAAGACCACCGCGGCCTGCACATCCCTCGGTCCATACGCGGAGTCCATACGGAGGGGAGAGGCGACAGGTATATATACCACACCGCCCGCCGGCATTGGACGTCAGTCAACAGGAGTAATCTGATGATGATGGCACGCTACGCCGTGACTGGAACACGATAGTGGGAAAAGGAAGAGAAGGAAACGTAGTAGGTGAATATGGTTTGGGGTTAAGAAATGAAAGAGGAAGCTGCCTGGTAGAATTTTGCACACAGCACAACTTAATCGTAGCTAACACTTGGTTTCAGAATCATGAAAGGAGGTTGTATACATGGAAGAACCCTGGAGATACTAAAAGGTATCAGATAGATTATATAATGGTAAGGCAGAGATTAAGGAACCAGGTTTTAAATTGTAAGACATCTCCAGGGGCAAATGTGGACTCTGACCACAATCTATTGGTTATGTCCTGTAGATTAAAACTGCAAACAGGTGGGAATTTAAGGAGATGGGACCTCGATAAAGAGAAAGAACAAGAGGTTGTACAGAGTTTCAGTGAGAGCATAAAGGAACAATTGACAGTAATGGGGGAAAGAAATACAGTAGAAGAAGAATGGGTAGCTTTCAGAGATGAAATAGTGAAGGCAGCAGAGGATCAAGTAGGTAAAAAGACGAGGGCTAGTAGAAATACTTGGGTAACAGAAGAGATATTGAATCTAACTGATGAAAGGAGAAAATATGAAAATACAGTAAGTGAAGCAGGCAAAAAGGAATACAAACGTCTCAAAAATGAAATCGACAGGAAGTGCAAAATGGCTAAGCAGGGATGGATAGAGGACAAATGTAAGGATGTAGAGGCTTGTCTCACCAGGGGCACCCAAAATCAGTTGCCTGTTACCTGTCTAGCGGCGTAGATCGGCGTGCAGTGGTGTACAATACGTCGTTTCTGTTCGTGAGATCCTTGTTGCCAGCATCAGTCACTGACATACTTCGGTATCTGGAAGTGCTGGATAACAGCGTCGCATTGCAAGAAAATTGCAGAAGACGAAGAGGAGCTATTTGCGGAGTACATTTCCCCACCATGTTCTAGTTTTGGGTGGAGATTTTAATTTGCCAGATACACCAGGTGACCAAGAAGTCAGTATAAATTTGAAAACTGAATAAATCACGGAATAATGTAGATAGGGAGGTACAAATTGACACACATGCTTGGAATGACATGGGATTTGATTAGAACAAAAAAAAAAAAAAAAAAAAAAATACAAAAGCTCAAAAAATGTCCGACAGGTGGCGCTTCATCAGATCAGAATAGCATGACAAAGCAAAAATGATGTTTTTTACAGGAAATGCTCAATATGTCCACCATCATTCCTCAACAGTAATTGTAATCGAGGAATAATGTTGTGAAAAGCACTGTAAAGCATGTCCGGAGTATGTGGTGAGGCATTGGCGTTGGATGTTGTCTTTCAGCATCCCTAGAGATGTCGCTCGATCACGATACACTTGCGACTTCAGGTAACCCCAAAGCCAACAATAGCACGGACTGAGGTCTGGGGACCTAGGAGGCCAAGTGTGACGAAAGTGGCGGCTCAGCACACGATCATCACCAAACGACGCGCATAAGAGATCTGTCAGACATTTTGTGAATTTGTTTTTTCTAATAAATCCCCATGTCATTCCAAGCATGTGTCTCAATTTTTAACACTCTATCTACATTATTCCATGGTTTATCACTTTTTCCAATTTATACTGACTTTTTGATCACCCGTTAGACTGGGAGACTCAAACGTTTATAACGGGTGGCAGGGACAAAGAATCCAGTGAAATTTTTTTAAAGTGCTTTATTTGAAAAACTACCTTGAGCAGTTAAACAGAGAACCGACTCGTGGCGATAACATATTGGACCTTCTGGCGACAAACAGACCCGAAACAGTTAACGCAGAACACGGAATCAGCGATCATAAAGCGGTTACTGCATCACTGATTTCAGCCATAAGTAGAAATATTAAAGAAGGTAGGAACATTTTTCTGTTTAGCAAAAGTGACAAAAAGCAGATTACAGAGTACCTGACGGCTCAACACAAAAGTTTTGTCTCAAGTACAGATAGTGTTGAGGATCAGTGGACAAAGTTCAAAACCATCGTACAATATGCGTTAGATGAGTATGTGCCAAGCAACATCGTAAGAAATGGAAAAGAGCCACCGTGGTACAACAACCGAGTTTGAAAACTGCTGCGGAAGCAAAGGGAACTTCACAGCAAACATGAACATAGCCAAAGCCTTGCAGACAAACAAAAATTACGCGAAGCGAAATGTAATGTGAGGAGGGCTATGCGAGAGGCATTCAATGAATTCGAAAGTAAAGCTCTATGTACTGATTGGCAGAAAACCCTAAGAAATTTTGGTCTTATGTCAAAGCAGTAGGTGGAGCAAAACGAAATGTTCAGACACTCTGTGACCAAAATGGTACTGAAACAGACTGAAGGCCGAACTACTAAATGGCTAATTCACAGAGGAAGACTGCACTGTAGTTCCTTCTCTACACTGTCGCACATATGACAAAATAGTAGATGTCGAAAGAGATGGCAGAGGGATAGAGAAACAATTAAAATCGCTCAAAAGAGGAAAGGCCGCTGGACCTTATGGGATACCAGTTCGATTTTACACAGAGTACGCGAAGGAACTTGCCCCCCTTCTTGCAGCGGTGTAGCGTTCCGAAAGATTGGAAAAGGGCACAGGTCATCCACGTTTTCAAGAAGGGACTTCAAACAAATGTGCAGAACTATAGACCTATATCTCTAACGTCAATCATTTGTAGAATTTTGGAACACGTATTATATTCGAGTATAATGACTTTTCTGGAGACTAGAAATCTACTCTGTAGGAATCAGCACGGGTTTCGGAAAAGACGGTCGTGTGATACCCAGCTCTCGCTATTCGTCCATGAGACTCAGAAGGGCATAGACACGGGTTCACAGGTAGATGCCGTGTTTCTTGACTTCCGCAAGGCTTTCGATACAGTTCCCCACAATCGTTTAATGAACAAAGTAAGAGCATACGAACTATCAGACCAATTGTGTGATTGGATTGAAGAGTTCATACATGACAGAACGCAGCATGTCATTCTCAATGGAGAGAAGTCTTCCGAAGTAAGAGTGATTTCAGGTGTGCCGCAGGGGAGTGTCATAGGACCGTTGCTATTCACAATATACATAAATGACCTGGTGGATGACATCGGAAGTTCACTGAGGCTTTTTGCAGATGATGCTGTGGTGTATCGAGAGGTTGCAACAATGGAAAATTGTACTGAAATGCAGGAGGATCTGCAGCGAATTGACGCATGGTGCACGGAATGGCAATTGAATCTCAATGTAGACAAGTGTAATGTGATGCGAATACATAGAACGATAGATCCCTTATCATTTAGCTACAAAATAGCAGGTCAGCAACTGGAAGCAGTTAATTCCATAAATTATCTGGGAGTACGCATTAGGAGTGATTTAAAATGGAATGTTCATATAAAGTTGATCGTCGGTAAAGCAGATGCCAGACTGAGATTCATTGGAAGAATCCTAAGGAAATGCAATCCGACAACAAAGGAAGTAGGTTACAGTACGCTTGTTCGCCCACTGCTTGAATACTGCTCAGCAGTGTGGGATCCGCACCAGATAGGGTTGATAGAAGAGATAGAGAAGATCCAACGGAGAGCCGCGCGCTTCGTTACAGGACGATTTAGTAATCGCGAAAGCGTTACAGAGATGACAGATAAACTCGAAGACTCTGCAGGAGAGACGCTCAGTAGCTCTGTATGGGCTTCTGTTGAAGTTTCTAGAACATACCTTCACCGAGGAGTCAAGCAGTATATTGCTCCCTCCTACGTATATCTCGCGAAGAGACATGAGGATAAAATCAGAGAGATTAGAGGTCACACAGAGGAATACCGACAATCCTTCTTTCCACGAGCAATACGAGACTGGAATAGAAGGGACAACTGATAGAGATACTCAAGGTACCCTCCGCCACACACCGTCAGGTAGCTTGCAGAGAATGGATGTAGATGTAGATGTAACGAGCGTTCGATCGTCTGTTATGTTACAGCGTGTGTTAAGGAGGTGACACGAAAAGAACTGTTACCCGTTCCAAGCAAAGGGCTCCAATTTATGCAAACGTCTGTCACGCCTAAGGAAGGAACGCAAAAATAAACCGCGTGGTTTACAGGGATCGCCACGAAGGAAAACTAGTAATTTTGGGAGGAAACCCGTCGTCGTAGACAATTTCATAAAATCGATCCTTCCACAAACGATGGAGGGCTTTTACATCAATCTAAAAATAGTGCCGACATTACGGAAACTACAAATTGCCGTGAAACAAAAAAATCCAATTTTACTCGTAACAGGTTCGCCAAAAGGAATATTTAACTTTTTTTTAAAATTCCATACCCTTTATTCTGAAAACAAAATGTAAGAAAGATTCTCTAATCTGTTTTTACACAAAACAAATAATCGTTGATGCTACCAAAACACATGTATCCTTTTTGACAGCTGACAATAGAGCAAATAGCCAATGGGTATAACATTGTCCACATACTTTTCACGTACGTTTACGAAGGCAGTGACAAAAAATGTAGTGCAAATCGGACTAGTAAAACACAAGAAATTGTAAATTTCTTGTTACTTTTTAAACATTCATCGTGTTGCAAGACCTGTTAAGTTTCAACAAAATCCTTCAAAGAAAACTTCTATCCTTTAGTAGAAACACAAAGTGAGAATAATTCTTAAATTCTAAAGTTTCATTGCGCTTTATGGGGTAGAAGTAGAGGAACGTACATTCACATGAACAGGCATTCGGTTCCATGTTTGTAGTAAAATCCCGACTTACGTTCATATGTTAATATTATTTACTCTATAGCGTTATGTTTCGGAAGAAGCTATCGTCTTTTGTATTCTTTACGGTACTAAAACACTCGTCTAAAAATTAACGCTGCCGGGCCGTGTATGCAGACGGCGTCGCCGCCGACTTAAAGCGCGCGCCGCGGCAGGGCGGTACTGCGTCGTGAGACAGCCTGTGGAGGCGCCCGGTGACGTGGCTGGGTAGCCAGAGTGGGGACAGACTGTAAACGGGCACAGTGAGGATCCATAAAAACGCATTGTCGTTGATACAATCTGTAATATTTCAGTGTCAGTTAATAACGTATCTACCATTAAAACTTTCAGTAGGTCAGATTCAATGTATGGCCATTCGACAGTCACAGTCGGTAGAGCAAAATGATGAGGTAGCTGGTAATGTGATTCTTGTTTGCGCCTCAGTGGATCCGAATATTTTTATTACTACTCTTCGCTTTTTCTGTTAGGATCTGATACTTTCTTTTCAGTGCAATAAAAGTATATTCTCTAATATTCGATGTTACATATGTACGTTCCATCTGAGGATGGAGTTTGTTCGAATGGTTTAATTTACAAGACAGATTGCACTACATGCAGTAAGATATAACAAGAAAGTGTAAAACAATTCTTTTTTATTTCACATGTTGTGAAGATTCTGCTGCTGAATAGGAACAAATATAAAGTAAGACTTTGAATCGCGCTATTTGTTACGGAGCTTCTCTTTCTGCCTTATAACATGTCCGTGGACACTACACGCAGAACAACGTGACTCTCACGTGGACAAGAGAGGAAAGGCGCGTTTTAATAGCGCTAGCTTAAGAATTTTACGCCCATGCATTTTGTAAAGTGGGTGATAGAGAGAAACGTGTGACGAGGGCCTCCCGACCGCTCGCCTGGTGCAGGTCTTTCGACTTGACGCCACTTCGGTGACATGCGCGTAGTTGGAGATGAAATGATGACGATTAGGACAACACGACACCCAGTCCCTGAGCAGAGAAAATCTCCAACCCAGCCAGGAATCGAACCCGTCTGTCACGCTGACCACTCAGCTACCGGGGCGGACAACCGGGTGATGTGTGACCCAGATGCTGCCGCTGCGGTCGCGTGTACCACGTTGACACGCACATGCTTTATGCACAAGTCAGAGCGTTCGGCAGCACTTTCAACTTGGCACGCTCAAGACTGATGTTCACAACACCGTCCGTGTAGTGACGGCATTACACTTTCCTAAAACAGTGCACGGAGATCGGCGCAAATACTGTTGAGTGGTACTTAAGATAGGGAAATAAATTAGTGAAATCAAGGTGAAGTGAAGTAGAAATTTAAAATTAATGAGAAACTTCGTTTAGCTTAGAAGAGTTACACTCTGGCAAACAACGGGCAGAGCAGAAGAGGCAATGACCGCGAAGTCAGCACATTCAGGAGAAGCTATCGTCCTCCCCCACGTAAGCACAAGCTGTCGATTCAGCCGTCAGGGCATCGCCCGTCCGGCTCACGTGTTTCTCAATTGTCACACGTGATCAAAGGCTCTCGCCTACATTCCGAGAGCCAATGACCGACGTTAAGAAGATTCTTCGCGAAGATTCTTCGCGAAGCTTTTCGACGTGACAAAAGAGGCAACATTATCTTTCCGCTCGATGATCGTTTGCAGCTTGGATGGTGGAATCCCGAAACATTTCGTTACCTGCTACTTCTCGTTGCATTCCACAGCGTCGAAACTCGTTTCTGTTTTACGAATGTCGGAAACTTCCTGGAAAATATCCTAAAGTGAAAAACGTCTACTTTCTCTCCGTGGTCGAAGTTCCTTGTGTGACAAAATGGCGTCAGATTTGAATCACTATTAATTACGAGACTGACAGTGCGCAAACAAAGGTTAAGTCCACGTGGTTGTCACTTATTGCCTGTATTGGCATATGCGGGTCATTGTTAGGAATCATCTTTATGTAAAATTATAAACTGGTGAAGCTGTTAGCTAGGATTCTCATTTGTGTGTCATTGCGATGAACAGCTTAGGGAGCGCCGCTAGGAGTAATAGAAAATAAAAGTATTCGCCGGAATATAAACGAAAATCTATATTGAGTTTAAACCTACGACACATAGGAAGAGTTCGTCTCAGGACTTGTAAATATGCTCTAAATTACAGAAAACGTGAGAAAAGCCCTCCCAGAAGCCTAAATAGGGCAGCGCTGAGAGAAGGTGACAGCTCCCTCAGAGTCGGAAAAAAAGGAAGAAATTGCGCAACGCGATAACGTACTCAAAGGCTATATCGTACCCCAGCCACTGAAAAGTCCAAAATTGTGGGAACAGGTTGAAACAAACGATTAACAACCGTCGACTGCATACAGTCGCAAAGGCTGATTTCAAATGTCTTTGGTAACTGTAAAGCTACTTCACCTGGGTAGGGGGGACAGCTACTAGTCGGAGGTAAACACTTCCCCCTCACAGCGTTCTAATGTTGCCGGCTACACTATGCCACTCAGCGTCCAATGTAAACACAGCCGACAACAGGAAGTGTGACAGGACTACCAGACCGAGTTCAGAGCAGGAAACGGCCGGGGTCCCCGGTGGTCTAGTGGTAAGGGGGTCTGGAACGTTCCAGCGCCTCGGCTGGGGCTATTCGCCCCAGCCGGGCCGGGGTTCAATCCCCGGCCGGCGCTGGAATTTTCAGATTTCCGAACACTAGCCTCCACCTCTGCCCTGGCATGTGGCGCATGCCGGGCACCCCCGTGGGGTCCGTGCTTCGGATCCCACGTGGAGCTCACTCCCTCACTACAAAATATACCTCATTATGCTGCTGCAATCACTTATTTTAAATTTCAATACGCACACTTTCTTCACCAGACCACATCTACATATATTTTCCAGACATAAGACATCTCACTGTCGCAAGAAACTGCATAGTATCATGAACATTTGTAGGATTGCAACAATGAAATGAAATCCTCACTAAAAAAAACTAATAAGTGTTATTTTCCTTTTTGTGCTAAATGCTGCTAAGATAAATACCAAAACAGCTTTCATTTTGTTGTAGGTAATTATGAAAGTAAGTTTGGCTATAATACTGAATAAATTATCTCAATGTCAAAGAAATGCAAAATATTATATCAATACCATCACACAAGATATTTTCAGGTGTCTCAGTCTGCCTTTTCTTTTTATTATCAGGATTGATTATACGATAATAAATAAATTCTGTATCAGAAATCGTTTCGTAACCGTTCACACTCAGTGCCATTTATAAGTGTATATTGTCAGCAATTGTAGTTTCAAAACAAACACAGGCCTTTTTTTCAAATTATTCAAGTGTCTAAATGAGATTAAGATAGAATACAGGTCACTAATGAGATAAACTCTTTGTTTGTATGATACAGGATAATTCTCCTGGTCTTATGTCAGCTGAATGCTAAATTAAACAGTTAACATTTAAAAAAACGAATTTTACTGACAGGTCTACATGTCTCATATAATATTTCTGTTGGTAGTTTCATGACAACCTCTCAGGCTCAGCTTTATATAAAAGTATCTTGCAGGTCAGAAAAGAAATTTTATTACTACCTCTACAGATTCAGTTGGTCTATTGTTGTTGTACTATTGTTGCATTGCGAGAGAGAGACTGCTACTATAGCTGTTTTCTTTTGCTATTAAATTCCGTGCCATATCTCCATTCTAAATGCTAAAAGGCGTGGATAAACTTTTAGCAATACTATTTCCTTTTCACCACATCGCTGCTAGGTGTCGCTACTGGTCCCTCACACAGTCAGTTGTCTGTAGCGCAGGGCTTCGCTACCAGAGGGCTCTAGCGGAGCTGGCGACGACTCACTCTGCCGGGATTTGCTGCTCCACTCCTGAACGAGTACGCCAGCTGAGATACCCGCTAAATCCTCACACTAAACGAGAAGCGTAATAGCACCAATGCTACATAAGGCAAATCGTGATCAGCGAAACCACCACTATTATAACTGCTTGCTGAAAATACTGCTACAAACTATTTAGAGCGGAAGGGAGCACCTTACCGAAGCCGATCTAGAGGAAAATCCATTTGGAATGAACAGAACCCATATCTATAACATCTTTAGATACAGAAACTTTTGACAATGTTGACCAGAATATGCAGTTTGAATTTAAGATGCAACCAGGAATAAAATATAGCGAGAGAAACATTACTTAGAACTCCACCAGAAATGAGACAGAGGCTGTACAAGTCGAAGGACATAAAAGTAAGGCAATACGTGAGAAGTGAGTGAGACAGCGTTCTAGTCCATTGCCTGATGTTATTCATTCTATATGCAGGGTGTTTCACACTACTCGGGACTGTACAGGCGATTTAACTGATCAAGTTTTACATAGGAATCTACTTCTGAAAACGTCATCTTGCGATGCTACAGAACGTCAAAGTTATAGGAACCGGCATCTACAAAAATAGATGGATCCCACGAAGATGTTACAAACTTTCTAAGATGATGCAGATGGATAAATGCGTACATTTGTGATTATGTCCTTGCACCGGAAAATTATAACAGAAAACCTTTCTGTTACCTCTGACAGCATGTAACGTTATCGTTGTTGCTAGGATGTAGGACAGGAAACTTGCAGAGGCGGTGGTATGGAACGAAAGAAGAAAACAATGTGCAGTACACATAGGCTGTAAGATGCATACATCATGAACCATGAGCACTTGTTCATCATCGCTTGCGTGAAAGCCATCTCCACTATTGAACAAGTGCTTACAGCTCCAGAATTATGCAGTTTAGAGTCCATGTTTACTGCACTTTTTTTCTTGTTTCGGTCTATACTGCCGCCTCTGAACGTTGCCTACCCTACAATCATAGCAACAACAGTACCAGTACACGTATTCCACTGTCAGAGGCAGGATAACGATTTTCACTTACAACTTTCGACACGTTTGTTTCCGGTACAGGGGCCCTTACCTCAAATCGATACATTTGTCTGTTTCCATCATACTAGGAAGTTTGTAACACAATCACGGATCATCTTGCATATACATACATTTACCGGAGCTGGCGCCTGTGACTTTGATGCTCCACAGCGTCGGTGGGTGACGTTTGCAGGCATGAGTTTCTAAGTAAAACTGCAATCTCTAGAAGTGTTGTGGCTCAGTGGTCTGAAGAAGATGATTCTTGCGAGGAAGGAAATATATTTGAAGATGCAAGTAGTGAAGAATTAGCCAATGAACCTGCAGATGTGAATATTGAGGCAGATGGCAGTCCTTCCGATAATATTACTTCATCAGAGTCTGAAAATGGAGCACAACCACAAAAAGGTATAGAAGACCACACATACATTAGTCGGAATGGAGCGATTTGGAAATTAGATCCTCCTGCAACTTTTCGTACGCCTGTCCATAACATCGTAAAGAAGGCACCTAGTCCAGCCCTTGGTTTGAATACCTGTAAACCTAAGGATGCCTGGGACTATTTCATCTCCAAGGAAATGATCATCTGCACAAATATTGAAGGCAGAAGAGTGGCTGCTTTACGTGGAAAAACGTTTTGCTTCCTGGAATGGTGGGTTTTCTTGGTCTTTTACTGCTTTCTGGTGATGAGAAGACTTGGGATGTCCTTATTAGAGAATTATTCTAGGATTAAAAGGAAAATCCTACATAGAAGGCTACCTTGCCAGTAAATAGATTCGAGGATATAAGGAGAATGATTAGATTTGATGACAGGCGTACCCGTGAAGCTCGATCTGCAGATGACGCAGCAGTTCGCTATGTATGGGAACTATTTCTTGACAAGTGTAGAAATAGAATGAATCCCAATCATTCGCTCACAGTTGACGAACAGCTAGTCCTAATCCGTGGAAGATGCAGCTTCACCCAGTATATGCCCTCTGAACCAGCCAAGTGTGGCATAAAAATATTTTTGTTATGTGATCATATGCTTTAGAGGGAACTGTTTACACGAGAAGGAAGCCCCATGAATTTATTCAGAAAAATCTTGGATTGAATGTAGTGAAAGATCTTGCTAAAAGCATTCAATGATCATCAAAAAATATTACCGTTGACAACTTCTTTACTAGTGTGCTTCAGAAGCAAATTACAGTGGTGGGAACAATCAAACAAAATAAACCAGAAATTCCTAATGAGATGAAACCATCTGTCTCAAGAGCAATTCATTCCTCTTTGTTTGCATTTATAGGTGTCATTACAATGGTGAGTTATCTTCTCAATAAGAAGAAGTCTATAGTTCTCATTAGCACAATGCAATACGACAGAAACATTGATGAAACTCATGCAAAAAAGAAACCAGATGCAATAAACTTCTATAACTCTACGAAGGGTGGAGTAGATAAATGGACCAGAATATTCGTTATTACACTTGCAAGAGACGAACGAGAAGATGTCCATTTGCATTATGGATGAATATGATGGACATCGCAGCAATGACCACTGAAATTTTATTTTCCGCCCAACATCTGACATACCATAGTGGAAGAAGTAATAAAAGGCGTTTGTTCCTAAGAGGTTTAGCAGAGGAAATGGTAAGACCTCTAATGGAACTTCATATTCAGATCCCTAATCTTCCAAAGAAAATCGTTGATGATATGCGAAGATGTCATATTGCCAAACCAACTACATGTTTCAGGAAAAAGAAGAAGATGCAATTATTGTCCATATAAGAAACACAGGAAAAGTGCTATGACATGCATTAAGTGCAAACCCAACTTTTGTAAGGAACATAGTGGCGTTCTTTGTGCTTCTTGTTTGTCACATGTTGAAAACTAAGAAAGATGCAATTTTATGTGAACAATGAATAATAACTTTTTATAAAAATATTGCCTATACACATAATACTGTGAATAATGAGCATGTTTTAATTGAAGAAATTGGTTGTAATAAGTGTTTTAAAATGTAAACTGCAAGTTATAAGTGAATTAATAAAATAATTTGTATATGTTGTTTGTAAAGGAAAGTAACTAATAAAAATTCACTCTTAGAGTTTTATATATAAGAAATGTTAATCAGGCCCACCAGATCCTGTCACTGTATCTTAGGAATCTTGCGATATGACAAAAAATTTGACAGAACGAAATTTAACTCCAAAGAATGAATATGTGGAAAGAGGAAAATTTTAAATTAGGTCAGGGCCTTGGAGGCCCTGCATATGCATTCACGTGTGTTTTCGGCACCATGCATCCTAGCGTTAAGAGAAACAGAATGTTTGCATAAAGGCAAACCGCCGGGCTGTCCCCGAGTGAATGATACAGACGTCGAACGCATCCACCACAGTTTCACGAGGGGTCCGCAGAAATCCGTTCGCCGTGCAGCTCGACAGCTCAGCACGCCCCCGATGTCCGTCTGGCGTCTATGCGTCGACGTTTCTGCATCAAACGATATTAAATTCAGCTACTGCGAGCTGTTCGTGAGGGTGCTAACATCGTGTGAAGTTCCGTAATTTCACTCTTGGCAAGGTGGAGCATGGCTGTTTTCTCCCACAGTTACTGTTTAGTGACGAGGCAACACTCCATTTACATGGAGAGGTGAACTGTCATAATGTGACAATATGAGGTACGGGACAACCACATGAAGTTGTACAACATAAAATATACTCTCCTAAATTTAATATTTGTCTTATGTATTCCTATTTTTTGTCTGCATCCTAGATATTTATAGGCATCTGATTATTCCAGCGCTTCTATGCAGTCGCTGTGGTTATCCAATATGTAATCTTCTTGTTTAGTGTGTTTTCCCTTGTCTATGCTATTTTTCTTACATTTGTCTGTTCCAAAAGCCATATTTATATAATTGCTGAATACTTATGTTATCTTTAGTAATTGGTTGAGTTGTTGATTTGTTGCTGCCAGTAGTTTTAGATCATCCATGTGTGGGTATGTACCAGTAGTATTGTATCCATAATTTGTATTATTTAGCATGTTGGATAGTGGGTTCAGAGCAAGGCAGAACCAGAAAGGACTTAATGAATCTCCTTAGTATATTCGACGCTTAATCTGTATTGGCTGTGATGTGATATTATTTGAATTTGTTTGGATATTAAGTGTCGTTTTTCATTACTATGTTTAGGAACTGTATCAATTTAGGATCTACTTTGTATATTTCCAATATTTATAGTAACCATGAGTGGGGTACACTATCAAAACCTTTTCAGTAATCAATGTATGTGTAGTGTAGCGTCCTTTGTTTAGTTTTAGCTTGATATGTTACTTCTGCATCTATTATCAGGTGCTCTTTACATACTCGTGCTCCTTCGCAACAGCCTTTTTGTTCTTCATTTATAATTTTGTATGTATCGTTATTTTCTGTGTAATGACTGAAGTTAATATTTAGTATATTGTTGGTAGGCATGTCATGGGGCAATAATTTGCTGGGTTTGCTGTGTGTGCTTGATCTTTAGGTTTCAGACAAGTTATTCCTTGTGTATGTGTATCAGGGAATGTGTATGGGTCTGCAATGTAACTGTTAAATTATTTAGTTAGATGTGAATGTGTTGACGTGAACTTCTTTAGGCAGAAATTTACTATTTTATCTTTTCCAGTGGTTTTCCAATTGTGTGTAGAATTAATTGCTTTGGTCGCTTCATGTTGCAAAATTATCACTTCAGGCATTTGTGGTATCATCTTTTATGTCTCTGTTTTCGCTTGTATCCACCGTGCATGTCTTTTATGTTGTACCGGGTTTGACCATATGTTGTTCCAGAAGTGTTCCATGTCTGTTATGTTTGGTGGATTGTCTATTTTAATGCGTGTGTTATCTATTGTCTGGTAAAATTTCTTTTGGTTTGTGTTGAATGTTTGGTTTTGTTTCCTTCTATTTTCACTTTTTTTGTATGTTCTAAGTCGTTTGGCCAATGCTTCTAATTTCTGCTTCTTTTCATCTAATTGCTCTATCGCTTCTTGTTGTGAGATTTTACCTAACCTTTTTGGTTTTTTATATGATATTTCTTTTCTTAGAAATTGTGTTAGCTGTCTGATGTCTTCTCTCAGTTTTTCTATTCCGATCTGTAGCCTGTGTTGCCATGCAGGTTTTGTGGGTTTCTTCTGTGTGTTGGTTGGTTCTGATGTCTGTCTAGTGTGTAAATTTAGTGTAGAGAGTGCTCCTATTTAAACCAGTAGTTGTAACTCTCCCATAGTTGTGTTTCCATTTATTTTGTTGTGTATGATTGTGTTGATAGTTTTTATTGTTGTTTCGACTTGTGGGTTATTTGGCGGTGTATGCAAGAATGGTCTAATGTCTGTATTTGTGTCTTTGTATTCTATATATGTCAGCTGAAATTTTTCTTTTATATCTAACATGTGTGTCACTTCGTGTTCTATTTGTACTTGTTCTGGTGGCAGTCTTAAGATTTCGTTTTCCTCTGATTGTTTAATTGATGCGTGTTGTTCTTTGTTTGTTTGCTCTGGGGTGTGTGAGTCCATTACTGTATTATTTTCTTCTTCTTCTGATTGGGCATTATTTTGTTCCAGTATTTGTTGTTCTCGTTGTTTGATGTTTTCTAATTCTGATTATTACACCGATCTGATCAGCTAGTCGTTGTTCTGTTAAAAATTTTAAATCTGGGCATCTGGTAGGAAATGTTGTGTATACTTGTGATCTGTATCCAGTTGTATTGGTTGCTAGGTTTGTTGCTTGGTATTATTATTATTTCGTTGTTGTTCTGTTGGTTAAACGTGTGTGTAGCGTTGCCAGGTTAGTTACTACAGTAATTTTTTTTTGCCTTTGCTAGAGCCGTCTTTTAAGTTTGCAGGAGCCACCGCTAGTTGCTTCTTTTGGACTGCGACATTACTGTTCTTTCGAAATGTGCCGTTTGTTACTCTTAAAACCAACATGGAGAGCTCCCCAGCGGTGGGGTCGACTTTTTGAAACCAAATAAGCGGTAGTGTAACTCAAGACCCCCCAGTATCAGACCCTGCATCCAGGTGGGCCTCCGTTTGCAAGTAACTGACGCAGAAGAGTTTGGAATTTTGCGTCATGCTATATAGCGTTAAGGAAGTCTTATTCCATAGTCTTGTTGCGTGTCATAATGGTTAGGACAGAAGCTTAACCATGCCTCGTCAGGTGCAGTAAAATTTTTTTTAAATCCTTATCGAAATGACTTTGGTGCCTATTTTTACTCAATTTATTGTTTTAAATGTAATTTCTTTCGTTCTATTCCTTTGTCACATCGTTTTAATCACCGTATGAACTTTTCCATTTGTTTCATTTTTCTTTGCATCATTCTTCTTCCAATCGGAATTTTTGTGAATGTGTATTTTATTGTACCTATCTGTTTGACTATTCAATTACTTCAAAACTCCGATAAATTAATTAAAAAAACAAAAGACGAAATAATCTATTTATATTGACTGTGCATTAACGTGAAAAACGTATTTTTCATTACAAGACGTGCCTTTTTCTGCATGGTAATCGACATACAAATATTTAAAACATTACCTAAATTCTTTGTGTACTATGGAAATGTATGGTAGATGATGATATGAATGAGAGAAGGTTTTATAAGTAAAACAAAATTCAAGCAATGTGAGAAATCGATATAATGAACACAATAACGAAAACACAGGGCCATAAAAATAGGAGAAATTAAATCGGAATTAGTACATGAAGATAATTAAAAGTTCACGAACAAATATTTCCAGTGGAAAATGGATGATAAGAAGAAAAATTAGACCAAATGAAGAAGTTCATATCACTATTGAATCACGTGACCGAGGAGCGGAAATAAAAAAAAATATATTTACATCAGTTGAACGAAAATGATTATCAATATCACTTCGATAAACACCTAGCATAGATTTCTTCCTCTGGTGAGATTCGAACCCACAACCTCATGCATGTGAAGCTAGTATCCTTTCCAATACCCTCACAACCTACCTAGGTCATTCGGCTTTCTTCACGTTATTGAGTCTCACACAAAATTCCGAATTTCTTTTCTCGTCAGTTCCTCGAAAACGTCTACCCACCAGGATGAATGGCTGCACTGTGTGATACTTGGGTGCTTAACCTACATAACCGTATAGATGGTTACAGAAAGTCGATCCTACCCCTGGAGAAATCTCCTTGTAAGACATTACGAAAGAGTGCCGCCGTTTCATTATATCTACTGATACGGTGGTCGACACACAGTTAGTAGTGTAGCCATAGTAACACAAACGGTCTGAAAACTGCACGATCTAAGCAACGAGGGACTACCTCGCACTTAGTCCAAAGGAAAATCTCCAGAATTACTAGAAGACTTGTAGCCAATGAACAGAGTCCCCTGAAGTCATTTAGTCCGTAGCGACTGCTGAGAACCTTCAGAGCAGTCATTAGGATTCGCACTCTACTACTTCGATGTTACACGTTCGGTGTCCTACTCTATGGAGCTGAGTCATGGACTGTATTAGGCATTTGAAATGCGATCGTATGGAAAAATATTAAGGATACCATCGACAGATTTAGTCAAAAGTACGGCGGTACGAAAATGTAGAAATTCTCAACAGCATCCAGAGAGCAGAACTCGATTGTTTTGGTAGCGCAATTCCGCAACAACAAATAAAACCTGTTGAAGTTAGTAATTCAAGGAAACATTAATGGCCGGCAGTCTGGACGAGCGTTTCTAGGCGCTTCAGTCTGGAACCGTGCGACCGCTACGGTCGCAGGTTCGAATCCTGCTCCGGAAATGGGTGTGTGTGATGTCCTTAGGTTACTTAGGTTTAAGTAGTTGTAGGTTCTAGGGGACTGATGAGCTCCGATGTTAAGTCCCATAGTGCTCAGAGCCATATGAACCATTTTTTGAAAGATTAATGGAATATGTGATCCACGACGCATAGGATTAACCTGGCTAAATAACTCAAACCAGCAGTTTGGGTTCAGCACTGAATCAATGTTCTGAAAAACCATGGACGGACAACAGATCATGCTATCGATCGGCAGTGTTACTGGAGGACGAGGTACTTAAGAGAGGAAGAATGACAATGCTTAAAAATTACATAAATGCTCACCATTAAATTTAATACTCCACTCATATAATCGCGCTAGCTGCCATTAAAATTAATCTGCAATTGGCATACAGTTAAAATTTTTTGAACCTAGTGCTCTTAACAGCACTCATGTCACCACTTATTTTAATCAATGTATTTATTTTCTCAGACATCCACCGTACGAGGACGCACTGAAAAGTAATGTCGACAGATGTTTTACGCGAAAACTCTCAAAGCTTTTTAAATAAAACAAACTTCATTAACATTCTACATTGTATTCTTCACGTCTATAAATTTATTTCTCAAGACACTCACCCTCGGAACCAGCAAAATTTCCCCAACTAGATAATATTTTGTTGACACCGTCACAGTGTACTCTTTGACTATGTTAACAGAGCCACAACCTTACCTCTGCTTGCACCGCTTGAAACAACTGAAGTGCTCGAAGGTTTTCTTAGTTTTGCGATAGACGAAAATCGAGACTGTGTGTAGGATGATCGAAGGCAGTGCAAGGACGTCGGCTTGCTGCAGATGCCGCAGCGATCGTGTGTAGTTTTGCACTGCCGTGCGCAAGGAGAGTGTGCTCCACATGCGGACGAAGTCTTCGAATTCGTTCTTTTAGTTTTGTGAGCTCTTTCTCACCCACCAACATAGTCACTCAGATAAGAGACGTAACTATCCAAAATAAGGATAAACACTTGTTACAAAACGCTCCTTACGCAAAATCAGAGGGCTGCAGATATCCAAAGTAAAGATGTAGAATGTTACTAACTTCATCAAATAAAACAGACCGAGTCATTATCTTCTCAGCACGCCGTCGTGTTATAAGCACAAAAATCCAAAAAATTGTTTCAGAGCAAAGTATGCTGTATTTTTAAGTGAAGATCTTTGTAATGTACATCTGTATTAAACGTTATGCTGGTGATATATGGTGACAATGCGTATTTATATTTACAATGAAGAGAGATTGACCAGTGGCCAATATACAACTAAAACCAAGTTGTCAGATGGATATTAACTGCAATGGATTAGTGGAGAAATACAGGGATGAAGAAGTAGTTCGATTGTCTTGCCGCATGTATGCTGTAGAGCACATCTTCCACCGGACTGCCTTGATGATGCATGGATGGTAACAGCGTAGTAAATGCCCGGTGACGAAAAGGTCATGAATTCGTAGACTATATAGTCAGTCAATAGATGGAAAATCCTAGTACACCATCTGAAATGTGGAATTGGTGAAGACAGACAGTCGACCGAAATTATATCGAAATAAATTCATTCTTAACTTGTCTTCAGTTGCGTTAGGTAACACCTCGATAGCTAACACATCTGCGTTCAGAGAATTTATTTCGAAGTGATTTCGGTCAGCTATCTACCGTTATCAATTCGATGCACAGGACCATGAATACTGTCGAAGTTTGGCATAGCAAACGATACTCAATCAGGCAAAGGTATCTGAACCTACAATTTCTGATCAATATGCTAAAGGAGAATGTAATAAAATCAATACCTGAAATTTAAAAAAATGTAATCCGTCGGTTAGCCTCTTCAGTGAAAGAGATTAAAAATAAATCCGTGTTGAAAAGGAGTTAAAAGATATTTTAAGAATACATAATGACTTGGTGGATTTAAGGAGTTTAAAATTTACGTCATTCGTACGAAAAGTTCGTAAAATAAGACAGAAGTAATGTTGTAGAACAGAAAATGTAAAAAATAATATTTTTTTAAACTCGGCTATGCACAGCCTTAAGCCTAGATAAAATGTGGAGGGGCGATCTTATTACAAAACAACAGGCAGAGCATCCCCATTGTCGCGGCTTCCTTTGCAGGTCGGAGAAACCGCAGCTAAAATGTATGTGGCCAGAAACACCACGTTGACTCACGGCCGCAGAAGCCCATGACACCCTTTAAGAGGCGGCGAGGCATCTCGTACAGTAGTTATATGAGAGTGAATTTATTCCTCGCTCCTCATGAGACATCATCAAACTTATTTTCCTGCTTCTGGAGTGTCTACAGCGAGTATGAGGGAATCCCGAAACGTGACATCTTACTTTTGTACTGCTCTCCGTTCCACACCTTCAAGGACAAACTTCTTTTCTGTGGCACTCGAACACTTGTACTTTTTCGATGTCATTTTCACGGCGGATCTATGTACTGTGCTTATGCTTTATTGAGAAAACACGTAAATTTTTCAAAGTGTTTAGAGATGAAACGATTATCTTAATAACCGATAAAACAATTCCAGATATCGAGTATTACGTACCGGCTGGCACTTCATTACGAAATGTTTACGGGGCTGTCTGTTATGACAGTCGCCGGCCGCGGTGGTCTCGCGGTTCTAGGCGCGCAGTCCGGAACCGTGCGACTGCTACGGTCGCAGGTTCGAATCCTGCCTCGGGCATGGATGTGTGTGATGTCCTTAGGTTAGTTAGGTTTAAGTAGTTCTAAGTTCTAGGGGACTAATGACCACACCAGTTGAGTCCCATAGTGCTCAGAGCCATTTGAACCATTTTGTTATGACAGTCGCTTCCGTTTATGGAATGTACCGAACACAGGAGGTTTCTTCGGTAAACAGAAGTTCTTACATGGGTCTTGACAACACGATCGAATTACAGAGGTTCAAATAGTGAGACGCGACTGTGTGGAACTGCAAAGGCAGATTTCGGTCTCTGGAAATAATTGTAACTCAACTAAGGACTTTATAGCGACACGAACGTCAGCCGGGTAAATAAGTCCCACACTAAGTGGACATCCAGCGGACGCAGGTAAACACTTCCTGTTACACCACGCCACTGCTGCCTCGGTGTAAACACGGAGGACAGCAGGAAGTGCACGACCACTAGCTGGACTCCAGAGCAGGAAACAGCCGGGGTCCCCGGTGGTCTAGTGGTAAGGGGGTCTGAAACGTTCCAGCGCCTCGGCTGGGGCTATTCGCCCCAGCCGGGCCGGGGTTCAATCCCCGGCCGGCGCTGGAATTTTCAGACTTCCGAACACTAGCCTCCACCTCTGCCTTGGCATGTGGCGCATGTCAGGCACCCCCGTGGGGTCCGTGCTTTGGATCCCACGTGGAGCTCACTCCCACACTACAAACTGAACCTGATTATGCTGCTACAAACATTTAAAATTTTAATTCGCACACTTTCTTCACCAGACTTCATCTACATATATTTTAAGGTATTTAATATATCTCACTATCAAAAGAAACTGCTTGGTATATTTGTAGGATTACAACTATGAAATAAAACCCTTACAAAAAAAAAAAGATTTTGTTTTCCTTCGTGTACTGAATACTGCTGAGGTTAATACCCAAACATGTGCCATTTTCCTGTAGTTACCAGTGAATATTCGAAAAAAAGGTTATCATACTGATTCATATATTACATACTGTATTTCACACATTCTCAGTGCTGAAAAAGCAATAATTATTTCAACGTCATAAGAAAATACAAAATATTACATCAATAGCAAATCACAAGCCAACGCTGTGTTATTTTTAGTATCATGATTGACTATGTGATAAATAAATCCTGTATAAGAAATCGTTTCGTAATAGTTGACAATATCTTTTAAAAATACTTTTCACTAATTGCATTTTCAAAAACGAACAAAGGCGTTCTTTTTTCTCAAATTATTCTAGTATCAAAATGAGATGTTTGATGTGACACAGGTCACTAAAGAGAAACTCTTTTTTGTATGAAAAACGTTATTTCTCGTGGTTTTATGTGAGCTGAATGCTGAATCAAACAGATAATACTTAACGTTAACAAGAGGAATTTCTTGGGGATTTCACTAACAAGCCCATATATTTGATATAATATTTCGATAAATAGTTATATGACAACCTCTCTGCCTCTACTTTATGTAAAAGTATCTTTTGGATCAGAAAAGAAATTATGTTACTACTTCTATGAGTTAAGTCTGGTTGAATGAAAGAGATTGTAAAGGCCTTAGCCGAAGATGCAGAATGTTACCTTCTCTGCAAGGCATTTGCCATCAGTAATGAGTGAAACTGTAAAATAGGAAAAATGGATGACAAACGTCTATTACTGTTGTATTATTATATCACTAACGTTGCATTGCATAAACTTACTTACAGTTCTCGTTGCTGTTCAATATTCTTTAACTCACTATACCGTGCGATTATTTTGTTAACATTTAATATAACAGTAGCCCTGTTCCGAGCCACATATCCATTTTTAATGCTTAAAACTGTGGACAAAACTATTAGTAATACTAAATTACGAAGAGGGAATGATGAATGTAACATGCTGCATACATTAATGTCGCTCGAGATGTAGTTTGCATTATATGTTACGAGAACAGAATTATTTTGTAATGTGTGAAATACACAAAAATACGGTAACAGACAAACCGAGCAGTGATGCCGTAGTCTGTTTTGTAATAATAGTGTAAAGGAAGAAATAAACAGCAACTAGACATTTAAGTCACTCAATATTCGCGGCCATTTTGCGGTTCATCACTTCGCTGCTACGTGTCGCTACTAGTACCTCACACACTTCGTTGCCTGTAGTGCAGAGCTTCGCTACCAGAGGGCTCTATCAGCATCGGCGAGGACTCACTCTGTCGGCGTTTGCTGCTTCACTGCTCAACATCTATGCTCGCTGATATGCTGCTAAATCTTCAGAATAAACGAAAAAAATAACACCAACACCAAATATGGCAAATAGTGATAATTGTGAATACTACCGAACCATCTCTTTCATACGTCCTGGCTGAAAATACTGATCCAAAATATTTACAGAGGAATGGAACACATTAGAGGAGACGAGCTATAGGAAAATCGAACACACTAGCCGCTAGAGATCGGTTGAAGAAATTCAACCCATATTTATAACATCTATAGATGTAGAAAATAACTTTTCACAGTTTTGACCAAAATATAGTTTGAATTTAAGATGCAACCAGCGATAAAATACAGTGAGCGGCATGTTATCTAGAGCTCTGCCAAAAATCAGCCAGCAGATGTAAGACTTATAAGAAAGCTGGTAGTTGATAGTTGAGGAGGGAGAGAGAGAGTGAGTTTGCATACAGAAAGTTTCACACGTCGTGCGACACACTTATCGCGTTTGTAGAGGGGACCTACCTGGGAATCGATGTCTGGAAACGTCATCCAGCGAGGCTACAGAGTATCAAAGTTACAGGCGCTGTAGTCTGTAAAATGTGTGTACACAGGGAGATCCAATGAAGATGTTAGCAATTTTCTATGATGATGGAGATGGATAAATTTGAGGTTATGTCCCTATAACGAAAAATTGGAAGAGAAGACATTCCTGTTACGTGTAACAGTATGTACCGGTAGTGTTGCAGCTAAGATGTAGGGCAGGAAACTTTCAGAGGTGGTAGTATGGACCGAATGTCCAGTACACATGGGCTGTAAAATGCATACCTTAAGAGCTGTGAGGACTTGTTCATCTTCGCTAGCATAAAACATATCTCCACTGTTGAACAAGTGCTCATAGCGCCTCAGGTATGCATTTTGTAGCCCATGTTTACCGGACATCTTTATCTTACTTTGATCCATACTACCACCTATGAAAGTTAGCAACAACAGTACCAGTACTTGTATTCCGCCGTCAGAGGTATGATAACGATATTCCCTTGTAACTTCCGGAACATGATACATGATCAAATTGATAAATAATCACGGCATCACACTCTACTTACATACATTCGTCGGGGCTGGTGCCTGTATTTTGATGCTCTGTAGCCTCGTTAGATGACGTTTGCATGCATGAGTTACTAGGTAAAATTGCAAGCTCTAGAAATGTTGAACACCTTGTATAAAGAAAGCAACATACGAAACGAACGAGATATTTGGGAAATTAATCGAAGATAAGAAAGAAGAAATAGAAATTGTTTCCAAATCGACCTTTCATTTCGCTGCTGCTGATTTGAAATTTCGTGGCATTTATTCGCTCTGAAGAGGATCGTTCAAATGATGGTCGAAATGTCGTTATTTTAGTTGTTTCACTGTTGTATAATGACATGGCCTAGTACCCAAAATGATTTTCTTAAATTTGTTTGTAGGAATTCTATCGCTTCTCAACGATATTTTCAGAATGATAGTAGTATTTTTTCCTACACCTACCAACTTTAATAGTGCTAGAAATGATGAAAATATTACCTAATACTTTTTGATATGGAGACAGAGACGGTGCTTGGTTTTAATGATAACAATATACAGGAAAATTCAGCCATGTTTCTGCGAAGTAGCATTACGCCGAAATTCTGAAATACATCCGTATATTTCGAATGTGGTACAACAGCTGTAGGTAGGAGACGAGGTACTGCAGAAGTAAAGCTGTTTAGACGGGGCGTGAGTCGTGTTTGGGTAGCTCAGATGGTAGAGCACTTGCCCATGAAAGGCAAAGGTAGCGAGTTCGAATCTTGGTCCCGCAAAGAGTTTTAATCTGCCGGGAAGTTTCATATCGGCGCACACTCCGCTCCAGAGGGAACTAATTCTGGAAACAGCTGTATAGTTACTGGAGAGATACAGGATGTTCCAAAATCACGTTAAAAACTTCTAGGGAAATGAGTAATGATATTTTGAAGAGGAGCCCATGTATGGAAAGGTATATCCGTGCTACAGCCGTATGAATACACCTTCGCTAATGTGGTATGCAACAGGGTTATAATCACTGGGGGGGGGGGGAGGGGGGTTACTTACGTCGGATCGTATGATGTCATTTGACAGCTGTCTCCTCTCTGACCTGGTTCGAGTCTCGTTCATGTTTCTGTGAGTGTTAGAGGAACATTGCTGAGTACACGTTTGCCGAATATACCGACACGAGTATTCTGTGTGGCGAAGCTCACAGTACTGGAAGAGCTGCTGGTCGCGTTTATCAAGATCGTTGTCCACAGCGTCTGACTCCTCCCCACACGCTTTTCGTTACCATTGCACAACGTCTTTGAGTAAGGGTGCCTTCAACGTCATCAGGTGCGTGTGTGGTGCCCGTGGAGACGCAGCGCACGCGAATTGGAACATATATATTTATATGGATATGGTGTCTGTTCTTTCGGACATGTCCGAAAGGACGCTACGAATGTAGTGTGTGGTCATACATAGGTGAGAGAGTGGGTCTCGCGGGAGGCGTGCGCGAGATAATTCCTGTAGTCTCACTATCCTCTGTGCCGTCGGTGGCTCAGATGGATAGATCGACTGCCAAGTAAGCAGGAGATCCCTGGTTCAAGTTCCGGTCGGGGCACACATTTTCACCTGTCTTCGTTGATATCTATCAACGCCCGTCAGCAGCTGAAGGAAATAATATCATTCTAATTTCAAATTGGAAAAGGCCCTCCTGTAAAAACAGTGTCTCTGAAGACCGATTTTTTTGATTCTTTGGTTATTAAAGAGTGAAACTGTAGAACAATAGATGTACTCGGCCACATCTACACTGAAATGCCAAAGAAACTATTATAATAATGCGTATTCAAACACAGAGATATGTAAACAGGCTTAATATGGTGCTGCCGCCGGCAACGCCTATGTAAGACATGTGTCTACCGTAGTTGTTAGATCGGTTACTGCTGCTACAATGGCAGGTTATCAAGATTTAAATGACTTTGAACGTGGTTTTATACTTGGCGCAAGACCGATGGGACACAGCATCTACGAGGTAGCGATGAAGTGGGGATTTTCCTGTACGACCATTTCACGAGGGCACCCTGAATATCAGCAATCCAGTAAAACAATAAATCTCCAACATCTCTGCGGCCAGAAAAAAAATCCTGCAAGAATGGAATCTGAAGAGAATCGTTCAGAGTGGCGAAAGTGCAACCCTTCCGAAAATAACTGAAAATTTCAATGCTTGACCATCAACAAGTATCAGCATGCGAACCATTCATGGAAACATCATCTACATGGGCTTTCAGAGCCGAAGGCCCACTCGTGTACCCTTGCTGGCTGCACAGCACAAAGCTTTACGCCTCATTTGGGCCCATCGGTACGAACATTGGACTGTTGATGACTCGAAACATATTGCCTGGTTGGACGTGTCTCATTTCAAAATGTATATACAGTATGGAAGTGTATGGGTATGAATACGACATCATGACTCCATGGACCCTGCATGTCAGCTGGAAACTGTTCAAGCTGGTGGAGGCTCTGTGACGTTGTAGAGCGTGCGCATTCGGAGTTATGTGGGATCCCTGACACGTCTAGATACATTCTGTCTAATCACCTGCATCCATTCGTGTCCATTGTGGATTCCGACGGAAGTGGGTAATTCCAGCAGGACAAAGGAGCGGCCCACACAACCACAATTGCTACAGAGTGGCTGCAGGAACACTCTTCCGAGCTTAAACCCTTTCGCTGGCCACCAAACTCCCCAAACATACTGTACGTCTCTAGTAAATTTTATAGCATTAACTACCATATCTGGAATGCCTTGCAAAGTGTTGATCAGAGGAGATCTCTTCTCCCTCTTACTGTTACGGATTTATGGGCAGCTCTGCAGGTTTCATGGTGTCAGTTCCCTGCTGCGGGACTTCAGCCATCAGTAGAGTCCATGCCACGGCGTGTTGAGGCACTTCTGCGTGCTCGCGGGGGCCATAAACGATATTTCTTTGATTCCACAGTGTAACAAATTACTTGTCAATGTGACAGCCTTACCAACATGTTTTCAAATGGTTCTAGTATACGGTACGTCTCGGGAGACAGGTTACAATTTAAAATATGAGTATTATGTACTCAGTCCCCTCCACAAATTCTAGCAGGTAGTGATGGGAATTTCAGAACATCCTGTACGTTTCCAGCAAACTGTATAGCCGTTGTCGTGTTACAATTGGTATCTGCGAATACATTCCATAATTTGTGACAGATCGTGAGGCGCGACTGCAGACGTCCGTAGCGTTTACCCAGGGGGCGTCTCGGCTACGGCCGCTCTGACGGCCACGAGAATAGCCGGAGGTAGAGAGCGCAGCACGGCTAGTTTGAAGGCCACTTTCAACTAGTGTTGCCAGAGGTGTCTCTTTTTAGAGATTCTACGACTCGCCCCACGTAAGCTTTATCTGCTAACATTTCGAAATACACTATCCTATCAATGAGTGTACAGACACCTATTAGTGGACATTAATATGCAGTGTGTCCAACCTTTGTCTCTATGGCGGCTTGAACTCTGCTCGGGACACTAAGTGAGGTGCCTGCCGAAAATTTACGCACCACACACGGAGATCGTATCTACGTGTTTGTACATGCAAGGCAATACATTGCTCAGCAAGATAGCCATATCTCTCACCAATTTTGAACATTTGGAGCACAATGGGCAGGTTCTTTAAAGCAGGTCGCGATTTTGGCGATGTAATGAACCAACTGAACTGAATTTGGTACCATATCCATCAGGAGGGTATCCACTAACTTTATAAGTCAATGTCAAGCCTAGTAACTGCCAGAGGTGGCCCAACACATTATCGACTTATCAATTTGTGAATCTCTTTGTCTTGAATTAATCATCCAGTTTTTCTTCAACTCTAATCATTCATTTGCCCCTACACGTACAGTCATGCTCAAAACTATCCTAACGCCCGAATTGAATTTCGCCTGATTCACATGCAACCCACATAACGCAACTGTCTAGCAGGTCCCCTTATCGCTCCTTGGTACAGTCTTTTGACTATTGAAAATGGTTCCAACAAATCACCACAAGAAAACACTGTTCTGTATCGCAATAACTCAAGATGTAAAGTAATACCACGATACTACAAATATCACGGAACACCTTATCACAGATAAGACTGCCCTTAAGGCTTGTAGCTCACATTTATTACAATAAATGACATACCTGACATTTTACCACTCTCATTATTATTACGTCAGATAGGTAATGCACATTGTAAATTCGTCGAATTCATGATTTACTCTTCAAAGTAACATACCGTACTTATTATTTAACACAAAATAAGATTAAAAATTAAAGGTATTCACGAGCAGCTAATTGAGAATATTTATGAACTTCAAATGACACGACGAACCGTCTCGTTCTGCATATGGATGCAAACTCAGGTCATGCAGACTAAGCAAAGATTTCGTGCCTGACGGAAACTAACAGTCACTCGTGATTAGGCATACAGAGAGTGATATACCTCGATTTTAGAATGAGAAAGTTTGCAAATACCAACTTTAAATTACATAGCGCAAGTATTTTTGCCGGACGCGAATTCCTACCCAGCACCTATTGTCCCTGTTAACGAACGACGAGAGATGTTGAATCTTGGTTCTTAACAAGTAACTTACTTGAATTGCCGTGAGGTAAGGCTTTGTACTGGGCAGGGATTCGAACTCAGAACTTAATCATATAGATATCGACGCACAATCAACTGTGACATTTCGGATTTTCTCGGCAGTAGCTAGATGTTTTAACTGAAATGACGAGACGAAACATACATTTTTTTCCTTCCCAAGACTCCAACCCGGCATCTATCGCTGTTATATTCTAGAGAAAACGAACGTTAAATATGGGTTTGTTGCACCAGCAGCGACATGTGAGCGTGTTGGAACTAGAAATAATATGACGAAGAGTTCAGTGCTCACTGGGAATACAGCTCCACACATCATATCGCTTTTGACTACACACAAAGATACGTCAGCTTCCGAATTTTTGTCCAGCTTGGCCTAACATCTTGAACTTACAGTGATCTCGCAAATAGTCCTGTGTCTCACTGGGTGTCAAAACGTCACATATCGTTAGTGTTGACAACGAATGAAAATACATTAAACATTAAAATAATTATCCACCAGCAGATAGGTGTTCTCATGCTAGAGCTTGATAATACATAATGAAATCTATAGTGCCGGGCCAGGATTCGAACCCATTCACGCGCAGTATGTGGAGATGTTGAGGAATCTGCAGTTCTGAACAAACAACAAATAGTAGCCGTGCTGTATTCTCACGATGGGATCAAATTCAGCGTTAAGTACGGTCTAAGTTGCATTCCCAGTTCAGAACCGATTTTATCGACATACAGAAGCTCAGATAAAATATGGACTAAATGTCCTTTGAGCGTTATTTAAGCATCACAAGACTGCACATACATGCAATCGATTTCGAGGTGCAAAGTGTTTATCTTACTTTGGTGACAGGTGGGCATAAGAGATATCCAAAAACTTTTTATCGTACTGAAATAATCTTTTTTGTCGGAAAGAAACAAGGTAAGTGTTTTATTTGTATATATTTTGTAGGAAACTGTAATCGTGATGGAAGATTATACACCTTAATGTTTGACACAACTGCTAGGAGAAAACGCTGCATCCTAACCAAACCCTGCGGTTCCTCTCCATATCCCCGTAAGACACGAGCAGGGGATTCTCCACGCATACCGCTACACAGCTGTTCCTATCACACCTGAGATTTGGCAACATCGTCACAAACATTAGGCAACACTGTGACAATGCAATCACTTCCGCCTATGGTACTGAATTGGCTCACTAAATTTACTTGATATTACCTTTCCATTTGAATGGCTCATGCTGTATAATCCTTACGTAAACTGTGATACTGAGGCAGAAAATTCAATTTTTTGGCTAAAGAAATGCTATTCTTCACATAAGTGGCAACTTTTATTATCTTTCACGATGCGTTATGAGGCTGAGCGACCAATACCATGATGAGAGTGGTGCAAAGGTAGCAGTGTGTCTGTAACCCGGTGGTACCGCCCATGTCTCGTGTTAGAACGGCTCAATCAGTCGTCAGTTCCAACTGAGGTAGGGACCATCGTGTGCGAGCTTTTTTTTTTAAGGAGCTGCGAATTTCCAGAAAAAATTCTGTATCGAAATAGGAAGAAAACCTTTACACATCAAATCTTCTTGGTAGCTCGACTCAGTAAGTTGTGTTAATCGTCATAGATCATGGCGTTCTGACTTCCAAGCTGCTTCGCAATACCAGCGTCTCTGAAGAAATTCGAATCGATCATCAACGATACGAATTTCAATATTGTTCTTCACTTAAGACTCACATTCCAGGGTGATAAGTATGAAGGAAATGAGCCTCTTGATTACTCTATGCTAAACTTTCCTGCAGACATGTGCTGACAGTGTCTCTAGCAACTTGCTTTTTCTCTGGGTAGCTTCAAATGTGGCAGTTTTGTCGTCTTAAATCCAATTGAATATTCTAAATATCATTTGTGAACAGCGTTCACTTCTCCATTAATTAATTTATGGACCTCAAAAGAAGCAATTTGCCTTAGTAGCTATAGAGCAGGTTCTGATAGGAATTGACGCAATCTTTTTCATCCATTTACCATAGAAAATCAAAGAAAGAAACCAAACATTACATTGCATTTACTCCCTGTGCCTTGAGTAACACATATGAATCCATGACAATAATAAATTATTTGAAGAATCTCCTGTGCAAGGAAAAGAACAGAATGGGACGCTTTAATTATAGCGCACTGGATCAGAAACAATGAAATTAATTCTGTGTCACATTGATGTACTGCATTCTAATGTAATAAAATAATCATCAAATAAAAACGGTTTTGTGCCTCCTTTGCTATCAAGAGTGAAACACAAATCGTAGACAGATTTTATGGGTCACTACTCAACAACATTAAAGCATTTTACATGGTTGAGAGTGTGGAGTGGAGCAGATGTTGTCGGCAGAAGGCAGCGCAGTGCCTCAGCCCCCGCCGGTAGGCAGCAAACGGGTCCCAGAGAACTCAGACGCATGCGGTGTTCAGAGGCAGATGCTCGGTAAAGAAATCTTTCGCTAAAACATTGTTGAACCAAACTATTATTACCAGTGTGACACAAAGCGAAATGTATTGTAGATTCGCTTGAATTACACGCATAGCTTCAGCACCGAGAGGAAAGGGGCGATAAAAATTTTGTCGTTGTCTGCTTCCGGTCGCCAGACGTCATATTAGCTAGTCTCACGTTTTACCTCAAGACTACGGCCTTAGTCAAGAATAATGTACTAAGACTGAACTCAAGACTTCCTCTGGGAGGTGCCGCAGTCTACAATGTTGCAGATCGAACTTACTGCCGGACACAGTATCCTGAGAGGAGCACGACTGTGTTGTCCACCTTATGTGGACGGCTCGGCGGTCAATGTTTTGCTCTAAGGCTGTATCTACAACACATATTGCATCCTGAACACCTAGAAGAATTAAAATAACAAAAGTAGTTTATGAGAGCAACGTTAACTATGGCGTTCGAAGTATTCATAGTGTTGTGTTCGTGTGTGCAAACGCCTTCCAATGCCCACTCAAGGAGGACAAGGATAAAAAGTCTAGCTTCAGTATTATAAAATCGCTACAGTCTGCGGATAAACTCAGACTTGGGTTGATAATTAATTTGAATATTTAGCAATACTATACCCATTGGTGTTAAACTCGTTATTAACCAATGATTCCCACAGCTACAGGGACACTACTTGTGATACTTAGGCAGTGCTATCAGACGAAAAGATCAACCTGACACAAACTGTGGGAAGTTTGTTTTACAAACTTCGTACCAGGATAATGAGCTTTTACGTATTTGGGATGTCTGTGAACGTTGCTGCTTGAGACGATTTAAGACGAAAGTAAATTCCTTCAGCAACGACAATGTTTGAAGAAACCGTCTTAACGGGACTAAATCGTGATTTGTAAATCGTTTACCGGCCGTACTCTACCGCATTTCGCTGATTGGAAGGCAAATAGATTACGGAAAAATGTCACAGAAGGAAAAGGGAGAACGAAATGTCTCCCACTGGAAGGTCATGTTGTCTTATTTAAATGATTACAAAATCAGGTAAAACGACCAGTCAGATTGTCAGTATAAGAACATTACTGTTGTCAGTATGATGTAGCACTGCTCAGGGCCTGTAACGATAAAGGGCCCGTTTAGGTCAGTCATATTGTATAAAGAAGTGGAAGAGAGAGCACCGCTAAATTCCACAATCCGTATGCATTGC
This sequence comes from Schistocerca gregaria, assembly GCF_023897955.1. Classification (NCBI taxonomy): domain Eukaryota; kingdom Metazoa; phylum Arthropoda; class Insecta; order Orthoptera; family Acrididae; genus Schistocerca; species Schistocerca gregaria. The sequence goes on along the minus strand of NC_064930.1, from coordinate 132,912,237 downwards.
AGACACACAGAAATTACTGTTACAGTGTACTAATGGAGCCCAATTAATGAGAGAACTGCGTATTTTCCGGTGAGAGAGAGCACTGGCAAATAATCTTCGCTAAATTAGGTTACTTAATCTGGTGTCACTCTGAGCCAGAATTTATGGCCGGCGGCTGAGTGTAAGGTCAGTGGGCCGGATCCGAGTTTTGCAAGTGCGAAATACTTTCCTACATTATAGAAGCGAATATTAAACTGGAACTAATATTCCAAAAATTTTGAACTTGGATAGCTTAGAATGAAAATCTTTTTCTTTATTGCAAAGGAAAACAATTGATTTTCTAAAACATTCTCTGTCATACACAACTTGAAACAGGTCACGTCGACCAAATCATATGGAAAAATTGCCAGCGGCGTATATCGGCAGGCAGTAAGATCTCTTGGCTTTTGGTTTGGCAGTACTCGACAGCCATTTCTAGGCGCAAGTAATAGAAGAAAGGCAGAGCGTTATTGTTATCAAGTAACGTCTTCATCGATTACTTTAGTTTTAATGTAATCTATGAGTAATTACTCATAGATATTAACATGAAAAGAATTCTGTAGACAGAGAAAGAACCTCTTCTTGGGAAACTACTTGTATAGTGACCAAAAGGCACGAACTGATATTCAAGTACAGTGTTCCAGCAGCGGCATGAAGAAAATGATAGTAATAATGACGGTAATAATCCAATTATCCGGTAACTTCACACTTCCCAGTGGATCTTCACGAACTAAGAAAATATCTGAATTTGTGAACATTTCAAAATGGCTTCACATCGAGCCTATGATGCCTACAAGGGTCTTTACATCCTGCTGACATGAGAATAGCATAATCTCCGCGTCAGAAGCTTGTTTCTACTTAAACATTTAATAGACTCGCGTTTTATCCACCGTGACTACTTTTGTAAGCTCAGCACATCATCCGTTGCAGCTCACTCCTGGGGCTGGGAAATATGGGCACAATGGCCTGGTGGAACTATCACAGGAGCAATGCGTGGGTTCAGACATTTACTTTTAAGAAGCACAAACAGATTTACTTTGCGTCTGGTAACCTCAAAAGAAAGACTTTATAATCCAGAATTCGCAATACAAATCACGTTCCATCATTACCAACTGGGCAGAGCCAGGTTACGTTGGGAAATGACATAGCGGAAGTCATCGTAAACAGAAATACAGTCGCCAGTAAACTTACTTACATTAGAAAATTTTATTTTATTTTATGAACCGATAGCCATTTAAAGGATGGGGCTCTTATTTTACTTGTAATTGATTGAACTAGAGACGTTGAAAAATTTGGTGCTGGACTGTGATTCGAATTCGTTTCTGCTCTTTCGAGGATTTGAATCTCTCGGGACATTATAGTTCAACCATTTCGTCCCTTTTCGCAAGACTGCAACCTTCTCTAGGTCTCCTCCAAAGGTAAGTATGTGGGTCCGAATCCTGATCCAATACAAAAATATTCATAGTTTCAGTTCAAGCCCTATAACGTGCACACCGTCCCGCTAGTGAAAACCAACGTGCGCTTTTAATGTCTATTCATGTGTTGCCAACAATCGCAATAGGTGTCATTATTTCTTGTCAAACACGCACACACCTTACCGTTGGTGAGTAGGCAACTGATATTTAAGCTATATTTGTGGATGCACGGTAGGCGTGTAGTTAGATTGTCGCTTAGGTACAAAAGTTTCTATCCTTAGTTTAGATTCAAACACCTAGCAGCTGGTAAGAAAAACCGATACGTAAATTTGATTTTACTTAATTAACAATACGATTACGTGTTGGGTTCGTATCTCCGTCATATAACTTCACATCATGCACTTAATCTTTAAATGCATGCGCACTTTGTTACTTGAGCATGGAGGTATATCAGACATCTTTCGTGGTTAGTTAACAGGGACGAAATTGTCTTGTTAGGAGTCCCGGTTTATTAAAAAAATTGTCGTCTTTTATTTTCAAGTTTAGATTTCATTACTGGTATTGGCAAAAATTTCGGTAATTCATGACTCTTCATGGATAGCCATCAATATGATATGATTAGATTACATTAGATCAATTCTTGTTTCATAGATCATGAATACGATATTTCGTAATGACGTGTAACGTGTAATTTTAATGAAAGATTTCTTTACATACCATGATTCAATTTCTTTACAACAATTTCTTACTCTCTCTCATTCTTTTTGATTTCTCTCTCTCTCTCTCTCTCTCTCTCTCTCTCTCTCTCTCTCTCTCTATCATACACACACACATACTTTTTTTCTTCATTTGTTTGTTTTGCTCGACTATCGGCGAGGCATGAAAACGTCTCTGAATGAGCTTCTTAGTTTTTAGTACACTTACGAAATAAATATAAAAATAACTGTGAGAGTTACTGATATATGATGCTTAGTTTTCAGTCAGTTCCGAGTATTATTAGTAACCACGCTCCAGTCCCTAAACCTAGTTACAGAAATGCGAATCAGACGCATTACGTATTCCAGGCCGTAGCAACCGCGACTTGGAGACACCAGCTATGGTCACTTCCCAGACCGCTGTACGATCACATCGGTTCGTCTTCTTTCTGCTGGTACTGTAACTGAGATTTGACAACAAGGCAACGTATGTTTGGCAACTCTGTGATCGACCAGTTGCTTCCTGGTGTGCACGGAATTTATCCTCAAAGTTCACTTGATTTTACCTGTCATTTCCATTGAATAATCTGATTTATTATCGCTTTACGTGTAACAAAAGATTGTAAATTTACGGTTTTCAGCCCAGGAAAGTCGTTGCACGCGGAAATCGCAACTAATCTCGTCCTTTAAATAGCGGTTTACGAGTGCTAGACATTATCGATCTCGTAAGAGTAAGCTAAGACACGTACTTCTACTCCAGCTCTATGGTAATGCGCTGACCTGAGAAATAGCATCTGTTATGGTTCGCACTTCCAGTCTCACTGACTGTAACGTTTTTATCCCTTCTGTGAAAGAGCTACTAACAGTCAGATAAAACATCGATAAGGAAATCGCAAAAAAATACTTTCGGCTCATAGTTCAATGGTGAAAACTTACAATGCTGCACAACGGGTAACTCCTCTTCCCGCCGCTGACAAGCAAATTTTGGGTTTCTAGGAATACAAAACTTTACTTATGAAATGCGACATTTGTACTGCACGACGTTTTCAACAAAGAGATGGCGCAATACAGTAGCTCAAGTGGAAAGAAACACTTCCTTTTCAAATTTGTGCATCCTACACTGTTGGCTGTTCTGTGTAGGTGGCAGGTACGTGATTTTATTTCGGTCGAATTTATGCACTGGGTAGTCGAGGCAACTACTTCATTGTGATTCGGTCAACCAAGTAAATGAATTTACTGAACCTGCTGCAAATTACTACAGGAAGCCTGTGTGTCAATTCTCATCCAGTGTGGTGCAACGGCGTTACGATAGAAAAATGAGCCACATATTTATAATATGCTTGAATATCTATGGACTGGGTTCGATTCCAACTTCTGTCAATGATTTTAGATAAGAAGAGACAGATTCCATTCTCTTCTGGCTACACCAAGTGAAGAAGATATAATGACATTGTGGTCTGAAATTGACATAAAAAATGATATTCCTTTTCTACAAAGTAGACGTTAGGATGAATCACAATAAAGACTGGAGCGGCGACACGTAGAAACCTTTCTTATACTTGTTATTTATTTCTAGTGACGAAACAAACGCTATGTAGGCTCACAGGACATTTAGTCCATATTTTATCTGAGCTTCTGTATGTCGATAAAATCGGTTCTGAACTGGGAATGCAACTTAGACCGTACTTAACGCTGAATTTGATCCCATCGTGAGAATACAGCACGGCTACTATTTGTTGTTTGTTCAGAACTGCAGATTCCTCAACGTCTCCACATACTGCGCGTGAATGGGTTCGAATCCTGGCCCGGCACTATAGATTTCATTATGTATTATCAAGCTCTAGCATGAGAACACCTATCTGCTGGTGGATAATTATTTTAATGTTTAATGTATTTTCATTCGTTGTCAACACTAACGATATGTGACGTTTTTGACACCCAGTGAGACACAGATCTATTTGCGAGATCACTGTAAGTTCAAGATGTTAGTCCGAGCTGGACAAAAATTCGGAAGCTGACGTATCTTTGTGTGTAGTCAAAAGCGATATGATGTGTGGAGCTGTATTCCCAGTGAGCACCGAACTCTTCGTCATATTATTTCTAGTTCCAACACGCTCACATGTCGCTGCTGGTGCAACAAACCCATATTTAACGTTCGTTTTCTCTAGAATATAACAGCGATAGATGCCGGGTTGGGGTCTTGGGAAGGAAAAAAATTAATGTTTCGTCTCGTCATTTCAGTTAAAACATCTAGCTACTGCCGAGAAAATCCGAAATGTCACAGTTGATTGTGCGTCGATATCTATCCGATTAAGTTCCGAGTTCGAATCCCTGCCCATTACAAAGCCTTACCTCACGGCAATTCACGTAAGTTACTTGTTAAGAACCAAGATTCAACATCTCTCGTCGTTCGTTACAGGGACAATAAATTCGCGTCCGGCAAAAATACTTGCGATATGTAATTTAAAGATGGAATTTGCAAACTGGCATTGTCTAAAATCGAGGTATATCACTCTCTGTATGCCTAATCAGGAGTGGCAGTCAGTATCCGTCAGGCACGAAATCATTGCTTAGTCTGCATGACCTGAGTTTGCATCCATATGCAGAACGAGACGGTTCGTCGTGTCATTTGAAGTTCATAAATATTCTCAATTAGCTGCTCGTGAATACCTTTAATTTTTAATCTTATTTTGTGTTAAATAATAAGTACGGTATGTTACTTTGAAGAGTAAATCATGAATACGACGAATTTACTACGTGCATTACCTATCTGACGTAATAATGAGAGTGGTAAAATGTCAGGTATGTCATTTATTGTAATAAATGTGAGCTACAAGCCTTAAGGGCAGTCTTATCTGTGATAAGGTGTTCCGTGATATTTGTAGTATCGTGGTATTACTTTACATCTTGAGTTATTGCGATACAGAACAGTTTTTTTCTCGTGGTGACTTGTTGGAACCACTTTCAATAGTCAAACGACTGTACCAAGGAGCGATAAGGAGACCTGCTAGACAGTTGCATAATGTGCGTTGCATGTGAATCAGGCGAAATTCAATTCAGGTCGTTCGGTACTATTGGGCATGAATGAACATCACGTGTATCGATTTCCATCGCGCTGGGGTAAGTCCTCCGGGATACGTTTATTCTCCTTAGTGTGTAAATATATTTGGAGCATGTCATTCAAAAACGTTTGAAACGACATAGACGGGAGCGGGTTGTTGTTAGGAGAGCAGAATGTATTAGACTCGCGGATCATGTGGTGTTATTGGCAGAGAGCGAAAGAAGTATGACTGAAATGTTAAAAGAATTGAACAAGAGGCGTGAGTAAATTGGAATGATAAATAATAAGAAAATCGCAAAATGTCCGGTGATAGGTGCAAGAAAAGCAAGAACAACTATTATGTTAGGCAGGAAGATACACAACAATTTAGTGTTTTTAGATAACTGCGACGTGCTATTATGGACGACATTGGAAGTAATATGGAGGTGAAAATACGTATAGCAATTGCCAACGAGACGTTTCATAACAGGAGGCTTTTATGTGGGTGCGTTGATAGGGGATAAAATAGGCAGGCACAGTGAGAAATGAGGTGGTGTTGAACAGAGAGAAATTTTAAATGTAGCAGGATGAGCAAACACAATTGGCATGGACACTGAATGAGAAGAGATTGTTTATTGATGGTATGGAGGAAACGGTGAATGCAAGAAGAAGAAGAAGAAGAAGAAGAAGAAGACGATGAACATACCAGGTGATGGACAGCGTAAGAACAGAAAATAGTTGTGAGAAAACAAGAGGGTAACAAATGATGGGACTGCATGGAGAGCTACATGTGAAGACCTGCCCTAGGGCAGAACACTCATGGTGGTGGTGTTGATGAAGAGGAGACTTATGTAGGACATTTTGCAAAACGCCCATTTTCTTGTAATCCAAATTTAAACAAAACATAGGCAGCTTATAATTTATAGTCTATAAATGACCGTGAATTGCGTGACAGATGGAACTTGCCAGTATACCAGTTATTAGGACTTATTCCCACTCCACTGACGTATGGAGCGTGCGAACTGTGGCTGCTTAAAAGCCTCTGTGCGTGCTGTGCTTAGTCTCTTCTGGTCTTCACGCTTCCTACAGTTACAATACGTAGGCGGTTTAAGTATATTCCATTCCTACTTTCATCATGTAACGTCAGTTCTAGAAACTTTCTAATTAGGTCTCCTCGCGATACTTTGCTCTTCCACGGGATAGTCTGTGTCTACCATGAACTGCCCGTTAGTCAGTAAGTGGAATAATTGGTTTTCCGACACATGTCACCATGTTACTGTCGCCCTGTCTCCACGTCAGAGAGACGGAAATTCTGTGTGCCACATTTGAAGATGAGTCTGTAAAGGTTACAAAACTAGTTAATGGAATTACAAATAGTTCAAAAAGTGAGTTTTTGCCGTTTTCCGTATTTACATTCAATGCACTAGTCACAGGCTCTAGGCGATCCTTAGGGGATATGCTTAGTCGGTTGGGAGCGTGATGTGTCCCTCCGAGATTGATTTCACCTGGGCTTTAAGCGACTCACCGGTCAGCATTAACAGAGCTGCCAACTACATCTCACACCGGGAATATTACCAGGATTAGTTTGCATCGCAGCCTACGGAAGAGAACGCAAATCGAACGAGCATTCGCAGTCATTCCCTCCATTGACCACCATTCGCCTATATTCAACAGTTAAGGATTCCTCCGGAAATATTCCAAGTAGACTTTCTCTGGATATTTTACGTTTCTTTCCAAGCGCCTGCCTGTTCAATTTGATCAGAAACTGTGTGACATTCTCCAACGGGTCAAAAAACCTGTGACCATTCGTGCCGCCCTTCTCTGTATACATTCAGTATCGCCGGGCAGTTGTATCTGATTAGGATCCAAGAATCTCGAGCAGTATTGGGGGATGGGTCGCAAGCGTGATTTGTAAGCAATTTCTTTTGTACACCGATTGTATTTTCCTAGAATTCTACCAACGAATTGCAGCCAGCCACCGTATTTCCCTAAGACTGCGACTATGTGACAGTTCCATTTCAAATCTCTAGAAATTTTTACACCCAGGTATTCATGTGGGTTGAGCGATTGCGAATTTGACTCGCTGCACTATACTCGTAGGATAAGGTTATATCGTTTTGTGAACCGAACAATTTTACATTTCGGGAACATTTAAACTAAGTTGTCATGCTTTGCACTACACTGAAATCTTATGAGGGCGTGGCTTCTTTCAAACAGAACTTTATTACAGGCAACAGCATCATTTGCGGAAACACTGAAGATCCAAATAGACCGCGTAACCACCGCCCCTTCTCCTCTCCAAATTGCTGTCTCAAAACGGTAAGTCCCATATGTAAACCACCTTCAGAAGTTCGTTCACTTTCCGTATCAGTTAATGTGTTAAAAACTTGACCTGAAGAAACATAACCCTTTGCAGTTGAAGACGCTCTGTTGTAAGAGAAGCTAGTTTTTCGAAAACGTCTCAATATTTATGTACTGAACTAGGTGTTGTACAATTCTATAATTTTCAGGTACATTTGGCGACGTATGTGGATACTGTCTGACAAATGTGTTGCGAATAAAGTGAGTAGTAAAGAAGTAATGAAGTGAAACATCAAGCCTGATGCTGACACTTTACTGCACGAACAGCGAAAATGTAGAAGTGATAAAAGTCTTTTTCCTTTCATCATTCTGTCAGGGATGTCAGAGGGGAAAAAAAGTTTCGCCAAGTTTCGAAACTATGTGTGAAGTTTGTTGGAAGTCGCCACGTGCTGCCTTTCACAAATGCTCGGTGAATATAGTCTCGATAATTTGCGCTCCATGAAATTATGCTGGCTTAGACGAGTACGCAGTTTGTAACTTTTAACGCCCGACTTATTGCGTAAACCTATGCCTTTAAATGAAGGACGGAAGGAGGATTGCATTTAATGTGCTATCGATGTCGAGGTCATTAGAGACGGAGCAGGAGTTGGCAATGCGTCAGGGAAGGGTAAAAGAAGTCCGCCGTTCCCTTTCAAAGGAATCATCCCAGCATTTGCTTGGAGCGATTCAGGAAAGTTACGGAAAACGTATCAGGATGGCCGGATGCGGATTTAAACGTCATCCTCCCGAATGCGAGTCTAGTGTACTAGTTGACAGCTCGTCGTGTAGAAGCTAGCGTTGCTGGTGATGGGATTCCGGGTTCGATTCACGGCTGGGTTGCGTTCTCCGCCCGGGAAGTAGGTGTCTGTGATGCCATCATTTCATCATCATTCGTGAAGGTGGCGAAACTGGACTGTGTAAAGGTTGGGGCTTTGTACAGGCGCTGATAACCGTGCAGTTAAGCGCCCCAAAAACCAAACATCATCATCATCATCATCATCATCATACCATGTACTAACCACTGCGGCAGCTCGTTCGGTATACATTTAAATGAGCAGATTAAGTCAGCATTTTTAGTATTTACATTGACTTCGTTCTTCATAAATGAAAGAAGGAACTACGACAAGACAAAGGATTTGGGATAACGAATGAGAAATACCTGATTCTGCTTCTGCTTGTAGATGACATGATTCACGTTCACGAAATGACCTCCAAAGATCTATATACCACCTGAACGAAACATGCAATGAATACAACTTTAAAATTTCTAGTAATAAAACGAAAATAAGTGCACTCCGAGGAAAATACTCAGTCATTTTAAAACTAGTTTTGGATAATCCTGCTTTAGAACTGGTCTCTTAATCTTTCACTTAGGCTACGCTGTAAGATCTGATTTTTACTCTGATACTTAAAATAAATTACACTAATTCTAAGCTGTCTGTGACACTATTATCTGAATATTGGGCAATAAAGTACAAAAAGATTGTTCCGAAATTCTATAACGTGGTCCCGGTTCCTGTATTATGCTATGAAAGCGAAAACATGGTTAAAAAAAAGCAAAAAAAAAATCACACGGCAGAGATGAGGTTCCTAAGAAATTCGAAGAGCTGCACAACAAGAAATGATTAGGAATGAAGATACTAGAGAAAAATTAAGTATTTTCAACAGAAACTAAAAAATTCAAAAATATCGTGAAGACTGGTGAGAATGCTACGTCCCAGACTTCCCCAAAATATTCTGAACTACAAACGGAATAGACGTGATATTGAAAGGCCTCGGACGTGGGAGCAATTTCGTTTGAGAGACTATCCCGCACGGCGACTACTGAAGTACTTATACATTATAGAATTCTTAAGTTATACAAGCAAAATAAGTAAGTTTTAATGTAGTTTACGTTCACTGATGCAAAAAAAAATTTTTTCTCAGAGTTCAAACTGTCTCCATGCCAAATTTGAACAATATCTGTTAAGCGGTTTGGACTCGAAAACGAAACAGACTGTGTTACAAAGCAGAAAAGCAACTGAGAGAAAGAAGCGGCGTCGGTTTCTGCAGGAGGCGGACATCATTTTGTAGGACAATGTTCGGGCACGCTCGGTTCAAGTCGTGACTGATTTGATCGGTATATGGGGATGGGGAGCGCCGCATCACGCACCACACTCATCTACATCTACATTTATACTCCGCAAGCCACCCAACGGTGTGTGGCGGAGGGCACTTTACGTGCCACTGTCATTACCTCCCTTTCCTGTTCCAGTCGCGTATGGTTCGCGGGAGGAAAGACTGTCTGAAAGCCCCTGTGCTCTCTCTAATCTCTCTAATTTTACATTCGTAATCTCCTCGGGAGGTATAAGTAGGGGGAAGCAATATATTCGATACCTCATCCAGAAACGCACCCTCTCGAAATCTGGCGAGCAAGCTACACCGCGATGAAGAGCGGCTCTCTTGCAGAGTCTGGCACTTGAGTTTGTCAAACATCTCCGTAGCGCTATCACGGTTACCAAATAACCCTGTGACGAAACGCGCCGCTCTTCTTTGAATCTTCTCTATCTCCTCCGCAAACCCGATCTGGTACGGATCCCACACCGATGAGCAATACTCAAGTATAGGTCCAACGAGTGTAAGCCACCTCCTTTGTTGATGAACTACAGTTTCTAAGGACTCTCGCAATGGATCTCAACCTGGTACGCGCCTTACTAACAGTTAATTTTATATGATCATTCCACTTCAAAAAGTTCCGCACGCATACTCCGAGATATTTTACAGAAGTAACTGAGACCAGTGTTTGATCCGCTATCATATAATCATACAATAAAGGATCCTTCTTTCTATGTATTCGCAATACATTACATTTGTATATGTTAAGGGTCAGTTGCCACTCCCTGCACCAAGGGCCTATCCGCTGCAGATCTTCCGGCATTTCGCTACAATTTTCTAATGCTGCAACTTCTGTGTATGCTACAGAATCATCCGCGAAAAACCGCATGGAACTTCCGACACTATCTACTACCTCATTTATATATATTGTGAAAAGTAATGGTCCCATAACACTCCCCTGTGGCACGCCAGAGATTATTTTAACGTCTGTAGACGTCTCTCCAGTGATAACAACATGCTGTGTTCTGTTTGTTAAAACTCTTCAATCCAGCCACAGAGCTGGTCTGATATTCCGTGGGCTCTTACTTTACTTATCAGGCGACAGTGCGGAACTGAATCTAACGCCTTCCGGAAGTCGAGAGAAATAGCATCTACCTGGGAGCCTGTATCTAATATTTTCTGGGTCTCATGAACAAATAAAGTGAGTTGGGTCTCACACGATGGATGTTTCCGGAATCCGTGTTGATTCCTACAGAGTAGATTCTGGGTTTCCAAAAACTACATGATACTCGAGCAAAAAACATGTTCTAAAATTCTACAACAGATCGACGTCAGAGATATAGGTCTATAGTTTTGCGCATCTGCTCTACGACCCTTCTTGAAGACTCGGACTACCTGTGCTCTTTTCCAATCATTTGGAGCCTTCCGTTCCCCTAGAGACTGGCGGTACACGGCTGTTAGAAGGGAGGGCAAGTTCTTTCTCGTACTGTGTAGAATCGAATTGGTACCCCGTCAGGTCCAGTGGACTTTCCTCTGTTGATGAATTCCAGTTGCTTTTCTACTCCTTGGACACTTATTTCGATGTCAGCCATTTTCTCGTTTGTGCTAGGATTTAGAGAAGGAACTGCAGTGCGGTCTTCCTCTATGAAACATCTTTGGAAAAAGGTGTTTAGTATTTCAGCTTTACGCCTGTCATCCTCTGTTTCAATGCCATCATCACCCCGGAGTGTCTGGACATGCTGTTTCCAACCACTTACTGATTTAACGTGAGACCAGAACTTTCTAGGATATTCTGTCAAGTCGGTACATAGAATTTTACTTTCGAATTCACTGAACGCTTCACGCATAGCCCTCCTTACGCTAACTTTGACATCGTTTAGCTTCTGTTTGTCTGAGAGGTTTTGGCTGCGTTTATACTTGGAGTGAAGCTGTCTTTGCTTTCGCAGTAGTTTCCTAACTTTGTTGTTGAACCACGGTGGGTTTATCCCGTCCCTCACAGTTTTACTCTACACGTACCTGTCTAAAACGCATTTTACGATTGCCTTGAACTTTTTCCATAAATACGCAACATTGTCAGTGTCAGAACAGAAATTTTCGTTTTGATCTGTTAGGTAGACTGAAATCTGCCTTCTATTACTCTTGCTAAACACGTAAACCTTCCTCCCTCTTTTTATATTCCTATTAACTTCCATATTCAGGGATGTTGCAACAGCCTTATGATCACTGATTCCCTGTTCTGCACATACAGAGTCGAAAAGTTCGGGTCTGTTTGTTATCAGTAGGTCCAAGATGTTATCTCCACGAGTCGGTTCTCTGTTTAATTGCTCGAGGTAATTTTCGGATAGCGCACTCAGTATAATGTCACTCGATGCTCTGTCCCTACGACCCATCCTAAACATCTGAGTGTCCCAGTCTATATCTGGTAAATTGAAATCTCTACCTAAGACTATAACTTGCTGAGAAAATTGATGTGAAATGTATTCCAAATTTTCTCTCAGTTGTTCTGCCACTAATGCTGCTGGATCGGGAGGTCGGTAAAAGGAGCCAATTATTAACCTAGCTCGGCTGTTGCGTGTAACCTCCACCCATAATAATTCACAGGAACTATCCACTTCTAATTCACTACAGGATAAACTTCTACTAACAGCGACTAACTCTCCACCACCGGTTGCATGCAATCTATCATTTCTACCTGTCTGTACCTTTGTAAAAATTTCGGCAGAATTTCTCTCTGGTTTCAGCCAGCTTTCTGTACCTATAACGATTTCAGCTTCGGTACTTTCTATCACCGCTTGAAGTTCCGGTACTTTACCAACGCAGCTTCGACAGTTTACCATTACAATACCGATTGCTGCTTGGTCCCCTCATGTCCTGCTTTGCCCCGAACTCGTTGAGGCTGCCGCCCTTTTTGTACTTGCCCAATGCCATCTAACCTAAAAAACCGCCCAGCCCACGCCACACAACCCCTGCTACCCGTGTAGCCGCTTGTTGCGTGTAGTTGACTCCTGACCTATCCAGCGGAACCCGAAACCCCACCACCCTATGGCTCAAGTCGAGGAATCTGCAGCCCACACGGTCGCAGAACAATCTCAGCCTCTGATTCAGACCCTTTACTCAGCTCTTTACCAAAGGTCAGCAGTCAGTCCTATCGACGATGCTGCAGATGGTGAGCTCTGCTTTCATCCGGCTAGCGAGACTGGCAGTCTTCACCAAATCAGATAGCCAGGGAGGGTTTCCTCCGATCCATAGCGACACACATCATTGGTGCCGACATGAGCGACCATCTGCAAATGGGTGCAACCTGTACCCTTCATGGCATCCGGAAGGACCCTTTCCACATCTGGAATGACCCACCCCGGTATGCACACGGATTGCACATTGGTTTTCTTCGCCTCTCTTGCTGCCATATCCTTAAGGGGCCCCATTACGCGCCTGACGTTGGAGCTCCCAACTACCAGTAAGACCACCCTCTGCGACTGCTCGGATCTTGCAGACTGAGGGGCAACCCCTGGAACAGGACAAGCAGCCACGTCAGGCCGAAGATCAGTATCAGCCAGAGACAACCCCGGACTTGCGCCCTTCTGAGCTCAGCTTGATTCCTGACGTGAAGGTAGCGTTCTCGCTTTCCGCGTCTGGGTTCCGGGGTTCGATTCACGGCGGGGTCAGGGATTTTGTCTGCCTCGTGATGGCTGGGTGTTGTGTGATGTCCTTAGGTTAGTTAAGTTTAAGTAGTTCTAAGTTCTAGGGGACTGATGACGATAGATGTTAAGACCCATAGTGCTAAGAGTCATTTGAACCATTTGTCGAACTTTGGGGTATTCGGTTCGGAGCTGTTATGGAGATACGTCAGACAATAGACCGCTCCATTCGAACTACCTATACAACTGCCGTAGTTAGGGGTATCTTGCTCTTTCGACATCACTGGCGATGGCTTATATACATGAGCTGTTCAAAAAATATCCGACCTTTTTTAATTGTTGAAATCAACAATGGTATCAGGGCGCGCATGCGCTCATGTTTTCAGGCATATTTAGCACACATACCTGATTTTCTCCACTACTTTGGAACGCTTGCAAGTGGTACACGTTGGATTTAGTATTCTGAGCAAAATGACGTCTTTACATCACATTTGGCTCCAAGCTTGGCAATTCTCAAGTTGAAACCATCGTGTGTTTGTGGACAAAGTAATGGGTACTGCAGGGCTAAAGGAGTGGTAAAACCATTTCAAAGGTAGCCGCTAATCAATGAAGACAGAAGCCAGTTAAGGTACGCCCGCAATATCCGCAAATCAGGTCGTTACTGATCCCGCAATATTGCTGGTGAAGCAGAATGGACGAATCACTATCAGAGAAGTTGCAGTCTAATCTAAAAGCCGTAAAGTCAACTAAATAACTAGGTGTTACAATAACTAACGTCCGCCCGCGGTAGCTGAGTGGTCAGCACGACAGACTGTCAATCCTAAAAGACCGGGTTAGATTCCCGGCTGGGTCGGAGATTTTCTCCGCTCAGGGACTGGGTGTTGTGTTGTACTAATCATCATTTCATCCCCATCGACGCGCAAGTCGCCGAAGTGGCGTCAAATCGAAAGACTTGCACCAGGCGAACGGGCTACCCGATGGGAGGCCCTCGTCACACGCCATTATTATTATACAATAACGAACAACTTAAATTGGAAAGAACACATAGAAAATGTTGCGGTTAAGGCTAACCAAAGACTGCGTTTTATTGGCACGACACTTATAAAACGTAACAGACCTACAAAGGAGACTGCCTACACTACGCTTCTCCGTCCTCTTTTAGAATACTGCTGGAAGATGTGGGATCCTTACAAGATAGGACTTACGGAGTAGATCGAAAAAGTCCAAAGAAAGGCAGCACGTTTTCTATTATCGCGAAATATGAGAGAGTGTGTCACACAAATGATACTGGATTTGGGCTGGACATCATTAAAAGAAAAGCGTTTTTCGTTGCGACAGTATCTTCTCACGAAATTCCAATCACCAACTTTTTCCTCCGAATGCGAAAATATTTTGTTGACACCGACCTACGTAGGTAGAAACGACCACAACGATAAAATAAGGGAAGTCAGAGCTCGTATGGAAAGACACAGGTGATCATTCTTTCCGGGTGCTATGCGAGATTGGAATAATAGAGACTTGTGAAGGTGGTTCGATGAACAATCTGCCATGCACTTAAATGTGACTTGCAGAGTATCCATGTAGATGCAAGTATAGGTGGTCACATTTTTACTATCCCCTGTATGTGCATATCGCTTCACACGACCTTTGTTACCTCAATGTCGATATCGGCATCATTTTCGAAATATGTGAGCTTACTTATATTATCTGTAATGTTAATATACAACAGGAACAATAAGGCTCCCAACACACTTCCCTCTGGCACAAGTGGTTACTTTTACACGTATAGATGAACTCTCCATTTAGGATGAGATGATGTGTCCCCCCTACAAAAATATTTTATTGGCCGTACTTTATACGATGCAGGCAAACGGTCAACTACAATTGTTGTTTACTGTGCGGTAACCTCTAGCGTATCAGAAGCGGTGTAGGAAAATGTTTTCAAATGAGTATACGCACTCGTATTTCGGCAGGTGCACAGTTTTGCCATTTCAATTTTTGCACGTTTTTACAGATACCTTTTCGAAAATTTCGAGCAAAACAAATCGAAATCTTTATTACATCACGAAACAATGAAGAAGGAAATGCGGGTTTGTTCGCAAGCCCGAAGCATTATCTGGTACAAGAATCATTGATTTTAATAAAGTAGCTGTCGATAGGTTTTTTTCGTTGCTAACAAATGTAACTGACAATCACAAACTAATGACTTCTCAAATAACTAATTGTGATGAAACAGGCGTCTCGGTTAATGCTAAAAACCAATCGAACATCGCAGCTTGCAAAGGGAACCGTCCAGTGCGATCGTTAACCTCTGCAGAAAGGGGCGAAACTGCAACCATCCTCATTAGTACGTCAGCAAGCGGAGCTGACATTCCTCCTACGATTATTTTTCCACTAAAGAAGAAGCAGAAAGAATTTGAGTTAGGACTGACAGCAGGAGGTTGCGCTGAGGTCCACAGCACCGCATGGATGGCCACAGAGTCATTCTTTGTATGGTTTCCACAATTAGTGGTATTTTCTAAGACATCAAAGCACGTCCCAGTTCTCCTTATATCAGATGGCCACTCAGCTCATACCACGAACAATGACGTTATGGACTACGCGAGGGAGAGTGGCGTTTCTTCACCACCACATTGCTCTCACAGACTTCAGCCGCTTGATGTTTGTTTTATAAATCCTCGTTATAGTGATCAGCTTCGAAAATGGCTGCGAAGCCACGCAGGGAAAGTCGTAACTATCTTTCAAATTTCAACGCTTTTTGGTTCAGCTTTCGTCTAAAGCGCAACAATGAAAACCGCTATTAAAGGTTTCGAAGCTACTGCAATATGGCCCACGGACCCATCCATATTCAAGACGCACACTTCCTATCGGCACACACAACTGACAGCGGACGTGATAGGCCGTCAGATGAAGGGGTTATTATATCTGAACAATTGGAATTGCCTCCAACTAGCACACCAGCTGAAAAAGACGACTCAAACGGGCTGGATAATCAAGGGGACGAGGTTTCAGCGAATTGTTACAATGAACTGACGCCTAAGAATAACAAAGTTATTGGGGCTAATTGTTCTAATCTTGGGTGCTCTTGGATGACAACTGACAACACAACCTCCTCATTTCATATTTCACCTGAGATTCTGATTTTCTTGTCAAAAGTTAACGAAAGCAAGAAAAGAGCGAGACTGAAAAGGGGGAACAACGTTGTTTTAACTGATTCGCCGTACAAAAAAGAGTTAAAAGTCATTAATGGGAGAAATAGAAAAAAGAACTTTGACAAAGAAGAAAGAGCAAACAGAAAACTTTTTGCGAAAGAGAATAAAATTAAGAACTCAAAAACGAGAGAAAGAGCCTGAAGATAAATGGAAGAAAGGAGTAAGAATACTATACTAACGAGAGTGATTATGAGGTAAGTTCTGACTGTCAGTGTGTATATTGTGGTGGGTTATATTCAAAATCAGTTGGAGGTTGGGTCGCTTGTTCCACGTGCAAAAAATGGACACACGATTCTTGTGCAGGAATAGATAGCGAAGATGATGAGTGTCTCCCAGTGTGTGAATTTTGTAAACAGCCTCAAGAAAAGGATACGATACATGAAAACTGTAGTTTGACATTAATACTCACTTTAAACTAAAAAAAAAATACCGAGCAAGCCAATATTTTCTGCATTTCCGATAATTTTATACGTTATTGTAATCACTTGTATTTACCACCCCATTCTGCCGCGTGCAAATGATATAAATTTCTGTTTTTGAGTGAGAAAATATTGTTGTTTTATTTTATGGCAATGTTCTTATATTTTTGTGATTAATACATCATAATGTGTTCATATAAAAATTTGTAACTCTCTTATTTATCAATTTTGTACATTTAATCAAAGTTTTCAACTGTGTACCCCATTATACCTTGGATACCGCAACGTGTCGGATAAGAAAGATAAAAATACAATCACTACTCGTTTCTTCAACGACAATTTAAGCTATGTTCTGTGGTTCCTCCCAGAGTTCATCACGATATATTCCGAAAAAAATCATAGTTAACGAACGTTATAAATTGCTCTAGAAACGAAGGCAATCCCAGTTAACATTTAATAAGGCCACTGGTATCCTTCGAAATGCAACTAATCAAAGTAATGCAGAACGTCGTGGGTCACAGCGGATGGGTGGAATCGAAATATGACATTTACCCACGATCGCTTCTTTTTGTCAATTTGTGCCATTAATTTCTCTGCTCCCTAATCTGATTTCGTATCTCCCCATCAGCTATTCGATCAAAACTTTTTTAGCATTCTTCTACACCACCACATTTCGGAAGTTTCTAGTCGTCTCCTGTTTGGGGAACCAGGCATGTTAACTACTGATTCGCAATATATTTATTCCGAAAGGCAAAAGGAACCCCGAAAACAATGAAAATAATTTTGTTTATTGGTGACTGTACCAGTTTGATTTACACTTAGTGCGAATATGAAAGTATTGTATTCCAAATCCTTATTTGAAGGTACTAAAATGTCGGTTTAAATGGCAGCTTGCTATGTAAGACATGCCCACTTGTTTCTCTGTGCCATCTCTTCTTTGAGATGATAAGCCTAGGGACATTTTACCCGTAGTTTTTGAGCTTTCACCTATTGAATACATTTTTTCTTGTCTCGTAGTCAGTTGTTTGCTACAGTAATAACGTTTCTGAACAAAACAAATGCCAAGATCTACCCACAAAGTTTTCGAGAGAAGTTCTAGAAGACTTGCAAGAAATAAAAAAGTAAATATCATGAAACAAATGTTATGTTTTTGTACAGCATGCATACTATTGGAAAGTGAAAGAAACTATGAATTTAAATGAGTGCATGTACGACGTTAAGTGCAATGCAACTTTAAATTTTCCGTAACTTTTCTAACTAAATGTACCTTTCCTCTCAAACCATTTATCCCAGAACCATGGAATTCTAACGGTCAGTTTTCTTACTCGAGGGCATGAAGAGTCGAGGGATATGAAAGGGAAGCAGTGGTTGGGAAGGGAGCGAGACAGGGTTGTAGCCTATCTCCGATGTTATTCAATCTGTTTGCTGAGCAAGCAGTAAAGAAAACAAAAGAAAACTTCGGAGTAGGAATTAAAAACCATGGAGAAGTTGTATTATAATGAACACTATGGTCTTTTTATTTTTGAAATTTGCCTGCAAAACCTCTCTTTCAAAATTTTTCTAAAAATTTCAGTATTAATATATTATTCATGAAAAATTGTCAGCTTGTTGGAAAACAGTGGAAATGCATGTAAGTAATGTTTTGTGTTTTACCGTTAATATAACACAACTTAGAATAAGGATCATATAAATAGATCAGTTAACATGGTGGAGATGGAAGATACGTTCTCCCCGTGAATATTGTGTTTAAAAACAAATGAATATTTTCAAATCAACAGCTCATTTCATGAAGTCATAACTAGAAGTGAATAATCTCCACAAAAATTGGTAAGTTAATTACTTTGGTGCAAGAAAGTCTCCATCATTAAGGAGAACGATGTTTTCAATAACTTGCCGGCAGCCACAAAAAGCTTTACTACTGACAGATTTCAGTTTACGAGGAGCCTAAAGGATTTCTTGCTAACCATCTCTTCCGACACCATTAATGAATTGAATTATTTATTAGAACTAGCGCGCGCGCGCGATTGAGAGTGTGTGTGTGTGTGTGTGTGTGTGTGTGTGTTAGAGAGAGAGAGAGAGAGAGAGAGAGAGAGAGAGAGAGAGAGAGAGAGAGAGAGAGGGGGGGGGGGTCAAATAATACGTGTACAATCAGAAGTGTGACTAAATTTTCATTCCTCGTTCATGATCAGTCCATGTTTTTGTCTTCAGTCCACAGACTGGTTTGATGCAGCTCTCCATGCTACTGTATCGTCTGGAAGCTTCATCTCCCAGTACCCACTGCAACCTACATCCTTGTGAATCTGCTTAGTGTATTCATCTCCTGGACTCGCTCCTCGATTTTTACCCTCCACGCTGCCCTCCAATATTAAATTCGTGATCCCTTAATGCCTCAGAACGTGTCCTACCATCCGACCCCATCTTCTAGTCAAGTTGTGCCACAAAGTTCTCTTCTCCCGTATCCTATTCAATCCCTCCACATTAGTTATGTGATCTACCCATCTAATCTTCAGCATTCTTCTGTAGCACCACATTTCGAAAGCTTCTATTCTCTTCATGTTCAAACTATTTATTGTCCATTATTCACCTCCATACGTGGCTACACTGCATACAAATACTCGGAGAAAAGACTTCCTGATACCTAAAGCTATACTCGATGTTAGCAAATTTTTCTTCTTTAGAAACACTTTTCTTACCATTGACAATCTACATTTTATATCCTCTCTACTTCGACCGTCATCAGTTATTTTGCTCCCTACTACTGCTCCTTTACTACTTTAAATGTCTCATTTCCTAATCTAAATCCCTCAGCATCACCCACCTTAATTCGACTACATTCCATTATCCTCGTTTTGCTTTTATTGATGCTGATCTTATATCATCCCTTCAGGACACTTCATTCTGTTCAGCTACTCTTCTAGGTTCTTTGCTGTCTCTGAATTACAAAGTCATCGGCAAACCTCAAGGTTTTAGTTTCTTATCCATGGATTTTAATTTCTACTCAGAATTTTTCTTTTGTTTCCTTTACTGCTTGCTCAATAAACAGATTGAATAACATTGGGGATAGTCTACAACCCTGTCTCATTCCCTTCCCAACCACTGCTTCAATTTCATATCCCTTGACTCTTATAACTGCCACCTGCTTTCTGTACAAATTGTAAATTGAATTCGCTCCCTGTATTTTACCCCTGCCACCTTCAGAATTTGAAAGAGAGTATTCCAGTCAACATTGTCAAAATATTTCTCTAAGTCCACAAATGTTAGAAACGTAGGTTTGCCTTTCCTTAATCTACTTAATAAGGTAAGTCGTAGGGTCAGTATTGCCTCACATGATCCAGTATTTCTACGGAATCCTAACTGGTCTTCCCTGAGGTCGGCTTCTACCATTTTTTCCATTCGTCTGTAAAGAATTTGCGTTAGTATTTTGCAGCTGTGACTTATTAAACTGATAGTTCGCTAATTTTCACATCTGTCAACACCTGCTTTCTTTGAAATTGGAATTATTTCATTCTTCTTGAAGTCTGACGGTATTTCGGCTGTCTCATGCATCTTGCTCATCAGACGGTAACGTTCTGTCAGAGTTGGGTCTCCCAAGGCTGTCAGTAGTTCTAATGGAATGTTGCCTACTCCCGGGATCTTGTTTCGATTAAGGTCTTTCAGTGCTCTGTCAAACTCTTCACGCAGTATGTCATCTCCCATTTCATCTTCATCTACATCCTCTTCCATTTCCATTATATTGTCCTGAAGTACACTGCCCTTGTATAGATCCTCTATATACACCTTCCACCTTTCTGCATTCCCTTCTTTGCTGATAACAGGGTTTCCATCTGAGCTCTTGATATGCATACAAGTGAATCTCGTTTCTCTAAAGGTCTCTTTAATTTTCCTGTAGGCAGTATCTATCTTACCCCTAGTGATATGCGCCTCTACATCCTTACGTTTGTCCTCTAGATATCCCTGCTTAGCCATTTTGCACTTCCTGTCGATCTCATTTTGAGACATTAGTATTTCTTTTTGCCGGCTTAATTTACTGCATTTTTGTATTTTCTCCTTTCATAAATTAAATTCAATATATCTTCTGTTACCCTCTTTCTCTGCGCATGTCAAGTTCCGTAGGCCCAAATTGAGGAGCAAATCTTCAAGGTCATGGAACGTGTCAGTATCTACATCTACATCCGTACTCCGCAAGCCGCCTAACGGTGTGTGGCGGAGGGTACTCTGAGTACCTCTATCCGTTCTCCCTTCTATTCCAGTCTCGTATTGTACGTGGAAAGAAGGATTCTCGGTATGCTTCTGTGTGGGCTCTAATCTCTCTGATTTTATCCTCGTGGTCTCTTCGCGAAATATAAGTAGGAGGGAGCAATACACTGTTTGACTCTTCGGTGAAGGTATGTTCTCGAAACTTCAACAAAAGCCCATGCAAAGCTACGGAGCGTCTCTCCTGCAGAGTCTTCCACTGTAGGTTATCTATCATCTCCGTAACGCTTTCGCGATTACTAAATGATCCTGCAACGAAGCGCGCTGCTCTCCGTTGGATCTTCTCCATCTCTTCTATCAAACCTATCTGGTGTGGATCCCACACTGCTGAGCAGTATTCAAGCAGTGGGCGAACAAGCGTACTGTAACCTACTTCCTTTGTTGTCGGATTGCATTTCCTTAGGTTTCTTCCAATGAATCTCAGTCTGGCATCTGCTTTACCGACGATCAACTTTATATGAACATTCCATTTTAAATCACTCCTAATGCGTACTCCCAGATAATTTATGGAATTAACTGCTTCCAGTTGCTGACCTGCTATTTTGTAGCTAAATGATAAGGGACCTATCTTTCTATACATTCGCATCACATTACACTTGTCTACATTGAGATTCAATTGCCATTCCGTGCACCATGCGTCAGTTCGCTGCAGATCCTCCTGCATATCAGTACAATTTTCCATTGTTGCAACCTCTCGATACACCACAGCATCATCTGCAAAAAGCCTCAGAGACTTTCCGATGTCATCCACCAGGTCATTTATGAATATTGTGAATATCAACGGTCCTATGACACTCCCCTGCGGCACACCTGAAATCACTCTTACTTCGGAAGACTTCTCTCCATTGAAAATGACATGCTGCGTTCTGTTATCTAGGAACTCCTCGATCCAAGCACACAACTGATCTGATAGTCCGTATGCTCTTACTTTGTTCATTAAACGACTGTGGGGAACTGTGTCAAACGCCTTGCGGAAGTCAAGAAACACGGCATCTACTTGTGAACCCGTGTCTAAGGCCCTCTGAGTCTCGTGGACGAATAGCGCGAGCTGGGTTTCACACGGCCGTCTTTTTCGAAACCCATGCTGATTCCTACAGAGTAGATTTCTAGTCTCCAGAAAAGGCATTATACTCGAACATAATACGTGTTCCAAAATTCTACAACTGATCGACGTTAGAGATATAGGTCTATAGTTCTGCACATCCGTTCGACGTCCCTTCTTGAAAACGGGGATGACCTGTGCCCTTTTCCAATCCTTTGGAACGCTTCGCTCTTTTAGAGACCTACGGTACACCGCTGCAAGAAGGGGGCAAGTTCCTTCGCGTATTCTGTGTAAAATCAAACTGGTATCCCATCAGAACCAGAGGCCTTTCCTCTTTTGAGGAATTTTAATTGTTTCTCTATCCCTCTGTCGTCTATTTCGATATCTACCATTTTGTCAACTGTGCGACTTCAAGAGAAGGAATCACAGTGCAGTCTTCCTCTGTGAAACAGCTTTGGAAGAAGACATTTACTATTTCGGCCTTTAGTCTGTCATCCTCTGTTTCAGTACCATTTTGGTCACAGAGTGTCTGGACATTTTGTTTTGATCCACCTACCGCTTTGACATAGGACCAAAATTTCTTAGGATTTTCTGCCAAGTCAGTACATAGAACTTTACTTTCGAATTCATTGAAAGCCTCTCGCATAGCCCTCCTTACACTACATTTCGCTTCGCGTAATTTTTGTTTGTCTGCAAGGCTTTGGCTATGTTAATGTTTGCTGTGAAGTTCCCTTTGCTTCCGCAGCAGTTTTCTAACTCGGTTGTTGTACCACGGTGGCTCTTTTCCATTTCTTACGATCTTCCTTGGCACATACTCATCTAACGCATATTGTACGATGGTTTTGAACTTTGTCCACTGACCCTCAACACTATCTGTACTTGAGACAAAACTTTTGTGTTGAGCCGTCAGGTACTCTGTAATCTGCTTTTTGTCACTTTTGCTAAACAGAAAAATCTTATTACCTTTTTAATATTTCTATTTACGGCTGAAATCGTCGATGCAGTAACCGCTTTATGATCGCTGATTCCCTGTTCTGCATTAACTGATTCAAATAGTTCGGGTCTGTTTGTCACCAGAAGGTCTAATATATTATCGCCACGAGTCGGTTCTCTGTTTAACTGCTCAAGGTAGTTTTCAGATAAAGCACTTAAAAATATTTCAATGGATTCTTTGTCCCTGCCACCCGTTATGAACGTTTGAGTCTCCCAGTCTATATCCAGCAAAATTAAAATCTCCTCCCAGAACTATAACATTTCCCTAAGGGGCTCCATCACTAGCCTAACGTTGGAGCTCCCAATAACTAATAAACCCCTCCCCCCGTGTGCCTGCTCGGACCTTGCTGAAGGAGCAGCCACATGTCCATTCACAGGCAGAGCGGGCGATGCCACACGGCCAGCCTCCACATTGACCCTCCGCCTCGTGCGCCGCGAACGCCACTGAACCCGCCACTCCCCTTGGGGAGAGGGTGGCCCAACCGCGCCCGGTACCCGCGAAGATCTCTCGACAGCAGGGACAGTGGGTGAAGCATCTAATACCTGGGGTGCACCATGCGACGCACCAGACTCCCCACTGCCGCTACACTCCGAGGCAGCAGCCTGAAGACGGCTGACCGCGGCCATCAACACGCTCAGCTGTAAGCGAAGAGTGGCCAGCGTCCGTACACAGCAGTCACACATCCTATCCATCCTAAGGAATCAATTTACCGAAGAGACTTAATCAACTTTTAAGTAGACTGCTAATTCACTAAAGGCGATTGATTACTGACTAAACTGTGATTGCTAACCACTTCTTGTGGAAAACAATGAAAATAGCACTACCTGTCTCTGGACTGTATTCAAAACAAACACTAGCACTACTGGCACTATGGCTGACTACAAGGACTCTCTGACTGTATTCAAAACAAACACGAAATCTATGTAACACTATTACTAGCACTCGACAATTAAAGCTTCCTATAAGCAAAAACACACAGAAGAAGAAGTGACAAGTAAGAAAAATAGAGTTAATACTTAAATTAAGGTAGCTCGCTGCACAGCAGACGTGAAGCAGCCGGCGGTTAGGGCGACACATGAACTTACAACAAAAAAGTAATAACAGATAGAAATACATGTTCATGAACCTGAGAGAAAATCAGTCCATAAGTTTAAGCAAACGCTATCAGCAGTACAATGAGAATCAGCTTAATTTTTCAATTAACTCCTCGACAGAATAAAAGGAGTGACCCATGAGGAAACACTCCAGTTTCGATTTGAAAGCGCGTGGATTACTGCTAAGAGTTTTGAATTCGAGTGGCAGCTTATTGAAAATTGATGCAGCAGTATACTGCACACATTTTTGCACATGAGTTAAGGAAGTCCGATCCAAATGGAGGTTTGATTTCTGCCGAGTATTAACCGAGTGAAAGCTGCTTATTGTTGGAAATAAACTAATATTGGTAACAAGAAACGACAATAAGGAATATACATATTGAGAGGCCAATGTCAAAATACCCAGACTCCCTGAACAGAAGTCGACAAGAGGTTCGTGAACTCACACCACTTTTTGCCCGAACCTCCAGTTTCTGAGCCAAAAATATCCTTCTAGAATGGGAAGAGTTACCCAAAAACATAATACCATACGACATAAGTGAATGGAAATAAGCAAAGTAGACTAATTTACTTGTCGAAGTATCACTCACTTTCGGCACCGTTCCAATAGTGAAAATGGCAGTATTAAGTCTTTGAACAAGATCCTGAACGTGGGCTTTCCACGACATCTTACTATTTATTTGAACACCTAGGAACGTGAACCGTTCAGTTTCACCAATCATATGCCCATGCTGTGAAATTAAAACGTCAGGTTGTGTTGAATTGTGTGTTAGAAAATGTAAAAACTGAAGCTTACTGTGATTTAACATTAGTTTATTTTCTACAAGCCATGGACTGAGGTCATGTACTGCACTACTTGAAACGGAGTCAATGTTGCACCCAACATCCTTTACTACCAAGCTAGTGTCATCAGCAAACAGAAATATTTTAGAGTTACCCGTAATACTTGAGGGCATATCATTTATATAAATAAGGAACTGGAGCGGCCCCCAACACTGATCCCTGAGGAACCCCCTCCCCCTTGACAGTACACCACTCAGATCCCTCATCACACTGTATTACTTTCCCCCATTCCCGTAGACATTCCCTAATGATCTTCCTGAAACACTCTACAACTACTGATTCTGTCAGTTCTTTCAGGTCCCATCTCCTTAAATTCCCACCTTTTTCCAGTTTCTTCAGTTTAATCTACAGTTCATAATCAATATATTGTGATCAGAGTCCACATTTGCCCCTGGAAATGTCTTACAATTTAAAATCTGGTTCCTAAATCTCTGTCTTACCATTATATAATATATATGAAATATTGCAGTATCTCCAGGTCTCTTCCACGTATACAATCTTCTTTCATGATTTTTGAACCAAGTGTTAGCTATGATTAAGTTATGCTCTGGGCAAAAACCTACCAGGCGGCTTCCTCTTTCATTTTTTACCCCCATTCCATATTCACCTACTACGTTTCCTTTTCTTCCATTTCCTACTGTCGAATTCCAGTCACCCATTAATATTAAATTTTCATCTCCCATCACTATCCGAATGATTTCTTTTATCTCATCACACATTTCATCAATTTCTTCATCATCTGCGGACTACTTTTACGACTTTGGTAGGCGTGGGATTCGTGGCTATCTTGGCCACAACAATGCGTTCACTATGCTGTTTGTAGTAGCTTACCCGCATTCCTATTTTTATTAATTATTAGACCTACTTATGCATTAGCTTCATATTAGCCTTCCTAATACTAAAATCTATATCCGATGTTAACAATGACGCCGGTGGATGGACTATCAGGAAATTACTGACCGTCGAGAAAGTCACAAATATAACCGACAAGCTAATGGGCCCTTCACAGGAAAAGGTTTTTTGCCAGAAAACGGGGAAAATTGAAACCCAGCAAATGAGTAAAAAAATGTATATTCACTGACAAAAAAAATAGTGTACGCACACAACTTACACAACAATAGTCTGGGATTACTCTATTACGTAATACAGTTTTTGTGATTGTATCTTGCAGCTTTAGTTATTTTTAATTAAAAGAGGCTTTAAAAGGACAGAAAGAACGTGTTGGACTACGCTACAGATCGTTCTGTTAGCACAGTCATTACTTTGAAATCACTTTCGTTGGCTTCGGCAACTCTCAACAGAAATCTCCAACCTAACCGAGACAATGTGCTACGATACAGCCGAGATCATGACAAGAGAATGGGCTACATCACACTCGAAGTAAATGTATATAGGTAAGGATCCCCATGACCTGTATACGTCTGTTATAAAAAATTTCCAAGCCACTCTCCTCAAATAGACCGCAATCTTCTCTTGACCTTCAACTGTTACTATTTCGGAATTAGAAACCAGATTCAAAGAAAATTTGGCTACAAGGCACAAAACTAGAAAAATAAAAATAATAAAAGTGAGAACGTGAAACATGTTAGCAATAACCATAAACAGGAGATTTACAGAAAATATAATTGAGAAAGGAAATCATTAATATTATCGACCGTTTAGGAACTCTAGGCTACGAAATGGATAAAACCACATATCGAATAAGTGGTGGAAGAGTTAGTGTGTTTTAAGATTAAATCCAAACAAGAATTAGAGAAAAATATATCGAAGCAAGGCCTCTATTACGAAAAATTGCTAAATCTCGAGACAAATTGTGTCCTTCAGTATTAGATGAAATGTTTTGGCCCCTAGTACGGATGAAACAGTATCTGCAGTATCAACAGGAACTTCGGACATGTGTTTCATATTTCATCCAAGCCTGCAGTCTATAAATATTTAAACAAAATACTAAAACAAAATACCACTACAGGGGAATTACTTACGAAGTAGTTCTTGGTAAAGAAACACAGGACACAATTACGTATGTAGGCTTAATACGAACTACAACTGTGTTTATAAATCGCTATAGTTGCCTTGGACTAACGACGAGCAAATATCAATATAACCTGTACGCTTTTCAAAGCTGTTATCCATGAAAAAGCCAAACTACGTATCGTGAACAAAATACAATTTAACACCGAAACAATGACATTAGCTGACAATGGGCACAGACTTTAGTCAATGGGCACTGTTGAAAATTTGTGCCAGACCAGGATTAGCACCCGAGTCCCCTGGTTACGAGGGAGAGGCAATGATCACTGTGTCCGAATTACACAGTGGTCAACAGAATAGCACGAACTGCCCGAGCATGCCGTTCTTTAGATCCAAATTCTCAATTTCTCCATAGACTGCTAATGCACTGCTCCTTGAACATAATCCTCCTCCCTTTAATTATACAGTACATGGCCAAAAAAACAGACACCGAATATATGCAAACTTGGCCTTACGAACATTGCAGACGTCGTCTATGTAACACACGTCAAACTTCAAAGAATTTACCAATTCGTTGCATTGTTTACTATAGACCACAAATCAAGTAACGTAAAAAAAGCACTGCGTCTATTGAGATCATGATTCAGAGTTAAAAAAAACTAATAAGTCGAATACATATTACAGTTGCTGCCGAAAGAGGAGAACCATTATTTTCCCACAAAAGGAAATATAGTTAAAATTACGCTTCTATTTCGGTTAGTTTATGCGGTTACTAAAATTTGCAGTGAAAGTTACATAGTGGACTCTACCCTCCCCCCACCAGAAACGTAGTTATCGTGGCTGTTGTGAGACTTTTGTACACAGTTAGAGAAAGTGTGTTAAATGTGGCGCGGACGGAAACGCTAGGCTACGCTACAGGGCAATCTGCTCGCACAACGTTTAGTCGGCATTCATAATCGTTGGCGTAAACAACTCTCAATCAAATTACCACCTTCCAACCTAACTTAGATCTCGGGCTACACTACCAATCGGCCTGTCATCACAACCAAAAATTCATTGAGGGGGGTGGGGGGATTTCCTGTAGCTCTTTCTAATGTATCTCTAGGCAAAACTGCCAGTTTTGTCAGACTCAACAGCAAGATTTACCAATGGTAAACACTTTTGAGACGGCTCGTAATTTTAGAATAGTCCTCTTCGTCTTACTTGGCATAAATTGTTCGCTGGCGTCCCAGCAGCTAGCTCCCTCAGTGTCTGCTTCTGTCATCGCACCACGCTAGTCTGCTGTTGTCCTAGCAGACCGAACGCACCGCACATCCGATACCTTCGGAACCACTCACTGGCCAGTTAGCAACTGAGCGGAACACTGTTTACATCGTGAAAGGAAAACTATGCAAAGATGTACACTTAAATGGCACGACTGAGTAGCACACACACAGTAATATCTGAGGAATGTCCTTCGACACGCGCAGAACGAAAGTCTTCTCGCGAACGTACAGCGTCTCTGAAAAAAAATCTCGTGACTATATTCCGGCGTTACGGCCAGGTTCTCATACAAATGAGCAAAAAAGGGTACATTTGAAATTCTTTTTGAGACAATGAAAATACATTCGAAAGATCTGTTTGGGAATTACGAGTGATAATACTATGAGCTTAATTTTAGATTTTCAATAAAAAATGGCGCCCGTAATTATGATATGATCAAGGGCCTGCGAGACTGGAGTACGCAGAGCGCGTGCAGTGTGGCACCTCATATGTTACCTGAATTCAAAAATGGGTAACATCAGTTGATACTACATTATTCCTCTGAAATTGAAAATGGATAACATCAGTCGATAAAACATAAAATTTATGGGAGCGTATACCTAACCGCAATGAAACAACCTTAAATTTAACGATACAGTGCTAATTCGAACTTTGAGTTCGATTTTTGAGGGTTTGTTTCACTCCTTATGCCTACACAAAAATTAGTTAATATTAACAAATGTCATATTATAGCTATAAGTTCCTAAGAAAAGTGTTTACTTTTAGGGGTCAGAGGTAGATGTTAAGAGAACGAACCACTTTTAATTTATGCTGCATGCCGTTCTGAGAAAATAGTTACCCGAAAAAAATGTGTTCAAAGTTTAGGGAAAACATTTAGTTATATTATTACTTCGATTTGCATGAACTGAGTGTTACATATATATTTTTAATGTCGCTGAAAACGAATCTGAAGTCAGATTTTCAATATTCAAAACAGCTAATCCAATACGGAGGGCAACCGATTATGTTTTGACCAATTTTTACCAAAAATGTATTTTCGTTATTTACGTTTAGTCTGCAAGTCAAGGAGTATTTATCAACCCTTCCTCTACCTCTGATTGTTCCTAGACAGCAACTTCCTGTTCTTCTTGGCAGGAAAAGCCGATCTGTCAAAGCTGGATATGCAGCACTCGGCAGCCTGCACTTGATATTCGTCCGTATTTTCGGTGAGTATGTTTGCATGCATTCTGCAGTATGAATCATTTTGAGCACGTGCGACACGGGACGAGTTATCATCTACATCTATATGGATACCCTGCAAAACACATTTAAGTGCCTGGCAAAGGGTTCATCGAATCACCTTCACAACTGATAATTAATTGAAACCCTCAGCTGCCGACAGGTGTTGTTGATATACTTCGATGGGGACAGCTGAAAAGTGTGCCCCTACTGGGACTCGAACCCAGAATCTCCTGCTTACAAGGCAGACGCTCAATCCATCTGAGCCATCGAGGGCACACATGAACAGCACGACTGCAGGAATTTATCCCTCGCACGCTTCCCGTGAGACTCACATCCCCAACCGTCCACAATCCGCATACGTTATGTACTTAATAGGTATTTGTCCATCCACTCATTACTGGCTCACACTAAGGTGACGATTCCCGTAAGAGTTCCGGCAACCTGTGCGCATTCGCACAGACGAAGGTCAATGGCTGGGTAACGTTTAACCATAGATATGAAGATAGTAACTGCTCTCGAAAGAACAGGCGCCACTGACGACCTTGCAACTCTTCTAGAATACATGATAGACCGGCCGATGTGGCCGAGCGGTTGTAGGCGCTTCAGTCGGGAGCCACACGACCGCTACGGTCGCAGGTTCAAATCCTGCCTCGAGCATGGGTGTGTGTGATGTCCTTAATTTAGTTAGGTTTAAGTCGTTCTAAGTTCTAGGAAACTGATGACCTCAGATGTTAAGTCCCAAAGTGCTCAGAGCCATTTGAACCATCAGTCCCTATGTTTACACACTACTTACAGTAACTTATGCTAAGGACAACACACACACAACCATGCCCGAGGGAGGACTCGAACCTCCAACAGGGGGAGCCGCGCGAACCGTGACAAGGCGTTGGACACATGGCGGGTACCCCGCGCGGCTCATGGCAGCCGTGACACTGCTTCAAACAATGGACTGTAGAAACTTTTGTAAAGCACGGATTAAAAAAAAAACTTTCTGTTCCAAGAGTCTAGACAAGCACACCTTTAAAAAATGCAACTACAAAGAAATTGAATTTTCGAACGTTTTGAATGAGAACCTGTCCTTATGGAACACCGTTGATCAAATGTCACAGGGATTATATACTCAGGTTTCACATGTGGATTAACACTTTCTAATCAATATCCGGAATGAGCAGGGCTTAAAACTTTGAAGAGTTAAATTTCAAGGGCCGTTCTCTTGTATGCAAATAGTTTCACAGTAGAAATTTCTCTAGTTTTATTTATTAATTAATTTATTTATTTTTTGCTGTAGGTAAAGAAGGATAGCATTGTGAGGAGGGGGAAGGGGGGGGGGAGGAATCTTGCATCTCCCACCTTGGAATTCTCAGTACAGAATTTTTATTCATTACGAGATTCTTAGCCACTTGCAGAAGTGATTTCGAGTGATTCTGCAAAACTTTTCCTTTAGCCAATCGTAGCAACTATAGGATTCCGTTCCTGCTGCATGACATGTCTCGGAACTTAAACTGACCAACTCATTTGCATAAAGAGCTAGCTTATCATCCGCTTCTTTACTTGCGTAGACCGTTCATGGTCTGCAAAGAATTTTTTTCTTTAATCGTTTTTTTATGTCTTTTATAAACTGCAACACTTTCTAAACTTTCTAAACTTAGCGCCGTTGAAGCATGGTCTTTTACTGAATGATCAAAAAGCAATGCTGACAGCTGGAGTCCAAGGTTTTTGTTAATCAAGCCGTTTGTATTCTTGTGGTGATATCTCCGTACAGTCTTTCATTCCCTAACGCATATTTCTTTATATCTAATTGAGAAGTGAAATACCGGTTTTCATAGATGCAGATTTAAAATATTTTAATATAACGCAATAAATATTTCATTAAAATTTTCATCCCCTTATGCTCGAAGTTCCAAAACCAGAAAAACACGTAGTTTTTAAAAATTGTAACATATTAGCCGAATACGAATTGTCAGATATATTTAGCAATCCTTTCATAATGAACCATTTTCTGAAACATCTCACACCCTTTAGGGGTTGGGTTTTCAAAAACAATTAAACACGTATTCTTCTATTTAGAGCCGAGGAGCCAAATTCAAATCTTCATCCATTTAATTCTAAAAATGCTTTCATAGTGAAATATTTCATAAAACATTACATCCCCTATTTCACTCTATTAGTGAGTTAAATTTCCAAAAGCAACGAAACACATTTTTTTTACATCCAACCGAGATGTCAAATACCTATTTTCATAGATGTAGCTATAAAAATGCTTCAGTAGTTCTTTAATAATGATTTATTTTCAAAAAACCTTCACTAATTATTTTATCCCCCAATGGAAGAATTTCGGAAAATGCTAAAAACCTGTTTCTTTTTTGTATCTGACTGAGACACCAAATGTCAATTTTCGTAGTTTTGTAGTTATAGCTTCAATAGGGACATAGGGACATATTTAAAAAAAAAGACTTTCAACCCATGTTTCACCCCCATAGGAGTGAAATTTCGAACAATCTCTTCTTAAATGATGCTTTCAGCGTAAGATTTACACCTTCATCAAATTTCAAGTCCGTATACTTTGCAGGTTGGGCTGGAAGGCTATGGGTCAGTGAAACCTGTGCCCCTATTGCACCTTCTTGGAGGTTGTAGTTCCAAAAACAGTGAAACACGTAGTTTTCAATAACACAATATTCATAGATTTCGCTTTAAAAACTCTTTCGCACTGAAATACTTTCATAAAACATTACATCCTATATTCCACCCTCTTAATCGTTCAATGTATCAAAAACAGGTTTTCATATATTTCATGAAACATTTCATCCTCTGTGATATGGGGTATGGTAGTGACACACCAAAATCACAATAGTAATCCGTTGTAGTTGCTACATATTTTATTACAATCAAAAGCATTATAAAATCATAAGGCCAGATCAGTTGGACAAATAATAAATAAATTTCGTTAAGTGGAACGAGACCCGTAAAACTTGAAATTTGAATATGACTAGGTATATATACTTAGGTAAAGCTTTACTTAAATAGCACAAATGTCCATAAAATTCATAGCAGAACTCTCACTACTTGCAATCAGGGGAGAAACAGATTAAGCGTAAGAATACAGATATTTAACGTTCGGCTTGCCAACTTTCCTAAACAAAACTGTATAAAAATGACTAAAACAATTAAGGGGGTCCTTTAATTTTGACTAAACGGACCTTCAAATTTACTTACTCAGTTGATTAATCAACAATATTCTTAGAATGATTACAACTAGAACATGACTATATGACAATACCCTTAAAATAAGGTTGCTTC
Source organism: Schistocerca gregaria (assembly GCF_023897955.1). Lineage (NCBI taxonomy): Eukaryota > Metazoa > Arthropoda > Insecta > Orthoptera > Acrididae > Schistocerca > Schistocerca gregaria. The sequence continues at coordinate 132,879,387 of NC_064930.1, read as the reverse complement.
AATATTTCGTGTGAATTGGCGATAGACGCGAGCAGACCAAGGATTCAAATCAATACAAGAGATCCACGAGGCAGAGAATGACATAGAAATATACTCAACATGGCAATGCAATTGAACTTTGGATGCTATAGTTCAGCACCGGAAAGATGGAATCACGCAAAAGTGACAACATAACCCGAGATGTAAAGGAGAGGACATGGCCTCAAATATCTCTCTGCCGCCGTGGTGCTCTGCTCCCAGTATGCTAGCGTCGACCGCTGCCAATAATCTCTAACAAAACACACATCAAGGGCAGACACTTTTCTGAGACATAAACTACACAACCTTATCTGGAGAACAGGTGAGCAATACAACTGGACTGAAACCAATGAGCCTCCGTGAGTTACTTGGCCAGTGCCAGCCCTTAAACTTTGATTAATAAGATCGCTAAAAATCATACCGAAGTTAAGATGACGAGACTTATCTCCAGGTTCGCCATATTAGTGGCAGAGACAATGGGTTTGGCGACGCTCTTATCCGTATGTTCGCGGCAGAGTCTGGGGAAGGCAAGGGCCACGTGGAGCCGGATCTGGGGGTCAATTTCCTTCTCTCCGAGACACCCGGCTTCTTCTGCGACTTAGCCGGCAAACAGGCCGAGGACCCCGGGTGGGGACCGATTCGGCAGCAGTTGGCGGATGGCGAGGTCTTCGGGGGGTGGGGTGGGGGGGGTGTCTTGTGTAAAGGGGAAGACAACTGTGGTGAAGGGAAGGTCTGTATTCCACAGGAACGAGTTAGCATGGCACTCAGATATTTCCACGATTCGGCGGTAGGGGATCATTTGGGGTTCTACAAGACCTTGAACAGAGTTCGGGAACACATGTTTTGGCCCAACCTATATGGCGATGGCAGGCGATTTGTTGGCAACTGTGTCCAGTGTAAGCGCGGTAAGCCCGATGTTGGGCCGCACAGAGAACTACTACAGTCGGTTAGCGAGCAGTGTCCTCTGGACCGCGACTCAAAGATCGAAACATCGTTCGACGGAAACTGGCGCCAGAAACGCACCAGCTCACTCTATTTCATCCCCTTAGGGGTTGAACTTCCAAAAACACGAAAATACGTATTTTCTTATTTGTAACCTTGAAGTCAAATACCAATTTTCGTAGATATAGCCTTAAAAATACTTCCATAGTCCTTCCATAATTTTTTATCTCAAGATAAAATGTTCACCTACTATTTCACCTCATAGAGGTTAAATTCCCAATAATACTGGAACACATATTTCTTTATTTCTGACCTAGAAACCAGATACAAATTTTCGTCTGCCTAGCTTCAAAATTACCTTAATAGCTACATGTTTCAAAAATCCTTTCATTTCCTGTGTATCCCCCTTAGAGGTGGAATTTCGAAATATGCAGTATAAGCGGTATAAGATCAACAACCTTTCCAAATCTCAAGGTTTATTTTCCTTGGCGGTCTGGACTGTGTGAATTTCATAGTAATGGCCTCCACACACACACACACACACACGCACACACACACACCACTAACAATGCCACCACCACCTCCTGTGGAAATTTCTGCAGACGCCCTTGTTCCACTGCAGTCATATTTTGCCGACGACCTACATTTAGCAGCGTGGGAGGGATAGTGTCGTGCAACAGACAGTATACTCAGTAGACAACGAACTGTTCGTTGTGAAATCAGGGACATAGGAACCGAGACTGACACAGAAGGTGCTGAAGGTGAAGCACACTAGACTCGTGTCTACCACGGCTTCAAATAGTATCGATTTACTATGAACGGAAGTTCCGAAAAGTGAGCAAGTAATTTTACAGTAAATTCAGTACCGATGGTGAGGATATACAACGAAAAACATTTCTATAATATTTCAGAAATAATGAAACATTCGACTCAAGTCGCGCGGCAGAAAACGCAATGGATATGCTTGCACTTAAGACGGAAGGCCCTACGTGCTTACGCAGGCTTACGACAGATCGCAAAATTCGGCAGTAGGCGTAAGCCAACCTCTTGTGCTGCCATCTGTTATTGATGCCAGGCATCAAGGTCTCAGTAGTTCGACCATCCACTGGAGAGTAGTTGCTTTATAAGTACTCCGTCTTCAGGCCACGAGTGACCTACTGGGACAGCACCATCCGACCGCCGTGTCATCATCCGTGGAGGATGTGAACAGGAGGGGCGGGGATCAGCACACTGTTCTCCCGGTCGTTATGATGGTTTTCTTTGACCGGAGCCGCTACTATTGGGTCGAGTAGCTCCTCGATTGGCATCATGAGGCGGCCTGGATGATCACCCATCCAAGTGCCTTCAACGCCCGACAACGCACTTAACTTCGGTGATCTCACGTGAACCGATGCAACCTCCGCGGCAAGTCCGTTGCTGCAGATATTTTAGAGTAGTTGTTACGTTTCATAATTATCTAGTTTACGGGGAAAATGTAAAAAAGGCGATTGTCACCGAAGCTCCAACTAATCTGAATTTCTGGTTAGTTATCAAGTGGTCTTATGTGCAAGCCTGATTTTTTCATCCTTTGCGGTGGGAATGATTCAAACCCGTCATGTTCTTCTTATGAGGTGTTCTATTTATTTTGCACACAATGATCGTTTGTAGTTGTGTTGAGTTACCACCTTGATAAATTTTTGGATGGCGCACGTATCATAACTGAGATCTGCGCTTGCGCTTAATGGCTGAAGGTCAATTAGCGTAATGAGTAGTAGCGAATGTTATAGTAACATGTTTGTAAATTATTTCAGGTAAATTACCTTAGTAGTGTAATATTATCAGTATACCAGTACAGTATGTGGGCCAATTACGTTAGTCATGGAATACTATCCGTATAAGACTATGTCACCTTGATGTCCCGGAATTTGCTTCAATTTTGGAATCCACGAAAGAACTGGAAATTTTCCTTTACACAGCTTTCCATATAATTTCTATTACAGTGATTCAGTCTTGTCTGTCACTCGACTTTTCTGACTGTGAAATAAATTCTATCGCTCATGTGCTTATTACCTCTTCGTGTTTCCATTTGCCGATATTGCGCATAAACACATACATATCTCAACGTTGCTATGTACATTGATGGAACGACACACTTTTCTGTGGCGACACTGCAGTTTAGAGATAGAAAAACCGATCACTTAAAACGACATGGGTATTTTAGTTCTGAATAACCGATGTCTTTCGGTATTTGTTTACTCTCGGTTATAACAAGTATCTTTTTATATTTTCCTGATAACCACGTAAAAACAGATATACCAATTAGCCACAGTTGTCGTAGTAAAATTTTTAGTTTTCAAATTAACCTTTTTTAAAAAAGACGAGTAATTTTTATTCGTAAGATTTCCATAGCTCTTAAATACTGCGTTATTACAGAATAAATGGGAAAAGTGATGTATGCCACTTTAATAACACTGCTGATAGAAACGAGCAACAAGTGAATTGGTCTAACATTGCCGAGACAATACTGTGCCTGTTATACAAGCAGTGCGCGAGAATGGACGCAGTTTCTCGCTGTTGTCGAACGTCAGTTGTAACACAGAATGGCACCATCTGGAAGCCTGGAAGTATTTTACGATATGCAGTACGAGTGAAGCACAATGGTCGATTTGGTCGACTTGCGACATCATACAAGGAAAAAAGTTAAAATTTTACAAATCATTCATAGTTCGGGATAAAAATAGAAAGTGCCTGATCTGCTGCCTGTGTCTACGTTATCTGCTTTTAGCCGTTAACAGAGAAATTAAAACGAAAAAGAGAGTTCTCCTGCCGCAGTTTTCACTCTTTATCGCTGGATTATACGTAATGCCCGCATAGTGCTGTGATAACCGATTTAAATATAATTTTTGAGCAGAGTTCTAAAAACTAAAATCAGTAGGATAATACTGGCAGTTTTCTGTGGTATAGAAGTACTCGCTATATTTTGAGAGAAACAGCGAACAGCGGACAAAGTTTTATTGGACTATTTAATTTAAAGAAATTAGAATTATATTAATACCGTCAGTTGCTCACGGGCGTTGATAAATATCAACGTGGACAAGTGAAAATGTGTGCCACGACCGGGACTCGAACCCGGGATCTCTTGCTAAAATGACAGACGCTCTATGCATCTAGGCCACCGAGGGCACAGTGTATGGTTCGACTGCAGGGACTATCTCGCGCACGCCTCCTGCGAGACTCACATTCTTACCTTGAATGTCCATACACTACAGTCGTAGAGTCCCACTCCAACACACTCATTCCTCGTGGAAGACATGTCCATATCCATATAAGTATATGGTTCTGGCAATACCAGCCATGACCTTCTTCTGTGAAGATGCACAAGTATTCCCCGAACTGTTACGGGACTTGGTAAGAATGTGTTCCACGAGTAATGAATGTGTTGGTGTGGGACACTACGAATGTAGTGCGTGGACATGGAAGGTGAGAATGTGAGTCTCGCGGGAAGCGTGCGCGAGATAGTACCTGCAGTCACACTATCGTCTGTGCCCTCGGTGGCTCAGATGGGCAGAGAGCCTGCCATGTAAGCAGGAGATCCCGGGTTCGAGTCCCAGACAGGCACACATTGTCACCTGTCCCCGTTGATATATATCGACACCCGTGAGCAGCTGACGGTATTAATATAATTCTAATTTCGTTCTGGACGGCTGCAGGTCATCATAAATGTATTTGACGTTTTGATTCCATTTATCAAGAAACTGAGAAAGTAAAAATTTTTATCTTTGTTTGATTTCTACGTTTACAAGAGGAAATAATGTAAATAAAATACTGAAAATCGGTTATTACAAGAACTGGTATTGTGACGGGCTTTAACAATTAGGTTAAAGTGAGGCTGGGAAACTGATAAGAGCCGAAAACCAGTTGTTTGAGCGATAACCGACATTCCCACTGCTGTTGTGAGTGGTAAGATTGACGCGCAAGGACATCTAGAACAGTTTCTCAGAAAGGTTACTGCAACTCTGATGTTCTCAAAATGAACGGGTCAGCCATTGGCGTCCGCGAGGGGGAAGGGGAGGGGGAGGGGAGGAGGTGGGGAGGGGAGGATAGGCAAAAGGGCACTTTCACCCGTCGCCCCTAACCATCCTTGGAATCTGGAGTAAAGAGTTTTTATTCGTTACAGTATACTCATACTCTTCCAGATAAGAATTCTCCACAATACTGCTAAACCTTAGCTTTGACCAGTTGTAGCGCTTATAGAGTTAGGGTCTTGTAGCTTGATGCACCTCGTAACTGACCAGCTGATTTGTACACAGAGTGCCAGTTTCAGAATCATGCACTCCAGCCCCGACGCGCCTTCCCCCCTCCCCACCACTGGAAATATTTCTGCAGACTCCAGTCTGCCACTGTGCATATATTTTGATAACATCCTGGTTTTAATAGCATCGAAGGAACAGCATTGTGGAGTAAAGGGTAGACCTAGCACAGACCACACCATTCACAATGAAACGCATCACTTAGTAGATGGTGAAGTACTTTGAAGCTAGCCAGATAGAAACAGAACCTCCTGGCACTGTATCTAACCCAAATTCTAATCTTACACTAATCTCTTGTATGTACCTACCAAGCCCTCAAAGAGCCAACGATTTACTATTATCAAAAGTTCCGAAAAATGAGGAAGAAATTGACCCACACTTTTTTCCGTTGTTCATTATTTCGATTACCCCATAAAGGGAATGGACTTGTAGCCACAGGTTACACAAGCGATAAATGGTTTAAAATACATAAAAAGAGATGACAATAGGAAACGATTTTTAAAAACACAATGATACGGCTTTTACGATTTTTACAGGAAAAAAAAATGGATGACAAAATAAAGGTTTTTCAAAAATATGCTGGTGGACAATATTGGGGATTTTTTATCTTTATAGATGACTAGCGGAAAAGCTTGGTGTTGACCAGGCATTTATTTACAGCTGTGCGTCCACGTCCGTACTATGCAGCGTCTGGCCTTCTCCTGAGTTTTTATGACGTATCTCCTGAAACATGTGTCGTACAATGATATAATTTTGTAGGTGCATTCAGCGTCATTTGCGGATACTGTCTGCAAAATTTATTGCGAATATAGTAGCAAAGAAGTAACAAATTTAAATGTCACGAATGCTGTGATCCCCACACACTTGGGTGCAACCAATGTACACAGGATGCTTGGCTCGATCATTATGGCTGCCATCACCGCTGGTCGAAATTGGACCAGCTGTGTCGACGTAGTGAAAATATAAATGTGCATAACATGGTAAACGTCCATTCTTTCCAGCCATCAGACCTGATCTACGATCAAAAATATCATGTAAAAGAGGTAGGGGCAACGGCCTTGCCGCAGTGGATACACCGGTTCCCGTCAGATCACTGAAGTTTAGCACTTTCGGGCGTGGTCGGCACTTGGATGGGTGACCATCCGGGCCGCTATGCGCTGTTTCCATTTTTCGGGTTGCACTCAGCCTTGCGATGCCAATTGAGGAACTACTCGACCGAATAGTAGCGGCTCCAGTCAAAGGAAACTACCACAACGAGTGGGAGAGCCAGCTCCTCCTCCACCCTCAGTGAGAATGACGTGGCGGTCGGATGGTCCTGATTGGCCACTTGTGGCCTGAACACGGAGTGCTTTCTTAAAGGAGTGCTCCCTACATAAAACTGACAGTCTTGACTCAGGGACTGTCCACGGTAAATGCTGCATTGGACCTACGAATACTATTAAAATAACGGTTTGAGTTCTCTTTAGTTGTCCAATCATCTGAAGTGAGTCCTTATTGAAGTAAGCTGAAAAATAGATTTTATGTTAATGGCGGATAAATTTTATGTTAATGGCGGCAAATTAACTTTACCCTAATGACACACAAGGTCAATGCCGTTCTATCATGTAAAGTATTCTCAGATCGAAATGTTTTGCATTACCAAATCTCCAATGTAGATCCATCATACCGCAATTATAATTCTCAAAATAATTTGGAGCTACGTTCAATGCATATTTAAATGCATCTTTCAAAACAATACCAGAATTCTCATTAGATCATCATTATCAGTGCCTAGAGTATTCCTATTATTTCGTCTACCAAAAACCGCGTCTCACTATGGCTTTTTCAGTACGCTGTTTTGTTTTCCACTGCTGACAATAGAAACGATCTGGCAGATGTGACATTGTAGATGTCCAGTATGCGTGTCTTAATGCAAATAAACCGTCTGGAACATTTACCCTCGAACCTCCCTAGAATGGGATTTCATGGAACGTTATTACTTTCCTGTGTCCATTTCTATCACACCAGCTGATCGCCACGACTGTGGAGAGTGAGGAGGGGTTGGGGTGAAAGTTGGCAGCACTTTGAGTGGCAGAAACCTCACGTTTCCGTCATTTGTTTTCATAATGACGTAGTGCCAATTCGTCACATTGGACGCTTTTCTCTCGGAAACGTTTACATTCATCGTCTGGATATCAATGTCGCCTTCTGAGGTATGCAGTCGCACCACTCTGTACGAAATAGGTTCTAAGCTGAAGCAGTCGACAAGTAACGTCGAAATATATCGTCACCTCGAAATATATCGACACCTCGAAATAAATCCACACCCAGAAATAAATCGCCAACCCGAAATAAATCGCAACCTCGAAATAAATCGACACCATGAAAAAAATCGAAACTTCGAAATAAATCGACACCTCCAAAAGACAACTACATCGAAATGATTCGATATCCCGAAATATATCGACATCTAGACGCATTTCAGCGTACCATATAGATCGATATCTCGAATCTCACGGACCTCTCGAGATAAATCGAGGTATAGAAATATATCGATATCTTAAAATATATTGGTACCTAGTACTATAAAGATATCTCTAAAAATACAATATCTAGAAATTTATGGATTACTTGAGATATAGAGGTTTCTTGAAATATATCGATATCTCGAAAGGAATCGATATCTGAAGTACACCGATACATGGAAATATATCGATAGCTCGAAATAAACAGACAACCCGATTTGTTTCAGTATATCAAACTAAATCGATATCTCGACATAAACGGATACTTCGAAATCAATTGATACCTCGAAATAAATGGATGCCTCAATATAGATAGATATCTCGAAATAAATCTACATCTCGATATCATGAGTGCTTCGACATAAGTCGATATATCGAAATGAATCGATAATAGGAAAGAATGGACGTCTTGAAAAAAATCTGTACCCCTAAGAAAACGATTCTCGAAATAAATAGGTATATCGAAATATATCGCTATCTCGATAAATACCGATATCTAGTGGTCGGATATATGTTTCAAGTTGACTTGACATATCAGTATAGTTCGATATACATCAAAATACTTTGGATTTTCTATATACCGATAGATTTCTAGACCTCGGGGAAAAAATCGCCGATCCGACCTCAGTGCAAAAACGCAGACCTAGGGAAAAAACGCCGACCTCGGGGAAAATCGCAGACCTCGAGGGAAAAACGTCGACCTCGGGGTAAAACGCCGACCTCGTGGGAAAACGCCGACCTTCGGAAAACTGCCGACCTCAGGAAAAATCCAGTTCCATTAATTTACACAGACACTAATGTATGTCACCATTAGGTTCTCAAAATACAACCAAATTCCTGGTATTTATCACCTCACACAAAAAGTGGTCGTGACAGAAAAGTCTCGTTCTTTAGAAAGTTTAGAATGAGATGTTCTAAATATTGCAGTTTATCCATTTACAATAATCTACAAGCACTGCACAATGGGAAGAGACTGTCAACCACAGCACTTTGAAATAGTGGACAGCCAGGAAGACAGAGGTTGCATTGCTGTTTCTAATCCTCTGGTGCTTGAGATTTAGAATCCAGGATTGCCTCGAATGAGAACAGCAATAATGGATGTCCTGCACCAGTGTAGAACTTACTCTGGAACTCCACAGAAAATCACAAGGCACAATTATATCACATCATTCTCAGCAAACTACAGAAGCCTCTAATGGACGTAACAACGTTGTCACCTCCTTCACCAGTGAAAGATCTTAGTAGCTATTGAGTCAAGTGTAGGTGGCCAATTAATAATTTGTTGTTCAAAGCTAACTTCAGTGTATATGGGAATACTCAGTGGACATCTTTAACCATCATATTTTACTGTCTAAGATATGTCAACTTCCCAGACTATAAGTATAAGCAGAGCTTGGTCTTTCCCAATCCGAGATTGTATAGAATGGGTATCAAGGGAATCTGATCCACTGGGCATTTAGAGCAACCTGCTTTAAACAATATGGGCAGGCAGTAGACACAGACACAGAATTTGGAATTTCTCTGTGAAGTGGTTACCTTCATCGTCTGAAAACTTATGTTGTGTGCTGCGCTATGTGGAGGTACTAATAGCAACACAGTAAAACACAGAAGAAGCTTATAAGTTGATGTAATCAGCCAGTAAGAAGCAGTAAACTTTAAGTTTTAGTAATCGATTATTGACTTATTATGCGGCTTTGGTGCCTTGACATTACCGACGACCTTAAGATTTTGCATGAAGAGAGGCCTAAAAGCCACGTTACACGAGAGAATGTGAAAAGTGTTCATATGTAGTAAAAACCTAAGAAATAAGCCCGTTTTCGTCATTTGCTATCAAATCGACGTATTGCCAGAGCGTTACATTGGCAGCTTTTCTCTCTGAAACGGTTACATTTATCGTCTGCAAACTTATGTCGCGTGCTAAGGAATGCAGAGACACTAAAAACAACACAGTAGAACATAGAGGAAGCTTCTAGGTTGATGTAATTAGCCCGTAGGAAACAGTACAATTCAGGTTTTAGTTATCGATTAGTTGGGAGCTCCAACGTTAGGCGCGTAATGGGGCCCCTTAGGGATACGGCGGCTAAGGAGGGGAAGAAATCCAGTGTGCACTTCGTGTGCATTCCGGGAGGAGTCCTTCCTGATGTGGAAAGGGTCCTTCCGGATGCCATGAAGAGCACTGGGTGCAGCCAGCTGCAGGTGGTGGCACATGTCGGCACTAATGACGTGTGTCGCTTTGGATCTGAGGAAATTCTCTCTGAATTCCAGCGGCTATCTGATTTGGTGAAGGCTGCCGGTCTTTCTTACGAGATGAAGGCAGAGCTGACCATCTGCAGCATCGTTGAGAAAACCGACTGCGGACCTTTGGTGCAGAGCCGGATGGAGGGTCTGAATCAAAGGCTCAGACGGTTTTGCAACCTTATTGGCTGCAGATTCATTGACTTGCGCCATAGGCTGGTGGGGTTTCGGGTTCCGCTGAATAGGTCAGGAGTTCACTACACTCAGCTGGCGGCTACACGGGTAGCGGAGGCTGTGTGGCGTGGACTGGGCGGTTTTTTAGGTTAGAAGGCCTCGGGAAAGTGCGGGATGGGCTGCAATGTCAAAGGGTGCTTGGCAATTACAGGACGTGCTTGGATCAAGGAACAGTCGGAATTATAGTTGTAAATTGTTGTAGTTGCGCTGGAAAAGTCCCTGAGCTTCAAGCGCTAATAGAAAGCACAGAAGCTGATATCGTTATAGGTACAGAAAGCTGGCTAAAGCCTGAAATAAGTTCTGCAGAAATTTTTACGAAGTCTCAGACGGTGTTCAGGAAAGATAGATTAGGCAGAATTGGTGGTGGAGTGTTTGTGTCTGTCAGTAGTGGTTTATCTTGTAGTGAAGTCGAAGTAGATACTCCGTGTGAATTGGTGTGGGTGGAGGTTATACTTAAAAGCCGAATTAAGTTAATAATTAGCTCCTTCTACCGACCCCCAGACTCCGATGATACAGTTGCGGAACAGTTCACAGAAAGTTTGAGTCTCGTAACAAATAAATACCCAACTCATACGGTTATAGTTGGTGGGGATTTCAACCTACCCTCGGTATGTTGGCCAAAATACTTGTTCAAAACCGGTGGTAGGCAGAAAACGTCTTCCGAGATTGTCCTAAATGCATTCTCCGAAAATTATTTCGAGCAGTTAGTCCACGAACCCACTCGAATTGTAAATGGTTGCGAAAACACACTTGACCTCTTGACCACAAACAATCCAGAGCTGATAGAGAGCATCATGACTGATACAGGGATTAGTGATCACAAGGTCATTGTAGCTAGGCTCAATACCATTTCTTCCAAACCCATCAGAAAAAAACGCAAAATAATTTTATTTAAAAAAGCAGATAAAGTGCCACTAGAAGCCTTCCTAAAAGACAATTTCCATTCCTTCCGAACTGACTATGCGAATGTAGACGAGATGTGGCTCAAATTCAAAGATATAGTAGCAGCAGCAATTGAGAGATTCATACCTCATAAATTGGTAAGAGATGGAACGGATCCCCCGTGGTACACAAAAAAGGTCCGAACGCTGTTGCAGAGGCAACGGAAAAAACATGCGAAGTTCAGAAGAACGCGAAATCCCGAAGATGGGCTAAAATTTACAGACGCGCGATATTTGGCACGTACTTCGATGCGAGATGCCTTTAATAGGTTCCACAACGAAACATCGTCTCGAAATTTGGTAGAAAATCCGAAGAAATTCTGGTCGTATGTAAAGTAGACAAGCGGCAAGACGCAGTCAATACCTTGGCTGCGCAGTGCCGATGGTACTGTTATCGACGACTGTGCTGCTAAAGCGGAGTTATTGAACGCAGTTTTCCGAAATTCCTTCACCAGGGAAGACGAATGGAATATTCCAGAATTTGAAACACGAACATCTGCTAGCATGAGTTTCTTAGAAGTAGATACCTTAGGGGTTGCGAAGCAACTCAAATCGCTTGATACGGGCAAGTCTTCAGGTCCAGATTGTATACCGATTAGGTTCCTTTCAGATTACGCTGATACTATAGCTCCCTACTTAGCACTCATATACAACCGCTCGCTCACCGATAGATCTATACCTACAGATTGGAAAATTGCGCAGGTCGCACCAGTGTTCAAGAAGGGTAGTAGGAGTAATCCATTTAACTACAGACCTATATCATTGACGTCGGTTTGCAGTAGGGTTTTGGAGCATATACTGTATTCAAACATTATGAATCACCTCGAAGGGAACGATCTATTGACACGTAATCAGCATGGCTTCAGAAAACATCGCTCTTGTGCAACGCAGCTAGCTCTTTATTCGCACGAAGTAATGGCCGCTATCGACAGGGGATCTCAAGTTGATTCCGTATTTCTAGATTTCCGGAAAGCTTTTGACACCGTTCCCCACAAGCGACTTCTAATCAAGCTGCGGAGCTATGGGGTATCGTGTCAGTTGTGCGACTGGATTCGTGATTTCCTGTCAGGAAGGTCGCAGTTCGTAGTAATAGATGGCAAATCATCGAGTAAAACTAAAGTGATATCAGGTGTTCCCCAGGGAAGCGTCCTGGGACCTCTACTGTTCCTGATCTATATAAATGACCTGGGTGACAATCTGAGCAGTTCTCTTAGACTGTTCGCAGATGATGCTGTAATTTAACGTCTAGTAAGGTCATCCGAAGACCAGTATCAGCTGCAAAGCGATTTAGAAAAGATTGCTGTATGGTTTGTCAGGTGGCAGCTGACGCTAAATAACGGAAAGTGTGAGATGATCCACATGAGATCCAAAAGAAATCCGTTGGAATTCGATTACTCGATAAATAGTACAATTCTCAAGGCTGTCAATTCAACTAAGTACCTGGGTGTTAAAATTACGAACAACTTCAGTTGGAAGGACCACATAGATAATATTGTCGGGAGGGCCAGCCAAAGGTTGCGTTTCATTGGCAGGACACTTAGAAGATGCAAGAAGTCCACTAAAGAGACAGTTTACACTACACTCGTTCGTCCTCTGTTAGAATATTGCTGCGCGGTGTGGGATCCTTACCAGATGGGATTGACGGAGGACATCGAAAGGGTGCAAAAACGGGCAGCTCGTTTTGTATTATCGCGTTATAGGGGAGAGAGTGTGGCAGATATGATACACGAGTTGGGATGGAAGTCATTACAGCATAGACGTTTTTCGTCATGGCGAGACCTTTTTACGAAATTTCAGTCACCAACTTTCTCTTCCGAATGCGAAAATATTTTGTTGAGCCCAACCTACATAGGTAGGAATGATCATCAAAATAAAATAAGAGAAATCAGAGCTCGAACAGAAAGGTTTAGCTGTTCGTTTTTCCCGCTCGCTGTTCGGGAGTGGAACAGTAGGAGATAGTATGATTGTGGTTCGATAAACCCTCTGAAAAGCACTTAAATGTGAATTGCAGAGTAGTCATGTAGATGTAGATGTAGATGATTTATTAGCCGGCTTTGGTGCCAGTGAAATAACCGACTACCTTAAGATTTGGCATTAAAAAAGGTCTGGCAGCCACGTTACACGAGAGAATGTGAAAAGTGTTCATATGTACTAAAAACCAAGGAAATCCGAACGTTTTCACATCTGCTTTCGAATCCACGTAATGCCAGATCGTCACATTGGCCGTTTCCTCTCTGAAACGGTTACATTTATTGTTTGCATAGCTATGTAGCGTGCTGCGGTTTGCGGTGACACTAAAAGCACCATAGTAAAACACAGAAGAAGCTTTTAATTTGGTGTAATAGCCAGTAAGAAGCAGTACAATTCAAGTTTTAGTTATCGATTATTGAATTTTTAGCCGGCTTTGGTGCCTTGGACATGAGCTAGGACCTTAATATTTGGCATGAAGGGAGGTCTGGCAGCCACGTTGCACGGGAGAAAGTGAGAAGTTTTTATGTGCAGTAAAAACCTAAGAAATCCGCCTGTTTTCGTCATCTGCTTTCGAATCGACGTAATGCCAGATCGTCACATTGGCCGTTTTCCCTCTGAAACGGTTACATTTATCGTGTGCAAACTTATGTCGCGTGCTGCGGTATGCGGAGACACTAAAAGCACCATAGTAGAACACAGAAGAAGCTTCTAAGTTGATGTAATAGCCAGTAAGCAACTGTACAATTGAAGTATTAGTTATCGATTAGTGAATTTTTAGAAAGCTTTAGTGCATTCGATATGAGCTAGGACCTTACGATTTAGTATGAAGGGAGGTCTATGAGCCATATCGCGCGGGAGAATGTGAAAAGTGTTCACATCTAGTAAAAACCTGAGAAATACGCCCGTTATCGTCATTTGCTATCGAATCGAATTAATGCCAGATCGTCACATTTTCCGCTCTTCTTTCTGAAACGGTTACATTTATCGTTTGCCATGCTATGTCGCTTGCTGCGGTAGTCGGAGACACTAAAAGCACCATAGTAGAACAGAGAAGAAGCTTCTAAGTTGATCTAATAGCCAGTAAGCAGCTGTACAATTCAAGTATTAGTTACCGAGTATTGACTTTTTAGATGGCTTTAATGCATTGGACATGAGCTAGGACCTTACGTTTTAGTAATAACGGAGATCTAGCAGCCACGTTGCACGGGAGAACGTGAAAAGTGTTCACATCTAATAAAAACCTGAGAAATCCGCTCGTTTTCGTCATTTGCTATCCAATCGACTTAATTACAGATCGTCACATTGGCCGCTCTTCTCTCTGAAACGATTACATTTATCGTGTGCAAAGCTATGTCGCGTGCTGCAGTATGCGGAGACACTAAAAGCACCATAGTAGAACAGAGAAGAAGCTTCTAAGTTGATGTAATAGCAAGTAAGAAGCAGTACAATTCAAGTTTTAGTTGTCAGTTATAGACTTTTTAGATGGCTTCAGTGCATTGTACATGAGCTAGGACCTTAAGACTTAGTATGAAAGGAGGTCTAGCGGCCACGTTGCACGGGAGAACGTGAAAAGTGTTCATATCTAGTAAAAACCTGAGAAATCCGACCGTTATAATCATTTGCTATCGAATCGACTTAATGCCAGATCGTCACATTTTCCGCTCTTTTTTCTGAAACGGTTACATTTATCGTGTGCAAAGCTATGTCGCGTGCTGCGGTATGCGGAGACACTAAATACACCATAGTAGAACACAGAAGAAGCTTCTAAGTTCATGTAATACCCAGTAAGAAGCAGTACTATTCAAGTATTAGCTTTCGATTATTGACTTTTTAGCCGGCTTTGGTGCCTTGGACATGAGCTTGGACCTTAAGATTTTGCATGAAAGGAGGACTAGCAGAAGCGTTGCACGGGATAATGTGAAAAGTCTTCTTATGTAGTAAAAACCTGAGATATCAGTCCGTTTTCGTCATTTTTTATCAAATCGACTTTAAGCCAGATCGTTACATTGGCCGCTCTTCTCTCTGAAACGGTTACGTTTATCGTCTCCAAAGCAGTGTCACGTGCTGCGGTATGCGGAGACACTAAAAGCACTATACTAGAACACATAGGAAACTTCCAAGTTGATGTAGTAGCCAGTAACACGTAGTACAATTAAAGTTTTTGTTATCGATTATTCACTTTTTAGCGGGCTTTGGTGCCTTGGACACGAGCTAGGACCTTAAGATTTTGCATGAAAGGAGGACTAGCAGCCGCGTTGCACGGGAGAATGTGAAAAGTGTTCTTATGTAGTTAAAACCTGAGATATCCGTCCGTTTTCGTCATTTGTTATCAAATCGACTTAAAGCCAGATTGTTACATTGGCCGCTCTTCTCTCTGAAACGGTTACATTTATCGTCTGCAAACTTGTGTTGCGTGCTAAGGAATGCGGGGACACTAAAAACAACACAGTAGAACACAGAAGACGCTTCTAGGTTGATGTAATTAGCCCTTAGGAAACAGTACAATTCAGGTTTTAGTTATCGATTATTGATTTATTAGCCGGCTTTGGTGCCAGTGAAATGACCGACTACCGTAAAATTTGGCATTAATCAAGGTCTGATGAGCCACGTTACACGAGAGAATGTGAAAAGTGTTCATACGTAGTAAAAACCTGAGATATCCGTCCGTTTTCGTCATTTGTTATCATATCGACTTAAAGCCAGATCGTTACATTGGCCGCTATTCTCTCTGAAACGGTTTCATTTATTGCTTGCAAAGCCATGTCGCGTGCTGCGTGCCGCGTTGCTATTGAGATTGTGAAAAGTGTTCTTATGTACTAAAAACATGAGAAATCCGTCCGTTTTCGTCATTTGTTATCGAATCGACTTAAAGCCAGATCGTCACATTGGCCGCTCTTCTCTCTGAAACGGTTTTATTTATAGTCTGCAAAGCTATGTCGCGTGTTGCGGTATGCGGAGACACTAAAAGCATCATAGCAGAACACAGAAGAAGCTTCAAAGTTGATGTAATAGCAAGTTAAAAATAGTACAATTCAAGTTATAGTTATCGCTTATTGACCTTTTACCCTTCTTTGGTGATTTGGACATTAGCTAGGACCTTAAGATTTTGCATAAAGGGATGTCTAGCAGCCACTTTGCACGGGAGTATGTAAAAAGTGTTCATATATATAGTAAAAACCTGAGAAATCCGTCCGTTTTCGTCATTTGTTAACCATTCGACTTAAAGCCAGTTCGTCACATTGGCCGCTCTTCTCTCTGAAACGGTTTCATTTATCGTCTGCAAAGCTATGTCGTGTGCTGCGGTATGGGCTCGACACGTAAAGCACCATAGTAGAACACAGAAGAAGCTTCTAAGTTGACGTAATAGCAAGTAAGGAACAGTACAATTCAAGTTTTATTTATTAATTATTTACCTTTTACCTTTCTTTGGTGCTTGCTTGATGGGAAGTCTGGCAGCCACGTTGCACGGGAGAATGTCAAAAGTGTTTATATGTAGTAAAAACCTGAGAAATCGGGCCGTTTTCGTTTTTTCTTATCGAATCGAATTAAAGCCAGATCGTCACACTGCCCGCTCTTCTCTCTGAAACGGTTACATTTATCGTCTGCATAGCTATGTCGCGTGCTGCGGCTTGCGGAGACACTAAAAGCACCATAGTAGAACACAGAAGAAGTTTCTAAGTTGAAGTAATAGCCAGTAAGAAGTAGTACAATTCACGTGTTAGTAATCGATTATTGACTTTTTAGACAGGTTTGGCGCCTTTGACTTGTACTAGGACCTTAAGTTTTTGCATGATGAAGGACTAGCAGCCGCTTTGCACGGGTGATTTGAAAAGTGTTCATATGTGCTAAAAACCTGAGACATCTGCCATTTTCGTCATTTGTTATCAAATCGATTTAAAGCCAGATCGTTACATTGGCCACTCCTCTCTCTGAAACGGTTTCATTTATCGTCTGCAAAGCTGTGTCGTGTGCTGCGGTATGGGCTAGACACTAAAAGCACCATAGCAGATCACAGAAGAAGATTCTAAGTTGATGTAATAGCCAGTAAAGAACACTACAATTCAAGTTTTAGTTATCGAATATTGACCTTTTACCCTTCTTTGGTGCCTTGGACATGAGCTAGGACCTTAAGATTTTGCTTGAAGGGAAGTCTAGCAGACGCGTTGCACGGGAGAATGTGAAAAGTGTTCATATGTAGTAACAACCTGAGATATCCGTCCGTTTTTGTCATTTGTTATCGAATCGACTTAAACGCAGAACGTCACGTTGGCCGCTCTTCTCTCTGAAACGGTTACATTTATCGTCTACAAAGCTATGACGCGTGATGCGATATGCGAAGAAACAAATAACACCATAGCAGAACACAGAAGAAGCTTCTAAGCTGATGTAATAGCTAGTAAGAAGTATTACAATTCACGTATTAGTTATCGATTATTGTCCCTTTAGCCGTCTTTGGTGTCTTGTACATGAGCTAGGACATTAAGATTTTGCATGAAAGGAGGACCAGCAGCCGCGTTGCTCGGGAGAATGTGATAAGTGTTGATAAGTAGTAAAAACCTGAGAAATCCGTCCGTTTTCCTCATCTGTTATCAAATCGTCTTAAAGCCAGAACGTTACATTGGTCGCGATTCTCTTTGTAACGGTTACATTTATCGTCTGCACAGCTATGTCGGGTGCTGTGGTATGCTTAGACACTAACAGCACCATAGTAGAAAACAGATGAAACTCCTAAGTTGATGTAATAGCCAGTAAGAAGTAGTGCAATAACGTTTTAGATACCGATTATTGAATTTTTAGCTGGCTTTGGGGCCTTGGACATGAGCTAGGACCTTAAGATTTTGCATCAAAGGAGAACTAGCAGCTGCGTTGCACGGGAGAATGTGAAAAGTGTTCATGTGTAGTAAAAACCTGAGAAATCCGTCCGTTTTCGTCATTTCTTACCAAATCGAATTAAATCAAGATCGTCACATTGGTCGCTCTTCTCTCTGTAACTGTTACATTTATCATCTGCAAAGCTATGTCGCGTGCTGCGGTATGCAGAGACACTAACAGTACCATAGTAGAACCCTGATGAAACTTCTAAGTTGATGTAATAGCCAGTAAGAAGTAGTGCAATAACATTTTAGATATCGATTATTGACTTTTTAGCTGGCTTTGGGGCCTTGAACATGAGCTACGGCATTAAGATTTTGCATCAAAGGAGGACTAGCGGCTGCGTTGCACGGGAGAATGTGAAAAGTGTTCACATGTAGTTCAAACCTGAGAAATCCGTCCGTTTTCGTCATTTCTTAACAAATCGACTTAAAGCCAGAACGTTACATTGGCCGCTCTTCTCTCGGAAACGGTACCATTTATCTCCTGCAAAGCTATGTCGCGTGCTGCGGTATGCGGAGACACTAACAGCACCATAGTAGAAAAGAGATGAAACTTCTAAGTTGATGTAATAGCCAGTAAGAAGTAGTACAATAACGTTTTAGATACCGATTATTGACTTTTTAGTTGGCTTTGGGGCCTTGGACATGAGCTAGGACCTTAAGAATTTGCATCAAAGGAGAACTATCAGCTGCGTTGAACGGGAGAATGTGAAAAGTGGTCATATGTAGTAAAGACCTGAGAAATCCGTCCGTTTTCGTCATTTCTTACCAAATCGACTTAAAGCAATATCGTCACATTGGTCGCTCTTCTCTCTGAAACGGTTACATTTATCGTCTGCAAAGCTATGTCGCGTGCTGCGGTATGCGGAGACACTAACAGCACCATAGCAGAAAACAGATGAATCTCCTAAGTTGAAGTAATAGCCAGTAAGAAGTAGTGCAATAACGTTTTAGATACCGATTATTGAATTTTTAGCTGGCTTTGGGGCCTTGGACATGAGCTAGGACCTTAAGATTTTGCATCAAAGGAGAACTAGCAGCTGCGTTGCACGGGAGAATGTGAAAAGTGTTCATGTGTAGTAAAAACCTGAGAAATCCGTCCGTTTTCGTCATTTCTTACCAAATCGACTTAAAGCAAGGTCGTCACATTGGTCGCTCTTCTCTCTGTAACTGTTACATTTATCATCTGCAAAGCTATGTCGCGTGCTGCGGTATGCAGAGACACTAACAGTACCATAGTAGAACCCTGATGAAACTTCTAAGTTGATGTAATAGGCAGTAAGAAGTAGTGCAATAACGTTTCAGATATCGATTATTGACTTTTTAGCTGGCTTTGGGGTCTTGGAAATGAGCTAGGACCTTAAGACTTTGCATCAAAGGAGGACTAGCAGCTGCGTTGCACGGGAGAATGTGAAAAGTGTTCATATGTAGTAAAAACCTGAGAAATCCGTCCGTTTTCGTCATTTCTTATCAAATCAAATAAAAGCCAGAACGTTACATTGGCCGCCCTTCTCTGTGAAACGGTACCATTTATCTCCTGCAAAGCTATGTCGCGTGCCGAGGTATGCCGAGACACTAACAGCACCATAGTAGAACACAGATGAAATTTCTAAGTTGATGTAATAGCCAGTAAGAAGTAGCACAATAACGTTTTAGATATCGATTATTGACTTTTTAGCTGGCTTTGGGGACTTGGACATGAGCTAGGACCTTAAGATTTTGCATCAAAGGAGGACTAGCAGCTGCGTTGCACGGGAGAATGTGAAAAGTGTTCATATGTAGTAAAAACATGAGAAATCCGTCCGTTTTCGTCATTTCTTATCAAATCGACTTAAAGCCAGATCGTCACATTGGTCGCTCTTCTCTCTGAAACGGTTACATTTATCGTCTAAAAAGCTATGTCGCGTGCTGCGGTATGCCGAGACACTAACAGCACCATAGTAGAACACAGAAGAAGCTCCTAAGTTGTAGTAATTGCCAGTAAGAAGTAGTGCAATAACGTTTTGGATATCGATTATTGACTTTTTAGCTGGCTTTGGTTCATTGGACATGAGCTAGGACCTTAAGATTTTGCATCAAAGGAAGACTACATGCTTCGTTGCACGGGAGAATGTGAAAAGTGTTCATATGCAGTAAAAACCTGAGAAATCCGTCCGTTTTCGTAATTTCTTATCAAATCGCCTTAAAGCCAGGACGTCACATTGGACGCTCTTCTCTCTGAAACGGTTACATTTGTTACATTTATCGTCTGCAAAGCTATGTCGCGTGCTGCGGTATGCGGAGACACTAACAGCACCATAGTAGAAAACAGATGAAACTTCTAAGTTGATGTAATAGCCAGTAAGAAGTAGTACAATAACGTTTTAGATATCGATTATTGACTTTTTAGCTGGCTTTGGGGCCTTGGACATGGGCTAGGACCTTAAGATTTTGCATCAAAGGAAGACTACATGCTTCGTTGCACGGGAGAATGTGAAAAGTGTTCATATGCAGTAAAAACCTGAGAAATCCGTCCGTTTTCGTAATTTCTTATCAAATCGCCTTAAAGCCAGGACGTCACATTGGACGCTCTTCTCTCTGAAACGGTTACATTTATCGTCTGCAAAGCTATGTCACGTGCTGCGGTATGCGGAGACACTAACAGCACCATAGTAGAACACTGATGAAACTTCTAACTTGATGTAATAGCCAGTAAGAAGTAGTACAATAACGTTTTAGATATCGACTATAGACTTTTTACCTGGCTTTGGGGTTTTGGACATGAGCTAGGAACTTAAGACTTTGCATCAATTGAGGACTAGCAGCTGCGTTGAACGGGAGAATGTGATAAGTGTTCATATGTAGTAAAAACCTGAGAAAACCGTCCGTTTTCGTCATTTCTTATCAAATCGACTTAAAGCCAGATCGTCACATTGGTCGCTCTTCTCTCTGAAACGGTTACATTTATCGTCTGCAAAGCTATGTCGCGTGCTGCGGTATGCGGAGACACTAACAGCACCATAGTAGAACACTGATGAAACTTCTAAGTTGATGTAATAACCAGTAAGAAGTAGTACAATAACGTTTTAGATATCGATTATTGACTTTTTAGCTGGCTTTGGGGCATTGGACATGAGCTAGGACCTTAAGACTTTGCATCAAAGGAGGACTTGCAGCTGCGTTGCACGGGAGAATGTGAAAATTGTTCATATGTAGTAAAAACATGAGAAATCCGTCCGTTTTCGTCTTTTCTTATAAAATCGACTTAAAACCAGATCGTCACATTGGTCGCTCTTTTCTCTGAAACGGTTACATTTATCGTCTGCAAAGCTATGTCGCGTGCTGCGGTATGCGGAGACACTAACAGCACCATAGTAGAAAACAGATGAAACTTCTAAGTTGATGTAATAGCCAGTAAGAAGTAGTACAATAACGTTTTAGATATCGATTATTGACTTTTTAGCTGGCTTTGGGGCCTTGGACATGGGCTAGGACCTTAAGATTTTGCATCAAAGGAAGACTACATGCTTCGTTGCACGGGAGAATGTGAAAAGTGTTCATATGCAGTAAAAACCTGAGAAATCCGTCCGTTTTCGTAATTTCTTATCAAATCGCTTTAAAGCCAGGACGTCACATTGGACGCTCTTCTCTCTGAAACGGTTACATTTATCGTCTGCAAAGCTATGTCACTTGCTGCGTTATGCGGAGACACTAACAGCACCATATTAGAACACTGATGAAACTTCTAACTTGATGTAATAGCCAGTAAGAAGTAGTACAATAACGTTTTAGATATCGACTATAGACTTTTTACCTGGCTTTGGGGTTTTGGACATGAGCTAGGAACTTAAGACTTTGCATCAATTGAGGACTAGCAGCTGCGTTGAACGGGAGAATGTGATAAGTGTTCATATGTAGTAAAAACCTGAGAAATCCGTCCGTTTTCGTCATTTCTTATCAAATCGACTTAAAGCCAGATCGTCACATTGGTCGCTCTTCTCTCTGAAACGGTTACATTTATCGTCTGCAAAGCTATGTCGCGTGCTGCGGTATGCGGAGACACTAACAGCACCATAGTAGAACACTGATAAAACTTCTAAGTTGATGTAATAACCAGTAAGAAGTAGTACAATAACGTTTTAGATATCGATTATTGACTTTTTAGCTGAGTTTGGGGTCTTGGACATGAGCTAGGACCTTAAGACATTGCATCAAAGGAAGACTAGCAGCTGCGTTGCACGGGAGAATGTGAAAGTGTTCATGTGTAGTAAAAACCTGAGAAATCCGTCCGTTTTCGTCATTTCTTATCAAATCGACTTAAAGCCAGATCGTCACATTGGTCGCTCTTCTCTCTGAAACGGTTACATTTGTTACATTTATCGTCTGCAAAGCTATGTCGCGTGCTGCGGTATGCGGAGAGACTAACAGCACCATAGTGGAAAACAGATGAAACTTCTATGTTGATGTAATAGCCAGTAAGAAGTAGTACAATAACGTTTTAGATTTCGATTATTGACTTTTTAGCTGGCTTTGGTGCCTTGGACGTGAGCTAGGACCTTAAGATTTTGCATCAATGGAGAACTAGCAGCTGCGTTGCACGGGAGAATGTGAAAAGTGTTCATATGTAGTAAAAACATGAGAAATCCTTCCGTTTTCGTCATTTCGTATCAAATCGCCTTAAAGCCAGATCGTCACATTGGTCACTCTTCTCTCTGAAACGGTTACATTTATCGTCTGCAAAGCTATGTCGCGTGCTGCGGTATGCGGAGACACTAACAGCACCATAGTAGAAGACTGATGAAACTTCTAAGTTGATGTAATAGCCAGTAAGAAGTAGTACAATAAAGTTTTAGATATCGATTATTGACTTTTTAGCTGGCTTTGGGGTCTTGGACATGAGCTAGGACCTTAAGACATTGCATCAAAGGAAGACTAGCAGCTGCGTTGCACGGGAGAATGTGAAAAGTGTTCATGTGTAGTAAAAACCTGAGAAATCCGTCCGTTTTCGTCATTTGTTATGGAATCGACTTAAAGCCAGATCGTCACATTGGCCGCTCTTCCCTCTGAAACGAATACATTTATCGTCTGCAAAGCTATGTCGCCTGCTACGTTATCCGGAGACACTAAAAGTACCGTAGTAGAACACATATGAAGCTTATAAGTTGATGTAATAGCCAGTAAGAAGTAGTACAATTCAAGTTTTTGTTACCGATTATTGACTTTGTACCCTTCTTTGGTGCTTGGACATGAGCTAGAACCTCAAGATTTTGCATGAAGGGAAGTCTAGTGGCCGCGTTACAGGGGAGAATGTGAAAAGTGTTCATATGTAGTAAAAACCTGAGAAATCCGTCCGTTTTCGTCATTTGTTATTGATTCGACTTAAATCCAAATCGACACATTGGCCGCTCTTCTCTCTGAAAGGATTACATTTATCGTCTGCAAAGCTATGTCGCGTGCTACGTTATCCGGAGACACTAAAAGCATCAGAGTAAAACACAGATGAACCTTCTAAGTTGATGTAATAGCCAGTAAGAAGTAGTACAATTCAAGTTTTCGTTATCGATTATTGACTTTTTACCATTCATTGGTGCTTCGACATGAGCTAGGAAGTTAAGATTTTGCATGAAGGGAAGTCTAGTGCCCGCGTTACAGGGGAGAATGTGAAAAGTGTTCATATGTAGCAAAAAACTGAAAAATTTGTCCGTTTTCGTCTTTTGTTATCGTATCGAATTAAAGCCATATCGTCAAATTAGCCGCACTTCTCTCATAAACGGTTACATTTATCGTCTGCAAAGCTATGTCGCGTGCTGCGGTATACGGAGACACTAAAAGTCCCATAGTAGAACACAGATAAAGCTTCTACGTTGATGTAATAGCCAGTAAGAAGTAGTACAATTCAAGATGTAGTTATCGATTATTGACTTTTTAGCCGGCTTTGGTGCCTTTCACATGAGCTAGGACCTTAAGATTTTGCATGAAAGGAAGGCTAGCAGCCACATTGCAAGGGACAATGTGAAAAGTGTTCATATGTAATAAAAACCTGAGAAATCCGTCCGTTTTCGTCATTTGTTATCGAATCGACTTAAATCCAGATCGTCACATTGGCCGGTCTTCTCTCTGAAACGGTTACATTTATCGTCTGCAAAGATATGTCTCGTGTTGCGGAATGCGGAGACACTAAATGCACCATAGTAGAATACAGATGAAGCTTCTACGTTGATGTAATAGCCAGTAAGAAGTCATACAATGCAAGTTTTAGTTGTCGATTACTGACTTTTTAGCCGGCTTTGGTGCCTTGGACATGAGCTACGACTCTACGATTTTGCATGAAAGGAGGACTAGCAGCCGCGTTGCACGGGAGAATGTGAGAAGTGTTCATATGTAGTAAAAACCTGAGAAATCCGTCCGTGTTCGTCATTTGTTATCGAATCGACTTAAATCCAGATCCTCACATTAGCCGCTCTTCTCTCTGAAACGGTTACATTTATCGTCTGCAAAGCTATGTCACGAGCTGCGGTGTGCGGAGACATTAAAAGCACCATAGTAGAACAAAGAAGAAGCTTCTAAACTGAAGTAATAGCCAGTAAAAAGCAGTACAATTCAAGTATTGGTTATTGATTATTGATTTTTAGCCGGCTTTGGTGCCTTGGACATGAGGTGGAACATTAAGATTTTGCATGAAAGGAGGACTAGTAGCTGCGTTGCACGGGAAAGTGCTAAAAGTGTTTATATGTAGTAAATACCTAAGATATTCGCCTGTGTTCGTCATTTGCTATCAAATCGACTTAAAGCCAGATCGCCACATTGGCCGGTCTTCTCTCTGAAACGGTTACATTTATCGTCTGCAAAGCTATGTCGCGTGCTGCGGTATGCGGAGACACTAAAATCACCATAGTAGAACACAGATGTAGCTTCTATGTTGATGTAATACCGAGTAAAAAGTAGTAAAATTCACGTTTTAGTTATCGATTATTGACTTTTTAACCAATTTTGAAGCTTTGGGCATGAGCTAGAACCTTATGATTTTGCATGAAAGGAGGACTAGCAGCCGCGTTGCACGGGAGAATGTGAAAAGTGGTCATATGTAGTAAAAACCTGAGAAATCCGTCCGTTTTCGTCATTTCTTATCAAATCGACTTAAAGCCAGATCGTCACATTGGTCGCTCTTCTGTCTGAGCGGTTACATTTATCGTCTGCAAAGCTATGTCGCGTGCTGCGGTATGCGGAGACACTAACAGCACCATTGTAGAACACAGATGAAACTTCTAAGTTGATGTAATAGCCAGTAAGAAGTAGTACAATAACGTATTAGATATCGATTATTGACTTTTTAGCTGGCTTTGGGGCCTTGGACATGAGCTAGGACCTTACGATTTTGCATCAAAGGAGAACTAGCAGCTGCGTTGCACGGGAGAATGTGAAAAGTGTTCATAAGTAGTAAAAACCTGAGAAATCCGTTCGTTTTCGTCATTTCTTATCAAATCGACTTAAAGCCATATCGTCACATTATTTGCTCTTCTGTCTGAAACGGTTACATTTATCGTCTGCAAAGCTATGTCGCGTGCTGCGGTATGCGGAGACACTAACAGCACCATAGTAGAACACAGATGAAACTTCTAAGTTGATGTAATAGCCAGTAAGAAGTAGTACAATAACGTTTTAGATATCGATTATTGACTTTTTAGCTGGCTTTGGGGCCTTGGACATGAGCTAGGACCTTAAGATTTTGCATCAAAGGAGGACTAGCAGCTGCGTTGCACGGGAGAATGTGAAAAGTGTTCATATGTAGTAAAAACCTGAGAAATCCGTCCGTTTTCGTCATTTCTTATCAAATCGACTTAAAGCCAGATCGTCATATTGGTCGCTCTTCTCTCTGAAACGGTTACATTTATCGTCTGCAAAGCTATGTCGCTTGCTGCGGTATGCGGAGACACTAACTGCACCATAGTAGAACACTGATGAAACTTCTAAGTTGATGTATTAGCCAGTAAGAAGTAGTACAATAACGTTTTAGATATCGATTATTGACTTTTTAGCTGGCTTTGGGGTCTTGGACATGAGCTAGGATCTTAAGACATTGAATCAAAGGAGGGCTAGCAGCTGCGTTGCACGGGAGAATGTGAAAAGTGTTCATATGTAGTAAAACCCTGAGAAATCCGTCCGTTTTCGTCATTTGTTATCGAATCGACTTAAAGCCAGATCGTCACATTGGTCACTCTTCTCTCTGAAACGGTTGTACTTGTCGTCTGCAAAGCTATGTCGCGTGCTGCGGTATGCGGAGACAGTAAAAGCACTATAGTAGAACCCAGATGAAGCTTCTAAGTTCATGTAATAGCCAGTAAGAAGTAGTACAATTCAAGTTTTAGGTATCGATTATTGACTTTTTAGCCGGTTTTGGTGCATTGGACATGAGCTAGGACCTTAAGATTTTGCATGAAAGGAGGACTAGCAGCCGCGCTACACGGACGAATGTGAAAAGTGTTCATATGTAGTAAAAACCTGAAAATCCGTCCGTTTTCGTCATTTGTTATCGAATCGACTTAAAGCCAGATCGTCACATTATCCGCTCTTCTCTCTGAAACGATTACATTTATCGTCTGCAAAGCTATGTCGCGTGCTACGTTATCCGGAGACACTAAAAGCATCATAGTAAAACACAGATGAACCTTCTAAGTTGATGTAATAGCCAGTAAGAAGTAGTACAATTCAAGATTTAGTTATCGATTATTGACTTTTTAGCTGGCTTTGGTGTCTTTGACATGAGGTAGGACTATACGATTTTGCATGAAAGGAGAACTAGCAACCGCGTTGCACGGGCGAAAGTGAAAAGTGTTCATACGTAGTAAAAACCTGAGAAATCCGTCCATTTTCGTCATTTGTTATCGATATCTATCCGATTAAGTTCCGAGTTCGAATCCCTGCCCAATACAAAGCCTTACCTCACGGCAATTCACGTAAGTTACTTGTTAAGAACCAAGATTCAACATCTCTCGTCGTTCGTTACAGGGACAATAAATTCGCGTCCGGCAAAAATATTTGCGATATGTAATTTAAAGATGGAATTTGCAAACTGGCTTTGTCTTAAATCGAGGTATATCACTCTCTGTATGCCTAATCAGGAGTGGCAGTTAGTATCCGTCAGGCACGAAATCATTGCTTAGTCTGCATGACCTGAGTTTGCATCCATATGCAGAACGAGACGGTTCGTCGTGTCATTTGAAGTTCATAAATATTCTCAATTAGCTGCACGTGAATACCTTTAATTTTTAATCTTATTTTGTGTTAAATAATAAGTACGGTATGTTACTTTGAAGAGTAAATCATGAATACGACGAATTTACTACGTGCATTACCTATCTGACGTAATAATGAGAGTGGTAAAATGTCAGGTATGTCATTTATTGTTATAAATGTGAGCTACAAGCCTTAAGGGCAGTCTTATCTGTGATAAGGTGTTCCGTGATATTTGTAGTATCGTGGTATTACTTTACATCTTGAGTTATTGCGATACAGAACAGTGTTTTCTCGTGGTGACTTGTTGGAACCACTTTCAATAGTCAAACGACTGTACCAAGGAGCGATAAGGAGACCTGCTAGACAGTTGCGCTATGTGGGTTGCATGTGAATCAGGCGAATTTCAATTCAGGTCGTTCGGATACTATTGGGCATGAATGAACATCACGTGTATCGATTTCCATCGCGCTGGGGTAAGTCCTCCGGGATACGTTTATTCTCCTTAGTGTGTAAATATATTTGGAGCATGTCATTCAAAAACGTTTGAAACGACATAGACGGGAGCGGGTTGTTGTTAGGAGAGCAGAATGTATTAGACTCGCGGATCATGTGGTGTTATTGGCAGAGAGCGAAAGAAGTATGACTGAAATGTTAAAAGAATTGAACAAGAGGCGTGAGTAAATTGGAATGAGAAATAATAAGAAAATCGCAAAATGTCCGGTGATAGGTGCAAGAAAAGCAAGAACAACTATAATGTTAGGCAGGAAGATACACAACAATTTAGTGTTTTTAGATAACTGCGACGTGCTATTATGGACGACATTGGAAGTAATATGGAGGTGAAAATACGTATAGCAATTGCCAACGAGACGTTTCATAACAGGAGGCTTTTATGTGGGTGCGTTGATAGGGGATAAAATAGGCAGGCACAGTGAGAAATGAGGTGGTGTTGAGTGGGAGAACAGAGAGAAATTTTAAAGGTAGCAGGATGAGCAAACACAATTGGCATGGACACTGAATGAGAAGAGATTGTTTATTGATGGTATGGAGGAAACGGTGAATGCAAGAAGAAGAAGAAGAAGAAGAAGAAGAAGAAGAAGACGATGAACATACCAGGTGATGGACAGCGTAAGAACAGAAAATAGTTGTGAGAAAACAAGAGGGTAACAAATGATGGGACTGCATGGAGAGCTACATGTGAAGACCTGCCCTAGGGCAGAACACTCATGGTGGTGGTGTTGATGAAGAGGAGACTTGTGTAGGACATTTTGCAAAACGCCCATTTTCTTGTAATCCAAATTTAAACAAAACATAGGCAGCTTATAATTTGTAGTCTATAAATGACCGTGAATTGCGTGACAGATGGAACTTGCCAGTATACCAGTTATTAGGACTTATTCCCACTCCACTGACGTATGGAGCGTGCGAACTGTGGCTGCTTAAAAGCCTCTGTGCGTGCTGTGCTTAGTCTCTTCTGGTCTTCACGCTTCCTACAGTTACAATACGTAGGCGGTTTAAGTATATTCCATTCCTACTTTCATCATGTAACGTCAGTTCTAGAAACTTTCTAATTAGGTCTCCTCGCGATACTTTGCTCTTCCACGGGATAGTCTGTGTCTACCATGAACTGTCCGTTAGTCAGTAAGTGGAATAACTGGTTTTCCGACACATGTCGCCATGTTACTGTCGCCCTGTCTCCACGTCAGAGAGACGGAAATTCTGTGTGCCACATTTGAAGATGAGTCTGTAAAGGTTACAAAACTAGTTAATGGAATTACAAATAGTTCAAAAAGTGAGTTTTTGCAGTTTTCCGTATTTACATTCAATGCACTAGTCACAGGCTCTAGGCGATCCTTAGGGGATATGCTTAGTCGGTTGGGAGCGTGATGTGTCCCTCTGAGATTAATTTCACCTGGGCTTTAAGCGACGCACCGGTCAGCATTTACAGAGCTGCCAACTACATCTCACACCGGGAATATTACCAGGATTAGTTTGCATCGCAGCCTACGGAAGAGAACGCAAATCGAACGAGCATTCGCAGTCATTCCCTCCATTGACCACCATTCGCCTATATTCAACAGTTAAGGATTCCTCCGGAAATATTCCAAGTAGACTTTCTCTGGATATTTTACGTTTGTTTCCAAGCTCCTGCCTGTTCAATTTGATCAGAAACTGTGTGACATTCTCCAACGGGTCAAAAAACCTGTGACCATTCGTGCCGCCCTTCTCTGTATACATTCAGTATCGCCGGGCAGTTGTATCTGATTAGGATCCAAGAATCTCGAGCAATATTGGGGGATGGGTCGCAAGCGTGATTTGTAAGCAATTTCTTTTGTACACCGATTGTATTTTCCTAGAATTCTACCAACGAATTGCAGCCAGCCACCGTATTTCCCTAAGACTGCGACTATGTGACGGTTCCATTTCAAATCTCTAGAAATTTTTACACCCAGGTATTCATGTGGGTTGAGCGATTGCGAATTTGACTCGCTGCACTATACTCGTAGGATAAGGTTATATCGTTTTGTGAACCGAACAATTTTACATTTCGGGAACATTTAAACTAAATTGTCATGCTTTGCACTACACTGAAATCTTATGAGGGCGTGGCTTCTTTCAAACAGAACTTTATTACAGGCAACAGCATCATTTGCGGAAACACTGAAGATCCAAATAGACCGCGTAACCACCGCCCCTTCTCCTCTCCAAATTGCTGTCTCAAAACGGTAAGTCCCATATGTAAACCACCTTCAGAAGTTAGTTCACTTTCCGTATCAGTTAATGTGTTAAAAACTTGACCTGAAGAAACATAACCCTTTGCAGTTGAAGACGCTCTGTTGTAAGAGAAGCTAGTTTTTCGAAAACGACTCAATATTTATGTACTGAACTAGGTGTTGTACAATTCTATAATTTTCAGGTACATTTGGCGACGTATGTGGATACTGTCTGACAAATGTGTTGCGAATAAAGTGAGTAGTAAAGAAGTAATGAAGTGAAACATCAAGCCTGATGCTGACACTTTACTGCACGAACAGCGAAAATGTAGAAGTGATAAAAGTCTTTTTCCTTTCATCATTCTGTCAGGGATGTCAGAGGGGAAAAAAAGTTTCGCCAAGTTTCGAAATTATGTGTGAAGTTTGTTGGAAGTCGCCACGTGCTGCCTTTCACAAATGCTCGGTGAATATAGTCTCGATAATTTGCGCTCCATGAAATTATGCTGCCTTAGACGAGTACGCAGTTTGTAACTTTTAACGCCCGACTTATTGCGTAAACCTATTCCTTTAAATGAAGGACGGAAGGAGGATTGCGTTTAATGTGCTATCGATGTCGAGGTCATTAGAGACGGAGCAGGAGTTGGCAATGCGTCAGGGAAGGGTAAAAGAAGTCCGCCGTTCCCTTTCAAAGGAATCATCCCAGCATTTGCTTGGAGCGATTCAGGAAAGTTACGGAAAACGTATCAGGATGGCCGGATGCGGATTTAAACGTCATCCTCCCGAATGCGAGTCTAGTGTACTAGTTGACAGCTCGTCGTGTAGAAGCTAGCGTTGCTGGTGATGGGATTCCGGGTCCGATTCACGGCTGGGTTGCGTTCTCCGCCCGGGAAGTAGGTGTCTGTGATGCCATCATTTCATCATCATTCGTGAAGGTGGCGAAACTGGACTGTGTAAAGGTTGGGGCTTTGTACAGGCGCTGATAACCGTGCAGGTAAGCGCCCCAAAAACCAAACATCATCATCATCATCATCATCATCATCATCATCATCATCATACCATGTACTAACCACTGCGGCAGCTCGTTCGGTATACATTTAAATGAGCAGATTAAGTCAGCATTTTTAGTATTTACATTGACTTCGTTCTTCATAAATGAAAGCAGGAACTACGACAAGACAAAAGAATTGGGATAACGAATGAGAAATACCTGATTGTGCTTCTGTTTGTAGATGACATGATTCACGTTCACGAAATGACCTCCAAAGATCTATATACCACCTGAACGAAACATGCAATGAATACAACTTTAAAATTTCTAGTAATAAAACGAAAATAAGTGCACTCCGAGGAAAATACTCAGTCATTTTAAAACTAGTTTTGGATAATCCTGCTTTAGAACTGGTCTCTTAATCTTTCACTTAGGCTACGCTGTAAGATCTGATTTTTACTCTGATACTTAAAATAAATTACACAAATTCTAAGCTGTCTGTGACACTATTATCTGAATATTGGGCAATAAAGTACAAAAAGATTGTTCCGAAATTCTATAACGTGGTCCCGGTTCCTGTATTATGCTATGAAATCGAAAACATGGTTAAAAAAAAAGCAAAAAAAATCACACGGCAGAGATGAGGTTCCTAAGAAATTCGAAGAGCTGCACAACAAGAAATGATTAGGAATGAAGATACTAGAGAAAAATTAAGTATTTTCAACAGAAACTAAAAAATTCAAAAATATCGTGAAGACTGGTGAGAATGCTACGTCCCAGACTTCCCCAAAATATTCTGAACTACAAACGGAATGGAAGACGTGATATTGAAAGGCCTCGGACGTGGGAGCAATTTCGTTTGAGAGACTATCCCGCACGGCGACTACTGAAGTACTTATACATTATAGAATTCTTAAGTTATACAAGCAAAATAAGTAAGTTTTAATGTAGTTTACGTTCACTGATGCAAAAAAAAAATTTTCTTGCTTTTTAAAGTGGGCTATGTTCTTTCTCAGAGTTCAAACTGTCTCCATGCCAAATTTGAACAATATCTGTTAAGCGGTTTGGACTCGAAAACGAAACAGACTGTGTTACAAAGCAGAAAAGCAACTGAGAGAAAGAAGCGGCGTCGGTTTCTGCAGGAGGCGGACATCATTTTGTAGGACAATGTTCGGGCACGCTCGGTTCAAGTCGTGACTGATTTGATCGGTATATGGGGATGGGGAGCGCCGCATCACGCACCACACTCATCTACATCTACATTTATACTCCGCAAGCCACCCAACGGTGTGTGGCGGAGGGCACTTTACGTGCCACTGTCATTACCTCCCTTTCCTGTTCCAGTCGCGTATGGTTCGCGGGAGGAAAGACTGTCTGAAAGCCCCTGTGCTCTCTCTAATCTCTCTAATTTTACATTCGTAATCTCCTCGGGAGGTATAAGTAGGGGGAAGCAATATATTCGATACCTCATCCAGAAACGCACCCTCTCGAAATCTGGCGAGCAAGCTACACCGCGATGAAGAGCGGCTCTCTTGCAGAGTCTGGCACTTGAGTTTGTCAAACATCTCCGTAGCGCTATCACGGTTACCAAATAACCCTGTGACGAAACGCGCCGCTCTTCTTTGAATCTTCTCTATCTCCTCCGCAAACCCGATCTGGTACGGATCCCACACCGATGAGCAATACTCAAGTATAGGTCCAACGAGTGTAAGCCACCTCCTTTGTTGATGAACTACAGTTTCTAAGGACTCTCGCAATGGATCTCAACCTGGTACGCGCCTTACCAACAGTTAATTTTATATGATCATTCCACTTCAAAAAGTTCCGCACGCATACTCCGAGATATTTTACAGAAGTAACTGAGACCAGTGTTTGATCCGCTATCATATAATCATACAATAAAGGATCCTTCTTTCTATGTATTCGCAATACATTACATTTGTATATGTTAAGGGTCAGTTGCCACTCCCTGCACCAAGGGCCTATCCGCTGCAGATCTTCCGGCATTTCGCTACAATTTTCTAATGCTGCAACTTCTGTGTATGCTACAGAATCATCCGCGAAAAACCGCATGGAACTTCCGACACTATCTACTACCTCATTTATATATATTGTGAAAAGTAATGGTCCCATAACACTCCCCTGTGGCACGCCAGAGATTATTTTAACGTCTGTAGACGTCTCTCCAGTGATAACAACATGCTGTGTTCTGTTTGTTAAAACTCTTCAATCCAGCCACAGAGCTGGTCTGATATTCCGTGGGCTCTTACTTTACTTATCAGGCGACAGTGCGGAACTGAATCTAACGCCTTCCGGAAGTCGAGAAAAATAGCATCTACCTGGGAGCCTGTATCTAATATTTTCTGGGTCTCATGAACAAATAAAGTGAGTTGGGTCTCACACGATGGATGTTTCCGGAATCCGTGTTGATTCCTACAGAGTAGATTCTGGGTTTCCAAAAACTACATGATACTCGAGCAAAAAACATGTTCTAAAATTCTACAACAGATCGACGTCAGAGATATAGGTCTATAGTTTTGCGCATCTGCTCTACGACCCTTCTTGAAGACTCGGACTACCTGTGCTCTTTTCCAATCATTTGGAGCCTTCCGTTCCCCTAGAGACTGGCGGTACACGGCTGTTAGAAGGGAGGGCAAGTTCTTTCTCGTACTGTGTAGAATCGAATTGGTACCCCGTCAGGTCCAGTGGACTTTCCTCTGTTGAGTGATTCCAGTTGCTTTTCTACTCCTTGGACACTTATTTCGATGTCAGCCATTTTCTCGTTTGTGCTAGGATTTAGAGAAGGAACTGCAGTGCGGTCTTCCTCTATGAAACATCTTTGGAAAAAGGTGTTTAGTATTTCAGCTTTACGCCTGTCATCCTCTGTTTCAATGCCATCATCACCCCGGAGTGTCTGGACATGCTGTTTCCAACCACTTACTGATTTAACGTGAGACCAGAACTTTCTAGGATATTCTGTCAAGTCGGTACATAGAATTTTACTTTCGAATTCACTGAACGCTTCACGCATAGCCCTCCTTACGCTAACTTTGACATCGTTTAGCTTCTGTTTGTCTGAGAGGTTTTGGCTGCGTTTATACTTGGAGTGACGCTGTCTTTGCTTTCGCAGTAGTTTCCTAACTTTGTTGTTGAACCACGGTGGGTTTATCCCGTCCCTCACAGTTTTACTCTACACATACCTGTCTAAAACGCATTTTACGATTGCCTTGAACTTTTTCCATAAATACGCAACATTGTCAGTGTCAGAACAGAAATTTTCGTTTTGATCTGTTAGGTAGACTGAAATCTGCCTTCTATTACTCTTGCTAAACACGTAAACCTTCCTCCCTCTTTTTATATTCCTATTAACTTCCATATTCAGGGATGTTGCAACAGCCTTATGATCACTGATTCCCTGTTCTGCACATACAGAGTCGAAAAGTTCGGGTCTGTTTGTTATCAGTAGGTCCAAGATGTTATCTCCACGAGTCGGTTCTCTGTTTAATTGCTCGAGGTAATTTTCGGATAGCGCACTCAGTATAATGTCACTCGATGCTCTGTCCCTACGACCCATCCTAAACATCTGAGTGTCCCAGTCTATATCTGGTAAATTGAAATCTCTACCTAAGACTATAACTTGCTGAGAAAATTGATGTGAAATGTATTCCAAATTTTCTCTCAGTTGTTCTGCCACTAATGCTGCTGGATCGGGAGGTCGGTAAAAGGAGCCAATTATTAACCTAGCTCGGCTGTTGCGTGTAACCTCCACCCATAATAATTCACAGGAACTATCCACTTCTAATTCACTACAGGGTAAACTTCTACTAACAGCGACTAACTCTCCACCACCGGTTGCATGCAATCTATCCTTTCTACCTGTCTGTACCTTTGTAAAAATTTCGGCAGAATTTCTCTCTGGTTTCAGCCATCTTTCTGTTCCTATAACGATTTCAGCTTCGGTACTTTCTATCAGCGCTTGAAGTTCCGGTACTTTACCAACGCAGCTTCGACAGTTTACCATTACAATACCGATTGCTGCTTGGTCCCCTCATGTCCTGCTTTGCCCCGAACTCGTTGAGGCTGCCGCCCTTTTTGTACTTGCCCAATGCCATCTAACCTAAAAAACCGCCCAGCCCACGCCACACAACCCCTGCTACCCGTGTAGCCGCTTGTTGCGTGTAGTTGACTCCTGACCTATCCAGCGGAACCCGAAACCCCACCACCCTATGGCTCAAGTCGAGGAATCTGCAGCCCACACGGTCGCAGAACAATCTCAGCCTCTGATTCAGACCCTTTACTCAGCTCTTTACCAAAGGTCAGCAGTCAGTCCTATCGACGATGCTGCAGATGGTGAGCTCTGCTTTCATCCGGCTAGCGAGACTGGCAGTCTTCACCAAATCAGATAGCCAGGGAGGGTTTCCTCCGATCCATAGCGACACACATCATTGGTGCCGACATGAGCGACCACCTGCAAATGGGTGCAACCTGTACCCTTCATGGCATCCGGAAGGACCCTTTCCACATCTGGAATGACCCACCCCGGTATGCACACGGATTGCACATTGGTTTTCTTCGCCTCTCTTGCTGCCATATCCTTAAGGGGCCCCATTACGCGCCTGACGTTGGAGCTCCCAACTACCAGTAAGACCACCCTCTGCGACTGCTCGGATCTTGCAGACTGAGGGGCAACCCCTGGAACAGGACAAGCAGCCACGTCAGGCCGAAGATCAGTATCAGCCAGAGACAACCCCGGACTTGCGCCCTTCTGAGCTCAGCTTGATTCCTGACGTGAAGGTAGCGTTCTCGCTTTCCGCGTCTGGGTTCCGGGGTTCGATTCACGGCGGGGTCAGGGATTTTGTCTGCCTCGTGATGGCTGGGTGTTGTGTGATGTCCTTAGGTTAGTTAAGTTTAAGTAGTTCTAAGTTCTAGGGGACTGATGACGATAGATGTTAAGACCCATAGTGCTAAGAGTCATTTGAACCATTTGTCGAACTTTGGGGTATTCGGTTCGGAGCTGTTATGGAGATACGTCAGACAATAGACCGCTCCATTCGAACTACCTATACAACTGCCGTAGTTAGGGGTATCTTGCTCTTTCGACATCACTGGCGATGGCTTATATACATGAGCTGTTCAAAAAATATCCGACCTTTTTTAATTGTTGAAATCAACAATGGTATCAGGGCGCGCATGCGCTCATGTTTTCAGGCATATTTAGCACACATACCTGATTTTCTCCACTACTTTGGAACGCTTGCAAGTGGTACACGTTGGATTTAGTATTCTGAGCAAAATGACGTCTTTACATCACATTTGGCTCCAAGCTTGGCAATTCTCAAGTTGAAACCATCGTGTGTTTGTGGACAAAGTAATGGGTACTGCAGGGCTAAAGGAGTGGTAAAACCATTTCAAAGGTAGCCGCTAATCAATGAAGACAGAAGCCAGTTAAGGTACGCCCGCAATATCCGCAAATCAGGTCGTTACTGATCCCGCAATATTGCTGGTGAAGCAGAATGGACGAATCACTATCAGAGAAGTTGCAGTCTAATCTAAAAGCCGTAAAGTCAACTAAATAACTAGGTGTTACAATAACTAACGTCCGCCCGCGGTAGCTGAGTGGTCAGCACGACAGACTGTCAATCCTAAAAGACCGGGTTAGATTCCCGGCTGGGTCGGAGATTTTCTCCGCTCAGGGACTGGGTGTTGTGTTGTACTAATCATCATTTCATCCCCATCGACGCGCAAGTCGCCGAAGTGGCGTCAAATCGAAAGACTTGCACCAGGCGAACGGGCTACCCGATGGGAGGCCCTCGTCACACGCCATTATTATTATACAATAACGAACAACTTAAATTGGAAAGAACACATAGAAAATGTTGCGGTTAAGGCTAACCAAAGACTGCGTTTTATTGGCACGACACTTATAAAACGTAACAGACCTACAAAGGAGACTGCCTACACTACGCTTCTCCGTCCTCTTTTAGAATACTGCTGGAAGATGTGGGATCCTTACAAGATAGGACTTACGGAGTAGATCGAAAAAGTCCAAAGAAAGGCAGCACGTTTTCTATTATCGCGAAATATGAGAGAGTGTGTCACACAAATGATACTGGATTTGGGCTGGACATCATTAAAAGAAAAGCGTTTTTCGTTGCGACAGTATCTTCTCACGAAATTCCAATCACCAACTTTTTCCTCCGAATGCGAAAATATTTTGTTGACACCGACCTACGTAGGTAGAAACGACCACAACGATAAAATAAGGGAAGTCAGAGCTCGTATGGAAAGACACAGGTGATCATTCTTTCCGGGTGCTATGCGAGATTGGAATAATAGAGACTTGTGAAGGTGGTTCGATGAACAATCTGCCATGCACTTAAAAGTGACTTGCAGAGTATCCATGTAGATGCAAGTATAGGTGGTCACATTTTTACTATCCCCTGTATGTGCATATCGCTTCACACGACCTTTGTTACCTCAATGTCGATATCGGCATCATTTTCGAAATATGTGAGCTTACTTATATTATCTGTAATGTTAATATACAACAGGAACAATAAGGCTCCCAACACACTTCCCTCTGGCACAAGTGGTTACTTTTACACGTATAGATGAACTCTCCATTTAGGATGAGATGATGTGTCCCCCCTACAAAAATATTTTATTGGCCGTACTTTATACGATGCAGGCAAACGGTCAACTACAATTGTTGTTTACTGTGCGGTAACCTCTAGCGTATCAGAAGCGGTGTAGGAAAATGTTTTCAAATGAGTATACGCACTCGTATTTCGGCAGGTGCACAGTTTTGCCATTTCAATTTTTGCACGTTTTTACAGATACCTTTTCGAAAATTTCGAGCAAAACAAATCGAAATCTTTATTACATCACGAAACAATGAAGAAAGAAATGCGGGTTTGTTCGCAAGCCCGAAGCATTATCTGGTACAAGAATCATTGATTTTAATAAAGTAGCTGTCGATAGGTTTTTTTCGTTGCTAACAAATGTAACTGACAATCACAAACTAATGACTTCTCAAATAACTAATTGTGATGAAACAGGCGTCTCGGTTAATGCTAAAAACCAATCGAACATCGCAGCTTGCAAAGGGAACCGTCCAGTGCGATCGTTAACCTCTGCAGAAAGGGGCGAAACTGCAACCATCCTCATTAGTACGTCAGCAAGCGGAGCTGACATTCCTCCTACGATTATTTTTCCACTAAAGAAGAAGCAGAAAGAATTTGAGTTAGGACTGACAGCAGGAGGTTGCGCTGAGGTCCACAGCACCGCATGGATGGCCACAGAGTCATTCTTTGTATGGTTTCCACAATTAGTGGTATTTTCTAAGACATCAAAGCACGTCCCAGTTCTCCTTATATCAGATGGCCACTCAGCTCATACCACGAACAATGACGTTATGGACTACGCGAGGGAGAGTGGCGTTTCTTCACCACCACATTGCTCTCACAGACTTCAGCCGCTTGATGTTTGTTTTATAAATCCTCGTTATAGTGATCAGCTTCGAAAATGGCTGCGAAGCCACGCAGGGAAAGTCGTAACTATCTTTCAAATTTCAACGCTTTTTGGTTCAGCTTTCGTCTAAAGCGCAACAATGAAAACCGCTATTAAAGGTTTCGAAGCTACTGCAATATGGCCCACGGACCCATCCATATTCAAGACGCACACTTCCTATCGGCACACACAACTGACAGCGGACGTGATAGGCCGTCAGATGAAGGGGTTATTATATCTGAACAATTGGAATTGCCTCCAACTAGCACACCAGCTGAAAAAGACGACTCAAACGGGCTGGATAATCAAGGGGACGAGGTTTCAGCGAATTGTTACAATGAACTGACGCCTAAGAATAACAAAGTTATTGGGGCTAATTGTTCTAATCTTGGGTGCTCTTGGATGACAACTGACAACACAACCTCCTCATTTCATATTTCACCTGAGATTCTGATTTTCTTGTCAAAAGTTAACGAAAGCAAGAAAAGAGCGAGACTGAAAAGGGGGAACTACATTGTTTTAACTGATTCGCCGTACAAAAAAGAGTTAAAAGTCATTAATGGGAGAAATAGAAAAAAGAACTTTGACAAAGAAGAAAGAGCAAACAGAAAACTTTTTGCGAAAGAGAATAAAATTAAGAACTCAGAAACGAGAGAAAGAGCCTGAAGATAAATGGAAGAAAGGAGTAAGAATACTATACTAACAAGAGTGATTATGAGGTAAGTTCTGACTGTCAGTGTGTATATTGTGGTGGGTTATATTCAAAATCAGTTGGAGGTTGGGTCGCTTGTTCCACGTGCAAAAAATGGACACACGATTCTTGTGCAGGAATAGATAGCGAAGATGATGAGTGTCTCCCCGTGTGTGAATTTTGTAAACAGCCTCAAGAAAAGGATACGATACATGAAAACTGTAGTTTGACATTAATACTCACTTTAAACTAAAAAAAATACCGAGCAAGCCAATATTTTCTGCATTTCCGATAATTTTATACGTTATTGTAATCACTTGTATTTACCACCCCATTCTGCCGCGTGCAAATGATATAAATTTCTGTTTTTGAGTGAGAAAATATTGTTGTTTTATTTTATGGCAATGTTCTTATATTTTTGTGATTAATACATCATAATGTGTTCATATAAAAATTTGTAACTCTCTTATTTATCAATTTTGTACATTTAATCAAAGTTTTCAACTGTGTACCCCATTATACCTTGGATACCGCAACGTGTCGGATAAGAAAGATAAAAATACAATCACTACTCGTTTCTTCAACGACAATTTAAGCTATGTTCTGTGGTTCCTCCCAGAGTTCATCACGATATATTCCGAAAAAAATCATAGTTAACGAACGTTATAAATTGCTCTAGAAACGAAGGCAATCCCAGTTAACATTTAATAAGGCCACTGGTATCCTTCGAAATGCAACTAATCAAAGTAATGCAGAACGTCGTGGGTCACAGCGGATGGGTGGAATCGAAATATGACATTTACCCACGATCGCTTCTTTTTGTCAATTTGTGCCATTAATTTCTCTGCTCCCTAATCTGATTTCGTATCTCCCCATCAGCTATTCGATCAAAACTTTTTTAGCATTCTTCTACACCACCACATTTCGGAAGTTTCTAGTCGTCTCCTGTTTGGGGAACCAGGCATGTTACCTGCTGATTCGCAATATATTTATTCCGAAAGGCAAAAGGAACCCCGAAAACAATGAAAATAATTTTGTTTATTGGTGACTGTACCAGTTTGATTTACACTTAGTGCGAATATGAAAGTATTTTATTCCAAATCCTTATTTGAAGGTACTAAAATGTCGGTTTAAATGGCAGCTTGCTATGTAAGACATGCCCACTTGTTTCTCTGTGCCATCTCTTCTTTGAGATGATAAGCCTAGGGACATTTTACCCGTAGTTTTTGAGCTTTCACCTATTGAATACATTTTTTCTTGTCTCGTAGTCAGTTGTTTGCTACAGTAATAACGTTTCTGAACAAAACAAATGCCAAGATCTACCCACAAAGTTTTCGAGAGAAGTTCTAGAAGACTTGCAAGAAATAAAAAAGTAAATATCATGAAACAAATGTTATGTTTTTGTACAGCATGCATACTATTGGAAAGTGAAAGAAACTATGAATTTAAATGAGTGCATGTACGACGTTAAGTGCAATGCAACTTTAAATTTTCCGTAACTTTTCTAACTAAATGTACCTTTCCTCTCAAACCATTTATCCCAGAACCATGGAATTCTAACGGTCAGTTTTCTTACTCGAGGGCATGAAGAGTCGAGGGATATGAAACGGAAGCAGTGGTTGGGAAGGGAGCGAGACAGGGTTGTAGCCTATCTCCGATGTTATTCAATCTGTTTGCTGAGCAAGCAGTAAAGAAAACAAAAGAAAACTTCGGAGTAGGAATTAAAAACCATGGAGAAGTTGTATTATAATGAACACTATGGTCTTTTTATTTTTGAAATTTGCCTGCAAAACCTCTCTTTCAAAATTTTTCTAAAAATTTCAGTATTAATATATTATTCATGAAAAATTGTCAGCTTGTTGGAAAACAGTGGAAATGCATGTAAGTAATGTTTTGTGTTTTACCGTTAATATAACACAACTTAGAATAAGGATCATATAAATAGATCAGTTAACAAGGTGGAGATGGAAGATACGTTCTCCCCGTGAATATTGTGTTTAAAAACAAATGAATATTTTCAAATCAACAGCTCATTTCATGAAGTCATAACTAGAAGTGAATAATCTCCACAAAAATTGGTAAGTTAATTACTTTGGTGCAAGAAAGTCTCCATCATTAAGGAGAACGATGTTTTCAATAACTTGCCGGCAGCCACAAAAAGCTTTACTACTGACAGATTTCAGTTTACGAGGAGCCTAAAGGATTTCTTGCTAACCATCTCTTCCGACACCATTAATGAATTGAATTATTTATTAGAACTAGCGCGCGCGCGCGATTGAGAGAGAGAGAGAGAGAGTGTGTGTGTGTGTGTGTGTGTGTGTGTGTGTGTGTGTGTGTGTGTGTGTGTGTGTGTGTGTTAGAGAGAGAGAGAGAGAGAGAGAGAGAGAGAGAGAGAGAGAGAGAGAGAGAGAGAGAGAGAGAGAGAGAGAGGGGGGGGGTCAAATAATACGTGTACAATCAGAAGTGTGACTAAATTTTCATTCCTCGTTCATAATCAGTCCATTTGCGGTCTGTGGATAGTAAATTAGCATATTATTTTCCCATTGAGTATCTCCCCATTATGGATCAATTTCAATGGAAAGTACATATAATCTAATCCTCTTGTCTGCCCCACTTCTGTTGAAGGTTACACATCACACAAATACCTTGTTGTTGTTGTTGTTGTCTTCAGTCCACAGACTGGTTTGATGCAGCTCTCCATGCTACTGTATCGTCTGGAAGCTTCATCTCCCAGTACCCACTGCAACCTACATCCTTGTGAATCTGCTTAGTGTATTCATCTCCTGGACTCCCTCCTCGATTTTTACCCTCCACGCTGCCCTCCAATATTAAATTCGTGATCCCTTAATGCCTCAGAACGTGTCCTACCATCCGACCCCATCTTCTAGTCAAGTTGTGCCACAAAGTTCTCTTCTCCCGTATCCTATTCAATACCTCCACATTAGTTATGTGATCTACCCATCTAATCTTCAGTATTCTTCTGTAGCACCACATTTCGAAAGCTTCTATTCTCTTCATGTTCAAACTATTTATTGTCCATTATTCACCTCCATACGTGGCTACACTGCATACAAATACTCGGAGAAAAGACTTCCTGATACCTAAAGCTATACTCGATTTTAGCAAATTTTTCTTCTTTAGAAACACTTTTCTTACCATTGACAGTCTACATTTTATATCCTCTCTACTTCGACCGTCATCAGTTATTTTGCTCCCTAAATAGCAAAACTCCTTTACTACTTTAAATGTCTCATTTCCTAATCTAATTCCCTCAGCATCACCCACCTTAATTCGACTACATTCCATTATCCTCGTTTTGCTTTTATTGATGCTGATCTTATATCATCCCTTCAGGACACTTCATTCTGTTCAGCTACTCTTCTAGGTTCTTTGCTGTCTCTGAATTACAAAGTCATCGGCAAACCTCAAGGTTTTAGTTTCTTATCCATGGATTTTAATTTCTACTCAGAATTTTTCTTTTGTTTCCTTTACTGCTTGCTCAATAAACAGATTGAATAACATTGGGGATAGTCTACAACCCTGTCTCATTCCCTTCCCAACCACTGCTTCAATTTCATATCCCTTGACTCTTATAACTGCCACCTGCTTTCTGTACAAATTGTAAATTGAATTCGCTCCCTGTATTTTACCCCTGCCACCTTCAGAATTTGAAAGAGAGTATTCCAGTCAACATTGTCAAAAGATTTCTCTAAGTCTACAAATGTTAGAAACGTAGGTTTGCCTTTCCTTAATCTACTTAATAAGGTAAGTCGTAGGGTCAGTATTGCCTCACATGATCCAGTATTTCTACGGAATCCTAACTGGTCTTCCCTGAGGTCGGCTTCTACCATTTTTTCCATTCGTCTGTAAAGAATTTGCGTTAGTATTTTGCAGCTGTGACTTATTAAACTGATAGTTCGCTAATTTTCACATCTGTCAACACCTGCTTTCTTTGAAATTGGAATTATTTCATTCTTCTTGAAGTCTGACGGTATTTCGGCTGTCTCATGCATCTTGCTCATCAGACGGTAACGTTCTGTCAGAGTTGGGTCTCC
This sequence comes from Schistocerca gregaria, assembly GCF_023897955.1. NCBI lineage: Eukaryota > Metazoa > Arthropoda > Insecta > Orthoptera > Acrididae > Schistocerca > Schistocerca gregaria. The sequence goes on along the minus strand of NC_064930.1, from coordinate 132,836,209 downwards.
CAAGGCTGTCAGTAGTTCTAATGGAATGTTGCCTACTCCCGGGATCTTGTTTCGATTAAGGTCTTTCAGTGCTCTGTCAAACTCTTCACGCAGTATGTCATCTCCCATTTCATCTTCATCTACATCCTCTTCCATTTCCATTATATTGTCCTGAAGTACACTGCCCTTGTATAGATCCTCTATATACACCTTCCACCTTTCTGCATTCCCTTCTTTGCTGATAACAGGGTTTCCATCTGAGCTCTTGATATGCATACAAGTGAATCTCGTTTCTCTAAAGGTCTCTTTAATTTTCCTGTAGGCAGTATCTATCTTACACCTAGTGATATGCGCCTCTACATCCTTACGTTTGTCCTCTAGATATCCCTGCTTAGCCATTTTGCACTTCCTGTCGATCTCATTTTGAGACATTAGTATTTCTTTTTGCCGGCTTAATTTACTGCATTTTTGTATTTTCTCCTTTCATAAATTAAATTCAATATATCTTCTGTTACCCTCTTTCTCTGCGCATGTCAAGTTCCGTAGGCCCAAATTGAGGAGCAAATCTTCAAGGTCATGGAACGTGTCAGTATCTACATCTACATCCGTACTCCGCAAGCCGCCTAACGGTGTGTGGCGGAGGGTACCCTGAGTACCTCTATCCGTTCTCCCTTCTATTCCAGTCTCGTATTGTACGTGGAAAGAAGGATTCTCGGTATGCTTCTGTGTGGGCTCTAATCTCTCTGATTTTATCCTCGTGGTCTCTTCGCGAAATATAAGTAGGAGGGAGCAATACACTGTTTGACTCTTCGGTGAAGGTATGTTCTCGAAACTTCAACAAAAGCCCATGCAAAGCTACGGAGCGTCTCTCCTGCAGAGTCTTCCACTGTAGGTTATCTATCATCTCCGTAACGCTTTCGCGATTACTAAATGATCCTGCAACGAAGCGCGCTGCTCTCCGTTGGATCTTCTCTATCTCTTCTATCAAACCTATCTGGTGTGGATCCCACACTGCTGAGCAGTATTCAAGCAGTGGGCGAACAAGCGTACTGTAACCTACTTCCTTTGTTGTCGGATTGCATTTCCTTAGGATTCTTCCAATGAATCTGTCTGGCATCTGCTTTACCGACGATCAACTTTATATGAACATTCCATTTTAAATCACTCCTAATGCGTACTCCCAGATAATTTATGGAATTAACTGCTTCCAGTTGCTGACCTGCTATTTTGTAGCTAAATGATAAGGGACCTATCTTTCTATACATTCGCATCACATTACACTTGTCTACATTGAGATTCAATTGCCAATCCGTGCACCATGCGTCAGTTCGCTGCAGATCCTCCTGCATATCAGTACAATTTTCCATTGTTGCAACCTCTCGATACACCACAGCATCATCTGCAAAAAGCCTCAGAGACTTTCCGATGTCATCCACCAGGTCATTTATGAATATTGTGAATAGCAACGGTCCTATGACACTCCCCTGCGGCACACCTGAAATCACTCTTACTTCGGAAGACTTCTCTCCATTGAGAATGACATGCTGCGTTCTGTTATCTAGGAACTCCTCGATCCAAGCACACAACTGATCTGATAGTCCGTATGCTCTTACTTTGTTCATTAAACGACTGTGGGGAACTGTGTCAAACGCCTTGCGGAAGTCAAGAAACACGGCATCTACTTGTGAACCCGTGTCTAAGGCCCTCTGAGTCTCGTGGACGAATAGCGCGAGCTGGGTTTCACACGGCCGTCTTTTTCGAAACCCATGCTGATTCCTACAGAGTAGATTTCTAGTCTCCAGAAAAGGCATTATACTCGAACTTAATACGTGTTCCAAAATTCTACAACTGATCGACGTTAGAGTTATAGGTCTATAGTTCTGCACATCCGTTCGACGTCCCTTCTTGAAAACGGGGATGACCTGTGCCCTTTTCCAATCCTTTGGAACGCTTCGCTCTTCTAGAGACCTACGGTACACCGCTGCAAGAAGGGGGCAAGTTCCTTCGCGTATTCTGTGTAAAATCAAACTGGTATCCCATCAGGACCAGAGGCCTTTCCTCTTTTGAGCGATTTTAATTGTTTCTCTATCCCTCTGTCGTCTATTTCGATATCTACCATTTTGTCAACTGTGCGACTTCAAGAGAAGGAAGCACAGTGCAGTCTTCCTCTGTGAAACAGCTTTGGAAGAAGACATTTAGTATTTCGGCCTTTAGTCTGTCATCCTCTGTTTCAGTACCATTTTGGTCACAGAGTGTCTGGACATTTTGTTTTGATCCACCTACCGCTTTGACATAGGACCAAAATTTCTTAGGATTTTCTGCCAAGTCAGTACATAGAACTTTACTTTCGAATTCATTGAAAGCCTCTCGCATAGCCCTCCTTACACTCCATTTCGCTTCGCGTAATTTTTGTTTGTCTGCAAGGCTTTGGCTATGTTTATGTTTGCTGTGAAGTTCCCTTTGCTTCCGCAGCAGTTTTCTAACTCGGTTGTTGCACCACGGTGGCTCTTTTCCATTTCTTACGATCTTGCTTGGCACATACTCATCTAACGCATATTGTTCGATGGTTTTGAACTTTGTCCACTGACCCTCAACACTATCTGTACTTGAGACAAAACTTTTGTGTTGAGCCGTCAGGTACTCTGTAATCTGCTTTTTGTCACTTTTGCTAAACAGAAAAATCTTATTACCTTTTTAATATTTCTATTTACGGCTGAAATCGTCGATGCAGTAACCGCTTTATGATCGCTGATTCCCTGTTCTGCATTAACTGATTCAAATAGTTCGGGTCTGTTTGTCACCAGAAGGTCTAATATATTATCGCCACGAGTCGGTTCTCTGTTTAACTGCTCAAGGTAGTTTTCAGATAAAGCACTTAAAAATATTTCAATGGATTCTTTGTCCCTGCCACCCGTTATGAACGTTTGAGTCTCCCAGTCTATATCCAGCAAAATTAAAATCTCCTCCCAGAACTATAACATTTCCCTAAGGGGCTCCATCACTAGCCTAACGTTGGAGCTCCCAATAACTAATAAACCCCTCCCCCCGTGTGCCTGCTCGGACCTTGCTGAAGGAGCAGCCACATGTCCATTCACAGGCAGAGCGGGCGATGCCACACGGCCAGCCTCCACATTGACCCTCCGCCTCGTGCGCCGCGAACGCCACTGAACCCGCCACTCCCCTTGGGGAGAGGGTGGCCCAACCGCGCCCGGTACCCGCGAAGATCTCTCGACAGCAGGGACAGTGGGTGAAGCATCTAATACCTGGGGTGCACCATGCGACGCACCAGACTCCCCACTGCCGCTACACTCCGAGGCAGCAGCCTGAAGACGGCTGACCGCGGCCATCAACACGCTCAGCTGTAAGCGAAGAGTGGCCAGCGTCCGTACACAGCAGTCACACATCCTATCCATCCTAAGGAATCAATTTACCGAAGAGACTTAATCAACTTTTAAGTAGACTGCTAATTCACTAAAGGCGATTGATTACTGACTAAACTGTGATTGCTAACCACTTCTTGTGGAAAACAATGAAAATAGCACTACCTGTCTCTGGACTGTATTCAAAACAAACACTAGCACTACTGGCACTATGGCTGACTACAAGGACTCTCTCTGACTGTATTCAAAACAAACACGAAATCTATGTAACACTATTACTAGCACTCGACAATTAAAGCTTCCTAAAAGCAAAAACACACGGAAGAAGAAGTGACAAGTAAGAAAAATAGAGTTAATACTTAAATTAAGGTAGCTCGCTGCACAGCAGACGTGAAGCAGCCGGCGGTTAGGGCGACACATGAACTTACAACAAAAAAGTAATAACAGATAGAAATACATGTTCATGAACCTGAGAGAAAATCAGTCCATAAGTTTAAGCAAACGCTATCAGCAGTACAATGAGAATCAGCTTAATTTTTCAATTAACTCCTCGACAGAATAAAAGGAGTGACCCATGAGGAAACACTCCAGTTTCGATTTGAAAGCGCGTGGATTACTTCTAAGATTTTTGAATTCGAGTGGCAGCTTATTGAAAATGGATGCAGCAGTATACTCACACATTTTTGTACAAGAGTTAAGGAAGTCCGATCCAAATGGAGGTTTGATTTCTCCCGAGTATTAACCGAGTGAAAGCTGCTTATTGTTGGAAATAAACTAATATTGGTAACAAGAAACGACAATAAGGAATATACATATTGAGAGGCCAAGGTCAAAATACCCAGACTCCCTGAACAGAAGTCGACAAGAGATTCGTGAACTCACACCACTTTTTCTAGAATGGGAAGAGTTACCCAAAAACATAATACCATACGACATAAGTGAATGGAAATAAGCAAAGTAGACTAATTTACTTGTCGAAGTATCACTCACTTTCGGCACCGTTCCAATAGTGAAAATGGCAGTATTAAGTCTTTGAACAAGATCCTGAACGTGGGCTTTCCACGACATCTTACTATTTATTTGAACACCTAGGAATGTGAACCGTTCAGTTTCACCAATCATATGCCCATGCTGTGAAATTAAAACGTCAGGTTTTGTTGAATTGTGTGTTAGAAAATGTAAAAACTGAAGCTTACTGTGATTTAACGTTAGTTTATTTTCTACAAGCCATTGACTGAGGTCATGTACTGCACTACTTGAAACGGAGTCAATGTTGCACCCAACATCCTTTACTACCAAGCTAGTGTCATCAGCAAACAGAAATATTTTAGAGTTACCCGTAATACTTGAGGGCATATCATTTATATAAATAAGGAACTGGAGCGGCCCCCAACACTGATCCCTGAGGAACCCCCTCCCCCTTGACAGTACACCACTCAGATCCCTCATCACACTGTATTACTTTCCCCCATTCCCGTAGATCGTTCCCTAATGATCTTCCTGAAACACTCTACAACTTCTGATTCTGTCAGTTCTTTCAGGTCCCATCTCCTTAAATTCCCACCTTTTTCCAGTTTCTTCAGTTTAATCTACAGTTCATAATCAATATATTGTGATCAGAGTCCACATTTGCCCCTGGAAATGTCTTACAATTTAAAATCTGGTTCCTAAATCTCTGTCTTACCATTATATAATATATATGAAATATTGCAGTATCTCCAGGTCTCTTCCACGTATACAATCTTCTTTCATGATTTTTGAACCAAGTGTTAGCTATGATTAAGTTATGCTCTGGGCAAAAACCTACCAGGCGGCTTCCTCTTTCATTTTTTACCCCCATTCCATATTCACCTACTACGTTTCCTTTTCTTCCATTTCCTACTGTCGAATTCCAGTCACCCATTAATATTAAATTTTCATCTCCCATCACTATCCGAATGATTTCTTTTATCTCATCACACATTTCATCAATTTCTTCATCATCTGCGGACTACTTTTACGACTTTGGTAGGCGTGGGATTCGTGGCTATCTTGGCCACAACAATGCGTTCACTATGCTGTTTGTAGTAGCTTACCCGCATTCCTATTTTTATTAATTATTAGACCTACTTATGCATTAGCTTCATATTAGCCTTCCTAATACTAAAATCTATATCCGATGTTAACAATGACGCCGGTGGATGGACTATCAGGAAATTACTGACCGTCGAGAAAGTCACAAATATAACCGACAAGCTAATGGGCCCTTCACAGGAAAAGGTTTTTTGCCAGAAAACGGGGAAAATTGAAACCCAGCAAATGAGTAAAAAAATGTATATTCACTGACAAAAAAAATAGTGTACGCACACAACTTACACAACAATAGTCTGGGATTACTCTATTACGTAATACAGTTTTTGTGATTGTATCTTGCAGCTTTAGTTATTTTTAATTAAAAGAGGCTTTAAAAGGACAGAAAGAACGTGTTGGACTACGCTACAGATCGTTCTGTTAGCACAGTCTTTACTTTGTAATCACTTTCGTTGACTTCGGCAACTCTCAACAGAAATCTCCAACCTAACCGAGACAATGTGCTACGATACAGCCGAGATCATGACAAGAGAATGGGCTACATCACACTCGAAGTAAATGTATATAGGTAAAGATCCCCATGACCTGTATACGTCTGTTATAAAAAATCTCCAAGCCACTCTCCTCAAATAGACCGCAATCTTCTCTTGACCTTCAACTGTTACTATTTCAGAGTTAAAAACCAGATTCAAAGAAAATTTGGCTACAAGGCACAAAACTAGAAAAATAAAAATAATAAAAGTGAGAACGTGAAACATGTTAGCAATAACCATAAACAGGAGATTTACAGAAAATATAATTGAGAAAGGAAATCATTAATATTATCGACCGTTTAGGAACTCTAGGCTACGAAATGGATAAAGCCACATATCGAATAAGTGGTGGAAGAGTTAGTGTGTTTTAAGATTAAATCCAAACAAGAATTAGAGAAAAATATATCGAAGCAAGGCCTCTATTACGAAAAATTGCTAAATCTCGAGACAAATTGTGTCCTTCTGTATTAGATGAAATGTTTTGGCCCCTAGTACGGATGAAACAGTATCTGCAGTATCAACAGGAACTTCGGACATGTGTTTCATATTTCATCCAAGCCTGCAGTCTATAAATATTTAAACAAAATACTAAAACAAAATACCACTACAGGGGAATTACTTACGAAGTAGTTCTTGGTAAAGAAACACAGGACACAATTACGTATGTAGGCTTAATACGAACTACAACTGTGTTTATAAATCGCTATAGTTGCCTTGGACTAACGACGAGCAAATATCAATATAACCTGTACGCTTTTCAAAGCTGTTATCCATGAAAAAGCCAAACTACGTATCGTGAACAAAATACAATTTAACACCGAAACAATGACATTAGCTGACAATGGGCACAGACTTTAGTCAATGGGCACTGTTGAAAATTTGTGCCAGACCAGGATTAGCACCCGAGTCCCCTGGTTACGAGGGAGAGGCAATGATCACTGTGTCCGAATTACACAGTGGTCAACAGAATAGCACGAACTGCCCGAGCATGCCGTTCTTTAGATCCAAATTCTCAATTTCTCCATAGACTGCTAATGCACTGCTCCTTGAACATAATCCTCCTCCCTTTAATTATACAGTACATGGCCAAAAAAACAGACACCGAATATATGCAAACTTGGCCTTACGAACATTGCAGACGTCGTCTATGTAACACACGTCAAACTTCAAAGAATTTACCAATTCGTTGCATTGTTTACTATAGACCACAAATCAAGTAACGTAAAAAAAGCACTGCGTCTATTGAGATCATGATTCAGAGTTAAAAAAAAACTAATAAGTCGCCTACATATTACAGTTGCTGCCGAAAGAGGAGAACCATTATTTTCCTACAAAAGGAAATATAGTTAAAATTACGCTTCTATTTCGGTTAGTTTATGCGGTTACTAAAATTTGCAGTGAAAGTTACATAGTGGACTCTACCCTCCCCCCACCAGAAACGTAGTTATCGTGGCTGTTGTGAGACTTTTGTACACAGTTAGAGAAAGTGTGTTAAATGTGGCGCGGACGGAAACGCTAGGCTACGCTACAGGGCAATCTGCTCGCACAACGTTTAGTCGGCATTCATAATCGTTGGCGTAAACAACTCTCAATCAAATTACCACCTTCCAACCTAACTTAGATCTCGGGCTACACTACCAATCGGCCTGTCATCACAACCAAATATTCATTGAGTGGGGGTGGGGGGATTTCCTGTAGCTCTCTCTAATGTATCTCTAGGCAAAACTGCCAGTTTTGTCAGACTCAACAGCAAGATTTACCAATGGTAAACACTTTTGAGACGGCTCGTAATTTTAGAATAGTCCTCTTCGTCTTACTTGGCATAAATTGTTCGCTGGCGTCCCAGCAGCTAGCTCCCTCAGTGTCTGCTTCTGCCATCGCACCACGCTAGTCTGCTGTTGTCCTAGCAGACCGAACGCACCGCACATCCGATACCTTCGGAACCACTCACTGGCCAGTTAGCAACTGAGCGGAACACTGTTTACATCGTGAAAGGAAAACTATGCAAAGATGTACACTTAAATGGCACGACTGAGTAGCACACACACAGTAATATCTGAGGAATGTCCTTCGACACGCGCAGAACGAAAGTCTTCTCGCGAACGTACAGCGTCTCTGAAAAAAAATCTCGTGACTATATTCCGGCGTTACGGCCAGGTTCTCATACAAATGAGCAAAAAAGGGTACATTTGAAATTCTTTTTGAGACAATGAAAATACATTCGAAAGATCTGTTTGGGAATTACGAGTGATAATACTATGAGCTTAATTTTAGATTTTCAATAAAAAATGGCGCCCGTAATTATGATATGATCAAGGGCCTGCGAGACTGGAGTACGCAGAGCGCGTGCAGTGTGGCACCTCATATGTTACCTGAATTCAAAAATGGGTAACATCAGTTGATACTACATTATTCCTCTGAAATTGAAAATGGATAACATCAGTCGATAAAACATAAAATTTATGGGAGCGTATACCTAACCGCAATGAAACAACCTTAAATTTAACGATACAGTGCTAATTCGAACTTTGAGTTCGATTTTTGAGGGTTTGTTTCACTCCTTATGCCTACACAAAAATTAGTTAATATTAACAAATGTCATATTATAGCTATAAGTTCCTAAGAAAAGTGTTTACTTTTAGGGGTCAGAGGTAGATGTTAAGAGAACGAACCACTTTTAATTTATGCTGCATGCCGTTCTGAGAAAATAGTTACCCGAAAAAAATGTGTTCAAAGTTTAGGGAAAACATTTAGTTATATTATTACTTCGATTTGCATGAACTGAGTGTTACATATATATTTTTAATGTCGCTGAAAACGAATCTGAAGTCAGATTTTCAATATTCAAAACAGCTAATCCAATACGGAGGGCAACCGATTATGTTTTGACCAATTTTTACCAAAAATGTATTTTCGTTATTTACGTTTAGTCTGCAAGTCAAGGAGTATTTATCAACCCTTCCTCTACCTCTGATTGTTCCTAGACAGCAACTTCCTGTTCTTCTTGGCAGGAAAAGCCGATCTGTCAAAGCTGGATATGCAGCACTCGGCAGCCTGCACTTGATATTCGTCCGTATTTTCGGTGAGTATGTTTGCATGCATTCTGCAGTATGAATCATTTTGAGCACGTGCGACACGGGACGAGTTATCATCTACATCTATATGGATACCCTGCAAAACACATTTAAGTGCCTGGCAAAGGGTTCATCGAATCACCTTCACAACTGATAATTAATTGAAACCCTCAGCTGCCGACAGGTGTTGTTGATATACTTCGATGGGGACAGCTGAAAAGTGTGCCCCTACTGGGACTCGAACCCAGAATCTCCTGCTTACAAGGCAGACGCTCAATCCATCTGAGCCATTGAGGGCACACATGAACAGCACGACTGCAGGAATTTATCCCTCGCACGCTTCCCGTGAGACTCACATCCCCAACCGTCCACAATCCGCATACGTAATGTACTTAATAGGTATTTGTCCATCCACTCATTACTGGCTCACACTAAGGTGACGATTCCCGTAAGAGTTCCGGCAACCTGTGCGCATTCGCACAGACGAAGGCCAATGGCTGGGTAACGTTTAACCATAGATATGAAGATAGTAACTGCTCTCGAAAGAACAGGCGCCACTGACGACCTTGCAACTCTTCTAGAATACATGATAGACCGGCCGATGTGGCCGAGCGGTTGTAGGCGCTTCAGTCGGGAGCCACGCGACCGCTACGGTCGCAGGTTCAAATCCTGCCTCGAGCATGGGTGTGTGTGATGTCCTTAATTTAGTTAGGTTTAAGTCGTTCTAAGTTCTAGGAAACTGATGACCTCAGATGTTAAGTCCCAAAGTGCTCAGAGCCATTTGAACCATCAGTCCCTATGTTTACACACTACTTACAGTAACTTATGCTAAGGACAACACACACACAACCATGCCCGAGGGAGGACTCGAACCTCCAACAGGGGGAGCCGCGCGAACCGTGACAAGGCGTTGGACACATGGCGGGTACCCCGCGCGGCTCATGGCAGCCGTGACACTGCTTCAAACAATGGACTGTAGAAACTTTTGTAAAGCACGGATTAAAAAAAAAAAACTTTCTGTTCCAAGAGTCTAGACAAGTACACCTTTAAAAAATGCAACTACAAAGAAATTGAATTTTCGAACGTTTTGAATGAGAACCTGTCCTTATGGAACACCGTTGATCAAATGTCACAGGGATTATATACTCAGGTTTCACATGTGGATTAACACTTTCTAATCAATATCCGGAATGAGCAGGGCTTAAAACTTTGAAGAGTTAAATTTCAAGGGCCGTTCTCTTGTATGCAAATAGTTTCACAGTAGAAATTTCTCTAGTTTTATTTATTAATTAATTTATTTATTTTTTGCTGTAGGTAAAGAAGGATAGCATTGTGAGGAGGGGGAAGGGGGGGGGAGGAATCTTGCATCTCCCACCTTGGAATTCTCAGTACAGAATTTTTATTCATTACGAGATTCTTAGCCACTTGCAGAAGTGATTTCGAGTGATTCTGCAAAACTTTTCCTTTAGCCAATCGTAGAAACTATAGGATTCCGTTCCTGCTGCATGACATGTCTCGGAACTTAAACTGACCAACTCATTTGCATAAAGAGCTAGCTTATCATCCGCTTCTTTACTTGCGTAGACCGTTCATGGTCTGCAAAGAATTTTTTTCTTTAATCGTTTTTTTATGTCTTTTATAAACTGCAACACTTTCTAAACTTTCTAAACTTAGCGCCGTTGAAGCATGGTCTTTTACTGAATGATCAAAAAGCAATGCTGACAGCTGGAGTCCAAGGTTTTTGTTAATCAAGCCGTTTGTATTCTTGTGGTGATATCTCCGTACAGTCTTTCATTCCCTAACGCATATTTCTTTATATCTAATTGAGAAGTGAAATACCGGTTTTCATAGATGCAGATTTAAAATATTTTAATATAACGCAATAAATATTTCATTAAAATTTTCATCCCCTTATGCTCGAAGTTCCAAAACCAGAAAAACACGTAGTTTTTAAAAATTGTAACATATTAGCCGAATACGAATTGTCAGATATATTTAGCAATCCTTTCATAATGAACCATTTTCTGAAACATCTCACACCCTTTAGGGGTTGGGTTTTCAAAAACAATTAAACACGTATTCTTCTATTTAGAGCCGAGGAGCCAAATTCAAATCTTCATCCATTTAATTCTAAAAATGCTTTCATAGTGAAATATTTCATAAAACATTACATCCCCTATTTCACTCTATTAGTGAGTTAAATTTCCAAAAGCAACGAAACACATTTTTTTTACATCCAACCGAGATGTCAAATACCTATTTTCATAGATGTAGCTATAAAAATGCTTCAGTAGTTCTTTAATAATGATTTATTTTCAAAAAACCTTCACTAATTATTTTATCCCCCAATGGAAGAATTTCGGAAAATGCTAAAAACCTGTTTCTTTTTTGTATCTGACTGAGACACCAAATGTCAATTTTCGTAGTTTTGTAGTTATAGCTTCAATAGGGACATAGGGACATATTTAAAAAAAAAGACTTTCAACCCATGTTTCACCCCCATAGGAGTGAAATTTCGAACAATCTCTTCTTAAATGATGCTTTCAGCGTAAGATTTACACCTTCATCAAATTTCAAGTCCGTATACTTTGCAGGTTGGGCTGGAAGGCTATGGGTCAGTGAAACCTGTGCCCCTATTGCACCTTCTTGGAGGTTGTAGTTCCAAAAACAGTGAAACACGTAGTTTTCAATAACACAATATTCATAGATTTCGCTTTAAAAACTCTTTCGCACTGAAATACTTTCATAAAACATTACATCCTATATTCCACCCTCTTAATCGTTCAATGTATCAAAAACAGGTTTTCATATATTTCATGAAACATTTCATCCTCTGTGATATGGGGTATGGTAGTGACACACCAAAATCACAATAGTAATCCGTTGTAGTTGCTACATATTTTATTACAATCAAAAGCATTATAAAATCACAAGGCCAGATCAGTTGGACAAATAATAAATAAATTTCGTTATGTGGAACGAGACCCGTAAAACTTGAAATTTGAATATGACTAGGTATATATACTTAGGTAAAGCTTTACTTAAATAGCACAAATGTCCATAAAATTCATAGCAGAACTCTCACTACTTGCAATCAGGGGAGAAACAGATTAAGCGTAAAAATACAGATATTTAACGTTCGGCTTGCCAACTTTCCTAAACAAAACTGTATAAAAATGACTAAAACAATTAAGGGGGTCCTTTAATTTTGACTAAACGGACCTTCAAATTTACTTACTCAGTTGATTAATCAACAATATTCTTAGAATGATTACAACTAGAACATGACTATATGACAATACCCTTAAAATAAGGTTGCTTCAATATTTCGTGTGAATTGGCGATAGACGCGAGCAGACCAAGGATTCAAATCAATACAAGAGATCCACGAGGCAGAGAATGACATAGAAATATACTCAACATGGCAATGCAATTGAACTTTGGATGCTATAGTTCAGCACCGGAAAGATGGAATCACGCAAAAGTGACAACATAACCCAAGATGTAAAGGAGAGGACATGGCCTCAAATATCTCTCTGCCGCCGTGGTGCTCTGCTCCCAGTATGCTAGCGTCGACCGCTGCCAGTTATCTCTAACAAAACACACATCAAGAGCAGACAATTTTCTGAGACATAAACTACACAACCCTATCTGGAGAACAGGTGAGCAATACAACTGGACTGAAACCAATGAGCCTCCGTGAGTTACTTGGCCAGTGCCAGCCCTTAAACTTTGATTAATAAGATCGCTAAAAATCATACCGAAGTTAAGATGACGAGACTTATCTCCAGGTTCGCCATATTAGTGGCAGAGACAATGAATTGGCGACGCTCTTATCCGTATGTTCGCGGCAGAGTCTGGGGAAGGCAAGGGCCACGTGGAGCCGGATCTGGGGGTCAATTTCCTTCTCTCCGAGACACCCGGCTTCTTCTGCGACTTAGCCGGCAAACAGGCCGAGGACCCCGGGTGGGGACCGATTCGGCAGCAGTTGGCGGATGGCGAGGTCTTCGGGGGGTGGGGTGGGGGGGGTGTCTTGTGTAAAGGGGAAGACAACTGTGGTGAAGGGAAGGTCTGTATTCCACAGGAACGAGTTAGCATGGCACTCAGATATTTCCACGATTCGGCGGTAGGGGATCATTTGGGGTTCTACAAGACCTTGAACAGAGTTCGGGAACACATGTTTTGGCCCAACCTATATGGCGATGGCAGGCGATTTGTTGGCAACTGTGTCCAGTGTAAGCGCGGTAAGCCCGATGTTGGGCCGCACAGAGAACTACTACAGTCGGTTAGCGAGCAGTGTCCTCTGGACCGCGACTCAAAGATCGAAACATCGATCGACGGAAACTGGCGCCAGAAACGCACCAGCTCACTCTATTTCATCCCCTTAGGGGTTGAACTTCCAAAAACACGAAAATACGTATTTTCTTATTTGTAACCTTGAAGTCAAATACCAATTTTCGTAGATATAGCCTTAAAAATACTTCCATAGTCCTTCCATAATTTCTTATCTCAAGATAAAATGTTCACCTACTATTTCACCTCATAGAGGTTAAATTCCCAATAATACTGGAACACATATTTCTTTATTTCTGACCTAGAAACCAGATACAAATTTTCGTCTGCCTAGCTTCAAAATTACCTTAATAGCTACATGTTTCAAAAATCCTTTCATTTCCTGTGTATCCCCCTTAGAGGTGGAATTTCGAAATATGCAGTATAAGCGGTATAAGATCAACAACCTTTCCAAATCTCAAGGTTTATTTTCCTTGGCGGTCTGGACTGTGTGAATTTCATAGTAATGGCCTCCACACACACACACACACACACGCACACACACACACACACACACACACACACACACACACACACCATTAACAATGCCACCACCACCTCCTGGGGAAACTTCTGCAGACGCCCTTGTTCCACTGCAGTCATATTTTGCCGACGACCTACATTTAGCAGCGTGGGAGGGATAGTGTCGTGCAACAGACAGTATACTCAGTAGACAACGAACTGTTCGTTGTGAAATCAGGGACATAGGAACCGAGACTGACACAGAAGGTGCTGAAGGTGAAGCACACTAGACTCGTGTCTACCACGGCTTCAAATAGTATCGATTTACTATGAACGGAAGTTCCGAAAAGTGAGCAAGTAATTTTACAGTAAATTCAGTACCGATGGTGAGGATATACAACGAAAAACATTTCTATAATATTTCAGAAATAATGAAACATTCCACTCAAGTCGCGCGGCAGAAAACGCAATGGATATGCTTGCACTTAAGACGGAAGGCCCCACGTCCTTACGCAGGCTTACGACAGATCGCAAAATTCGGCAGTAGGCGTAAGGCAACCTCTTGTGCTGCCATCTGTTATTGATGCCAGGCATCAAGGTCTCAGTAGTTCGACCATCCACTGGAGAGTAGATGCTTTATAAGTACTCCGTCTTCAGGCCACGAGTGACCTACTGGGACAGCACCATCCGACCGCCGTGTCATCATCCGTGGAGGATGTGAACAGGAGGGGCGGGGATCAACACACTGTTCTCCCGGTCGTTATGATGGTTTTCTTTGACCGGAGCCGCTACTATTGGGTCGAGTAGCTCCTCGATTGGCATCATGAGGCGGCCTGGATGATCACCCATCCAAGTGCCTTCAACGCCCGACAACGCACTTAACTTCGGTGATCTCACGTGAACCGATGCAACCTCCGCGGCAAGTCCGTTGCTGCAGATATTTTAGAGTAGTTGTTACGTTTCATAATTATCTAGTTTACGGGGAAAATGTAAAAAAGGCGATTGTCACCGAAGCTACAACTAATCTGAATTTCTGGTTAGTTATCAAGTGGTCTTATGTGCAAGCCTGATTTTTTCATCCTTTGCGGTGGGAATGATTCAAACCCGTCATGTTCTTCTTATGAGGTGTTCTATTTATTTTGCACACAATGATCGTTTGTAGTTGTGTTGAGTTACCACCTTGATAAATTTTTGGATGGCGCACGTATCATAACTGAGATCTGCGCTTGCGCTTAATGGCTGAAGGTCAATTAGCGTAATGAGTAGTAGCGAATGTTATAGTAACATGTTTGTAAATTATTTCAGGTAAATTACCTTAGTAGTGTAATATTATCAGTATACCAGTACAGTATGTGGGCCAATTACGTTAGTCATGGAATACTATCCGTATAAGACTATGTCACCTTGATGTCCCGGAATTTGCTTCAATTTTGGAATCCACGAAAGAACTGGAAATTTTCCTTTACACAGCTTTCCATATAATTTCTATTACAGTGATTCAGTCTTGTCTGTCACTCGACTTTTCTGACTGTGAAATAAATTCTATCGCTCATGTGCTTATTACCTCTTCGTGTTTCCATTTGCCGATATTGCGCATAAACACATACATATCTCAACGTTGCTATGTACATTGATGGAACGACACACTTTTCTGTGGCGACACTGCAGTTTAGAGATAGAAAAACCGATCAGTTAAAACGACATGGGTATTTTAGTTCTGAATAACCGATGTCTTTCGGTATTTGTTTGCTCTCGGTTACAACAAGTATCTTTTTATATTTTCCTGATAACCACGTAAAAACAGATATACCAATTAGCCACAGTTGTCGTAGTAAAATTTTTAGTTTTCAAATAAACCTTTTTTAAAAAAGACGAGTAATTTTTATTCGTAAGATTTCCATAGCTCTTAAATACTGCGTTATTACAGAAAAAATGGGAAAAGTGATGTATGCCACTTTAATAACACTGCTGATAGAAACGAGCAACAAGAGAATTGGTCCAACATTGCCGAGACAATACTGTGCCTGTTATACAAGCAGTGCGCGAGAATGGACGCAGTTTCTCGCTGTTGTCGAACGTCAGTTGTAACACAGAATGGCACCATCTGGAAGCCTGGAAGTATTTTACGATATGCAGTACGAGTGAAGCACAATGGTCGATTTGGTCGACTTGCGACATCATACAAGGAAAAAAGTTAAAATTTTACAAATCATTCATAGTTCGGGATAAAAATAGAAAGTGCCTGATCTGCTGCCTGTGTCTACGTTATCTGCTTTTAGCCGTTAACAGCGAAATTAAAACGAAAAAGAGAGTTCTCCTGCCGCAGTTTTCACTCTTTATCGCTGGATTATACGTAATGCCCGCATAGTGCTGTGATAACCGATTTAAATATAATTTTTGAGCAGAGTTCTAAAAACTAAAATCAGTAGGATAATACTGGCAGTTTTCTGTGGTATAGAAGTACTCGCTATATTTTGAGAGAAACAGGGAACAGCGGACAAAGTTTTATTGGACTATTTAATTTAAAGAAATTAGAATTATATTAATACCGTCAGTTGCTCACGGGCGTTGATAAATATCAACGTGGACAAGTGAAAATGTGTGCCACGACCGGGACTCGAACCCGGGATCTCTTGCTAAAATGACAGACGCTCTATGCATCTAGGCCACCGAGGGCACAGTGTATGGTTCGACTGCAGGGACTATCTCGCGCACGCCTCCTGCGAGACTCACATTCTTACCTTGAATGTCCATAGACTACAGTCGTAGAGTCCCACTCCAACACACTCATTCCTCGTGGAAGACATGTCCATATCCATATAAGTATATGGTTCTGGCAATACCAGCCATGACCTTCTTCTGTGAAGATGCACAAGTATTCCCCGAACTGTTACGGGACTTGGTAAGAATGTGTTCCACGAGCAATGAATGTGTTGGTGTGGGACACTACGAATGTAGTGCGTGGACATGGAAGGTGAGAATGTGAGTCTCGCGGGAAGCGTGCGCGAGATAGTACCTGCAGTCACACTATCGTCTGTGCCCTCGGTGGCTCAGATGGACAGAGAGCCTGCCATGTAAGCAGGAGATCCCGGGTTCGAGTCCCAGACAGGCACACATTGTCACCTGTCCCCGTTGATATATATCGACACCCGTGAGCAGCTGACGGTATTAATATAATTCTAATTTCGTTCTGGACGGCTGCAGGTCATCATAAATGTATTTGACGTTTTGATTCCATTTATCAAGAAACTGAGAAAGTAAAAATTTTTATCTTTGTTTGATTTCTACGTTTACAAGAGGAAATAATGTAAATAAAATACTGAAAATCGGTTATTACAAGAACTGGTATTGTGACGGGCTTTAACAATTAGGTTAAAGTGAGGCTGGGAAACTGATAAGAGCCGAAAACCAGTTGTTTGAGCGATAACCGACATTCCCACTGCTGTTGTGAGTGGTAAGATTGACGCGCAAGGACATCTAGAACAGTTTCTCAGAAAGGTTACTGCAACTCTGATGTTCTCAAAATGAACGGGCCAGCCATTGGCGTCCGCGAGGGGGAAGGGGAGGGGGTGGGGAGGAGGTGGGGAGGGGAGGATAGGCAAAAGGGCACTTTCACCCGTCGCCCCTAACCATCCTTGGAATCTGGAGTAAAGAGTTCTTATTCGTTACAGTATACTCATACTCTTCCAGATAAGAATTCTCCACAATACTGCTAAACCTTAGCTTTGACCAGTTGTAGCGCTTATAGAGTTAGGGTCTTGTAGCTTGATGCACCTCGTAACTGACCAGCTGATTTGTACACAGAGTGCCAGTTTCAGAATCATGCACTCCAGCCCCGACGCGCCTTCCCCCCTCCCCACCACTGGAAATATTTCTGCAGACTCCAGTCTGCCACTGTGCATATATTTTGATAACATCCTGGTTTTAATAGCATCGAAGGAACAGCATTGTGGAGTAAAGGGTAGACCTAGCACAGACCACACCATTCACAATGAAACGCATCACTTAGTAGATGGTGAAGTACTTTGAAGCTAGCCAGATAGAAACAGAACCTCCTGGCACTGTATCTAACCCAAATTCTAATCTTACACTAATCTCTTGTATGTACCTACCACGCCCTCAAAGAGCCAACGATTTACTATTATCAAAAGTTCCGAAAAATGAGGAAGAAATTGACCCACACTTTTTTCCGTTGTTCATTATTTCGATTACCCCATAAAGGGAATGGACTTGTAGCCACAGATTACACAAGCGATAAATGGTTTAAAATACATAAAAAGAGATGACAATAGGAAACGATTTTTAAAAACACAATGATGCGGCTTTTACGATTTTTACAGGAAAAAAAATGGATGACAAAATAAAGGTTTTTCAAAAATATGCTGGTGGACAATATTGGGGATTTTTTATCTTTATAGATGACTAGCGGAAAAGCTTGGTGTTGACCAGGCATTTATTTACAGCTGTGCGTCCACGTCCGTACTATGCAGCGTCTGGCCTTCTCCTGAGTTTTTATGACGTATCTCCTGAAACATGTGTCGTACAATGATATAATTTTGTAGGTGCATTCAGCGTCATTTGCGGATACTGTCTGCAAAATTTATTGCGAATATAGTAGCAAAGAAGTAACAAATTTAAATGTCACGAATGCTGTGATCCCCACACACTTGGGTGCAACCAATGTACACAGGATGCTTGGCTCGATCATTATGGCTACCATCACCGCTGGTCGAAATTGGACCAGCTGTGTCGACGTAGTGAAAATATAAATGTGCATAACATGGTAAACGTCCATTCTTTCCAGCCATCAGACCTGATCTACGATCAAAAATATCATGTAAAAGTGGTAGGGGCAACGGCCTTGCCGCAGTGGATACACCGGTTCCCGTCAGATCACTGAAGTTTAGCACTTTCGGGCGTGGTCGGCACTTGGATGGGTGACCATCCGGGCCGCTATGCGCTGTTTCCATTTTTCGGGTTGCACTCAGCCTTGCGATGCCAATTGAGGAACTACTCGACCGAATAGTAGCGGCTCCAGTCAAAGGAAACTACCACAACGAGTGGGAGAGCCAGCTCCTCCTCCACCCTCAGTGAGAATGACGTGGCGGTCGGATGGTCCTGATTGGCCACTTGTGACCTGAACACGGAGTGCTTTTTTAAAGTAGTACTCCCTACATAAAACTGACAGTCTAGGCTCAGGGACTGTCCACGGTAAATGCTGCAATGGACCTACGAATACTATTAAAATAACGGTTTGAGTTCTCTTTAGTTGTCCAATCATCTGAAGTGAGTCCTTATTGAAGTAAGCTGAAAAATAGATTTTATGTTAATGGCGAATAAATTTTATGTTAATGGCGGCAAATTAACTTTACCCTAATGACACACAAGGTCAATGCCGTTCTATCACGTAAAGTATTCTCAGATCGAAATGTTTTGCATTACCAAATCTCCAATGTAGATCCATCATACCGCAATTATTATTCTGAAAATAATTTGGAGCTACGTTCAATGCATATTTAAATGCATCTTTCAAAACAATACCAGAATTCTCATTAGATCATCATTATCAGTGCCTAGAGTATTCCTATTATTTCGTCTACCAAAAACCGCGTCTCACTATGGCTTTTTCACTACGCTGTTTTGTTTTCCACTGCTGACAATAGAAACGATCTGGCAGATGTGACATTGTAGATGTCCAGTATGCGTGTCTTAATGCAAATAAACCGTCTGGAACATTTACCCTTGAACCTCCCTAGAATGGGATTTCATGGAACGTTATTACTTTCCTGTGTCCATTTCTATCACACCAGCTGATCGCCACGACTGGGGAGAGTGAGGAGGGGGTGGGGTGAAAGTTGGCAGCACTTTGAGTGGCAGAAACCTCACGTTTCCGTCATTTGTTTTCATAATGACGTAGTGCCAATTCGTCACATTGGACGCTTTTCTCTCGGAAACGTTTACATTCATCGTCTGGATATCAATGTCGCCTTCTGAGGTATGCAGTCGCACCACTCTGTACGAAATAGGTTCTAAGCTGATGCAGTCGACAAGTAACGTCGAAATATATCGTCACCTCGAAATATATCGACACCTCGAAATAAATCCACACCCAGAAATAAATCGCCAACCCGAAATAAATCGCAACCTCGAAATAAATCGACACCATGAAAAAAATCGAAACTTCAAAATAAATCGACACCTCCAAAAGACAGCTACATCGAAATGATTCGATATCCCGAAATATATCGACATCTAGACGCATTTCAGCTTACCATATAGATCGATATCTCGAATCTCAAGGACCTCTCGAGATAAATCGAGGTATAGGAATATATCGATATCTTGAAATATATTGGTACCTAGTAATATAAAGATATCTCTAAAAATACAATATCTAGAAATTTATGGATTACTTGAGATATAGAGGTTTCTTGAAATATATCGATATCTCTAAAGGAATCGATATCTGAAGTACACCAATACATGGAAATATATCGATAGCTCGAAATAAACAGAAAACCTGATTTGTTTCGGTATATCAAACTAAATCGATATCTCGACATAAACGGATACTTCGAAATCAATTGATACCTCGAAATAAATGGATGCCTCAATATAGATAGATATCTCGAAATAAATCTACATCTCGATATCATGAGTGCTTCGACATAAGTCGATATATCGAAATGAATCGATAATAGGAAAGAATGGACGTCTTGAAAAAAATCTGTACCCCTAAGAAAACGATTCTCGAAATAAATAGGTATATCGAAATATATCGCTATCTCGATAAATACCGATATCTAGTGGTCGGATATATGTTTCAAGTTGACTTGACATATCAGTATAGTTCGATATACATCAAAATACTTTGGATTTTCAATATACCGATAGATTTCTAGACCTCGGGGAAAAAATCGCCGATCCGACCTCAGTGCAAAAACGCAGACCTAGGGAAAAAACGCCGACCTCGGGGAAAAACGCAGACCTCGAGGGAAAAACGTCGACCTCGGGGTAAAACGCCGACCTCGTGGGAAAACGCCGACCTTCGGAAAACTGCCGACCTCAGGAAAAATCCAGTTCCATTAATTTACACAGACACTAATGTATGTCACCATTAGGTTCTCAAAATACAACCAAATTCCTGGTATTTATCAACTCACACAAAAAGTGGTCGTGACAGAAAAGTCTCGTTCTTTAGAAAGTTTAGAATGAGATGTTCTAAATATTGCAGTTTATCCATTTACAATAATCTACAAGCACTGCACAATGAGAAGAGACTGTCAACCACAGCACTTTGAAATAGTGGACAGCCAGGAAGACAGAGGTTGCATTGCTGTTTCTAATCCTCTGGTGCTTGAGATTTAGAATCCAGGATTGCCTCGAATGAGAACAGCAATGATGGATGTCCTGCACCAGTGTAGAACTTACTCTGGAACTCCACAGAAAATCACAAGGCACAATTATATCACATCATTCTCAGCAAACTACAGAAGCCTCTAATGGACGTAACAACGTTGTCACCTCCTTCACCAGTGAAAGATCTTAGTAGCTATTGAGTCAAGAGTAGGTGGCCAATTAATAATTTGTTGTTCAAAGCTAACTTCAGTGTATATGGGAATACTCAGTGGACATCTTTAACCATCATATTTTACTGTCTAAGATATGTCAACTTCCCAGACTATAAGTATAAGCAGAGCTTGGTCTTTCCCAATCCGAGATTGTTTAGAATGGGTATCAAGGGAATCAGATCCACTGGGCATTTATAGCAACCTGCTTTAAACAATATGAGCAGGCAGTAGACACAGACACAGAATTTGGAATTTCTCTGTGAAGTGGTTACCTTCATCGTCTGAAAACTTATGTTGTGTGCTGCGCTATGTGGAGGTACTAATAGCAACACAGTAAAACACAGAAGAAGCTTATAAGTTGATGTAATCAGCCAGTAAGAAGCAGTAAACTTTAAGTTTTAGTAATCGATTATTGACTTATTATGCGGCTTTGGTGCCTTGACATTACCGACGACCTTAAGATTTTGCATGAAGAGAGGCCTAAAAGCCACGTTACACGAGAGAATGTGAAAAGTGTTCATATGTAGTAAAAACCTAAGAAATAAGCCCGTTTTCGTCATTTGCTATCAAATCGACGTATTGCCAGAGCGTTACATTGGCAGCTTTTCTCTCTGAAACGGTTACATTTATCGTCTGCAAACTTATGTCGCGTGCTAAGGAATGCAGAGACACTAAAAACAACACAGTAGAACATAGAGGAAGCTTCTAGGTTGATGTAATTAGCCCGTAGGAAACAGTACAATTCAGGTTTTAGTTATCGATTAGTTGGGAGCTCCAACGTTAGGCGCGTAATGGGGCCCCTTAGGGATACGGCGGCTAAGGAGGGGAAGAAATCCAGTGTGCACTTCGTGTGCATTCCGGGAGGAGTCCTTCCTGATGTGGAAAGGGTCCTTCCGGATGCCATGAAGAGCACAGGGTGCAGCCAGCTGCAGGTGGTGGCACATGTCGGCACTAATGACGTGTGTCGCTTTGGATCTGAGGAAATTCTCTCTGGATTCCAGCGGCTATCTGATTTGGTGAAGCCTGCCGGTCTTTCTTACGAGATGAAGGCAGAGCTGACCATCTGCAGCATCGTTGAGAAAACCGACTTCGGACCTTTGGTGCAGAGCCGGATGGAGGGTCTGAATCAGAGGCTCAGACGGTTTTGCAACCTTATTGGCTGCAGATTCATTGACTTGCGCCATAGGCTGGTGGGGTTTCGGGTTCCGCTGAATAGGTCAGGAGTTCACTACACTCAGCTGGCGGCTACACGGGTAGCGGAGGCTGTGTGGCGTGGACTGGGCGGTTTTTTAGGTTAGAAGGCCTCGGGAAAGTGCGGGATGGGCTGCAATGTCAAAGGGTGCTTGGCAATTACAGGACGTGCTTGGATCAAGGAACAGTCGGAATTATAGTTGTAAATTGTTGTAGTTGCGCTGGAAAAGTCCCTGAGCTTCAAGCGCTAATAGAAAGCACAGAAGCTGATATCGTTATAGGTACAGAAAGCTGGCTAAAGCCTGAAATAAGTTCTGCAGAAATTTTTACGAAGTCTCAGACGGTGTTCAGGAAAGATAGATTAGGCAGAATTGGTGGTGGAGTGTTTGTGTCTGTCAGTAGTGGTTTATCTTGTAGTGAAGTCGAAGTAGATACTCCGTGTGAATTGGTGTGGGTGGAGGTTATACTTAAAAGCCGAATTAAGTTAATAATTAGCTCCTTCTACCGACCCCCAGACTCCGATGATACAGTTGCGGAACAGTTCAGAGAAAGTTTGAGTCTCGTAACAAATAAATACCCAACTCATACGGTTATAGTTGGTGGGGATTTCAACCTACCCTCGGTATGTTGGCAAAAATACTTGTTCAAAACCGGTGGTAGGCAGAAAACGTCTTCCGAGATTGTCCTAAATGCATTCTCCGAAAATTATTTCGAGCAGTTAGTCCACGAACCCACTCGAATTGTAAATGGTTGCGAAAACACACTTGACCTCTTGACCACAAACAATCCAGAGCTGATAGAGAGCATCATGACTGATACAGGGATTAGTGATCACAAGGTCATTGTAGCTAGGCTCAATACCATTTCTTCCAAATCCATCAGAAACAAACGCAAAATAATTTTATTTAAAAAAGCGGATAAAGTGCCACAAGAAGCCTTCCTAAAAGACAATTTCCATTCCTTCCGAACTGACTATGCGAATGTAGACGAGATGTGGCTCAAATTCAAAGACATAGTAGCAACAGCAATTGAGATATTCATACCTCATAAATTGGTAAGAGATGGAACGGATCCCCCGTGGTACACAAAAAAAGTCCGAACGCTGTTGCAGAGGCAACGGAAAAAACATGCGAAGTTCAGAAGAACGCGAAATCCCGAAGATGGGCTAAAATTTACAGACGCGCGAAATTTGGCACGTACTTCGATGCGAGATGCCTTTAATAGGTTCCACAACGAAACATCGTCTCGAAATTTGGTAGAAAATCCGAAGAAATTCTGGTCGTATGTAAAGTAGACAAGCGGCAAAACGCAGTCAATACCTTCGCTGCGCAGTGCCGATGGTACTGTTATCGACGACTGTGCTGCTAAAGCGGAGTTATTGAACGCAGTTTTCCGAAATTCCTTCACCAGGGAAGACGAATGGAATATTCCAGAATTTGAAACACGAACATCTGCTAGCATGAGTTTCTTAGAAGTAGATACCTTAGGGGTTGCGAAGCAACTCAAATCGCTTGATACGGGCAAGTCTTCAGGTCCAGATTGTATACCGATTAGGTTCCTTTCAGATTACGCTGATACTATAGCTCCCTACTTAGCACTCATATACAACCGCTCGCTCACCGATAGATCTATACCTACAGATTGGAAAATTGCGCAGGTCGCACCAGTGTTCAAGAAGGGTAGTAGGAGTAATCCATTTAACTACAGACCTATATCATTGACGTCGGTTTGCAGTAGGGTTTTGGAGCATATACTGTATTCAAACATTATGAATCACCTCGAAGGGAACGATCTATTGACACGTAATCAGCATGGCTTCAGAAAACATCGCTCTTGTGCAACGCAGCTAGCTCTTTATTCGCACGAAGTAATGGCCGCTATCGACAGGGGATCTCAAGTTGATTCCGTATTTCTAGATTTCCGGAAAGCTTTTGACACCGTTCCCCACAAGCGACTTCTAATCAAGCTGCGGAGCTATGGGGTATCGTGTCAGTTGTGCGACTGGATTCGTGATTTCCTGTCAGGAAGGTCGCAGTTCGTAGTAATAGATGGCAAATCATCGAGTAAAACTAAAGTGATATCAGGTGTTCCCCAGGGAAGCGTCCTGGGACCTCTACTGTTCCTGATCTATATAAATGACCTGGGTGACAATCTGAGCAGTTCTCTTAGACTGTTCGCAGATGATGCTGTAATTTAACGTCTAGTAAGGTCATCCGAAGACCAGTATCAGCTGCAAAGCGATTTAGAAAAGATTGCTGTATGGTTTGTAAGGTGGCAGCTGACGCTAAATAACGGAAAGTGTGAGATGATCCACATGAGTTCCAAAAGAAATCCGTTGGAATTCGATTACTCGATAAATAGTACAATTCTCAAGGCTGTCAATTCAACTAAGTACCTGGGTGTTAAAATTACGAACAACTTCAGTTGGAAGGACCACATAGATAATATTGTCGGGAGGGCTAGCCAAAGGTTGCGTTTCATTGGCAGGACACTTAGAAGATGCAAGAAGTCCACTAAAGAGACAGTTTACACTACACTCGTTCGTCCTCTGTTAGAATATTGCTGCGCGGTGTGGGATCCTTACCAGGTGGGATTGACGGAGGACATCGAAAGGGTGCAAAAACGGGCAGCTCGTTTTGTATTATCGCGTTATAGGGGAGAGAGTGTGGCAGATATGATACACGAGTTGGGATGGAAGTCATTACAGCATAGACGTTTTTCGTCATGGCGAGACCTTTTTACGAAATTTCAGTCACCAACTTTCTCTTCCGAATGCGAAAATATTTTGTTGAGCCCAACCTACATAGGTAGGAATGAAAATCAAAATAAAATAAGAGACATCAGAGCTCGAACAGAAAGGTTTAGCTGTTCGTTTTTCCCGCTAGCTGTTCGGGAGTGGAACAGTAGGAGATAGTATGATTGTGGTTCGATGAACCCTCTGAAAAGCACTTAAATGTGAATTGCAGAGTAGTCATGTAGATGTAGATGTAGATGATTTATTAGCCGGCTTTGGTGCCAGTGAAATAACCGACTACCTTAAGATTTGGCATTAAACAAGGTCTGGCAGCCACGTTACACGAGAGAATGTGAAAAGTGTTCATATGTACTAAAAACCAAGGAAATCCGCCCGTTTTCACATCTGCTTTCGAATCCACGTAATGCCAGATCGTCACATTGGCCGTTTCCTCTCTGAAACGGTTACATTTATTGTTTGCATAGCTATGTAGCGTGCTGCGGTTTGCGGAGACACTAAAAGCACCATAGTAAAACACAGAAGAAGCTTTTAATTTGGTGTAATAGCCAGTAAGAAGCAGTACAATTCAAGTTTTAGTTATCGATTATTGAATTTTTAGCCGGCTTTGGTGCCTTGGACATGAGTTAGGACCTTAAGATTTGGCATGAAGGGAGGTCTGGCAGCCACGTTGCACGGGAGAAAGTGAGAAGTTTTTATGTGCAGTAAAAACCTAAGAAATCCGCCCGTTTTCGTCATCTGCTTTCGAATCGACGTAATGCCAGATCGTCACATTGGCCGTTTTCCCTCTGAAACGGTTACATTTATCGTGTGCAAACTTATGTCGCGTGCTGCGGTATGCGGAGACACTAAAAGCACCATAGTAGAACACAGAAGAAGCTTCTAAGTTGATGTAATAGCCAGTAAGCAACTGTACAATTGAAGTATTAGTTATCGATTAGTGAATTTTTAGAAGGCTTTAGTGCATTCGACATGAGCTAGGACCTTACGATTTAGTATGAAGGGAGGTCTATGAGCCATATCGCACGGGAGAATGTGAAAAGTGTTCACATCTAGTAAAAACCTGAGAAATCCGCCCGTTATCGTCATTTGCTATCGAATCGAATTAATGCCAGATCGTCACATTTTCCGCTCTTCTTTCTGAAACGGTTACATTTACCGTGTGCCATGCTATGTCGCTTGCTGCGGTAGTCGGAGACACTAAAAGCACCATAGTAGAACAGAGAAGAAGCTTCTAAGTTGATCTAATAGCCAGTTAGCAGCTGTACAATTCAAGTATTAGTTACCGAGTATTGACTTTTTAGATGGCTTTAATGCATTGGACATGAGCTAGGACCTTACGTTTTAGTAAGAACGGAGATCTAGCAGCCACGTTGCACGGGAGAACGTGAAAAGTGTTCACATCTAGTAAAAACCTGAGAAATCCGCTCGTTTTCGTCATTTGCTATCCAATCGACTTAATTACAGATCGTCACATTGGCCGCTCTTCTCTCTGAAACGATTACATTTATCGTGTGCAAAGCTATGTCGCGTGCTGCAGTATGCGGAGACACTAAAAGCACCATAGTAGAACAGAGAATAAGCTTCTAAGTTGATGTAATAGCAAGTAAGAAGCAGTACAATTCAAGTTTTAGTTGTCAGTTATAGACTTTTTAGATGGCTTCAGTGCATTGTACATGAGCTAGGACCTTAAGATTTAGTATGAAAGGAGGTCTAGCGGCCACGTTGCACGGGAGAACGTGAAAAGTGTTCATATCTAGTAAAAACCTGAGAAATCCGACCGTTATAGTCATTTGCTATGGAATCGACTTAATGCCAGATCGTCACATTTTCCGCTCTTTTTTCTGAAACGGTTACATTTATCGTGTGCAAAGCTATGTCGCGTGCTGCGGTATGCGGAGACACTAAATACACCATAGTAGAACACAGAAGAAGCTTCTAAGTACATGTAATACCCAGTAAGAAGCAGTACAATTCAAGTATTAGCTTTCGATTATTGACTTTTTAGCCGGCTTTGGTGCCTTGGACATGAGCTTGGACCTTAAGATTTTGCATGAAAGGAGGACTAGCAGAAGCGTTGCACGGGATAATGTGAAAAGTCTTCTTATGTAGTAAAAACCTGAGATATCAGTCCGTTTTCGTCATTTTTTATCAAATCGACTTTAAGCCAGATCGTTACATTGGCCGCTCTTCTCTCTGAAACGGTTACGTTTATCGTCTCCATAGCAGTGTCACGTGCTGCGGTATGCGCAGACACTAAAAGCACTATACTAGAACACATAGGAAACTTCCAAGTTGATGTAGTAGCCAGTAACACGTAGTACAATTCAAGTTTTTGTTATCGATTATTCACTTTTTAGCCGGCTTTGGTGCCTTGGACACGAGCTAGGACCTTAAGATTTTGCATGAAAGGAGGACTAGCAGCCGCGTTGCACGGGAGAATGTGAAAAGTGTTCTTATGTAGTTAAAACCTGAGAAATCCGTCCGTTTTCGTCATTTGTTATCAAATCGACTTAAAGCCAGATTGTTACATTGGCCGCTCTTCTCTCTGCAACGGTTACATTTATCGTCTGCAAACTTATGTTGCGTGCTAAGGAATGCGGAGACACTAAAAACAACACAGTAGAACACAGAAGACGCTTCTAGGTTGATGTAATTAGCCCTTAGGAAACAGTACAATTCAGGTTTTAGTTATCGATTATTGATTTATTAGCCGGCTTTGGTGCCAGTGAAATGACCGACTACCGTAAAATTTGGCATTAATCAAGGTCTGATGAGCCACGTTACACGAGAGAATGTGAAATGTGTTCATATGTACTAAAAACCTAAGAAATCCGCCCGTTTTCGTCATTTTTTATCGTATCGACTTAAAGCCAGATCGTCACATTGGCCGGTCTTCTCTCTAAAACGGTTACATTCATCGTGTGCAAAGCTATGTCGCGTGCTGCGGAATGCGGAGACACTAAAGCCACTATAGTAGAACACAGAAGAAGTTTCTAAGTTGACGTAATAACCAGTAAGAAGCAGTCAAATTCAAGTTTTAGTTATTGATTAATGACTTTTTAGCCGGCATTGGTGCCTTGTACATGCGCTAGAATCTTATGATTTTGCATGAAGGAAGGTCTATCAGCCACATCGCACAGGAGATTGTGGAAAGTGTTCACATCTAGCAAAAACCTGAGAAATTCGCCCGTTTTCGTCATTTGCAATCGAATCGACTTAATGCCAGATCGAATATTGGCAGCTCTTCTCTCTGAAACGGTTACATTTATCGTGTGCAAAGCTATGTCGCGTGCTGCGGTATACGGAGACACTAAAAGCACCAAAATAGAGCACAGAAGAAGTTTCTAAATTTATGTAATAGCCAGTAAGAAGCAGTACAATTCAAGTTTCAGTTGTCGATTACTGTCATTTTAGCCTTCTTTGGTACCTTGGACACGAGCAAGGACCTTACGATTTTGTATAAATGGAGGACTAGCAGCCGCTTTGCACGGGTAATTTGAAAAGTGTTCATAAGTAGTAAAAACCTGCGAAATCTGTCCGTTTTCGTCATTTGTTATCGTATCGACTTAAAGCCAGATCGTCACATTGGCCGCTCTTCTCTCTGAAACGGTTATATTTATAGTGTGCAAAGCTATGTCGCGTGTTGCGGTATGCGCGAGACACTAAAAGCATCATAGCAGAACACAGAAGAAGCTTCAAAGTTGATGTAATAGCAAGTTAGAAATAGTACAATTCAAGTTATAGTTATCGATTATTGACCTTTTACCCTTCTTTGGTGATTTGGACATTAGCTAGGACCTTAAGATTTTGCATAAAGGGATGTCTAGCAGACGCGTTGCACGGGAGAATGTGAAAAGTGTTCATATGTAGTAACAACCTGAGATATCCGTCCGTTTTTGTCATTTGTTATCGAATCGACTTAAACCCAGAACGTCACGTTGGCCGCTCTTCTCTCTGAAACGGTTACATTTATCGTCTACAAAGCTATGACGCGTGATGCGATATGCGGAGGCACTAAAAGCACCATAGTGGAACACAGAAGAGGCTTCCAAATTGACGTAATAGCCAGTAAGAAATAGTACAATAACGTTTTAGATATAGATTATTCATTTTTAGCTGGGTTTGGGGCCTTGGACATGAGCTAGGACCTTCAGATTTTGCATCTAAGGAGGACTAGCAGCTGCGTTGCACGGGAGAATGTGAAAAGTGTTCATATATAGTAAAAACCTGAGATATCCGTCCGTTTTCGTCATTTGTTATCGAATCGACTTAATGCGAGATCGTCACACTGGCCGCTCTTCTCTCTGAAACGGTTACATTTATCCTCTGCAAAGCTATGTCGAGTGCTGCGGTATGCAGAGATACTAAAAGCACCATAGTAGAACACAGAGGATGCTTCTAAGTTGATGTAATAGCCAGTAAGAAGTAGTACAATTCAAGTTTTAGTTATCGATTATTGACTATTTAGCCGTCTTTCGTGCCTTGGACATAAGCTGTGACATTAAGATTTGCGCATGAATGGAAGACTATTAGCTGCGTTGCACAGGCGAGAATGTGAAAAGTGTTGATAAGTAGTAAAAACCTGACAAATCCGTCCGTTTTCCTCATCTGTTATCAAATCGACTTAAAGCCAGAACGTTACATTGGCCGCTATTCATTCTGTAACGGTCACATTTATCGTCTCCAAAGCTATGTCGCGTGCTGTGGTATGCGGAGACAATATAGGCACCATAGTAGAATACAGAAGAAGCTTCTAAGTTGATGTAATAGCCAGTAAGAAGTAGCACGATAACGTTTAAGATATCGATTATTGACTTTTTAGCTGGCTTTGGGGCCTTGGACATGAGCTAGGGCCTTAAGATCTTGCATCAAAGGAGGACAAGCAACTGCGTTGCACGGGAGAATGTGAAAAGTGTTCACATGTAGTACAAACCTGAGAAATCCGTCCGTTTTCGTCATTTATTATCAAATCGACTTAAAGCCAGAACGTTACATTGGTCGCTCTTCTCTCTGAAACGGTTACATTTATCGTCTGCAAAGCTATGTCGCGTGTTGCGGTATGCGGAGACACTAACAGCACCATAGTAGAAAAGAGATGATACTTCTAAGTTGATGTAATAGCCAGTAAGAAGTAGTACAAAAACGTTTTAGATACCGATTATTGACTTTTTAGCTGGCTTTGGGGCCTTGGACATGAGCTAGGACCTTAAGATTTTGCATCAAAGGAGAACTATCAGCTGCGTTGAACGGGAGAATGTGAAAAGTGTTCATATGTAGTAAAGACCTGAGAAATCCGTCCGTTTTCGTCATTTCTTACCAAATCGACTTAAAGCAACATCGTCACATTGGTCGCTCTTCTCTCTGAAACTGTTACATTTATCATCTGCAAAGCTATGTCGCGTGCTGCGGTATGCGGATACTCTAACAGCACCATAGTAGAACACAGATGAAACTTCTAAGTTGATGTAATAGCCAGTAAGAAGTAGTACAATAACGTTTTAGATATCGATTATTGACTTTTTAGCTGGCTTTGGGGTCTTGGACATGAGCTAGGACCTTAAGACTTTGCATCAAAGGAGGACTAGCAGCTGCGTAGCACGGGAGAATGTGAAAAGTGTTCATATGTAGTAAAAACCTGAGAAATCCGTTCGTTTTCGTCATTTCTTATCAAATCGACTTAAAGCCAGATCGTCACATTGGCCGCTCTTCTATCTGAAACGGTAACATTTATCGCTTGCAAAGCTATGTCGCGTGCTGCGGTATGCCGAGACACTAACAACACCATAGTAGAACACGGAAGAAGCTTCTAAGTTGATGTAATTGCCAGTAAGAAATAGTACAATAACGTTTTAGATATCGATTATTGACTTTTTAGCTGGCTTTGGGGCCTTGGACATGAGCTAGGGCATTAAGATTTTGCATCAAAGGAGGACTAGCAGCTGCGTTGCACGGGAGAATGTGAAAAGTGTTCATATATAGTAAAAACCTGAGATATCCGACGGTTTTCGTCATTTGTTATCGAATCGACTTAAAGCCAGATCGTCACACTGGCCGCTCTTCTCTCTGAAACGGTTACATTTATCGTCTGCAAAGCTATGTCGAGTGCTGCGGTATGCAGAGATACTAAAAGCACCATAGTAGAACACAGTAGCAGCTTCTAAGTTGATGTAATAGCCAGTAAGAACTAGTACAATTCAAGTTTTAGTTATCGATTATTGACTATTTAGCCGTCTTTCGTGCCTTGGACATAAGCTGTGACATTAAGATTTGCGCATGAAAGGAGGACTAGCAGCTGCGTTGCACAGGCGAGAATGTGAAAAGTGTTGATAAGTAGTAAAAACCTGAGAAATCCGTCCGTTTTCCTCATCTGTTATCAAATCGTCTTAAAGCCAGAACGTTACATTGGCCGCTATTCACTCTGTAACGGTTACATTTATCGTCTGCAAAGCTATGTCGCGTGCTGTGGTATGCGGAGACAATATAGGCACCATAGTAGAATACAGAAGAAGCTTCTAAGTTGATGTAATAGCCAGTAAGAAGTAGGACGATAACACTTTAGATATTGATTATTGACTTTTTAGCTGGCTTTGGGGCCTTGGACATGAGCTAGGACCTTAAGACTTTGCATCAAAGGAGAACTAGCAGCTGCGTTGCACGGGAGAATGTGAAAAGTGTTCACATGTAGTACAAACCTGAGAAATCCGTCCGTTTTCGTCATTTCTTATCAAATCGACTTAAAGCCAGAACGTTACATTGGCCGCTCTTCTCTCTGAAACGGTACCATTTATCTAGTGCAAAGCTATGTCGCGTGCTGCGGTATGCCGAGACACTAACAGCACCATAGTAGAACACAGAAGAAGCTTCTAAGTTGATATAATTGCCAGTAAGAAGTAGTACAATAACGTTTTAGATATCGATTATTGACTTTTTAGCTGGCTTTGGGGCCTTGAACATGAGCTACGGCATTACGATTTTGCATCAAAGGAGGACTAGCGGCTGCGTTGCACGGGAAAATGTGAAAAGTGTTCATATGTAGTAAAAACCTGAGAAATCCGTTCGTTTTCGTCATTTCTTATCAAATCGACTTAAAGCCAGATCGGTACGTTGGTCGCTCTTCTCTCTGAAACGGTTACATTTATCGTCTGCAAAGCTATGTCGCGTACTGCGGTATGCGGAGACACTAACAGCACCATAGTAGAAAACAGATGAAACTCCTAAGTTGATGTAATAGCCAGTAAGAAGTAGTGCAATAACGTTTAGGATACCGTTTATTGAATTTTTAGCTGGCTTTGGGGCCTTGGACATGAGCTAGGACCTTAAGATTTTGCATCAAAGGAGAACTAGCAGCTGCGTTGCACGGGAGAATGTGAAAAGTGTTCATGTGTAGTAAAAACCTGAGAAATCCGTCCGTTTTCGTCATTTCTTACCAAATCGACTTAAAGCAAGATCGTCACATTGGTCGCTCTTCTCTCTGTAACTGTTACATTTATCATCTGCAAAGCTATGTCGCGTGCTGCGGTATGCAGAGACACTAACAGTACCATAGTAGAACCCTGATGAAACTTCTAAGTTGATATAATAGCCAGTAAGAAGTAGTGCAATAACGTTTTAGATATCGATTATTGACTTTTTAGCTGGGTTTGGGGACTTGGACATGAGCTGGGGCCTTAAGATCTTGCATCAAAGGAGGACTAGCAGCTGCGTTGCACGGGAGAATGTGAAAAGTGTTCATATGTAGTAAAAACCTGAGAAATCCGTCCGTTTTCGTCATTTCTTATGAAATCAAATTAAAGCCAGAACGTTACATTGGCCGCCCTTCTCTCTGAAACGGTACCATTTATCGCCTGCAAAGCTATGCCGCGTGCCGCGGTATGCCGAGACACTAACAGCACCATAGTAAAACAGAAGAAACTTCTAAGTTGATGTAATTGCCAGAAAGAAGTAGTACAATAACGTTTTAGATATCGATTATTGACTTTTTGGCTGGCATTGGGGCCTTGGACATGAGCTAGGACCTTAAAATTTTGCATCAAAGGAGGACTAGATGCTCCGTTGCACGGGAGAATGTGAAAAGTATTCATATGCAGTACAAACCTGAGAAATCCGTCCGTTTTCGTAATTTCTTATCAAATCGACTTAAAGCCAGGACGTCACATTGGACGCTCTTCTCTCTGAAAAGGTTACATTACTCGTCTACAGAGCTATGTCGCGTGCTACGGTATGCCTAGACACTAACAGCACCATCTTAGAACACAGATGAAATTTCTAAGTTGATGTAATAGCCAGTAAGAAGTAGCACAATAACGTTTTAGATATCGATTATTGACTTTTTAGCTGGGTTTGGGGTCTTGGACATGAGCTAGGGCCATAAGATCTTGCATCAAAGGAGGACTAGGAGCTGCGTTGCACGGGAGAATGTGAAAAGTGTTCATATGTAGTAAAAACATGAGAAATCCGTCCTTTTTCGTCATTTCTTATCAAATCGACTTAAAGCCAGATCGTCACATTGGTCGCTCTTCTCTCTGAAACGGTTACATTTATCGTCTGCAAAGCTATGTCGCGTGCTGCAGTATGCCGAGACAATAACAGCACCATAGTAGAACACAGAAGAAGCTCCTAAGTTGTAGTAATTGCCAGTAAGAAGTAGTGCAATAACGTTTTAGATATCGATTATTGACTTTTTGGCTGGCTTTGGGGCATTGGACATGAGCTAGGACCTTAAGACTTTGCATCAAAGGAGGACTACATGCTTCGTTGCACGGGAGAATGTGCAGAGTGTTCATATGCAGTAAAAACCTGAGAAATCCGTCCGTTTTCGTAATTTCTTATCAAATCGCCTTAAAGCCAGGACATCACATTGGACGCTCTTCTCTCTGAAAAGGTTACATTTATTGTCTGTAAAGCTATGTCACGTGCTGCGGTATGCGGAGTCACTAACAGCACCATACAAGAACACAGATGAAACTTCTAAGTTGATGTAATAGCCAGTAAGAAGTAATACAATAACGTTTTAGATTTCGATTATTGACTTTTTAGCTGGCTTTGGGGCCTTGGACATCAGCTCGGACCTTAAGATTTTGCATCAAAGGAGGACTAGCAGCTGCGTTGCACGGGAGAATGTGAAAAGTGTTCATGTGTAGTGAAAACCTGAGAAATCCATCCGTTTTCGTCATTTCTGATCAAATCGACTTAAAGCCAGATCGTCACATTGGTCGCTCTTCTGTCTGAAACGGTTACATTTATCGTCTGCAAAGCTATGTCGCGTGCTGCGGTATGCGGAGACACTAACAGCACCATAGTAGAACACTGATGAAACTTCTAACTTGATGTAATAGCCAGTAAGAAGTAGTACAATAACGTTTTAGATATCGACTATAGACTTTTTACCTGGCTTTGGGGTTTTGGACATGAGCTAGGAACTTAAGACTTTGCATCAATTGAGGACTAGCAGCTGCGTTGAACGGGAGAATGTGATAAGTGTTCATATGTAGTAAAAACCTGAGAAATCCGTCCGTTTTCGTCATTTCTCATAAAATCAACTTAAAGCCAGATCGTCACATTGGTCACTCTTCTCTCTGAAACGGTTACATTTATCGTAAGTAAAGCTATGTCACTTGCTGCGGTATGCGGAGACACTAACAGCACCATAGAAGAACACAGATGAAACTTCTAAGTTGATGTAACAGCCAGTAAGAAGTAATACAATAACGTTTTAGATTTCGATTATTGACTTTTTAGCTGGCTTTGGGACCTTGGACATGAGCTCGGACCTTAAGATTTTGCATCAAAGGAGGACTAGCAGCTGCGTTGCACGGGAGAATGTGAAATGTGTTCGTATGTGGTAAAAACCTGAGAAATCCATCCATTTTCGTCATTTCTTATCAAATCGACTTAAAGCCAGATCGTCACATTGGAAGCTCTTCTCTCTGAAACGGTTACATTTATCGTCTGCAAAGCTATGTCGCGTGCTGCGGTATGCCGAGACACTAACAACACCATAGTAGAACACGGAAGAAGCTTCTAAGTTGATGTAATTGCCAGTAAGAAATAGTAAAATAATGTTTTAGATATCGATTATTGTCTTTTTAGCTGGCTTTGGGGCCTTGGACATGAGCTAGGGCATTAAGATTTGCGCATGAAAGGAGGACTAGCAGCTGCGTTGCACAGGCGAGAATGTGAAAAGTGTTGATAAGTAGTAAAAACCTGAGAAATCCGTTCGTTTTCGTCATTTCTTATCAAATCGACTTAAAGCCAGAACGTTACATTGGCCGCTCTTCTCTCTGAAACGGTACCATTTATCTCCTGCAAAGCTATGTCGCGTGCTGCGGTATGCCGAGAGACAAACAGCACCATAGTAGAACACAGAAGAAGCTTCTAAGTTGATAACACTGCCAGTAAGAAGTAGTACAATAACGTGGTAGATATCGATTATTGACTTTTTAGATGGCTTTGGGGCCTTGATCATGAGCTACGGCCTTAAGATTTTGCATCAAAGGAGGACTAGCAGCTGCGTTGCACGGGAGAATGTGAAAAGTGTTCATATGTAGTAAAAACCTGAGAAATCCGTTCGTTTTCGTCATTTCTTATCAATTCGACTTAAAGCCAGATCGTCACATTGGCCGCTCTTCTATCTGTAACGGTAACATTTATCGCTTGCAAAGCTATGTCGCGTGCTGCGGTATGCCGAGACACTAACAACACCATAGTAGAACACGGAAGAAGCTTTTAAGTTGATGTAATTGCCAGTAAGAAATAGTACAACAACGTTTTAGATATCGATTATTGACTTTTTAGCTGGCTTTGGGGCCTTGGACATGAGCTAGGGCCTTAAGATTTTGCATCAAAGGAGGACTAGCAGCTGCGTAGCACGGGAGAATGTGAAAAGTGTTCATATGTAGTAAAAACCTGAGAAATCCGTTCGTTTTCGTCATTTCTTATCAAATCGACTTAAAGCAAGATCGTCACATTGGTCGCTCTTCTCTCTGAAACTGTTACATTTATCATGTGCAAAGCTATGTCGCGTGCTGCGGTTTGCGGATACTCTAACAGCACCATCGTAGAACACAGATGAAACTTCTAAGTTGATGTAATAGCCAGTAAGAAGTAGTACAATAACGTTTTAATTATCGATTATTGACTTTTTAGCTGGCTTTGGGGTCTTGGACATGAGCTAGGACCTTAAGACTTTGCATCAAAGGAGGACTAGCAGCTGCGTTGCACGGGAGAATGTTAAAAGTGTTCATATGTTGTAAAAACCTGAGAAATCCGTCCATTTTCGTCATTTCTTATCAAATCGACTTAAAGCCAGGACGTCACATTGGTCGCTCTTCTCTCTGAAACGGTTACATTTATCGTCTGCAAACCTATATCGCGTGCTGCGGTATGCAGAGACACTAACAGTACCATAGTAGAACACTGATGAAACTTCTAAGTTGATGTAATGGGCAGTAAGAAGTAGTGCAATAACGTTTCAGATATCGATTATTGACTTTTTAGCTGGCTTTGGGGTCTTGGAAATGAGCTAGGACCTTAAGACTTTGCATCAAAGGAGGACTAGCAACTGCGTTGCACGGGAGGATGTGCAAAGTGTGCATATGTAGTAAAAACCTGAGAAATCCGTTCGTTTTCGTCATTTCTTATCAAATCAAATTAAAGCCAGAACGTTACATTGGCCGCCCTTCTCTCTGAAACGGTACCATTTATCGCCTGCAAAGCTATGCCGCGTGCCGCGGTATGCCGAGACACTAACAGCACCATAGTAAAACAGAAGAAGCTTCTAAGTTGATGTAATTGCCAGTAAGAAGTAGTACAATAACGTTTTAGATATCGATTATTGACTTTTTAGCTGGCATTGGGGCCTTGGACATGAGCTAGGACCTTAAAATTTTACATCAAAGGAGGACTAGATGCTCCGTTGCACGGGAGAATGTGAAAAGTATTCATATGCAGTACAAACCTGAGAAATCCGTCCGTTTTCGTAATTTCTTATCAAATCGACTTAAAGCCAGGACGTCACATTGGACGCTCTTCTCTCTGAAAAGGTTACATTACTCCTCTACAGAGCTATGTCGCGTGCTACGGTATGCGGAGACACTAACAGCACCATAGTAGAACACAGATGAAATTTCTAAGTTGATGTAATAGCCAGTAAGAAGTAGCACAATAATGTTTTAGATATCGATTATTGACTTTTTAGCTGGCATTGGGGCCTTGGACATGAGCTAGGACCTTAAAATTTTGCATCAAAGGAGGACTAGATGCTCCGTTGCACGGGAGAATGTGAAAAGTATTCATATGCAGTACAAACCTGAGAAATCCGTCCGTTATCGTAATTTCTTATCAAATCGACTTAAAGCCAGGACGTCACATTGGACGCTCTTCTCTCTGAAAAGGTTACATTACTCGTCTACAGAGCTATGTCGCGTGCTACGGTATGCGGAGACACTAACAGCACCATAGTAGAACACAGATGAAATTTCTAAGTTGATGTAATAGCCAGTAAGAAGTAGCACAATA
Organism: Schistocerca gregaria; assembly: GCF_023897955.1. Taxonomy (NCBI): domain Eukaryota; kingdom Metazoa; phylum Arthropoda; class Insecta; order Orthoptera; family Acrididae; genus Schistocerca; species Schistocerca gregaria. The sequence goes on along the minus strand of NC_064930.1, from coordinate 132,798,346 downwards.
ACGTTTTAGATATAGATTATTGACTTTTTAGCTGGCTTTGGGGACTTGGACATGAGCTAGGACCTTAAGATTTTGCATCAAAGGAGGACTAGGAGCTGCGTTGCACGGGAGAATGTGAAAAGTGTTCATATGTAGTAAAAACATGAGAAATCCGTCCTTTTTCGTCATTTCTTATCAAATCGACTTAAAGCCAGATCGTCACATTGGTCGCTCTTCTCTCTGAAACGGTTACATTTATCGTCTGCAAAGCTATGTCGCGTGCTGCGGCATGCGGAGACACTAACAGCACCATAGTAGAACACCGATGAAACTTCTAAGTTGATGTAATAGCCAGTAAGAAGTAGTACAATAACGTTTTAGATATCGATTATTGACTTTTTAGCTGGCTTTGGGGCCTTGGACATGGGCTAGGACCTTAAGATTTTGCATCAAAGGAGGACTACATGCTTCGTTGCACGGGAGAATGTGCAGAGTGTTCATATGCAGTAAAAACCTGAGAAATCCGTCCGTTTTCGTAATTTCTTATCAAATCGCCTTAAAGCCAAGACATCACATTGGACGCTCTTCTCTCTGAAAAGGTTACATTTATTGTCTGTAAAGCTATGTCACGTGCTGCGGTATGCGGAGTCACTAACAGCACCATAGAAGAACACAGATGAAACTTCTAAGTTGATGTAATAGCCAGTAAGAAGTAATACAATAACGTTTTAGATTTCGATTATTGACTTTTTAGCTGGCTTTGGGGCCTTGGACATCAGCTCGGACCTTAAGATTTTGCATCAAAGGAGGACTAGCAGCTGCGTTGAACGGGAGAATGTGATAAGTGTTCATATGTAGTAAAAACCTGAGAAATCCGTCCGTTTTCGTCATTTCTCATGAAATCAACTTAAAGCCAGATCGTCACATTGGTCACTCTTCTCTCTGAAACGGTTACATTTATCGTCTGCAAAGCTATGTCGCGTGCTGCGGTATGCGGAGACACTAACAGCACCATAGTAGAACACTGATGAAACTTCTAAGTTGATGTAATAGCCAGTAAGAAGTAGTACAATAACGTTTTAGATATCGATTATTGACTTTTTAGCTGGCTTTGGGGTCTTGGACATGAGCTAGGACCTTAAGACATTGCATCAAAGGAAGACTAGCAGCTGCGTTGCACGGGAGAATGTGAAAGTGTTCATGTGTAGTAAAAACCTGAGAAATCCGTCCGTTTTCGTCATTTCTTATCAAATCGACTTAAAGCCAGATCGTCACATTGGTCGCTCTTCTCTCTGAAACGGTTACATTTGTTACATTAATCGTCTGCAAAGCTATGTCGCGTGCTGCGGTATGCGGAGAGACTAACAGCACCATAGTAGAAAACAGATGAAACTTCTAAGTTGATGTAATAGCCAGTAAGAAGTAATACAATAAAGTTTTAGATATCGATTATTGACCTTTTAGCTGGATTTGTGGTCTTGGACATGAGCTAGGACCTTAAGACATTGCACCAAAGGAAGACTAGCAGCTGCGTTGCACGGGAGAATGTGAAAAGTGTTCATGTGTAGTAAAAACCTGATTAATCCGTCCGTTTTCGTCATTTCTTATCAAATCGACTTAAAGCCAGAACGTCACATTGGCCGCTCTTCTCTCTGAAACGGTAACATTTATCGCCTACAAAGCTATGTCGCGTGCTGCGGTATGCCGAGACACTAACAGCACCATAGTAGAACACAGAAGAAGCTTCTAAGTTGTAGTAATTGCCAGTAAGAGGTAGTGCAATAACGTTTTAGATATCGATTATTGACTTTTTAGCTAGCTTTGGGGCCTTGGACATGAGCTAGGGCCTTAAGATTTTGCATCAAACGAGGACTAGCAGCTGCGTTGCACGGGAGAATGTGAAAAGTGTTCATATGTAGTAAAAACCTGAGAAATCCTTCAGTTTTCGTCATTTCTTATCAAATCGACTTAAAGCCAGATCGTCACATTGGTCTCTCTTCTCTCTGAAACTGTTACATTTATCATCTGCAAAGCTATGTCGCGTGCTGCGGTATGCGGAGACACTAACAGCACCATAGTAGAACACTGATGAAACTTCTAAGTTGATGTAATTGCCAGTAAGAAGTAGTACAATAACGTTTTAATTATCGATTATTGACTTTTTAGCTGGCTTTGGGGTCTTGGACATGAGCTAGGACCTTAAGACTTTGCATCAAAGGAGGACTAGCAGCTGCGTTGCACGGGAGAATGTTAAAAGTGTTCATATGTTGTAAAAACCTGAGAAATCCGTCCGTTTTCGTCATTTCTTATCAAATCGACTTAAAGCCAGGACGTCACATTGGTCGCTCTTCTCTCTGAAACGGTTACATTTATCGTCTGCAAAGCTATATCGCGTGCTGCGGTATGCAGAGACACTAACAGTACCATAGTAGAACACTGATGAAACTTCTAAGTTGATGTAATGGGCAGTAAGAAGTAGTGCAATAACGTTTCAGATATCGATTATTGACTTTTTAGCTGGCTTTGGGGTCTTGGAAATGAGCTAGGACCTTAAGACTTTGTATCAAAGGAGGACTAGCAACTGCGTTGCACGGGAGAATGTGCAAAGTGTTCATATGTAGTAAAAACCTGAGAAATCCGTTCGTTTTCGTCATTTCTTATCAAATCAAATTAAAGCCAGAACGTTACATTGGCCGCCCTTCTCTCTGAAACGGTACCATTTATCGCCTGCAAAGCTATGCCGCGTGCCGCGGTATGCCGAGACACTAACAGCACCATAGTAAAACAGAAGAAGCTTCTAAGTTGATGTAATTGCCAGTAAGAAGTAGTACAATAACGTTTTAGATATCGATTATTGACTTTTTAGCTGGCATTGGGGCCTTGGACATGAGCTAGGACCTTAAAATTTTACATCAAAGGAGGACTAGATGCTCCGTTGCACGGGAGAATGTGAAAAGTATTCATATGCAGTACAAACCTGAGAAATCCGTCCGTTTTCGTAATTTCTTATCAAATCGACTTAAAGCCAGGACGTCACATTGGACGCTCTTCTCTCTGAAAAGGTTACATTACTCCTCTACAGAGCTATGTCGCGTGCTACGGTATGCGGAGACACTAACAGCACCATAGTAGAACACAGATGAAATTTCTAAGTTGATGTAATAGCCAGTAAGAAGTAGCACAATAATGTTTTAGATATCGATTATTGACTTTTTAGCTGGCATTGGGGCCTTGGACATGAGCTAGGACCTTAAAATTTTGCATCAAAGGAGGACTAGATGCTCCGTTGCACGGGAGAATGTGAAAAGTATTCATATGCAGTACAAACCTGAGAAATCCGTCCGTTATCGTAATTTCTTATCAAATCGACTTAAAGCCAGGACGTCACATTGGACGCTCTTCTCTCTGAAAAGGTTACATTACTCGTCTACAGAGCTATGTCGCGTGCTACGGTATGCGGAGACACTAACAGCACCATAGTAGAACACAGATGAAATTTCTAAGTTGATGTAATAGCCAGTAAGAAGTAGCACAATAACGTTTTAGATATAGATTATTGACTTTTTAGCTGGCTTTGGGGACTTGGACATGAGCTAGGACCTTAAGATTTTGCATCAAAGGAGGACTAGGAGCTGCGTTGCACGGGAGAATGTGAAAAGTGTTCATATGTAGTAAAAACATGAGAAATCCGTCCTTTTTCGTCATTTCTTATCAAATCGACTTAAAGCCAGATCGTCACATTGGTCGCTCTTCTCTCTGAAACGGTTACATTTATCGTCTGCAAAGCTATGTCGCGTGCTGCGGCATGCGGAGACACTAACAGCACCATAGTAGAACACCGATGAAACTTCTAAGTTGATGTAATAGCCAGTAAGAAGTAGTACAATAACGTTTTAGATATCGATTATTGACTTTTTAGCTGGCTTTGGGGCCTTGGACATGGGCTAGGACCTTAAGATTTTGCATCAAAGGAGGACTACATGCTTCGTTGCACGGGAGAATGTGCAGAGTGTTCATATGCAGTAAAAACCTGAGAAATCCGTCCGTTTTCGTAATTTCTTATCAAATCGCCTTAAAGCCAGGACATCACATTGGACGCTCTTCTCTCTGAAAAGGTTACATTTATTGTCTGTAAAGCTATGTCACGTGCTGCGGTATGCGGAGTCACTAACAGCACCATAGAAGAACACAGATGAAACTTCTAAGTTGATGTAATAGCCAGTAAGAAGTAATACAATAACGTTTTAGATTTCGATTATTGACTTTTTAGCTGGCTTTGGGGCCTTGGACATCAGCTCGGACCTTAAGATTTTGCATCAAAGGAGGACTAGCAGCTGCGTTGCACGGGAGAATGTGAAAAGTGTTCATGTGTAGTGAAAACCTGAGAAATCCATCCGTTTTCGTCATTTCTGATCAAATCGACTTAAAGCCAGATCGTCACATTGGTCGCTCTTCTGTCTGATACAATTACATTTATCGTCTGCAAAGCTATGTCTCGTGCTGCGGTATGCGGAGACACTAACAGCACCATAGTAGAACACTGATGAAACTTCTAACTTGATGTAATAGCCAGTAAGAAGTAGTACAATAACGTTTTAGATATCGACTATAGACTTTTTACCTGGCTTTGGGGTTTTGGACATGAGCTAGGAACTTAAGACTTTGCATCAATTGAGGACTAGCAGCTGCGTTGAACGGGAGAATGTGATCAGTGTTCATATGTAGTAAAAACCTGAGAAATCCGTCCGTTTTCGTCATTTCTCATGAAATCAACTTAAAGCCAGATCGTCACATTGGTCACTCTTCTCTCTGAAACGGTTACATTTATCGTCTGCAAAGCTATGTCGCGTGCTGCGGTATGCGGAGACACTAACAGCACCATAGTAGAACACTGATGAAACTTCTAAGTTGATGTAATAGCCAGTAAGAAGTAGTACAATAACGTTTTAGATATCGATTATTGACTTTTTAGCTGGCTTTGGGGTCTTGGACATGAGCTAGGACCTTAAGACATTGCATCAAAGGAAGACTAGCAGCTGCGTTGCACGGGAGAATGTGAAAGTGTTCATGTGTAGTAAAAACCTGAGAAATCCGTCCGTTTTCGTCATTTCTTATCAAATCGACTTAAAGCCAGATCGTCACATTGGTCGCTCTTCTCTCTGAAACGGTTACATTTGTTACATTAATCGTCTGCAAAGCTATGTCGCGTGCTGCGGTATGCGGAGACACTAACAGCACCATAGTAGAACACTGATGAAACTTCTAAGTTGATGTAATTGCCAGTAAGAAGTAGTACAATAACGTTTTAGATATCGATTATTGACTTTTTAGCTGGCTTTGGGGTCTTGGACATGAGCTAGGACCTTAAGACCTTGCATCAAAGGAGGACAAGCAGCTGCGTTGCACGGGAGAATGTGAAAAGTGTTCATATGTAGTAAAAACCTGAGAAATCCGTCAGTTTTCGTCATTTCTTATCAAATCGACTTCAAGGCAGAACGTCACATTGGCCGCTCTTCTCTCTGAAACGGTTACATTTATCGTCTGCAAAGCTATGTCGCGTGCTGCGGTATGCGGAGACACTAACAGTACCATAATAGAACACAGATGAAACTTCTAAGTTGATGTGTAGCCAGTAAAAAGTAGTACAATAACGTTTTATATATCGATTATTGACTTTTTATTTGGCTTTGGGGCCTTGGACATGACCTAGGACCTTAAGATATTGCGTCAAAAGAGAACTAGCAGCTGCGTTGCACGGGAGAATGTGAAAAGTGTTCATATGTCGTAAAAACCTGAGAAATCCGTCCGTTTTCGCCATTTCTCATCAAATCGACTTAAAGCCAGATCGTCTCATTGGTCACTCTTCTCTCTGAAACGGTTACATTTATCGTCTGTAAAGCTATGTCACATGCTGCAATATGCGGAGACACTAACAGCACCATAGTAAAAAACAGATGAAACTTCTAAGTTGATGTAATTGCCAGTAAGAAGTAGTACAATAACGTTATAGATACCGATTATTGACTTTTTAGCTGGCTTTGGGGTATTGGACATGAGCTAGGACCTTAAGATTTAGCATCAAAAGAGAACTAGCAGCTGCGTTGCACGGGAGAATGTGAAAAGTGTTCATATGTAGTAAAAACCAGAGAAATCCGTCAGTTTTCGTCATTTCTTATCAAATCGACTTCAAGGCAGAACGTCACATTGGCCGCTCTTCTCTCTGAAACGGTTACATTTATCGTCTGCAAAGCTGTGTCGCGTGCTGCGGTATGCGGAGACACTAACAGCACCATAGTAGAACACTGATGAAACTTCTAAGTTGATGTAATTGCCAGTAAGAAGTAGTACAATAACGTTTTAGATATCGATTATTGACTTTTTAGCTGGCTTTGGGGTCTTGGACATGAGCTAGGACCTTAAGACCTTGCATCAAAGGAGGACAAGCAGCTGCGTTGCACGGGAGAATGTGAAAAGTGTTCATATGTAGTAAAAACCTGAGAAATCCGTCCGTTTTCGTCATTTCTCATCAAATCGACTTAAAGCCAGATCGTCTCATTGGTCACTCTTCTCTCTGAAACGGTTACATTTATCGTCTGTAAAGCTATGTCACATGCTGCGGTATGCGGAGACACTAACAGCACCATAGTAAAAAACAGATGAAACTTCTAAGTTGATGTAATTGCCAGTAAGAAGTAGTACAATAACGTTATAGATACCGATTATTGACTTTTTAGCTGGCTTTGGGGTATTGGACATGAGCTAGGACCTTAAGATTTTGCATCAAAAGAGAACTAGCAGCTGCGTTGCACGGGAGAATGTGAAAAGTGTTCATATGTCGTAAAAACCTGAGAAATCCGTCCGTTTTCGTCATTTCTCATCAAATCGACTTAAAGCCAGATCGTCTCATTGGTCACTCTTCTCTCTGAAACGGTTACATTTATCGTCTGTAAAGCTATGTCACATGCTGCGGTATGCGGAGACACTAACAGCACCATAGTAGAACACAGATGAAATTTCTAAGTTGATGTAATAGCCAGTAAGAAGTAGCACAATAACGTTTTAGATATCGATTATTGACTTTTTAGCTGGCTTTGGGGACTTGGACATGAGCTAGGACCTTAAGATTTTGCATCAAAGGAGGACTAGGAGCTGCGTTGCACGGGAGAATGTGAAAAGTGTTCATATGTAGTAAAAACCTGAGAAATCCGTCCTTTTTCGTCATTTCTTATCAAATCGACTTAAAGCCAGATCGTCACATTGTTCGCTCTTCTCTCTGAAACGGTAACATTTATCGTCTACAAAGCTATGTCGCGTGCTGCGGTATGCCGAGACAATAACAGCACCATAGTAGAACACAGAAGAAGCTCCTAAGTTGTAGTAATTGCCAGTAAGAAGTAGTGCAATAACGTTTTAGATATCGATTATTGACTTTTTAGCTGGCTTTGGGGCATTGGACATGAGCAAGGAACTTAAGACTTTGCATCAAAGGAGGACTAGCAGCTGCGTTGCACGGGAGAATGTGAAAAGTGTTCATGTGTAGTAAAAACATGAGAAATCCGTCCGTTTTCGTCTTTTCTTATAAAATCGACTTAAAACCAGATCGTCACATTGGTCGCTCTTTTCTCTGAAACGGTTACATTTATCGTCTGCAAAGCTATGTCGCGTGCTGCGGTATGCGGAGACACTAACAGCACCATAGTAGAAAACAGATGAAACTTCTAAGTTGATGTAATAGCCAGTAAGAAGTAGTACAATAACGTTTTAGATATCGATTATTGACTTTTTAGCTGGCTTTGGGGCCTTGAACATGAGCTACGGCATTACGATTTTGCATCAAAGGAGGACTAGCGGCTGCGTTGCACGGGAAAATGTGAAAAGTGTTCATATGTAGTAAAAACCTGAGAAATCCGTTCGTTTTCGTCATTTCTTATCAAATCGACTTAAAGCCAGATCGTCACATTGTTCGCTCTTCTCTCTGAAACGGTAACATTTATCGTCTACAAAGCTATGTCGCGTGCTGCGGTATGCCGAGACAATAACAGCACCATAGTAGAACACAGAAGAAGCTCCTAAGTTGTAGTAATTGCCAGTAAGAAGTAGTGCAATAACGTTTTAGATATCGATTATTGACTTTTTAGCTGGCTTTGGGGCATTGGACATGAGCTAGGAACTTAAGACTTTGCATCAAAGGAGGACTAGCAGCTGCGTTGCACGGGAGAATGTGAAAAGTGTTCATGTGTAGTAAAAACATGAGAAATCCGTCCGTTTTCGTCTTTTCTTATAAAATCGACTTAAAACCAGATCGTCACATTGGTCGCTCTTTTCTCTGAAACGGTTACATTTATCGTCTGCAAAGCTATGTCGCGTGCTGCGGTATGCGGAGACACTAACAGCACCATAGTAGAAAACAGATGAAACTTCTAAGTTGATGTAATAGCCAGTAAGAAGTAGTACAATAACGTTTTAGATATCGATTATTGACTTTTTAGCTGGCTTTGGGGCCTTGGACATGGGCTAGGACCTTAAGATTTTGCATCAAAGGAGGACTACATGCTTCGTTGCACGGGAGAATGTGCAGAGTGTTCATATGCAGTAAAAACCTGAGAAATCCGTCCGTTTTCGTAATTTCTTATCAAATCGCCTTAAAGCCAGGACATCACATTGGACGCTCTTCTCTCTGAAAAGGTTACATTTATTGTCTGTAAAGCTATGTCACGTGCTGCGGTATGCGGAGTCACTAACAGCACCATAGAAGAACACAGATGAAACTTCTAAGTTGATGTAATAGCCAGTAAGAAGTAGTACAATAACGTTTTAGATATCGACTATAGCCTTTTTACCTGGCTTTGGGGTTTTGGACATGAGCCAGGAACTTAAGACTTTGCATCAATTGAGGACTAGCAGCTGCGTTGAACTGGAGAATGTGATAAGTGTTCATATGTAGTAAAAACCTCGGAAATCCGTCAGTTTTCGTCATTTCTCATGAAATCAACTTAAAGCCAGATCGTCACATTGGTCACTCTTCTCTCTGAAACGGTTACATTTATCGTCTGCAAAGCTATGTCGCGTGCTGCGGTATGCGGAGACACTAACAGCACCATAGTAGAACACTGATGAAACTTCTAACTTGATGTAATAGCCAGTAAGAAGTAGTACAATAACGTTTTAGATATCGACTATAGACTTTTTACCTGGCTTTGGGGTTTTGGACATGAGCTAGGAACTTAAGATTTTGCATCAAAGGAGGACTAGCAGCTGCGTTGCACGGGAGAATGTGAAATGTGTTCGTATGTGGTAAAAACCTGAGAAATCCAACCATTTTCGTCATTTCTTATCAAATCGACTTAAAGCCAGATCGTCACATTGGAAGTTCTTTTCTCTGAAACGGTTACATTTATCGTCTGCAAAGCTATGTCGCGTGCTGCGGTATGCGGAGACACTAACAGCACCATAGTAGAACACTGATGAAACTTCTAAGTTGATGTAACAGCCAGTAAGAAGTAGTGCAATAACGTTTTGGATATCGATTATTGACTTTTTAGCTGGCTTTGGTGTCTAGGACATGAGCTAGGAACTTAAGATTTTGCATCAAAGGAGGACTAGCAGCTGCGTTGCACGGGAGAATGTGAAATGTGTTCGTATGTGGTAAAAACCTGAGAAATCCAACCATTTTCGTCATTTCTTATCAAATCGACTTAAAGCCAGATCGTCACATTGGAAGCTCTTTTCTCTGAAACGGTTACATTTATCGTCTGCAAAGCTATGTCGCGTGCTGCGGTATGCGGAGACACTAACAGCACCATAGTAGAAAACAAATGAAACTTCTAAGTTGATGTAATAGCCAGTAAGAAGTAGTACAATAACGTTATCGATACCGATTATTGTCTTTTTAGCTGGCTTTAGGGTCTTGGACATGAGCTCGGACCTTAAGAATTTGCATCAAGAGAGAACTAGCAGCTGCGTTGCAGGGAAGAATGTGAAAAGTGTTCATATGTAGTAAAAACCTGAGAAATCCGTCCGTTTTCGTCATTTCTTATCAAATCGACTTAAAGCCAGATCGTCACATTGGTCGCTCTTCTCTCTGAAACGGTTACATTTATCGTCTGCAAAGCTATGTCGCGTGCTGCGGTATTCGGAGACACTAACAGCACCATAGTAGAACACTGATGAAACTTCTAAGTTGATGTAATAGCCAGTAAGAAGTAGTACAATAACGTTTTAGATATCGATTATTGACTTTTTAGCTGGCTTTGGGGTCTTGGACATGAGCTAGGACCTTAAGACATTGCATCAAAGGAAGACTAGCAGCTGCGTTGCACGGGAGAATGTGAAAGTGTTCATGTGTAGTAAAAACCTGAGAAATCCGTCCGTTTTCGTCATTTCTTATCAAATCGACTTAAAGCCAGATCGTCACATTGGTCGCTCTTCTCTCTGAAACGGTTACATTTGTTACATTAATCGTCTGCAAAGCTATGTCGCGTGCTGCGGTATGCGGAGAGACTAACAGCACCATAGTAGAAAACAGATGAAACTTCTAAGTTGATGTAATAGCCAGTAAGGAGTAGTACAGTAACGTTTTAGATTTCGATTATTGACTTTTTAGGTGGCTTTGGTGCTTCGGACGGGAGCTAGGACCTTAAGATTATGCATCAATGGAAACTAGCAGCTGCGTTGCACGGGAGAATGTGAAAAGTGTTCATAAGTAGTAAAAACATGAGAAATCCGTCCGTTTTCGTCATTTCTTATCAAATCGACTTAAAGCCAGATCGTCACATTGGTCGCTCTTCTCTCTGAAACGGTTACTTTTATCGTCTGCAAAGCTATGTCGCGAGCTGCGGTATGCGGAGACACTAACAGCACCATAGTAGAAGACTGATGAAACTTCTAAGTTGATGTAATAGCCAGTAAGAAGTAGTACAATAAAGTTTTAGATATCGATTATTGACTTTTTAGCTGGCTTTGTGGTCTTGGACATGAGCAAGGACCTTACGACATTGCATCAAAGGAAGACTAGCAGCTGCGTTGCACGGGAGAATGTGAAAAGTGTTCATGTGTAGTAAAAACCTGAGAAATCCGTCCGTTTTCGTCATTTCTTATCAAATCGACTTAAAGCCAGAACGTCACATTGGCCGCTCTTCTCTCTGAAACGGTAACATTTATCGCCTACAAAGCTATGTCGCGTGCTGCGGTATGCCGAGACACTAACAGCACCATAGTAGAACACAGAAGAAGCTTCTAAGTTGTAGTAATTGCCAGTAAGAAGTAGTGCAATAACGTTTTAGATATCGATTATTGACTTTTTAGCTAGCTTTGGGGCCTTGGACATGAGCTAGGGCCTTAACATTTTGCATCAAAGGAGGACTAGCAGCTGCGTTGCACGGGAGAATGTGAAAAGTGTTCATATGTAGTAAAAACCTGAGAAATCCTTCAGTTTTCGTCATTTCTTATCAAATCGACTTAAAGCCAGATCGTCACATTGGTCTCTCTTCTCTCTGAAACTGTTACATTTATCATCTGCAAAGCTATGTCGCGTGCTGCGGTATGCGGAGACACTAACAGCACCATAGTAGAACACAGATGAAACTTCTAAGTTGATGTAATTGCCAGTAAGAAGTAGTACAATAACGTTTTAGATATCGATTATTGACTTTTTAGCTGGCTTTGGGGTCTTGGACATGAGCTAGGACCTTAAGACATTGCATCAAAAGAGGACAAGCAGCTGCGTTGCACGGGAGAATGTGAAAAGTGTTCATATTTAGTAAAAACCTGAGAAATCCGTCAGTTTTCGTCATTTCTTATCAAATCGACTTCAAGGCAGAACGTCACATTGGCCGCTCTTCTCTCTGAAACGGTTACATTTATCGTCTGCAAAGCTATGTCGCGTGCTGCGGTATGCGGAGACACTAACAGTACCATAATAGCACACAGATGAAACTTCTAAGTTGATGTGATAGCCAGTAAAAAGTAGTACAATAACGTTTTATATATCGATTATTGACTTTTTATTTGGCTTTGGGGCCTTGGACATGACCTAGGACCTTAAGATATTGCGTCAGAAGAGAACTAGCAGCTGCGTTGCACGGGAGAATGTGAAAAGTTTCATATGTCGTAAAAACCTGAGAAATCCGTCCGTTTTCGCCATTTCTCATCAAATCGACTTAAAGCCAGATCGTCTCATTGGTCACTCTTCTCTCTGAAACGGTTACATTTATCGTCTGTAAAGCTATGTCACATGCTGCGGTATGCGGATACACTAACAGCACCATAGTAGAAAACAGATGAAACTTCTAAGTTGATGTAATTGCCAGTAAGAAGTAGTACAATAACGTTATAGATACCGATTATTGACTTTTTAGCTGGCTTTGGGGTATTGGACATGAGCTAGGACCTTAAGATTTAGCATCAAAAGAGAACTAGCAGCTGCGTTGCACGGGAGAATGTGAAAAGTGTTCATATGTAGTAAAAACCTGAGAAATCCGTCAGTTTTCGTCATTTCTTATCAAATCGACTTCAAGGCAGAACGTCACATTGGCCGCTCTTCTCTCTGAAACGGTTACATTTATCGTCTGCAAAGCTGTGTCGCGTGCTGCGGTATGCGGAGACACTAACAGTACCATAGTAGAACACAGATGAAACTTCTAAGTTGATATGATAGCCAGTAAAAAGTAGTACAATAACGTTTTATATATCGATTATTGACTTGTTATTTGGCTTTGGGACCTTGGACATGACCTAGGACCTTAAGATATTGCATCAAAAAAGGACTAGCAGCTGCGTTGCACGGGAGTATGTGAAAAGTGTTCATATGTAGTAAAAACCTGAGAAATCCGTCCGTTTTCGTCATTTCTCATCAAATCGACTTAAAGCCAGATCGTCTCATTGGTCACTCTTCTCTCTGAAACGGTTACATTTATCGTCTGTAAAGCTATGTCACATGCTGCGGTATGCGGAGACACTAACAGCACCATAGTAGAAAACAGATGAAACTTCTAAGTTGATGTAATTGCCAGTAAGAAGTAGTACAATAACGTTATAGATACCGATTATTGACTTTTTAGCTGGCTTTGGGGTATTGGACATGAGCTAGGACCTTAAGATTTTGCATCAAAAGAGAACTAGCAGCTGCGTTGCACGGGAGAATGTGAAAAGTGTTCATATGTAGTAAAAACCTGAGAAATCCGTCAGTTTTCGTCATTTCTTATCAAATCGACTTCAAGGCAGAACGTCACATTGGCCGCTCTTCTCTCTGAAACGGTTACATTTATCGTCTGCAAAGCTGTGTCGCGTGCTGCGGTATGCGGAGACACTAACAGTACCATAGCAGAACACAGATGAAACTTCTAAGTTGATATGATAGCCAGTAAAAAGTAGTACAATAACGTTATAGATACCGATTATTGACTTTTTAGCTGGCTTTGGGGTATTGGACATGAGCTAGGACCTTAAGATTTTGCATCAAAAGAGAACTAGCAGCTGCGTTGCACGGGAGAATGTGAAAAGTGTTCATATGTCGTAAAAACCTGAGAAATCCGTCCGTTTTCGTCATTTCTCATCAAATCGACTTAAAGCCAGATCGTCTCATTGGTCACTCTTCTCTCTGAAACGGTTACATTTATCGTCTGTAAAGCTATGTCACATGCTGCGGTATGCGGAGACACTAACAGCACCATAGTAGAAAACAGATGAAACTTCTAAGTTGATGTAATTGCCAGTAAGAAGTAGTACAATAACGTTATAGATACCGATTATTGACTTTTTAGCTGGCTTTGGGGTATTGGACATGAGCTAGGACCTTAAGATTTTGCATCAAAAGAGAACTAGCAGCTGCGTTGCACGGGAGAATGTGAAAAGTGTTCATATGTAGTAAAAACCTGAGACATCCGTCCGTATTCGTCATTTCTTATCAAATCGACTTAAAGCCAGATCGTCACATTGGTCGCTCTTCTCTCTGAAACGGTTACATTTATCGTCTGCAAAGCTATGTCGCGTACTGCGGTATGCGGAGACACTAACAGCACCATAGTAGAAAACAGATGAAACTTCTAAGTTGATGTAATAGCCAGTAAGAAGTAGTACAATAACGTTATAGATACCGATTATTGACTTTTTGGCTGGCTTTGGGGTCGTGGATATGAGCTAGTACCTTAAGATTTTGCATCAATAGAGAACTAGCAGCTGCGTTGCACGGGAGAATGTGAAAAGTGTTCATGTGTAGTAAAAACCTGAGAAATCCGTCCGTTTTCGTCATTTCTTATCAAATCGACTTAAAGCCAGAACGTCACATTGGTCGCTCTTCTCTCTGAAACGGTTACATTTATAGTCTGCAAAGCTATGTCGCGTGCTGCGGTATGCGTAGACACTAACAGCACCATAGTAGAACAATGATGAAACTTCTAAGTTGATGTAATAGCCAGTAAAAAGTAGTACAATAACGTTTTAGATATCGATTAATGACTATTTAGCTGGCTTTGGGGTCTTGGACATGAGCTAGGACCTTAAGACTTTGCATCAAAGGAGGACTAGCAGCTGCGTTGCACGCGAGAATGTGAAAAGTGTTCATGTGTAGTAAAAACCTGAGAAATCCGTCCGTTTTCGTCATTTCTGATCAAATCGACTTAAAGCCAGATCGTCACATTGGTCGCTCTTCTCTCTGAAACGGTTACATTTATCGTCTGCAAAGCTGTGTCGCGTGCTGCGGTATGCGGAGACACTAACAGTACCATAGTAGAACACAGATGAAACTTCTAAGTTGATATGATAGCCAGTAAAAAGTAGTACAATAACGTTTTATATATCGATTATTGACTTTTTATTTGGCTTTGGGGCCTTGGACATGACCTAGGACCTTAAGATATTGCATCAAAAAAGGACTAGCAGCTGCGTTGCACGGGAGAATGTGAAAAGTGTTCATATGTAGTAAAAACCTGAGAAATCCGTCCGTTTTCGTCATTTCTCATCAAATCGACTTAAAGCCAGATCGTCTCATTGGTCACTCTTCTCTCTGAAACGGTTACATTTATCGTCTGTAAAGCTATGTCACATGCTGCGGTATGCGGAGACACTAACAGCACCATAGTAAAAAACAGATGAAATTTCTAAGTTGATGTAATTGCCAGTAAGAAGTAGTACAATAACGTTATAGATACCGATTATTGACTTTTTAGCTGGCTTTGGGGTATTGGACATGAGCTAGGACCTTAAGATTTTGCATCAAAAGAGAACTAGCAGCTGCGTTGCACGGGAGAATGTGAAAAGTGTTCATATGTCGTAAAAACCTGAGAAATCCGTCCGTTTTCGTCATTTCTCATCAAATCGACTTAAAGCCAGATCGTCTCATTGGTCACTCTTCTCTCTGAAACGGTTACATTTATCGTCTGTAAAGCTATGTCACATGCTGCGGTATCCGGAGACACTAACAGCACCATAGTAGAAAACAGATGAAACTTCTAAGTTGATGTAATTGCCAGTAAGAAGTAGTACAATAACGTTATAGATACCGATTCTTGACTTTTTAGCTGGCTTTGGGGTATTGGACATGAGCTAGGACCTTAAGATTTTGCATCAAAAGAGAACTAGCAGCTGCGTTGCACGGGAGAATGTGAAAAGTGTTCATATGTAGTAAAAACCTGAGAAATCCGTCAGTTTTCGTCATTTCTTATCAAATCGACTTCAAAGCAGAACGTCACATTGGCCGCTCTTCTCTCTGAAACGGTTACATTTATCGTCTGCAAAGCTGTGTCGCGTGCTGCGGTATGCGGAGACACTAACAGTACCATAGTAGAACACAGATGAAACTTCTATGTTGATGTAATAGCCAGTAAGAAGTAGTACAATAACGTTATAGATACCGATTATTGACTTTTTAGCTGGCTTTGGGGTCGTGGACATGAGCTAGGACCTTAAGATTTTGCATCAAGAGAGAACTAGCAGCTGCGTTGCACGGGAGAATGTGAAAAGTGTTCATGTGTAGTAAAAACCTGAGAAATCCGTCCGTTTTCGTCATTTCTTATCAAATCGACTTAAAGCCAGATCGTCACATTGGTCGCTCTTCTCTCTGAAACGGTTACATTTATAGTCTGCAAAGCTATGTCGCGTGCTGCGGTATGCGTAGACGCTAACAGCACCATAGTAGAACAATGATGAAACTTCTAAGTTGATGTAATAGCCAGTAAAAAGTAGTACAATTCAACTTCTAAGTTGATGTAATAGCCAGTAAGAAGTAGTACAATAACGTTTTAGATATCGATTATTGACTTTTTAGCTGGCTTTGGGGTCTTGGACATGAGCTAGGAACTTAAGACTTTGCATCAAAGGAGGACTAGCAGCTGCGTTGCACGGGAGAATGTGAAAAGTGTTCATATGTAGTAAAAACCTGAGAAATCCGTTCGTTTTCGTCATTTCTTATCAAATCGACTTAAAGCCAGATCGTCACATTGGTCGCTCTTCTGTCTGAAACGGTTACATTTATCGTCTGCAAAGCTATGTCGCGTGCTGCGGTATGCGGAGACACTAACAGCACCATAGTAGAACACAGATGAAACTTCTAAGTTGATGTAATTGCCAGTAAGAAGTAGTACAATAACGTTTTAGATATCGATTATTGACTTTTTAGCTGGCTTTGGGGCCTTGACATGAGCTAGGACCTTAAGATTTGGCATGAAGGGAAGTCTAGTAGCCGCGTTGCAGGGGAGAATGTGACAAGTGTTCATATGTAGTAAAAATCTGAGAAATTCGTCCGTTTTCGTCATTTGTTATCGAATCGACTTAAATCCAGATAGACACATTGGCCGCTCTTCTCTCTGAAACGATTACATTTATCGTCTGCAAAGCTATGTCCGGTGCTGCGGTATGCGGAGACACTAAAAGCACCATAATACAATACAGATGAACCTTCTAAGTTAATGTAATAGCCAGTAAGAGGTAGTACAATTCAAGTTTTAGTTATAGATTATTGAATTTTTAGCCGGCTTTGGTGCCTTTGACATGAAATAGGACCTTAAGATTTTGCATGAAATTCAGGACTAGCAACCGCGTTGCACAGGGGAATGTGAAAAGTTTTCATATGTAGTAAAAACCTGAAAAATTGTCCGTTTTCGTCATTTGTTATCGTAACGAATTAAAGCCATATCGTCATATTAGCCGCTCTTCTCTCATAAACGGTCTGCAAAGCTCTGTCGCGTGCTGCGGTATACGGAGACACTAAAAGCAGCATTGCAGAGCACAGATGAAGCCTCTAAGTTGAAGTAATAGCCAGTAAGAAGTAGTACAATTCAAGTTTTAGTTATCGATTACTGACTTTATACCATTCTTTGGTGCTTCGGCATGAGCTAGGAAATTAAGATTTTGCATGAAGGGAAGTCTAGTGGAAGCGTTGCAGGGGAGAATGTGAAAAGTGTTCATATGTAGTAAAAATGTGAGAAATTCGTCCGTTTTCGTCATTTGTTATGGAATCGACTTAAAGCCAGATCGTCACATTGGCCGCTCTTCCCTCTGAAACGAATACATTTATCGTCTGCAAAGCTATGTCGCCTGCTACGTTATCCGGAGACACTAAAAGTACCATAGTAGAACACAGATGAAGCTTATAAGTTGATGTAATAGCCAGTAAGAAGTAGTACAATTCAAGTTTTTGTTACCGATTATTGACATTTTACCCTTCTTTGGTGCTTGACGTGAGCTAGGACCTCAAGATTTTGCATGAAGGGAAGTCTAGTGGCCGCGTTACAGGGGAGAATGTGAAAAGTGTTGATATGTAGCAAAAAACTGAAAAATTTGTCCGTTTTCGGCATTTGTTATCGTATCGAATTAAAGCCATATCGTCAAATTAGCCGCACTTCTCTCATAAACGGTTACATTTATCGTCTGCAAAGCTGTGTCGCATGCTGCGGTATACGGAGACACTAAAAGCACCATAGTAGAACACAGATAAAGCTTCTAAGTTGATGTAATAGCCAGGAAGAAGTAGTACAATTCAAGATTTAGTTATCGATTATTGACTTTTTAGCCGGCTTTGTTGCCTTTCACATGAGGTAGGACTATACGATTTTGCATGAAAGGAGGACTAGCAGACGCGCTGCACGGGCGAATGTGAAAAGTGTCATATGTAGTAAAAACCTGAGAAATCCGTCCGTTTTCGTCATTTGTTATCGAATCGACTTAAATCCAGATCGACACATTGGCCGCTCTTCTCTCTGAAACGGTTACATTTGTCTTCTGCAAAGCTATGTTGCGTCCTGGGGTATGCGGCGACACTACAAGCACCATAGTAGAACACAGATGAAGCTTCTAAGTTGATGTAATAGACAGTAAGAAGTCATACAATGCAAGTTTTAGTTAAGCGATTATTGACTTTTTAGACGGCTTTGGTGCCTTGGATATGGGCTACGTCTATACGATTTTGCAGGAAAGGAGGACTAGCAGCCGCGTTGCACGGGCGAATGTGAAAAGTGTTCATAAGTAGTAAAAACCTGAGAAATCCGTCTGTTTTCGTCATTTGTTATCGAATCGACTTAAAGCCACATCGTCACATTGGCCGGTCTTCTCTCTGAAACGGTTGCATTTATCGTCTGCAAAGCTCTGCCGCGTGCTGCGGTATACGGAGACACTAAAAGCACCATAGTAGAACACAGATAAAGCTTCTAAGTTGATATAATAGCCAGTAAGAAGTAGTACAATTCAAGATTTAGTTATCGATTATTGACTTTTTAGCCGGCTTTGGTGCCTTTGACATGAGGTAGGACTATACGATTTTGCATGAAAGGAGGACTAGCAGCCGCGTTGCACGAGCGAATGTGAAAAGTGTTCATATGTAGTAAAAACCTGAGAAATCCGTCCGTTTTCGTCATTTGTTATCGAATCGACTTAAAGCCAGATCGATACATTGGGCGCTGTTCTCTCTGAAACGGTTACATTTATCGTCTGCAAAGCAATGTCTCGTGTTTCGGTATCCGGAGATACTAATGGCACCATAGTAGAACACAGATCAAACTTCTAAGTTTATGTAATAGCCAGTAAGAAGTAGTAGAATTGAAGTTTTAGCTATCGATTATTGACTTTTTACCCTTCTTTGGCGCTTGGACATGAGTTACGGCCTTAAGATATTTCATGAAGGGAAGGCTAGTTTCCACGATGCACGGGAGAATGTGAAAAGTGTTCATATGTAGTAAAAATCTGAGAAATTCGTCCGTTTTCGTCATTTGTTATCGAATCGACTGAAATCCAGATCGACACATTTGCCGCTCTTCTCTCTGGAACGATTACATTTATCGTCTGCAAAGCTATGTTGCGTGCTGCGGTATGCGGAGACACTAAAACCACAATAGTAGTACACAGATGAAGCCTCTAAGTTGATGTAATAGCCAGTAAGAAGTAGTACATTTCAAGTTTTCGTTATCGATTATTACTTTTTAGCCGGCTTTGGTGCAACTGGCATGAGCTAGGACCTTAAGATTTTGTATGAAAGGAGGACTAGCAGCCGCGTTGCACGAGCGAATGTGAAAAGTGTTCATGTGTAGTAAGAATCTGAGAAATCCGTCCGTTTTCGTCATTTGTTATTGATTCGACTTAAATCCAGATCGACACATTGGCCGCTCTTCTCTCTGAAAGGATTACATTTATCGTCTGCAAAGCTTTGTCGCGTGCTACGTTATCCGGAGACACTAAAAGCATCAGAGTAAAACACAGATGAACCTTCTAAGTTGATGTAATAGCCAGTAAGAAGTAGTACTATTCAAGTTTTTGTTATCGATTATTGACTTTTTACCATTCATTGGTGCTTCGACATGAGCTACGAAGTTAAGATTTTGCATGAAGGGAAGTCTAGTGGCCGCGTTACAGGGGAGAATGTGAAAAGTGTTCATATGTAGCAAAAAACTGAAAAATTTGTCCGTTTTCGTCATTTGTTATCGTATCGAATTAAAGCCATATCGTCAAATTAGCCGCTCTTCTCTCATAAACGGTTACATTTATCGTCTGCAAAGCTATGTCGCGTGCTGCGGTATACGGAGACACTAAAAGCACCATAGTAGAACACAGATAAAGCTTCTAAGTTGATGTAATAGCCAGTAAGAAGTAGTACAATTCAAGATTTAGTTATCGATTATTGACTTCTTAGCCGGCTTTGGTGCCTTTCACATGAGCTAGGACCTTAAGATTTTGCATGAAAGGAAGACTAGCAGCCACGTTGCAAGGGACAATGTGAAAAGTGTTCATATGTAGTAAAAACCTGAGAAATCCGTCCGTTTTCGTCATTTGTTATTGAATCGACTTAAATCCAGATCGTCACATTGGCCGGTCTTCTCTCTGGAACGGTTACATTTATCGTCTGCAAAGATATGTCTCGTGTTGCGGAATGCGGAGCCACTAAATGCACCATAGTAGAACACAGATGAAGCTTCTACGTTGATGTAATAGCCAGTAAGAAGTCATACAATGCAAGTTTTAGTTGTCGATTACTGACTTTTTAGCCGGCTTTGGTGCCTTGGACATGAGCTACGACTCTACGATTTTGCATGAAAGGAGGACTAGCAGCCGCGTTGCACGGGAGAATGTGAAAAGTGTTCATATGTAGTAAAACCTGACAAATCCGTCCGTGTTCGTCAATTGTTATCGAATCGACTTAAAGCCAGATTGTCACAGTGGCCGCTCTTCCCTCTGAAACGGTTACATTTACCCACTGCAAACCTATGTCGCTGGGTGCGGTATGCGGAGACACCAAAAGCCCCATAGTAGAACACAGTAGAAGCTTCTAAGTTGATGTAATATGTAGTAAGAATTAGTACAATTCAAGTTTTAGTTTTCGATTATTGACTTTTTAGCCGGATTTGGTGCCTTGGGCATGAGCTAGGGCCTTAAGATTTTGCATGAAAGGACGACTAGCAGCCGCATTGCACGGGACAATGTGAAAAGTGTTCAAATGTAGTAAAAACCTCAGATATCCGTCCGTGTTCGTCATTTGTTATCGAATCGACTTATAGCGAGATCGTCACATTGCCCGCTCTTCTCACTGAAACGGTTTTATCTGTCGTCTGCAAAGCTATGTCGCTGGGTGCAGTATGCATAGACACTTAAGGCACCATAGTACAACACAGAAGAAGCTTCTAAGTTAATGTAATAGCCCGTAAGAAGTAGTACAATTCAAGTTTTCGTTATCGATTATTCACTTTTTAGCCTGCTTTGATGCCTTGTACATGAGCTAGGACCTTAAGTTTTTGCATGAAAGGAGGACTATTAGCCGCGTTGCACGGGACAATGTAAAAAGTGTTCATATGTAGTAAAAACCTGAGAAATCCGGACCTTTTCGTCATTTGTTATCGAATCGACTTAAAGCCAGATCGTCACATTGGCCGCTCTTCTCCCTGAAACCATTACAATTATCATCTGCAAAGCTATGTCGCATGCTGCGGTATGCGGAGAAACTAAAAGCACCATAGTAGAATACAGATGAAGCTTCTAAGTTGATGTAATAGCCAGTAAGAGCTACTGCACTTCAAGTTTTAGTTTTCGATTATTGACCTTTTAGACTTTTTTGGTGCCTTGGACATGAGCTAGGACCTTAAGATTTTGCATGAAAGGAGGACTAGCAGCCGTGTTGCACGGGAGAATGTGAAAAGTGTTCATATGTAGTAAAATCCTGAGAAGTCCGTCCGTTTTCGTCATTGTTATCAAATCGACTTAAAGCCAGATCATCACATTGGCCGCTCTTCCCTCTGAATCGGTTAAATTTACCGTCTGCAAACCTATGTCGCTGGGTGCGGTATGCGGAGTCACTAAAATCACCATAGTAGAACACAGAAGTAGCTTCTAAGTTCATGTAATACCGGGTAAAAAGTAGTAAAATTCACGTTTTAGTTATCGATTATTGACTTTTTAACTAATTTTGATGCTTTGGGCATGAGCTAGAACCTTATGATTTTGCATGAAAGGAGGACTAGCAGCCGTGTTGCACGGGAGAATGTGACAAGTGTTCATATGTAGTAAATACCTAAGATATTCGCCTGTGTTCGTCATTTGTTATCAAATCGACTTTAAGCCAGATCCTCACATTGGCCGCTCTTCTCTCTGAAACGGTTAAATTTATCGTCTGCAAAGCAATGTCGCGAACTGCGGTATGCGGAGACACTACAATCACCATAGTAGAACACAGAAGTAGCTTCTAAGTTGACGTAATACCCAATAAGAAGTAGTACAATTAACGTTTTAGTTATCGATTATTGACTTTTCAGCCTTTTTTGTGCCTTGGGCATGAGCTAGGACCTTACGATTTTGCATGAAAGGACGACTAGCATCCGCGTTGCACGGGAGACTGTGAAAAGTGTTCATATGTAGTAAAAACCTGACAAATCCGTCCGTGTTAGTCAATTGTTATCGAATCGACTTAAAGCCAGATCGTCACAGTGGCCGCTCTTCCCTCTGAAACGGTTACATTTACCCACTGCAAACCTATGTCGCTGGGTGCGGTATGCGGAGACACTAAAAGCACCATAGTAGAACACAGTAGAAGCTTCTAAGGTGATGTAATATGTAGTAAGAAGTAGTACAATTCAAGTTTTAGTTTTCGATTATTGACTTTTTAGCCGGCTTTGGTGCCTTGGGCATGACCTAGGACCTTAAGATTTTGCATGAAAGGACGACTAGCAGCCGCATTGCACGGGACAATGTGAAAAGTGTTCATATGTAGTAAAAACCTCAGAAATCCGTCCGTGTTCGTCATTTGTTATCGAATCGACTTATAGCGAGATCGTCACATTGCCCGCTCTTCTGACTGAAACGGTTTTATCTGTCGTCTGCAAAGCTATGTCGCTGGGTGCAGTATGCATAGACACTTAAGGCACCATAGTACAACACAGAAGAAGCTTCTAAGTTAATGTAATAGCCCACAAGAAGTTGTACAATTCAAAGTTTTCGTTATCGATTATTCACTTTTTAGCCGACTTTGGTGAGTTGTACATGAGCTAGGACCTTAAGATTTTGCATGAAAAGAGGACTATTAGCCGCGTTGCACGGGAGAATGTAAAAAGTGTTCATATGTAGTAAAAACCTGAGAAATCCGTCTATTTTCGTCATTTGTTATCGAATCGACTTAAAGACACATCGTCACATTTAACGTTCTTCTCTCTGAAACGGTTACATTTATCGTCTGCAAAGCTATGTCACTTATTGCTGTATGCGGTGAGGCTAAAAGCAAACATAATAGAACACAGAAGGAACTTCTAAGTTGAAGTAATAGCCAGTAAGAAGCAGTACAATTCAAGTATTGGATATCAATTATTGATTTTTAGCCGGCTTTGGTTCCTTGGATATGAGGTGGAATCATAAGATTTTGCATGAAAGGAGGACTAGCAGCCGCGTTGCACGGGAGAATGTGAAAAGGGTTCATATGTATTGAAAACCTGAGAAATCCGTATGTTTTCTTCAATTGTTATCGAATCGACTTAATGCCAGGTCGTTACATTGGCCGCTCTTCCCTCTGAAACCGTTATATTTATCGTCTCCAAAGATAGGTCGCGAGCTATGTAATGCGGAGACACTAAAAGCACTATACTAGAACACAGATGAAGCTTCTAAGTTGATGTCATAGCCAGTAAGAAGTAGTGCAATTCAAGTATTCGTTATCGATTATTCACTTTTCACCCGGCTTTGGTGCCTTGTACAGCAGCTAGGACATTAAGATTTTGCATGAAAGGAGGACTATCAGCCGCGTTGCACGGGAGAATGTGAAAAGTGTTCATATGTAGTAAAAACCTGAGAAATCCGTCCGTTTTCGTAATTTGTTATCGAATCGACTTAAAGCCAGGACGTACATTGGCCGCTCTTCTCTTCGAAACGGTTATATTTACCGTCTGCAAAGCTATGACGCGTGCTGCGGTATGCGGAGACACTAAAAGCACCATAGTTGAATACAGAAGAAGCTTCTAAGTTGATGTAAGAGCCAGTAAGAAACAGTAAAATTCAAGTTTTAGTTATCGATTATTGACCATATAATTTTCTTTGGTGCTTTGGAAATGAGCTAGCACTTTACGATTTTGCATGTAGGGAAGTGTAAGAGCCGCTTCGCACGGGATAATGTGAAAAATGTTCATATATACTAAAAACATGAGAAATCCCTCCGTTTTCGTCATTTGTTATCGAATCGACTTAAAGCCAGATATCACATTGGCCGCTCTTCTCAATGAAACGATTACAATTATCATCTGCAAAGCTATGTCGCATGCTGCGGCATGCGGAGACACTAAAAGCACCATAGTAGAACACAGATGAAGCTTCTAAGTTGATGTAATAGCCAGTAAGAAGTACTGCAATTCAAGTTTTAGTTTTCGATTATTGACTTTTTACCTTTCTTTGGTTCCTTGGGCATGAGCTAGGACCTTAAGATTTTGCATGAAAGGAGGACTAGCAGCCGCGTTGAACGGGAAAATGTGAAAAGTGTTCATATGTAGTAAAAACCTGAGAAGTCCGTCCGTTTTCGTCATTGTTATCAAATCGACTTAAAGCCAGATCGTCACATTGGCCGCTCTCCCCTCTGAAACGGTTAAATTTACCGTCTGCAAAGCTGTGTCGCGTGCTAAGGTATGCGGAGATACTAAAAGCACCATAGTAGAACACTGAAAAAACTTCTAAGTTTATGTAATAGCCAGTAAGGTGTAGTACAATTCACGTTTTAGCTATCGATTATTGACTTTGTAGCCGGCTTTGGTGCCTTGGGCATGAGCTAGGACCTTACGATTTAGCGTGAAAGGAGGACTAGCAGCCGCGTTACTAGGGTGAATGTGAAAAGTGTTCATATGTAGTGAAAACCTGAGAAATCCGTATGTTTTCGTCAATTGTTGTCGAGTCGACTTAAAGCCAGATCGTCACATTGGTCGCTCTTGCCTCTGAAACGGTTATATTATTCGTCTGCAATGCTATGTCGCTGGGTGCAGTATGCATAGACACTTAAAGCACCATAGTACAACACAGAAGAAGCTTCTAAATTAATGTATTAGCCCGTAAGAATAGTACAATTCAAGTTTTCGTTATCGATTATTCACTATTTAGCCTGCTTTGATGCCTTGTACATGAGCTAGGACCTTAAGATTTTGCATGAAAGGAAAACTAGCAGCCGCGTTACTGGGGTGAATGTGAAAAGTGTTCATATGTAGTGAAAACCTGAGAAATCGGTATGTTTTCGTCAATTGTTGTCGAATCGACTTAAAGCCAGATCGTCAAAATGGCCGGTCTTCTCTCTGAAACGGTTAAATTTACCGTCTGCCAACCTATGTCGCTGGGTGCGGTATGCGGAGTCACTAAAATCACCATAGTAGAACACAGAAGGAGCTTCTAAGTTGATGTAATACCGAGTAAAAAGTAGTAAAATTCACGTTTTAGTTATCGATTATTGACTTCTTAACCAATTTTGATGCTTTGGGCATGAGCTAGAACCTTATGATTTTGCATGAAAGGAGGACTAGCAGCCGCGTTGCACGGGAGAATGTGAAAAGTGTTCATATGTCGTAAAAACCTGAGAATTCCGGCCGTTTTCGTCATTTGTTATCGAATCGACTTAAAGCCAGGACGTACATTCGGTGCTCTTCTCTCTGAAACGGTTATATTTACCGTCTGCAAAGCTATGTCGCGTGCTGCGGTAAGCGAAAACACTAAATGCGTCATAGTAGAATACAGATGAAGCTTCTAAGTTCATGTAATAGCCAGTAAGAAGTAGTACAATTCAAGTTTTAGGTATCGTTTATTGACTTTTTAGCCGGTTTTGGTGCATTGGACATGAGCTAGGACCTTAAGAATTTGCATGAAAGGAGGACTAGCAGCCGCATTGCACGGGAGAATGTGAAAAATGATCATATATAGTAATAACCTGAGAAATCCCTCCGTTTACGTCATTTGTTATCGAATCGATTTAAAGCCAGATCGTCACATTGGCCGCTCTTCCCTCTGAAACGGTTTTATTTATCGTCTGCAAAGCTATGTCGCATCGTGCAGTATGCATAGACACTTAAAGCACCATAGTACAAAACAGAAGAAGCTTCTAAGTTAAAGTAATAGCCCGTAAGAAGTAGTACAATTCAAGTTTTAGTTTTCGATTATTGACTTTTTAGCCGGCTTTAGTCCCTTGGACATGAGCTAGGACCTTAATATTAGCATGAAAGGAGGACTAGCAGCCGCGTTGCACGGGAAAATGTGAAAAGTGTTCATATATTGTAAAAACCTGAGAAGTCCGTCCGTTTTCGTCATTGTTATCAAATCGACTTAAAGCCAGATCATCACATTGGCCTTTCTTCCCTCTGAAACGGTTAAATTTACCGTCTGCAAACCTATGTTGCTGGGTGCGGTATGCGGAGACACTAAAAGCACCGTAGAACACAGAAGAAGCTTCTAAGTTGATGTAATACAAAGTAAGAAGTAGTACAATTCAAGTTTTAGTTTTCGGTTATTTACTTTTTAGCCGGCTTTGGTGATTGGGACATGAGCTAGGTCCTTAAGATTTTGCATGAAAGGAAAACTAGCAGCCGCGTTACTGAGGTGAATGTGAAAAGTGTTCATATGTAGTGAAAACCTGAGAAATCGGTATGTTTTCGTCAATTGTTGTCGAATCGACTTAAAGCCAGATCGTCACATTGGCCGCTCTTCCCTCTGAAACGATTAAATTTACCGTCTGAAAAAGCTATGTCGCTGCGTGCGGTATGCGGAGACACTAAAAACACCATAGAAACCAGAAGAAGCTTCATTGTTGATGTAATAGCCAGTAAGAAGTCGTACAATTCATGTATTAGTTATCGATTATTGACTTTTTAGCCGGGTTTGGTGCCTTGGACGTGAGCTAGTACCTTAAGATTTTGCATGAAAGGAGGACTAGTTGCTGCGTTGCACGGGAAAGTGCGTAAAGTGTTCATATGTAGTAAAAACCTAAGATATTGGCCCGTTTTCGTCATTTGTTATCAAATCGACTTTAAGCCAGATCGCTACATTGGAAGCTCTTCTCTCTGAAACGGTTACATTTATCGTCTGCAAAGCTATGTCGCGTGCACCGGTATGCGGAGACACTAAAAGCACCATAGTAGAACACATAAGTAGCTTCTACGTTGATGTAATAGCCAGTTAGAAGTAGTACAATTCAAGTTTTAGTTATCGATTATTGATTTTTACCCGGCTTTTGTGCCTTGGACTTGGGCTAGGACCTTAAGATTTTTCATGAAAGGAGGACTAGCAGCCGCGTTGCACGGTAGAATGTGAAAAGTGTTCATATGTAGTAAAAACCTGAGAAATCCGTCCATTTCTTCATTTGTTGTCGAAAAGACTGAAAGCCAGATTGTCACATAGGACGCTCTTCTCTCTGAAAGGGTTACATTTATCGTCTGCAAAGCTATATCGCGTGCTGCGGTATTCGGAGACACTAAAAGCACCATAGTAGAACACAGAAGAAGCTTCTAAGTTGATGTAATAGCCAGTAAGAAGCAGTACAATTCAAGTTTTAGTTATTGATTATTGACTTTTTACCCTTCTTTGGTGCCTTGGACATGAGCTAGGACCTTAAGATTTTGCACGAAAGGAGGACCAGCAGCCGCGTTGCACGGGAGAATGTGAAAAGTGTTCATATGTAGTAAAAACCTGAGAAATTCATCCGTTTTCGTCATTTATTATTGAAACGACTGGAAGCGAGATCGTCACTGTGGCCCCTCTTCTCTCCGAAACGGTTACATTTATCGTCTGTAAAGCTATGTCACGTGCTGCGGTATGCGGAGACACTAAAAGGATCATACTAGAACACAGATGAAGCTTCTAAGCTGATGTAATAGAAAGTAGGAAGTAGTACAATTCAAGTTTATTTATCGATTATTGAATTTTTGGCCGGCTTTGGTGAGTTGGACATGAGCTGGTACCTTAAGATTTTGCATGAATGGAGGACAAGCAGCCGCGTTGCACGGGAGAATGTGAAAAGTGTTCGGATGTAGTAAAAACCTGAGAAATTTATTCGTTTTCCTCCTTTTTTTTCGATTCGACTTAAAGCCAGATCGTTACTTTGGCCGCTCTTCTCTCTGAAAAGGTTACATTTAACGTCTGCAAAGCTACGTCGCGTTCTGCGATATGCGGTGACACTAAAAGGACCATAGTAGAACAGAGATGATGCTTCTAAATTAATGTAATAGAATGTAAGAAGTGGTGAAATTCAAGTTTTAGTTATCGATAATTGACTTTTTATACTTCTTTGGTGTCTTGGACATGAGCTAGGACCTTAAGATTTTGCATGAAAGGAGGACTAGCAGCCGCGTTGCAGGGGAGAATGTAAAAAGTGTTCATATGTAGTAAAATCCTGAGAAATCCGTCCGTTTTTGTCATCTGATATCGAATCGACTTAAGCCTGATCGTCACATTGGCCGCTCTTCTCTCTGAAACGGTTACATTTATCGTCTGCAAAGCTATGTCGCGTGCTGCGGTATGCGGCGACACTAAAAGCACCATATTAGGACACAGAAGAAGCTTCTAAGTTGATGTAATAGCCAGTAAGAAGCAGTACAATTCAAGTTTTAGTTACCGATTATTGAATTTTTAGCCGGCTTTGTTGCCCTGGACATGAGCTGGTACCTTAAGATTTTGCATGAAAGGAGGACTAGCAGCCGTGTTGCACGGGAGAATGTGAAAAGTTTTCATATGTAGTAAAAACATGAGAATTTCGTCTTTTCTCGTCATTTGATATCGAATAGACTTAAAGATAGAACTTCACATTGGGCGCTCTTCTCTCTGAAACGTTTACATTCGTCGCCTGCATAGCTATGTAGCGTGCTGCGGTATGCGGAGACACTAAAAGAACCATAGTAGAACACAGATGAAACTTCTAAGTTGAGGTAAGAGCCAGTAAGAAATAATACAATACAAGTTATAGATATCGATTATTGACTTTTTAGCCGGCTTTGGTGCCTTGGATATGAGCTAGGACCGTACGATTTTGCATGATGGGAGATCTAGCAGCCACGTTGCACGGGAGAGAGTGAAAAGTGTTCATATGTACTAAAAACCTGAAAAATCCGTCCGTTTTCGTCATTTGTTATCTCATCGGCTTAAAGCTAGATCGTCACATTGCCCGCTCTTTATTCTGAAACGGTTACACTTATCATCTGCAAAGCAATCTCGCGTGCTGCGGTATTCGGAGACACTAAAAGCACCATAGTAGAACACAGATGAATCTTCGAAGCTGATGTAATAGTAAGTATGAAGTAGAAAAATTCAAGTGTTAGTTATCGATTATTGGCTTCTTACCCGGCTTTCGTGCCTTGGACTGGAGCTAGGGCCTTAAGATTTTGCATGAAAAGAGGATTAACTGACGCGTTGCACGTGAGAATCTGAAATGTGTTCATATGTAGTAAAAACATGAGAAATTCTTCCGTTTTATCCTTTTTTCCCGAATCGACTTAAAGCCAGATCCTCACGTAGGATGCTCTTCTCTCTGAAACGGTTACATTTAACGTCTGCAAAGCTATGTCGCGTGCTGCTGTATGCGGAGACACTAAAAGGACCATAGTAGAACACAGATGAAGCTTCCAAATTGATGTAATAGAAAGCAAGAAATGGTACAATTCAAGTTTGATAACGTAACGACTTAAGCTTGATCCTCACATTGGCCGCTCTTCTCGCTGTAACGATTACATTTATCGTCTGCAAATCTATGTTGCGTGCTGCGGAATGCGGTGACACTAAAAGCACCATAGTAGAACACAGAAGAAATATCTAACTTGATGTAATAGCCAAAAGAAGCAGTACAATTCAAGCTTTTGTACTCGATTATTGACTTTTTAGGCGGCTTGTGTGCCTTGGGCATGACCTAGGACCTTAAGATTTTGCATTAAAGAAGGACTAGCAGCCGCGTTGCACGGGAGAATGTGAAAATTGTTCATAAGTAATAAAAACCTGAGAAATTCATCCGTTTTCGTCATTTTTTATCGAATTGACTTAAAGCCAGATCGTCACATTGGGGGCTCTTCTCTCTGAAACGGTTACATTTATCGTCTGCAAAGCTATGTCGCGTTCTGCGGTATGCGGAGACACTAAATGCACCATAGTAGAACACAGAAGAAGCTTCTAAGTTGATGTAATAGCCAGTACGAAGCAGTTCAATTTAGATTTTAGTTATCGATTATTGACTTTTTACTCTTCTTTGGTGCCTTGGACATGAGCTTGGACCTTAAGATTTTGTATGAAAGGAGGACTAGGAACCGCGTTGTACGGGGGAATGTGAAAAGTGTTCATATGTAGTAAAAACCTTTGAAATCCGTCCGTTTCCGTCATTTCATAACGAATCGACTAAAACCTGGTCGTCACATTAGCCGCTCTTCTCGCTGAAACGGTTACATTTATCGTCTGAAAATCTATGTCGCGTGCTGCAGTATGCGGAGAGACTAAAAGCACCCTAGTAGAACACAGAAGAAGCTTCTAAGTTAATGTAATAGCCAGTAAGAAGCAGTAAAATTCAAGTTTCAGTTATCGATAATTGACTTTTTAGGCGGCTTGTGTGCCTTGGGCATGAGCTAGGACCTTAAGATTTTGCATTAAAGGAGGAGTGGCAGCCGCGTTGCATGGGTGAATGTGAAAAGTGTTCATATGAAGCATAAACCTGAGAAATCCGTCCGTATTCGTCATTTGTTTTCGAATCGACTGGAAGCCAGATCGTCACATAGGCCGCTCTTCTCTCTGAAACGGTTACATTTATCGTCTGTAGAGCTATGTCACGTGCTGCGGTATTCGGAGACACTAAAAGCAGCATAGCAAAACACATAATAGGCTACTAAGTTGATGTAATAGCCAGTAATAAGCAGCACAATTCAAGTTTTAGTTTTCGATTATTGATTTTTCACCCTTCTTTGCTGCCTTTGAAATGAGCTAGGATCTTAAGATTTAGCATGAAAGGAGGACTCGTAGCCGCGTTGCACGGAGAATGTGAGAAGTGTTCATATGTAGTAAAAACCTGAGAAATCCGTCCGTTTTCGTCATTTGTTATCGAATCGACTAAAAGCCAGATCGTCACATTGGCCGCTCTTCTATCTGAAACGGTTACATTTATCGTCTGCAAAGCTATTTCGCGTGCTGCGGTATGCATAGACACTAAAAGCACCATAGTAGAACACAGATGAAGGTCCTAAGTTGATGTAATAGCCAGTAACAAGTAGTACAATTCAAGTTTCACTTACCGATTATTGACTTTTTACCCTTCTTTGGTGCTTTGGACATGGGCTAGGACCTTAAGATTTTGCATGAAAGGAGGACTGGCAGCCGCGTTGCAAGGGATAATGTAAAAAGTGTTCATATGTAGCATAAACCTGAGAAAACCGTCCGTTTTCGTCATTTGTTTTCGAATCGACTTAAAGCCAGATCGTCACATTGTCCGCTCTTCTCTCTGAAACGGTTACATTTATTGTCTGCAAAGCTATGTCACGCTCTGCGTTATGCGGAGACACTAAAAGCACCATGGTAGAACACAGATGAAGCTTCTAATTTGATGTAATAGCCAGTAAGAGGTAGTAAATTCATGTTTTAGTTATCGATTATTGACCTTTTACCCTACTTTGGTGCATTGGACATGAGCTAGGACCTTAAGATTTAGCCTGAATGGAGGACTGGGAGCCAGGTTGCATGAGTGAATGTGAAAAGTGTTCATATGTAGTAAAAACCTGAGAAATTCGTCCGTTTTCGACATTTGTTATCGAATCGACTTAAAGATAAATCGTCACATTGGCCGGTCTTCTCTCTGAAACGGTTACATTTATCGTCTGCAAATCTATGTCGCGTGCTTGCAGTATGCGGAGACACTAAAAGCAGCATAGCAGAACACATAAGAGGCTTCTTAGTAGATGTAATAGGCAGTAAGAAGCAGTACAATTCAAGTTTTAGTTATCGATTATTAACTTTTTAGATGGATTTGGTGCCTTAGACATTAGCTAGGACCGTAAGATTTAGCATGAAATTAGGACTGGCAGCCGCGTTGCAAGGGAGAATGTGAAGTGTGTTAATATGTAGCATAAACTTGAGAAATCCGTCCGTTTTCGTCATTTGTTTTCGAATCGACTTGAAGCCAGATCGCCACATTGGCCGCTCTTCTCTCTGAAACGGTTACATTTATCGTCTGCAAAGCTATGTCGCGTGCTGCGGTATGCGGAAACACTAAAAGCACCATAGTAGAACACAGATGTAGCTTCCAAGTTGATGTAATAGCCAGTAAGAAGTAGTACAATTCAAGTTTTAGCTATGGATTATTGACTTTTTAGCCGGCTTTGGTGCCTTGGACATCAGCTATCACCTTAAGATTCTGCATTAAAGGAGGACTAGCAGTCGCTTTGCACGGGAGATTGTGAGAAGTGTTCATATGAAGTCAAAACCTGAGAAATCCGTCCATTTTCGTCATTTGTTATCGTTTCGACTTAAAGCCAGATCGTCACATTGGCCGCTCCTCTCTCTGAAACGGTTACATTTCTCGTCTGCAAAGCTATGTCGAGCACTGCGGTATGCGGCGTCACTAAAAACACCATAGTAGAACACAGATGAAGCTTCTACGTTCATGTAATAGCCAGTAAGAAGCAGTACAATTCGAGCATTAGTTTTCGATTATTGACTTTTTACCCTTCTTCGGTGCCTTGGACATGAACTAGGACCTTAAGATTGTGCATGAAAGGAGTTCTAGCAGCCGCGTTGCACGAGAGAGAGTGTAAAGTGTTCATATGTAGTAAAAACCTGAGAAATCCGTCCGTTTCCGTCATTTCATAACGAATCGACTTAAAGCCAGATCGTCACATTGGCCGCTCTTCTCTCTGAAACGGTTACATTTATCGTCTGCAAAACTGTGTCGCATGCTGCGGTGTGCAGAGACACTAAAAGCACCATAGTATAACACAGATGAAGCTTCTACGTTGGTGTGATACACAGTAACAAGTAGTACAATTCATGTTTTAGTTATCGATTATTGACTATTCACCCCTCTTTCGTGCCTTGGACATGAGCTAGGAAGTTAAGATTTTGCATGAAAGGAGGAGTAGCAGCCTCGTTGAACGGGAGAATGTGAAAAGTGTTCATATATGTTAAAAACCTGAGAAATCCGTCCGTTTTCGTCGTTTGTTATGGAATCGACTTAAAGCCAGATCGTCACATTAGCCGCTCTTCTCTCTAAACGGTTACATTTATCGTCTGCAAACCTATGTCGCGTGCTGCGGTATGCGGAAACACTAAATGCACTTAGTAGAACACAGATAAAGCTTCTAAGTTGATGTAATAACCAGTAAGAAGTGGTACAATTCCAGTTTTAACTATCGATTATTGACTTTTTAGACGGCTTTGGTGCCTTGGACATGAGGTAGGCCTTTACGATTTTGCATGAACGGAGGACTAGCAGCCGCGTTGCACGGGAGAATGTGAAAAGTGTTCACATGTAGTAAAAATCT
The DNA here is from genome assembly GCF_023897955.1 of Schistocerca gregaria. Taxonomy (NCBI): domain Eukaryota; kingdom Metazoa; phylum Arthropoda; class Insecta; order Orthoptera; family Acrididae; genus Schistocerca; species Schistocerca gregaria. The sequence continues at coordinate 132,764,954 of NC_064930.1, read as the reverse complement.
GTGAAAACCATCCGTTTTCGTCATTTGTTATCGAATCGACATAAAGCCAGATCGTCACATTTTCCGCTCTTCTCTCTGAAACGGTCACATTTATCGTCTGCAATGCTATGTCACGTGCTGCGGCATGCGGAGACACTAAAAGCTCCATAGTAGAACACAGATGAAGCTTCTAAGTGGATGTAATAGACAGTAAGAAGTAGTACAATTCAAGTTTTAGTTATCGATTATTGACTTTTTAGCCGGCTTTGGTGCCTTGGACATGAGGTAGGCCCTTAAGATTTTGCATGAATTGAGGACTATCAGCCACGTGTCACGGGAGAATGTGAAAAGTGTTCATATGTAGTAAAAACCTGAGAAATCCGTCCGTTTTCATCATATGTTACTGAATCGACTTACAGCAAGATCGCCACATTTTCAACTCTTCTCTCTGAAACGGATGCATTTATCGTCTGCAAAGCTATGTCGCGTGCTGCGGTATGCGGAGACGCTAAAAGAACCATAGTAGAACACAGATGAAGCTTCTAAGTTGATGTATTAGCCAGTAAGAAGTGGTACAAACCAAGTTTTAATTATCGATTATTGACTTTTTAGCCGGCTTTGGTGCCTTGGACATAAGCTAGGACCTTAAGATTTTGCATGAAAGGATCAATAGCAGCCGCGTTCCACGGGAGAATATGAAATGTGTTCATATGTAGCAAAAACCTTGGAAATCCGTCGGTTTTCGTCATTTGTTATCGAATAGACTTAAAGCCAGATCGTCACATTGGCCGCTCTTCTCGCTAAACGGTTACATTTATCGTCTGCAAAGCTATGTCGCGTGCTGCGGTATGGGGAGACACTGAAAGCACCGTAGTACAACTTAGAAGAAGCTTCTAACCTGATGTAATGGCCAGTAAGAAACAGTACAATTCCAGTTTTAGTTATCGATTAATGGCTTTTTACCCTTCTTTGGTGCCTTGGACATAAGATAGGACCTTAAGATTTTGCATGAAACGAGGACTATCAGTTGCATTGCACGGGAGAATGTGAAAAGTGTTCATATGTAGTAAAAACCTGAGAAATCCGTCCGTTTTCGCCATTTGTTATCGAATCGACTTAAAGCCAGATCGTCACATTGGCCGGTCTTCTCTCTGAAACGGCTACATTTATCGTCTGCAAAGCAGTGTCGCGTGATGCGGTATGCGGAGACACTAAAAGCACCATAGTAAAACACGGGAGAAAGCTTCTAAGTTGAAGTAATAGCCAGTAAGAAGCAGTACAATTCAAATTTTAGTTACCGATTATTGACTTTTTACCCTCCGTTGGTGCCTTGGACATGTGCTAGAGCCATAAGATTTTTGAAGAAAGGAGGACTAGCAGCCGCGTTGCACGGGAGAATGTGAAAAGGTTTCATATGTAGTAAAAACCTGAGAAATCCGTTTATTTTCGTCATTTGTTATCGAATCGACTTAAAGCCAGATCGTCACTTGGCCGCTCTTCTCTCTGAAACGGTTACATTTATCGTCTGCAAAGCTATGTCGCGTGCTGTGGTATGCGGAGATACTAAAAGCACCATAGTAGAAAACAGAAGAAGCTTATAAGTTGATGTAATAGCCAGTAAGAAGCAGTACAATTCAAGTTTTAGTTATCGATTATTGACTTTTTACGCTTCTTTGGTGCCTTGGACATGAGCTAAGACCTTAAGATTTTGAATGAAAGGAGGACTAGCAGCCGCGTTGCACGGGAGAATGTGAAAAGGTTTCATATGTAGTAAAAACCTGAGAAATCCGTCCGTTTTCGTCATTTGTTATCGAATCGACTTAAAGCAGATCGTCACATTGGCCGCTCTTCTCTCTGAAACGGCTACATTTATCGTCTGCAAAGCTACGTCGCGTGATGCGGTATGCGGAGACACTAAAAGCACCATAGTAAAACACAGAAGAAGCTTCTAAGTTGATGTAATAGCCAGTACGAAGCAGTTCAATTTAGATTTTAGTTATCGATTATTGACTTTTTACTCTTCTTTGGTGCCTTGGACATGAGCTTGGACCTTAAGGTTTTGTATGAAAGGAGGACTAGGAACCGCGTTGTACGGGGGAATGTGAAAACTGTTCATATGTAGTAAAAACCTGAGAAATCCGTCCGTTTCCGTCATTTCATAACGAATCGACTAAAACCTGATCGTCACATTAGCCGCTCTTCTCGCTAAAACGGTTACATTTATCGTCTGCAAATCTATGTCGCGTGCTGCGGTATGCGGAGACACTAAAAGCACCATAGTAGAACTCAGAAGAAGCTCCTAAGTTGATGTAATAGCCAGTAAGAAGCAGTACAATTTAAGTTTTAGTTATCGATTATTGACGTTTTACCCTTCTTTGGGGCCTTGGACATGAGTCAGGACCCTAAGATTTTGCATGAAAGGAGGACTAGCAGCCGCGTTGCACAGGAGAATGTGAAAAGTATTCATATGTAGTAAAAACCTGAGAAATCCGTCCGTTTTCGTCATTTGATATCGAATAGACTAAAAGCCAGATCGCCACATAGGCCGCTCTTCTCTCTGAAACGCTTACATTTATCGTCTGCAAAGCAATGTCGCGTGCTGCGGTATACGGAGACACTAAAAGCACCATAGTAGAACACAGATGAAGATTCTAAGTTGATGTATTGGTCAATAAGAAGTAGTACAATTAAAGTTATAGCTATCAATTATTGAGTTTTTCTCTTCTTTGATTCCTTGGACATGAGCTAGGACCTTAAGGTTTTGCATGATTGGAGGTCTAGCAACCGCGTTGCACGAAAGAGTGTGAAAAGTGTTTATATGTTGTAAAATCCTGAGAAATCAGTCCGTTTTCGGCATTTGTTATCTCATCGGCTTAAAGCTAGATCGTCACATTGGCCGCTCTTCTCTCTGAAACTGATACATTTACCGTCTGCAAAGCTATGTCGCGTGCTCCGGTATGCGGAGAGACTAAAAGTAGCATAGCAGAACACATATTAGGCTTCTAAGTTTATCTAATAGCCAGTAAGACGCAGTACAATTCAATATTTAGTTATCGATTTTTGATTCTTTGGTGACTTGGACATTAGCTAGGACCTTACGATTTTGCATGAAAGGAGGACTAGCAGCCGCGTTGCAAAGGAGAGTGTGAAAAGTGTTCATATGTAGTATAAACCTGAGAAATCCGTTCGTTTTCATCATTTGTTATCGATCGACTTAAAGTAAGATCGTCAAATTGGCCGCTCTTCTCTCTGAAACTGTTACATTTATCGTCTGCAAAGCTATGTCGCGTGCTCCGGTATGCGGAGAGACTAAAAGCAGCATGGCAGAACACATAAGATGCTTCTAAGTTGATCTAATACCCAGTAAGAAGCAGTACAATTCAAGTTTTAGTTATCGATTATTGACTTTTTACCCTTCTTAGATGCCTTTCACATGAGCTAGGACCTTAAGATTTTGCATGAAAGGAGGACTAGCAGAAGCGTTGCACGGGATAATGTGAAAAGTCTCCTTATGTAGTAAAAACCTGAGATATCAGTCCGTTTTCGTCATTTGTTATCGAATCGACTTGAAGCCAGATCGTCACATTGGCCGCTCTTCTCTCTGAAACGGTTACATTTATCGTCTGCAACGCTATGTCCAGTGCTGCGGTATGCGGAGACACTAACAGCACCATAGTAGAACACTGATGAAACTTCTAAGTTGATGTAATAGCCAGTAAAAAGTAGTACAATAACGTTTTAGATATCGATTATTGATTTTTTAGCTGGCTTTAAGGGCTTTGGACATGAGCTAGGGCCTTAAGATTTTGCATCAAAGGAGGACTAGCAGCTGCGTTGCACGGGAGAATGTGAAAAAAGTTCATATGTAGTAAAAACCTGAGAAATCCGTTCGTTTTCGTCATTTCTTATCAAATCGACTTAAAGCCAGATCGTCACATTGGTCGCTCTTCACTCTGAAACGGTTACATTTATCGTCTGGAAAGCTATGTCGCGTGCTGCGGTATGCCGAGACACTAACAGCACCATAGTAGAACACAGAAGAAGCTTCTAAGTTGTAGTAATTGCCAGTAAGAAGTAGTGCAATAACGTTTTAGATATCGATTATTGACTTTTTAGCTGGCTTTGGGGCCTTGGACATGAGCTAGGGCCTTAAGATTTTGCATCAAAGGAGGACTAGCAGCTGCGTTGCACGGGAGAATGTGAAAAGTGTTCATATGTAGTAAAAACCTGAGAAATCCGTCCGTTTTCGTAATTTCTTATCAAATCGACTTAAAGCCAGGACGTCACATTGGACGCTCTTCTCTCTGAAAAGGTTACATTTATCGTCTGCAAAGCTATGTCGCGTGCTGCGGTATGCGGAGACACTAACAGCACCATAGTAGCACACAGATGAAACTTCCAAGTTGATGTAATTGCCAGTAAGAAGTAGTGCAATAACGTTTTAGATATCGATTATTGACTTTTTAGCTGGCTTTGGGGAATTGGACATGAGCTAGGACCTTAAGATTTTGCATCAAAGGAGGACTAGCAGCTGCGTTGCCCGGGAGAATGTGAAAAGTGTTCATATGTAGTAAAATCCTGAGAAATCCGTCCGTTTTCATCATTTCTTATCAAATCGACTTAAAGCCAGGTCTTCATATTGGTCGCTCTTCTCTCTGAAACGGTCACATTTATCGTCTGCAAAGCTATGTCGCGTGCTGCGGTATGCGGAGACACTAACAGCACTATAGTAGAACACAGATGAAACTTCCAAGTTGATGTAATAGCCAGTACGAAGTAGTACAATAACGTTTTAGATATCGATTATTGACTTTTTAGCTGGCTTTGGGGCCTTGGACATGCGATAGGACCTTAAGATTTTGCATCAAAGGAGAACTAGCAACTGCGTTGCACGGGAGAAAGTGAAAAGTGTTCATATGTATTAAGAACCTGAGAAATCCGTCCGTTTTCGTCATTTCTTATCAAGTCGACTTAAAGCCAGATCGTCACATTGGTCGCTCTTCTCTCTGAAACGGTTACATTTATCATCTGCAAAGCTATGTCTTGTGCTGCGGTTTGCGGAGACACTAACAGCACCATAGCAGAACACTGATGAAACTTCTAAGTTGATGTAATAGCCAGTAAGAAGTAGTACAATAACGTTTTAGATATCGATTATTGACTTTTTAGCTGGCTTTGGGGTCTTGGACATGTGCTAGGACCTTACGACATTGCATCAAAGGAGGACTAGCAGCTGCGTTGCATGGGAGAATGTGAAAAGTGTTCATATGTTGTAAAAACCTGAGAAATCCGTCAGTTTTCGTCATTTCTTATCAAATCGACTTAAAGGCAGAACGTCACATTCGCCGCTTTTCTCTCTGAAACGGTTACATTTATCGTCTGCAAAGCTATGTCGCGTGCTCCGGTATGCGGAAACACTAACAGCGCCATAGTAGAACACAGATGAAACTTCTATGTTCATGTGATAGCCAGTAAAAAGTAGTACAATAACGTTTTATATATCGATTATTGACTTTTTATTTGGCTTTCGGGCCTTGGACATGACCTAGGACCTTCAGATATTGCATCAAAAAAGGACTAGCAGCTGCGTTGCGCGGGAGAATGTGAAGATTGTTCATATGTAGTAAAAACCTCAGAAATCCGTCCGTTTTCGTCATTTCTTATCAAATCGACTTAAAGCCAGATCGTCACATTGGTCGCTCTTCTCTCTGAAACGGTTACATTTATCGTCTGCAAAGCTATGTCGCGTGCTGCGGTATGCGGAGACACTAACAGCACCATAGTAGAAAACAGATGAAACTTCTAAGTTGATGTAATAGCCAGTAAGAAGTAGTACAATAACGTTATAGATACCGATTATTGACTTTTAAGCTGGCTTTGGGGTCTTAGACATGAGCTAGGAACTTAAGATTTTGCATCAAAGGAGAACTAGCAGCTGCGTTGCACGGGAGAATGAGAAAAGTGTACATATGTAGTAAAATCCTGGAATTTCGTCCGTTTTCGTCATTTCTTATCAAATCGACTTAAAGCCAGATCGTCACATTGGTCGCTCTTCTCTCTGAAACGGTTACATTTATCGTCTGCAAAGCTGTGTCGCGTGCTACGGTATGAAGAGACACTAACAGCACCATAGTAGAACACAGATGAAACTTCCAAGTTGATGTAATTGTCAGTAAGAAGTGGTACAATAACGTTTTAGATATCGATTATTGACTTTTTAGCTGTCTTTGGGGAATTGGACATGAGCTAGGACCTTAAGATTTTGCATCAAAGGAGGACTAGCAGCTGCGTTGCCCGGGAGAATGTGAATAGTGTTCATATGTAGTAAAATCCTGAGAAATCCGTCAGTTTTCGTCATTTCTTATCAAATCGACTTAAAGCCAGGTCATCATATTGGTCGCTCTTCTCTCTGAAACGGTCACATTTATCGTCTGCAAAGCTATGTCGCGTGCTGCGATATGCAGAGACACTAACAGCACCATAGTAGAACACTGATGAATCTTCTAAGTTGAAGTTATAGCCAGTAAATGTAGTACAATAACGTTTTAGATATCGATTATTGACTTTTTAGCTGGCATTGGGGTCTTGGACATGAGCTAGGACCTTAAGACTTTGCATCAAAGGAGGACTAGCAGCTGCGTTGCACGGGAGAATGTGAAAAGTGTTCATATGTAGTAAAAACCTGAGAAATCCGTCCGTTTGCGTCGTTTCTTATCAAATCGACTTAAAGCCAGAACGTCACATTGGCCGCTCTTCTCTCTGAAACGGTAACATTTATCGCCTACAAAGCTATGTCGCGCGCTGCGGTATGCCGAGACACTAACAGCACCATAGTACAACACAGAAGAAGCTTCTAAGTTGTAGTAATTGCCAGTAAGAAGTAGTGCAATAACGTTTTAGATATCGATTATTGACTTTTTAGCTGGCTTTGGGGCCTTGGATATGAGCTAGGGCCTTAAGATTTTGCATCAAAGGAGGACTACCAGCTGCGTTGCACGGGAGAATGTGAAAAGTATTCATATGTAGTAAAAACCTAAAAAATCCGTCAGTTTTCGTCATTTCTTATCAAATAGACTTAAAGCCAGATCGTCACATTGGTCGCTCTTCTTCTGAAACTGTTACATTTATCATCTGCAAAGCTATGTCGTGTGCTGCGGTATGCGGAGACACTAACAGCACCAAAGTAGAACACAGATGAAACTTCCAAGTTGATGTAATTGCCAGTAAGAAGTAGTACAATAACGTTTTAGATAACGATTATTGACTTTTTAGCTGGCTTTGGGGAATTGGACATGAGCTAGGACCTTAAGATTTTGCATCAAAGGAGGACTAGCAGCTGCGTTGCCCGGGAGAATGTGAAAAGTGTTCATATGTAGTAAAATCCTGAGAAATCCGTTCGTTTTCGTCATTTCTTATCAAATCGACTTAAAGCTAGAACGTCACATTGGGCGCTCTTCTCTCTGAAACGGTAACATTTATCGCCTACAAAGCTATGTCGCTTGCTGCGGTATGCCGAGACACTAACAGCACCATAGTAGAACACAGAAGAAGCTTCTAAGTTGTAGTAATTGCCAGTAAGAAGTAGTGCAATAACGTTTTAGATATCGATTATTGACTTTTTAGCTGGCTTTGGGGCCTTGGACATGAGCTAGGGCCTTAAGATTTTGCATCAAAGGAGGACTAGCAGCTGCGTTGCACGGGAGAATGTGAAAAGTGTTCATATGTAGTAAAAACCTGAGAAATCCGTCCGTTTTCGTAATTTGTTATCAAGTCGACTTAAAGCCAGATCGTCACATTGGTCGCTCTTCTCTCTGAAACGGTTACATTTATCATCTGCAAAGCTATGTCTTGTGCTGCGGTTTGCGGAGACACTAACAGCACCATAGCAGAACACTGATGAAACTTCTAAGTTGATGTAATAGCCAGTAAGAAGTAGTACAATAACGTTTTAGATATCGATTATTGACTTTTTAGATGGCTTTGGGGTCTTGGACATGTGCTAGGACCTTACGACATTGCATCAAAGGAGGACTAGCAGCTGCGTTGCATGGAAGAATGTGAAAAGAGTTCATATGTAGTAAAAACCTGAGAAATCCGTCAGTTTTCGTCATTTCTTATCAAATCGACTTAAAGGCAGAACGTCACATTCGCCGCTCTTCTCTCTGAAACGGTTACATTTATCGTCTGCAAAGCTATGTCGCGTGCTCCGGTATGCGGAAACACTAACAGCGCCATAGTAGAACACAGATGAAACTTCTATGTTCATGTGATAGCCAGTAAAAAGTAGTACAATAACGTTTTATATATCGATTATTGACTTTTTATTTGGCTTTCGGGCCTTGGACATGACCTAGGACCTTCAGATATTGCATCAAAAAAGGACTAGCAGCTGCGTTGCACGGGAGAATGTGAAGATTGTTCATATGTAGTAAAAACCTCAGAAATCCGTCCGTTTTCGTCATTTCTTATCAAATCGACTTAAAGCCAGATCGTCACATTGGTCGCTCTTCTCTCTGAAACGGTTACATTTATCGTCTGCAAAGCTATGTCGCGTGCTGCGGTATGCGGAGACACTAACAGCACCATAGTAGAAAACAGATGAAACTTCTAAGTTGATGTAATAGCCAGTAAGAAGTAGTACAATAACGTTATAGATACCGATTATTGACTTTTAAGCTGGCTTTGGGGTCTTAGACATGAGCTAGGAACTTAAGATTTTGCATCAAAGGAGAACTAGCAGCTGCGTTGCACGGGAGAATGAGAAAAGTGGACATATGTAGTAAAATCCTGGAATTTCGTCCGTTTTCGTCATTTCTTATCAAATCGACTTAAAGCCAGATCGTCACATTGGTCGCTCTTCTCTCTGAAACGGTTACATTTATCGTCTGCAAAGCTGTGTCGCGTGCTACGGTATGAAGAGACACTAACAGCACCATAGTAGAACACAGATGAAACTTCCAAGTTGATGTAATTGTCAGTAAGAAGTGGTACAATAACGTTTTAGATTTCGATTATTGACTTTTTAGCTGTCTATGGGGAATTGGACATGAGCTAGGACCTTAAGATTTTGCATCAAAGGAGGACTAGCAGCTGCGTTGCCCGGGAGAATGTGAATAGTGTTCATATGTAGTAAAATCCTGAGAAATCCGTCAGTTTTCGTCATTTCTTATCAAATCGACTTAAAGCCAGGTCATCATATTGGTCGCTCTTCTCTCTGAAACGGTCACATTTATCGTCTGCAAAGCTATGTCGCGTGCTGCGATATGCAGAGACACTAACAGCACCATAGTAGAACACTGATGAATCTTCTAAGTTGAAGTTATAGCCAGTAAATGTAGTACAATAACGTTTTAGATATCGATTATTGACTTTTTAGCTGGCATTGGGGTCTTGGACATGAGCTAGGACCTTAAGACTTTGCATCAAAGGAGGACTAGCAGCTGCGTTGCACGGGAGAATGTGAAAAGTGTTCATATGTAGTAAAAACCTGAGAAATCCGTCCGTTTGCGTCGTTTCTTATCAAATCGACTTAAAGCCAGAACGTCACATTGGCCGCTCTTCTCTGTGAAACGGTAACATTTATCGCCTACAAAGCTATGTCGCGCGCTGCGGTATGCCGAGACACTAACAGCACCATAGTAGAACACAGAAGAAGCTTCTAAGTTGTAGTAATTGCCAGTAAGAAGTAGTGCAATAACGTTTTAGATATCGATTATTGACTTTTTAGCTGGCTTTGGGGCCTTGGACATGAGCTAGGGCCTTAAGATTTTGCATCAAAGGAGGACTAGCAGCTGCGTTGCCCGGGAGAATGTGAATAGTGTTCATATGTAGTAAAATCCTGAGAAATTCGTCCGTTTTCGTCATTTCTTACCAAATCGATTTAAAGCCATATCGTCACATTGGTCGCTCTTCTCTCTGAAACGGTTACATTTATCGTCTGCAAAGCTATGTCGCGTGCTGCGGTATGCGGAGACACTAAAAGCACCATAGCAGAACACAGATGAAGGCTATATGTTGATGTAATAGCCAGTAAGAAGTAGTACAATTTTAATTGTAGTTATCGATTTTTGACTTTTTGTCCGGTTATGTTATAGCCAGTAAGATGTAGTACAATTCCAGTTTTAGTTATCGAATATTGAATTTTTAGCCTCTTTGGTGCTTTGGACATGAGCTAGGATCTTACGAGTTTTCACGAAAGGAGGACTAGCAGCCGCGTATCACGGGAGAATGTAAATAGTGTTCATATGTAGTAAAAACCTGAGAAATCCGTCCGTTTTCGTCATTTGTTATCGAATCGAATTAATGTCAGATCGTCTCATTGGCCGCTCATATCTCTGAAACGGTTACATTTATCGTCTGCAAAGCTATGTCGTGTGCTGCGGTATGCGGAGATAATAAAAGCGCCATAGTAGAACACAGATGTAGCTTCTAAGTTGATGTAATAGCCAAAAAGTAGTAATACAATTCAAGTTTTAGTTGTCGATTATTGACTTTTTAGCCGGCTTTGGTGCCTTGGACATGAGCTAGGACCTTAACATTTTGCACGAAAGGAGGACTAGCAGCCGAGTTGAAAGGGAGAATGTGAAAAGTGTTCATATGTAGTAAAAACCTGAGAAATCCGTATGTTTTCGTAATTTGTTAATTTGTACATTGGACGCTCTTCTCTCTGAAACGGTTATATTTACCGTCTGCAAAGCTATGTCGCGTGCTATGGTATGCGAAAACACTAAAAGCGCCATAGTAGAATACAGAAGAAGCTTCTAAGTTGATGTAAGAGCCAGTAAGAAACAGTAAAATTCAAGTTTTAGTTATCGATTATTGACCATTTACTTTTCTTTGGTGCCTTGGAAATGAGCTAGGACTTTACGATTTCGCATGTAGGGAAGTGTAAGAGCCGCATTGCACGGGAGAATGTGAAAAATGTTCATATATAGTAAAAACCTGAGAAATCCCTTTGTTTTCGTCATTTGTTATCGAATCGACTTAAAGCCAGATCGTCACATTGGCCGCTCTACCCTCTGAAACGGTTACATTTATCGTCTGCAAAGCTATGTCGCTGGGTGCGGTATGCTAAGACACTAAAAGCACCATTGTAGGACACAGAAGAAACTTCTAAGTTGATGTAATAGCCAGTAAGAAACAGAACAATCAAGTTTTAGTTATCGATTATTGACCTTTTACACTTCTTTGGTGCTTTGGACATGAGCTAGGACCTTAAGATTTTGCATGAAAGTAGGACTAGCAGCTGCGTTGAACGGGAAAATGTGAAAAGTGTCCATATGTAGTTATAAAGTGAGAAATTCGCCCGTTTTCGTCATTTGTCATCAAATCCACTTTAAGCCAGATCGTCATATTGGCCGCTCTTCTCTCTGAAACGGTTACATTCAGCTTCTGCAAAGCACTGCCGCGTTGCACGGGAGAAAGTGAAAAGTGTTCATATGTATCAAAAACCTGAGAAATCCGTCCGTTTTCGTCATTTGTAATCGAATCGACTTAAAGCAAGGTTGTTACATTGGCCGCTCTTCTCTCTGAAACGGTTACATTCATCTTCTGCAAAGGTATGTCGCGTGCTGCGGTATTCGGTGACACTAAAAGCACCGTAGTAGAACACAGAAGAAACTACTAAATTGATGTAATAGCCAGTAAGAAGTAGTACAATTCACGTTTCAGTTATCGATTATTGACTTTTTAGCTGGCTTTGGTGCCTTGGACATGAGCTGGGACCTTACGATTTTGCATGAAAGGAGGACTAGCAGCTGCGTTGAACGGGAAAATGTGAAAAGTGTCCATATGTAGTTATAAAGTGAGAAATTCGCCCGTTTTCGTCATTTGTCATCAAATCCACTTTAAGCCAGATCGTCATATTGGCCGCTCTTCTCTCTGAAACGGTTACATTCAGCTTCTGCAAAGCACTGTCGCTGGGTGCGGTATGCGGAGACACTAAAAGCACCATTGTAGAACACAAAAGAAGCTTCTAAGTTGATTTAATAGCCAGTAAGAAGTAGTACAATTCAAGTTTAAGTTATCGATTATTGACTTTTTAGCCGGCTTTGGTGCCTTGGACATTTGCTAGGACCTTACGATTTTGCATTATGGAAGGTGTAGCAGCCGCGTTGCACGGAAGAATTTGAAAAGTGTTTATATGTAGTAAAACCTGAGAAGCCCGTCCGTTTTCGTTATTTTTTATGGAATCGACTTAAAGCCAGATCGTCACATTGGCCGCTCTTCTCTCTGAAACGGTTACATTTATAGTCTGCAAAGAGATGTCGCATGCTGCAGTATGCGGAGACACTGAAAGCACCATAGTAGAACACAGAAGAAGCTTCTAAGTTGATGTAATAGCCAGTAAGATAAAGTACAACTCAAGTTTTAGGTATTGATTATTCACATTTTAGCCGGCTTTCCTGCCTTATACATGATCTAGGACCTTAAGATTTTCATTAAAGGAGGACTAGCAGCCGCGTTGCTCGGCAGAATGGGAAAAACGATCATATGTAGTAACAACCTGAGAAATCCGTTAGTTTTCGTTATTTGTTATCGAATCGACTTAAAGCCACATCGTCACATCGTCCGCTCTTCTCTCTGAAACGATACATTTGTCGTCTGCAAAACTAGGACGCGTGCTGCAGTAAGCGGAGACACTAAAAGCACCGTAGTAGAACACAGAAGAAGCTTCTAGGTTGATGTAATAGACAGTAAGAAGTAGTACAATACACGTTTTAACTATCGATTATTGCCTTTTGAGCCGGCTTTGGTGCCTTGGACATGAGCTAGGAACTTAAGATTTTGCATGAAAGCAAGACTAGCAGCCGCGTTGCACGGGAGAATGTGAAAAGTGTTCATATGTAGTAAAAACCTGAGAAATCCGTCCGTTTTCGTCATTTGTATTCGAATCGACTTAAAGCAAGGTTGTTACATTGGCCGCTCTTCTCTCTGAAACGGTTACATTTATCCTCTGCAAATTATGTCGCGTTCTGCCATATGCGGAGACACTAAAAGCACCATCGTGGAACACAGAAGAAGCATCTAAGTTGATATAATAGCCATTAAGAAACAGTACACTTCAAGTTTTGTTATCGATTATTGAACTTTTACCCTACTTTGGTGCCTTGGACATGACCTAGGACCTTTAGATTTTGCTTGAAAGGAAGACTATCAGCCGCGTAGCACGGGAGAATGTGAAAAGTGTTCATATGTAGCAAAAACCTGAGAAATCCGTCTGTTTTCGTCATTTGTTATCGGATCGACTTAAAGCAAGGTTGTTACATTGGCCGCTCTTCTCTCTGAGACGGTTACATTTATCTTCTGCAAAGCTATGTCGCGTGCTGCGGTATGCGGAGACACTAAAAGCACCATAGTAGAACACAGAAGAAACTTCTAAGTTGATGTAATAGCCAGTAAGAATTAGTACAATTCACGTTTTAGTTATCGATTATTGACTTTTTAGACGGCTATGTTGCCTTGGACATGAGCTAGGACCTTAAAATTTTGCGTGAAAGGCGGACTAGCAGCTGCGTTGCACGGTAAAATGTGAATAGTGTCCATATGTAGTTATAACATGAGAAATCAGTCCGATTTCGTCATTTGTTATCGAATCGACTTAATGTCAGATCGTCTCATTGGCCGCTCATCACTCTTAAACGGTGACATATATCGTCTGCAAAGCAATGTCGCGTTCTGCGGTATGCGGAGACACTAAAACCACCATAGTAGAACACAGACGAAGCTTCCAAGTTGATGTAATACCCAGTAAGAAGCAGTACAAATCAAGTTTTAGTGATTCTTATTGACTTTTTAGCCGGCTTTGGTACCTGGGACATGAGCTAGAACCTTAAGATTTTGCATGAAAGGAGAACTAGCAGCTGCGTTGCACGAGAAAATGTGAAAAGTGTTCATACGTAAATAAAACATGAGAAATTCGCTAGTTTTCGTCATTTGTTATCAAATCGACTTTAAGCCAGATCATCACTTTGGTCGCGCTTCTCTATGAAACGGTTACATTTATCGTCTGCAAAGCTATGTCGCGTGCTGCGGTATGCGGAGATACTAATAGCAACATAGTAGGACACAGAAGAAACTTCTAAGTTGATGTAATAGCCAGTAAGAAACAGTACCATTCAAGTTTTGTTATCGATTATTGAACTTTTACCCTACTTTGGTGCCTTGGACATGAGCTAGGACCTTTAGATTTTGCTTGAAAGGAAGACTATCAGCCGCGTAGCACGGGACAATGTGAAAAGTGTTCATATATAGCAAAAACCTGAGAAATCCGTCCGTTTTCTTTATTTGTTATCGATTCGACTTAAAGCAAGGTTGTTACATTGGCCGCTCTTCTCTCTGAAACGGTTACATTTATCTTCTGCAAAGCTATGTCGCGTACTGCCATATGCGGAGACACTAAAAGCACCATAGTGGAACACAGAAGAAGCATCTAAGTTGAGATAATAGCCACTAAGAAACAGTACACTTCAAGTTTTGTTATCGATTATTGAACTTTTACCCTACTTTGGTGCCTTGGACATGAGCTAGGACCTTAAGATTTGCTTGAAAGGAAGACTAGCAGCCGCGTTGCACGGGAGAATGTGAAAAGTGTTCATATGTAGCAAAAACATGAGAAATCAGTCCGTTTTCGTCATTTGTTATCCATTCGACTTAATGTCAGATCGTCTCATTGGCCGCTAATCACTCTTAAACGGTGACGTATATCGTCTGCAAAGCTATGTCGCGTTCTGCGGTATGCGGAGACACTAAAAGCACCATAGTAGAACACAGACGAAGCTTCCAAGTTGATGTAATAGCCAGTAAGAAGCAGTACCAATCAAGTTTCTGTTATCAATTATTGCCTTTATAGCCGGCTTTGGTGCCTTGGACATGAGCTAGTACCTTAAGATTTTGCATAAAAGGAGGACCAGCAGCCGCGTTGTTCGGGACAATGTGAAACGTATTCACACGTAGTAAAAACCTGAGAAATCCGTCCGTTTTCGTCATCTGTTATCGAATCGACTTAAAGCCAGATCGTAAGATTTTTTGCTCTTCTCTCTGAAACGGTTGTACTTATCGTCTGCAAAGCTATGTCGCGTGCTGCGGTATGCGGAGACACTGAAATCACAATAGTTGAAGACAGATGGAGCTTCTAAGTTGATGTTATAGCCAGTAAGAAGTAGTACAAGTCAAGTTTTAGGTATTGATTATTGACTTTTTAGCTGGCTTTGGTGCCTTGGACATGAGCTAGGAGTTTAAGATTCTGCATGAAAAGAGGACTAGCAGCCGCGTTGCACGGGAGAATGTCAAAAGTGTTCATATGTAGCAAAAACCTGAGAAATCCGTCCGTTTTCGTCATTTGTTATCGAATCGACTTAAAGCAAGGTTGTTACATTGGCCTTCTTCTCTCTGAAACGGTTACATTTGTCTTCTGCAAAGCTATGTCGCGTGCTGCGGTATGCGGAGACACTAAAAGCACCATAGTAGAACACAGAAGAAACTTCTAAGTTAATATAATAGAAAGTAAGAAACAGTACAATTCAAGATTTGTTATCGATTATTGACCTTTTACCCAACTTTGGTGCCTTGGACATGGGCTAGGACCTTAAGATTTGGCTTGAAAGGAAGACTAGCAGCCGAGTTGCACGGGAGAATGTGAAAAGTGTTCATATGTAGCAAAAACATGAGAAATCAGTCCGTTTTCGTCATTTGTTATCCATTCGACTTAATGTCAGATCGTCTCATTGGCCGCTCATCACTCTTAAACGGTGACGTATATCGTCTGCAAAGCTATGTCGCGTTCTGCGGTATGCGGAGACACTAAAAGCACCATAGTAGAACACAGACGAATCTTCCAAGTTGATGTAATAGCCAGTAAGAAGCAGTACCAATCAAGTTTCGGTTATCGATTATTGCCTTTATAGCCGGCTTTGGTGCCTTGGACATGAGCTAGGACCTTACGATTTTGCATAAATGGAGGACTAGCTGCCGCGTTGCTAGGGACAATGTGAAACGTATTCATATGTAGTAAAAACCTGAGAAATACGTCCGTTTTCGTCATTTGTTATCGAATCGACTTAAAGCCAGATCGTCACATTGCCGTTCTTCCCTCTGAAATGGTTGTACTTATCGTCTCCAAAGCTATGTCGCGGGCTTCGGTATGTGGAGACACTAAAAGCACCATAGTAGAACACAGATGAAGGTTCTAAGTTGATGTAATAGCTAGTAAGAAGTAGTACAATTAAAGTTTTAGGTATCGATTATTGACTTTTTACCTGGCTTTGGTGCCTTGGACATGAGCTAGGAACTTAAGATTTGGCATGAAAGGAGAACTAGCAGCCGCGTTGCGTGGGATAATCTGAAAAGTGATCGTATATAGCAAAAACCTGAGAAGTCCGTCCGTTTTCGTCATTTGTTATCGAATCGATTTAAAGCCAGATCGTCACATTGGCCGCAGTTCTGTCTGAAACAGTTACATTTATCGTCTGAAAAGCTATGTCGCGTGCTGCGGTATGCAGAGACACTAAAAGCACCATAGTAGAACACAGATGAAGCTTCTAAGTTGATGTAATAGCTAGTATGTAGTAGTACAATTCAAGTTTTTCTTATCGATTATTGACTTTTTACCCTTCTTTGGTACCTTGGACATGAGCTAGGAACTTAAGATTTTGCATGAAAGGATGACTAGCAGCCGTGTTGCACGGAGAATGTGAAAAGTGTTCATATGTGCTATAAAGCTGTGAAATCCGTCCGTTTTCGTCATTTGTTATCGAATCGACTTAAAGCCAGATCGTCACATTGGCCGCTCTTCTCTCTGAAACGGTTGTACTTATCGTCTGCAAAGCTATGTCGCGTGCTGCGGTATGCGGAGACACAAAAAGCACCACAGTAGAACACAGATGAAGCTTCTAAGTTGATGTAATAGCCCGTAAGAGGTAGTACAATTCAAGTTTTAGTTATCGATTATTGACTTTTTAACTGGCATTGGTGCCTTGGGCATCAGCTAGGAACTTAACATTTTGCATGAAAGGAGGACTAGCAGCCGAGTTGCACGGGAGAATGTGAAAAGTGTTCATATGTATTAAAAACCTGAGAAATCCGTCCGTTTTCGTCATTTCTTATCGAATCGACTTAAAGCCAGATCATCACATTGGCCGCTCTTCTCTCTGAAACGGTTGTACTTATCGTCTGCAAAGCTATGTCGCGTGCTGCGGTATGCAGAGACACTAATAGCACCATAGTAGAACACAGATGAAGCTTCTAAGTTGATGTAATAGCTAGTATGTAGTAGTACAATTCAAGTTTTTCTTATCGATTATTGACTTTTTACCCTTCTTTGGTACCTTGGACATGAGCTAGGAACTTAAGATTTTGCATGAAAGGATGACTAGCAGCCGTGTTGCACGGAGAATGTGAAAAGTGTTCATATGTGCTATAAAGCTGTGAAATCCGTCCGTTTTCGTCATTTGTTATCGAATCGACTTAAAGCCAGATCGTCACATTGGCCGCTCTTCTCTCTGAAACGGTTGTACTTATCGTCTGCAAAGCTATGTCGCGTGCTGCGGTATGCGGAGACACAAAAAGCACCACAGTAGAACACAGATGAAGCTTCTAAGTTGATCTAATAGCCCGTAAGAGGTAGTACAATTCAAGTTTTAGTTATCGATTATTGACTTTTTAACTGGCATTGGTGCCTTGGGCATCAGCTAGGAACTTAACATTTTGCATGAAAGGAGGACTAGCAGCCGAGTTGCACGGGAGAATGTGAAAAGTGTTCATATGTATTAAAAACCTGAGAAATCCGTCCGTTTTCGTCATTTCTTATCGAATCGACTTAAAGCCAGATCATCACATTGGCCGCTCTTCTCTCTGAAACGGTTGTACTTATCGTCTGCAAAGCTATGTCGCGTGCTGCGGTATGCAGAGACACTAAAAGCACCATAGTAGAACACAGATGAAGCTCCTAAGTTGATGTAATAGCTTGTAAGTAGTAGTGCAATTCAAGTTTTAGGTATCGATTATTGACTTTTTACCCTTCTTTGGTGCCTTGGACATGAGCTAGGGACTTAAGATTTTGCATGAAAGGAGGCCTAGCAGCCGCGTTGCACGGGAGAATGTGAAAAGTGTTCGTGTATAGTAAAACCTGAGAAATCTGTCCGTATTCGTCATTTGCTATCGAATCGACTTAAAGCCAGATCGTCACATAGGCCGCTTTTCTTTCTGAAACGGTTGTACTTATCGTCTGCAAAGCTATGTCGCGTGCTGCGGTATGCGGAGACATTGAAATCACCATAGCTGAAGACAGATGGAGCTTCTAAGTTGATGTAATAGCCAGTAAGAAGTAGTACAAGTCAAGTTTTAGGTATTGATTATTGACTTTTTAGCTGGCTTTGGTGCCTTGGACATGAGCTAGGACTTTAAGATTCTGCATGAAAAGAGGACTAGCAGCCGCGTTGCACGGGAGAATGTGAAAAGTGTTCATATGTAGTAAAAACCTGAGAAATCCGTCCGTTTTCGACATTTGTTATCGAATCGACTTAAAGCAAGGTTGTTACATTGGCCCCTCTTCTCTCTGAAACAGTTACATTTATCTTCTGCAAAGCTATGTCGCGTGCTGCGGTATGCGGAGACACTAAAAGCACCATAGTAGAACACAGAAGAAACTTCTAAGTTAATATAATAGAGAGTAATAAACAGTACAATTCAAGTTTTGTTATCGATTATTGACCTTTTACCCAACCTTGGTGCCTTGGACATGGGCTAAGACCTTAACATTTGGCTTGAAAGGAAGACTAGCAGCCGCGTTGCACGGGAGTCTGTGGATAGGGTTCATATGTAGCAAGAACATGAGAAATCAGTCCATTTTCGTCATTTGTTATCCTATCGACTTAATGTCAGATCGTCTCATTGGCCGCTCATCACTCTTAAACGGTGACATATATCGTATGCAAAGCTATGTCGCGTGCTGCGGTATGCGGAGACACTAAAAGCACCATAGTAGAACATAGAAGAAGCTTCTAAGTTGACGTAATAGCCAGTAAGAAACAGTAAAATTCAAGTTTTGTTATCGATTATTGAACTTTTACCCTACTTTGGTGCCTTGGACATGAGCTAGGACCTTAAGATTTTGCATGAAAGGAAGACTAGAAGCTGCGTTGCACGGGAGAATGTGAAAAGTGTTCATATATAGCAAAAACCTGAGAAATCCGTCCGTTTTCTTTATTTGTTATCGAATCGACTTAAAGCAAGGTTGTTACATTGGCCGCTCTTCTCTCTGAAATGGTTACATTTATCGACTGCTAAGCTATGGCGCGTGCTGCAGTATGCGGAGACACTAAAAGCACCATGGTAGAACATAGAAGAAGCTTCTAAGTTGATGTAATAGCCAGTAAGAAACAGTACAATTCAAGTTTTGTAATCGATTATTGAACGTTTACCCTACTTTGGTGCTTTGGACATGAGCTAGGACGTTTAGATTTTGCTTGAAAGGGAGACAAGCAGCCGCATTGCACGGGAGAATATGAAATGTGTTCATATGTAGCAAAAACATGAGAAATCAGTCCGCTTTCGTCATTTGTTATTGAATCGACTTAATGTCAGATCGTGTCACTGGCCGCGCATCATTCTTAAACGGTGACATATACCGTCTGAAAAGCTATGTCGCGTGCTGCGGTATGCAGAGACACTAAAAGCACCATAGTAGAACACAGATGAAGCTCCTAAGTTGATGTAATAGCTTGTAAGTAGTAGTGCAATTCAAGTTTTAGGTATCGATTATTGACTCTTTACCCTTCTTTGGTGCCTTGGACATGAGCTAGGAACTTAAGATTTTGCATGAAATGAGGCCTAGCAGACGCGTTGCACGGGAGAATGTGAAAAGTGTTCGTATGCAGTAAAACCTGAGAAATCTGTCCGTATTCGTCATTTGTTATCGAATCGACTTAAAGCCAGATCGTCACATAGGCCGCTCTTCTCTCTGAAACGGTTGTACTTATCGTCTGCAAAGCTATGTCGCGTGCTGCGGTATGCGGAGACACTAAAAGCACCATAGTAGAACACAGATGAAGCTTCTAAGTTGATGTAATAGCCAGTAAGAAGTAGTACAATTCATGTTTTAGGTATCGATTATTGACTTTTTAGCTGGCTTTGGTGCCTTGGACATGAGCTAGGAGTTTAAGATTCTGCATGAAAAGAGGACTAGCAGCCGCGTTGCACGGGAGAATGTCAAAAGTGTTCATATGTAGCAAAAACCTGAGAAATCCGTCCGTTTTCGTCATTTGTTATCTAATCGACTTAAAGCAAGGTTGTTACATTGGCCTTCTTCTCTCTGAAACGGTTACATTTGTCTTCTGCAAAGCTATGTCGCGTGCTGCGGTATGCGGAGACACTAAAAGCACCATAGTAGAACACAGAAGAAACTTCTAAGTTAATATAATAGAAAGTAAGAAACAGTACAATTCAAGATTTGTTATCGATTATTGACCTTTTACCCAACTTTGGTGCCTTGGACATGGGCTAGGACCTTAAGATTTGGCTTGAAAGGAAGACTAGCAGCCGAGTTGCACGGGAGAATGTGAAAAGTGTTCATATGTAGCAAAAACATGAGAAAGCAGTCCGTTTTCGTCATTTGTTATCCATTCGACTTAATGTCAGATCGTCTCATTGGCCGCTCATCACTCTTAAACGGTGACGTATATCGTCTGCAAAGCTATGTCGCGTTCTGCGGTATGCGGAGACACTAAAAGCACCATAGTAGAACACAGACGAATCTTCCAAGTTGATGTAATAGCCAGTAAGAAGCAGTACCAATCAAGTTTCGGTTATCGATTATTGCCTTTATAGCCGGCTTTGGTGCCTTGGACATGAGCTAGGACCTTACGATTTTGCATAAATGGAGGACTAGCTGCCGCGTTGCTAGGGACAATGTGAAACGTATTCATATGTAGTAAAAACCTGAGAAATACGTCCGTTTTCGTCATTTGTTATCGAATCGACTTAAAGCCAGATCGTCACATTGCCGTTCTTCCCTCTGAAATGGTTGTACTTATCGTCTCCAAAGCTATGTCGCGGGCTTCGGTATGTGGAGACACTAAAAGCACCATAGTAGAACACAGATGAAGGTTCTAAGTTGATGTAATAGCTAGTAAGAAGTAGTACAATTAAAGTTTTAGGTATCGATTATTGACTTTTTACCTGGCTTTGGTGCCTTGGACATGAGCTAGGAACTTAAGATTTGGCATGAAAGGAGAACTAGCAGCCGCGTTGCGTGGGATAATCTGAAAAGTGATCGTATATAGCAAAAACCTGAGAAGTCCGTCCGTTTTCGTCATTTGTTATCGAATCGATTTAAAGCCAGATCGTCACATTGGCCGCAGTTCTGTCTGAAACAGTTACATTTATCGTCTGAAAAGCTATGTCGCGTGCTGCGGTATGCAGAGACACTAAAAGCACCATAGTAGAACACAGATGAAGCTTCTAAGTTGATGTAATAGCTAGTATGTAGTAGTACAATTCAAGTTTTTCTTATCGATTATTGACTTTTTACCCTTCTTTGGTACCTTGGACATGAGCTAGGAACTTAAGATTTTGCATGAAAGGATGACTAGCAGCCGTGTTGCACGGAGAATGTGAAAAGTGTTCATATGTGCTATAAAGCTGTGAAATCCGTCCGTTTTCGTCATTTGTTATCGAATCGACTTAAAGCCAGATCGTCACATTGGCCGCTCTTCTCTCTGAAACGGTTGTACTTATCGTCTGCAAAGCTATGTCGCGTGCTGCGGTATGCGGAGACACAAAAAGCACCACAGTAGAACACAGATGAAGCTTCTAAGTTGATGTAATAGCCCGTAAGAGGTAGTACAATTCAAGTTTTAGTTATCGATTATTGACTTTTTAACTGGCATTGGTGCCTTGGGCATCAGCTAGGAACTTAACATTTTGCATGAAAGGAGGACTAGCAGCCGAGTTGCACGGGAGAATGTGAAAAGTGTTCATATGTATTAAAAACCTGAGAAATCCGTCCGTTTTCGTCATTTCTTATCGAATCGACTTAAAGCCAGATCATCACATTGGCCGCTCTTCTCTCTGAAACGGTTGTACTTATCGTCTGCAAAGCTATGTCGCGTGCTGCGGTATGCAGAGACACTAAAAGCACCATAGTAGAACACAGATGAAGCTCCTAAGTTGATGTAATAGCTTGTAAGTAGTAGTGCAATTCAAGTTTTAGGTATCGATTATTGACTTTTTACCCTTCTTTGGTGCCTTGGACATGAGCTAGGGACTTAAGATTTTGCATGAAAGGAGGCCTAGCAGCCGCGTTGCACGGGAGAATGTGAAAAGTGTTCGTGTATAGTAAAACCTGAGAAATCTGTCCGTATTCGTCATTTGCTATCGAATCGACTTAAAGCCAGATCGTCACATAGGCCGCTTTTCTTTCTGAAACGGTTGTACTTATCGTCTGCAAAGCTATGTCGCGTGCTGCGGTATGCGGAGACACTAAAAGCACCATAGTAGAACGCAGATGAAGCTTCTAAGTTGATGTAATAGCCAGTAAGAAGTAGTACAATTCATGTTTTAGGTATCGATTATTGACTTTTTAACTGCCTTTGGTGCCTTGGACATGAGCTAGGACCGTAACATTTTGCATGAAAGGAGGACTGGCAGCCGAGTAGCACGGGAGAATGTGAAAAGTGTTCATCTGTAGTAAAAACCTGAGAAATCCGTCCGTTTTCGTCATTTGTTATCGAATCGACTTAGAGCCAGATCGTCACATTAACCGCAGTTCTGTCTGAAACGGTTACATTTATCGTCTGCAAAGCTATGTCGCGTGCTGCGGTATGCAGAGACACTAAAAGCACCATAGTAGAACACAGATGAAGATTCTAAGTTGATGTAATAGCTGGTATGAAGTAGTACAATTCAAGTTTTTGTTATAAATTATTGACTTTTTACCATTCTTTGGTACCTTGGATATGAACTAGGAACTTAAGATTTTGCAAGAAAGGATGACTAGCAGCCGCGTTGCACGGGAGAATGTGAAAAGTGTTCATATGTGGGATAAAGCTGAGAAATACGTCCGTATTCGTCATTTGTTATCGAATCAACTTAAAGCCAGGTCGTCACATTGGCCGCTCTTCTCTCTGAAACGGTTGTACTTATCGTCTGCAAAGCTATGTCGCGTGCTGCGGTACACAGAGACACTAAAAACACCATAGTGGAACACAGATGAAGCTTCTAAGTTAATGTAATAGCAAGGAAGATGTAGTAAAATTCGAGTTTTAGGTATCGATTATCGATATTTTAGCTGGCTTTGGTGCCTTGGACATGATCTAGGACCTTAAGATTCTGTTTGAAGGGAGGACTAGCAGCCGAGTTGCACGTTAGTATGTGGAAAGTGTTCATATGTAGTAAAAACCTGAGAAATCCGTCCGTTTTCATCATCTGTTATCGAATCGACTTAAAGCCAGATCGTAAGATTTTTTGCTCTTCTCTCTGAAACGGTTGTACTTATCGTCTGCAAAGCTATGTCGCGTGCTGCGGTATGCGGAGACATTGAAATCACCATAGCTGAAGACAGATGGAGCTTCTAAGTTGATGTAATAGCCAGTAAGAAGTAGTACAAGTCAAGTTTTAGGTATTGATTATTGACTTTTTAGCTGGCTTTGGTGCCTTGGACATGAGCTAGGACTTTAAGATTCTGCATGAAAAGAGGACTAGCAGCCGCGTTGCACGGGAGAATGTGAAAAGTGTTCATATGTAGTAAAAACCTGAGAAATCCGTCCGTTTTCGACATTTGTTATCGAATCGACTTAAAGCAAGGTTGTTACATTGGCCCCTCTTCTCTCTGAAACAGTTACATTTATCTTCTGCAAAGCTATGTCGCGTGCTGCGGTATGCGGAGACACTAAAAGCACCATAGTAGAACACAGAAGAAACTTCTAAGTTAATATAATAGAGAGTAATAAACAGTACAATTCAAGTTTTGTTATCGATTATTGACCTTTTACCCAACCTTGGTGCCTTGGACATGGGCTAAGACCTTAACATTTGGCTTGAAAGGAAGACTAGCAGCCGCGTTGCACGGGAGTCTGTGGATAGGGTTCATATGTAGCAAGAACATGAGAAATCAGTCCATTTTCGTCATTTGTTATCCTATCGACTTAATGTCAGATCGTCTCATTGGCCGCTCATCACTCTTAAACGGTGACATATATCGTATGCAAAGCTATGTCGCGTGCTGCGGTATGCGGAGACACTAAAAGCACCATAGTAGAACATAGAAGAAGCTTCTAAGTTGACGTAATAGCCAGTAAGAAACAGTAAAATTCAAGTTTTGTTATCGATTATTGAACTTTTACCCTACTTTGGTGCCTTGGACATGAGCTAGGACCTTAAGATTTTGCATGAAAGGAAGACTAGAAGCTGCGTTGCACGGGAGAATGTGAAAAGTGTTCATATATAGCAAAAACCTGAGAAATCCGTCCGTTTTCTTTATTTGTTATCGTATCGCTTTAAAGCAAGGTTGTTACATTGGCCGCTCTTCTCTCTGAAATGGTTACATTTATCGACTGCTAAGCTATGGCGCGTGCTGCAGTATGCGGAGACACTAAAAGCACCATGGTAGAACATAGAAGAAGCTTCTAAGTTGATGTAATAGCCAGTAAGAAACAGTACAATTCAAGTTTTGTAATCGATTATTGAACGTTTACCCTACTTTGGTGCTTTGGACATGAGCTAGGACGTTTAGATTTTGCTTGAAAGGGAGACAAGCAGCCGCATTGCACGGGAGAATATGAAATGTGTTCATATGTAGCAAAAACATGAGAAATCAGTTCGCTTTCGTCATTTGTTATTGAATCGACTTAATGTCAGATCGTGTCACTGGCCGCGCATCATTCTTAAACGGTGACATATACCGTCTGAAAAGCTATGTCGCGTGCTGCGGTATGCAGAGACACTAAAAGCACCATAGTAGAACACAGATGAAGCTTCTAAGTTGATGTAATAGCTAGTATGAAGTAGTACAATTCAAGTTTCTGTTATCGATTATTGAATTTTTACCCTTCTTTGGTGCCTTGGACATGAGCTAGGACCTTAAGATTCTGCATGAAAGGATGACTAGCAGCCGAGTTGCACGGGAGAAAGTGAAAAGTGTTCATACGTAGTAAAAACCGGAGAAATCCGTCCGTTTTCGTCATTTGTTGACGAATAGACTTAAAGCCAGATCGTCACATTGGACGCTGTTCTGTCTTAAACGGTTACATTTATCGTCTGCAAAGCTATGTCGCGTGCTGCGGTATGCAGAGACACTAAAAGCACCATAGTAGAACACAGATGAAGCTTCTAAGTTGATGTAATAGCTAGTATGAAGTAGTACAATTCAAGCTTTTCTTATCGATTATAGACTTTTTACCCTTCTTTGGTACCTAGGAACTTAAGATTTTGCATGAAAGGATGACTAGCAGCCGCGTTGCACGGAGAATGTGAAAAGTGTTCATATGTGGTATAAAGCTGTGAAATCCGTCCGTTTTCGTCATTTGTTATCGAATAGACTTAAAGCCAGATCGTCACATTGGACGCAGTTCTTTCTTGAACGGTTACATTTATCGTCTGCAAAGCTATATCGCGTGCTGCGGTATGCAGAGACACTAAAAGCCCCATAGTAGAACACAGATGAAGCTCCTAAGTTGATGTAATAGCTTGTAAGTAGTAGTGCAATTCAAGTTTTAGGTATCGATTGCTGACTCTTTACCCTTCTTTGGTGCCTTGGACATGAGCTAGGAACTTAAGATTTTGCATGAAATGAGGCCTAGCAGACGCGTTGCACGGGAGAATGTGAAAAGTGTTCGTATGCAGTAAAACCTGAGAAATCTGTCCGTATTCGTCATTTGTTATCGAATCGACTTAAAGCCAGATCGTCACATAGGCCGCTCTTCTCTCTGAAACGGTTGTACTTATCGTCTGCAAAGCTATGTCGCGTGCTGCGGTATGCGGAGACACTAAAAGCACCATAGTAGAACACAGATGAAGCTTCTAAGTTGATGTAATAGCCAGTAAGAAGTAGTACAATTCATGTTTTAGGTATCGATTATTGACTTTTTAACTGCCTTTTTTGCCTTGGACATGAGCTAGGACCGTAACATTTTGCATGAAAGGAGGACTAGCAGCCGTGTAGCACTTGAGAATGTGAAAAGTGTTCATCTGTAGTAAAAACCTGAGAAATCCGTCCGTTTTCGTCATTTGTTATCGAATCGACTTAAGGCCAGATCGTCACATTAGCCGCAGTTCTGTCTGAAACGGTTACGTTTATCGTCTGCAAAGCTATGTCGCGTGCTGCGGTATGCAGAGACACTAAAAGCACCATAGTAGAACACAGATGAAGCTTCTAAGTTGATGTAATAGCTAGTATGAAGTAGTACAATTCAAGTTTTTGTTATCGATTATTGACTTTTTACCCTTCTTTGGTACCTTGGACATGAGCTAGGAACTTAAGATTTTGCATGAAAGGATGACTAGCAGCCGCGTTGCACGGGAGAATGTGAAAAGTGTTCATATGTGGTATAAAGCTGAGGAATAAGTCCGTATTCGTCATTTGTTATCGAATCAACTTAAAGCCAGATCGTCACATTGGCCGCTCTTCTCTCTGAAACGGTTGTACTTATCGTCTGCAAAGCTATGTCGCGTTCTGCGGTATGCAGAGACACTAAAAGCACCATAGTAGAACACAGATGAAGCTTCTAAGTTGATGTAATAGCTAGTATGAAGTAGTACAATTCAAGTTTTTGTTATCAATTATTGACTTTTTACCATTCTTTGGTACCTTGGATATGAACTAGGAACTTAAGATTTTGCATGAAAGGATGACTAGCAGCCGCGTTGCACGGGAGAATGTGAAAAGTGTTCATATGTGGGATAAAGCTGAGAAATCCGTCCGTATTCGTCATTTGTTATCGAATCGACTTAAAGCCAGATCGTCACATTGGCCGCTCTTCTCTCTGAAACGGTTGTACTTATCGTCTGCAAAGCTATGTCGCGTGCTGCGGTATGTGGAGACACTAAAAGCACAATAGTAGAACACAGATGAAGCTTCTAAGTTGATGTAATAGCCAGTAAGAAGTAAAACAATTCAAGTTTTTGGTATCGGTTATTGACTTTTTACCCTTCTTTGGTGCCTTGGACATGACCTAGGAACTTAAGATTTTGCATGAAAGGAGGACTAGCAGCCGCGATGCGCGGGAGAATGTGAAAAGTGTTCATATGTACTAAAAGCCTGAGAAATCCGACCGTTTTCGTCATTTGTTATCGAATCGACTTAAAGCCAGATCGTCACATTGGCCGCTCATCTCTCTGAAACGGTTGTACTTATCGTCTGCAAAGCTATGTCGCGTGCTGCGGTATCCGGAGACACTAAAAGCACCATAGTAGAACACAGATGAAGCTTCTATGTTGATGTAATAGCCAGTAAGAAGTAGTACAATTCAAATTTTAGTTATCGATTATTCACTTTTTTGCTGGCTTTGGTGCCTTGGACATGAGCTAGGACCTTAAGATTCTGCATGAAAGGAGGACTAGCAGCCGAGTTGCACGGGAGAGTGTGATGAGGTTTCCATACGTAGTAAAAACCTGAGAAATCTGTCCATTTTCGTCATTTGTTATCGAATCGACTTAAAGGAAGATCGTCACATTGACCGCTCTTCTCTCTGAAACGGTTACATTTATCGTCTGCATGGCTGTGTCGCGTGCTGCGGTATGTGGAGACACTAAAAGCACCATAGTAGAACACAGATGAGCTTCTAAGTTGATGTAATAGCCAGTAAGAAATAGTGCAATTCAAGTTTTAGTTATCGATTATTGACTTCTTAGCTGGTTCTGGTGCCTTGGACATGAGCTAGGACCATAACATTTTGCATGAAAGGATGACTAGCAGCCGCGTTGCACGGGAGAATGTGAAAAGTGTTCATATGTGGTATAAAGCTGAGAAATCCGTCCGTAATTGTCATTTGATATCGAATCGACTTAAAGCCAGATCGTCACATAGGCCGCTCTTCTCTCTGAAACGGTTGTACTTATCGTCTGCAAAGCTATGTCGCGTGCTGCGGTATGCAGAGACACTAAAAGCACCATAGTAGAACACAGATGAAGCTCCTAAGTTGATGTAATAGCTTGTAAGTACTAGTACAATTGAAGTCTTAGGTATCGATTATTGACTTTTTACCCTTCTTTGGTGCCTTGGACATGGGCTAGGAACTTAAGATTTGCATGAAAGGAGGCCTAGCATCCGCGTTGCACGGGAGAATGGGAAAAGTGTTCATATGTGGTATAAAGCTGAGAAATCCGTCCGTATTCGTCATTTGATATCGAATCGACTTAAAGCAAGGTCGTCACATTGGCCGCTCTTCTCTCTGAAAGGGTTGTACTTATCGTCTGCAAAGCTATGTCGCGTGCTGCGGTATGCGGAGACATTAAAAGCACCACAGTAGAACACAGATGAAGCTTCTAAGTTGATGTAATAGCCAGTAAGAAGTAGTACAATTCAAGTTTTAGTTATCGATTATTGACTTTTTAACTGGCTTTGGTGCCTTGGACATTTGCTAGGAACTTAAGATTTTGCATGAAAGGAGGACCAGCAGCCGCGATGCGCGGGAGAATGTGAAAAGTGTTCATATGTAGTAAAAGCCTGAGAAATCCGTCCGTTTTCGTCATTTGTTATCGAATCGACTTAAAGCCAGATCGTCACATTGGCCGCTTTTCTCTCTGAAACGGTTACATTTATCGTCTGCAAAGCTATGTCACGTGCTGCGGTATGTGGAGATACTAAAAGCACCACATTAGAACACAGATGAAGCTTCTAAGTTGATGTAATAGCCAGTAAGAAGTAGTACAATTCAAGTTTTAATTATCGATTATTGACTTTTTAACTGGCTTTGGTGCCTTGGAGATGAGCTAGGAACTTAAGATTTTGCATGAAAGGAGGACTAGCAGCCGCGATGCGCGGGAGAATGTGAAAAGTGTTCATATGTAGTAAAAACCTGAGAAATCCGTCCATTTTCGTCATTTGTTATCGAATCGACTTAAAGAAAGATCGTCAAATTGGCCGCTCTTCTCTCTGAAACAGTTGTACTTATCGTCTGCAAAGCTATGTCGCTTGTTGCGGTATGCGGAGACACTAAAAGCACCATAGTAGAACACAGATGAAGCATCTAAGTTGATGTAATAGACAGTAAGAAGTAGTACAATTCAAGTTTTGGTATCGATTATTGAATTTTAGCTGGCTTTGGTGCCTTGGACATGAGCTAGGACCTGATGATTCTGCATGAAATGAGGACTAGCAGCCGAGTTGCATGGGAGAATGTGAAAAGTGTTCATACGTAGTACAAACTTGAGAAATCCGTAGGTTTTCGTCATTTGTTACCAAATCGACTTAAAGCCAGATCGTCACATTGGCCGCTCTTCTCTCTGAAACAGTTGTACTTATCGTCCGCAAAGCTATGTCGCATGCTGCGGTATGCGGAGACACAAAAAGCACCATAGTAGAACACAGATGAAGCTTCTAAGTTGATGTAATAGACAGTAAGAAGTAGTACAATTCAAGTTTTAGTTCTCGATTATTGACTTTTTAACGGGCTTTGGTGCCTTGGACATGAGCTAGGACCTTAACATTTTGCATGAATGGAGGACTAGCAGCCGAGTTGCACGGGAGAATGTGAAAGGTGTTCATATGTAGTAAAAACCTGAGAAATCCGTCCGTTTCGTCATTTCTTATCGAATCGACTTAAAGCCAGATCGTCACATTGGCCGCTCTTTCTCTGAAACGGTTGTACTTATCGTCTGCAAAACTATGAGGCGTTCTGCGGTATGCAGAGACACTAAAAGCACCATAGTAGAACACAGACGAAGCTTCTAAGTAAATGTAATAGCTTGTATGAAGTAGTACAATTCAAGTTTTTGTTATCGATTATTGACTTTTTAGCTGGATTTGGTGCCTTGGACATTAGCTAGGAACTTAAGATTCTGCAAGAAAGGACGACTAGCAGCCGAGTTGCATGGGAGAAAGTGAATAGTGTTCATAAGTAGTAAAAACCTGAGAAATCCGTCCGTTTTCGTCATTTGTTATCGAATCGACTTAAAGCCAGATCGTCACATTGGCCGCAGTTCTGTCTGAAACGGTTACATTTATCGTCTGCAAAGCTATGTCGCGTGCTGCGGTATGCGGAGACACTAAAAGCACCATAGTAGAACACAGATGAAGCTTCTAAGTTTATGTAATAGCCAGTATGAAGTAGTACAATTCAAGTTTTTGTTATCGATTATTGACTTTTTACCCATCTTTGGTGCCTTGGACATGACCTATGAACTTATGATATTGCATGAAAGGAGGACTAGCAGGCGCGATGCACGTGATAATGTGAAAAGTGTTCATATGTAGTAATACCTGAGAAATCCGTCCGTATTCGTCATTTGTTATCAAATCGATTAAAGCCAGATCGTCACATTGGCCGCTCTTCTCTCTGAAAAGGTTGTACTAATCGTCTGTAAAGCTATGTCGCGTGCTGCGGCATGCGGAGACACAAAAAGCACCACAGTAGAACACAGATGAAGCTTCTAAGTTAATGTAATAGCGAGTAAGAAATAGTTCAATTCAAGTTTTAGTTATCGATTATTGACTTTTTAACTGGCTTTGGTGCCTTGGACTTGAGCTAGGAACTTAACATTTTGCAAGAAAGGACGACTAGCAGCCGAGTTGCACGGGAGAAAGTGAATAGTGTTCATACGTAGTAAAAACCTGAGAAATTCGTCCGTTTTCGTCATTTGTTATCGAATCGACTTAAAGCCAGATCGTCACATTGACCTCAGTTCTGTCTGAAACGGTTACATTTATCCTCTGCAAAGCTATGTCGCGTGCTGCGGTATGTAGAGACACTAAAAGCACCATAGTAGAACGCAGATGATGCTTCTAAGTTGATGTAATAGCTAGTATGAAGTAGTACAATTCAAGTTTTTGTTATCGATTATTGACTTTTTACCCTTCTTTGGTACCTTGGTCATGAGCTAGGACCTTAAGATTCTTCATGAAAGGAGGACTAGCAGCCGAGTTGCACGGAAGAAAGTGAAAAGTGTTCATACGTATTAAAAACCTGAGAAATCCGTCCGTCTTCGTCGTTTGTTATCGAATAGACTTAAAGCCAGATCGTCACATTGGCCGCAGATCTGTCTTAAACGGTTACATTTATCGTCTGCAAAGTTATGTCGCGTGCTGCGGTATGCGGAGACACTAAAAGCACCATAGTAGAACACAGATGAAGCTTCTAAGTTTATGTAATAGCCAGTATGAAGTAGTACAATTCAAGTTTTAGGTATCGGTTATTGACTTTTTACCCTTCTTTGGTGCCTAGGACATGAGCTAGGAACTTAAGATTTTGCATGAAAGGAGGACTAGCAGCCGTGTTGCATGTGAGAATGTGAAAAGTGTTGGTATGTAGTAAAAACCTGAGATATCCGTCCGTTTTCGTCATTTGTAATCGAATCGACTTAAAGCAAGATCGTCACATTGGCCGCTCTTCTCTCTGAAACGGTTGTACTTATCGTCTGCAAAGCTATGTCGCGTGCTGCGGTATGCGGAGACACAAAAAGCACCACAGTAGAACACAGATGAAGCTTCTAAGTTGATGTAATAGCCAGTAAGAAGTAGTACAATTCAAGTCTTAGTTATCGATTATTGATTTTTGAACTGGCTTTGGTGCCTTGGACATGAGCTAGGAACTTAACATTTTGCATGAAAGGAGGACTAGCAGCCGAGTTGCACGGGAGAATGTGAAAAGTGTTCATATGTAGTAAAAACCTGAGAAATCCGTCCGTTTGCGTCATTTGTTATCGAATCGACTTAAAGCCAGATCGTCACATTGGCCGCTCATCTCTCTGAAACGGTTGTAGTTATCGTCTGCAATGCTATGTCGCGTGCTGCGGTATGCGGAGACACAAAAAGCACCATAGTAGAACACAGATGAAGCTTTTAAGTTTATGTAATAGCCAGTAAGAAGTAATACAATTCAAGTTTTTGTTATAGATTATTGACTTTTTACCCATCTTTGGTGACTTGGACATGACCTAGGAACATAAGATATTGCATGAAAGGAGGACTAGCAGCCGCGATGCACGGGATAATGTGAAAAGTGTTCATATGTAGTGATACCTGGGAAATCCTTCCGTATTCGTCATTTGTTATCGAATCGACTTAAAGCCAGATCGTCACATTGGCCGCTCTTCTCTCTGAAACGGATGTACTTATCGTCTGCAAAGCTATGTCGCGTTCTGCGGTATGCGGAGACACTAAAAGCACCATAGTAGAACACAGATGATGCTTCTAAGTTGTTGTAATAGCCAGTAAGAAGTAGTACAATTCAAGTTTTAGGTATCGATTGTTGACTTTTTAGCTGGCTTTGGTGCATTGGACATGAGCTAGGACCTTAAGATTCTGCAAGAAGGGTGGACTTGCAGCCGAGTTGCACGGGAGAATGTGAAAAGTGTTCATCTGTAGTAAAAACCTGAGAAATCCGTCGGTTTTCGTCATTTGTTATCGAATCGACATAAAGCCAGATCGTCACATAGGCCGCTCTTCTCTCTGAAACGGTTGTACTTATCGTCTGCAAAGCTATGTCGCGTGCTGCGGTATGCGGAGACACAAAAAGCACCATAGTAGAACACAGATGAAGCTTCTAAGTTGATGTAAAAGCCAGTAAGGAGTAGTACAATTCTAGTTTTAGGTATCGATTATTAACTTTTTACCCTTCTTTGGTGCTTTGAACAGGAGCTAGGAACTTAAGATTTTGTATGAAAGGAGGACAAGCAGTAGCGTTGCACTGAAGAATGTGAAAAGTGTTCATATGTAGTAAAAACCTGAGAAATCCGTTGGTTTTCGTCATTTGTTATCGAATAGACTTAAAGCCAGATCGTCACATTGACCTCAGTTCTGTCTGAAACGGTTACATTTATCGTCTGCAAAGCTATGTCGCGTGCTGCGGTATGTAGAGACACTAAAAGCACCATAGTAGAACGCAGATGATGCTTCTAAGTTGATGTAATAGCTAGTATGAAGTAGTACAATTCAAGTTTTTGTTATCGATTATTGACTTTTTACCCTTCTTTGGTACCTTGGTCATGAGCTAGGACCTTAAGATTCTACATGAAAGGAGGACTAGCAGCCGAGTTGCACGGAAGAAAGTGAAAAGTGTTCATACGTATTAAAAACCTGAGAAATCCGTCCGTCTTCGTCGTTTGTTATCGAATAGACTTAAAGCCAGATCGTCACATTGGCCGCAGTTCTGTCTGAAAAGGTTACATTTATCGTCTGCAAAGCTATGTCGCGTGCTGCGGTATGTAGAGACACTAAAAGCACCATAGTAGAACACAGATGAAGCTTCTAAGTTGATGTAATAGCCAGTATGAAGTAGTACAATTCAAGTTTTTGTTATAGATTATTGACTTTTTACCCATCTTTGGTGCCTTGGACATGACCTAGGAACTTAAGATTTTGCATGAAAGTAGGACTAGCAGATGCGATGCGCGGGAGAATGTGAAAAGTGTTCATATGTAGTAAAAGCCTAAGAAACCCGTCCGTTTTCGTCATTTCTTATCGAATCGACTTAAAGCCAGATCGTCACATTGGCCGCTCTTATATCTGAAACGGTTGTACTTATCGTCTGCAAAGCTATGTCGCGTGCTGCGGTATGCGTAGACACGAAAAGCACCATAGTAGAACACAGATGAAGCTTCTAAGTTGACGTAATAGCCAGTAAGAAGTAGTACAATTCAAGTTTTAGTTATCGATTATTGACTTTTTAGCTGGCTCTGGTGCCTTGGACATGAGCTAGGACCTTAACATTTTGCATGAAAAGTGGACTAGCAGCCGCGTTGCCAGGGAGAATGTGAAAAGTGTTCATATGTAGTAAAAACCTGAGAAATCCGTCCGTTATCGTCATTTGTTATCGAATCGATAAAGCCGGATCGTCACATTGGCCGCTCTTCTGTCTGAAACGGTTACATTTATCGTCTGCAAAGCTATGTCGCGTGCTGCGGTATGTGGAGACACTAAAAGCACCATAGTAGAACACAGATGAAGCTCCTAAGTTGATGTAAAAAGCCAGTAAGAAGTAGTACAATTCAAGTTTATGGTATCGATTATTAACTTTTTACCCTTCTTTGGTGCTTTGAACAGGAGCTAGGAACTTAAGATTTTGTATGAAAGGAGGACTAGCAGTAGCGTTGCACTGGAGGATGTGAAAAGTGTTCATATGAAGTAAAAACCTGAGAAATCCGTCCGTTTTCGTCATTTGTTATCGAATCGACTTAAAGCCAGATCGTCACATTGGCCGCAGTTCTGTCTGAAACGGTTACATTTATCGTCTGCAAAGCTATGTCGCGTGCTGCGGTATGCAGAGACACTAAAAGCACCATAGTAGAACACAGATGAAGCTTCTAAGTAGATGTAATAGCTAGTATGAAGTAGTACAATTCAAGATTTTGTTATCGATTATTGACTTTTTACCCTTCTTTGGTAACTTGGACATGAGCTAGGAACTTATGATTTTGCATGAAATTATGACTAGCAGCCGCGTTGCACGGAGAATGTGAAAAGTGTTCATATGTGGTATAAAGCTGAGAAATCCGTCCGTATTCGTCATTTGTTATCGAATCGACTTAGAGCCAGATCGTCACATTGGCCACTTTTCTCTCTGAAACGGTTACATTCTTCGTCTGCAAAGCTATGTCGCATGCTGCGGTATGCGGAGACACGAAAAGCGCCATAGTGGATCACAGATGAAGCATCTAAGTTGATGTAATAGCCAGTAAGAAGTAGTACAATTCAAGTTTTAGGTAACGATTAATGACTTTTTAGCTGGCTTTGGTGCCTTGGACATGAGCTAGGACCTTAAGACTCTGCATGTAAGGAGGAGTAGCAGCCGAGTTGCACGGGAGAATGTGAAAAGTGTTCATATGTAGTAAAAACCTGAAAAATCCGTTAGTTTTCGTCCTTTGTTATCGAATCGACTTAAAGCAGGTCGTCACATTGGCCGCTCTTCTGTCTGAAACGTTTACATTTGTATTCTGCAAAGCTATGTCGCATGTTGCGGTATGCGGAGACACTAAAAGCACCATAGTGGATCACAGATGAATCATCTAAGTTGATGTAACAGCCAGTAAGATGTACTACAATTCAAGTTTTAGGTATCGATTATTGACTTTTTAGCTGGCTTTGTTGCCTTGGACATGAGCTAGGACCTTAAGATTCTGCATGAAACGAGGACTAGCAGCCGAATTGCACGGCAGAATGTGAAAAGTGTTCATATGTAGGAAAAACCTGAGAAATCCGTCCGTTTTCGTCATTTGTTATCAAATCGACTTAAAGCCAGATCGTCACATTGCCCGCTCTTCTCTCTGAAACGGTTGTACTGATCGTCTGCAAAGCTATGTCGCGTGCTGCGGTATGCGGAGACACTAAAAGCACCATTGTAGAACTCAGATGAAGCTTCTAAATTGATGTAATAGCCAGTAATAAGTAGTACAATTCAAGTTTTAGTTATCGATTATTGACTTTTTAACTGGCTTTGGTGCCTTGGACATGAGCTAGGACCGTAACATTTTGCATGAAAGGAGGACTAGCAGCCGAGTAGCACGGGAGAATGTGAAAAGTGTTCATTTGTAGTAAAAACCTGAGAAATCCGTCCGTTTTCGTCATTTGTTATAGATTCGACTTAAAGCCAGATCGTCACATTGGCCACTTTTCTCTCTGTAACGGTTACATTTATCGTCTGCAAAGCTATGTCGCGTGCTGCGGTATGTGGAGACACTAAAAGCACCATAGTAGAACACAGATGAAGCTCCTAAGTTGATGTAAAAAGTCAGTAAGAAGTAGTACAATTCAAGTTTATGGTATCGATTATTAACTTTTTACCCTTCTTTGGTGCTTTGAACAGGAGCTAGGAACTTAAGATTTTGTATGAAAGGAGGACCAGCAGTAGCGTTGCACTGGAGGATGTGAAAAGTGTTCATATGAAGTAAAAACCTGAGAAATCCGTCCGTTTTCGTCATTTGTTATCGAATCGACTTAAAGCCAGATCGTCACATTGGCCGCAGTTCTGTCTGAAACGGTTACATTTATCGTCTGCAAAGCTATGTCGCGTGCTGCGGTATGCAGAGACACTAAAAGCACCATAGTAGAACACAGATGAAGCTTCTAAGTTGATGTAATAGCTAGTATGAAGTAGTACAATTCAAGTTTTTGTTATCGATTATTGACTTTTTACCCTTCTTTGGTGCCTTGGACATGAGCTAGGACCTTAAGATTCTGCATGAAAGGAGGACTAGCAGCCGAGTTGCACGGGAGAAAGTGAAAAGTGTTCATACGTAGTAAAAACCTGAGAAATCCGTCCGTTTTCGTCATTTGTTATCGAATCGACTTAAAGCCAGATCGTCACATTGGCCGCTCCTCTCCCTGAAACGGTTGTACTTATCCTCTGCAATGCTACGTCGCGTGCTGCGGTATGCGGAGACACTAAAAGCACCATAGTAGAACACAGATGAAGCTTCTAAGTTGATGTAATAGCCAGTAAGATGTAGTAGAATTCAAGTTTTAGTTATCGATTATTGACTTTTTAACTAGCTTTGGTGAATTGGACATGAGCTAGGACCTTAACATTTTGCATGAAAGGAGGACTAGCAGCCGAGTTGCACGGGAGAATGTGAAAAGTGTTCATTTGTAGTAAAAACCTGAGAAATCCGTTCCTTTAGTAGAACACAGATGAAGCTTGTAAGTTGTTGTAATAGCCAGTAAGAAGTAGTACAATTCAAGTTTGAGGTATCGATTATTGAATTTGTACCCTTCTTTGGTGCCTTGGACATGAGCTAGGAACTTAAGATTTTGGATGAAAGTAGGACTAGCAGCCGCGATGCGCGGGAGAATGTGAAAAGTGTTCATTTGTAATAAAAAACTGAGATATCCGTCCGTTTTCGTCATTTGTTATCGAATCGACTTAAATCCAGATCGTCACATTGGCCACTTTTCTCTCTGAAACGGTTACATTCTTCGTCTGCAAAGCTATGTCGCATGCTGCGGTATGCGGAGACACGAAAAGCGCCATAGTGGATCACAGATGAAGCATCTAAGTTGATGTAATAGCCAGTAAGAAGTAGTACAATTCAAGTTTTAGGTATCGATTAATGACTTTTTAGCTGGCTTTGGTGCCTTGGACATGAGCTAGGACCTTAAGACTCTGCATGTAAGGAGGAGTAGCAGCCGAGTTGCACGGGAGAATGTGAAAAGTGTTCATATGTAGTAAAAACCTGAAAAATCCGTTAGT
The DNA here is from genome assembly GCF_023897955.1 of Schistocerca gregaria. Classification (NCBI taxonomy): domain Eukaryota; kingdom Metazoa; phylum Arthropoda; class Insecta; order Orthoptera; family Acrididae; genus Schistocerca; species Schistocerca gregaria. The sequence goes on along the minus strand of NC_064930.1, from coordinate 132,727,641 downwards.
TTTCGTCCTTTGTTATCGAATCGACTTAAAGCAGGTCGTCACATTGGCCGCTCTTCTGTCTGAAACGTTTACATTTGTATTCTGCAAAGCTATGTCGCATGTTGCGGTATGCGGAGACACTAAAAGCACCATAGTGGATCACAGATGAATCATCTAAGTTGATGTAACAGCCAGTAAGATGTACTACAATTCAAGTTTTAGGTATCGATTATTGACTTTTTAGCTGGCTTTGTTGCCTTGGACATGAGCTAGGACCTTAAGATTCTGCATGAAACGAGGACTAGCAGCCGAATTGCACGGCAGAATGTGAAAAGTGTTCATATGTAGGAAAAACCTGAGAAATCCGTCCGTTTTCGTCATTTGTTATCAAATCGACTTAAAGCCAGATCGTCACATTGCCCGCTCTTCTCTCTGAAACGGTTGTACTGATCGTCTGCAAAGCTATGTCGCGTGCTGCGGTATGCGGAGACACTAAAAGCACCATTGTAGAACTCAGATGAAGCTTCTAAATTGATGTAATAGCCAGTAATAAGTAGTACAATTCAAGTTTTAGTTATCGATTATTGACTTTTTAACTGGCTTTGGTGCCTTGGACATGAGCTAGGACCGTAACATTTTGCATGAAAGGAGGACTAGCAGCCGAGTAGCACGGGAGAATGTGAAAAGTGTTCATTTGTAGTAAAAACCTGAGAAATCCGTCCGTTTTCGTCATTTGTTATAGATTCGACTTAAAGCCAGATCGTCACATTGGCCACTTTTCTCTCTGTAACGGTTACATTTATCGTCTGCAAAGCTATGTCGCGTGCTGCGGTATGTGGAGACACTAAAAGCACCATAGTAGAACACAGATGAAGCTCCTAAGTTGATGTAAAAAGCCAGTAAGAAGTAGTACAATTCAAGTTTATGGTATCGATTATTAACTTTTTACCCTTCTTTGGTGCTTTGAACAGGAGCTAGGAACTTAAGATTTTGTATGAAAGGAGGACCAGCAGTAGCGTTGCACTGGAGGATGTGAAAAGTGTTCATATGAAGTAAAAACCTGAGAAATCCGTCCGTTTTCGTCATTTGTTATCGAATCGACTTAAAGCCAGATCGTCACATTGGCCGCAGTTCTGTCTGAAACGGTTACATTTATCGTCTGCAAAGCTATGTCGCGTGCTGCGGTATGCAGAGACACTAAAAGCACCATAGTAGAACACAGATGAAGCTTCTAAGTTGATGTAATAGCTAGTATGAAGTAGTACAATTCAAGTTTTTGTTATCGATTATTGACTTTTTACCCTTCTTTGGTGCCTTGGACATGAGCTAGGACCTTAAGATTCTGCATGAAAGGAGGACTAGCAGCCGAGTTGCACGGGAGAAAGTGAAAAGTGTTCATACGTAGTAAAAACCTGAGAAATCCGTCCGTTTTCGTCATTTATTATCGAATCGACTTAAAGCCAGATCGTCACATTGGCCGCTCCTCTCCCTGAAACGGTTGTACTTATCCTCTGCAATGCTACGTCGCGTGCTGCGGTATGCGGAGACACTAAAAGCACCATAGTAGAACACAGATGAAGCTTCTAAGTTGATGTAATAGCCAGTAAGATGTAGTAGAATTCAAGTTTTAGTTATCGATTATTGACTTTTTAACTAGCTTTGGTGAATTGGACATGAGCTAGGACCTTAACATTTTGCATGAAAGGAGGACTAGCAGCCGAGTTGCACGGGAGAATGTGAAAAGTGTTCATTTGTAGTAAAAACCTGAGAAATCCGTTCCTTTAGTAGAACACAGATGAAGCTTGTAAGTTGTTGTAATAGCCAGTAAGAAGTAGTACAATTCAAGTTTGAGGTATCGATTATTGAATTTGTACCCTTCTTTGGTGCCTTGGACATGAGCTAGGAACTTAAGATTTTGGATGAAAGTAGGACTAGCAGCCGCGATGCGCGGGAGAATGTGAAAAGTGTTCATTTGTAATAAAAAACTGAGATATCCGTCCGTTTTCGTCATTTGTTATCGAATCGACTTAAATCCAGATCGTCACATTGGCCACTTTTCTCTCTGAAACGGTTACATTCTTCGTCTGCAAAGCTATGTCGCATGCTGCAGTATGCGGAGACACGAAAAGCGCCATAGTGGATCACAGATGAAGCATCTAAGTTGATGTAATAGCCAGTAAGAAGTAGTACAATTCAAGTTTTAGGTATCGATTAATGACTTTTTAGCTGGCTTTGGTGCCTTGGACATGAGCTAGGACCTTAAGACTCTGCATGTAAGGAGGAGTAGCAGCCGAGTTGCACGGGAGAATGTGAAAAGTGTTCATATGTAGTAAAAACCTGAAAAATCCGTTAGTTTTCGTCCTTTGTTATCGAATCGACTTAAAGCAGGTCGTCACATTGGCCGCTCTTCTGTCTGAAACGTTTACATTTGTATTCTGCAAAGCTATGTCGCATGTTGCGGTATGCGGAGACACTAAAAGCACCATAGTGGATCACAGATGAATCATCTAAGTTGATGTAACAGCCAGTAAGATGTACTACAATTCAAGTTTTAGGTATCGATTATTGACTTTTTAGCTGGCTTTGTTGCCTTGGACATGAGCTAGGACCTTAAGATTCTGCATGAAACGAGGACTAGCAGCCGAATTGCACGGCAGAATGTGAAAAGTGTTCATATGTAGGAAAAACCTGAGAAATCCGTCCGTTTTCGTCATTTGTTATCAAATCGACTTAAAGCCAGATCGTCACATTGCCCGCTCTTCTCTCTGAAACGGTTGTACTGATCGTCTGCAAAGCTATGTCGCGTGCTGCGGTATGCGGAGACACTAAAAGCACCATTGTAGAACTCAGATGAAGCTTCTAAATTGATGTAATAGCCAGTAATAAGTAGTACAATTCAAGTTTTAGTTATCGATTATTGACTTTTTAACTGGCTTTGGTGCCTTGGACATGAGCTAGGACCGTAACATTTTGCATGAAAGGAGGACTAGCAGCCGAGTAGCACGGGAGAATGTGAAAAGTGTTCATTTGTAGTAAAAACCTGAGAAATCCGTCCGTTTTCGTCATTTGTTATAGATTCGACTTAAAGCCAGATCGTCACATTGGCCACTTTTCTCTCTGTAACGGTTACATTTATCGTCTGCAAAGCTATGTCGCGTGCTGCGGTATGTGGAGACACTAAAAGCACCATAGTAGAACACAGATGAAGCTCCTAAGTTGATGTAAAAAGCCAGTAAGAAGTAGTACAATTCAAGTTTATGGTATCGATTATTAACTTTTTACCCTTCTTTGGTGCTTTGAACAGGAGCTAGGAACTTAAGATTTTGTATGAAAGGAGGACCAGCAGTAGCGTTGCACTGGAGGATGTGAAAAGTGTTCATATGAAGTAAAAACCTGAGAAATCCGTCCGTTTTCGTCATTTGTTATCGAATCGACTTAAAGCCAGATCGTCACATTGGCCGCAGTTCTGTCTGAAACGGTTACATTTATCGTCTGCAAAGCTATGTCGCGTGCTGCGGTATGCAGAGACACTAAAAGCACCATAGTAGAACACAGATGAAGCTTCTAAGTTGATGTAATAGCTAGTATGAAGTAGTACAATTCAAGTTTTTGTTATCGATTATTGACTTTTTACCCTTCTTTGGTGCCTTGGACATGAGCTAGGACCTTAAGATTCTGCATGAAAGGAGGACTAGCAGCCGAGTTGCACGGGAGAAAGTGAAAAGTGTTCATACGTAGTAAAAACCTGAGAAATCCGTCCGTTTTCGTCATTTGTTATCGAATCGACTTAAAGCCAGATCGTCACATTGGCCGCTCCTCTCCCTGAAACGGTTGTACTTATCCTCTGCAATGCTACGTCGCGTGCTGCGGTATGCGGAGGCACTAAAAGCACCATAGTAGAACACAGATGAAGCTTCTAAGTTGATGTAATAGCCAGTAAGATGTAGTAGAATTCAAGTTTTAGTTATCGATTATTGACTTTTTAACTAGCTTTGGTGAATTGGACATGAGCTAGGACCTTAACATTTTGCATGAAAGGAGGACTAGCAGCCGAGTTGCACGGGAGAATGTGAAAAGTGTTCATTTGTAGTAAAAACCTGAGAAATCCGTTCCTTTAGTAGAACACAGATGAAGCTTGTAAGTTGTTGTAATAGCCAGTAAGAAGTAGTACAATTCAAGTTTGAGGTATCGATTATTGAATTTGTACCCTTCTTTGGTGCCTTGGACATGAGCTAGGAACTTAAGATTTTGGATGAAAGTACGACTAGCAGCCGCGATGCGCGGGAGAATGTGAAAAGTGTTCATTTGTAATAAAAAACTGAGATATCCGTCCGTTTTCGTCATTTGTTATCGAATCGACTTAAATCCAGATCGTCACATTGGCCACTTTTCTCTCTGAAACGGTTACATTCTTCGTCTGCAAAGCTATGTCGCATGCTGCGGTATGCGGAGACACGAAAAGCGCCATAGTGGATCACAGATGAAGCATCTAAGTTGATGTAATAGCCAGTAAGAAGTAGTACAATTCAAGTTTTAGGTATCGATTAATGACTTTTTAGCTGGCTTTGGTGCCTTGGACATGAGCTAGGACCTTAAGACTCTGCATGTAAGGAGGAGTAGCAGCCGAGTTGCACGGGAGAATGTGAAAAGTGTTCATATGTAGTAAAAACCTGAAAAATCCGTTAGTTTTCGTCCTTTGTTATCGAATCGACTTAAAGCAGGTCGTCACATTGGCCGCTCTTCTGTCTGAAACGTTTACATTTGTATTCTGCAAAGCTATGTCGCATGCTGCGGTATGCGGAGACACTAAAAGCACCATAGTGGATCACAGATGAATCATCTAAGTTGATGTAACAGCGAGTAAGATGTACTACAATTCAAGTTTTAGGTATCGATTATTGACTTTTTAGCTGGCTTTGTTGCCTTGGACATGAGCTAGGACCTTAAGATTCTGCATGAAACGAGGACTAGCAGCCGAATTGCACGGCAGAATGTGAAAAGTGTTCATATGTAGTAAAAACCTGAGAAATCCGTCCGTTTTCGTCATTTGTTATCAAATCGACTTAAAGCCAGATCGTCACATTGGCCGCTCTTCTCTCTGAAACGGTTGTACTGATCGTCTGCAAAGCTATGTCGCGTGCTGCGGTATGCGGAGACACTAAAAGCACCATTGTAGAACTCAGATGAAGCTTCTAAATTGATGTAATAGCCAGTAGTAAGTAGTACAATTCAAGTTTTAGTTATCGATTATTGACTTTTTAACTGGCTTTGGTGCCTTGGACATGAGCTAGGACCTTAACATTTTGCACGAAAGGAAGACTAGCAGCCGAGTTGAAAGGGAGAATGTGAAAAGTGTTCATATGTAGTAAAAACCTGAGAAATCCGTCCGTTATCGTCATTTGTTATCGAATCGACTTAAAGCCGGATCGTCACATTGGCCGCTCTTCTGTCTGAAACGGTTACATTTATCGTCTGCAAAGCTATGTCGCGTGCTGCGGTATGCGGAGACACTAAAATCACCATAGTAGAACACAGATGAAGCTTCTAAGTTGATGTAATAGCCAGTAAGAAGTAGTACAATTCAAGTTTTAGTTATCGATTATTGACTTTTTAACTGCCTTCGGTGCCTTGGACATGAGCTAGGACCGTAACATTTTGCATGAAAGGAGGACTAGCAGCCGAGTAGCACGGGAGAATGTGAAAAGTGTTCATTTGTAGTAAAAACCTGAGAAATCCGTCCGTTTTCGTCATTTGTTATAGAATCGACTTAAAGCCAGATCGTCACATTGGCCACTTTTCTCTCTGTAACGGTTACATTTATCGTCTGCAAAGCTATGTCGCGTGCTGCGGTATGTGGAGACACTAAAAGCACCATAGTAGAACACAGATGAAGCTCCAAAGTTGATGTAAAAAGCCAGTAAGAAGTAGTACAATTCAAGTTTTAGGTATCGATTATTAACTTTTTACCCTTCTTTGGTGCTTTGAACAGGAGCTAGGAACTTAAGATTTTGTATGAAAGGAGGACTAGCAGTAGCGTTGCACTGGAGGATGTGAAAAGTGTTCATATGAAGTAAAAACCTGAGAAATCCGTCCGTTTTCGTCATTTGTTATCGAATCGACTTAAAGCCAGATCGTCACGTTGGCCGCAGTTCTGTCTGAAACGGTTACATTTATCGTCTGCAAAGCTATGTCGCGTGCTGCGGTATGCAGAGACACTAAAAGCACCATAGTAGAACACAGATGAAGCTTCTAAGTTGATGTAATAGCTAGTATGAAGTAGTACAATTCAAGTTTTTGTTATCGATTATTGACTTTTTACCCTTCTTTGGTACCTTGGACATGAGCTAGGACCTTAAGATTCTGCATGAAAGGAGGACTAGCAGCCGAGTTGCACGGGAGAAAGTGAAAAGTGTTCATACGTAGTAAAAACCTGAGAAATCCGTCCGTTTTCGTCATTTGTTATCGAATAGACTTAAAGCCAGATCGTCACATTGGACGCAGTTCTGTCTGAAACGTTTACATTTATCGTCTGCAAAGCTATGTCGCGTGCTGCGGTATGTGGAGACACTAAAAGCACAATAGCAGAACACAGATGAAGCTTCTAAGTTGATGTAATAGCCAGAGAGAAGTATTACAATTCAAGTTTTAGGTTTCGATTATTGACTTTTTACCCTTCTTTGGTGCCTTGGACATGGGCTAGGAACTTAAGATTTTGCATGAAAGGAGGACTAGTAGCCGCGATGCGCGGGAGAATGTGAAAAGTGTTCATACGTAGTAAAAACCTGTGAAATCCGTCCGTTTTCGTCATTTGTTATCGAATCGACTTAAAGCCAGATCGTCACATTGGCCGTTCCTCTGTCTGAAACGGTTACATTTATCGTCTGCAAAGCTATGTCGCATGCTGCGGTATGCAGAGACACTAAAAGCACCATAGTAGAACACAGATGAAGCTTCTAAGTTGATGTAATAGCCAGTAAGAAGTAGTACAATTCAAATTTTAGGAATCGATTATTGACTTTTTACCCTTCTTTGGTGCTTTGGACATGAGCTAGGAACTTACGATTTTGGATGAAAGGAGGACTAGCAGCCGCGATGCGATGGAGACTGTGAAAAGTGTTCATATGTAGTAAAAACCTGAGAAATACGTCCGTTTTCGTCACATGTTATCGAATCGACTTAAAGTCAGATCGTCACATTGGCCGCTCATCTGTCTGAAACGGTTACATTTATCGTCTGCAAAGCTATGTCGCATGCTGCGGTATGCGGAGACACTAAAAGCACCATAGTGGATCACAGATGAAGCATCTACGTTGATGTAATAGCCAGTAAGAAGTAGTACAATTCAAGTTTTAGGTATCGATTATTGACTTTTTACCCTTCTTTGGTGCCTTGGACATGAGCTAGGTACTTAAGATTTTGCATGAAAGGAGGACTAGTAGCCGCGATGCGCGGGAGAATGTGAAAAGTGTTCATACGTAGTAAAAACCTGAGAAATCCGTCCGTTTTCGTCATTTGTTATCGAATGGACTTAAAGCCAGATCGTCACATTGGCCGCTCTTCTGTCCGAAACGGTTACATTTATCGTCTGCAAAGCTATGTCGCATGCTGCAGTATGCGGAGACACTAAAAGCACCATAGTGGATCACAGATGAAGCATCTACGTTGTTGTAATAGCCAGTAAGAAGTAGTACAATTCAAGTTTTAGGTATCGATTATTGACTTTTTAGCTGGCTTTGGTGCCTTGGACATGAGCTAGGACCTTAAGATTCTGCATGAAAGGAGGAGTAGCAGCCGAGTTGCACGGGAGAATGTGAAAAGTGTTCACACGTAGTAAAAACCTGAGGATCCCGTCCATTTTCGTCATTTGTTATCGAATCGACTTAAAGCCAGATCGTCACATTCGCCGATCTTCTCTCTGAAACGGTTGTACTTATCGTCTGCAAAGCTATGTCGCGTGCTGCGGTATACGGAGACACTAAAAGCACCATAGTAGAACACAGATGAAGCTTCCTAGTTGATGTAATAGCCAGTAAGAAGTAGTACAATTCAAGTTTTAGTTAACGATTATTGACTTTTTAGCTGTCTTTGGTGCCTTGGACATGAGGTAGAACCTTAAGATTCTGCATGAAAGGAGGACTAGCAGCCGAGTTGCACGGGAGAATGTGAAAAGTGTTTATATGTAGTAAAAACGTGAGAAATCCGTTACTTTTCGTCATTTGTTATCGAATCGACTTAAAGTCAGATCGTCACATTGGCCGCTCATCTGTCTGAAACGGTTACATTTATCGTCTGCAAAGCTATGTCGCGTGCTGCGGTATTTGGAGAAACTTAAAGCACCTTAGTAGAACACAGATGAAGCCTCTAAGTTGATGTAATAGCCAGTAAGAAGTAGTACAATTCAAGTTTTAGGTATCGATTATTGACTTTTTAGCTGGCTTTGGTGATTTGGACATGAGCTAGGACCTTAAGATTCTGCATGAAAGGAGGAGTAGCAGCCGAGTTGCACGGGAGGATGTGAAAATTGTTCATATGTAGTAAAAACCTGAGAAATCCGTCCGTTTTCGTAATTTGTTATGGAATCGGCTTAAAGCCAGATCGTCACTTTGGCCGCGCTTCTCTTTGAAACGGTTGTACTTATCGTCTGCAAAGCTATGTCGCTTGCTGCGGTATGCGGAGACACTAAAAGCACCATAGTAGAACACAGATGAAGCTTCTAAGTTGATGTAATAGCCAGTAAGAAGTAGTACACTTCAAGTTTTAGGTATCGATTATTGACTTTTTAGCTGGCTTTGGTGCCTTGGACATGCGCTAGGACCTTAAGATTCTGCAAGAAAGGAGGACTAGCAGCCGCGTTGCACGGGAGTATGTGACAAGTGTTCATATGTAGTAAAAACCTGAGATATCCGTCCATTTTCGTCATTTGCTATCGAATCGACTTATAGCCAGATCGTCAAATTGGCCCCTCTTCTCTCTGAAACGGTTGTACTTATCGTCTGCAAAGCTATGTCGCGTGCTGCGGTATGCGAAGACACTAAAATCACCATTGTGGAACACAGATGAAGCTTCTAAGTTGATGTAATAGCCAGTAAGAAGTAGTACAATTCAAGTTTTAGCTATCGATTATTGACTTTTTAGCTGGCTTTGGTGCCTTGGACATGAGCTATGTCCTTACGATTCAGCACGAGAGGAGGACTAGCAGCCGAGTTGAATGGGAGAATGTGTAAAGTGTTCATATGTAGTAAAAACCTGAGAAATCCGTCCGTTTTCGTCATTTGTTATCGAATCAACTTGAAGCCAGATCGTCACATTGGCCGCTCTTCTCTCTGAAACGGTTGTACTTATCGTCTGGAAAGCTATGTCGCGTGCTGGAGTATGCGGAGACACTAAAAGCACCATAGTAGAGCACAGATGAAGCTTCTAAGTTGATGTGATAGCCAGTGAGAAGTAGTACAATTCAAGTTTTAGGTATCGATTATTGACTTTTTAGCTGGCTTTGGTGCCTTGGACATGAGCTAGGACCTTAAGATTCTGCATGAAAGGAGGACAAGCAGCCGAGTTGCATGGGAGAATGTGAAAAGTGTTCATATGTAGTAAATACCTGAGAAATTCGTCCGTTTTCGTCATTTGTTATCGAATCGACTTAAAGCAAGGTCGTCACATTGGCCGCTCTTCTGTCTGAAACGGTTACATTTATCGTCTGCAAAGCTATGTCGCATGCTGCGGTATGCGGAGACACTAAAAGCACCATAGTGGATCACAGATGAAGCATCTACGTTGATGTAATAGCCAGTAAGAAGTAGTACAATTCAAGTTTTAAGTATCGATTATTGACTTTTTAGCTGGCTTTGGTGCCTTGGACATGAGCTAGGACCTTAAGATTCTGCATGAAAGGAGGACTAGCAGCCGAGTTGCACGGGAGAATGTGAAAAGTGTTCACACGTAGTAAAAACCTGAGCAACGCGTCCATTTTCGTCATTTGTTATCGAATCGACTTAAAGCCAGATCGTCACATTGGCCGATCATCTCTCTGAAACAGTTGTACTTATCGTCTGCAAAGCTATGTCGCGTGCTGCGGTATACGGAGACACTAAAAGCACCATAGTAGAACACAGATGAAGCGTCCTAGTTGATGTAATAGCCAGTAAGAAGTAGTACAATTCAAGTTTTAGTTATCGATTATTGACTTTTTAGTTGGCTTTTGTGCCTTGGACATGAGGTAAGACCTTAAGATTCTGCATGAAAGGACGACTAGCAGCCGAGTTGCACGGGAGAATGTGAAAAGTGTTCATATGTAGTAAAAACGTGAGAAATCCGTTACTTTTCGTCATTTGTTATCGAATCGACTTAAAGCTAGATCGTCACATTGGCTGCCCTTCTGTCTGAAACGGTTACATTTATCGTCTGCAAAGCTATGTCGCATGGTGCGGTATGCGGAGACACTCAAAGCACCATAGTAGAACATAGATGAAGCTTCTAAGTTGATGTGATAGCCAGTGAGAAGTAGTACAATTCAAGTTTTAGGTATCGAATATTGACTTTTTAGCAGGCTTTGGTGCATTGGACATGGGCTAGGACCTTAAGATTCTGCATGAAAGGAGGACTAGCAGCCGAGTTGCACGGGAGGATGCGAAAAGTGTTCATATGTTGTAAAAACCTGAGAAATCCGTCCGTTTTCGTAGTTTATTATCGAATCGACTTAAAGCAGTGCGTCATATTGGCCGCTCTTCTCTCTGAAACGGTTGTACTTATCGTCTGCAAAGCTATGTCGCGTGCTGCGGTATGCGGAGGCACTAAAAGCACCATAGTACAACACAGATTAAGCTTCTAAGTTGATGTAATAGCCAGTAAGAAGTAGTACAATTCAAGTTTTAGGTATCGATTATTGACTTTTTAGCTGGCTTTTGTGCCTTGGACATGAGCTAGGACCTTATGATTCAGCATGAAAGGAGGACTAGCAGCCGAGATGCATGGGAGAATGTGAATAGTGGTCATATGTAGTAAAAAAATGAGAAATCCGTCCGTTTTCGTCATTTGTTATCGAATCGCCTTAGAGCCAGGTCGTCACATTGGCCGCTCTTCTCTCTGAAACGGTTGTACTTATCGTCTGCAAAGCTATGTCGCGTGCTGCATTATGCGGAGACACTAAAAGCACCATAGTAGAACAGAGATGAGGCTTCTAAGTTGATGTGATAGCCAGTGAGAAGTAGTACAATTCAAGTTTTAGGTATCGATTATTGACTTTTTAGCTGGCTTTGGTGCTTTGGACATGAGCTAGGACCTTAAGATTCTGCATGAAAGGAGGACTAGCAGCCGAGTAACATGGGAGAATGTGAAAAGTGTTCATATGTAGTAAAAACCTGAGAAATCCGTCCGTTTCCGTCATTTGTTATCGAATCGACTTAAAGCCAGATCGCCACATTGGCCGCTCTTCTCTCTGAAACGATTACATTTATCGTCTGCAAAGCTATGTCGCATGCTGCAGTATGCGGAGACACTAAAAGCACCATAGTGGATCACAGATGAAGCATCTACGTTGATGTAATAGCCAGTAAGAAGTAGTACAATTCAAGTTTTAGGTATCGATTATTGACTTTTTAGCTGGCTTTGGTGCCTTGGACATGAGCTAGGTACTTAAGATTTTGCATGAAAGGAGGACTAGTAGCCGCGATGCGCGGGAGAATGTGAAAAGTGTTCATACGTAGTAAAAACCTGAGAAATCCGTCCGTTTTCGTCATTTGTTATCGAATGGACTTAAAGCCAGATCGTCACATTGGCCGCTCTTCTGTCTGAAACGGTAACATTTATCGTCTGCAAAGCTATGTCGCATGCTGCAGTATGCGGAGACACTAAAAGCACCATAGTGGATCACAGATGAAGCATCTACGTTGATGTAATAGCCAGTAAGAAGTAGTACAATTCAAGTTTTAGGTATCGATTATTGACTTTTTAGCTGGCTTTGGTGCCTTGGACATGAGCTAGGACCTTAAGATTCTGCATGAAAGGAGGACTAGCAGCCGAGTAACATGGGAGAATGTGAAAAGTGTTCATATGTAGTAAAAACCTGAGAAATCCGTCCGTTTTCGTCATTTGTTATCGAATCGACTTAAAGCCAGATCGTCACATTGGCCGATCTTCTCTCTGAAACGGTTGTACTTATCGTCTGCAAAGCTATGTCGCGTGCTGCGGTATACGGAGACACTAAAAGCACCATAGTAGAACACAGATGAAGCTTCCTAGTTGATGTAATAGCCAGTAAGAAGTAGTACAATTCAAGTTTTAGTTAAGGATTATTGACTTTTTAGCTGGCTTTGGTGCCTTGGGCATGAGGTAGAACCTTAAGATTCTGCATGAAAGGAGGACTAGCAGCCGAGTTGCACGGGAGAATGTGAAAAGTGTTTATATGTAGTAAAAACGTGAGAAATCCGTTACTTTTCGTCATTTGTTATCGAATCGACTTAAAGTCAGATCGTCACATTGGCCGCTCATCTGTCTGAAACGGTTACATTTATCGTCTGCAAAGCTATGTCGCATGCTGCGGTATGCGGAGACACTAAAAGCACCATAGTGGATCACAGATGAAGCATCTACGTTGATGTAATAGCCAGTAAGAAGTAGTACAATTCAAGTTTTAAGTATCGATTATTGACTTTTTAGCTGGCTTTGGTGACTTGGACGTGAGCTAGGACCTTACGATTCTGCATGAAAGGAGGACTAGCAGCCGAGTTGCAAGGGAGGATGTGAAAAGTGTTCATATGTAGTAAAAACCTGAGAAATCCGTCCGTTTTCGTAATTTGTTATGGAATCGACTTAAAGCCAGATCGTCACATTGGCCGCGCTTCTCTCTGAAACGGTTGTACTTATCGTTTGCAAAGCTATGTCGCGTGCTGCGGTATGCCGAGACACAAAAAGCACCATAGTGGACACACAGATGAAGCTTCTAAGTTGATGTAATAGCCAGTAAGAAGTAGTACAATTCAAGTTTTAGGTTATGGATTATTGACTTTTTAGCTATCTTTGGTGCCTTGGACATGAGCTAGGACATTAAGATTCTGATGAAAGGAGGACTAGCAGCCGCGTTGCATGGGAGTATGTGACAAGTGTTCATATGTAGTAGAAACCTGAGAAATCCGTCCGTTTTCGTCATTTGTTATTTGAATAGACTTAAAGCCAGATCTTCACATTGGCCGCTCTTCTCTCTGAAACGGTTGTACTTAACGTCTGCAAAGCTATGTCGCGTGCTGCGGTATGCGGAGACACTAAAAGCACCATAGTAGAACACAGACGAAACTTCTAAGTTGATGTAATAGCCAGTAAGAAGTAGTACAATTCAAGTTTTAGGTATCGTTATTGACTTTTTAGCTGGCTTTGGTGACTGGGACATGAGCTAGGACCTTAAGATTCTGCATGAAAGGAGGACTAGCAGCCGAGTTGCATGGGAGAATGTGAAAAGTGTTCATATGTAGTAAAAACCTGAGAAATCCGTCCGTTTTCGTAATTTATTATCGAATCGACTTAAAGCAGTGCGTGACATTGGCCGCTCTTCTCTCTGAAACGGTTGTACTTATCGTCTGCAAAGCTATGTCGCGTGCTGCGGTATGCGGAGACACTAAAAGCACCATAGTAGAACACAGATGAAGCTTCTAAGTTGATGTAATAGCCAGTAAGAAGTAGTACAATTCAAGTTTTAGGTATCGATTATTGACTTTTTAGCTGGCTTTTGTGCCTTGGACATGAGCTAGGACCTTATGATTCTGCATGAAAGGAGGACTAGCAGCCGAGATGCATGGGAGAATGTGAATAGTGGTCATATGTAGTAAAAAAATGAGAAATCCGTCCGTTTTCGTCATTTGTTATCGAATCGCCTTAAAGCCAGATCGTCACATTGGCCGCTCTTCTCTCTGAAACCGTTGTACTTATCGTCTGCAAAGCTATGTCGCGTGCTGCAGTATGCGGAGACACTAAAAGCACCATAGTAGAACAGAGATGAAGCTTCTAAGTTGATGTAATAGCCAGTAAGTAGTAGTACTATTCAAGTTTTAGGTATCGAATATTGACTTTTTAGCTGGCTTTGGTGGCTTGTACATGAGCTAAGACCTTAAGATTCTGCATGAAAGGAGGACTAGCAGCCGAGTTGAATGGGAGAATGTGAAAAGTGTTCATAAGTAGTAAAAACCTGAGAAATCCGTCCGTTTCCGTCATTTGTTATCGAATCGACTTAAAGCCAGATCGCACATTGGCCGCTCTTCTCTCATTTGTTATCGAATCGACTTAAAGCCAGATCGTCACATTGGCCGCTCTTCTCTCTGAAACGGTTGTACTTATCGTCTGCAGAGCTATGTCGCGTGCTGCGGTATGCGGAGACACTAAAAGCACCATAGTAGAACACAGATGAAGCTTCTAAGTTGATGTGATAGCCAGTGAGAAGTAGTACAATTAAAGTTTTAGGTATCGATTACTGACTTTTTAGCTGCCTTTGGTGCCTTGGACATGAGGTTGGACCTTAAGATTGTGCATGAAAGGGGAACTAGCAGCCGCGTTGCACGGGACTATGTGACAAGTGTTCATATGTAGTAAAAACCTGAGAAATCCGTCCATTTTCGTCATTTGTTATCGAATCGACTTAAAGCCAGATCGTCACATTGCCCGCTCTTCTCTCTGAAACGGTTGTACTTATCGTCTGCAAAGCTATGTCGCGTGCTGCTGTATGCGGAGACACTAAAAGCACCATAGTAGAACACAGATGAAGCTTCTAAGTTGATGTAATAGCCAGTAAGGAGTAGTACAATTCAAGTTTTAGGTATCGAATATTGAATTTTTAGCTGGGTTTGGTGCCTTGGACATAAGCTAGGACCTTAAGATTCTGCATGAAAGGAGGACTAGCAGCCGAGTTGCATGGGAGAATGTGAAAAGTGTTCATATGTAGTAAAAACCTCAAAAATCCGTCCGTTTTCGTCATTTGTTGTCGAATGGACTTGAAGCCAGATCGTCACATTGGCCGCTCTTCTCTCTGAAACGGTTGTACTTATCGTTTGCAAAGCTATGTCGCGTGCTGCGGTATGCGGAGACACGAAAAGCACCATAGTGGACACACAGATGAAGCTTCTAAGTTGATGTAATAGCCAGTAAGAAGTAGTACAATTCAAGTTTTAGGTATGGATTATTGACTTTTTAGCTATCTTTGGTGCCTTGGAAATGAGCTAGGACATTAAGATTCTGCATGAAAGGAGGACTAGCAGCCGCGTTGGATGGGAGTATGTGACAAATGTTCATATGTAGTAAAAACCTGAGAAATCCGTCCGTTTTCGTCATTTGTTATCGAATAGACTTAAAGCCAGATCGTCACATTGGCCGCTCTTCTCTCTGAAACGGTTGTACTTAACGTCTGCAAAGCTATGTCGCATGCTGCAGTATGCAGAGACACTAAAAGCACCATACTAGAACACAGACGAAGCTTCTAAGTTGATGTAATAGCCAGTAAGAAGTAGTACAATTCAAGATTTACGTATCGATTATTGACTTTTTTGCTGGCTTTGGTGCCTTGGACATGAGCTAGGACCTTAAGATTCTGCACGAAAGGAGGACTAGCAGCCGAGTTGTATGGGACAATGTGAAAAGTGTTCATATGTAGTAAAAACCTGAGAAATCCGTCCGTTTTCGTCATTTGTTATCGAATCGACTTGAAGCCAGATCGTCACATTGGCCGCTCTTCTCTCTGAAACGGTTGTACTTATCGTCTGCAAAGCTATGTCGCCTTCTGCGGTATGCAGAGACACTGAAAGCACCATAGTAGAACACAGATGAAGCTTCTAAGTTGATGTAATAGCCAGTAAGGAGTAGTACAATTCAAGTTTTAGGTATCGAATATTGACTTTTTAGCTGGCTTTGGTGCCTTGGACATGAGCTAGGACCTTAAGATTCTGCATGAAAGGAGGACTAGCAGCCGAGTTGCACGGGAGGATGCGAAAAGTGTTCATATGTAGTAAAAACCTGAGAAATCCGTCCTTTTTCCTAATTTATTATCGAATCGAATTAAAGCAGTGCGTCACATTGGCCGCTCTTCTCTCTGAAACGGTTGTACTTATCGTCTGCAAAGCTATGTCTCGTGCTGCGGTATGCGGAGACACTAAAAGCACCATAGTAGAACACAGATTAAGCTTCTAAGTTGATGTAATAGCCAGTAAGAAGTAGTACAATTCAAGTTTTAGGTATCGATTATTGACTTTTTAGCTGGCTTTTGTGCCTTGGACATGAGCTAGGACCTTACGATTCTGCATGAAAGGAGGACTAGCAGCCGAGATGCATGGGAGAATGTGAATAGGGTTCATATGCAGTAAGAAAATGAGAAATCCGTCCGTTTTCGTCATTTGTTATCGAATCGACTTAAAGCCAGATCGTCACATTGGCCGCTCTTCTCTCTAAAACGGTTGTACTTATTGTCTGCAAGGCTATGTCGCGTGCTGCAGTATGCGGAGACACTAAAAGCACCATAGTAGAACAGAGATGAAGCTTCTAAGTTGATGTGATAGCCAGTGAGAAGTAGTACAATTCAAGTTTTTGGTATCGATTGTTGACTTTTTAGCTGGCTTTGGTGCCTTGGACATGAGCTAGGACCTTACGATTCTGCATGAAGGGACGACTAGCAGCCGCGTTGCACGGGAGTATGTGAAAAGTGTTCATATGTAGTAAAAACCTGAGAAATCCGTCCATTTTCGTCATTTGTTATCGAATCGACTTAAAGCTAGTTCGTCACATTGGCCCCTCTTCTCTCTGAAACGGTTGTACTTATCGTCTGCAAAGCTATGTCGCGTGCTGCGGTATGCGGAGACACTAAAAGCACCATAGTAGAACACAGATTAAGCTTCGAAGTTGATGTAATAGCCAGTAAGAAGTAGTACAATTCAAGTTTTATTTATCGATTATTGACTTTTTATCTGGCTTTTGTGCCTTGGACATGAGCTAGGACCTTAACATTCTGCATGAAAGGAGGACTAGCAGCCGAGTTGCATGGGAGAATGTGAAAAGTGTTCATATGTAGTAAAAACCTGAGAAATCCGTCTGCATCCGTCATTTGTTATCGAATCGACTTAAAGCCAGATCGTCACATTGGCCGCTCTTATATCTGAAACGGTTGTACTTATCGTCTGCAAAGCTATGTCGCGTGCTGCGGTATGCGGAGACACTAAAAGCACCATACTAGAACACAGATTAAGCTTCTAAGTTGATGTAATAGCCAGTAAGAAGTAGTACAATTCAAGTTTTATTTATCGATTATTGACTTTTTATCTGGCTTTTGTGCCTTGGACATGAGCTAGGACCTTAACATTCTGCATGAAAGGAGGACTAGCAGCAGAGTTGCATGGGAGAATGTGAAAAGTGTTCATATGTAGTAAAAACCTGAGAAGTCCGTCCGTTTCCGTCATTTGTTATCGAATCGACTTAAAGCCAGATCGTCACATTGGCCGCTCTTATATCTGAAACGGTTGTACTTATCGTCTGCAAAGCTATGTCGCGTGCTGCGGTATGCGGAGACACTAAAAGCACCATAGTAGAACATAGATGAAGCTTCAAAGTTGATGTAATAGCCAGTAAGAAGTAGTACAATTCAAGATTTAGGTATCGATTATTGACTTTTTTGCTGGCTTTGGTGCCTTGAACATGAGCTATTACCCTACGATTCTGCATGAAAGGAGGACTAGCAGCCGAGTTGCACGGGGGAATGTAAAAAGTGTTCATATGTAGTAAAAACCTGAGAAATCCGTCCGTTTTCGTCATTTGTTATCGAATCGACTTAAACCCAGATCGTCACATTGGCCCCTATTCTCTCTGAAACGGTTGTACTTATCGTCTGCAAAGCTATGTCGCGTGCTGCGGTATGCGGAGACAGTAAAAGCACCATAGTAGAACACAGATGAAGCTTCTAAGTAGATGTGATAGCCAGTGAGAAGTAGTGCAATTCAAGTTTTAGGTATCGATTATTGACTTTTTAGCTGGCTTTGGTGCCTTGGACTTGAGGTAGGACCTTAAGATTGTGCATGAAAGGAGGACTAGCAGCCGCGTTGCACGGGAGTATGTAAAGAGTGTTCATATGTAGTAAAAACCTGAGAAATCCGTCCATTTTCGTCATTTGTTATCGAATCGACTTGAAGCCAGATCGTCACATTGGCCGCTCTTCTCTCTGAAACGGTTGTACTTATCGTCTGCAAAGCTAAGTCGCGTGCTGCGGTATGCGGAGACACTAAAAGCACCATAGTAGAATACAGATGAAGCTTCTAATTTGATGTAATAGCCAGTAAGAAGTAGTACAATTCAAGTTTTAGGTATCGATAATAGACGTTTTAGCTGGCTTTGGTGCCTTGGACATGAGCTAGGACCTTAAGATTCTGCATGAAAGGAGGACTAGCAGCCGAGTTGCACGGAGGATGCGAAAAGTGTTCATATGTAGTAGAAACCTGAGAAATCCGTCCGTTTTCGTAATTTATTATCGAATCGACTTAAAGCAGTGCGTCACATTGGCCGCTCTTCTCTCTGAAACGGTTGTACTTATCGTCTGCAAAGCTATGTCGCGTGCTGCGGTATGCGGAGACACTAAAAGCACCATAGTAGAATACAGATGAAGCTTCAAAGTTGATGTAATAGCCAGTAAGAAGTAGTACAATTCAAGATTTACGTATCGATTATTGACTTTTTTGCTGGCTTTGGTGCCTTGGACATGAGCTAGGACCTTACGATTCTGCATGAAAGGAGGACTAGCAGCCGAGTTGCACGGGAGAATGTAAAAAGTGTTCATATGTAGTATAAACCTGAGAGATCCGTCCGTTTTCGTCACTTGTTATCGAATCGACTTAAAGCCAGATCGTCACATTGGCCCCTCTTCTCATTGAAACGGTTGTACTTATCGTCTGCAAAGCTATGTCGCGTGCTGCGGTATGCGGAGACACTAAAAGCACCATAGTAGAACACAGATTAAGGTTCTAAGTTGATGTGATAGCCAGTGAGAAGTACTACAATTCAAGTTTTAGGTATCGATTATTGACTTTTTAGCTGGCTTAGGTGCCTTGGACATGAGCTAGGACCTTACGATTCTGCATGAAAGGAGGACTAGCAGCCGCGTTGCACGGGAGTATGTGAAAAGTGTTCATATGTAGTAAAAACCTGAGAAATCCGTCCATTTTCGTCATTTGTTTCGAATCGACTTAAAGCCAGTTCGTCACATTGGCCCCTCTTCTCTCTGAAACGATTGTACTTATCGTCTGCAAAGCTATGTCGCGTGCTGCGGTATGCGGAGACACTAAAAGCACCATAGTAGAACACAGATGAAGCTTCTAAGTTGATGTAATAGCCAGTAAGGAGTAGTACAATTCAAGGTTTAGGTATCGAATATTGATTTTTTAGCTGGCTTTGGTGCCTTGGACATGAGCTAGGACCTTAAGATTCTGCATGAAATGATGACTAGCAGCCGAGTTGCATGGGAGGATGCGAAAAGTTTTCATATGTAGTAAAAACCTGAGAAATACGTCCGTTTTCGTAATTTATTATCGAATCGACTTAAAGCAGTGCGTCACATCTGCCGCTCTTGTCTCTGAAACGGTTGTACTTATCGTCTGCAAAGCTATGTCGCGTGCTGCGGTATGCGGAGACACTAAAAGCACCATAGTAGAACACAGATGAAGTTTCCAAGTTGGTGTAATAGCCAGTAAGAAGTAGTACAATTCAAGTTTTATTTATCGATTATTGACTTTTTATCTGGCTTTGGTGCCTTTGGCATGAGCTAGGTCCTTATGATTCTGCATGAAAGGAGGACTAGCAGCCGAGTTGCATGGGAGTATGTGAAAAGTGTTCATATGTAGTAAAAACCTGAGAAATCCGTCCATTTTCGTCATTTGTTATCGAATCGACTTATAGCCAGATCGTCACATTGGCCCCTCTTCTCTCTGAAACGGTTGTAATTATCGTCTGCAAAGCTATGTCGCGTGCTGCGGTATGCGGAGACACTAAAATCACCATAGTGGAACACAGATGAAGCTTCTAAGTTGATGTAATAGCCAGTAAGAAGTAGTACTATTCAAGTTTTAGGTTTCGATTATTGACTTTTTAGCTGGCTTTGTTGCCTTGGACATGAGCTATGTCCTTAAGATTCTGCATGAAAGGAGGACTAGCAGCCGAGTTGAAAGGGAGAATGTGAAAAGTGTTCATATGTAGTAAAAACCTGAGAAGTACGTCCGTTTTCGTCATTTGTTATCGAATCAACTTGAAGCCAGATCGTCACATTGCCCGCCCTTCTCTCTGAAACGGTTGTACTTATCGTCTGCAAAGCTATGTCGCCTTCTGCGGTATGCGGAGACACTAAAAGCACCATAGTAGAACACAGATGAAGCTTCTAAGTTGATGTAATAGCCAGTAAGGAGTAGTACAATTCAAGTTTTAGGTATCGAATATTGACTTTTTAGCTGGCTTTGGTGCCTTGGACATGAGCTAGGACCTTAAGATTCTGCATGAAAGGAGGACTAGCAGCCGAGTTGCACGGGAGGATGCGAAAAGTGTTCATATGTAGTAAAAACCTGAGAAATCCATCCGTTTTCGTAATTTATTATCGAATCGACTTAAAGCAGTGCGTCACATTGGCCGCTCTTCTCTCTGAAACGGTTGTACTTATCGTCTGCAAAGCTATGTCGCGTGCTGCGGTATGCGGAGACACTAAAAGCACCATAGTAGAACACAGATTAAGCTTCTAAGTTGATGTAATAGCCAGTAAGAAGTAGTACAATTCAAGTTTTATTTATCGATTATTGACTTTTTATCTGGCTTTTGTGCCTTGGACATGAGCTAGGACCTTAACATTCTGCATGAAAGGAGGAATAGCAGCCGAGTTGCATGGGAGAATGTGAAAAGTGTTCATATGTAGTAAAAACCTGAGAAATCCGTCCGTTTCCGTCATTTGTTATCGAATCAACTTAAAGCCAGATCGTCACATTGGCCGCTCTTATATCTGAAACGGTTGTACTTATCGTCTGCAAAGCTATGTCGCGTGCTGCGGTATGCGGAGACACTAAAAGCACCATAGTAGAACATAGATGAAGCTTCAAAGTTGATGTAATAGCCAGTAAGAAGTAGTACAATTCAAGATTTAGGTATCGATTATTGACTTTTTTGCTGGCTTTGGTGCCTTGAACATGAGCTAGGACCCTACGATTCTGCATGAAAGGAGGACTAGCAGCCGAGTTGCACGGGGGAATGTAAAAAGTGTTCATATGTAGTAAAAACCTGAGAAATCCGTCCGTTTTCGTCATTTGTTATCGAATCGACTTAAAGCCAGATCGTCACATTGGCCCCTATTCTCTCTGAAACGGTTGTACTTATCGTCTGCAAAGCTATGTCGCGTGCTGCAGTATGCGGAGACACTAAAAGCACCATAGTAGAACACAGATGAAGCTTCTAAGTAGATGTGATAGCCAGTGAGAAGTAGTGCAATTCAAGTTTTAGGTATCGATTATTGACTTTTTAGCTGGCTTTGGTGCCTTGCACTTGAGGTAGGACCTTAAGATTGTGCATGAAAGGAGGACTAGCAGCCGCGTTGCACGGGAGTATGTAAAGAGTGTTCATATGTAGTAAAAACCTGAGAAATCCGTCCATTTTCGTCATTTGTTATCGAATCGACTTGAAGCCAGATCGTCACATTGGCCGCTCTTCTCTCTGAAACGGTTGTACTTATCGTCTGCAAAGCTATGTCGCGTGCTGCGGTATGCGGAGACACTAAAAGCACCATAGTAGAATACAGATGAAGCTTCTATTTTGATGTAATAGCCAGTAAGAAGTAGTACAATTCAAGTTTTAGGTATCGATAATAGACGTTTTAGCTGGCTTTGGTGCCTTGGACATGAGCTAGGACCCTAAGATTCTGCATGAAAGGAGGACTAGCAGCCGAGTTGCACGGAGGATGCGAAAAGTGTTCATATGTAGTAGAAACCTGAGAAATCCGTCCGTTTTCGTAATTTATTATCGAATCGACTTAAAGCAGTGCGTCACATTGGCCGCTCTTCTCTCTGAAACGGTTGTACTTATCGTCTGCAAAGCTATGTCGCGTGCTGCGGTATGCGGAGACACTAAAAGCACCATAGTAGAATACAGATGAAGCTTCAAAGTTGATGTAATAGCCAGTAAGAAGTAGTACAATTCAAGATTTACGTATCGATTATTGACTTTTTTGCTGGCTTTGGTGCCTTGGACATGAGCTAGGACCTTACGATTCTGCATGAAAGGAGGACTAGCAGCCGAGTTGCACGGGAGAATGTAAAAAGTGTTCATATGTAGTATAAACCTGAGAGATCCGTCCGTTTTCGTCACTTGTTATCGAATCGACTTAAAGCCAGATTGTCACATTGGCCCCTCTTCTCATTGAAACGGTTGTACTTATCGTCTGCAAAGCTATGTCGCGTGCTGCGGTATGCGGAGACACTGAAAGCACCATAGTAGAACACAGATTAAGGTTCTAAGTTGATGTGATAGCCAGTGAGAAGTACTACAATTCAAGTTTTAGGTATCGATTATTGACTTTTTAGCTGGCTTAGGTGCCTTGGACATGAGCTAGGACCTTAAGATTCTGCATGAAAGGAGGACTAGCAGCCGCGTTGCACGGGAGTATGTGAAAAGTGTTCATATGTAGTAAAAACCTGAGAAATCCGTCCATTTTCGTCATTTGTTTCGAATCGACTTAAAGCCAGTTCGTCACATTGGCCCCTCTTCTCTCTGAAACGGTTGTACTTATCGTCTGCAAAGCTATGTCGCGTGCTGCGGTATGCGGAGACACTAAAAGCACCATAGTAGAACACAGATGAAGCTTCTAAGTTGATGTAATAGCCAGTAAGGAGTAGTACAATTCAAGGTTTAGGTATCGAATATTGATTTTTTAGCTGGCTTTTGTGCCTTGGACATGAGCTAGGACCTTAAGTTTCTGCATGAAATGATGACTAGCAGCCGAGTTGCATGGGAGGATGCGAAAAGTTTTCATATGTAGTAAAAACCTGAGAAATACGTCCGTTTTCGTAATTTATTATCGAATCGACTTAAAGCAGTGCGTCACATCTGCCGCTCTTCTCTCTGAAACGGTTGTACTTATCGTCTGCAAAGCTATGTCGCGTGCTGCGGTATGCGGAGACACTAAAAGCACCATAGTAGAACACAGATGAAGTTTCCAAGTTGGTGTAATAGCCAGTAAGAAGTAGTACAATTCA
Source organism: Schistocerca gregaria (assembly GCF_023897955.1). Lineage (NCBI taxonomy): Eukaryota > Metazoa > Arthropoda > Insecta > Orthoptera > Acrididae > Schistocerca > Schistocerca gregaria. The sequence continues at coordinate 132,704,434 of NC_064930.1, read as the reverse complement.
AGTTTTATTTATCGATTACTGACTTTTTATCTGGCTTTGGTGCCTTTGGCATGAGCTAGGTCCTTATGATTCTGCATGAAAGGAGGACTAGCAGCCGAGTTGCATGGGAGTATGTGAAAAGTGTTCATATGTAGTAAAAACCTGAGAAATCCGTCCATTTTCGTCATTTGTTATCGAATCGACTTATAGCCAGATCGTCACATTGGCCCCTCTTCTCTCTGAAACGGTTGTAATTATCGTCTGCAAAGCTATGTCGCGTGCTGCGGTATGCGGAGACACTAAAATCACCATAGTGGAACACAGATGAAGCTTCTAAGTTGATGTAATAGCCAGTAAGAAGTAGTACTATTCAAGTTTTAGGTTTCGATTATTGACTTTTTAGCTGGCTTTGTTGCCTTGGACATGAGCTATGTCCTTAAGATTCTGCATGAAAGGAGGACTAGCAGCCGAGTTGAAAGGGAGAATGTGAAAAGTGTTCATATGTAGTAAAAACCTGAGAAGTACGTCCGTTTTCGTCATTTGTTATCGAATCAACTTGAAGCCAGATCGTCACATTGCCCGCTCTTCTCTCTGAAACGGTTGTACTTATCGTCTGCAAAGCTATGTCGCCTTCTGCGGTATGCGGAGACACTAAAACCACCATAGTAGAACACAGATGAAGCTTCTAAGTTGATGTAATAGCCAGTAAGGAGTAGTACAATTCAAGTTTTAGGTATCGAATATTGACTTTTTAGCTGGCTTTGGTGCCTTGGACATGAGCTAGGACCTTAAGATTCTGCATGAAAGGAGGACTAGCAGCCGAGTTGCACGGGAGGATGCGAAAAGTGTTCATATGTAGTAAAAACCTGAGAAATCCATCCGTTTTCGTAATTTATTATCGAATCGACTTAAAGCAGTGCGTCACATTGGCCACTCTTCTCTCTGAAACGGTTGTACTTATCGTCTGCAACGCTATGTCGCGTGCTGCGGTATGCGGAAACACTAAAAGCACCATAGTAGAACACAGATTAAGCTTCTAAGTTGATGTAATAGCCAGTAAGAAGTAGTACAATTCAAGTTTTAGGTATCGATAATAGACGTTTTAGCTGGCTTTGGTGCCTTGGACATGAGCTAGGACCTTAAGATTCTGCATGAAAGGAGGACTAGCAGCCGAGTTGCACGGAGGATGCGAAAAGTGTTCATATGTAGTAGAAACCTGAGAAATCCGTCCGTTTTCGTAATTTATTATCGAATCGACTTAAAGCAGTGCGTCACATTGGTCGCTCTTCTCTCTGAAACGGTTGTGCTTATCGTCTGCAAAGCTATGTCGCGTGCTGCGGTATGCGGAGACACTAAAAGCACCATAGTAGAATACAGATGAAGCTTCAAAGTTGATGTAATAGCCAGTAAGAAGTAGTACAATTAAAGATTTACGTTTCGATTATTGACTTTTTTGCTGGCTTTGGTGCCTTGCACATGAGCTAGGACCTTACGATTCTGCATGAAAGGAGGACTAGCAGCCGAGTTGCACGGGAGAATGTAAAAAGTGTTCATATGTAGTATAAACCTGAGAAATCCGTCCGTTTTCGTCACTTGTTATCGAATCGACTTAAAGCCAGATCGTCACATTGGCCCCTCTTCTCATTGAAACGGTTGTACTTATCGTCTGCAAAGCTATGTCGCGTGCTGCGGTATGCGGAGACACTAAAAGCACCATAGTAGAACACAGATTAAGGTTCTAAGTTGATGTGATAGCCAGTGAGAAGTACTACAATTCAAGTTTTAGGTATCGGTTATTGACTTTTTAGCTGGCTTAGGTGCCTTGGACATGAGCTAGGACCTTAAGATTCTGCATGAAAGGTGGACTAGCAGCCGCGTTGCACGGGAGTATGTGAAAAGTGTTAATATGTAGTAAAAACCTGAGAAATCCGTCTATTTTCGTCATTTGTTATCGAATCGACTTAAAGCCAGTTCGTCACATTGGCCCCTCTTCTCTCTGAAACGGTTGTACTTATCGTCTGCAAAGCTATGTCGCGTGTTGCGGTATGCGGAGACACTAAAAGCACCATAGTAGAACACAGATGAAGCTTCTAAGTTGATGTAATAGCCAGTAAGGAGTAGTACAATTCAAGTTTTAGGTATCGAATATTGACTTTTTAGCTGGCTTTGGTGCCTTGGACATGAGCTAGGACCTTATGATTCTGCATGAAAGGAGGACTAGCAGCCGAGTTGCATTGGAGAACGTGGAAAGTGTTCATATGTAGTAAAAACCTGAGAAATCCGTCCGTTTTCGTCATTTGTTATCGAATCGACTTAAAGCCAGATCGTCACATTGGCCGCTCTTCTCTCTGAAACGGTTGTACTTAACGTCTGCAAAGCTATGTCGCATGCTGCAGTATGCGGAGACACTAAAAGCACCATAGTAGAACACAGATGAAGCTTCTAAGTTGATGTGATAGCCAGTGAGAAGTAGTACAATTCAAGTTTTAGGTATCGATTATTGACTTTTTAGCTGGCTTTGGTGCCTTGGACATGGGCTAGGACCTTAAGATTCTGCATGAAAGGAGGACTAGCAGCCGAGTTGCACGGGAGGATGCGAAAAGTGTTCATATGTAGTAAAAAAATGAGAAATCCGTCCGTTTTCGTAATTTATTATCGAATCGACTTAAAGCAGTGCGTCACATTGGCCGCTCCTCTCTCTGAAACGGTTGTACTTATCGTCTGCAAAGCTATGTCGCGTGCTGCGGTATGCGGAGACACTAAAAGCACCATAGTAGAACACAGATTAAGCTTCTAAGTTGATGTAATAGCCAGTAAGAAGTAGTACAATTCAAGATACAGGTATCGATTATTGACTTTTTGCTGGCTTTTGTGCCTTGGACATGAGCTTTGACCTTATGATTCTGCATGAAAGGAGGAATTGCAGCCGAGTTGCATGGGAGAATGTGAAAAGTGTTCATATGTAGTAAAAACCTGAGAAATCCGTCCGTTTTCGTCATTTGTTATCGAATCGACTTAAAGCCAGATCGTCACATTGGCCGCTCTTCTCTCTGAAACGGTTGTACTTATCGTCTGCAAAGCTATGTCGCGTGCTGAGGTATGCGGAGACACTAAAAGCACCACAGTAGAACACAGATTAAGCTTCTAAGTTGTAATAGCCAGTAAGAAGTAGTACAATTCAAGTTTTAGGTATCGATTATTGACTTTTTAGCTGGCTTTTGTGCCTTGGACATGAGCTAGGACCTTATGATTCTGCATGAAAGGAGGACTAGCAGCCGAGTTGCATGGGAGAATGTGGAAAGTGTTCATATGTAGTAAAAATCTGAGAAATCCGTCCGTTTTCGTCATTTGTTATCGAATCGACTTAAATCCAGATCGTCACATTGGCCGCTCTTCTCTCTGAAACGGTTGTACTTATCGTCTGCAAAGCTATGTCGCGTGCTGCGGTATGCGGAGACACTAAAAGCACCATAGTAGAACACAGATGAAGCTTCAAAGTTGATGTAATAGCATGTACGTAGTAGTACAATTCAAGTTTTAGGTATCGATTATTGACTTTTTGCTGGCTTTGGTGCCTTGGACATGAGCTAGGACCTTAAGATTCTGCATGAAAGGAGGACTAGCAGCCGAGTGGCACGGGAGGATGCGAAAAGTGTTCATACGTAGAAAAACCTGAGAAATCCGTCCGTTTTCGGAACATATTATCCAATCGACTTAAAGCAGTGCGTCACATTGGCCGCTCTTCTCTCTGAAACGGTTGTACTTATCTTCTGCAAAGCTATGTCGCGTGCTGCAGTATGCAGAGACACTAAAAGCACCATAGTAGAACACAGATGAAGCTTCTAAGTTGATGTGATTGCCAGTGAGAAGTAGTACAATTCAAGTTTTAGGTATCGATTATTGACTTTTTAGCTGGCTTTTATGCCTTGGACATGAGCTAGGACCTTATGATTCTGCATGAAAGGAGGACTAGCAGCCGAGATGCATGGGAGAATGTGAATAGTGTTCATGTGTAGTAAAAAAATGAGAAATCCGTCCGTTTTCGTCATTTGTTATCGAATCGACTTAAAGCAGATCGTCACATTGGCCGCTCTTCTCTCTGAAACGGTTGTACTTATCGTCTGCAAAGCTATGTCGCGTGCTGCGGTATGCGGAGACACTAAAAGCACCATAGATTAAGCTTCTAAGTTGATGTAATAGCCAGTAAGAAGTAGTACGATTCAAGATTTAGGTATCGATTATTGACTTTTTGCTGGCTTTTGTGCCTTGGACATGAGCTTGGACCTTATGATTCTGCATGAAAGGAGGACTAGCAGCCGAGTTGCATGGGAGAATGTGAAAAGTGTTCATATGTAGTAAAAACCTGAGAAATCCGTCCGTTTTCGGAATATATTATCGAATCGACTTAAAGCCAGATCGTCACATTGGCCGCTCTTCTCTCTGAAACGGTTGTACTTATCGTCTGCAAAGCTATGTCGCGTGCTGCGGTATGCGGAGACACTAAAATCACCATAGTGGAACACAGATGAAGCTTCTAAGTTGATGTAATAGCCAGTAAGAAGTAGTACAATTCTAGTTTTAGGTATCGATTATTGACTTTTTAGCTGGCTTTTATGCCTTGGACATGAGCTAGGACCTTATGATTCTGCATGAAAGGAGGACTAGCAGCCGAGAGGCATGGGAGAATGTGAATAGTGTTCATATGTAGTAAAAAAATGAGAAATCCGTCCGTTTTCGTCACTTGTTATCGAATCGACTTAAAGCAGATCGTCACATTGGCCGCTCTTCTCTCTGAAACTGTTGTACGTATCGTCTGCAAAGCTATGTCGCATGCTGTAGTATGCGGAGACACTAAAAGCACCATAGTAGAACACAGATGAAGCTTCTAAGTTGATGTAATAACCAGTAAGAAGTAGTAAAATTCAAGATTTAGGTATCGATTATTGACTTTTTTCCTGGCTTTGGTGCCTTGGACATGAGCTAGGACCTTAAGATTCTGCATGAAAGGAGGAATAGCAGCCGCTTTGCACGGGAGTATGTGAAAAGTGATCATATGTAGGAAAAACCTGAGAAATCCGTCCGTTTTCGTAATTTATTATCGAATCGACTTAAAGCAGTGCGTCACATTGGCCGCTCTTCTCTCTGAAACGGTTGTACTTATCGTCTGCAAAGCTATGTCGCGTCCTGCGGTATGCGGAGACACTAAAAGCACCATAGTAGAACACAGATTAAGCTTCTAAGTTGTAATAGCCAGTAAGAAGTAGTACAATTCAAGTTTTAGGTATCGATTATTGACTTTTTAGCTGGCTTTTGTGCCTTGGACATGAGCTAGGACCTTATGATTCTGCATGAAAGGAGGACTAGCAGCCGAGTTGCATGGGAGAATGTGGAAAGTGTTCATATGTAGTAAAAACCTGAGAAATCCGTCCGTTTTCGTCATTTGTTATCGAATCGACTTAAAGCCAGTTCGTCACATTGGCCGCTCTTCTCTCTGAAACGGTTGTACTTATCGTCTGCAAAGCTATGTCGCGTGCTGCGGTATGCGGAGACACTAAAAGCACCATAGTAGAACACAGATGAAGCTTCAAAGTTGATGTAATAGCCAGTACGAAGTAGTACAATTCAAGTTTTAGGTATCGATTATTGATTTTTTGCTGGCTTTGGTGCCTTGGACATGAGCTAGGACCTTAAGATTCTGCATGAAAGGAGGACTAGCAGCCGAGTGGCACGGGAGGATGCGAAAAGATTTCATATGTAGTAATAACCTGAGAAATCCGTCCGTTTTCGGAATATATTATCGAATCGACTTAAAGCAGTGCGTCACATTGGCCGCTCTTCTCTCTGAAACGGTTGTACTTATCGTCTGCAAAGCTATGTCGCGTGCTGCAGTATGCGGAGACACTAAAAGCACCATAGTAGAACACAGATGAAGCTTCTAAGTTGATGTGATTGCCAGTGAGAAGTAGTACAATTCAAGTTTTAGGTATCGATTATTGACTTTTTAGCTGGCTTTTATGCCTTGGACATGAGCTAGGACCTTATGATTCTGCATGAAAGGAGGACTAGCAGCCGAGATGCATGGGAGAATGTGAATAGTGTTCATATGTAGTAAAAAAATGAGAAATCCGTCCGTTTTCGTCATTTGTTATCGAATCGACTTAAAGCAGATCGTCACATTGGCCGCTCTTCTCTCTGAAACGGTTGTACTTATCGTCTGCAAAGCTATGTCGCGTGCTGCGGTATGCGGAGACACTAAAAGCACCATAGATTATACTTCTAAGTTGATGTAAAGCCAGTAAGAAGTAGTTCAATTCAAGTTTTAGGTATCGATTATTGACTTTTTAGCTGGCTTTTCTGCCTTGGACATGAGCTAGGACCTTATGATTCTGCATGAATGGAGGACTAGCAGCCGAGTTGCATGGGAGAATGTGAAAAGTGTTCATATGTAGTAAAAACCTGAGAAATCCGTCCGTTTTCGTCATTTGTTATCGAATCGACTTAAAGCCAGATCGTCACATTGGCCGCTCTTCTCTCTGAAACGGTTGTACTTATCGTCTGCAAAGCTATGTCGCGTGCTGCGGTTTGCGGAGACACTAAAAGCACCGTAGTAGAACACAGATGAAGGATCTAAGTTGATGTAATATCCAGTAAGGAGTAGTACAATTCAAGTTTTAGGTATCGAATATTGACTTTTTAGCTGGCTTTGGTGCCTTGGACATGAGCTAGGACCTTAAGATTCTGCATGAAAGGAGGACTAGCAGCCGAGTTGCACGGGATGATGCGAAAAGTGTTCACATGTAGTAAAAAAATGAGAAATACGTCCGTTTTCGTAGTTTATTATCGAATCGACTTAAAGCAGTGCGTCACATTGGCCGCTCTTCTCTCTGAAACGGTTGTACTTATCGTCTGCAAAGCTATGTCGCGTGCTGCGGTATGCGGAGACACTAACAGCACCATAGTAGAACACAGATTAAGCTTCTAAGTTGATGTAATGGCCAGTAAGAAGTAGTACAATTCAAGATTTAGGTATCGATTATTGACTTTTTGCTGGCTTTTGTGCCTTGGACATGAGCTTGGACCTTATGATTCTGCATGAAAGGAGGACTAGCAGCCGAGTTGCATGGGAGAATGTGAAAAGTGTTCATATGTAGTAAAAACCTGAGAAATCCGTCCGTTTTCGTCATTTGTTATCGAATCGACTTAAAGCCAGATCGTCACATTGGCCGCTCTTCTCTCTGAAACGGTTGTACTTATCGTCTGCAAAGCTATGTCGCGTGCTGCGGTATGCGGAGACACTAAAATCACCACAGTGGAACACAGATGAAGCTTCTAAGTTGATGTAATAGCCAGTAAGAAGTAGTACAATTCTAGTTTTAGGTATCGATTATTGACTTTTTAGCTGGCTTTGGTGCCTTGGACATGAGCTATGTCCTTAAGATTCTGCATGAAAGGAGGAATAGCAGCCGAGTTGTATGGGAGAATGTGAAAAGTGTTCATATGTAGTAAAAACCTGAGAAATCCGTCCGTTTTAGTCATTTGTTATCGAATCAACTTGAAGCCAGATCGTCACATTGGCCGCTCTTCTCTCTGAAACGGTTGTACTTATCGTCCGCAAAGCTATGTCGCGTGCTGCGGTATGCGGAGACACTAAAAGCACCATAGTAGAACACAGATGAAGCTTCAAAGTTGATGTAATAGCCAGTACGAAGTAGTACAATTCAAGTTTTAGGTATCGATTATTGACTTTTTGCTGGCTTTGGTGCCTTGGACATGAGCTAGGACCTTAAGATTGTGCATGAAAGGAGGACTAGCAGCCGACTGGCACGGGAGGATGCGAAAAGTGTCCATATGTAGTAAAAACCTGAGAAATCCGTCCGTTTTCGGAATATATTATCGAATCGACTTAAAGCAGTGCGTCACATTGGCCGCACTTCTCTCTGAAACGGTTGTACTTATCGTCTGCAAAGCTATGCCGCGTGCTGCAGTATGCGGAGACACTAAAAGCACTATAGTAGAACACAGATGAAGCTTCTAAGTTGATGTGATTGCCAGTGAGAAGTAGTACAATTCAAGTTTTAGGTATCGATTATTGACTTTTTAGCTGGCTTTTATGCCTTGGACATGAGCTAGGACCTTATGATTCTGCATGAAAGGAGGACTAGCAGCCGAGAGGCATGGGAGAATGTGAATAGTGTTCATATGTAGTAAAAAAACGAGAAATCCGTCCGTTTTCGTCACTTGTTATCGAATCGACTTAAAGCAGATCGTCACATTGGCCGCTCTTCTCTCTGAAACTGTTGTACGTATCGTCTGCAAAGCTATGTCGCATGCTGTAGTATGCGGAGACACTAAAAGCACCATAGTAGAACACAGATGAAGCTTCTAAGTTGATGTAATAACCAGTAAGAAGTAGTAACATTCAAGATTTAGGTATCGATTATTGACTTTTTTCCTGGCTTTGGTGCCTTGGACATGAGCTAGGACCTTAAGATTCTGCATGAAAGGAGGAATAGCAGCCGCTTTGCACCGGAGTATGTGAAAAGTGATCATATGTAGTAAAAACCTGAGAAATCCGTCCGTTTTCGTAATTTATTATCGAATCGACTTAAAGCAGTGCGTCACATTGGCCGCTCTTCTCTCTGAAACGGTTGTACTTATCGTCTGCAAAGCTATGTCGTGTGCTGCGGTATGCGGAGACACTAAAAGCACCATAGTAGAACACAGATTAAGCTTCTAAGTTGTAATAGCCAGTAAGAAGTAGTACAATTCAAGTTTTAGGTATCGATTATTGACTTTTTAGCTGGCTTTTGTGCCTTGGACATGAGCTAGGACCTTATGATTCTGCATGAAAGAAGGACTAGCAGCCGAGTGGCACGAGAGGATGCGAAAAGTGTTCATATGTAGTAAAAACCTGAGAAATCCGTCCGTTTTCGTCATTTGTTATCGAATCGACTTAAAGCCAGATCGTCACATTGGCCGCTCTTCTCTCTGAAACGGTTGTACTTATCGTCTGCAAAGCTATGTCGCGTGCTGCGGTATGCGGAGACACTAAAAGCACCATAGTAGAACACAGATGAAGGTTCAATGTTGATAAAATAGCCAGTACGAAGTAGTACAATTCAAGTTTTAGGTATCGATTATTGAGTTTTTGCTGGCTTTGGTGCCTTGGACATGAGCTAGGACCTTAAGATTCTGCATGAAAGGAGGACTAGCAGCCGAGTGGCACGAGAGGATGCGAAAAGTGTTCATATGTAGTAAAAACCTGAGAAATCCGTCCGTTTTCGTAATTTATTATCGAATCGACTTAAAGCAGTGCGTCACATTGGCCGCTCTTCTCTCTGAAACGGTTGTACTTATCGTCTGCAAAGCTATGACGCGTGCTGCGGTATGCGGAGACACTAAAAGCACCATAGTAGAACACAGATGAAGCTTCTAAGTTGATGTAATAACCAGTAAGAAGTAGTAAAATTCAAGGTTTAGGTATCGATTATTGACTTTTTTGCTGGCTTTGGTGCCTTGGACATGAGCTAGGACCTTACGATTCTGCATGAAAGGAGGACTAGCAGCAGCGTTGCACGGGAGTATGTGAAAAGTGTTCATATGTAGTAAAAACCTGAGAAATCCGTCCATTTTCGCCATTTGTTATCGGAGCGACTTAAAGCCAGTTCGTCACATTGGCCCCTCTTCTCTCTGAAACGGTTGTACTTATCGTCTGCAAAGCTATGTCGCGTGCTGCGGTATGCGGAGACACTAAAAGTACCATAGTAGAACACAGATGAAGCTTCTAAGTTGATGTAATAGCCAGTAAGGAGTAGTACAATTCAAGTTTTAGGTATCCAATATTGACTTTTAGCTGGCTTTGGTGCCTTGGACATGAGCTAGGACCTTAAGATTCTGCATGAAAGGAGGACTAGCAGCAGAGTTGCACGGGAGGATGCGAAAAGTGTTCATATGTAGTAAAAACCTGAGAAATCCGTCCGTTTTCGTAATTTATTATCGAATCGACTTAAAGCAGTGCGTCACATTGGCCGCTCTTCTCTCTGAAACGGTTGTACTTATCGTCTGCAAAGCTATGTCGCGTGCTGCGGTATGCGGAGACACTAAAAGCACCATAGTAGAACACAGATGAGGCTTCTAAATTGATGTAATAGCCAGTAAGGAGTAGTACAATTCAAGTATTAGGTATCGAATATTGACTTTTCAGCTGGCTTTGGTGCCTTGGATATGAGCTAGGACCTTACGATTCTGAATGAAATCAGGACTAGCAGCCGCGTTGCACGGGAGTATGTGAAAAGTGTTCATATGTAGTAAAAACCTGAGAAATCCGTCCATTTTCGTCAATTGTTATCGAATTGACTGAAAGCCAGATCGTCACATTGGTCATTCCTCTCTCTGAAACGGTTGTACTTATCGTCTGCAAAGCTATGTCGTGTACTGCGGTATGCGGAGACACTAAAATCACCATAGTGGAACACAGATGAAGCTTCTAAGTTGATGTAGTAGCCAGTAAGAAGTAGTACAATTCAAGTTTTAGGTATCGATTATTGACTTTTTAGCTGGCTTTGGTGCCTTGGTCATGACCTATGTCCTTAAGATTCTGCATGAAAGGAGGACTAGCAGCCAAGTTGCATGGGAGAATGTGAAAGGTGTTCATATGTAGTAAAAACCTGAGAAATCGGTCCTTTTTCGTCAGTTGTTATCGAGTCAACTTGAAGCCAGATCGTCACATTGCCCGCTCTTGTCTCTGAAACGTTTGTACTTATCGTCTGCAAAGCTATGTCGCGTGCTGCGGTATGCGGAGTCACTAAAAGCACCATAGTAGGACACAGATGAAGCTTCTAAGTTGACGTGATAGCCAGTGAGAAGTAGTACAATTCAAGTTTTAGGTATCGATTATTGACTTTTTAGCTGGCTTTGATGCCTTGGCCATGAGCTAGGACCTTAAGATTCTGCATGAACGGAGGACTAGCAGTCGAGTTGCACGGGAGAATGTGAAAAGTTTTCATATGTAGTAAAAACCTGAGATATCCGTCCGTTTTCGTCATTTGTTATCGAATCGACTTAAAGCTAGGTCGTCACATTGGCCGCTCTTCTCTCTGAAACGGTTGTACTTATCGTCTGCAAAGCTATGTCGCGTGCTGCGGTATGCGGAGACACAAAAAGCACCATAGTAGAACACAGATGAAGCTTCTAAGTTGATGTAATAGCCAGTAAGAAGTAGTACAATTCAAGATTTAGGTATCGATTATTGACTTTTTTGCTGGCTTTGGTGCCTTGGACATGAGCTAGGACCTTACGATTCTGCATGAAAGGAGGACTAGCAGCCAAGTTGCACGGGAGGATGCGAAAAGTGTTCATATGTAGTAAAATCCTGAGAAATCCGTCCGTTTTCGTAATTTATTATCGAATCGATAAAGCAGTGCGTCACATTGGCCGCTCTTCTCTCTGAAACGGTTGTACTTATCGTCTGCAAAGCAATGTCGCGTGCTGCGGTATGCGGAGACACTAAAAGCACCATAGTAGAACACAGATGAAGCTTCTAAGTTGATGTAATAGCCAGTAAGAAGTAATACAATTCAAGTTTTAGGTATCGAATATTGACTTTTTAGCTGGCTTTGGTGCCTTGGACATGAGCTAGGACCTTACGATTCTGCATGAAATCAGGACTAGCAGCCGCGTTGCACGGGAGTATGTGAAAAGTGTTCATATGTAGTAAAAACCTGAGAAAACCGTCCATTTTCGTCATTTGTTATCGAATCGACTGAAAGCCAGATCGTCACATTGGCCCCTCTTCTCTCTGAAACGGTTGTACTTATCGTCTGCAAAGCTATGTCGTGTGATGCGGTATGCGGAGACACTAAAATCACCATAGTGGAACACAGATGAAGCTTCTAAGTTGATGTAATAGCCAGTAAGAAGTAGTACAATTCAAGTTTTAGGTATCGATTATTGACTTTTTAGCTGGCTTTGGTGCCTTGGACATGAGCTATGTCCTTAAGATTCTGCATGAAAGGAGGACTAGCAGCCGAGTTGCATGGGAGAATGTGTAAGGTGTTCATATGTAGTAATAACCTGAGAAATCGGGCCTTTTTCGTCAGTTGTTATCGAATCAACTTGAAGCCAGATCGTCAAATTGCCCGCTCTTCTCTCTGAAACGGTTGTACTTATCGTCAGCAAAGCTATGTCGCGTGCTGCGGTATGCGGAGTCACTAAAAGCACCATAGTAGAACACAGATGAAGCTTCTAAGTTGATGTAATAGCCAGTAAGGAGTAGTACAATTCAAGTTTTAGGTATCGAATATTGACTTTTTAGCTGGCATTGGTGCCTTGGACATGAGCTAGGACCTTACGATTCTGCATGAAAGGAGGACTAGCAGCCGAGTTGCACGGGAGAATGCGAAAAGTTTTCATATGTAGTAAAAACCTGAGAAATCCGTCCGTTTTCGGAATATATTATCGAATCGACTTAAAGCAGTGCGTCACATTGGCCGCTCTTATCTCTGAAACGGTTGTACTTATCGTCTGCAAAGCTATGTCGCGTGCTGCAGTATGTGGAGACACTAAAAGCACCATAGTAGAACACAGATGAAGCTTCTAAGTTGATGTGATAGCCAGTGAGATGTAGTACAATTCAAGTTTTAGGTATCGATTATTGACTTTTTAGCTGGCTTTGGTGCCTTGGACATGAGCTAGGACCTTAAGATTCTGCATAAAGGGAGGACTAGCAGCCGCGCTGCACGGGAGTATGTGAAAAGTGTTCATATGTAGTAAAAACCTGAGAAATCCGTCCATTTTCGTCATTTGTTATCGAATCGACTTAAAGTCAGATCGTCACATTGGCCCCTCTTCTCTCTGAAACGGTTGTACTTATCGTCTGCAAAGCTATGTCGCGTGCTGCGGTATGCGGAGACACTAAAAGCACCATAGTAGAACACAGATGAAGCTTCTAAGTTGATGTGATAGCCAGTGAGATGTAGTACAATTCAAGTTTTAGGTATCGATTATTGACTTTTTAGCTGGCTTTGGTGCCTTGGACATGAGCTAGGACCTTAAGATTCTGCATAAAGGGAGGACTAGCAGCCGCGCTGCACGGGAGTATGTGAAAAGTGTTCATATGTAGTAAAAACCTGAGAAATCCGTCCATTTTCGTCATTTGTTATCGAATCGACTTAAAGTCAGATCGTCACATTGGCCCCTCTTCTCTCTGAAACGGTTGTACTTATCGTCTGCAAAGCTATGTCGCGTGCTGCGGTATGCGGAGACACTAAAAGCACCATAGTAGAACACAGATGAAGCTTCTAAGTTGAAGTAATAGCCAGTAAGAAGTAATGCAATTCAAGTTTTAGGTATCGAATATTGACTTTTTAGCTGGCTTTGGTGCCTTAGACATGAGCTAGGACCTTACGATTCTGCATGAAATCAGGACTAGCAGCCGCGTTGCACGGGAGTATGTGAAAAGTGTTCATATGTAGTAAAAACCTGAGAAATCGGGCCTTTTTCGTCAGTTGTTATCGAATCAACTTGAAGCCAGATCGTCACATTGCCCGCTCTTCTCTCTGAAACGGTTGTACTTATCGTCTGCAAAGCTATGTCGCGTGCTGCGGTATGCGGAGTCACTAAAAGCACTATAGTAGAACACAGATGAAGCTTCTAAGTTGATGTAATAGCCAGTAAGGAGTAGTACAATTCAAGTTTTAGGTATCGAATATTGACTTTTTAGCTGGCTTTGGTGCCTTGGACCTTACGATTCTGCATGAAAGGAGGGCTAGCAGCCGAGTTGCACGGGAGAATGTAAAAAGTGTTCATATGTAGTAAAAACCTGAGAAATCCGTCCGTTTTCGTCATTTGTTATCGAATCGACTTGAAGCCAGATCGTCACATTGCCCGCTCTTCTCTCTGAAACGGTTGCACTTATCGTCTGCAAAGCTATGTCGCGTGCTGCGGTATGCGGAGACACTAAAAGCACCATAGTAGAACACAGATGAAGCTTCTAAGTTGATGTAATAGCCAGTAAGGAGCAGTACAATTCAAGTTTTAGGTATCGATTATTGACTTTTTAGCTGGCTTTGGTGCCTTGGACATGAGCTAGGACCTTAAGATTCTGCATAAAGGGAGGACTAGCAGCCGCGCTGCACGGGAGTATGTGAAAAGTGTTCATATGTAGTAAAAACCTGAGAAATCCGTCCATTTTCGTCATTTGTTATCGAATCGACTTTAAGCCAGATCGTCACATTGGCCCCTCTTCTCTCTGAAACGGTTGTACTTATCGTCTGCAAAGCTATGTCGCGTGCTGCGGTATGCGGAGACACTAAAAGCACCATAGTAGAACACAGATGAAGCTTCTAAGTTGAAGTAATAGCCAGTAAGAAGTAATGCAATTCAAGTTTTAGGTATCGAATATTGACTTTTTAGCTGGCTTTGGTGCCTTGGACATGAGCTAGGACCTTACGATTCTGCATGAAATCAGGACTAGCAGCCGCGTTGCACGGGAGTATGTGAAAAGTGTTCATATGTAGTAAAAACCTGAGAAAACCGTCCATTTTCGTCATTTGTTATCGAATCGACTGAAAGCCAGATCGTCACATTGGCCCCACTTCTCTCTGAAACGGTTGTACTTATCGTCTGCAAAGCTATGTCGCGTGCTGCGGTATGCGGAGACACTAAAATCACCATAGTGGAACACAGATGAAGCTTCTAAGTTGATGTAATAGCCAGTAAGAAGTAGTACAATTCAAGTTTTAGATATCGATTATTGACTTTTTGCTGGCTTTGGTGCCTTGGACATGAGCTATGTACTTAAGATTCTGCATGAAAGGAGGACTAGCAGCCGAGTTGCATGGGAGAATGTGAAAGGTGTTCATATGTAGTAAAAACCTGAGAAATCGGGCCTTTTTCGTCAGTTGTTATCGAATCAACTTGAAGCCAGAACGTCACATTGCCCGCTCTTCTCTCTGAAACGGTTGTACTTATCGTCTGCAAAGCTATGTCGCGTGCTGCGGTATGCGGAGTCACTAAAAGCACTATAGTAGAACACAGATGAAGCTTCTAAGGTGATGTAATAGCCAGTAAGGAGTAGTACAATTCAAGTTTTAGGTATCGAATATTGACTTTTTAGCTGTCTTTGGTGCCTTGGACATGAGGTAGGACCTTACGATTCTGCATGAAAGGAGGGCTAGCAGCCGAGTTGCACGGGAGAATGTAAAAAGTGTTCATATGTAGTAAAAACCTGAGAAATCCGTCCGTTTTCGTCATTTGTTATCGAATCGACTTAAAGCCAGATCGTCACATTGGCCGCTCTTCTCTCTGAAACGGTTGTACTTATCGTCTGCAAAGCTATGTCGCGTGCTGCGGTATGCGGAGACACTAAAAGCACCATAGTAGAACACAGATGAAGATTCTAAGTTGATGTAATAGCCAGTAAGAAGCAGTACAATTCAAGTTTTAGGTATCGAATATTGAATTTTTTGCTAGCTTTGGTGCCTTGGACTTGAGCTAGGGCCTTAAAATCCTGCATGAAAGGAGGACTAGCAGCCGAGTTGCACGGGAGAATGCGAAAAGTTTTCATATGTAGTAAAAACCTGAGAAATTCGTCCGTTTTCGGAATATATTATCGAATCGACTTAAAGCAGTGCGTCTCATTGGCCGCTCTTCTCTCTGAAACGGTTGTACTTATCGTCTGCAAAGCTATGTCGCGTGCTGCGGTATGCGGAGACACAAAAAGCACCATAGTAGAACACAGATGAAGCTTCTAAGTTGTAATAGCCAGTAAGAAGTAGTACAATTCAAGTTTTAGGTATCGATTATTGACTTTTTAGCTGGCTTTTGTGCCTTGGACATGAGCTAGGACCTTATGATTCCGCATGGAAGGAGGACTAGCAGCCGAGTTGCATGGGAGAATGTGAAAAGAGTTCATATGTAGTAAAAACCTGAGAAATCCGTCCGTTTTCGTCATTTGTTATCGAATCGACTTAAAGCCAGGTCGTCACATTGGCCGCTCTTCTCTCTGAAACGGTTGTACTTATCGTCTGCAAAGCTATGTCGCGTGCTGCGGTATGCGGAGACACTAAAATCACCATAGTAGAACACAGATGAAGCTTCTATGTTGATGTAATAGCCAGTAAGAAGTAGTACAATTCAAGATTTAGGTATCGATTATTGACTTTCTTGCTGGCTTTGGTGCCTTGGACATGAGCTAGGACCTTACGATTGTGCATGAAAGGAGGACTAGCAGCCGAGGATGTGAAAAGTGTTCATATGTAGTAAAAACCTGAGATATCCGTCCGTTTTCGTAATTTATTATCGAATCGACTTAAAGCCAGATCGTCACATTGGCCCCTCTTCTCTCTGAAACGGTTGTACTTATCGTCTGCAAAGCTATGTCGCGTGCTGCAGTATGCGGAGACACTAAAAGCACCGTAGTAGAACACAGATGAAGCTTCTAAGTTGATGTAATAGCCAGTAAGGAGTAGTACAATTCAAGTTTTAGGTATCGAATATTGAATTTTTAGCTGGCTTTGGTGCCTTGGACATGAGCTATGCCCTTAAGATTCTGCATGAAAGGAGGACTAGCAGCCGAGTTGCACGGGAGAATGCGAAAAGTTTTCATATATAGTAAAAACCTGAGTAATCCGTCCGTTTTCGTAATTTATTATCGAATCGACTTAAAGCAGTGCGTCACATTGGCCGCTCTTCTCTCTGAAACGGTTGTACTTATCGTCTGCAAAGCTATGTCGCGTGCTGCGGTATGCGGAGACACTAAAAGCACCATAGTAGAACACAGATTAAGCTTCTAAGTTGTAATAGCCAGTAAGAAGTAGTACAATTCAAGTTTTAGGTATCGATTATTGACTTTTTAGCTGGCTTTTGTGCCTTGAACATGAGCTAGGACCTTATGATTCCGCATGGAAGGAGGACTAGCAGCCGAGTTGCATGGGAGAATGTGAAAAGATTTCATATGTAGTAAAAACCTGAGAAATCCGTCCGTTTTCGTAACTTATTATCGAATCGACTTAAAGCAGTGCGTCACATTGGCCGCTCTTCTCTCTGAAACGGTTGTACTTATCGTCTGCAAAGCAATGTCGCGTGCTGCGGTATGCGGAGACACTAAAAGCACCATAGTAGAACACAGATGAAGCTTCTAAGTTGATGTAATAGCCAGTAAGAAGTAATACAATTCAAGTTTTAGGTATCGAATATTGACTTTTTAGCTGGCTTTGGTGCCTTGGACATGAGCTAGGACCTTACGATTCTGCATGAAATCAGGACTAGCAGCCGCGTTGCACGGGAGTATGTGAAAAGTGTTCATATGTAGTAAAAACCTGAGAAAACCGTCCATTTTCGTCATTTGTTATCGAATCGACTGAAAGCCAGATCGTCACATTGGCCCCTCTTCTCTCTGAAACGGTTGTACTTATCGTCTGCAAAGCTATGTCGTGTGATGCGGTATGCGGAGACACTAAAATCACCATAGTGGAACACAGATGAAGCTTCTAAGTTGATGTAATAGCCAGTAAGAAGTAGTACAATTCAAGTTTTAGGTATCGATTATTGACTTTTTAGCTGGCTTTGGTGCCTTGGACATGAGCTATGTCCTTAAGATTCTGCATGAAAGGAGGACTAGCAGCCGAGTTGCATGGGAGAATGTGTAAGGTGTTCATATGTAGTAATAACCTGAGAAATCGGGCCTTTTTCGTCAGTTGTTATCGAATCAACTTGAAGCCAGATCGTCAAATTGCCCGCTCTTCTCTCTGAAACGGTTGTACTTATCGTCAGCAAAGCTATGTCGCGTGCTGCGGTATGCGGAGTCACTAAAAGCACCATAGTAGAACACAGATGAAGCTTCTAAGTTGATGTAATAGCCAGTAAGGAGTAGTACAATTCAAGTTTTAGGTATCGAATATTGACTTTTTAGCTGGCATTGGTGCCTTGGACATGAGCTAGGACCTTACGATTCTGCATGAAAGGAGGACTAGCAGCCGAGTTGCACGGGAGAATGCGAAAAGTTTTCATATGTAGTAAAAACCTGAGAAATCCGTCCGTTTTCGGAATATATTATCGAATCGACTTAAAGCAGTGCGTCACATTGGCCGCTCTTATCTCTGAAACGGTTGTACTTATCGTCTGCAAAGCTATGTCGCGTGCTG
Source organism: Schistocerca gregaria (assembly GCF_023897955.1). Taxonomy (NCBI): domain Eukaryota; kingdom Metazoa; phylum Arthropoda; class Insecta; order Orthoptera; family Acrididae; genus Schistocerca; species Schistocerca gregaria. The sequence continues at coordinate 132,686,312 of NC_064930.1, read as the reverse complement.
CAGTATGTGGAGACACTAAAAGCACCATAGTAGAACACAGATGAAGCTTCTAAGTTGATGTGATAGCCAGTGAGATGTAGTACAATTCAAGTTTTAGGTATCGATTATTGACTTTTTAGCTGGCTTTGGTGCCTTGGACATGAGCTAGGACCTTAAGATTCTGCATAAAGGGAGGACTAGCAGCCGCGCTGCACGGGAGTATGTGAAAAGTGTTCATATGTAGTAAAAACCTGAGAAATCCGTCCATTTTCGTCATTTGTTATCGAATCGACTTAAAGTCAGATCGTCACATTGGCCCCTCTTCTCTCTGAAACGGTTGTACTTATCGTCTGCAAAGCTATGTCGCGTGCTGCGGTATGCGGAGACACTAAAAGCACCATAGTAGAACACAGATGAAGCTTCTAAGTTGATGTGATAGCCAGTGAGATGTAGTACAATTCAAGTTTTAGGTATCGATTATTGACTTTTTAGCTGGCTTTGGTGCCTTGGACATGAGCTAGGACCTTAAGATTCTGCATAAAGGGAGGACTAGCAGCCGCGCTGCACGGGAGTATGTGAAAAGTGTTCATATGTAGTAAAAACCTGAGAAATCCGTCCATTTTCGTCATTTGTTATCGAATCGACTTAAAGTCAGATCGTCACATTGGCCCCTCTTCTCTCTGAAACGGTTGTACTTATCGTCTGCAAAGCTATGTCGCGTGCTGCGGTATGCGGAGACACTAAAAGCACCATAGTAGAACACAGATGAAGCTTCTAAGTTGAAGTAATAGCCAGTAAGAAGTAATGCAATTCAAGTTTTAGGTATCGAATATTGACTTTTTAGCTGGCTTTGGTGCCTTAGACATGAGCTAGGACCTTACGATTCTGCATGAAATCAGGACTAGCAGCCGCGTTGCACGGGAGTATGTGAAAAGTGTTCATATGTAGTAAAAACCTGAGAAATCGGGCCTTTTTCGTCAGTTGTTATCGAATCAACTTGAAGCCAGATCGTCACATTGCCCGCTCTTCTCTCTGAAACGGTTGTACTTATCGTCTGCAAAGCTATGTCGCGTGCTGCGGTATGCGGAGTCACTAAAAGCACTATAGTAGAACACAGATGAAGCTTCTAAGTTGATGTAATAGCCAGTAAGGAGTAGTACAATTCAAGTTTTAGGTATCGAATATTGACTTTTTAGCTGGCTTTGGTGCCTTGGACCTTACGATTCTGCATGAAAGGAGGGCTAGCAGCCGAGTTGCACGGGAGAATGTAAAAAGTGTTCATATGTAGTAAAAACCTGAGAAATCCGTCCGTTTTCGTCATTTGTTATCGAATCGACTTGAAGCCAGATCGTCACATTGCCCGCTCTTCTCTCTGAAACGGTTGCACTTATCGTCTGCAAAGCTATGTCGCGTGCTGCGGTATGCGGAGACACTAAAAGCACCATAGTAGAACACAGATGAAGCTTCTAAGTTGATGTAATAGCCAGTAAGGAGCAGTACAATTCAAGTTTTAGGTATCGATTATTGACTTTTTAGCTGGCTTTGGTGCCTTGGACATGAGCTAGGACCTTAAGATTCTGCATAAAGGGAGGACTAGCAGCCGCGCTGCACGGGAGTATGTGAAAAGTGTTCATATGTAGTAAAAACCTGAGAAATCCGTCCATTTTCGTCATTTGTTATCGAATCGACTTTAAGCCAGATCGTCACATTGGCCCCTCTTCTCTCTGAAACGGTTGTACTTATCGTCTGCAAAGCTATGTCGCGTGCTGCGGTATGCGGAGACACTAAAAGCACCATAGTAGAACACAGATGAAGCTTCTAAGTTGAAGTAATAGCCAGTAAGAAGTAATGCAATTCAAGTTTTAGGTATCGAATATTGACTTTTTAGCTGGCTTTGGTGCCTTGGACATGAGCTAGGACCTTACGATTCTGCATGAAATCAGGACTAGCAGCCGCGTTGCACGGGAGTATGTGAAAAGTGTTCATATGTAGTAAAAACCTGAGAAAACCGTCCATTTTCGTCATTTGTTATCGAATCGACTGAAAGCCAGATCGTCACATTGGCCCCACTTCTCTCTGAAACGGTTGTACTTATCGTCTGCAAAGCTATGTCGCGTGCTGCGGTATGCGGAGACACTAAAATCACCATAGTGGAACACAGATGAAGCTTCTAAGTTGATGTAATAGCCAGTAAGAAGTAGTACAATTCAAGTTTTAGATATCGATTATTGACTTTTTGCTGGCTTTGGTGCCTTGGACATGAGCTATGTACTTAAGATTCTGCATGAAAGGAGGACTAGCAGCCGAGTTGCATGGGAGAATGTGAAAGGTGTTCATATGTAGTAAAAACCTGAGAAATCGGGCCTTTTTCGTCAGTTGTTATCGAATCAACTTGAAGCCAGAACGTCACATTGCCCGCTCTTCTCTCTGAAACGGTTGTACTTATCGTCTGCAAAGCTATGTCGCGTGCTGCGGTATGCGGAGTCACTAAAAGCACTATAGTAGAACACAGATGAAGCTTCTAAGGTGATGTAATAGCCAGTAAGGAGTAGTACAATTCAAGTTTTAGGTATCGAATATTGACTTTTTAGCTGTCTTTGGTGCCTTGGACATGAGGTAGGACCTTACGATTCTGCATGAAAGGAGGGCTAGCAGCCGAGTTGCACGGGAGAATGTAAAAAGTGTTCATATGTAGTAAAAACCTGAGAAATCCGTCCGTTTTCGTCATTTGTTATCGAATCGACTTAAAGCCAGATCGTCACATTGGCCGCTCTTCTCTCTGAAACGGTTGTACTTATCGTCTGCAAAGCTATGTCGCGTGCTGCGGTATGCGGAGACACTAAAAGCACCATAGTAGAACACAGATTAAGCTTCTAAGTTGTAATAGCCAGTAAGAAGTAGTACAATTCAAGTTTTAGGTATCGATTATTGACTTTTTAGCTGGCTTTTGTGCCTTGAACATGAGCTAGGACCTTATGATTCCGCATGGAAGGAGGACTAGCAGCCGAGTTGCATGGGAGAATGTGAAAAGATTTCATATGTAGTAAAAACCTGAGAAATCCGTCCGTTTTCGTAACTTATTATCGAATCGACTTAAAGCAGTGCGTCACATTGGCCGCTCTTCTCTCTGAAACGGTTGTACTTATCGTCTGCAAAGCAATGTCGCGTGCTGCGGTATGCGGAGACACTAAAAGCACCATAGTAGAACACAGATGAAGCTTCTAAGTTGATGTAATAGCCAGTAAGAAGTAATACAATTCAAGTTTTAGGTATCGAATATTGACTTTTTAGCTGGCTTTGGTGCCTTGGACATGAGCTAGGACCTTACGATTCTGCATGAAATCAGGACTAGCAGCCGCGTTGCACGGGAGTATGTGAAAAGTGTTCATATGTAGTAAAAACCTGAGAAAACCGTCCATTTTCGTCATTTGTTATCGAATCGACTGAAAGCCAGATCGTCACATTGGCCCCTCTTCTCTCTGAAACGGTTGTACTTATCGTCTGCAAAGCTATGTCGTGTGATGCGGTATGCGGAGACACTAAAATCACCATAGTGGAACACAGATGAAGCTTCTAAGTTGATGTAATAGCCAGTAAGAAGTAGTACAATTCAAGTTTTAGGTATCGATTATTGACTTTTTAGCTGGCTTTGGTGCCTTGGACATGAGCTATGTCCTTAAGATTCTGCATGAAAGGAGGACTAGCAGCCGAGTTGCATGGGAGAATGTGTAAGGTGTTCATATGTAGTAATAACCTGAGAAATCGGGCCTTTTTCGTCAGTTGTTATCGAATCAACTTGAAGCCAGATCGTCAAATTGCCCGCTCTTCTCTCTGAAACGGTTGTACTTATCGTCAGCAAAGCTATGTCGCGTGCTGCGGTATGCGGAGTCACTAAAAGCACCATAGTAGAACACAGATGAAGCTTCTAAGTTGATGTAATAGCCAGTAAGGAGTAGTACAATTCAAGTTTTAGGTATCGAATATTGACTTTTTAGCTGGCATTGGTGCCTTGGACATGAGCTAGGACCTTACGATTCTGCATGAAAGGAGGACTAGCAGCCGAGTTGCACGGGAGAATGCGAAAAGTTTTCATATGTAGTAAAAACCTGAGAAATCCGTCCGTTTTCGGAATATATTATCGAATCGACTTAAAGCAGTGCGTCACATTGGCCGCTCTTATCTCTGAAACGGTTGTACTTATCGTCTGCAAAGCTATGTCGCGTGCTGCAGTATGTGGAGACACTAAAAGCACCATAGTAGAACACAGATGAAGCTTCTAAGTTGATGTGATAGCCAGTGAGATGTAGTACAATTCAAGTTTTAGGTATCGATTATTGACTTTTTAGCTGGCTTTGGTGCCTTGGACATGAGCTAGGACCTTAAGATTCTGCATAAAGGGAGGACTAGCAGCCGCGCTGCACGGGAGTATGTGAAAAGTGTTCATATGTAGTAAAAACCTGAGAAATCCGTCCATTTTCGTCATTTGTTATCGAATCGACTTAAAGTCAGATCGTCACATTGGCCCCTCTTCTCTCTGAAACGGTTGTACTTATCGTCTGCAAAGCTATGTCGCGTGCTGCGGTATGCGGAGACACTAAAAGCACCATAGTAGAACACAGATGAAGCTTCTAAGTTGATGTGATAGCCAGTGAGATGTAGTACAATTCAAGTTTTAGGTATCGATTATTGACTTTTTAGCTGGCTTTGGTGCCTTGGACATGAGCTAGGACCTTAAGATTCTGCATAAAGGGAGGACTAGCAGCCGCGCTGCACGGGAGTATGTGAAAAGTGTTCATATGTAGTAAAAACCTGAGAAATCCGTCCATTTTCGTCATTTGTTATCGAATCGACTTAAAGTCAGATCGTCACATTGGCCCCTCTTCTCTCTGAAACGGTTGTACTTATCGTCTGCAAAGCTATGTCGCGTGCTGCGGTATGCGGAGACACTAAAAGCACCATAGTAGAACACAGATGAAGCTTCTAAGTTGAAGTAATAGCCAGTAAGAAGTAATGCAATTCAAGTTTTAGGTATCGAATATTGACTTTTTAGCTGGCTTTGGTGCCTTAGACATGAGCTAGGACCTTACGATTCTGCATGAAATCAGGACTAGCAGCCGCGTTGCACGGGAGTATGTGAAAAGTGTTCATATGTAGTAAAAACCTGAGAAATCGGGCCTTTTTCGTCAGTTGTTATCGAATCAACTTGAAGCCAGATCGTCACATTGCCCGCTCTTCTCTCTGAAACGGTTGTACTTATCGTCTGCAAAGCTATGTCGCGTGCTGCGGTATGCGGAGTCACTAAAAGCACTATAGTAGAACACAGATGAAGCTTCTAAGTTGATGTAATAGCCAGTAAGGAGTAGTACAATTCAAGTTTTAGGTATCGAATATTGACTTTTTAGCTGGCTTTGGTGCCTTGGACCTTACGATTCTGCATGAAAGGAGGGCTAGCAGCCGAGTTGCACGGGAGAATGTAAAAAGTGTTCATATGTAGTAAAAACCTGAGAAATCCGTCCGTTTTCGTCATTTGTTATCGAATCGACTTGAAGCCAGATCGTCACATTGCCCGCTCTTCTCTCTGAAACGGTTGCACTTATCGTCTGCAAAGCTATGTCGCGTGCTGCGGTATGCGGAGACACTAAAAGCACCATAGTAGAACACAGATGAAGCTTCTAAGTTGATGTAATAGCCAGTAAGGAGCAGTACAATTCAAGTTTTAGGTATCGATTATTGACTTTTTAGCTGGCTTTGGTGCCTTGGACATGAGCTAGGACCTTAAGATTCTGCATAAAGGGAGGACTAGCAGCCGCGCTGCACGGGAGTATGTGAAAAGTGTTCATATGTAGTAAAAACCTGAGAAATCCGTCCATTTTCGTCATTTGTTATCGAATCGACTTTAAGCCAGATCGTCACATTGGCCCCTCTTCTCTCTGAAACGGTTGTACTTATCGTCTGCAAAGCTATGTCGCGTGCTGCGGTATGCGGAGACACTAAAAGCACCATAGTAGAACACAGATGAAGCTTCTAAGTTGAAGTAATAGCCAGTAAGAAGTAATGCAATTCAAGTTTTAGGTATCGAATATTGACTTTTTAGCTGGCTTTGGTGCCTTGGACATGAGCTAGGACCTTACGATTCTGCATGAAATCAGGACTAGCAGCCGCGTTGCACGGGAGTATGTGAAAAGTGTTCATATGTAGTAAAAACCTGAGAAAACCGTCCATTTTCGTCATTTGTTATCGAATCGACTGAAAGCCAGATCGTCACATTGGCCCCACTTCTCTCTGAAACGGTTGTACTTATCGTCTGCAAAGCTATGTCGCGTGCTGCGGTATGCGGAGACACTAAAATCACCATAGTGGAACACAGATGAAGCTTCTAAGTTGATGTAATAGCCAGTAAGAAGTAGTACAATTCAAGTTTTAGATATCGATTATTGACTTTTTGCTGGCTTTGGTGCCTTGGACATGAGCTATGTACTTAAGATTCTGCATGAAAGGAGGACTAGCAGCCGAGTTGCATGGGAGAATGTGAAAGGTGTTCATATGTAGTAAAAACCTGAGAAATCGGGCCTTTTTCGTCAGTTGTTATCGAATCAACTTGAAGCCAGAACGTCACATTGCCCGCTCTTCTCTCTGAAACGGTTGTACTTATCGTCTGCAAAGCTATGTCGCGTGCTGCGGTATGCGGAGTCACTAAAAGCACTATAGTAGAACACAGATGAAGCTTCTAAGGTGATGTAATAGCCAGTAAGGAGTAGTACAATTCAAGTTTTAGGTATCGAATATTGACTTTTTAGCTGTCTTTGGTGCCTTGGACATGAGGTAGGACCTTACGATTCTGCATGAAAGGAGGGCTAGCAGCCGAGTTGCACGGGAGAATGTAAAAAGTGTTCATATGTAGTAAAAACCTGAGAAATCCGTCCGTTTTCGTCATTTGTTATCGAATCGACTTAAAGCCAGATCGTCACATTGGCCGCTCTTCTCTCTGAAACGGTTGTACTTATCGTCTGCAAAGCTATGTCGCGTGCTGCGGTATGCGGAGACACTAAAAGCACCATAGTAGAACACAGATGAAGATTCTAAGTTGATGTAATAGCCAGTAAGAAGCAGTACAATTCAAGTTTTAGGTATCGAATATTGAATTTTTTGCTAGCTTTGGTGCCTTGGACTTGAGCTAGGGCCTTAAAATCCTGCATGAAAGGAGGACTAGCAGCCGAGTTGCACGGGAGAATGCGAAAAGTTTTCATATGTAGTAAAAACCTGAGAAATCCGTCCGTTTTCGGAATATATTATCGAATCGACTTAAAGCAGTGCGTCTCATTGGCCGCTCTTCTCTCTGAAACGGTTGTACTTATCGTCTGCAAAGCTATGTCGCGTGCTGCGGTATGCGGAGACACAAAAAGCACCATAGTAGAACACAGATGAAGCTTCTAAGTTGTAATAGCCAGTAAGAAGTAGTACAATTCAAGTTTTAGGTATCGATTATTGACTTTTTAGCTGGCTTTTGTGCCTTGGACATGAGCTAGGACCTTATGATTCCGCATGGAAGGAGGACTAGCAGCCGAGTTGCATGGGAGAATGTGAAAAGAGTTCATATGTAGTAAAAACCTGAGAAATCCGTCCGTTTTCGTCATTTGTTATCGAATCGACTTAAAGCCAGGTCGTCACATTGGCCGCTCTTCTCTCTGAAACGGTTGTACTTATCGTCTGCAAAGCTATGTCGCGTGCTGCGGTATGCGGAGACACTAAAATCACCATAGTAGAACACAGATGAAGCTTCTATGTTGATGTAATAGCCAGTAAGAAGTAGTACAATTCAAGATTTAGGTATCGATTATTGACTTTCTTGCTGGCTTTGGTGCCTTGGACATGAGCTAGGACCTTACGATTGTGCATGAAAGGAGGACTAGCAGCCGAGGATGTGAAAAGTGTTCATATGTAGTAAAAACCTGAGATATCCGTCCGTTTTCGTAATTTATTATCGAATCGACTTAAAGCCAGATCGTCACATTGGCCCCTCTTCTCTCTGAAACGGTTGTACTTATCGTCTGCAAAGCTATGTCGCGTGCTGCAGTATGCGGAGACACTAAAAGCACCGTAGTAGAACACAGATGAAGCTTCTAAGTTGATGTAATAGCCAGTAAGGAGTAGTACAATTCAAGTTTTAGGTATCGAATATTGAATTTTTAGCTGGCTTTGGTGCCTTGGACATGAGCTATGCCCTTAAGATTCTGCATGAAAGGAGGACTAGCAGCCGAGTTGCACGGGAGAATGCGAAAAGTTTTCATATATAGTAAAAACCTGAGTAATCCGTCCGTTTTCGTAATTTATTATCGAATCGACTTAAAGCAGTGCGTCACATTGGCCGCTCTTCTCTCTGAAACGGTTGTACTTATCGTCTGCAAAGCTATGTCGCGTGCTGCGGTATGCGGAGACACTAAAAGCACCATAGTAGAACACAGATTAAGCTTCTAAGTTGTAATAGCCAGTAAGAAGTAGTACAATTCAAGTTTTAGGTATCGATTATTGACTTTTTAGCTGGCTTTTGTGCCTTGAACATGAGCTAGGACCTTATGATTCCGCATGGAAGGAGGACTAGCAGCCGAGTTGCATGGGAGAATGTGAAAAGATTTCATATGTAGTAAAAACCTGAGAAATCCGTCCGTTTTCGTAACTTATTATCGAATCGACTTAAAGCAGTGCGTCACATTGGCCGCTCTTCTCTCTGAAACGGTTGTACTTATCGTCTGCAAAGCTATGTCGCGTGCTGCGGTATGCGGATACACTAAAAGCACCATAGTAGAACACAGATGAAGCTTCTAAGTTGATGTAATAGCCAGTAAGAAGTAGTACAATTCAAGTTTTAGGTATCGAATATTGACTTTTTAGCTGGCTTTGGTGCCTTGGACATGAGCTAGGACCTTACGATTCTGCATGAAATAAGGACTAGCAGCTGCGTTGCACGGGAGTATGTGAAAAGTGTTCATATGTAGCAAACACCTGAGAAAACCGTCCATTTTCGTCATTTGTTATCGAATCGACTAAAAGCCAGATCGTCACATTGGCCCCCCTTCTCTCTGAAACGGTTGTACTTATCGTCTGCAAAGCTATGTCGTGTGCTGCGTTATGTGGAGACACTAAAAGCACCGTAGTAGAACACAGATGAAGCTTCTAAGTTGATGTAATAGCCAGTAAGGAGTAGTACAATTCAAGTTTTAGGTATCGAATATTGAATTTTTAGCTGGCTTTGGTGCCTTGGACATGAGCTATGCCCTTAAGATTCTGCATGAAAGGAGGACTAGCAGCCGAGTTGCACGGGAGAATGCGAAAAGTTTTCATATATAGTAAAAACCTGAGTAATCCGTCCGTTTTCGTAATTTATTATCGAATCGACTTAAAGCAGTGCGTCACATTGGCCGCTCTTCTCTCTGAAACGGTTGTACTTATCGTCTGCAAAGCTATGTCGCGTGCTGCGGTATGCGGAGACACTAAAAGCACCATAGTAGAACACAGATTAAGCTTCTAAGTTGTAATAGCCAGTAAGAAGTAGTACAATTCAAGTTTTAGGTATCGATTATTGACTTTTTAGCTGGCTTTTGTGCCTTGAACATGAGCTAGGACCTTATGATTCCGCATGGAAGGAGGACTAGCAGCCGAGTTGCATGGGAGAATGTGAAAAGATTTCATATGTAGTAAAAACCTGAGAAATCCGTCCGTTTTCGTAACTTATTATCGAATCGACTTAAAGCAGTGCGTCACATTGGCCGCTCTTCTCTCTGAAACGGTTGTACTTATCGTCTGCAAAGCTATGTCGCGTGCTGCGGTATGCGGATACACTAAAAGCACCATAGTAGAACACAGATGAAGCTTCTAAGTTGATGTAATAGCCAGTAAGAAGTAGTACAATTCAAGTTTTAGGTATCGAATATTGACTTTTTAGCTGGCTTTGGTGCCTTGGACATGAGCTAGGACCTTACGATTCTGCATGAAAGGAGGACTAGCAGCCGAGTTGCACGGGAGAATGTAAAAATTGTTCATATGTAGTAAAAACCTGAGAAATCCGTCCGTTTTCGTCATTTGTTATCGAATCGACTTAAAGCAGTGCGTCACATTGGCCGCTCTTCTCTCTGAAACGGTTGTACTTATCGTCTGCAAAGCTATGTCGCGTGCTGCGGTATGCTGAGACACTAAAAGCACCATAGTAGAACACAGATTAAGCTTCTAAGTTGTAATAGCCAGTAAGAAGTAGTACAATTCAAGTTTAAGGTATCGATTATTGACTTTTTAGCTGGCTTTTGTGCCTTGGACATGAGCTAGGACCTTATGATTCCGCATGGAAGGAGAACTAGCAGCCGAGTTGCATGGGAGAATGTGAAAAGAGTTCATATGTAGTAAAAACCTGAGAAATCCGTCCGTTTTCATCATTTGTTATCGAATCGACTTAAAGCCAGGTCGTCACATTGGCCGCTCTTCTCTCTGAAACGGTTGTACTTATCGTCTGCAAAGCTATGTCGCGTGCTGCGGTATGTGGAGACACTAAAATCACCATAGTATAACACAGATGAAGCTTCTATGTTGATGTAATAGCCAGTTAGAAGTAGTACAATTCAAGATTTAGGTATCGATTATTGACTTTTTTGCTGGCTTTGGTGCCTTGGACATGAGCTAGGACCTTACGATTCTGCATGAAAGGAGGACTAGCAGCCGAGTTGCACGGGAGGATGCGAAAAGTGTTCATATGTAGTAAAAACCTGAGAAATCCGTCCGTTTTCGTAATTTATTATCGAATCGACTTAAAGCAGTGCGTCACATTGGCCGCTCTTCTCTCTGAAACGGTTGTACTTATCGTCTGCAAAGCTATGTCGCGTGCTGCGGTATGCGGAGTCACTGAAAGCACCATAGTAGAACACAGATGAAGCTTCTAAGTTGATGTAATAGCCAGTAAGGAGTATTACAATTCAAGTTTTAGGTATCGAATATTGACTTTTTAGCTGGCTTTGGTGCCTTGGACATGAGGTAGGACATTAAGATTGCGCAAGAAAGGAGGACTAGCAGCCAAGTGGCACGGGAGGATGCGAAAAGTGTTCATATGTAGTAAAAACCTGAGAAATCCGTCCATTTTCGTCATTTGTTATCGAATCGACTTAAAGCCAGATCGTCACATTGGCCCCTCTTCTCTCTGAAACGGTTGTACTTATCGTCTGCAAAGCTATGTCGCGTGCTGCGGTATGCGGAGAAACTAAAATCACAATAGTGGAACACAGATGAATCTTCTAAGTTGATGTAATAGACAGTAAGAAGTAGTGCAATTCAAGTTTTAGGTTTCGATTATTTACTTTTTAGCTGGCTTTGGTGCCTTGGACATGAGCTATGTCCTTAAGATTCTGCATGAAAGGAGGACTAGCAGCCGAGTTGCACGCGAGGATGCGAAAAGTGTTCATATGCAGTAAAAACCTGAGAAATCCGTCAGTTTTCGTAATTTATTATCGAATCGCCTTAAAGCAGTGCGTCACATTGGCCGCTCATCTCTCTGAAACGGTTGTACTTATCGTCTGCAAAGCTATGTCGTGTCCTGCGGTATGCGGAGACACTAAAAGCACAATAGTAGAACACAGATAAAGCTTCTAAGTTGATGTAATAGCCAATAAGGAGTAGTACAATTCAGGTTTTAGGTATCGATTTTGACTTTTTAGCTGGCTTTGGTGCCTTGGACATGAGCTATGTCCTTAAGATTCTGCATGAAAGGAGGACTAGCAGCCGAGATGCATGCGAGAATGTGGAAAGTGTTCATATGTAGTAAAAACCTGAGAAATCCGTCCGTTATCGTCATTTGTTATCGAATCAACTTAAAGCCAGATCGTCACATTGGCCGCTCTTCTCTCTGAAACGGTTGTACTTATCGTCTGCAAAGCTATGTCGCGTGCTGCGGTATGCGGAGACACTAAAAGCACCATAGTAGAACACAGATCAAGCTTCTAAGTTGATGTAATAGCCAGTAAGAAGTAGTACAATTCAAGTTTTAGGTATCGATTATTGACTTTTTAGCTGGCTTTTGTGCCTTGGACATGAGCTAGGACCATATGATTCTGCATGAAAGGAGGACTAGCAGCCGAGTTGCATGGGAGAATGTGAAAAGGGTTCATATGTAGTAAAAACCTGAGAAATCCGTCTGTTTTCGTCATTTATTATCGAATCGACTTAAAGCCAGATCGTTACATTGGCCGCTCTTCTCTCTGAAACGGTTGTACTTATCGTCTTCAAAGCTATGTCGCGTGCTGCGGTATGCGGTGACACTAAAAGCACCATAGTAGAACAAAGATGAAGCTTCTAAGTTGATGTAATAGCCAGTAAGAAGTAGTACAATTCAAGATTTAGGTATCGATTATTGACTTTTTTGCTGGCTTTGGTGCCTAGTACATGAGCTAGGACCTTACGATTCTGCATGAAAGGAGGACTAGCAGCCGAGTTGCACGGGAGAATGTAAAAATTGTTCAAATGTAGTAAAAAACTGAGAAATCCGTCAATTTTCGTCATTTGTTATCGAATCGACTTAAAGCCAGATCGTTACATTGGCCGCTCTTCTCTCTGAAACGGTTGTACTTATCGTCTGCAAAGCTATGTCGTGTGCTGCGGTATGCGGAGATACATAAAGCACCATAGTAGAACACAGATGAAGCTTCAAAGTTGATGTAATAGCCAGTAAGAAGTAGTACAATTCAAGATTTAGGTATCGATTATTGACTTTTTACCCTTCTTTGGTGCCTTGGACATGAGCTGGGGCCTTAAGATTCTGCATGAAAGGAGGACCAGCAGCCGAGTTGCATGGGAGAATGTGAAAAGTGTTCATATGTAGTAAAAACCTGAGAAATCCGTCCGTATTCGTCATTTGTTATCGAATCAACTTGAAGCCAGATCGTCACATTGGCCGCTCTTCTCTCTGAAACGGTTGAACTTATCGTATGCAAAGCTATGTCGCGTGCTGCGGTATGCGCAGACACTAAAGGCACCATTGTAGAACACAGATTAAGCTTCTAAGTTGATGTAATAGCCAGTAAGGAGTAGTACAATTCACGTTTTAGGTATCGAATATTGACTTTTTAGCTGGCTTTCGTGCCTTGGACATGAGCTAGGACCTTAAGACTCTGCATGAAAGAAGGACCAGCAGCCGCGTTACACGGGAGTAAGTGAAAAGTGTTCATATGTAGTAAAAACCTGAGAAATCCGGTCATTTTCGTCATTTGTTATCGAATCGACTTAAAGCCAGATCGTCACATTGGCCCCTCTTCTCTCTGAAACGGTTGTTCTTATCGTCTGCAAAGCTATGTCGCGTGCTGCGGTATGCGGTGACACTAAAATCACCATAGTGGAACACTGATGAAGCTTCTAAGTTGATGTAATAGCCAGTAAGAAGTAGTACAATTCAAGATTTAGGTATCGATTATTGACTTTTTTGCTGGCTTTGGTGCCTTGGACATGATCTAGGTCCTTACGATTCTGCATGAAAGTAGGACTAGCAGCCGAGTTAAACGGGAGAATGTAAAAAGTGTTCATATGTAGTAAAAACCTTAGAAATCCGTCCGTTTTCGTCATTTATTATCGAATCGACTTAAAGCCAGATCGTCACATTGGCCGCTCTTCTCTCTGAAACGGTTGTACTTATCGTCTGCAAAGCTATGTCGCGTGCTGCGGTATGCGGAGACACTAAAAGCACCATAGTAGAACACAGATGAAGCTTCAAAGTTGATGTAATAGCCAGTAAGAAGTAGTTCAATTCAAGATTTAGGTATCGATTATTGACTTTTTTGCTGGCTTTGGTGACTCGGACATGAGCTAGGACCTTACGATTCTGCATGAAAGAAGGACTAGCAGCCGAGTTGCACGGGAGAATGTAAAAATTGTTCATATGTAGTAAAAAACTGAGAAATCCGTCCGTTTTCGTCATTTGTTATCGAATCGACTTAAAGCCAGATCGTTACATTGGCCGCTCTTCTCTCTGAAACGGTTGTACTTATCGTCTGCAAAGCTATGTCGTGTGCTGCGGTATGCGGAGATACATAAAGCACCATAGTAGAACACAGATTAAGCTTCTAAGTTAATGTAATAGCCAGTAAGAAGTAGTACAATTCAAGATTTAGGTATCGATTATTGACATTTTACCCTTCTTTGGTGCCTTGGACATGAGCTGGGGCCTTAAGATTCTGCATGAAACGAGGACTAGCAGCCGAGTTGCACGGGAGAATGTGAAAAGTGTTCATATGTATTAAAAACCTGAGAAATCCGTTCGTTTTCGTCATTTGTTATCGAATCTACTCAAAGCCAGATCGTCACATTGGTCGCTCTCCTCTCTGAAACGGTTGTACTTATCGTCTGCAAAGCTATGTCGCGTGCTGCGGTATGCGGAGACACTGAAATCACCATAGTGGAACACAGATGAAGATTCTAAGTTGATGTAATAGCCAGTAAGAAGTAGTACAATTCAAGTTTTAGGTATCGATTATTGACTATTTAGCTGGCTTTGGTGCCTTGGTCATGAGCTATGTCCTTAAGATTCAGCATGAAAGGAGGACTAGCAGCCGAGTTGCACGTTACAATGTAAATAGTGTGCATATGTAGTAAAAACCAGAGAAATCCGTCCGTTTTCGTCATTTGTTATCGAATCGACTTAAAGCCAGATCATCACATTGGCCACTCTCCTCTCTGAAACGGTTGTACTTATCGTATGCAAAGCTATGTCGCGTGCTGCAGTATGCGGAGACACTAAAAGCACCATAGTAGAACACAGATGAAGCTTCTAAGTTGATGTGATAGCCAGTGAGAAGTAGTACAATTCAAGTTTTAGGTATCGATTATTGACTTTGTAGCTGGCTTTGGTGCCTTGGACATGCTAGGACCTTAATATTCTGCATGAAAGGAGGACTAGCAGCAGCGTTGCACGGGAGTATGTGAAAAGTGTTCATATGTAGTGAAAACCTGAGAAATCCGTCCGTTTTCGTCATTTGTTACCGAATCAACTTGAAGCCTGATCGTCACATTGGCCGCTCTTCTCTCTGAAACGGTTGTACTTATCGTCTGCAAAGCTATGTCGCGTGCTGCGGTATGCGGAGACACTAAAAGCACCATAGTAGAACACAGATCAAGCTTCTAAGTTGATGTAATAGCCAGTAAGGAGTAGTACAATTCAAGTTTTAGGTATCGAATATTGACTTTTAAGCTGGCTTTCGTGCCTTGGACATGAGCTAGGACCTTAAGATTCTGCATGAAAGGAGGACTAGCAGCCGCGTTGCACGGGAGGATGCGAAAAGTGTTCATGTGTAGTAGAAACCTGAGAAATCCGTCCGTTTTCTTAATTTCCCATCGAATCGACTTAAAGCAATGCTCCACATTGGCCGCTCTTCTCTCGGAAACGGTTGTACTTATCGCTGCAAAGCTATGTCGCGTGCTGCGGTATGCGGAGACACTAAAAGCACCGTAGTAGAACACAGATGAAGCTTCTAAGTTGATGTAATAGCCAGTAAGAAGTAGTACAATTCAAGTTTTAGCTATCGATTATTACTTTTCAGCTTGCTTTTTTGCCTTGGACATGAGCTAGGACCTAATGATTCTGCATGAAAGGAGGACTAGCAGCCCAGTTGCATGTGAGAATGTGAAAAGTGTTCATATATAGTAAAAACCTGAGAAATCCGTCCGTTTTTGTCATTTGTTATCGAATCGACTTAAAGCCAGATCGTCACATTGGCCGCTCTTCACTCTGAAACGGTTGTACTTATCGTCTGCAAAGCTATGTCGTGTGCTGCGGTATGCGGAGATACATAAAGCACCATAGTAGAACACAGATTAAGCTTCTAAGTTAATGTAATAGCCAGTAAGAAGTAGTACAATTCAAGATTTAGGTATCGATTATTGACTTTTTACCCTTCTCTGGTGCCTTGGACATGAGCTGGGGCCTTAAGATTCTGCATGAAACGAGGACTAGCAGCCGAGTTGCACGGGAGAATGTGAAAAGTGTTCATATGTATTAAAAACCTGAGAAATCCGTTCGTTTTCGTCATTTGTTATCGAATCGACTCAAAGCCAGATCGTCACATTGGTCGCTCTCCTCTCTGAAACGGTTGTACTTATCGTCTGCAAAGCTATGTCGCGTGCTGCGGTATGCGGAGACACTAAAATCACCATAGTGGAACACAGATGAAGCTTCTAAGTTGATGTAATAGCCAGTAAGAAGTAGTACAATTCAAGTTTTAGGTATCGATTATTGACTTTTTAGCTGGCTTTGGTGCCTTGGTCATGAGCTATGTCCTTAAGATTCATCATGAAAGGAGGACTAGCAGCCGAGTTGCATGGGAGAATGTGAAAAGTGTTCATATGTAGTAAAAACCTGAGAAATCCGTCCGTTTTCGTCATTTGTTATCGAATCAACTTGAAGCCAGATCGTCACATTGGCCGCTCTTCTCTCTGAAACGGTTGTACTTATCGTCTGCAAAGCTATGTCGCGTGCTACGGTATGCGGAGACACTAAAAGCACCATAGTAGAACACAGATTAAGCTTCTAAGTTGATGTAATAGCCAGTAAGGAGTAGTACAATTCACGTTTTAGGTATCGAATATTGACTTTTTAGATGGCTTTGGTACCTTGGACATGAGCTAGGACCTTAAGACTCTGCTGAAAGGAGGACTAGCAGCCGAGTTGCACGGGAGGATGCGAAAAGTGTTCATATGTAGTAAAAACCTGAGAAATCCGTCCGTTTTCGTAATTTATTATCGAATCGACTTAAAGCAGTGCGTCACATTGGCCGCTTTTCTCTGTGAAGCGGTTGTACTTATCGTCTGCAAAGCTATGTCGCGTGCTGCGGTATGCGGAGACACTAAAAGCACCATAGTAGAACACAGATGAAGCTTCTAAGTTGATGTAATACCCAGTAAGAAGTAGTACAATTCAAGATTATGTATCGATTATTGACTTTTTAGATGGCTTTGGTGCCTTGGACATGAGCTAGGACCTTAAGATTCTGCATGAAAGGAGGACTAGCAGACGCGTTGCACGGGAGTATGTGAAAAGTGTTCATATGTAGTAAAAACCTGAGAAATCCGTCCATTTTCGTCATTTGTTATCGAATCGACTTAAAGCCAGATCGTCACATTGGCCGCTCCTCTATCTGAAACGGTTGTACTTATCGTCTGCAAAGCTATGTCGCGTGCTGCGGTATGCGGAGGCACTAAAATCACCATAGTGGAACACAGATGGAGCTTCTAAGTTGATGTAATAGCCAGTAAGAAGTAGTACAATTCAAGTTTTAGGTATCGATTATTGACTTTTTAGCTGGCTTTGGTGCCTTGGACCTGAGCTAGGACCTTAAGATTCTGCATGAAAGGAGGACTAGCAGCCGAGTTGATCGGGAGTATGTGCAAAGTGTTCATATGTAGTAAAAACCTGAGAAATCCGTCCGTTTTCGTCATTTGTTATCGAATCAACTTGAAGCCAGATCGTCACATTGCCCGCTCTTCTCTCTGAAACGGGTGTACTTATCGTCTGCAAAGCTATGTCGCGTGCTGCGGTATGCGGAGACACTAAAAGCACCATAGTAGAACACAGATGAAGCTTCTAAGTTGATGTAATAGCCAGTAAGGAGTAGTACAATTCAAGTTTTAGGTATCGATTATTGACTTTTTAGCTGGCTTTGGTGCCTTGGACATGAGCTAGGTCCTTAAGATTCAGCATGAAAGGAGGATTAGCAGCCGAGTTGCACGGGAGGATGCGAAAAGTGTTCATATGTAGTAAGAACCTGAGAAATCCGTCCGTTTTCGTCATTTGTTATCGAATCGACTTAAAGCCAGATCGTCACATTGGCCCCTCTTCTCTCTGAAACGGATGTACTTATCGTCTGCAAAGCTATGTCGCGTGCTGCAGTATGCGGAGACACTAAAAGCACCATAGTAGAACACAGATGAAGCTTCTAAGTTGATGTGATAGCCAGTGAGAAGTAGTACAACTCAAGTTTTAGGTATCGATTATGGACTTTTTAGCTGGCTTTGGTGCCTTGGACATGAGCTAGGAACTTAAGATTTCGCATGAAAGGAGGACTAGCAGCCGCGTTGCACGGGAGTATGTGTAAAGTGTTCATATGTAGTAAAAACCTGAGAAATACGTCCATTTTCGTCATTTGTTATCGAATCGACTTAAAGCCAGATCGTCACATTGGCCGCTCTTCTCTCTGAAACGGTTGTACTTATCGTCTGCAAAGCTATGTCGCGTGCTGCGGTATGCGGAGACACTAAAAGCACCGTAGTAGAACACAGATTAAGCTTCTAAGTTGGTGTAAGAGCAAGTAAGAAGTAGTACAATTCAAGTTTTAGGTATCGATTATGGACTTTTTGCTGGCTTTGGTGCCTTGGACATGAGCTAGGACCTTAAGATTCTGCATGAAAGGAGGACTAGCAGCCGAGTTGCAAGGGAGAATGTGAAAAGTGTTCATATGTAGTAAAAACGTGAGGAATCCGTCCGTTTTCGTAATTTATTATCGAATCGACTTCAAACAGTGCGTCACATTGGCCGCTCTTCTCTCTGAAACGGTTGTACTTATCGTCTGCAAAGCCATGTCGCGTGCTGCGGTATGCGGAGACACTAAAAGCACTATAGTAGAACACAGATTAAGCTTCTAAGTTGATGTAATAGCCAGTAAGAAGTAGTACAATTCAAGTTTTAGGTATCGATTATTGACTTTTTAGCTGGATTTGGTGCCTTGGACGTGAGCTAGGTCCTTAAGATTCTGCATGAAAGGAGGACTAGCAGCCGCGTTGCACAGGAGTATGTGAAAAGTGTTTATATGTAGTAAAAACCTGAGGAATCCGTCCATTTTCGTCATTTGTTATCGAATCGACTTAAAGCCAGATCGTCACATTGGCCGCTCTTCTCTCTGAAACGGTTGTACTTATCGTCTGCAAAGCTATGTCGCGTGCTGCGGTATGCGGAGACACTAAAAGCACCGTATTAGAACACAGATTAAGCTTCTAAGTTGATGTAAGAGCAAGTAAGAAGTAGTACAATTCAAGTTTTAGGTATCGATTATGGACTTTTTGCTGGCTTTGGTGCCTTGGACATGAGCTAGGACCTTAAGATTCTGCATGAAAGGAGGACTAGCAGCCGAGTTGCACGGGAGAATGTGAAAAGTGTTCATATGTAGTAAAAACGTGAGGAATCCGTCCGTTTTCGTAATTTATTATCGAATCGACTTCAAACAGTGCGTCACATTGGCCGCTCTTCTCTCTGAAACGGTTGTACTTATCGTCTGCAAAGCCATGTCGCGTGCTGCGGTATGCGGAGACACTAAAAGCACTATAGTAGAACACAGATTAAGCTTCTAAGTTGATGTAATAGCCAGTAAGAAGTAGTACAATTCAAGTTTTAGGTATCGATTATTGACTTTTTAGCTGGATTTGGTGCCTTGGACGTGAGCTAGGTCCTTAAGATTCTGCATGAAAGGAGGACTAGCAGCCGCGTTGCACAGGAGTATGTGAAAAGTGTTTATATGTAGTAAAAACCTGAGGAATCCGTCCATTTTCGTCATTTGTTATCGAATCGACTTAAAGCCAGATCGTCACATTGGCCCCTCTTCTTTCTGAAACGGTTGTACTTATCGTCTGCAAAGCTATGTCGCGTGCTGCAGTATGCGGAGACACTAAAAGCACCATAGTAGAACGCAGATGAAGCTTCTAAGTTGATGTGATAGCCAGTGAGAAGTAGTACAACTCAAGTTTTAGGTATCGATTATGGACTTTTTAGCTGGCTTTGGTGCCTTGGACATGAGCTAGGAACTTAAGATTTCGCATGAAAGGAGGACTAGCAGCCGCGTTGCACGGGAGTATGTGTAAAGTGTTCATATGTAGTAAAAACCTGAGAAATAC
Source organism: Schistocerca gregaria (assembly GCF_023897955.1). Lineage (NCBI taxonomy): Eukaryota > Metazoa > Arthropoda > Insecta > Orthoptera > Acrididae > Schistocerca > Schistocerca gregaria. Next base: position 132,666,434 of record NC_064930.1, on the reverse strand, counting down.
GTCCATTTTCGTCATTTGTTATCGAATCGACTTAAAGCCAGATCGTCACATTGGCCGCTCTTCTCTCTGAAACGGTTGTACTTATCGTCTGCAAAGCTATGTCGCGTGCTGCGGTATGCGGAGACACTAAAAGCACCGTAGTAGAACACAGATTAAGCTTCTAAGTTGATGTAAGAGCAAGTAAGAAGTAGTACAATTCAAGTTTTAGGTATCGATTATGGACTTTTTGCTGGCTTTGGTGCCTTGGACATGAGCTCGGACCTTAAGATTCTGCATGAAAGGAGGACTAGCAGCCGAGGTGCAAGGGACAATGTTAAAAGTGTTCATATGTAGTAAAAACCTGAGAAATCCGGTCGTTTTTGTCAGTTGTTATCGAATCGACTTAAAGCCAGATCGTGACATTTGCCCCTCTTCTCTCTGAAACGGTTGTACTTATCGTCTGCAAAGCTATGTCGCGTGCTGCGGTATGCGGAGGCACTAAAATCACGATAGCGGAACACAGATGAAGCTTCTAAGTTGATGTAATAGCAAGTAAGAAGTAGTACAATTCAAGTTTTAGGTATCGATTATTGACTATTTAGCTGGCTTTGGTGCCTTGGACATGAGCTAGGACCTTAAGATTCTGCATGAAAGGAGGACTAGCAGCTGCGTTGCACTTGGAGTATGTGAAAAGTGTTCATATGTAGTACAAACCTGAGAAATACGTCCATTTTCGTCATTTGTTATCGAATCGACTTAAAGCCAGATCGTCACATTGGCCACTCTTCTCTCTGAAACTGTTGTACTTATCGTCTGCAAAGCTATGTCGCGTGCTGCGGTATGCGGAGGCACTAAAATCAACATAGCGGAACACAGATGAAGCTTCTAAGTTGATGTAATAGCCAGTAAGAAGTAGTACAATTCAAGTTTTAGGTATCGATTATTGACATTTTAGCTGGCTTTGGTACATTGGACATGAGCTAGGACCTTAAGATTCTGCATGAAAGGAGGACTAGCAGCCGCGTTGCACGGGAGTATGTGATAAGTGTTTATATGTAGTAAAAACCTGAGAAATCCGTCCATTTTCTCATTTGTTATCGAATCGACTTAAAGCCAGATCGTCACATTGGCCGCTCCTCTATCTGAAACGGTTGTACTTATCGTCTGCAAAGCTATGTCGCGTGCTGCGGTATGCGGAGGCACTAAGATCACCATAGTGGAACACAGATGGAGCTTCTAAGTTGATGTAATAGCCAGTAAGAAGTAGTACAATTCAAGTTTTAGGTAACGATTATTGACCTTTTAGCTGGCTTTGGTGCCTTGGACATGAGCTAGGACCATAAGATTCTGCATGAAAGGAGGACTAGCAGCCGAGTTGAACGGGAGAATGCGAAAAGTGTTCATGTGTAGTAAAATCCTGAGAAATCTGTCCGTTTACGTAATTTATTACCGAATCGACTTCAAGCCAGATCGTCACATTGGCCGCTCTTCTCTCTGAAACGGTTGTACTTATCGTCTGCAAAGCTATGTCGCGTGCTGCGGTATGCGGAGACACTAAAAGCACCATAGTAGAACACAGATTAAGCTTCTAAGTTGATGAAATAGCCAGTAAGAAGTAGTACAATTCAGGTTTTAGGTATCGACTATGGACTTTTTGCTGGCTTTGGTGCCTTGGACATGAGCTAGGACCTTAAGATTCTGCATGAAAAGAGGACTAGCAGCCGAGTTGCAAGGGACAATGTTAAAAGTGTTCATATGTAGTAAAAACCTGAGAAATCCGGTCGTTTTTGTCAGTTGTTATCGAATCGACTTAAAGCCAGATCGTGACATTTGCCCCTCTTCTCTCTGAAACGGTTGTACTTATCGTCTGCAAAGCTATGTCGCGTGCTGCGGTATGCGGAGGCACTAAAATCACGATAGCGGAACACAGATGAAGCTTCTAAGTTGATGTAATAGCCAGTAAGGAGTAGTACAATTCACGTTTTAGGTAACGATTATCGACTTTGTAGCTGGCTTTGGTGCCTTGGACATGAGCTAGGACCTTAAGATTCTGCATGAAAGGAGGACTAGCAGCCGAGTTGAACGGGAGAATGCGAAAAGTGTTCATGTGTAGTAAAAACCTGAGAAATCCGACCGTTTTCGCAATTTATTATCGAATCGACTTAAAGCCAGATCGTCACATTGGCCGCTCTTCTCTCTGAAACGGTTGTACTTATCGTCTGCAAAGCTATGTCGCGTGCTGCGGTACGCGGAGACACTAAAAGCACCATAGTAGAACACAGATTAAGCTTCTAAGTTGATGTAATAGAAAGTAAGAAGTAGTACAATTCAAGTTTTTGGTATCGATTATGGACTTTTTGCTGGCTTTGGTGCCTTGGACATGAGCTAGGACCTTAAGATTCTGCATGAAAGGAGGACTAGCAGCTGCGTTGGACGGGAGTATGTGAAAAGTGTTCATATGTAGTAAAAACCTGAGAAATCCGTCCATTTTAGTCATTTGTTATCGAATCGACTTAAAGCCAGATCGTCACATTGGCCCCTCTTCTCTCTGAAACGGTTGTACTTATCGTCTGCAAAGCTATGTCGCGTGCTGCGGTATGCGGAGTCACTAAAATCACCATAGCGGAACACAGATGAAGCCTCTAAGTTGATGTAATAGCCAGTAAGAAGTAGTACAATTCAAGTTTTAGGTATCGATTATTGACTTTTTAGCTGGCTTTGGTGCCTTGGACATGAGCTAGGACCTTAAGATTCTGCATGATAGGAGGACTAGCAGCCGAGTTGCATGGGAGTACGTGAAAAGTGTTTATATGTAGTAAAAACCTGAGAAATCCGTCCGTTTTCGTCATTTGTTATCGAATCGACTTCAAGCCAGATCGTCACATTGGCCGCTCCTCTATCTGAAACGGTTGTACTTATCGTCTGCAAAGCTATGTCGCGTGCTCCGGTATGCGGAGGCACTAAAATCACCATAGTGGAACACAGATGGAGCTTCTAAGTTGATGTAATAGCCAGTAAGAAGTAGTACAATTCAAGTTTTAGGTAACGATTATTGACCTTTTAGCTGGCTTTGGTGCCTTGGACATGAGCTAGGACCTTAAGATTCTGCATGAAAGGAGGACTAGCAGCCGAGTTGAACGGGAGAATGCGAAAAGTGTTCATGTGTAGTAAAATCCTTAGAAATCTGTCCGTTTACGTAATTTATTACCGAATCGACTTCAAGCCAGATCGTCACATTGGCCGCTCTTCTCTCTGAAACGGTTGTACTTATCGTCTGCAAAGCTATGTCGCGTGCTGCGGTATGCGGAGACACTAAAAGCACCATAGTAGAACACAGATTAAGCTTCTAAGTTGATGAAATAGCCATAAAGAAGTAGTACAATTCAGGTTTTAGGTATCGACTATGGACTTTTTGCTGGCTTTGGTGCCTTGGACATGAGCTAGGACCTTAAGATTCTGCATGAAAGGAGGACTAGCAGCCGAGTTGCAAGGGACAATGTTAAAAGTGTTCATATGTAGTAAAAACCTGAGAAATCCGTTCGTTTTTGTCATTTGTTATCGAATCGACTTAAAGCCAGATCGTCACATTTGCCCCTCTTCTCTCTGAAACGGTTGTACTTATCGTCTGCAAAGCTATGTCGCGTGCTGCGGTATGCGGAGGCACTAAAATCACCATAGCGGAACACAGATGAAGCTTCTAAGTTGATGTAATAGCCAGTAAGGAGTAGTACAATTCACGTTTTAGGTAACGATTATTGCCTTTGTAGCTGGCTTTGGTGCCTTGGACATGAGCTAGGACCTTAAGATTCTGCATGAGAGGAGGACTAGCAGCCGCGTTGCACGGGAGTATGTGATAAGTGTTTATATGTAGTAAAAACCTGAGAAATCCGTCCATTTTCGTCATTTGTTATCGAATCGACTTAAAGCCAGATCGTCACATTGGCCGCTCCTCTATCTGAAACGGTTGTACTTATCGTCTGCAAAGCTATGTCGCGTGCTGCGGTATGCGGAGGCACTAAAATCACCATAGTGGAACACAGATGGAGCTTCTAAGTTGATGTAATAGCCTGTAAGAAGTAGTACAATTCAAGTTTTAGGTATCGATTATTGACTTTTTAGCTGGCTTTGGTGCCTTGGACATGAGCTAGGACCTTAAGATTCTGCATGAAAGGAGGACTAGCAGCCGAGTTGCACGGGAGGATGCGAAAAGTGTTCATATGTAGTAAAAACCTGAGAAATCCGTCTGTTTTCGTAATTTATTATCGAATCGACTTAAAGCAGTGCGTCACATTGGCCGCTTTTCTCTCTGAAACGGTTGTACTTATCGTCTGCAAAGCTATGTAGCGTGCTGCGGTATGCGGAGACACTAAAAGCACCATAGTAGAACACAGATTAAGCTTCTAAGTTGATGTAAGACCCAGTAAGAAGTAGTACAATTCAAGTTTTAGGTATCGATAATTGACTTTTTAGCTGGCTTTGGTGCCTTTGTCATGAGCTATGTCCTTAAGACTCTGCATGAAAGGAGGACTAGCAGCCGAGTTGCATGGGAGAATGTGAAAAGTGTTCCTATGTAGTAAAAACCTGAGAAATCCATCCGTTTTCGTCATTTTTTATCGAATCGACTTGAAGCCAGATCGTGATATTGTCCGCTCTTCTCTCTGAATCGGTTGTACTTATCGTCTGCAAAGCTATGTCGCGTGCTGCGATATGCGGAGACACAAAAGCACCATTGTAGAACACAGATGAAGCTTCTAAGTTGATGTAATAGCCAGTAAGGAGTAGTACAATTCAAGTTTTAGGTATCGAATATTGACTTTTTAGCTGGCTTTAGTGCCCTGGACATGAGCTAGGACCTGAAGATTCTGCATGGAAGGAGGACTAGCAGCCGAGTTGCACGGGAGGATGCGAAAAGTGTTCATATGTAGTAAAAACCTGAGAAATCCGTCCGTTTTCGTAATTTATTATCGAATCGACTTAAAGCAGTGCGTCACATTGGCCGCTCTTCTCTCTGAAACGGTTGTACTTATCGTCTGCAAAGCTATGTCGCGTGCTGCGGTATGCGGAGACACTAAAAGCACCATAGTAGAACACAGATTAAGCTTCTAAGTTGATGTAATAGCCAGTAAGAAGTAGTATAATTCAAGTTTTAGGTATCGATTATTGAGTTTTTGCTGGCTTTGGTGCCTTGGACATGAGGTAGGACCTTAAGATTCTGCATGAAAGGAGGGCTAGCAGCCGAGTTGCAAGGGACAATGTTAAAAGTGTTCATATGTAGTAAAAACCTGAGAAATCCGTTCGTTTTCGTCATTTGTTATCGAATCGATTTAAAGCCAGATCGTCACATTGGCCACTCTTCTCTCTGAAACGGTTGTACTTATCGTCTGCAAAGCTATGTGGCGTGCTGCGGTATGCGGAGACACTAAAAGCACAATAGTAGAACATAGATGAAGCGTCTAAGTTGATGTAATAGCCAGTCAGAAGTAGTACAATTCAAGTTTTAGGTATCTATTATTGACTTTTTAGCTGTCTTTGGTGCCCTGGACCTGAGGTAGGACCTTAAGATTCTGCATGAAAGGAGGACTAGCAACCGAGTTGATCAGGAGTATGTGAAAAGTGTTCATATGTAGTAAAAACCTGAGAAAACCGATCGTTTTCGTCATTTGTTATCGAATCGACTTAAAGCCAGATCGTCACATTGGACGCTCTTCTCTCTGGAACGGTTGTACTTATCGTCTGCAAAGCTATGTCGCGTGCTTCGGTATGCGGAGACACTAAAAGCACTATAGTAGAACACAGATGAAGCTTCTAAGTTGACGTAATAGCCAGTAACGAGTAGTATAATTCAAGTTTTAGGTATCGATTATTGACGTTTTAGCTGGCTTTGGTACATTGGACATGAGCTAGGACCTTAAGATTCTGCATGAAAGGAGGACTAGCAGCCGCGTTGCACGGGAGTATGTGATAAGTGTTTATATGTAGTAAAAACCTGAGGAATCCGTCCATTTTCGTCATTTGTTATCGAATCGACTTATAGCCAGATCGTCACATTGGCCGCTCCTCTATCTGAAACGGTTGTACTTATCGTCTGCAAAGCTATGTCGCGTGCTGCGGTATGCGGAGGCACTAAAATCACCATAGTGGAACACAGATGGAGCTTCTAAGTTGATGTAATAGCCAGTAAGAAGTAGTACAATTCAAGTTTTAGGTAACGATTATTGACCTTTTAACTGGCTTTGGTGCCTTGGACATGAGCTAGGACCTTAAGATTCTGCATGAAAGGAGGACTAGCAGCCGATTTGAACGGGAGAATGCGAAAAGTGTTCATGTGTAGTAAAAACCTGAGAAATCCGACCGTTCTCGCAATTTATTATCGAATCGACTTAAAGCCAGATCGTCACATTGGCCGCTCTTCTCTCTGAAACGGTTGTACTTATCGTCTGCAAAGCTATGTCGCGTGCTGCGGTATGCGAAGACACTAAAAGCACCATAGTAGAACACAGATTAAGCTTCTAAATTGATCAAATAGCCAGTAAGAAGTAGTAGAATTCAGGTTTTAGGTATCGACTATGGACTTTTTGCTGGCTTTGGTGCCTTGGACATGAGCTACGACCTTAAGATTCTGCATGAAAGGAGGACTAGCAGCCGAGTTGCAAGGGATAATGTTAAAAGTGTTCATATGTAGTAAAAACCTGAGAAATCAATTCGTTTTTGTCATTTGTTATCGAATCGACTTAAAGCCAGATCGTCACATTTGCCCCTCTTCTCTCTGAAACGGTTGTACTTATCGTCTGCAAAGCTATGTCGCGTGCTGCGGTATGCGGAGGCACTAAAATCACCATAGCGGAACACAGATGAAGCTTCTAAGTTGATGTAATAGCCAGTAACAAGTAGTACAGTTCAAGTTTTAGGTATCGATTATTGACTATTTTGCTGGCTTTTGTGCCTTGGACATGAGCTAGGAGCTTAAGATTATGCATGAAAGGAGGACTAGCAGCCGCGTTGCACGGGAGTATGTGAAAAGTGTTCATATGTAGTAAAAACCTGAGAAATCCGTCCGTTTTCGTCATTTGTTATCGAAACGACTTAAAGCCAGATCGTCACATTGGCCGCTCTTCTCTCTGAAACGGTTGTACTTATCGTCTGCAAAGCTATGTCGCGTAATGCGGTATGCGGAGACACAAAAAGCACCATAGTAGAACACAGATGAAGCTTCTAAATTGATGGAATAGCCAGTAAGGAGTAGTACAATTCAAGTTTTAGGTATCGAATATTGACTTTTTAGCCGGCTTTGGAGCCTTGGACATGAGCTAGGACCTTAAGATTCTGCATGGAAGGAGGACTAGCAGCCGAGTTGCACGGGAGGATGCGAAAAGTGTTCATATGTAGTAAAAACCTGAGAAATCCGTCCGTTTTCGTAATTTATTATCGAATCGACTTAAAGCAGTGCGTCACATTGGCCGCTTTTCTCTCTGAAACGGTTGTACTTATCGTCTGCAAAGCTATGTCGCGTGCTGCGGTATGCGGAGACACTAAAAGCACCATAGTAGAACACAGATTAAGCTTCTAAGTTGATGTAAGACCCAGTAAGAAGTAGTACAATTCAAGTTTTAGGTATCGATAATTGACTTTTTAGCTGGCTTTGGTGCCTTTGTCATGAGCTATGTCCTTAAGATTCTGCATGAAAGGAGGACTAGCAGCCGAGTTGCATGGGAGAATGTGAAAAGTGTTCATATGTAGTAAAAACCTGAGAAATCCATCCGTTTTCGTCATTTTTTATCGAATCGACTTGAAGCCAGATCGTGATATTGTCCGCTCTTCTCTCTGAAACGGTTGTACTTATCGTCTGCAAAGCTATGTCGCGTGCTGCGATATGCGGAGACACTAAAAGCACCATAGTAGAACACAGATGAAGCTTCGAAGTTGATGTAATAGCCAGTAAGGAGTAGTACAATTCAAGTTTTAGGTATCGAATATTGACTTTTTAGCCGGCTTTGGAGCCTTGGACATGAGCTAGGACCTTAAGATTCTGCATGGAAGGAGGACTAGCAGCCGAGTTGCACGGGAGGATGCGAAAAGTGTTCATATGTAGTAAAAACCTGAGAAATCCGTCCGTTTTCGTAATTTATTATCGAATCGACTTAAAGCAGTGCGTCACATTGGCCGCTTTTCTCTCTGAAACGGTTGTACTTATCGTCTGCAAAGCTATGTCTCGTGCTGCGGTATGCGGAGACACTAAAAGCACCATAGTAGAACACAGATTAAGCTTCTAAGTTGATGTAAGACCCAGTAAGAAGTAGTACAATTCAAGTTTTAGGTATCGATAATTGACTTTTTAGCTGGCTTTGGTGCCTTTGTCATGAGCTATGTCCTTAAGATTCTGCATGAAAGGAGGACTAGCAGCCGAGTTGCATGGGAGAATGTGAAAAGTGTTCCTATGTAGTAAAAACCTGAGAAATCCATCCGTTTTCGTCATTTTTTATCGAATCGACTTGAAGCCAGATCGTGATATTGTCCGCTCTTCTCTCTGAAACGGTTGTACTTATCGTCTGCAAAGCTATGTCGCGTGCTGCGATATGCGGAGACACTAAAAGCACCATAGTAGAACACAGATGAAGCTTCTAAGTTGATGTAATAGCCAGTAAGGAGTAGTACAATTCAAGTTTTAGGTATCGAATATTGACTTTTTAGCTGGCTTTAGTGCCCTGGACATGAGCTAGGACCTTAAGATTCTGCATGAAAGGAGGACTAGCAGCCGAGTTGCACGGAAGGATGCGAAAAGTGTTCATATGTAGTAAAAACCTGAGAAATCCGTCCGTTTTCGTAATTTATTATCGAATCGACTTAAAGCAGTGCGTCACATTGGCCGCTCTTCTCTCTGAAACGGTTGTACTTATCGTCTGCAAAGCTATGTCGCGTGCTGCGGTATGCGGAGACACTAAAAGTACCATAGTAGAACAGAGATTAAGCTTCTAAGTTGATGTAATACCCAGTAAGAAGTAGTACAATTTAAGTTTTAGGTATCGATTATTGACTTTTTAGCTGGCTTTGGTGCCCTGGACCTGAGGTAGGACCTTAAGATTCTGCATGAAAGGAGGACTAGCAGCCGAGTTGATCAGGAGTATGTGAAAAGTGTTCATATGTAGTAAAAACCTGAGAAATCCGTTCGTTTTCGTCATTTCTTATCGAATCGACTTAAAGCCAGATCGTCACATTGGACGCTCTTCTCTCTGGAACGGTTGTACTTATCGTCTGCAAAGCTATGTCGCGTGCTTCGGTATGCGGAGACACTAAAAGCCCTATTGTAGAACACAGATGAAGCTTCTAAGTTGACGTAATAGCCAGTAAGGAGTAGTATAATTCAAGTTTTAGGTATCGATTATTGACGTTTTAGCTGGCTTTGGTACATTGGACATGAGCTAGGACCTTAAGATTCTGCATGAAAGGAGGACTAGCAGCCGCGTTGCACGGGAGTATGTGATAAGTGTTTATATGTAGTAAAAACCTGAGAAATACGTCCATTTTCGTCATTTGTTATCGAATCGACTTAAAGCCAGATCGTCACATTGGCCGCTCCTCTATCTGAAACGGTTGTACTTATCGTCTGCAAAGCTATGTCACGTGCTGCGGTATGCGGAGGCACTAAAATCACCATAGTGGAACACAGATGGAGCTTCTAAGTTGATGTAATAGCCAGTAAGAAGTAGTACAATTCAAGTTTTAGGTAACGATTATTGACCTTTTAGCTGGCTTTGGTGCCTTGGACATGAGCTAGGACCTAAAGATTCTGCATGAAAGGAGGACTAGCAGCCGAGTTGAACGGGAGAATGCGAAAAGTGTTCATGTGTAGTAAAATCCTGAGAAATCTGTCCTTTTACGTAATTTATTACCGAATCGACTTCAAGCCAGATCGTCACATTGGCCGCTCTTCTCTCTGAAACGGTTGTACTTATCGTCTGCAAAGCTATGTCGCGTGCTGCGGTATGCGGAGACACTAAAAGCACCATAGTAGAACACAGATTAAGCTTCTAAGTTGATGTAAGACCCAGTAAGAAGTAGTACAATTCAAGTTTTAGGTATCGATAATTGACTTTTTAGCTGGCTTTGGTGCCTTTGTCATGAGCTATGTCCTTAAGATTCTGCATGAAAGGAGGACTAGCAGCCGAGTTGCATGGGAGAATGTGAAAAGTGTTCCTATGTAGTAAAAACCTGAGAAATCCATCCGTTTTCGTCATTTTTTATCGAATCGACTTGAAGCCAGATCGTGATATTGTCCGCTCTTCTCTCTGAAACGGTTGTACTTATCGTCTGCAAAGCTATGTCGCGTGCTGCGATATGCGGAGACACTAAAAGCACCATAGTAGAACACAGATGAAGCTTCGAAGTTGATGTAATAGCCAGTAAGGAGTAGTACAATTCAAGTTTTAGGTATCGAATATTGACTTTTTAGCCGGCTTTGGAGCCTTGGACATGAGCTAGGACCTTAAGATTCTGCATGGAAGGAGGACTAGCAGCCGAGTTGCACGGGAGGATGCGAAAAGTGTTCATATGTAGTAAAAACCTGAGAAATCCGTCCGTTTTCGTAATTTATTATCGAATCGACTTAAAGCAGTGCGTCACATTGGCCGCTTTTCTCTCTGAAACGGTTGTACTTATCGTCTGCAAAGCTATGGCTCGTGCTGCGGTATGCGGAGACACTAAAAGCACCATAGTAGAACACAGATTAAGCTTCTAAGTTGATGTAAGACCCAGTAAGAAGTAGTACAATTCAAGTTTTAGGTATCGATAATTGACTTTTTAGCTGGCTTTGGTGCCTTTGTCATGAGCTATGTCCTTAAGATTCTGCATGAAAGGAGGACTAGCAGCCGAGTTGAACGGGAGAATGCGAAAAGTTTTCATGTGTAGTAAAAACCTGAGAAATCCGACCGTTTTCGCAATTTATTATCGAATCGACTTAAAGCCAGATCGTCACATTGGCCGCTCTTCTCTCTGAAACGGTTGTACTTATCGTCTGCAAAGCTATGTCGCGTGCTGCGGTATGCGGAGACACTAAAAGCACAATAGTAGAACACAGATTAAGCTTCTAAGTTGATGTAATAGCCAGTAAGAAGTAGTATAATTCAAGTTTTAAGTATCGATTATTGACTTTTTGCTGGCTTTGGTGCCTTGGACATGAGGTAGGACCTTAAGATTCTGCATGAAAGGAGGGCTAGCAGCCGAGTTGCAAGGGACAATGTTAAAAGTGTTCATATGTGGTAAAAACCTGAGAAATCCGTTCGTTTTCGTCATTTGTTATCGAATCGTCTTAAAGCCAGATCGTCACATTGGCCACTCTTCTCTCTGAAACGGTTGTACTTATCGTCTGCAAAGCTATGTGGCGTGCTGCGGTATGCGGAGACACTAAAAGCACCATAGTAGAACATAGATGAAGCTTCTAAGTTGATGTAATAGCCAGTCAGAAGTAGTACAATTCAAGTTTTAGGTATAGATTATTGACTTTTTAGCTGGCTTTGGTGCCCTGGACCTGAGGTAGGACCTTAAGATTCTGCATGAAAGGAGGACTAGCAGCCGAGTTGATCAGGAGTATGTGAAAAGTGTTCATATGTAGTAAAAACCTGAGAAATCCTTTCGTTTTCGTCATTTGTTATCGAATCGACTTAAAGCCAGTTCGTCACATTGGACGCTCTTCTCTCTGGAACGGTTGTACTTATCGTCTGCAAAGCTATGTCGCGTGCTTCGGTATGCGGAGACACTAAAAGCACCATAGTAGAACACAGATGAAGCTTCTAAGTTGACGTAATAGCCAGTAAGGAGTAGTATAATTCAAGTTTTAGGTATCGATTATTGATGTTTTAGCTGGCTTTGGTACATTGGACATGAGCTAGGACATTAAGATTCTGCATGAAAGGAGGACTAGCAACCGCGTTGCACGGGAGTATGTGATAAGTGTTTATATGTAGTAAAAACCTGAGAAATCCGGCCATTTTCGTCATTTGTTATCGAATCGACTTAAAGCCAGATCGTCACATTGGCCGCTCCTCTATCTGAAACGGTTGTACTTATCGTCTGCAAAGCTATGTCGCGTGCTGCGGTATGCGGAGGCACTAAAATCTACTTAGTGGAACACAGATGGAGCTTCTAAGTTGATGTAATAGCCAGTAAGAAGTAGTACAATTCAAGTTTTAGGTAACGATTATTGACCTTTTAGCTGGCTTTGGTGCCTTGGACATGAGCTAGGACCTTAAGATTCTGCATGAAAGGAGGACTAGCAGCCGAGTTGAACGGGAGAATGCGAAAAGTGTTCATGTGTAGTAAAATCCTGAGAAATCTGTCCTTTTACGTAATTTATTACCGAATCGACTTCAAGCCAGATCGTCACATTGGCCGCTCTTCTCTCTGAAACGGTTGTACTTATCGTCTGCAAAGCTATGTCGCGTGCTGCGGTATGCGGAGACACTAAAAGCACCATAGTAGAACACAGATTAAGCTTCTAAGTTGATGAAATAGCCAGTAAGAAATAGTAGAATTCAGGTTTTAGGTATCGACTATGGACTTTTTGCTGGCTTTGGTGCCTTGGACATGAGCTAGGACCTTAAGATTCTGCATGAAAGGAGGACTAGCAGCCGAGTTGCAAGGGACAATATTAAAAGTGTTCATATGTAGTAAAATCCTGAGAAATCCGTTCGTTTTTGTCATTTGTTATCGAATCGACTTAAAGCCAGATCGTCACATTTGCCCCTCTTCTCTCTGAAACGGTTGTACTTATCGTCTGCAAAGCTATGTCGCATGCTGCGGTATGCGGAGGCACTAAAATCACCATAGCGGAACACAGATGAAGCTTCTAAGTTGATGTAAGACCCAGTAAGAAGTAGTACAATTCAAGTTTTAGGTATCGATAATTGACTTTTTAGCTGGCTTTGGTGCCTTTGTCATGAGCTATGTCCTTAAGATTCTGCATGAAAGGAGGACTAGCGGCCGAGTTGCACGGGAGGATGCGAAAAGTGTTCATATGTAGTAAAAACCTGAGAAATCCGTCCGTTTTCGTAATTTATTATCGAATCGACTTAAAGCAGTGCGTCACATTGGCCGCTCTTCTGTCTGAAACGGTTGTACTTATCGTCTGCAAAGCTATGTCGCGTGCTGCGGTATGCGGAGACACTAAAAGTACCATACTAGAACAGAGATTAAGCTTCTAAGTTGATGTAATACCCAGTAAGAAGTAGTACAATTCAAGTTTTAGGTATCGATTATTGACTTTTTAGCTGGCTTTTCTGCCTTGGACATGAGCTAGGACTTTATGATTCTGCATGAAAGGAGGACTAGCAGCCGAGTTGCATGGGGAGAATGTGAAAAGTGTTCATATGTAGTAAAAACCTGAGAAATCCGTCCGTTTTCGTCATTTGTTATCGAATCGACTTAAAGCCAGATCGTCACATTGGCCGCTCTTCTCTCTGAAACGGTACTTATCGTCTGCCAAAGCTATGTCGCGTGCTACGGTATGCGGAGACTCTGAAAGCACCATAATAAAACACAGATGAAGCTTCAAAGTTGATGTAATAGCCAGTAAGAAGTAGTACAATTCCAGATTTAGGTATCGATTATTGACTTTTTAGATGTCTTTGGTGCCTTGGACATGAGCTATGACCTTAAGATTCTGCATGAAAGGAGGACTAGCAGCCGCGTTGCACGGGAGTATGTGAAAAGTGTTCATATGTAGTAAAAACCTGAGAAATCCGTCCATTTTCCTCATTTGTTATCGAATCGACTTAAAGCCAGATCGTCACATTGGCCCTTCTTCTCTCTGAAACGGTTTGTACTTATCGTCTGCAAATCTATGTCGCGTGCTGCGGTATTCGGAGACACTAAAAGCACCATAGTAGAACACAGAATGAAGCTTCTAAGTTGATGTAATAGCCAGTCAGAAGTAGTACAATTCAAGTTTTAGGTATCGATTATTAACTTTTTAGCTGGCTTTGGTGCCTTGGAAATGAGCTAGGACCTTAAGATTCTGCATGAAAGGAGGACTAGCAGCCGAGTTGATCGGGAGTATGTGAAAACTGTTCATATGTAGTAAAAACCTGAGAAATCCGTCCGTTTTCGTCATTTGTTATCGAATCGACTACACTAGATCGCGTGTTCATTTGCCCCTCTTCTCTCTGAAACGGTTGTACTTATCTTCTGCAAAGCTATGTCGCGTGCTGCGGTATGCGGAGGCACTAAAATCACCATAGCGGAACACAGATGAAGCTTCTAAGTTGATGTAATAGCCAGTAAGAAGTAGTACAATTCAAGTTTTAGGTATCGATTATTGACTTTTTAGCTCTTTTTGGTTCCTTGGACATGAGCTAGGACCTTAAGATTCTGCATGAAGGGGGACTAGCAGCCGCGTTGCACGGGAGAATGTGAAAAGTGACCATATGTAGTAAAAACCTAAGAAATCTGTCCGATTTCGTCATTTGTTATCGAATCAACTTGAAGCCAGATCGTCACATTGCCCGCTCTTCTCTCTGAAACGGTTGTACTTATCGTCTGCAAAGCTATGTCGCGTGCTGCCGTATGCGGAGACACTAAAAGCACCATAGTAGAACACAGATGAAGCTTCTAAGTTGATGTAATACCCAGTAAGAAGAAGTACAATTCAAGATTTAGGTATCGATTATTGACTTTTTAGATGGCTTTGGTGCCTTGGACATGAGCTAGGACCTTAAGATTCTGCATGAAAGGAGGACTAGCAGCCGCGTTGCACGGGAGTATGTGAAAAGTGTTCATATGTAGTAAAAACCTGAGAAATCCGTCCATTTTCGTCATTTGTTATCGAATCGACTTAAAGCCAGATCGTCACATTGGCCGCTCCTCTATCTGAAACGGTTGTACTTATCGTCTGCAAAGCTATGTCGCGTGCTGCGGTATGCGGAGGCACTAAAATCTACTTAGTGGAACACAGATGGAGCTTCTAAGTTGATGTAATAGCCAGTAAGAAGTAGTACAATTCAAGTTTTAGGTAACGATTATTGACCTTTTAGCTGGCTTTGGTGCCTTGGACATGAGCTAGGACCTTAAGATTCTGCATGAAAGGAGGACTAGCAGCCGAGTTGAACGGGAGAATGCGAAAAGTGTTCATGTGTAGTAAAATCCTGAGAAATCTGTCCTTTTACGTAATTTATTACCGAATCGACTTCAAGCCAGATCGTCACATTGGCCGCTCTTCTCTCTGAAACGGTTGTACTTATCGTCTGCAAAGCTATGTCGCGTGCTGCGGTATGCGGAGACACTAAAAGCACCATAGTAGAACACAGATTAAGCTTCTAAGTTGATGAAATAGCCAGTAAGAAATAGTAGAATTCAGGTTTTAGGTATCGACTATGGACTTTTTGCTGGCTTTGGTGCCTTGGACATGAGCTAGGACCTTAAGATTCTGCATGAAAGGAGGACTAGCAGCCGAGTTGCAAGGGACAATATTAAAAGTGTTCATATGTAGTAAAATCCTGAGAAATCCGTTCGTTTTTGTCATTTGTTATCGAATCGACTTAAAGCCAGATCGTCACATTTGCCCCTCTTCTCTCTGAAACGGTTGTACTTATCGTCTGCAAAGCTATGTCGCATGCTGCGGTATGCGGAGGCACTAAAATCACCATAGCGGAACACAGATGAAGCTTCTAAGTTGATGTAAGACCCAGTAAGAAGTAGTACAATTCAAGTTTTAGGTATCGATAATTGACTTTTTAGCTGGCTTTGGTGCCTTTGTCATGAGCTATGTCCTTAAGATTCTGCATGAAAGGAGGACTAGCGGCCGAGTTGCACGGGAGGATGCGAAAAGTGTTCATATGTAGTAAAAACCTGAGAAATCCGTCCGTTTTCGTAATTTATTATCGAATCGACTTAAAGCAGTGCGTCACATTGGCCGCTCTTCTGTCTGAAACGGTTGTACTTATCGTCTGCAAAGCTATGTCGCGTGCTGCGGTATGCGGAGACACTAAAAGTACCATACTAGAACAGAGATTAAGCTTCTAAGTTGATGTAATACCCAGTAAGAAGTAGTACAATTCAAGTTTTAGGTATCGATTATTGACTTTTTAGCTGGCTTTTCTGCCTTGGACATGAGCTAGGACTTTATGATTCTGCATGAAAGGAGGACTAGCAGCCGAGTTGCATGGGAGAATGTGAAAAGTGTTCATATGTAGTAAAAACCTGAGAAATCCGTCCGTTTTCGTCATTTGTTATCGAATCGACTTAAAGCCAGATCGTCACATTGGCCGCTCTTCTCTCTGAAACGGTTGTACTTATCGTCTGCAAAGCTATGTCGCGTGCTACGGTATGCGGAGACTCTGAAAGCACCATAATAAAACACAGATGAAGCTTCAAAGTTGATGTAATAGCCAGTAAGAAGTAGTACAATTCAAGATTTAGGTATCGATTATTGACTTTTTAGATGTCTTTGGTGCCTTGGACATGAGCTATGACCTTAAGATTCTGCATGAAAGGAGGACTAGCAGCCGCGTTGCACGGGAGTATGTGAAAAGTGTTCATATGTAGTAAAAACCTGAGAAATCCGTCCATTTTCCTCATTTGTTATCGAATCGACTTAAAGCCAGATCGTCACATTGGCCCTTCTTCTCTCTGAAACGGTTGTACTTATCGTCTGCAAATCTATGTCGCGTGCTGCGGTATTCGGAGACACTAAAAGCACCATAGTAGAACACAGATGAAGCTTCTAAGTTGATGTAATAGCCAGTCAGAAGTAGTACAATTCAAGTTTTAGGTATCGATTATTAACTTTTTAGCTGGCTTTGGTGCCTTGGAAATGAGCTAGGACCTTAAGATTCTGCATGAAAGGAGGACTAGCAGCCGAGTTGATCGGGAGTATGTGAAAACTGTTCATATGTAGTAAAAACCTGAGAAATCCGTCCGTTTTCGTCATTTGTTATCGAATCGACTTAAAGCCAGATCGTCACATTTGCCCCTCTTCTCTCTGAAACGGTTGTACTTATCTTCTGCAAAGCTATGTCGCGTGCTGCGGTATGCGGAGGCACTAAAATCACCATAGCGGAACACAGATGAAGCTTCTAAGTTGATGTAATAGCCAGTAAGAAGTAGTACAATTCAAGTTTTAGGTATCGATTATTGACTTTTTAGCTCTTTTTGGTTCCTTGGACATGAGCTAGGACCTTAAGATTCTGCATGAAGGGGGACTAGCAGCCGAGTTGCACGGGAGAATGTGAAAAGTGACCATATGTAGTAAAAACCTAAGAAATCTGTCCGATTTCGTCATTTGTTATCGAATCAACTTGAAGCCAGATCGTCACATTGCCCGCTCTTCTCTCTGAAACGGTTGTACTTATCGTCTGCAAAGCTATGTCGCGTGCTGCCGTATGCGGAGACACTAAAAGCACCATAGTAGAACACAGATGAAGCTTCTAAGTTGATGTAATACCCAGTAAGAAGAAGTACAATTCAAGATTTAGGTATCGATTATTGACTTTTTAGATGGCTTTGGTGCCTTGGACATGAGCTAGGACCTTAAGATTCTGCATGAAAGGAGGACTAGCAGCCGCGTTGCACGGGAGTATGTGAAAAGTGTTCATATGTAGTAAAAACCTGAGAAATCCGTCCATTTTCGTCATTTGTTATCGAATCGACTTAAAGCCAGATCGTCACATTGGCCCTTCTTCTCTCTGAAACGGTAGTACTTATCGTCTGCAAAGCTATGTCGCATGCTGCGGTATGCGGAGACTCTTAAAGCACCATAGTAGAACACAGATGAAGCTTCTAAGTTGATGTAATAGCCAGTCAGAAGTAGTACAATTCAAGTTTTAGGAATCGATTATTGACTTTTTAGCTGGCTTTGGTGCCTTGGACCTGAGCTAGGACCTTAAGATTCTGCATGAAAGGAGGACTAGCAGCCGAGTTGATCGGGAGTATGTGCAAAGTGTTCATATGTAGTAAAAACCTGAGAAATCCGTCCGTTTTCGTCATTTGTTATCGAATCAACTTGAAGCCAGATCGTCACATTGCCCGCTCTTCTCTCTGAAACGGTTGTACTTATCGTCTGCAAAGCTATGTCGCGTGCTGCGTTATGCGGAGACACTAAAAGCACCACAGTAGAACACAGATGAAGCTTCTAAGTTGATGTAATAGCCAGTAAGGAGTAGTGCAATTCAAGTTTTAGGTATCGAATATTGACTTTTTAGCTGGCTTTGGTGCCTTGGACATGAGCTAGGTCCTTAAGATTCAGCATGAAAGGAGGACTAGCAGCCGAGTTGCACGGGAGGATGCGAAAAGTGTTCATATGTAGTAAGAACCTGAGAAATCAGTCCGTTTTCGTCATTTGTTATCGAATCGACTTAAAGCCAGATCGTCAAATTGGCCCCTCTTCTCTCTGAAACGGTTGTACTTATCGTCTGCAAAGCTATGTCGCGTGCTGCAGTATGCGGAGACACTAAAAGCACCATACTAGAACACAGATGAAGCTTCTAAGTTGATGTGATAGCCAGTGAGAAGTAGTACAACTCAAGTTTTAGGTATCGATTATTGACTTTTTAGCTGGCTTTGGTGCCTTGGACATGAGCTAGGACCTTAAGATTTCGCATGAAAGGAGGACTAGCAGCCGCGTTGCACGGGAGTATGTGAAAAGTGTTCATATGTAGTAAAAACCTGAGAAATACGTCCATTTTCGTCATTTGTTATCGAATCGACTTAAAGCCAGATCGTCACATTGGCCCTTCTTCTCTCTGAAACGGTAGTACTTATCGTCTGCAAAGCTATGTCGCATGCTGCGGTATGCGGAGACTCTTAAAGCACCATAGTAGAACACAGATGAAGCTTCTAAGTTGATGTAATAGCCAGTCAGAAGTAGTACAATTCAAGTTTTAGGAATCGATTATTGACTTTTTAGCTGGCTTTGGTGCCTTGGACCTGAGCTAGGACCTTAAGATTCTGCATGAAAGGAGGACTAGCAGCCGAGTTGATCGGGAGTATGTGCAAAGTGTTCATATGTAGTAAAAACCTGAGAAATCCATCCGTTTTCGTCATTTGTTATCGAATCGACTTAAAGCCAGATCGTCAAATTGGCCCCTCTTCTCTCTGAAACGGTTGTACTTATCGTCTGCAAAGCTATGTCGCGTGCTGCAGTATGCGGAGACACTAAAAGCACCATACTAGAACACAGATGAAGCTTCTAAGTTGATGTGATAGCCAGTGAGAAGTAGTACAACTCAAGTTTTAGGTATCGATTATTGACTTTTTAGCTGGCTTTGGTGCCTTGGACATGAGCTAGGACCTTAAGATTTCGCATGAAAGGAGGACTAGCAGCCGCGTTGCACGGGAGTATGTGAAAAGTGTTCATATGTAGTAAAAACCTGAGAAATACGTCCATTTTCGTCATTTGTTATCGAATCGACTGAAAGCCAGATCGTCACATTGGCCGCTCTTCTCTCTGAAACGGTTGCACTTATCGTCTGCAAAGCTATGTCACGTGCTGCGGTATGCGGAGACACTAAAAGCACCATAGTAGAACACAGATTAAGCTTCTAAGTTGATGTAAGAGCAAGTAAGAAGTAGTACAATTCAAGTTTTAGGTATCGATTATGGACTTTTTGCTGGCTTTGGAGCCTTGGACATGAGCTAGGACCTTAAGATTCTGCATGAAAGGAGGACTAGCAGCCGAGTTGCAAGGGAGAATGTGAAAAGTGTTCATATGTAGTAAAAACGTGAGGAATCCGTCCGTTTTCGTAATTTATTATCGAATCGACTTCAAACAGTGCGTCACATTGCCCGCTCTTCTCTCTGAAACGGTTGTACTTATCGTCTGCAAAGCTATGTCGCGTGCTGCGGTATGTGGAGACACTAAAAGCACTATAGTAGAACACAAATTAAGCTTCTAAGTTGATGTAATAGCCAGTAAGAAGTAGTACAACTCAAGTTTTAGGTATCGATTATTGACTTTTTAGCTCTTTTTGGTTCCTTGGACATGAGCTAGGTCCTTAAGATTCTGCATGAAGGGGGACTAGCAGCCGAGTTGCACGGGAGAATGTGAAAAGTGTTCATATGTAGTAAAAACCTAAGAAATCTGTCCGATTTCCTCATTTGTTATCGAATCAACTTGAAGCCAGATCGTCACATTGGCCGCTCTTCTCTCTGAAACTTTTGTACTTATCGTCTGCAAAGCTATGTCGCGTGCTGCGGTATGCGGAGACACTAAAAGCACCATAGTAGAACACAGATGAAGCTTCTAAGTTGATGTGATAGCCAGTGAGAAGTAGTACAACTCAAGTTTTAGGTATCGATTATTGACTTTTTAGCTGGCTTTGGTGCCTTGGACATGAGCTAGGACCTTAAGATTTCGCATGAAAGGAGGACTAGCAGCCGCGTTGCACGGGAGTATGTGAAAAGTGTTCATATGTAGTAAAAACCTGAGAAATACGTCCATTTTCGTCATTTGTTATCGAATCGACTTAAAGCCAGATCGTCACATTGGCCGCTCTTCTCTCTGCAACGGTTGCACTTATCGTCTGCAAAGCTATGTCGCGTGCTGCGGTATGCGGAGACACTAAAAGCACCATAGTAGAACACAGATTAAGCTTCTAAGTTGATGTAAGAGCAAGTAAGAAGTAGTACAATTCAAGTTTTAGGTATCGATTATGGACTTTTTGCTGGCTTTGGAGCCTTGGACATGAGCTAGGACCTTAAGATTCTGCATGAAAGGAGGACTAGCAGCCGAGTTGCAAGGGAGAATGTGAAAAGTGTTCATATGTGGTAAAAACGTGAGGAATCCGTCCGTTTTCGTAATTTATTATCGAATCGACTTCAAACAGTGCGTCACATTGGCCGCTCTTCTCTCTGAAACGGTTGTACTTATCGTCTGCAAAGCTATGTCGCGTGCTGCGGTATGCGGAGACACTAAAAGCACTATAGTAGAACACAGATTAAGCTTCTAAGTTGATGTAATAGCCAGTAAGAAGTAGTACAATTCAAGTTTTAGGTATCGATTATTGACTTTTTAGCTGGATTTGGTGCCTTGGACGTGAGCTAGGTCCTTAAGATTCTGCATGAAAGGAGGACTAGCAGCCGCGTTGCACAGGAGTATGTGAAAAGTGTTTATATGTAGTAAAAACCTGAGGAATCCGTCCATTTTCGTCATTTGTTATCGAATCGACTTAAAGACAGATCGTCACATTGGCCGCTCCTTTATATGAAACGGTTGTACTTATCGTCTGCAAAACTATGTCGCGTGCTGCGGTATGCGGAGGCACTAAAATCACCATAGTGGAACACAGATGAAGCTTCTAAGTTGATGTAATAGCCAGTAAGAAGTAGTACAATTCAAGTTTTAGGTGTCGATTATTGACTTTTTAGCTGGCTTTGGTGCCTTGGACATGAGCTAGGACCTTAAGATTCTGCATGAAAGGAGGACTAGCAGCCGAGTTGAACGGGAGAATGCGAAAAGTGTTCATGTGTAGTAAAATCCTGACAAAATCTGTCCATTTACGTAATTTATTATCGGATCGACTTAAAGCCAGATCGTCACATTGGTGGCTCTTCTCTCTGAAACGGTTGTACTTATCGTCTGCAAAGCTATGTCGCGTGCTGCGGTATGCGGAGACACTAAAAGCACCATAGTAGAACACAGATTAAGTTTCTAAGTTGATGTAATAGCCAGTAAGAAGTAGTACAATTCAAGTTTTAGGTATCGATTATGGACTTTTTGCTGGCTTTGGTGCCTTGGACATGAGCTAGGACCTTAAGATTCTGCATGAAAGGAGGACTAGCTGCCGAGGTGCAAGGGACAATGTTAAAAGTGTTCATATGTAGTAAAAACCTGATAAATCCGTTCGTTTTTGTCATTTGTTATCGAATCGACTTAAAGCCAGATCGTCACATTGGTCGCTCTTCTCTCTGAAAGGGTTGTACTTATCGTCTGCAAAGCTATGTCGCGTGCTGCGGTATGCGGAGACACTAAAAGAACCATAGTGAAACACAGATGAAGCTTCTAAGTTGATGTAATGGCAAGTAAGAAGTAGTTCAATTCAAGTTTTAGGTATCGATTATTGACTTTTTAGCTGGCTTTGGTGCATTGGACATGAGCTAGGACCTTAAGATTCTGCATGAAAGGAGGACTAGCAGCTGCGTTGCACGGGAGTATGTGAAAAGTGTTCATATGTAGTACAAACCTGAGAAATACGTCCATTTTCGTCATTTGTTATCGAATCGACTTAAAGCCAGATCGTCACATTGGCCACTCTTCTCTCTGAAACGGTTGTACTTATCATCTGCAAAGCTATGTCGCGTGCTGCGGTATGCGGAGGCACTAAAATCAACATAGCGGAACACAGATGAAGCTTCTAAGTTGATGTAATAGCCAGTAAGAAGTAGTACAATTCAAGTTTTAGGTATCGATTATTGACTTTTTAGCTGGCTTTTCTGCCTTGGACATGAGCTAGGACATTAAGATTCTGCATGAAAGGAGGACTAGCAGCAGAGTTGCAAGGGACAATGTTAAAAGTGTTCATATGTAGTAAAAACCTGAGAAATCCGACCGTTTTCGTAATTTCTTATCGAATCGACTTAAAGCAGTGCGTCACATTGGCCGCTCTACTCTCTGAAACGGTTGTACTTATCGTCTGCAAAGCTATGTCGAATGCTGCGGTATGCGGAGACACTAAAAGCACCATAGTAGAACACAGATTAAGCTTCTAAGTTGATGCAATAGCCACTAAGAAGTAGTACAATTCAAGTTTTAGGTATCGATTATGGACTTTTTGCTGGCTTTGGTGCCTTGGGCACGAGCTATTACCTTAAGATTCTGCATGAAAGGAGGACTAGCAGCCGAGTTGCAAGGGAGAATGTGAAAAGTGTTCATATGTAGTAAAAACGTGAGGAATCCGTCCGTTTTCGTAATTTATTATCGAATCGACTTCAAGCAGTGCGTCACGTTGGCCGCTCTTCTCTCTGAAACGGTTGTACTTATCGTCTGCAAAGCTATGTCGCGTGCTGCGGTATGCGGAGACACTAAAAGCACCATAGTAGAACACAGATTAAGCTTCTAAGTTGATGTAATAGCCAGTAAGAAGTAGTACAATTCAAGTTTTAGGTATCGATTATTGACTTTTTAGCTGGCTTTGGTGCCTTGGACATGAGCTAGGACCTTAAGATTCTGCATGAAAGGAGGACTAGCAGCCGAGTTGCACGGGAGGATGTGAAAAGTGTTCATATGTAGTAAAAACCTGAGAAATCCGACCGTTTTCGTAATTTCTTATCGAATCGACTGAAAGCAGTGCGTCACATTGGCGCACTACTCTCTGAAACGGTTGTACTTATCGTCTGCAAAGCTATGTCGCGTGCTGCGGTATGCCGAGACACTAAAAGCACCATAGTAGAACACAGATTAAGCTTTTAAGTTGATGCAATAGCCAGTAAGAAGTAGTACAATTCAAGTTTTAGGTATCGATTATGGACTTTTTGCTGGCTTTGGTGCCTTGGGCACGAGCTATTACCTTAAGATTCTGCATGAAAGGAGGACTAGCAGCCGAGTTGCAAGGGAGAATGTGAAAAGTGTTCATATGTAGTAAAAACGTGAGGAATCCGTCCGTTTTCATAATTTATTATCGAATCGACTTCAAGCAGTGCGTCACATTGCCCGCTCTTCTCTCTGAAACGGTTGTACTTATCGTCTGCAAAGCTATGTCGCGTGCTGCGGTATGCGGAGACACTAAAAGCACTATAGTGGAACACAGATTAAGCTTTTAAGTTGATGAAATAGCCAGTAAGAAGTAGTACAATTCAAGTTTTAGGTATCGATTATGGACTTTTTGCTGGCTTTGGTGCCTTGGAAACAGGCTAGGACCTTAAGATTCTGCATGAAACGAGGACTAGCAGTCGAGTTGCAAGGGAGAATGTGAAAAGTGTTCATATGTAGTAAAAACGTGAGGAATCCGTCCGTTTTCGTAATTTATTATCGAATCGACTTCAAGCAGCGCGTCACATTGGCCGCTCTTCTCTCTAAAATGGTTGTACTTATCGTCTGCAAAGCTATGTCGCGTGCTGCGGTATGCGGAGACACTAAAAGCACCATAGTAGAACACAGATTAAGCTTCAAAGTTGATGTAATAGCCAGTAAGAAGTAGTACAATTCAAGTTTTAGGTATCGATTATTGACTTTTTAGCTGGCTTTGGTGCCTTGGACATGAGCTAGGACCGTTAGATTCTGCATGAAAGGAGGACTAGCAGCCGCGTTGCATGGGAGTATGTGAAAAGAGTTTATATGTAGTAAAAACCTGAGAAATCCGTCCATTTTCGTCATTTGTTATCGAGTCGACTTAAAGCCAGATCGTCACATTGGCCGCTCCTCAATCTGAAACGGTTGAACTTATCGTCTGCAAAACTATGTCGCGTGCTGCGGTATGCGGAAGGCATTAAAATCACCATAGTGGAACACAGATGAAGCTTCTAAGTTGATATAATAGCCAGTAAGAAGTAGTACAATTCAAGTTTTAGGTATCGATTATTGACTTTTTAGCTGGCTTTGGTGCCTTGGACATGAGCTATGTCCTTAAGATTCTGCATGAAAGGAGGACTAGCAGCCGAGTTGCATGGGAGAATGTGAAAAGTGTTCATATGTAGTAAAAACCTGAGAAATCCGTCCGTTTTCGTCATTTGTTATCGAATCAACT
Source organism: Schistocerca gregaria (assembly GCF_023897955.1). Classification (NCBI taxonomy): domain Eukaryota; kingdom Metazoa; phylum Arthropoda; class Insecta; order Orthoptera; family Acrididae; genus Schistocerca; species Schistocerca gregaria. Next base: position 132,641,793 of record NC_064930.1, on the reverse strand, counting down.
AGAAGCCAGATCGTCACATTGACCGATCTTCTCTCTGAAACGGTTGTACTTATCGTCTGCAAAGCTATGTCGCGTGCTGCGTTATGCGGAGACACTAAAAGCTCCATAGTAGAACACAGATGAAGCTTCTAAGTTGATGTGATAGCCAGTAAGGAGTAGTACAATTTAAGTTTTAGGTATCGAATTTTGACTTTTTAGCTGGCTTTGGTGCCTTGGACATGAGCTAGGACCTTAAGATTCTGCATGAAAGGAGGACTAGCAGCCGAGTTGCACGGGAGAATGCGAAAAGTGTTCATATGTAGTAAAAACCTGAGAAATCCGTCCGTTTTCGTCATTTGTTATCGAATCGACTTAAAGCCAGATCGTCACATTGGCCGCTCTTCTCTCTGAAACGGTAGTACTTATCGTCTGCAAAGCTATGTTGCGTGCTGCGGTATGCGGAGACACTAAAAGCACCATAGTGGAACACAGATGAGGCTTCTAAGTTGATGTAATAGCCAGTAAGAAGTGGTACAGATCAAGTTTTAGGTATCGATTATTGACTATTTTGCTGGCTTTTGTGCCTTGGACATGAGCTAGGAGCTTAAGATTATGCATGAAAGGAGGACTAGCAGCCGCGTTGCACGGGAGTATGTGAAAAGTGTTCATATGTAGTAAAAACCTGAGAAATCCGTCCGTTTTCGTCATTTGTTATCGAAACGACTTAAAGCCAGATCGTCACATTGGCCGCTCTTCTCTCTGAAACGGTTGTACCTATCGTCTGCAAAGCTATGTCGCGTGCTGCAGTATGCGGAGACACTAAAAGCACCATAGTAGAACACACATGAAGCTTCTAAGTTGATGTAATAGCATGTAAGAAGTAGTACAATTCAATTTTTAGGTATCGATTATTGACTTTTTAGCTGGCTTTGGTACATTGGACATGAGCTAGGACCTTAAGATTCTGCATGAAAGGAGGACTAGCAGCCGAGTTGCACGGGTGAATGCGAAAAGTGTTCATATGTAGTAAAAACCTGAGAAACCCGTCCGTTTTCGTCATTTGTTATCGAATCGACTTAAAGCCAGATCGTCACATTGACCGCTCTTCTCTCTGAAACGGTTGTACTTATCGTCTGCAAAGGTATGTCGAGTGCTGCGGTATGTGGAGACACTAAAAGCACCATAGTAGAACACAGATGAAGCTTCTAAGTTGATTTAATAGCAAGTAAGAAGTAGTACAATTCAAGTTTTAGGTATCAATTATTGACTTTTTAGCCGGCTTTGGTGCCTTGAACATGAGCTAGGACCTTAAGATTCTGCATGAAAGGAGGACTAGCTGCCGAGTTGCACGGGAGTATGTGAAAAGTGTTCATATGTAGTAAAAACCTGAGAAATCAGTCCGTTTTCATCATTTGTTACAGAATCGACTTAAATCCAGATCGTCACATTGGCCGCAGTTCTGTCTGAAACGGCTGTACTTATCGTCTGCAAAGCTATGTCACGTGCTGCGGTGTGCGGAGACACTAAAAGCACCATAGTAGAACATAGATGAAGCTTCTAAGTTGATGTAATAGCCAGTAAGAAGTAGTACAATTTACGTTTTAGGAATCGATTTTTGACTTTTTACCTGGCTTTGGAGCCATGGACATGATGTAGGACCTTAAGATGCTGCATGAAAGGAGGACTAGCAGCCGAGTTGCAAGGGAGAATGTTAGAAGTGTTCATATGTAGTAAAAACCTGAGAAATCCGTTCGTTTTCGTCATTTGTTATCGAATCGACTTAAAGCCAGATCGTCACATTGGCCGCTCTTCTCTCTGAAACGGTTGTACTTATCGTCTGCAAAGCTATGTCGCGTGCTGCGGCAAGCGAAGACACTAAAAGCACCATAGTAGAACACAGATGAAGCTTCTAAGTTGATGTAATAGCCAGTAAGAAGTAGTACAATTCAAGTTTTAGGTATCGATTATTGAATTTTTTGCTGGCTTTGGTGCCTTGGACATGAGCTAGGACCTTAAGATTCTGCGTGAAAGGAGGACTAGCAGCCGAGTTGCATGGGAGAATGTGAAAAGTGTTCATATGTAGTAAAAACCTGAGAAATCCGTCCGTTTTCGTCATTTGTTATCGAATCGACTTAAACCCAGATTGACATATTGGCCCCTCTTCTCTCAAACGGTTGTACTTATCGTCTGCAAAGCTATGTCGCGTGCTGCGGTATACGGAGACACTAAAAGCACCATAGTAGAACACAGGTGAAGCTTCTAAGTTGATGTAATAGCGAGTGAGAAGTAGAACAATTCAAGTTTTAGGTATCGATTATTGACTTTTTAGCTGGCTTTGGAGCCTTGGACATGAGCTAGGACCTTAAGATTCTGCATGAAAGGAGAAATAGCAGCCGCGCTGCACGGGAGTATGTCAAAAGTGTTCATATGTAGTAAAAACCTGAGAAATCCGTCCGTTTTCGTCATTTGTTATCGAATCAACTTATAGCCAGATCGGCACATTGGCCGCTCTTCTCTCTGAAACGGTAGTACTTATCGTCTGCAAAGCTATGTCGCGTGCTGCGGTATACGGAGACACTAAAAGCACCATAGTAGAACACAGATGAAGCTTCTAAGTTGATGTAATAGCTAGTAAGAAGTAGTACAGTTCAAGATTTAGGTATCGATTATTGACTATTTAGCTGGCTTTGGTGCCTTGGACATGAGCTAGGAGCTTAAGATTCTGCATGAAAGGAGGACTAGCAGCCGCGTTGCACGGGAGTATGTGAAAAGTGTTCATATGTAGTAAAAACCAGACAAATCCATCCGTTTTCGTCATTTGTTATCGAATCGACTGAAAGCCAGATTGTCACATTGGCCGCTCTTCTCTCTGAAACGGTTGTACTTATCGTCTGCAAAGCTATGTCGCGTGCTGCGGCATGCGGAGACACTTAAATCACCATTGTACAACACAGATGAAGCTTCTAAGTTGAAGTAATATCCAGTTAAATGTCGTACAATTCAAGACTTAGGTTCGATTATTGACTTTTTACCATTCTTTGGTGCCTTGGTCATGAGCTAGGACCTTAAGATTCTGCATGAAAGGAGGACTAGCAGCCGAGTTGCATGGGAGAATGTGAAAACTGTTCATATGTAGTAAAAACCTGAGAAATCCGTCCGTTTTCGTCATTTGTTATCGAATCGACTGAAAGCCAGATCGTCACATTGGCCCCTCTTCTCTGAAACGGTTGTACTATCGTCTGCAAAGCTATGTCGCGTGCTGCGGTATACGGAGACACTAAAAGCACCATAGTAGAACACAGATGAAGCTTCTAAGTTGATGTAATAGCCAGTAAGAAGTAGTACAGTTCAAGTTTTAGGTATCGATTATTGACTATTTTGCTGGCTTTTGTGCCTTTGTACATGAGCTAGGAGCTTAAGAATCTGCATGAAAAGAGGACTAGCAGCAGCGTTGCACGGGAGTACGTGAAAAGTGTTCATATGTAGTAACAACCTGAGAAATCCGTCCGTTTTCGTCATTTGTTATCGAATCGTCTTAAAGCCAGATCGTCACATTGGCCGCTCTTCTCTCTGAAACGGTTGTACTTATCGTCTGCAAAGCTATGTCGCGTGCTGCGGTATGCGGAGACACTAAACCACCATAGTAGAACATAGATGAAGCTTCTAAGTTGATGTAATAGCCAGTAAGAAGTAGTACAATTTACGTTTTAGGTATCGATTTTTGACTTTTTAGCTGGCTTTGGAGCCTTGGACATGAGGTAGGACCTTAAGATTCTGCATGAAAGGAGGACTAGCAGCCGCGTTGCACGGGAGTATTGTGAAAAGTGTTCATATGTAGTAAAAACCTGAGAAATCCGTCCGTTTTCGTCATTTGTTATCGAATCAACTTGAAGCCAGATCGTCACATTGGCCGCTCTTCTCTCTGAAACGGTTGTACTTATCGTCTGCAAAGCTATGTCGCGTGATGCGGTATGCGGAGACACTAAAAGCACCATAGTAGAACATAGATGAAGCTTCTAAGTTGATGTAATAGCCAGTAAGAAGTAGTACAATTTACGTTTTTGGAATCGATTTTTGACTTTTTACCTGGCTTTGGAGCCATGGACATGATGTAGGACCTTAAGATTCTGCGTGAAAGGAGGACTAGCAGCCGAGTTGCAAGGGAGAATGTTAAAAGTGTTCATATGTAGTAAAAACCTGAGAAATCCGTTCGTTTTCGTCATTTGTTATCTAATCGACTTAAAGCCAGATCGTCACATTGGACGTTCTTCTCTCTGAAACGGTTGTACTTATCGTCTGCAAAGCTATGTCGCGTGCTGCGGTATGCGGAGACACTAAAAGCACCATAAATGAACACTGATGAAGCTTCTAAGTTGATGTAATAGCCAGTAAGAAGTAGTACAGCTCAAGTTTTAGTTATCGATTATTGACTATTTTGCTGGCTTTTGTGCCTTTGTACATGAGCTAGGAGCTTGCGATTCTGCATGAAAGGAGGACTAGCAGCCGCGTTGCACGGGAGTATGTGAAAAGTGTTCATATGTAGTAAAAACCAGAGAAATCCGTCCGTTTTCGTCATTTGTTATCGAATCGACTTAAAGCCAGATCGTCACATTGGCCGCTCTTCTCTCTGAAACGGCAGTACTTATCGTCTGCAAAGCTATGTCGCGTGCTGCGGTATACGGAGACACTAAAAGCACCATAGTTGAACACAGATGAAGCTTCTAAGTTGATGTAATAGCTAGTAAGAAGTAGTACAGTTCAAGATTTAGGTATCGATTATTGACTATTTAGCTGGCTTTGGTGCCTTGGACATGAGCTAGGAGCTTAGGATTCTGCATGAAAGGAGGACTAGCAGCCGAGTTGCATGGGAGAATGTGAAAAGTCTTCATATGTAGTAAAAACCTGAGAAATCCGTCCGTTTTCGTCATTTGTTATCGAATCGACTTAAACCTAGATTGTCACATTGGCCCCTCTTCTCTGGAACGGTTGTACTTATCGTCTGCAAAGCTATGTCGCGTGCTGCGGAATACGGAGACACTAAAAGCACCATAGTAGAACACAGATGAAGCTTCTAAGTTGATGTAATAGCCAGTAAGAAGTAGTACAGTTCAAGTTTTAGGTATCGATTATTGACTATTTAGCTGGCTTTGGTGCCTTGGACATGAGCTAGGACCTTAAGATTCTGCATGAGAGGAGGACTAGCAGCCGCGTTGCACGGGAGTATGTGAAAAGTGTTCATATGTAGTAAAAACCTTAGAAATCCGTCCGTTTTCATCATTTGTTACAGAACCGACTTAAATCCAGATCGTAACATTGGCCGCAGTTCTGTCTGAAACGGCTGTACCTATCGTCTGCAAAGCTATGTCGCGTGCTGCGGTATGCGGAGACACTAAAAGCACCATAGTAGAACATAGATGAAGCTTCTAAGTTGATGCAATAGCCAGTAAGAAGTAGTACAATTTACGTTTTAGGAATCGATTTTTGACTTTTTACCTGGCTTTGGAGCCATGGACATGATGTAGGACCTTAAGATTCTGCATGAAAGGAGGACTAGCAGCCGAGTTGCAAGGGAGAATGTTAAAAGTGTTCATATGTAGTAAAAACCTGAGAAATCCGTTCGTTTTCGTCATTTGTTATCGAATCGACTTAAAGCCAGATCGTCACATTGGCCGCTCTTCTCTCTGAAACGGTAGTACTTATCGTCTGCAAAGCTATGTCGCGTGCTGCGGTATACGGAGACACTAAAAGCACCATAGTAGAACACAGATGAAGCTTCTAAGTTGATGTAATAGCTAGTAAGAAGTAGTACAGTTCAGGATTTAGGTATCGATTATTGACTATTTAGCTGACTTTGGTGCCTTGGACATGAGCTAGGCCCTTAAGATTCTGCATGAAAGGAGGACTAGCAGCCGCGTTGCACGGTAGTATGTGAAAAGTGTTCATATGTAGTAAAAACCTGAGAAATCCGTCCGTTTTCGTCATTTGTTATCGAATCGACTTAAACCCAGATTGTCGCATTGGCCCCTCTTCTCTGAAACGGTTGTACTTATCGTCTGCAAAGCTATGTCGCGTGCTGCGGTATACGGAGACACTAAAAGCACCATAGTAGAACACAGATGAAGCTTCTAAGTTGATGTAATAGCATGCAGGAAGTAGTACAATTCAAGTTTTAGTTATCGATTATTAATTTTTAGCTGGCTTTCGTGCCTTGGATATGAGATAGGAACTTAAGATTCTGCATGAAAGGAGGACTAGAAGCCGAGTTGCACGGGAGAATGTGAAAAATGTTCATATGTAGTAAAAACCTAAAGAAATCCGTCCGTTTTCGTCATTTGTTATCGAATCGACTTAAAGCCAGATCGTCACATTGGCCGCTCTTCTCTCTGAAACGGTTGTACTTATCGTCTGCAAAGCTATGTCGCATGCTGCGGTATGCATAGACACTAGAAGCACCATAGTAGAACACAGATGAAGCTTCTAAGTTGATCTAACAGCCAGTAAGAAGTAGTACAATTCAAGTTTTAGGTATCGATTATTGACTTTTTTGCTGGCTTTGGTGCCTTGGACATGAGCTCGGACCTTAAGATTCTGCATGAAAGGAGGACTAGAAGCCGAGTTGCACGGGAGAATGTGAAAAGTGTTCATATGTAGGAAAAACCTGAGAAATCCGTCCGTTTTCGTCATTTGTTATCGAATCGACTTAAAGCCAGATCGTCACATTGGCCGCTCTTCTCTCTGAAACGGTTGTACTTATCGTCTGCAAAGCTATGTCGCGTGCTGCGTTATGCGGAGACACTAATAGCACAATAGTAGAGCACAGATGAAGCTTCTAAGTTGATGTAATAGCCAGTAAGAAGTAGTACAATTCAAGTTTTATGTATCGATTATTGACTTTTTAGCTGGCTTTGGTGCCTTGGACATGAGCTAGGACCTTAAGATTCTGCATGAAAGAAGGACTAGCAGCCGAGTTGCACGGGAGAATGTGACAAGTGTTCAAATGTAGTAAAAACCTTAGAAATACGTCCGTTTTCGTCATTTGTTATCGAATCGACTTAAAGCCAGATCGTCACATTGGCCGATCTTCTCTCTGAAACGGTAGTATTTATCGTCTGCAAAGCTATGTCGCGTGCTGCGGTATGCGGAGACACTAAAAGCACCATAGTAGAACACAGATGAAGCTTCTAAGTTGATGTAATAACCAGTAAGAAGTAGTACAGTTCAAGTTTTAGGTATCGACTATTGACTATTTTGCTGGCATTTGTGCCTTGGACATGAGCTAGGAGCTTAAGATTCTGCATGAAAGGAGGACTAGCAGCCACGTTGCACGGGAGTATGTGAAAAGTGTTCATATGTAGTAAAAACCTTAGGAATCCGTCCGTTTTCGTCATTTGTTATCGAATCGACTTAAAGCCAGATCGTCACATTGGCCGCTCTTCTCTCTGAAACGGTTGTACTTATCGTCTGCAAAGCTATGTCGCGTGCTGCGGTATGCGGAGACACTAAAAGCACCATAGTAGAACACAGATGAAGCTTCAAAGTTGATGTAATAGCCAGTAAGAAGTAGTAGAATTCAAGTTTTAGGTATCGATTATTGACTTTTTAGCCGGCTTTGGTGCCTTGAACATGAGCTAGGACCTTAAGATTCTGCATGAAAGAAGGACTAGCAGCCGAGTTGCACGGGAGAATGTCAAAAGTGTTCATATGTAGTAAAAACCTGAGAAATCCGTCCGTTTTCATAATTTGTTATAGAATCTACTTAAATCAGGATCATCACATTGGCTGCAGTTCTGTCTGAAACGGTTGTACTTATCGTCTGCAAAGCTATGTCGCGTGCTGCGGTATGCGGAGACACTAAAAGCACCATAGTAGAACATAGATGAAGCTTCTAAGTTGATGTAATAGCCAGTAAGAAGTAGTACAATTTACGTTTTAGGTATCGATTTTTGACTTTTTAGCTGGCTTTGGTGCCTTGGACATGAGGTAGGACCTTAAGATTCTGCATGAAAGGAGGACTAGCAGCCGAGTTGCACGGGAGAATGTGAAAAGTGATCATATGTAGGAAAAACCTGAGAAATCCGTCCGTTTTCGTCATTTGTTATCGAATCGACTTAAAGCCAGATCGTCACATTGGCCCCTGTTCTCTGAAACGGTTGTACTTATCGCCAGCAAAGCTATGTCGCGTGCTGCGTTATGCGGAGACACTAAAAGCACCATAGTAGAACACAGATGAAGCTTCTAAGTTGATGCAATAACATGTAAGAAGTAGTACAATTCAAGTTTTAATTATAGATTATTAACTTTTTAGCTGGCTTTGGTGCCTTGGACATGAGCTAGGACCTTAAGATTCTGCATGAAAGAAGGACTAGCAGCCGAGTTGCACGGGAGAATTTGACAAGTGTTCAAATGTAGTAAAAACCTGAGAAATACGTCCGTTTTCATAATTTGTTATAGAATGACTTAAATCAGGATCGTCACATTGGCCGCAGTTCTGTCTGAAACGGTTGTACTTATCGTCTGCAAAGCTATGTCGCGTGCTGCGGTGTGCGGAGACACTAAAAGCACCATAGTAGAACACAGATGAAGCTTCTAAGTTGATGTAATAGCAAGTAAGAAGTAGTACAATTCAAGTTTTAGGTATCGATTATTGACTTTTTAGCCGGCTTTGGTGCCTTGAACATGAGCTAGGACCTTAAGATTCTGCATGAAAGGAGGACTAGCAGCCGAGTTTCATGGAAGAATGCGAAAAGTGTTCATATGTAGTAAAAACCTGAGAAATCCGTCCGTTTTCATCATTTGTTATCGAATCGACTTAAAGCAAGATCGTCACATTGGCCGCTCTTCCCTCTGAAACGGTTGTACTTATCGTCTGCAAAGCTATGTCGCGTGCTGCGGTATGCGGAGACACTAAAAGCACCATAGTAGAACACAGATGAAGCTTCTAAGTTGATGTAATAGCCAGTAAGAAGTAGAACAATTCAAGTCTTAGGTATCGATTATTGACTTTTTAGCTGGCTTTGGTGCCTTGGACATGAGCTAGGACCTTAAGATTCTGCATGAAAGAATGACTAGCAGCCGAGTTGCACGGGAGAATTTGACAAGTGTTCAAATGTAGTAAAAACCTGAGAAATACGTCCGTTTTCATAATTTGTTATAGAATCGACTTAAATCAATATCGTCACATTGGCCGCAGTTCTGTCTGAAACGGTTGTACTTATCGTCTGCACAGCTATGTCGCGTGCTGCGGTATGCGGAGACACTAAAAGCACCATAGTAGAACATAGATAAAGCTTCTAAGTTGATGTAATAGCCTGTATGAAGTAGTACAATTCACGATTTAGCTATCGATTTTTGACTTTTTAGCTGGCTTTGGTGCCTTGGACATGAGCTAGGACCTTAAGATTCTGCATGAAAAGAGGACTAGCAGCCGAGTTTCATGGGAGAATGCGAAAAGTGTTCATATGTAGTAAAAACATGAGAAATCCGTCCGTTTTCGTCATTTGTTATCGAATCGACTTAAAGCAAGGTCGTCACATTGGCCGCTCTTCTCTCTGAAACGGTTGTACTAATCGTCTGCAAAGCTATGTCGCGTGCTGTGGTATGCGGAGACACTAAAAGCACCATAGTAGAACACAGATGAAGCTTCTAAGTGATGTAATAGCCAGTAAGAAGTAGTACAATTCACGTTTTATGTATCGATTATTGACTTTTTAGCTGGCTTTGGTGCTTTGGACATGAGCTAGGACCTTAAGATTCTGCATGAAAGGAGAACTAGCAGGGGAGTTGCATGGGAGAATGTGAAAAGTGTTCATATGTAGTAAAAATATGAGAAATCCGTCCGTTTTCGTAATTTGTTATCGAATCGACTAAAAGCCAGATCGTCGCATTGACCGCTGTTCTCTCTGAAACGGTTGTACTTATCGTCTGCAAAGCTATGTCGCGTGCTGCGGTATGCGGAGACACTAATAGCACCATAGTAGAACACAGATGAAGCTTCTAAGTTGATGTAATAGCCAGTAAGAAGTAATACAATTCACGTTTTAGGTATCGATTATTGATTTTTAGCTGGCTTTGGTGCCTTGGATATGAGATAGGACCTTAAGATTCTGCATGAAAGGAGGACTAGCAGTCGAGTTTCACGGGAGAATGTGAAAAGTTTTCATATGTAGTAAAAACCTAAAGAAGTCCGTCCGTTTTCGTCATTTGTTATCGAATCGACTTAAAGCCAGATCGTCACATTGGCCCCTCTTCTCTGAAACGGTTGTACTTATCGTCTGCAAAGCTATGTCGCGTGCTGCGTTATGCGGAGACACTAACAGCACCATAGTAGAGCACAGATGAAGCTTCTAAGTTGATGTAATAACCAGTAAGAAGTAGTACAATTCAAGTTTCAGGTATAGATTATTGACTTTTTAGCTGGCTCTGGTGCCTTGGACATGAGCTAGGACCTTAAGATTCTGCATGGAAGAAGGACTAGCAGCCGAGTTGCACGGGAGAATGTGACAAGTGTTCAAATGTAGTTAAAACCTGAGAAATACGTCCGTTTTCGTCATTTGTTATCGAATCGACTTAAAGCCAGATCGTCACATTGGCCGATCTTCTCTCTGAAACGGTAGTATTTATCGTCTGCAAAGCTATGTCGCGTGCTGCGGTATGCGGAGACACTAAAAGCACCATAGTAGAACACAGATGAAGCTTCTAAGTTGATGTAATAACCAGTAAGAAGTATTACAGTTCAAGTTTTAGGTATCGATTATTGACTATTTTGCTGGCTTTTGTGCCTTGGACATGACCTAGGGGCTTAAGATTCTGCATGAAAGGAGGACTAGCAGCCACGTTGCACGGGAGTATGTGAAAAGTGTTCATATGTAGTAAAAACCTTAGGAATCCGTCCGTTTTCGTCATTTGTTATCGAATCGACTTAAAGCCAGATCGTCACATTGGCCGCTCTTCTCTCTGAAACGGTTAAACTTATCGTCTGCAAAGCTATGTCGCGTGCTGCGGTATGCGGAGACACTAAAAGCACCATAGTAGAACACAGATGAAGCTTCTAAGTTGATGTAATAGCAAGTAAGAAGTAGTACAATTCAAGATTTAGGTATCGATTATTGACTTTTTAGCCGGCTTTGGTGCCTTGAACATGAGCTAGGACCTTAAGATTCTGCATGAAAGGAGGACTAGCAGCCGAGTTGCACGGGAGAATGTCAAAAGTGTTCATATGTAGTAAAAACCTGAGAAATCCGTCCGTTTGCATAATTTGTTATAGAATCTACTTAAATCAGGATCATCACATTGGCTGCAGTTCTGTCTGAAACGGTTGTACTTATCGTGTGCAAAGCTATGTCGCGTGCTGCGGTATGCGGAGACACTAACAGCACCATAGTAGAACATAGATGAAGCTTCTATGTTCATGTAATAGCCAGTAAGAAGTAGTACAATTTACGTTTTAGGTATCGATTTTTGACGTTTTAGCTGGCTTTGGTGCCTTGGACATGAGCTAGGACCTTAAGATTCTGCATGAAAGGAGGACTAGCAGCCGAGTTGCACGGGAGAATGTGAAAAGTGTTCATATGTGGGAAAAACCTGAGAAATCCGTCCGCTTTCGTCATTTGTTATCGAATCGACTTTAAGCCAGATCGTCACATTGACCCCTCTTCTCTGAAACGGTTGTACTTATCGTCTGCAAAGCTATGTCGCGTGCTGCGTTATGCGGAGACACTAAAAGCACCATAGTAGAACACAGATGAAGCTTCTAAGTTGATGCAATAACCAGTAAGAAGTAGTACAATTCAAGTTTCAATTATAGATTATTGAATTTTTAGCTGGCTTTGGTGCCTTGGACATGAGCTAGGACCTTAAGATTCTGCATGAAAGAAGGACTAGCAGCCGAGTTGCACGGGAGAATTTGACAAGTGTTCAAATGTAGTAAAAACCTGAGAAATACGTCCGTTTTCATAATTGGTTATAGAATCGACATAATCAGGATCGTCACATTGGCCGCAGTTCTGTCTGAAACGGTTGTACTTATCGTCTGCACAGCTATGTCGCGTGCTGCGGTATGCGGAGACACTAAAAGCACCATAGTAGAACATAGATGAAGCTTCTAAGTTGATGTAATAGCCTGTAAGAAGTAGTACAATTTACGATTTAGGTATCGATTTTTGACTTTTTAGCTGGCTTTGGTGCCTTGCACATGAGCTAGGACCTTAAGATTCTGCATGAAAGGAGGACTAGCAGCCGAGTTTAATGGGAGAATGCGAAAAGTGTTCATATGTAGTAAAAACAGGAGAAATCCGTCCGTTTTCGTCATTTGTTATCGAATCGACTTAAAGCAAGATCGTCACATTGGCCGCTCTTCTCTCTGAAACGGTTGTACTAATCGTCTGCAAAGCTATGTCGCGTGCTGCGGTATGCGGAGACACTAAAAGCACCATAGTAGAACACAGATGAAGCTTCTAAGTTGATGTAATAGCCAGTAAGAAGTAGTACAATTCAAGTTTTATGTATCAATTATTGACTTTTTAGCTGGCTTTGGTGCCTTGGAAATGAGCTAGGACCTTAAGATTCTGCATGAAAGGAGGACTAGCAGCCGAGTTGCATGGGAGAATGTGAAAAGTGTTCATATGTAGTAAAAATATGAGAAATCCGTCCGATTTCGTCATTTGTTATCGAATCGACTAAAAGCCAGATCGTCACATTGACCGCTCTTCTCTCTGAAACGGTTGTACTTATTGTCTGCAAAGCTGTGTCGCGTGCTCCGGTATGCGGAGACACTAATAGCACCATAGTAGAATACAGATGAAGCTTCTAAGTTGATGTAATAGCATGCAGGAAGTAGTACAATTCAAGTTTTAGGTATCGATTATTGATTTTTAGCTGGCTTTGGTGCCTTGGATATGAGATAGGACCTTAAGATTCTGCATGAAATTAGGACTAGCAGTCGAGTTGCATGGGAGAATGTGAAAAGTGTTCATATGTAGTAAAAACCTAAAGAAATCCGTCCGTTTTCGTCATTTGTTATCGAATCGACTTAAAGCCAGATCGTCACATTGGCACCTCTTCTCTGAAACGGTTGTACTTATCGTCTGCAAAGCTATGTCGCGTGGTGCGTTAGGCGGTGACACTAAAAGCACCATAGTAGAGCACAGACGAAGCTTCTAAGTTGATGTAATAACCAGTAAGAAGTAGTACAGTTCAAGTTTTAGGTATCGATTATTGACTATTTTGCTGGCTTTTGTGCATTGGACATGAGCTAGGACCTTAAGATTCTGCATGAAAGGAGGACTAGCAGCCACGTTGCACGGGAGTATGTGAAAAGTGTTCATATGTAGTAAAAACCTGAGAAATACGTCCGTTTTCGTCATTTGTTATCGAATCGACCTAAAGCCAGATCGTCACATTGGCCGATCTTCTCTCTGAAACGGTAGTATTTATCGTCTGCAAAGCTATGTCGCGTGCTGCGGTATGCGGAGACACTAAAAGCACCATAGTAGAACACAGATGAAGCTTCTAAGTTGATGTAATAACCAGTAAGAAGTAGTACAGTTCAAGTTTTAGGTATCGATTATTGACTATTTTGCTGGCTTTTGTTCCTTGGACATGACCTAGGGGCTTAAGATTCTGCATGAAAGGACGACTAGCAGCCACGTTGCACGGGAGTATGTGAAAAGTGTTTATATGTAGTAAAAACCTTAGGAATCCGTCCGTTTTCGTCATTTGTTATCGAATCGACTTAAAGCCAGATCGTCACATTGGCCGCTCTTCTCTCTGAAACGGTTAAACTTATCGTCTGCAAAGCTATGTCGCGTGCTGCGGTATGCGGAGACACTAAAAGCACCATAGTAGAACACAGATGAAGCTTCTAAGTTGATGTAATAGCAAGTAAGAAGTAGTACAATTCAAGATTTAGGTATCGATTATTGACTTTTTAGCCCTCTTTGGTGCCTTGAACATGAGCTAGGACATTAAGATTCTGCATGAAAGGAGGACTAGCAGCCGAGTTGCACGGGAGAATGTCAAATGTGTTCATATGTAGTAAAAACCTGAGAAATCCGTCCGTTTTCATAATTTGTTATAGAATCTACTTAAATCAGGATCATCACATTGGCTGCAGTTCTGTCTGAAACGGTTGTACTTATCGTCTGCAAAGCTATGTCGCGTGCTGCGTTATGCGGAGACACTAACAGCACCATAGTAGAGCACAGATTAAGCTTCTAAGTTGATGTAATAACCAGTAAGAAGTAGTACAATTCAAGTTTTAGGTATAGATTATTGACTTTTTAGCTGGCTCTGGTGCCTTGGACATGAGCTAGGACCTTAAGATTCTGCATGAAAGAAGGACTAGCAGCCGAGTTGCACGGGAGAATGTGACAAGTGTTCAAATGTAGTAAAAACCTGAGAAATACGTCCGTTTTCGTCATTTGTTATCGAATCGACTTAAAGCCAGATCGTCACATTGGCCGATCTTCTCTCTGAAACGGTAGTATTTATCGTCTGCAAAGCTATGTCGCGTGCTGCGGTATGCGGAGACACTAAAAGCACCATAGTAGAACACAGATGAAGCTTCTAAGTTGATGTAATAACCAGTAAGAAGTATTACAGTTCAAGTTTTAGGTATCGATTATTGACTATTTTGCTGGCTTTTGTGCCTTGGACATGACCTAGGGGCTTAAGATTCTGCATGAAAGGAGGACTAGCAGCCACGTTGCACGGGAGTATGTGAAAAGTGTTCATATGTAGTAAAAACCTTAGGAATCCGTCCGTTTTCGTCATTTGTTATCGAATCGACTTAAAGCAAGATCGTCACATTGGCCGCTCTTCTCTCTGAAACAGTTGTACTAATCGTCTGCAAAGCTATGTCGCGTGCTGCGGTATGCGGAGACACTAAAAGCACCATAGTAGAACACAGATGAAGCTTCTAAGTTGATGTAATAGCAAGTAAGAAGTAGTACAATTCAAGATTTAGGTATCGATTATTGACTTTTTAGCCGGCTTTGGTGCCTTGAACATGAGCTAGGACCTTAAGATTCTGCATGAAAGGAGGACTAGCAGCCGAGTTGCACGGGAGAATGTCAAAAGTGTTCATATGTAGTAAAAACCTGAGAAATCCGTCCGTTTTCATATTTTGTTATAAAATCTACTTAAATCAGGATCATCACATTGGCTGCAGTTCTGTCTGAAACGGTTGTACTTATCGTCTGCAAAGCTATGTCGCGTGCTGCGGTATGCGGAGACACTAACAGCACCATAGTAGAACATAGATGAAGCTTCTATGTTGATGTAATAGCCAGTAAGAAGTAGTACAATTTACGTTTTAGGTATCGATTTTTGACTTTTTAGCTGGCTTTGGTGCCTTGGACATGAGCTAGGACCTTAAGATTCTGCATGAAAGGAGGACTAGCAGCCGAGTTGCACGGGAGAATGTGAAAAGTGTTCATATGTAGGAAAAACCTGAGAAATCCGTCCGCTTTCGTCATTTGTTATCGAATCGACTTAAAGCCAGATCGTCACATTGACCCCTCTTCTCTGAAACGGTTGTACTTATCGTCTGCAAAGTTATGTCGCGTGCTGCGTTATGCGGAGACACTAAAAGCACCATAGTAGAACACAGATGAAGCTTCTAAGTTGATGCAATAACCAGTAAGAAGTAGTACAATTCAAGTTTTAATTATAGATTATTGACTTTTTAGCTGGCTTTGGTGCCTTGGACATGAGCTAGGACCTTAAGATTCTGCATGAAAGAAGGACTAGCAGCCGAGTTGCACGGGAGAATTTGACAAGTGTTCAAATGTAGTAAAAACCTGAGAAATACGTCCGTTTTCATAATTGGTTATAGAATCGACTTAAATCAGGATCGTCACATTGGCCGCAGTTCTGTCTGAAACGGTTGTACTTATCGTCTGCACAGCTATGTCGCGTGCTGCGGTATGCGGAGACACTAAAAGCACCATAGTAGAACATAGATGAAGCTTCTAAGTTGATGTAATAGCCTGTAAGAAGTAGTACAATTTACGATTTAGGTATCGATTTTTGACTTTTTAGCTGGCTTTGGTGCCTTGGACATGAGCTAGGACCTTAAGATTCTGCATGAAAGGAGGACTAGCAGCCGAGTTTAATGGGAGAATGCGAAAAGTGTTCATATGTAGTAAAAACAGGAGAAATCCGTCCGTTTTCGTCATTTGTTATCGAATCGACTTAAAGCAAGATCGTCACATTGGCCGCTCTTCTCTCTGAAACGGTTGTACTAATCGTCTGCAAAGCTATGTCGCGTGCTGCGGTATGCGGAGACACTAAAAGCACCATAGTAGAACACAGCTGAAGCTTCTAAGTTGATGTAATAGCCAGTAAGAAGTAGTACAATTCAAGTTTTATGTATCAATTATTGACTTTTTAGCTGACTTTGGTGCCTTGGAAATGAGCTAGGACCTTAAGATTCTGCATGAAAGGAGGACTAGCAGCCGAGTTGCATGGGAGAATGTGAAAAGTGTTCATATGTAGTAAAAATATGAGAAATCCTTCCGTTTTCGTCATTTGTTATCGAATCGACTAAAAGCCAGATCGTCACATTGACCGCTCTTCTCTCTGAAACGGTTGTACTTATCGTCTGCAAAGCTGTGTCGCGTGCTCCGGTATGCGGAGACACTAATAGAACCATAGTAGAATACAGATGAAGCTTCTAAGTTGATGTAATAGCATGCAGGAAGTAGTACAATTCAAGTTTTAGGTATCGATTATTGATTTTTAGCTGGCTTTGGTGCCTTGGATATGAGATAGGACCTTAAGATTCTGCATGAAAGGAGGACTAGCAGTCGAGTTGCATGGGAGAATGTGAAAAGTGTTCATATGTAGTAAAAACCTAAAGAAATCCGTCCGTTTTCGTCATTTGTTATCGAATCGACTTAAAGCCAGATCGTCACATTGGCCCCTCTTCTCTGAAACGGTTGTACTTATCGTCTGCAAAGCTATGTCGCGTGGTGCGTTAGGCGGAGACACTAAAAGCACCATAGTAGAGCACAGATGAAGCTTCTAAGTTGATGTAATAACCAGTAAGAAGTAGTACAGTTCAAGTTTTAGGTATCGATTATTGACTATTTTGCTGGCTTTTGTGCATTGGACATGAGCTAGGACCTTAAGATTCTGCATGAAAGGAGGACTAGCAGCCACGTTGCACGGGAGTATGTGAAAAGTGTTCATATGTAGTAAAAACCTGAGAAATACGTCCGTTTTCGTCATTTGTTATCGAATCGACCTAAAGCCAGATCGTCACATTGGCCGATCTTCTCTCTGAAACGGTAGTATTTATCGTCTGCAAAGCTATGTCGAGTGCTGCGGTATGCGGAGACACTAAAAGCACCATAGTAGAACACAGATGAAGCTTCTAAGTTGATGTAATAACCAGTAAGAAGTAGTACAGTTCAAGTTTTAGGTATCGATTATTGACTATTTTGCTGGCTTTTGTTCCTTGGACATGACCTAGGGGCTTACGATTCTGCATGAAAGGAGGACTAGCAGCCACGTTGCACGGGAGTATGTGAAAAGTGTTTATATGTAGTAAAAACCTTAGGAATCCGTCCGTTTTCGTCATTTGTTATCGAATCGACTTAAAGCCAGATCGTCACATTGGCCGCTCTTCTCTCTGAAACGGTTAAACTTATCGTCTGCAAAGCTATGTCGCGTGCTGCGGTATGCAGAGACACTAAAAGCACCATAGTAGAACACAGATGAAGCTTCTAAGTTGATGTAATAGCAAGTAAGAAGTAGTACAATTCAAGATTTAGGTATCGATTATTGACTTTTTAGCCGGCTTTGGTGCCTTGAACATGAGCTAGGACCTTAAGATTCTGCATGAAAGGAGGACTAGCAGCCGAGTTGCACGGGAGAATGTCAAAAGTGTTCATATGTAGTAAAAACCTGAGAAATCCGTCCGTTTTCATAATTTGTTATAGAATCTACTTAAATCAGGATCATCACATTGGCTTCAGTTCTGTCTGAAACGGTTGTACTTATCGTCTGCAAAGCTATGTCGCGTGCTGCGGTATGCGGAGACACTAACAGCACCATAGTAGAACATAGATGAAGCTTCTATGTTGATGTAATAGCCAGTAAGAGGTAGTACAATTTACGTTTTAGGTATCGATTTTTGACTTTTTAGCTGGCTTTGGTGCCTTGGACATGAGCTAGGACCTTAAGATTCTGCATGAAAGGAGGACTAGCAGCCGAGTTGAACGGGAGAATGTGAAAAGTGTTCATATGTAGGAAAAACCTGAGAAATCCGTCCGTTTTCGTCATTAGTTATCGAATCGACTTAAAGCCAGATCGTCACATTGACCCCTCTTCTCTGAAACGGTTGTACTTATCGTCTGCAAAGCTATGTCGCGTGCTGCGTTATGCGGAGACACTAAAAGCACCATAGTAGAACACAGATGAAGCTTCTAAGTTGATGCAATAACCAGTAAGAAGTAGTACAATTCAAGTTTTAATTATAGATTATTGACTTTTTAGCTGGCTTTGGTGCCTTGGACATGAGCTAGGACCATAAGATTCTGCATGTAAGAAGGACTAGCAGCCGAGTTGCACGGGAGAATTTGACAAGTCTTCAAATGTAGTAAAAACCTGAGAAATACGTCCGTTTTCATAATTTGTTATAGAATCGACTTAAATCAGGATCGTCACATTGGCCGCAGTTCTGTCTGAAACGGTTGTACTTATTGTCTGCACAGCTATGTCGCGTGCTGCGGTATGCGGAGACACTAAAAGCACCATAGTAGAACATAGATGAAGCTTCTAAGTTGATGTAATAGCCTGTAAGAAGTAGTACAATTTACGATTTAGGTATCGATTTTTGACTTTTTAGCTGGCTTTGGTGCCTTGGACATGAGCTAGGACCTTAAGATTCTGCATGAAAGGAGGACTAGCAGCCGAGTTGCATGGGAGAATGTGAAAAGTGTTCATATGTAGTAAAAATATGAGAAATCCGTCCGTTTTCGTCATTTGTTATCGAATCGACTAAAAGCCAGATCGTCACATTGACCGCTCTTCTCTCTGAAACGGTTGTACTTATCGTCTGCAAAGCTGTGTCACGTGCTCCGGTATGCGGAGACACTAATAGCACCATAGTAGAATACAGATGAAGCTTCTAAGTTGATGTAATAGCATGCAGGAAGTAGTACAATTCAAGTTTTAGGTATCGATTATTGATTTTTAGCTGGCTTTGGTGCCTTGGATATGAGATAGGACCTTAAGATTCTGCATGAAAGGAGGACTAGCAGTCGAGTTGCACGGGAGAATGTGAAACGTGTTCATATGTAGTAAAAACCTAAAGAAATCCGTCCGTTTTCGTCATTTGTTATCGAATCGACTTAAAGCCAGATCGTCACATTGGCCCCTCTTCTCTGAAACGGTTGTACTTATCGTCTGCAAAGCTATGTCGCGTGGTGCGTTAGGCGGAGACACTAAAAGCACCATAGTAGAGCACAGATGAAGCTTCTAAGTTGATGTTATAACCAGTAAGAAGTAGTACAGTTCAAGTTTTAGGTGTCGATTATTGACTATTTTGCTGGCTTTTGTGCCTTGGACATGAGCTAGGACCTTAAGATTCTGCATGAAAGGAGGACTAGCAGCCACGTTGCACGGGAGTATGTGAAAAGTGTTCATATGTAGTAAAAACCTTAGGAATTCGTCCGTTTTCGTCATTTGTTATCGAATCGACTTAAAGCCAGATCGTCACATTGGCCGCTCTTCTCTCTGAAACGGTTGTACTTATCGTCTGCAAAGCTATGTCGCGTGTTGCGGTATGCGGAGACACTAAAAGCACCATAGTAGAACACAGATGAAGCTTCTAAGTTGATGTAATAGCCAGTAAGAAGTAGTACAATTCAAGTTATAGGTATCGATTATTGACCTTTTTTCGGGCTTTGGTGCCTTGGACATGAGCTAGGAGCTTAAGATTCTGCATGAAAGGAGGACTAGCAGCCACGTTGCACGGGAGTATGTGAAAAGTGTTCATATGTAGTAAAAACCTTAGAAATTCGGCCGTTTTCGTCATTTGTTATCGAATCGACTTAAAGCCAGATCGTCACATTGGCCGCTCTTCTCTCTGAAACGGTTGTACTTATCGTCTGCAAAGCTATGTCGCGTGCTGCGGTATGCGGAGACACTAAAAGCACCATAGTAGAACACAGATGAAGCTTCTAAGTTGATGTAATAGCCAGTAAGAAGTAGTACAATTCAAGTTATAGGAATCGATTATTGACCTTTTTTCTGGCTTTGGTGCCTTGGACATGAGCTAGGACCATAAGATTCTGTATGAAAGGAGGACTAGCAGCCGAGTTGCATGGGAGAATGTGAAAAGTGTTCATATGTAGTAAAAACCAGAGAAATCCGTCCGTTTTCGTTATTTGTTATCGAATCGACTTAAAGCCAGATCGTCACATTGGCCCCTCTTCTCTGAAACGGTTGTACTTATCGTCTGCAAAACTATGTCGCGTGCTGCGGTATACGGAGACACTAAAAGCACCATAGTAGAACACAGGTGAAGCTTCTAAGTTGATGTAATAGCGAGTGAGAAGTAGAACAATTCAAGTTTTATGTATCGATTATTGACTTTTTAGCTGGCTTTGGTGCCTTGGACATGAGCTGGGACCTTAAGATTCTGCATGAAAGGAGGACTAGCAGCCGAGTTGCATGGGAGAATGTCAAAAGTGTTCATATGTAGTAAAAATATGAGAAATCCGTCCGTTTTCGTCATTTGTTATCGAATCGACTTAAAGCCAGATAGTCACATTATCCCCTCTCCTCTGAAACGGTTGTACTTATCGTCTGCAAAGCTATGTCGCGTGCTGCGTTATGCGGAGACACTAAAAGCACCATAGTAGAACACAGATGAAGATTCTAAGTTGATGTAATAACCAGTAAGAAGTAGTACAATTCAAGTTTTAGGTATAGATTATTGACTTTTTAACTGGCTTTGGTGCCTTGGACATGAGCTAGGACCTTAAGATACTGCATGAAAGAAGGACTAGCAGCCGAGTTGCACGGGAGAATGTGACAAGTGTTCATATGTAGTAAAAACCTGAGAAATCCGTCCGTTTTCGTCATTTGTTATCGAATCGATTTAAAGCCACATCGTCACATTGGCCCTTCATCTCTCTGAAGCTGTTGTACTTATCTTCTGCAAAGCTATGTCGCGTGCTGCGGTATGCGGAGACACTAAAAGCACCATAGTAGAACACAGATCAAGCTTCTATGTTGATGTAATAGCCAGTAAGAAGTAGTACAATTCAAGTTTTAGGTACTGATTATTAAATTTTTAGCTGGCTTTGGTGCCTTGGACATGAGCTAGGACCTTAAGATTCTGCATGAAGGGAGGACTAGCAGCCGAGTTGATCGGGAGAATGTGAGAAGTGTTCATATGTAGTAAAAACCTGAAAAATCCGTCCGTTTTCGTCATTTGTCATCGAATCAACTTAAAGATAGATCGTCACATTGGCCGCTCTTCTCCCTGAAACGGTTGTACTTAACGTCTGCAAAGCTATGTCGCGTGCTGCGGTATGCGGATACACTAAAAGCACCATAGTAGAACACAGATGAAGCTTCTAAGTTGATGCAATAACCAGTAAGAAGTAGTACAATTCAAGTTTTAATTATAGATTTTTGACTTGTTAGCTGGCTTCGGTGCCTTGGACACGAGCAAGGACCTTAAGATTCTGCATGAAAGGAGGACTAGCAGCCGAGTTTAATGGGAAAATGCGAAAAGTGTTCATATGTAGTAAACACAGGAGAAATTCGTCCGTTTTCGTCATTTGTTATCGAATCGACTTAAAGCCAGATCGTCACATTGGCCGCTCTTCTCTCTGAAACGGTTGTACTAATCGTCTGCAAAGCTATGTCGCGTGCTGCGGTATGCGGAGACACTAAAAGCACCATAGTAGAACACAGATGAAGCTTCTAAGTTGATGTAATAGCCAGTAAGAAATAGTACAATTCAAGTTTTATGTATCGATTATTGACTTTTTAGCTGGCTTTGGTGCCTTTAAAATGAGCTAGGACCTTAAGATTCTGCATGAAAGGAGGACTAGCAGCCGAGTTGCATGGGAGAATGTGAAAAGTGTTCATATGTAGTAATTATATGAGAAATCCGTCCGTTTTCGTCATTTGTTATCGAATCGACTAAAAGCCAGATCGTCACATTGACCGCTCTTCTCTCTGAAACGGTTGTACTTATCGTCTGCAAAGCTGTGTCGCGTGCTGCGGTATGCGGAGACACTAATAGCACCATAGTAGAACACAGATGAAGCTTCTAAGTTGATGTAATAGCATGCAGGAAGTAGTACAATTCAAGTTTTAGGTATCGATTATTGATTTTTAGCTGGCTTTGGTGCCTTGGATATGAGATAGGACCTTAAGATTCTGCATGAAAGGAGGACTAGCAGTCGAGTTGCACGGGAGAATGTGAAAAGTGTTCATATGTAGTAAAAACCTAAAGAAATCCGTCCGTTTTCGTCATTTGTTATCGAATCTACTTAAAGCCAGATCGTCACATTGGCCCCTCTTCTCTGAAACGGTTGTACTTATCGTCTGCAAAGCTATGTCGCGTGCTGCGGTATGTGGAGACACTAAAATCACCATAGTAGAGCACAGATGAAGCTTCTAAGTTGATGTAATAACCAGTAAGAAGTAGTACAGTTCAAGTTTTAGGTATCGATTATTGACTATTTTGCTGGCTTTTGTGCCTTGGACATGAGCTAGGAGCTTAAGATTCTGCATGAAAGGAGGACTAGCAGCCACGTTGCACGGGAGTATGTGAAAAGTGTTCATATGTAGTAAAAACCTTAGAAATTCCGCCGTTTTCGTCATTTGTTATCGAATCGACTTAAAGCCAGATCGTCACATTGGCCGCTCTTCTCTCTGAAACGGTTGTACTTATCGTCTGCAAAGCTATGTCGCGTGCTGCGGTATGCGGAGACACTAAAAGCACCACAGTAGAACACAGATGAAGCTTCTAAGTTGATGTAATAGCCAGTAAGAAGTAGTACAATTCAAGTTATAGGTATCGATTATTGACCTTTTTTCTGGCTTTGGTGTCTTGGACATGAGTTAGGACCTTAAGATTCTGTATGAAAGGAGCACTAGCAGCCGAGTTGCATGGGAGAATGTGAAAAGTGTTCATATGTAGTAAAAACCTGAGAAATCCGTCCGTTTTCGTTATTTGTTATCGAATCGACTTAAAGCCAGATCGTCACATTGGCCCCTCTTCTCTGAAACGGTTGTACTTATCGTCTGCAAAGCTATGTCGCGTGCTGCGGTATACGGAGACACTAAAAGCACCATAGTAGAACACAGGTGAAGCTTCTAAGTTGATGTAATAGCGAGTGAGAAGTAGAACAATTCAAGTCTTAGGTATCGATTATTGACTTTTTAGCTGGCTTTGGTGCCTTGGACATGAGCTGGGACCTTAAGATTCTGCATGAAAGGAGAACTAGCTGCCGCGTTGCACGGCTGTATGTGAAAAGTGTTCATATGTAGTAAAAACCTGAGAAATCCGTCCGTTTTCGTCATTTGTTATCGAATTGACTTAAAGCAAGATCGTCACGTTGGCCGCTCTTCTCTCTGAAACGGTTGTACTTATCGTCTGCAAAGCTATGTCGCGTGCTGCGGTATGCGGAGACACTAAAAGCACCATAGTAGAACACAGATGAAGCTTCTAAGTTGATGTAATAGCCAGTAAGAAGTAGTACAATTCAAGTTTTATGTATCGATTATTGACTTTTTAGCTGGCTTTGGTGCCTTGGACATGAGCTGCGACCTTAAGATTCTGCATGAAAGGAGGACTAGCAGCCGAGTTGCATGGGAGAATGTGAAAAGTGTTCATATGTAGTAAAAATATGAGAAATCCGTCCGTTTTCGTCATTTGTTATCGAATCGACTTAAAGCCAGATAGTCACATTATCCCCTCTTCTCTGAAACGGTTGTACTTATCGTCTGCAAAGCTATGTCGCGTGCTGCGTTATGCGGAGACACTAAAAGCACCATAGTAGAACACAGATGAAGATTCTAAGTTGATGTAATAACCAGTAAGAAGTAGTACAATTCAAGTTTTAGGTATAGATTATTGACTTTTTAACTGGCTTTGGTGCCTTGGACATGAGCTAGGACCTTAAGATTCTGCATGAAAGAAGGACTAGCAGCCGAGTTGCACGGGAGAATGTGACAAGTGTTCATATGTAGAAAAACCTTAGAAATTCGTCCGTTTTCGTCAATTTGTTATCGAATCGACTTAAAGCCAGATCGTCACATTGGCCGCTCTTCTCTCTGAAACGGTTGTACTTATCGTCTGCAAAGCTATGTCGCGTGCTGCGGTATGCGAAGACACAAAAACCACCATAGTAGAACACAGATGAAGCTTCTAAGTTGATGTAATAGCAAGCAAGATGTAGTACAATTCAAATTTTTCGTATCGATTGTTGACTTTTTAGCCGGCGTTGGTGCCTTGGACATGAGATGGGACCTTAAGATTCTGCATGAAAGGCGGACTAGCAGTTGAGTTGCACGGGAGAGTGTGAAAAGTGTTCATATGTAGTAAAAACCTCAGAAATCCGTCCGTGTTCGTCATTTGTTATCGAATCGACTTAAAGCCAGATCGTCACATTGGCTGCTCTTCTCTCTGAAACGGTTGTACTTATCGTCTGCAAAGCTATGTCGCGTGCTGCGGTATGCGGAGACACTAAAAGCACCATAGTAGAACACAGATCAAACTTCTAAGTTAATGTAATAGCCAGTAAGAAGTAGTACAATTCAAGTTTTGGGTACTGATTATTTACTTTTTAGCTGGCTTTGGTGCCTTGGACATGAGCTAGGACCTTAAGATTCTGCATGAAAGGAGGACTAGCGGGCGAGTTGAACGGGAGAATGTGAGAAGTGTTCATATGTAGTAAAAACCTGAGAAATCCGTCCGTTTTCGTCATTTGTTATCGAATCGACTTAAAGCCAGGTCGTCACATTTTCCGCTCTTTTCCCTGAAACGGTTGTACTTAACGTCTGCAAAGCTATGTCGCGTGCTGCGGTATGCGGATACACTAAAAGCACCATAGTAGAACACAGATGAAGCTTCTAAGTTGATGTAATAGCCAGTAAGAAGTAATACAATTCACGTTTTAGATATCGATTATTGACTTGTTAGCTGGCTTTGGTGCCTTGGACATGAGCTAGGACCTTAAGATTCTGCATTAAAGGAGGACTAGCAGCCGAGTTGCATGGGGAATGCGAAAAGTGTTCATATGTAGTAAAATGCTGAAAAATACGTCCGTTTTCGTCATTTGTTATCGAATCGATTTAAAGCCTGATCGTCACATTGGCCGCTCTTCTCTCTGAAACGGTTGTACTTATCGTCTGCAAAGCTATGTCGCGTGCTGCGGTATGCGGAGACACTAAAAGCACCATGATTGAACACAGATGAAGCTTCTAAGTTGATGTAATAGCAAGCAAGATGTAGTACAATTCAAATTTTTCGTATCGATTATTGACTTTTTAGCCGGCGTTGGTGCCTTGGACATGAGATGGGACCTTAAGATTCTGCATGAAAGGCGGACTAGCAGTTGAGTTGCACGGGAGAATGTGAAAAGTGTTCATATGTAGTAAAAATATGAGAAATCCGTCCGTTTTCGTCATTTGTTATCGAATCGACTTAAAGCCAGATCGTCACATTGGCTGCTCTTCTCTCTGAAACGGTTGTACTTATCGTCTGCAAAGCTATGTCGCGTGCTGCGGTATGCGGAGACACTAAAAGCACCATAGTAGAACACAGATCAAACTTCTAAGTTAATGTAATAGCCAGTAAGAAGTAGTACAATTCAAGTTTTGGGTACTGATTATTTACTTTTTAGCTGGCTTTGGTGCCTTGGACATGAGCTAGGACCTTAAGATTCTGCATGAAAGGAGGACTAGCGGGCGAGTTGAACGGGAGAATGTGAGAAGTGTTCATATGTAGTAAAAACCTGAGAAATCCGTCCGTTTTCGTCATTTGTTATCGAATCGACTTAAAGCCAGGTCGACACATTTTCCGCTCTTTTCCCTGAAACGGTTGTACTTAACGTCTGCAAAGCTATGTCGAGTGCTGCGGTATGCGGAGACACTAAAAGCACCATAGTAGAACACAGATGAAGCTTCTAAGTTGATGTAATAGCCAGTAAGAAGTAGTACAATTCAAGTTTTAGGTATCGATTATTGACATTTTAGCTGGCTTTGGTGCCTTGGACATAAGCTAGGACATTAAGATTCTGCATGAAAGGAGGATTAGCAGCCGAGTTGTACGGGAGAATGTGAAAAGTCTTCATATGTAGTAAAAACCTGAGAATTCCGTCCGTTATCGTCATTTGTTATGGAATCGACTTAAAGCCAGATCGTCACATTGCCGCTCTTCTCTCTGAAACGGTTGTACTTTTGTCTGCAAAGCTATGTCGCGTGTTGCGTTATGCGGAGTCACTAAAATCACCATAGTATAACACAGATGAAGCTTCTAAGTTGATGTAATAGCCAGTAAGAAGTAGTACAATTCAAGTTTTAGGTATCAATTATTGCCTTTTTGCTGGCTTTGATGCCTTGGACGTGAGCTAGAACCTTAAGATTCTGCATGAAAGGAGGACTAGCAGACGAGTTGCACGGGAGAATGTGAAAAGTGTTCATACGTAGAAAAACCTTAGAAATTCGTCCGTTTTCGTCAATTTGTTATCGAATCGACTTAAAGCCAGATCGTCACATTGGCCGCTCTTCTCTCTGAAACGGTTGTACTTATCGTCTGCAAAACTATGTCACGTGCTGCGGTATGCGAAGACACAAAAACCACCATAGTAGAACACAGATGAAGCTTCTAAGTTGATGTAATAACCAGTAAGAAGTAGTACAATTCAAGTTTTACGTATCGATTATTGCCTTTTTGCTGGCTTTGATGCCTTGGACATGAGCTAGGACCTTAAGATTCTGCATGAAAGGAGGACTAGCAGCCGAGTTGCACGGGAGAATGTGAAAAGTGTTCATATGTATTAAAAACCTTAGAAATTCGTCCGTTTTCGTCAATTTGTTATCGAATCGACTTAAAGCCAGATCGTCACATTGGCCGCTCTTCTCCCTGAAACGGTTGTACTTATCGTCTGCAAAGCTATGTCGCGTGCTGCGTTATGCGGAGACACTAAAAGCAGCACAGTGGAACACAGTTGAAGCTTCTAAGTTGATGTAATAGCCAGTAAGAAGTAGTACAATTCAAATTTTAGGTATCGATTATTGACTTTTTAGCTGGCTTTGATGCCTTGGACATGAGCTAGGATCTTAAGATTCAGTATGAAAGGAGGACTAGCAGCCGAGTTGCATGGGAGAATGTGAAAAGTGTTCAAATGTAGTAAAAGCCTGAGAAATCCGTCCGTTTTCGTCATTTGTTATGGAATCAACTTAAAGCCAGATCGTCACATTGCCGCTCTTCTCTCTGAAACGGTTGTACTTATCGTCTGCAAAGCTATGTCGCGTGCTGCGTTACGCGGAGACACTAAAATCACCACAGTGGAACACAGATGAAGCTTCTAAGTTGATGTAATAGCCAGTAAGAAGTAGTACAATTCAAGTTTTGTGTACTGATTATTTACTTTTTAGCTGGCTTTGGTGCCTTGGACATGAGCTAGGACCTTAAGATTCTGCATGAAAGGAGGACTAGCGGGCGAGTTGAACGGGAGAATGTGAGAAGTGTTCATATGTAGTAAAAACCTGAGAAATCCGTCCGTTTTCCTCATTTGTTATCGAATCGACTTAAAGCCAGATCGTCACATTTTCCGCTCTTTTCCCTGAAACGGTTGTACTTAACGTCTGCAAAGCTATGTCGCGTGCTGCGGTATACGGAGACACTAAAAGCACCATAGTAGAACACAGATGAAGCATCTAAGTTGATGTAATAGCCAGTAAGAAGTAATACAATTCACGTTTTAGGTATCGATTATTGACTTTTTAGCTGGCTTTGGTGCCTTGGACATTAGCTAGGACCTTAAGATTCTGCATGAAAGGAGGACTAGCAGCCGAGTTGCACGGGAGAATGTGAAAAGTGGTCATATGTAGTATAAACCTGAGAAATACGTCCGTTTTCGTCATTTGTTATCGAATCGACTTAAAGCCAGATCGTCACATTGGCCGCTCTTCTCTCTGAAACGGTTGTACTTATCGTCTGCAAAGCTATGTCGCGTGCTGCGTTATACGGAGACACTAAAATCAGCACAGTGGAACACAGATGAAGCTTCTAAGTTGATGTAATAGCCAGTAAGAAGTAGTACAATTCAAGTTTTAGGTATCGACTATTGACTTTTTAGCTGGCTTTGATGCCTTGGACATGAGCTAGGACCTGAAGATTCAGTATGAAAGGAGGACTAGCAGCCGCGTTGCATGGGAGAATGTGAAAAGTGTTCATATGTAGTAAAAACCTGAGAAATCCGTCCGTTTTCGTCATTTGTTATCGAATCGACTTAAGGCCAGATCGTCACATTAGCCACTCTTCTCTCTGAAACGGTTGTACTTATCGTCTGCAAAGCTATGTCGCGTGCTGCGGTATGCGGAGACACTAAAAGCACCATAGTAGAACACAGATGAAGCTTCTAAGTTGATGTAATAGCCAGTAAGAAGTAGTACAATTCAAGTTTTAGGTATCGATTATTGACATTTTAGCTGGCTTTGGTGCCTTGGACATGAGCTAGGACCTTAAGATTCTGCATGAAAGGATGACTAGCAGCCGAGTTGCACGAAAGAATGTGAAAGGTGTTCATATGTAGCAAAAATCTGAGAAATACGTCCGTTTTCGTCATTTGTTATCGAATCGACTTAAAGCCAGATCGTCACATTGGCCGTTCTTCTCTCTGAAACGGTTGTACTTATCGTCTGCAAAGCTATGCCGCGTGCTGCGTTATGCGGAGACACTAAAGTCACCATAGTGGAACACAGATGAAGCTTCTAAGTTGTGTAATAGCCAGTAAGAAGTTGTACAATTTACGTTTTAGGTATCGATTATTGACTTTTTAGCTGGCTTTGGTGCCTTGGACATGAGCTAGGACCTTAAGATTCTGCATGAAACGAGGACCAGCAGCGGAGTTCCACGGTAGAATGTGAAAAGTGTTCATATGTAGGAAAAACCTGAGAAATCCGTTCGTTTTCGACATTTAATCGAATTGACTTAAAGCCAGATCGTCACATTGGCCGCTCTTCTCTCTGAAACGGTTGTACTTATCGTCTGCAAAGCTATGTCGCGTGCTGCGGTATGCGGCGACACTAAAAGCACCATAGTAGAACACAGATCAAGCTTCTAAGTTGATGTAATAGCCAGTAAGAAGTAGTACAATTCAAATTTTAGGTATCGATTATTGAATTTTTAGCTGGCTTTGATGCCTTGGACATGTGCTAGGACCTTAAGATTCAGTATGAATGGAGGACTAGCAGCCAAGTTGCATGGGAGAATGTGAAAAGTGTTCAAATGTAGTAAAAACCTGAGAAATCCGTCCGTTTTCGTCATTTGGTATGGAATCAACTTAAAGCCAGGTCGTCATATTGGCCGCTCTTCTCTCTGAAGCGGTTGTACTTATCGTCTGCAAACCTATGTCTAGTGCTGCGGTATGTGGAGACACTAGAAGCACCATAGTAGAACACAGATGAAGCTTCTAAGTTGATGTAATAGCCAGTAAGAATTAGTACGATTCAAGTTTTAGGTATCGATTATTGACATTTTAGCTGGCTTTGGTGCCTTGGACATAAGCTAGGACCTTACGATTCTGCATGAAAGGAGGATTAGCAGCCGAGTTGTACGGGAGTATGTGGAAAGTGTTCATATGTAGTAAAAACCTGAGAAATCCGTCCGTTTTCGTCATTTGTTATGGAATCGACTTAAAGCCAGATCGTCACATTGCAGCTCTTCTCTCTGAAACGGTTGTACTTATCGTCTGAAAGCTATGTCGCGTGCTGCGGTATGCGGAGACACTAAAAGCACCATAGTAGAACACAGATGAAGCTTCTAAAATGATGTAATAGCCAGTAAGAATTAATACAATACCAGTTTTAGGTATCGATTATTGACTTTTTAGCTGGCTTTGGTGCCTTGGACATGAGCTAGGACCATAAGATTCTGCACGAAAGGAGGACTAGCAGCCGAGATGCATGTTACAATGTGAAAAGTGTTCATATGTAGTAAAAACCTGAGAAATCCGTCCGTTTTCGTCATTTGTTATCGAATCGACTTAAAGCCAGGTCGTCACATTGGCCGTTCTTCTCTCTTAAACGGTTGTACAATTCGTCTGCAAAGCTATGTCGCGTGCTGCGGTATGTGGAGACACTAAAAGCACCATAGTAGAACACAGATGAAGCTTCTAAAATGATGTAATAGCCAGTAACAATTAATACAATACCAGTTTTAGGTATCGATTATTGACTTTTTAGCAGGCTTTGGTGCCTTGGACATGAGCTAGGACCTTAAGATTCTGCATGAAAGGAGGACTAGCACGAGTTTCACGGGAGGATGTGAAAAGTGTTCATATGTAGTAAAAACCTGAGAAATCCGTCCGTTTTCGTCATTTGTTATCGAATCGACTTAAAGCCAGGTCGTCACATTGGCCGCTCTTCTCTCTGAAATGGTTGTACTTATCGTCTGCAAAGCTATGTCGCGTGCTGCGGTATGCGGAGACACTAAAAGCACCATAGTAGAACACAGATGAAGCTTCTAAGTTGATGTAATAGCCAGTAAGAAGTAGTACAATTCAAGTTTTAGGTATCGATTATTGACATTTTAGCTCGCATTGGTGCCTTGGACATGAGCTAGGACCTTAAGATTCTGCATGAAAGGATGACTAGCAGGCGAGTTGTACGGGAGAAAGTGAGAAGTGTTCATATGTAGTAAAAACCTGAGAAATCCGTCCGTTTTCGTCATTTGTTATCGAATCGACTTAAGGCCAGATCGACACATTGGCCACTCTTCTCTCTGAAACGGTTGTACTTATCGTCTGCAAAGCTATGTCGCGTGCTGCGGTATACGGAGACACTAAAAGCACCATAGTAGAACACAGATGAAGCTTCTAAGTTGATGTAATAGCCAGTAAGAAGTAGTACAATTCAAGTTTTAGGTATCGATTATTGACATTTTAGCTGGCTTTGGTGCCTTGGACATGAGCTAGGACATTAAGATTCTGCATGAAAGGAGGATTAGCAGCCGAGTTGTACGGGAGAATGTGAAAAGTCTTCATATGTAGTAAAAACCTGAGAATTCCGTCCGTTATCGTCATTTGTTATGGAATCGACTTAAAGCCAGATCGTCACATTGCCGCTCTTCTCTCTGAAACGGTTGTACTTTTGTCTGCAAAGCTATGTCGCGTGTTGCGTTATGCGGAGTCACTAAAATCACCATAGTATAACACAGATGAAGCTTCTAAGTTGATGTAATAGCCAGTAAGAAGTAGTACAATTCAAGTTTTAGGTATCAATTATTGCCTTTTTGCTGGCTTTGATGCCTTGGACGTGAGCTAGAACCTTAA
Organism: Schistocerca gregaria; assembly: GCF_023897955.1. Lineage (NCBI taxonomy): Eukaryota > Metazoa > Arthropoda > Insecta > Orthoptera > Acrididae > Schistocerca > Schistocerca gregaria. The sequence continues at coordinate 132,610,282 of NC_064930.1, read as the reverse complement.
GATTCTGCATGAAAGGAGGACTAGCAGACGAGTTGCACGGGAGAATGTGAAAAGTGTTCATATGTAGAAAAACCTTAGAAATTCGTCCGTTTTCGTCAATTTGTTATCGAATCGACTTAAAGCCAGATCGTCACATTGGCCGCTCTTCTCTCTGAAACGGTTGTACTTATCGTCTGCAAAACTATGTCACGTGCTGCGGTATGCGAAGACACAAAAACCACCATAGTAGAACACAGATGAAGCTTCTAAGTTGATGTAATAACCAGTAAGAAGTAGTACAATTCAAGTTTTACGTATCGATTATTGCCTTTTTGCTGGCTTTGATGCCTTGGACATGAGCTAGGACCTTAAGATTCTGCATGAAAGGAGGACTAGCAGCCGAGTTGCACGGGAGAATGTGAAAAGTGTTCATATGTATTAAAAACCTTAGAAATTCGTCCGTTTTCGTCAATTTGTTATCGAATCGACTTAAAGCCAGATCGTCACATTGGCCGCTCTTCTCCCTGAAACGGTTGTACTTATCGTCTGCAAAGCTATGTCGCGTGCTGCGTTATGCGGAGACACTAAAAGCAGCACAGTGGAACACAGTTGAAGCTTCTAAGTTGATGTAATAGCCAGTAAGAAGTAGTACAATTCAAATTTTAGGTATCGATTATTGACTTTTTAGCTGGCTTTGATGCCTTGGACATGAGCTAGGATCTTAAGATTCAGTATGAAAGGAGGACTAGCAGCCGAGTTGCATGGGAGAATGTGAAAAGTGTTCAAATGTAGTAAAAACCTGAGAAATCCGTCCGTTTTTGTCATTTGTTATGGAATCAACTTAAAGCCAGATCGTCACATTGCCGCTCTTCTCTCTGAAACGGTTGTACTTATCGTCTGCAAAGCTATGTCGCGTGCTGCGTTACGCGGAGACACTAAAATCACCACAGTGGATCACAGATGAAGCTTCTAAGTTGATGTAATAGCCAGTAAGAAGTAGTACAATTCAAGTTTTGTGTACTGATTATTTACTTTTTAGCTGGCTTTGGTGCCTTGGACATGAGCTAGGACCTTAAGATTCTGCATGAAAGGAGGACTAGCGGGCGAGTTGAACGGGAGAATGTGAGAAGTGTTCATATGTAGTAAAAACCTGAGAAATCCGTCCGTTTTCCTCATTTGTTATCGAATCGACTTAAAGCCAGATCGTCACATTTTCCGCTCTTTTCCCTGAAACGGTTGTACTTAACGTCTGCAAAGCTATGTCGCGTGCTGCGGTATGCGGAGACACTAAAAGCACCATAGTAGAACACAGATGAAGCATCTAAGTTGATGTAATAGCCAGTAAGAAGTAATACAATTCACGTTTTAGGTATCGATTATTGACTTTTTAGCTGGCTTTGGTGCCTTGGACATTAGCTAGGACCTTAAGATTCTGCATGAAAGGAGGACTAGCAGCCGAGTTGCACGGGAGAATGTGAAAAGTGGTCATATGTAGTATAAACCTGAGAAATACGTCCGTTTTCGTCATTTGTTATCGAATCGACTTAAAGCCAGATCGTCACATTGGCCGCTCTTCTCTCTGAAACGGTTGTACTTATCGTCTGCAAAGCTATGTCGCGTGCTGCGTTATACGGAGACACTAAAATCAGCACAGTGGAACACAGATGAAGCTTCTAAGTTGATGTAATAGCCAGTAAGAAGTAGTACAATTCAAGTTTTAGGTATCGACTATTGACTTTTTAGCTGGCTTTGATGCCTTGGACATGAGCTAGGACCTGAAGATTCAGTATGAAAGGAGGACTAGCAGCCGCGTTGCATGGGAGAATGTGAAAAGTGTTCATATGTAGTAAAAACCTGAGAAATCCGTCCGTTTTCGTCATTTGTTATCGAATCGACTTAAGGCCAGATCGTCACATTAGCCACTCTTCTCTCTGAAACGGTTGTACTTATCGTCTGCAAAGCTATGTCGCGTGCTGCGGTATGCGGAGACACTAAAAGCACCATAGTAGAACACAGATGAAGCTTCTAAGTTGATGTAATAGCCAGTAAGAAGTAGTACAATTCAAGTTTTAGGTATCGATTATTGACATTTTAGCTGGCTTTGGTGCCTTGGACATGAGCTAGGACCTTAAGATTCTGCATGAAAGGATGACTAGCAGCCGAGTTGCACGAAAGAATGTGAAAGGTGTTCATATGTAGCAAAAATCTGAGAAATACGTCCGTTTTCGTCATTTGTTATCGAATCGACTTAAAGCCAGATCGTCACATTGGCCGTTCTTCTCTCTGAAACGGTTGTACTTATCGTCTGCAAAGCTATGCCGCGTGCTGCGTTATGCGGAGACACTAAAGTCACCATAGTGGAACACAGATGAAGCTTCTAAGTTGTGTAATAGCCAGTAAGAAGTTGTACAATTTACGTTTTAGGTATCGATTATTGACTTTTTAGCTGGCTTTGGTGCCTTGGACATGAGCTACGACCTTAAGATTCTGCATGAAACGAGGACCAGCAGCGGAGTTCCACGGTAGAATGTGAAAAGTGTTCATATGTAGGAAAAACCTGAGAAATCCGTTCGTTTTCGACATTTAATCGAATTGACTTAAAGCCAGATCGTCACATTGGCCGCTCTTCTCTCTGAAACGGTTGTACTTATCGTCTGCAAAGCTATGTCGCGTGCTGCGGTATGCGGCGACACTAAAAGCACCATAGTAGAACACAGATCAAGCTTCTAAGTTGATGTAATAGCCAGTAAGAAGTAGTACAATTCAAATTTTAGGTATCGATTATTGAATTTTTAGCTGGCTTTGATGCCTTGGACATGTGCTAGGACCTTAAGATTCAGTATGAATGGAGGACTAGCAGCCAAGTTGCATGGGAGAATGTGAAAAGTGTTCAAATGTAGTAAAAACCTGAGAAATCCGTCCGTTTTCGTCATTTGGTATGGAATCAACTTAAAGCCAGGTCGTCATATTGGCCGCTCTTCTCTCTGAAGCGGTTGTACTTATCGTCTGCAAACCTATGTCTAGTGCTGCGGTATGTGGAGACACTAGAAGCACCATAGTAGAACACAGATGAAGCTTCTAAGTTGATGTAATAGCCAGTAAGAATTAGTACGATTCAAGTTTTAGGTATCGATTATTGACATTTTAGCTGGCTTTGGTGCCTTGGACATAAGCTAGGACCTTACGATTCTGCATGAAAGGAGGATTAGCAGCCGAGTTGTACGGGAGTATGTGAAAAGTGTTCATATGTAGTAAAAACCTGAGAAATCCGTCCGTTTTCGTCATTTGTTATGGAATCGACTTAAAGCCAGATCGTCACATTGCAGCTCTTCTCTCTGAAACGGTTGTACTTATCGTCTGAAAGCTATGTCGCGTGCTGCGGTATGCGGAGACACTAAAAGCACCATAGTAGAACACAGATGAAGCTTCTAAAATGATGTAATAGCCAGTAAGAATTAATACAATACCAGTTTTAGGTATCGATTATTGACTTTTTAGCTGGCTTTGGTGCCTTGGACATGAGCTAGGACCATAAGATTCTGCACGAAAGGAGGACTAGCAGCCGAGATGCATGTTACAATGTGAAAAGTGTTCATATGTAGTAAAAACCTGAGAAATCCGTCCGTTTTCGTCATTTGTTATCGAATCGACTTAAAGCCAGGTCGTCACATTGGCCGTTCTTCTCTCTTAAACGGTTGTACAATTCGTCTGCAAAGCTATGTCGCGTGCTGCGGTATGTGGAGACACTAAAAGCACCATAGTAGAACACAGATGAAGCTTCTAAAATGATGTAATAGCCAGTAACAATTAATACAATACCAGTTTTAGGTATCGATTATTGACTTTTTAGCAGGCTTTGGTGCCTTGGACATGAGCTAGGACCTTAAGATTCTGCATGAAAGGAGGACTAGCACGAGTTTCACGGGAGGATGTGAAAAGTGTTCATATGTAGTAAAAACCTGAGAAATCCGTCCGTTTTCGTCATTTGTTATCGAATCGACTTAAAGCCAGGTCGTCACATTGGCCGCTCTTCTCTCTGAAATGGTTGTACTTATCGTCTGCAAAGCTATGTCGCGTGCTGCGGTATGCGGAGACACTAAAAGCACCATAGTAGAACACAGATGAAGCTTCTAAGTTGATGTAATAGCCAGTAAGAAGTAGTACAATTCAAGTTTTAGGTATCGATTATTGACATTTTAGCTCGCATTGGTGCCTTGGACATGAGCTAGGACCTTAAGATTCTGCATGAAAGGATGACTAGCAGGCGAGTTGTACGGGAGAAAGTGAGAAGTGTTCATATGTAGTAAAAACCTGAGAAATCCGTCCGTTTTCGTCATTTGTTATCGAATCGACTTAAGGCCAGATCGACACATTGGCCACCCTTCTCTCTGAAACGGTTGTACTTATCGTCTGCAAAGCTATGTCGCGTGCTGCGGTATACGGAGACACTAAAAGCACCATAGTAGAACACAGATGAAGCTTCTAAGTTGATGTAATAGCCAGTAAGAAGTAGTACAATTCAAGTTTTAGGTATCGATTATTGACATTTTAGCTGGCTTTGGTGCCTTGGACATGAGCTAGGACCTTAAGATTCTGCATGAAAGGAGGACTAGCAGGCGAGTTGCACGGGAGAATGTGAAAAGTGTTCATATGTAGTAAAAACCCTGAGAAATCCGTCTGTATTCGTCATTTGGTATGGAATCGACTTAAAGCCAGATCGTCACATTGGCCGCTCTTCTCTCTGAAACGGTTGTACTTATCGTCTGCAAAGCTATGTCGTTTGCTGCGGTATGTGGAAACACTAAAAGCACCATTGTCGAACACAGATGAAGCTTCTAATTTGATGTAATAGCCAGTAAGAAGTAGTACAACTCAAGTTTTAGGTATCGATTATTGACTTTTTAGCTGGCTTTGGTGCTTTGGACGTGAGCTAGGACCTTAAGATTCTGCATGAAAGGAGGACTAGCAGCCGAGTAGCAAGGGAGAATGTGAAAAGTGTTCATATGTAGTAAAAACCTGAGAAATCCGTCCGTTTTCTTCATTTGTTATGGAATCGATTTAAAGCCAGGACGTCACATTGTCCGCTCTTCTCTCTGAAACGGTTGTACTTATCGTCTGCAAAGCTATGTCGCGTGCTGCGGTATGCGGAGACACTAAAAGCACCATTGTAGAACACAGATGAAGCTTCTAAGTTGATGTAATAACCAGTAAGAAGTAGTACAATTCAAGTTTTAAGTATCGATTATTGAATTTTTAGCTGGCTTTGGTGCCTTGGACATGAGCTAGGAACTTAAGATTCTGCATGAAAGGAGGACTAGCAGGCGAGTTGCCCGGTAGAAAGTGAAAAGTGTTCATATGTAGTAAAAACCTGAGAAATCCGTCCGTTTTCGTCATTTGTTATCGAATCGACTTATAGCCAGGTCGTCACATTGGCCGATCTTCTGTCTGAAACGGTTGTACATATCGTCTGCAAAGCTATGTCACGTGTTGCGGTATGTGGAGACTTTAAAAGCACCATTGTAGAACACAGCTGAAGCTTCTAAGTTGATGTAATAGCCAGTAAGAAGTAGTACATCTCAAGTTCTAGGTATCGATTATTGAATTTTTAGCTGGCTCTGGTGCCTTGGACATGAGCTAGGACCATAAGATTCTGCATGAAACGAGGACTAGCAGCCGAGTTGCACGAGAGAATGTGAAAAGTGTTCATATGTAGTAAAAACCTGAGAAATCCGTCCGTTTTCGTCATTTTTTATCGAATCGACTTAAAGCCAGATCGTCACATTGGCCGCTCTTCTCTCTGAAACGGTTGTACTTATCGTCTGAAAGCTATGTCGCGTGCTGCGGTATGCGGAGACACTAAAAGCACCATAGTAGAACAAAGATGAAGCTTCTAAGATGATGTAATAGCCAGTAAGAAGTAGTACAACTCAAGTTCTAGGTATCGATTATTGACTTTTTAACTTGCTTTGGTGCCTTGGACATGAGCTAGGACCTTAAGATTCTGCATGAAAGGAGGACTAGCAGCCGAGTTGCATGGGAGAATGTGAAAAGTGTTCATATGTAGTAAAAACCTGAGAAATCCGTCCGTTTTCGTCATTTTTTATCGAATCGACTTAAAGCCAGATCGTCACATTGGCCACTCTTCTCTCTGAAACGGTTGTACTTATCGTCTGAAAGCTATGTCGCGTGCTGCAGTATGCGGAGACACTAAAAGCACCATAGTAGAACACAGATGAAGCTTCTAAGTTGATGTAATAGCCAGTAAGAAGTAGTACATCTCAAGTTCTAGGTATCGATTATTGACTTTTTAGCTGGCTTTGGTGCCTTGGACATGAGCTAGGAACTTATGATTTTGCATGAAAGGAGGACTAGCAGCCGAGTTACATGGGAGAATGTGAAAAGTGTTTATATGTAGTAAAAACCTGAGAAATCCGTCCGTTTTCGTCATTTTTTATCGAATCGACTTAAAGCCAATTGTCACATTGCCCACTCTTCTGTCTGAAACGGTTATATTTATCGTCTACAAAGCTATGTCGCGTTTTGCGGTATGCGGAGACACTAGAAGCACCATAGAAGAACACAGATGAAGCTCCTAAGTCGATGTAATAGCCAGTAGGAATTAGTACAATTCAAGTCTTATTTATCGATTATTGACTTTTTAGCTTTCTTTGATGCCTTGGACATTAGCTAGAACCTTAATGTTTTGCATGAAAGTACTAGCTGCCGAGTTGCATGGGAGAATGTGAAAAGTGTTCATATGTAGTAAAAACCTGAGAAATCCGTCCGTGTTCGTCATTTGTTATCGAATCGACTTAAAGCCAGATCTTCACATTGGCCGCTCGTCACTCTGAAACGGTTGTACTTATCGTCTGCAAAGCAAGCTATGTCGCGTGCTGCGGTTTGTGGAGACACTAAAAGCACCAGAGTAGAACACAGATGAAGCTTCTAAGTTGATGTGATAGCCAGTAAGAAGTAGTACAATTCAAGTTTTAGGTATCGATTATTGACTTTTTAGCTGGCCTTGGTGCATTGGACGTGAGCTAGGACCTTAAGATTCAGCATGAAAGGAGGACTAGCAGCCGAGTTGCACGGGAGAATGTGAAAAGTGTTCATATGTAGTAAAAACCTGAGAAATCCGTCCGTTTTCGTCATTTGTTATCGAATCCACTAGAAGTCAGATCGTCACATTGGCCGCTCTTCTCTCCGAAATGGTTGTACTTACCGTCTGGAAAGCTATGTCGCGTGCTGTGGTATGCGGAGTTACTAAAAGCACCATAGTAGGACACAGATGAAGCTTCTAAGATGATGAAATTGCCAGTAAGAATTAGTACAATACCAGTTTTAGGTATCGCTTATTGACTTTTTAGCAGGCTTTGGTGCCTTGGACATGAGCTAGGACCTTAAGATTCTGCATGAAAGGAGGACTAGCAGCCGAATTGCACGCGAGATTGTGAAAAGTGTTCATATGTAGCAAAAACCTGAGAAATCCGTCTGTATTCGTCATTTGGTATGGAATCGACTTAAAGCCAGATCCTCACATTGGCCGCTCTTCTCTCTGAAACGGTTGTACTTATCGTCTGCAAAGCTATGTCGCGTGCTGCGGATTGTGGAGACACTAAAAGCACCATAGTAGAACACAGATGAAGCTTCTAAGTTGATGTGATAGCCAGTAAGAAGTAGTACAATTCAAGTTTTAGGTATCGATTATTGACTTTTTAGCTGGCCTTGGTGCATTGGACGTGAGCTAGGACCTTAAGATTCTGCATGAAAGGAGGACTAGCAGCCGAGTTGCACGGGAGAATGTGAAAAGTGTTCATATGTAGTAAAAACCTGAGATATCCGTCCATGTTCGTCTTTTGTTATCGAATCGACTTAAAGCCAGATCACCACATTGGCCGCTCTTCTCTCTGAAACGGTTGTACTTATCGTCTGCAAAGCTATGTCGCATGCTGCGGTATGCGGAGGCACTAGAAGCACCATAGTAGAACACAGATGATGCTTCTAAGTTGATGTAATAGCCAGTAAGAAGTAGTTCAATTAAAGTTTTAGGTATCTATTATTGACTTTTTACCCTTCATTGTTGCCTTCGACATGAGCTAGGAACTTAAGATTTTGCATGAAAGGAGGACTAGCGGCAGCGTTGCACGGGAGAATGTGAAAAGTGTTCATATGTAGTAAAAACGTAAGAAATCCGTCCGTGTTCGTCATTTGTTATCGAATCGACTTAAAGCCAGATCGTCATATTGGCCGCTCTTCTCTCTGAATCGGATGTACTTATCGTCTGCAAAGTTATGTCGCGTGTTGCGGTATGCGGAGACACTAAAAGCACCATAGTAGAACACAGATGAAGCTTCTAAGTTGATGTAATAGCCAGTAAGAAGTAGTACAATTCAAGTTTTAGTTCTCGATTATTGACTTTTTAGCTGGCTTTGGTGCCTTGGACATGAGCTAGGACCTTAACATTTTGCATGAAAGGAGGAATAGCAGCCGCGTTGCACGGGAGAATGTTAAAAGTGTTCATATGTAGTAAAAACCCGAGATATCCGCCCGTTTTCGTCATTTATTATCGAATCGACTTCAAGCCAGATCGTCACATTGGCCGCTCTTCTCACTGAAACGGTTGTACTTATCGTCTGCAAAGCTATGTCGCGTGCTGCGGTATGCGGAGACACTAAAAGCACCTTAGTAGAACACAGATGAAGCTTCAAAATTGATGTAATAGCCAGTAAGAAGTTGTACAATTCAAGTTTTAGTTATGGATTATTGACTTTTTACCCTTCTTTGGTGCCTTGGACATGAGCTAGGAACTTAAGATTATGCATGATAGGAGGACTAGCAGCCGCTTTGCACGGGAGAATGTGAAAAGTGTTCATATGTAGTAAAAACCTGAGAAATCCGTCCGTTTTCGTTACTTGTTATCGAATCGACTTAATGGCAGATTGTCACATTGGGCGCTCTTCTGTCTGAAACGGTTACATTTATCGTCTGCAAAGCTATGTCGCGTGCTGCGGTATGCGGAGGCACTAGAAGCACCATAGTAGAACACAGATGAAGCTTCTAAGTTGATGTAATAGCCAGTAAGAAGTAGTACAATTCAAGTTTTAGGTATCGATTATTGACTATTTACCCTTCTTTGGTGCCTTGGACATGAGCTAGGAACTTAAGATTCTGCATGAAAGGAGGACTAGCAGCCGCGTTGCACGGGAGAATGTGAAAAGTGTTTATATGTAGTAGAAACCCTAGAAATCCGTCCATTTTCGTCATTTGTTATCGAATCTTCTTCAAGCTGGATCGTCACATAGGCCGCTCTTCTCTCTGGAACGGTTGTACTTATCGTCTGCAAAGCTATGTCGCGTGCTGCGGTATGCGGAGACACTAGAAGCACCATAGTAGAACACAGATGAAGCTTCTAAGTTGATGTAATAGCCAGTAAGAAGTAGTACAATTCAAGTTTTAGGTATCGATTATTGACTTTTTACCCTTCTTTGTTGCATTGGACATGAGCTACGAACTTGAGATTTTGCATGAAAGGAAGACTAGCAGCGGCATTGCACGGGAGAATGTGAAAAGTGTTCATATGTAGTAAAAACCTGAGAAATCGGTCCGTTTTCGTCATTTGTTATCGAATCGACTTAAAGCCACATCGTCACATTGGCCACTCTTCTCTTTGAAACGGTTGTACTTATCGTCTGCAAAGCTATGTCGCGTGCTGCGGTATGCGGAGACACTAAGAGCACCATAGTAGAACACAGATGAAGCTTCCAAGTTGATGTAATAGCCAGTAAGAAGTAGTACAATTAAAGCTTTAGGTATCTATTATTGACTTTTTACCCTTCTTTGTTGCCTTGGGCATGAGCTAGGAACTTAATATTTTGCATGAAAGAGGACTAGCAGCTGCGTAGCACGTGAGAATGTGAAAAGTGTTCATATGTAGTAAAAACCTGAGAAATCCGTCCGTTTTCGTCATTTGTTATCGAATCGACTTAAAGGCAGATTGTCACATTGGGCGCTCTTCTGTCTGAAACGGTTACATTTATCGTCTGCAAAGCTATGTCGCATGCTGCGGTATGCGGAGACACTAGAAGAACCATGGTAGAACACAGATGAAACTTCTAAGTTGATGTAATAGCCAGTAAGAAGTAGTACAATTCAAGTTTTAGTTATCGATTATTACTTTTTAGCTGGCTTTGGTGCCTTGGAAATGAACTAGGTCCTTAACATTTTGCATGAAAGGAGGACTAGCAGCTGCGTTGCACGGGAGAAAGTTAAAAGTGTTCATATGTAGTAAAAACCTGAGAAATCCGCCCGTTTTCGTCATTTGTTATCGAATCGACTTCAAGCCAGATCGTCACATTGGCCGCTCTTCTCTCTGAAACGGTTGTACTTATCGTCTGCAAAGCTATGTCGCGTGCTGCGGTATGCGGAGACACTAAAAGCATCATAGTAGAACACAGATGAAGTTTCTAAGTTGATGTAATGGCCAGTAAGAAGTAGTACAATTCAAGTTTTAGATATGGATTTTTGAATTTGTACGCTTCTTTGGTGCGTTGGACATGAGCTAGGAACTTAAGATTTTGCATGAAAGGAGGACTAGCAGTCGCGTTGCCCGGGAGAATGTTAAAATTGTTCATATGTAGTAAAAACCTGAGAAATCCGTCCGTGTTCCTCATTTGTTATCTAATCGACTTAAAGGCAGATTGTCACATTGGGCGCTCTTCTGTCTGAAACGGTTACATTTATCGTCTGCAAAGCTATGTCGCTTGCTGCGGTATGCGGAGACACTAGAAGCACCATATTAGAACACAGAAGAAGCTTCTAAGTTGATGTAATAGCCAGTAAGACGTAGTACGATTCAAGTTTTAGGTATCGATTATTGACTTTTTAGCTGGCTTTGGTGACTTGGTCATGAGCTAGGACCATAAGATTCTGCATGATAGGAGGACTAGCAGCCGCTTTGCACAGGAGAATGTGAAAAGTGTTCATATGTAGTAAAAACCTGAGAAATCCGTCCGTTTTCGTTATTTGTTATCGAATCGACTTAATGGCAGATTGTCACATTGGGCGCTCTTCTGTCTGAAACGGTTACATTTATCGTCTGCAAAGCTATGTCGCATGCTGCGGTATGCGGAGGCTCTAGAAGCACCATAGTAGAACACAGATGATGCTTCTAAGTTGATGTAATAGCCAGTAAGAAGTAGTTCAATTCAAGTTTTAGGTATCTATTATTGACTTTTTACCCTTCTTTGTTGCCTTCGACATGAGCTAGGAACTTAAGATTTTGCATGAAAGGAGGACTAGCGGCCGCGTTGCACGGGAGAATGTGAAAAGTGTTCATATGTAGTAAAAACCTGAGAAATCCGTCCGTGTTCGTCATTTGTTATCGAATCGACTTAAAGCCAGATCGTCATATTGGCCGCTCTTCTCTCTCAATCGGATGTACTTATCGTCTGCAAAGTTATGTCGCGTGTTGCGGTATGCGGAAACACTAAAAGCACCATAGTAGAACACAGATGAAGCTTCTAAGTTGATGTAATAGCCGGTAAGTAGTAGTGCAATTCAAGTCTTATTTATCGACTATTGACTATTTAGCTGGCTTTGATGACTAATACATTAGCTATGACCTTAACGTTTTGCATGAAAGGAGGACTAGCAGCCGCGTTGCACGGGAGAATGTGAAAAGTGTTCATATGTAGGAAAAACCTGAGAAATCCGTCGGGTTTCGTCATTTGTTATCGTATCGACTTAAAGCCAGATCGTCATATTTTCGCTCTTCTGTCTGAAACGGTTACATTTATCGTCTACAAAGCTATGTCGCATGCTGCGGCATGCGGAGACACTAAAAGCACCATAGTAGAACACAGGTGAAGCTTCTAAGTTGATGTAATAGCCGGTAAGAAGTAGTACAATTCAAGTCTTATTTATCTATTATTGACTATTTAGCTGGCTTTGATACCTTGGACATTAGCTAGGACCTTAACGTTTTGCATGGTAGGAGGACTAGCAGCCGCGTTGCACGGGAGAATGTGAAAAGTGTTCATATGTAGTAAAAACCTGATAAATCCGTCCGTTTTCGTCATTTGTTATCGAATCGACTTAAAGGCAGATTGTCACATTGGGCGTTCTTCTGTCTGAAACGGTTACATTTATCGTCCGCAAAGTTATGTCGCGTGCTGCGGTATGTGGAGACACTAAAAGCACCATAATAGAACACAGATGAAACTTCTAAGTTGATGTAATAGCCAGTAAGAAGTAGTTCAATTCAAGTTTTAGGTATCTATTATTGTTTTTTTACCCTTCTTTGTTGCCTTCGACATGAGCTAGGAACTTAAGATTTTGCATGAAAGGAGGACTAGCGGCCGCGTTGCACGGGGGAATGTGAAAAGTGTTCATATGTAGTAAAAACCTGAGAAATCCGTCCGTGTTCGTCATTTGTTATCGAATCGACTTAAAGCCAGATCGTCACATTGACTTCTTTTCTCTCTGAAACGGTTGTACTTATCGTCTTCAAAGCTATGTCGCGTGCTGCGGTATGCGGAGACACTAAAAGCACCATAGTAGAACACAGATGAAGCTTCTAAGTTGATGTAATAGCCGGTAAGAAGTAATACAATTCAAGTCTTATTTATCGATTATTGACTTTTTAGCTTGCTTTGATGCCTTGGACATTAGCTAGGACCTTAACGTTTTGCATGAAAGGATGACTAGCGGCCGAGTTGCACGGGAGAATGTGAAAAGTGTTCATATGTAGTAAAAACCTGAGAAATCCGTCCGTGTTCGTCATTTGTTATCGAATCTATTTAAAGCCAGATCTTCACATTGGCCGCTCGTCACTCTGAAACGGTTGTACTTATCGTCTGCAAAGCTATGTCGCGTGCTGCGGTATGCGGAGACACTAAAAGCACCATAGTAGAACACAGATGAAGTTTCTAAGTTGATGTAATGGCCAGTAAGAAGTAGTACAATTCAAGTTTTAGATATGGTTTATTGACTTTGTACGCTTCTTTGGTGCGTTGGACATGAGCTAGGAACTTAAGATTTTGCATGAAAGGAGGACTAGCAGTCGCGTTGCCCGGGAGAATGTTAAAATTGTTCATATGTAGTAAAAACCTGATAAATCCGTCCGTTTTCGTCATTTGTTATCGAATCGACTTAAAGGCAGATTGTCACATTGGGCGTTCTTCTGTCTGAAACGGTTACATTTATCGTCTGCAAAGCTATGTCGCATGCTGCGGTATGCGGAGGCTCTAGAAGCACCATAGTAGAACACAGATGATGCTTCTAAGTTGATGTAATAGCCAGTAAGAAGTAGTTCAATTCAAGTTTTAGGTATCTATTATTGACTTTTTACCCTTCTTTGTTGCCTTCGACATGAGCTAGGAACTTACGATTTTGCATGAAAGGAGGACTAGCGGCCGCGTTGCACGGGAGAATGTGAAAAGTGTTCATATGTAGTAAAAACCTGAGAAATCCGTCCGTGTTCGTCATTTGTTATCGAATCGACTTAAAGCCAGATCGTCATATTGGCCGCTCTTCTCTCTCAATCGGATGTACTTATCGTCTGCAAAGTTATGTCGCGTGTTGCGGTATGCGGAAACACTAAAAGCACCATAGTAGAACACAGATGAAGCTTCTAAGTTGATGTAATAGCCGGTAAGTAGTAGTGCAATTCAAGTCTTATTTATCGACTATTGACTATTTAGCTGGCTTTGATGACTTATACATTAGCTATGACCTTAACGTTTTGCATGAAAGGAGGACTAGCAGCCGCGTTGCACGGGAGAATGTGAAAAGTGTTCATATGTAGGAAAAACCTGAGAAATCCGTCCGGTTTCGTCATTTGTTATCGTATCGACTTAAAGCCAGATCGTCATATTTTCGCTCTTCTGTCTGAAACGGTTACATTTATCGTCTACAAAGCTATGTCGCGTGCTGCGGCATGCGAAGACACTAAAAGCACCATAGTAGAACACAGGTGAAGCTTCTAAGTTGATGTAATAGCCGGTAAGAAGTAGTACAATTCAAGTCTTATTTATCTATTATTGACTATTTAGCTGGCTTTGATACCTTGGACATTAGCTAGGACCTTAACGTTTTGCATGGTAGGAGGACTAGCAGCCGCGTTGCACGGGAGAATGTGAAAAGTGTTCATATGTAGTAAAAACCTGATAAATCCGTCCGTTTTCGTCATTTGTTATCGAATCGACTTAAAGGCAGATTGTCACATTCGGCGTTCTTCTGTCTGAAACGGTTACATTTATCGTCCGCAAAGTTATGTCGCGTGCTGCGGTATGTGGAGACACTAAAAGCACCATAATAGAACACAGATGAAACTTCTAAGTTAATGTAATAGCCAGTAAGAAGTAGTTCAATTCAAGTTTTAGGTATCTATTATTGTTTTTTTACCCTTCTTTGTTGCCTTCGACATGAGCTAGGAACTTAAGATTTTGCATGAAAGGAGGACTAGCGGCCGCGTTGCACGGGGGAATGTGAAAAGTGTTCATATGTAGTAAAAACCTGAGAAATCCGTCCGTGTTCGTCATTTGTTATCGAATCGACTTAAAGCCAGATCGTCACATTGACTTCTTTTCTCTCTGAAACGGTTGTACTTATCGTCTTCAAAGCTATGTCGCGTGCTGCGGTATGCGGAGACACTAAAAGCACCATAGTAGAACACAGATGAAGCTTCTAAGTTGATGTAATAGCCGGTAAGAAGTAATACAATTCAAGTCTTATTTATCGATTATTGACTTTTTAGCTTGCTTTGATGCCTTGGACATTAGCTAGGACCTTAACGTTTTGCATGAAAGGATGACTAGCGGCCGAGTTGCACGGGAGAATGTGAAAAGTGTTCATATGTAGTAAAAACCTGAGAAATCCGTCCGTGTTCGTCATTTGTTATCGAATCTACTTAAAGCCAGATCTTCACATTGGCCGCTCGTCACTCTGAAACGGTTGTACTTATCGTCTGCAAAGCTATGTCGCGTGCTGCGGTATGCGGAGACACTAAAAGCACCATAGTAGAACACAGATGAAGTTTCTAAGTTGATGTAATGGCCAGTAAGAAGTAGTACAATTCAAGTTTTAGATATGGTTTATTGACTTTGTACGCTTCTTTGGTGCGTTGGACATGAGCTAGGAACTTAAGATTTTGCATGAAAGGAGGACTAGCAGTCGCGTTGCCCGGGAGAATGTTAAAATTGTTCATATGTAGTAAAAACCTGATAAATCCGTCCGTTTTCGTCATTTGTTATCGAATCGACTTAAAGGCAGATTGTCACATTGGGCGTTCTTCTGTCTGAAACGGTTACATTTATCGTCTGCAAAGCTATGTCGCGTGCTGCGGTATGTGGAGACACTAACAGCACCATAGTAGAACACAGATGAAACTTCTAAGTTGATGTAATAGCCAGTAAGAAGTAGTTCAATTCAAGTTTTAGGTATCTATTATTGACTTTTTACTCTTCTTTGTTGCCTTCGACATGAGATAGGAACTTAAGATTTTGCATTAAAGGAGGACTAGCAGCCGCGTTGCACGGGACAATGTGAAATGTGTTCATTTGTAGTAAAAACCTGAGAAATCAGTCCGTGTTCGTCATTTGTTATCGAATCGACTTAAAGCCAGATCGTCACATTGGCCGCTCTTCTCTCTGAAACGGTTGTACTTATCGTCTGCAAAGCTATGCCGCGTGCTGCGGTATGCGGAGACACTAAAAGCACCGTAGTAGAGCACAGATGAAGGTTCTAAGTTGATGTAATAGCCAGTAAGAAGTTGTACAATTCAAGTTTTAGTTATTGATTATTGACTTTTTAGCTGGCTTTGATGCCTTGGACATGAGCTATGACCTTAACGTTTTGGATGAAAGGAGGACTAGCAGCCGCGTTGCACGGGAGAATGTGAAAAGTGTTTATATGTAGTAAAAACCTGAGAAATCCGTCCGTTTTCGTCATTTGTTATCGAATCGACATAAGCCTGATCGTCACATTGGCCACTCTTCTCTCTGAAACGGTTGTACTTATCGTCTGCAGAGCTATGTCGCGTGCTGAGGTATGCGGAGACACTAAAAGCACCATAGTAGAACACAGATGAAGCTTCTAAGTTGATGTAATAGCCAGTAAGAAGTAGTACAATTCAAGTTTTATTTATCGACTATTGACTTTTAGTTATCTTTGGTAAAATGGACATGAGCTAGGACCTTAACATTTTGCATGAAAGGAGGACTAGCAGCCGAGTTGCACGGGAGAATGTGAAAAGTGTTCATATGTAGTAAAAACTTGAGAAATTCGCCCGTTTTCCTCATTTGTTATCGAATCGACTTAGAGCCAGATCGTCACATTGGCCGCTCTTCCCTCTGAAATGGCTGTACTTATCGTCTGCAGAGCTATGTCGCGTGCTGCGGTATGTGGAGACACTAAAAGCACCATACTAGAACACAGATGAAGCTTCTAAGTTGATGTAATAGCCAGTAAGAAGTAGTACAACTCAAGTTTTAGTTATGGATTATTGACTTTTTACCCTTATTTGGTGCCTTGGACATGAATTAGGAACTTAAGATTTTGCATGAAAGGAGGACTAGCAGCCGCGTTGCCCGGGAGAATGTGAAAAGTGTTCATATGTAGTAAAAACATGAGAAATCCGACCGTGTTCGTCATTTGTTATCGAATCGACTTAAAGCCAGATCGTCACATTGGCCGCTCTTCTCTCTGAAACGGCTGTACTTATCGTCTGGAAAGCTATGTCGCGTGCTGCGGTATGCGGAGACCCTAAAAGCACCATAGTAGAACACAGATGAAGGTTCTAAGTTGATGTAATAGCCAGTAAGAAGTAGTACAACTCAAGTTATAGTTATGGATAATTGACTTTTTAACCTTCTTTGGTGCCTTGGACATTAGCTAGGAACTTAAGATTTTGCATGAAAGGAGGACTAGCAGCCGCGTTGCACGGGAGAATGTGAAAAGTGTTCATATGTAGTAAAAACCTGAGAAATCCGTCCGTTTTCGTCATTTGTTATCGAATCGACTTAAAGCCAGATCGTCACATTGCCCGCTCTTCTCTCTGAAACGGTTGTTCTTTTCGTCTGCAAAGCTATATCGCGTGCTGCGGTATGCGGAGACACTAAAAGCACCATAATAGAACACAGATGATGCTTCTAAGTTGATGTAATAGCCAGTAAGGAGTAGTACAATTCAAGTTTTAGGTATGGATTATTGACTATTTACTCTTCTTTTGTGCCTTGGACATGACCTAGGAACTTAAGAGTTTGCATGAAAGGAGGACTAGCAGCCGCGTTGCACGGGAGAATGTGAAAAGTGTGTATATGTAGTAGAAACCCTAGAAATCCGTCCGTTTTCGTTATTTGTTATCGAATCGACTTAAAGCCACATCATCACATTGGCCACTCTTCTCTTTGAAACGGTTGTACTTACCGTCTGCAAAGCTATGTCGCGTGCTGCGGTATGCGGAGACACTAAGAGCACCATAGTAGAACACAGATGAAGCTTCTAAGTTGATGTAATAGCCATTAAGTAGTAGTACAATTCAAGTCTTATTTATCGACTACTGACAATTTAGCTGGCTTTGATGACTTGGACATTAGCTAGGACCTTAACGTTTTGCATGAAAGGAGGACTAGCAGCCGCGTTGCACGGGAGAATGTGAAAAGTGTTCATATGTAGGAAAAACCTGAGAAATCCGTCCGGTTTCTTCATTTGTTATCGTATCGACTTAAAGCCAGATCGTCATATTTTCGCTCTTCTGTCTGAATCGGTTACATTTATCGTCTCTAAAGCTATGTCGCGTGCTGCGGCATGCGGAGACACTAGAAGCACCATAGTAGAACACAGATGAAGCTTCCAAGTTGATGTAATAGCCAGTAAGAAGTAGTACAATTAAAGTTTTAGGTATCTATTATTGACTTTTTACCCTTCTTGGTTGCCTTGGGCATGAGCTAGGAACTTAATATTTTGCATGAAAGGAGGACTAGCAGCTGCGTAGCACGTGAGAATGTGAAAAGTGTTCAAATGTAGTAAAAACCTGAGAAATCCGTCCGTTTTCGTCATTTGTTATCGAATCGACTTAAAGGCAGATTGTCACATTGGGCGCTCTTCTGTCTGAAACGGTTACATTTATCGTCTGCAAAGCTATGTCGCTTGCTGCGGTATGCGGAGACACTAGAAGCACCATATTAGAACACAGATGAAGCTTCTAAGTTGATGTAATAGCCAGTAAGAAGTAGTTCAATTCAAGTTTTAGGTATCTATTATTGACTTTTTACTCTTCTTTGATGCCTTCGACATGAGATAGGAACTTAAGATTTTGCATGAAAGGAGGACTAGCAGCCGCGTTGCACGGGACAATGTGAAAACTGTTCATATGTAGTAAAAACCTGAGAAATCCGTCCGTTTTCGTCATTTCTTATCGAATCGACTTAAAGCCAGATCGTCACATTGGCCGCTCTTCTCTCTGAAACGGTTGTACTTATCGTCTGCAAAGCTATGCCGCGTGCTGCGGTATGCGGAGACACTAAAAGCACCGTAGCAGAGCACAGATGAAGCTCCTAAGTCGATGCAATAGCCAGTAAGAAGTAGTACAATTCAAGTTTTAGGTATCGATTGTTGACTTTTTACCCTTCTTTTGTGCCTTGGACATGAGCTAGGAACTTAAGATAATGCATGATAGGAGGACTAGCAGCCGCTTTGCACAGGAGAATGTGAAAAGTGTTCATATGTAGTAAAAACCTGAGAAATCCGTCCGTTTTCGTCATTTGTTATCGAATCGACTTAAAGCCAGATTGTCACATTGGCCGCTCTTCTCTCTGAAACGGTTGTACTTATCGTCTGCAATGCTATGTCGCGTGCTGCGGTATGCGGAGACACTAGAAGCACCATAGTAGAACACAGATGAAGCTTCTAAGTTGATGTATTAGCCAGTAAGATGTGGTACAATTCAAGTTTTATTTATCGATTATTGACTTTTTAGCTGGCTTTGGTGCCTTGGACATGAGCTAGGACCTTAACATTTTGCATGAAAGGAGGGCTAGCAGCCGCGTAGCACGGGACAATGTTAAAAGTGTTCATATCCAGTAAAAACCTGAGAAATCCGCCCGTTTTCGTCATTTGTTATCGAATCGACCTAAAGCCAAATCGGCACATTGGCCGCTCTTCTCTCTGAAACGGTTGTACTTATCGTCTGCAAAGCTATGTCGCGTGCTGCGGTATGCGGAGACACTAAAAACACCATAGTAGAACACAGATGAAGCTTCTAAATTGATGTAATAGCCAGTAAGTAGTAGTACAATTCAAGTTTTAGTTATGGATTATTGACTTTTTACCCTTCTTTGATGCTTGGATATGAGCTAGGAACTTAAGATTTTGCATGGAAGGAGGACTAGCAGCCGCGTTGCACGGGAGAACGTGAAAAGTGTTCATATGTAGTAAAAACCTGAGAAATCCGTCCGTTTTCGTCATTTGTTATCGAATCGACTTAAAGCCACATCGTCACATTGGCCACTCTTCTCTTTGAAACGGTTGTACTTATCGTCTGCAAAGCTATGTCGCGTGCTGCGGTATGCGGAGACACTAAGAGCACCATAGTAGAACACAGATGAAGCTTCTAAGTTGATGTAATAGCCGGTAAGCAGTAGTACAATTCAAGTCTTATTTATCGACTATTGACTATTTAGCTGGCTTTGATGACTTGGACATTAGCTAGGACCTTAACGTTTTGCATGAAAGGAGGACTAGCAGCCGCGTTGCACGGGAGAATGTGAAAAGTGTTCATATGTAGGAAAAACCTGAGAAATCCGTCCGGTTTCGTCATTTGTTATCGTATCGACTTAAAGCCAGATCGTCATATTTTCGCTCTTCTGTCTGAAACGGTTACATTTATCGTCTACAAAGCTATGTCGCGTGCTGCGGCATGCGGAGACACTAAAAGCACCATAGTAGAACACAGGTGAAGCTTCTAAGTTGATGTAATAGCCGGTAAGAAGTAGTACAATTCAAGTCTTATTTATCTATTATTGACTATTTAGCTGGCTTTGATACCTTGGACATTAGCTAGGACCTTAACGTTTTGCATGATAGGACGACTAGCAGCCGCGTTGCACGGGAGAATGTTAAAAGTGTTCATATGTAGTAAAAACCTGAGAAATCCGTCCGTTTTCGTCATTTGTTATCGAATCGACTTAAAGGCAGATTGTCACATTGGGCGTTCTTCTGTCTGAAACGGTTACATTTATCGTCCGCAAAATTATGTCGCGTGCTGCGGTATGTGGAGACACTAAAAGCACCATAGTAGAACACAGATGAAGGTTCTAAGTTGATGTAATAGCCAGTAAGAAGTAGTTCAATTCAAGTTTTAGGTATCTATTATTGTTTTTTTACCCTTCTTTGTTGCCTTCGACATGAGCTAGGAACTTAAGATTTTGCATGAAAGGAGGACTAGCGGCCGCGTTGCACGGGAGAATGTGAAAAGTGTTCATATGTAGTAAAAACCTGAGAAATCCGTCCGTGTTCGTCATTTGTTATCGAATCGACTTAAAGCCAGATCGGGACATTGACTTCTTTTCTCTCTGAAACGGTTGTACTTATCGTCTTCAAAGCTATGTCGCGTGCTGCGGTATGCGGAGACACTAAAAGCACCATAGTAGAACACAGATGAAGCTTCTAAGTTGATGTAATAGCCAGTAAGAAGTTGTACAATTCAAGTTTTAGTTATTGATTATTGACTTTTTAGCTGGCTTTGATGCCTTGGACATGAGCTATGACCTTAACGTTTTGGATGAAAGGACGACTAGCAGCCGCGTTGCACGGGAGAATGTGAAAAGCGTTTATATGTAGTAAAAACCTGAGAAATCCGTCCGTTTTCGTCATTTGTTATCGAATCGACTTAAAGCCAGATCGTCACATTGGCCGCTCTTCTCTCTGAAACGGTTGTACTTATCGTCTGCAAAGCTATGCCGCGTGCTGCGGTATGCGGAGACACTAAAAGCACCGTAGTAGAGCACAGATGAAGGTTCTAAGTTGATGTAATAGCCAGTAAGAAGTTGTACAATTCAAGTTTTAGTTATTGATTATTGACTTTTTAGCTGGCTTTGATGCCTTGGACATGAGCTATGACCTTAACGTTTTGGATGAAAGGACGACTAGCAGCCGCGTTGCACGGGAGAATGTGAAAAGCGTTTATATGTAGTAAAAACCTGAGAAATCCGTCCGTTTTCGTCATTTGTTATCGAATCGACTTAAGCCTGATCGTCACATTGGCCACTCTTCTCTCTGAAACGGTTGTACTTATCGTCTGCAGAGCTATGTCGCGTGCTGAGGTATGCGGAGACACTAAAAGCACCATAGTAGAACACAGATGAAGCTTCTAAGTTGATGTAATAGCCAGTAAGAAGTAGTACAATTCAAGTTTTATTTATCGACTATTGACTTTTAGTTATCTTTGGTACAATGGACATGAGCTAGGACCTTAACATTTTGCATGAAAGGAGGACTAGCAGCCGAGTTGCACGGGAGAATGTGAAAAGTGTTCATATGTAGTAAAAACTTGAGAAATTCGCCCGTTTTCCTCATTTGTTATCGAATCGACTTAGAGCCAGATCGTCACATTGGCCGCTCTTCCCTCTGAAATGGCTGTACTTATCGTCTGCAGAGCTATGTCGCGTGCTGCGGTATGTGGAGAACACTAAAAGCACCATATTAGAACACAGATGAAGCTTCTAAGTTGATGTAATAGCCAGTAAGAAGTAGTACAACTCAAGTTTTAGTTATGGATTATTGACTTTTTACCCTTATTTGGTGCCTTGGACATGAGCTAGGAACTTAAGATTTTGCATGAAAGGAGGACTAGCAGCCGCGTTGCCCGGGAGAATGTGAAAAGTGTTCATATGTAGTAAAAACATGAGAAATCCGACCGTGTTCGTCATTTGTTATCGAATCGACTTAAAGCCAGATCGTCACATTGGCCGCTCTTCTCTCTGAAACGGTTGTACTTATCTTCTGCAAAGCTATGTCGCGTGCTGCGGTATGCGGAGACCCTAAAAGCACCATAGTAGAACACAGATGAAGGTTCTAAGTTGATGTAATAGCCAGTAAGAAGTAGTACAACTCAAGTTATAGTTATGGATAATTGACTTTTTAACCTTCTTTGGTGCCTTGGACATTAGCTAGGAACTTAAGATTTTGCATGAGAGGAGGACTAGCAGCCGCGTTGCACGGGAGAATGTGAAAAGTGTTCATATGTAGTAAAAACCTGAGAAATCCGTCCGTTTTCGTCATTTGTTATCGAATCGACTTAAAGCCAGATCGTCACATTGCCCGCTCTTCTCTCTGAAACGGTTGTACTTATCGTCTGCAAAGCTATGTCGCGTGCTGCGGTATGCGGAGACGCTAAAAGCACCATAGTAGAACACAGATGAAGGTTCTAAGTTGATGTAATAGGCAGTAAGAAGTAGTACAACTCAAGTTTTAGTTATGGGTAATTGACTTTTTACCCTTCTTTGGTGCCTTGGACATGAGCTAGGAACTTAAGATTTTGCATGAAAGGAGGACTAGCAGCCGCGTTGCACGGGAGAATGTGAAAAGTGTTCATATGTAGTAAAAACCTGAGAAATCCGTCCGTTTTCGTCATTTGTTATCGAATCTACTTAAAGCCAGATCGTCACATTGGATGCTCTTCTGTCTGAAACGGTTGTTCTTTTCGTCTGCAAAGCTATATCGCGTGCTGCGGTATGCGGAGACACTAAAAGCTCCATAATAGAACACAGATGATGCTTCTAAGTTGATGTAATAGCCAGTAAGGAGTAGTACAATTCAAGTTTTAGGTATGGATTATTGACTATTTACTCTTCTTTTGTGTCTTGGACATGACCTAGGAACTTAAGATTTTGCATGAAAGGAGGTCTAGCAGCCGCGTTGCTCGGGAGAACGTGAAAAGTGTTCATATGTAGTAAAAACCTGAGAAATATGTCCGTTTTCGTCATTTGTTATTGAATCGACTTAAAGCCACATCGTCACATTGGCCGCTCTTCTCTCTGAAACGGTTGTACTTATCGTCTGCAAAGCTATGTCGCGTGATGCTGTATGCGGAGACACTAAAAGCACCATAGTAGAACACAGATGAAGCTTCTAGGTTGATGTAATAGCCAGTAAGAAGTAGTACAATTCAAGTTTTAGTTATCGATTATTGAATTTTTACCCTTATTAGGTGCCTTGGACATGAGCTAGGACCTTAACGTTGTCCATGAAAGGAGGACTAACAGCCGAGTTGCACGGGAGAATGTGAAATGTGTTCATATGTAGTAAAAACCTGAGAAATCCGTCCGTTTTTATCATTTGCTATCGTATCGACTTAAAGCCAGATCGTCATATTGGCCGCTCTTCTCTCTGAAACGGTTGTGCTTATCGTCTGCAAAGCTATGTCGCGTGCTTGCGTTATGCGGAGACACTAAAAGCACCATAGTAGAACACAGATGAAGCTTCTAAGTTGATGTAATAGCCAGTAAGAAGTAGTCCAATTCAAGTTTTAGTTATCGATTATTGACCTTTTAGCTGGCTTTGGTGCCTTGGACATGATCTAGGACCTTAACAATTTGCATGAAAGGACGACTAGCAGCCGAGTTGCACGGGAGAATGTGAAAAGTGTTCACATGTAGTAAAAACCTGAGAAATCCGTCCGTTTTCGTCATTTGTTATCAGATCGACTTATAGCCAGATCGTCACATTTGCCGCTCTTCTGTCTGAAACGGTTACATTTACCGTCTCCAAAGCTATGTCTTGTGCTGCGGTATGTGGAGACACTAAAAGCACCATAGTAGAACACAGATGAAGCTTCTAAGTTGATGTAATAGCCCGTAAGAAGTAGTACAACTCATGTTTTAGGTATCGATTATTGACTTTTTAGCTTTCTTTGGTGCTTTGGACATGAGCTAGGAACTTAAGATTTTGCATGAAAGGAGGACTAGCAACCGCGTTGCACGGGAGAATGTGAAAAGTGTTCATATGTAGTAAAAACCTGAGAAATCCGTCCGTTTTCGTCATTTGTTATCGAATCGACTTAAAGCCAGATCGTCACATTGCCCGCTCTTCTCTCTGAAACGGTTGTACTTATCGTCTGCAAAGCTATGTCGCGTGCTGCGGTATGCGGAGACGCTAAAAGCACCATAGTAGAACACAGATGAAGGTTCTAAGTTGATGTAATAGGCAGTAAGAAGTAGTACAACTAAAGTTTTAGTTATGGGTAATTGACTTTTTGCCCTTCTTTGGTGCCTTGGACATGAGCTAGGAACTTAAGATTTTGCATGAAAGGAGGACTAGCAGCCGCGTTGCACGGGAGAATGTGAAAAGCGTTCATATGTAGTAAAAACCTGAGAAATCGGTCCGTTTTCGTCATTTGTTATCGAATCTACTTAAAGCCAGATCGTCACATTGGATGCTCTTCTGTCTGAAACGGTTGTTCTTTTCGTCTGCAAAGCTATATCGCGTGCTGCGGTATGCGGAGACACTAAAAGCACCATAATAGAACACAGATGATGCTTCTAAGTTGATGTAATAGCCATTAAGGAGTAGTACAATTCAAGTTTTAGGTATGGATTATTGACTATTTACTCTTCTTTTGTGCCTTGGACATGACCTAGGAACTTAAGATTTTGCATGAAAGGAGGACTAGCAGCCGCGTTGTTCGGGAGAATGTGAAAAGTGTTCATATGTAGTAAAAACCTGAGAAATACGTCCGTTTTCGTCATTTGTTATTGAATCGACTTAAAGCCACATCGTCACATTGGCCGCTCTTCTCTCTGAAACGGTTGTACTTATCGTCTGCAAAGCTATGTCGCGTGATGCTGTATGCGGAGACACTAAAAGCACCATAGTAGAACACAGATGAAGCTTCTAGGTTGATGTAATAGCCAGTAAGAAGTAGTACAATTCAAGTTTTAGTTATCGATTATTGAATTTTTACCCTTCTTTGGTGCCTTGGACATGAGCTAGGACCTTAACTTTGTCCATGAAAGGAGGACTAGCAGCCGAGTTGCACGGGAGAATGTGAAATGTGTTCATATGTAGTAAAAACCTGAGAAATCCGTCCGTTTTCATCATTTGCTATCGTATCGACTTAAAGCCAGATCGTCATATTGGCCGCTTTTCTCTCTGAAACGGTAGTGCTTATCGTCTGCAAAGCTATGTCGCCTGCTTGCGGTATGCGGAGACACTAAAAGCACCATAGTAGAACACAGATGAAGCTTCTAAGTTGATGTAATAGCCAGTAAGAAGTAGTCCAATTCAAGTTTTAGTTATCGATTATTGACCTTTTAGCTGGCTTTGGTGCCTTGGACATGATCTAGGACCTTAACAATTTGCATGAAAGGAGGACTAGCAGCCGAGTTGCACGGGAGAATGTGAAAAGTGTTCACATGTAGTAAAAACCTGAGAAATCCGTCCGTTTTCGTCATTTGTTATCGAATCGACTTATAGCCAGATCGTCACATTTGCCGCTCTTCTGTCTGAAACGGTTACATTTACCGTCTCCAAAGCTATGTCGCGTGCTGCGGTATGTGGAGACACTAAAAGCACCATAGTAGAACACAGATGAAGCTTCTAAGTTGATGTAATAGCCAGTAAGAAGTAGTACAATTCATGTTTTAGGTATCGATTATTGACTATTTAGCTTTCTTTGGTGCTTTGGACATGAGCTAGGAACTTAAGATTTTGCATGAAAGGAGGACTAGCAGCCGCGTTGCACGGGAGAATGTGAAAAGTGTTCATATGTAGTAAAAACCTGAGAAATCCCTCCGTGTTCGTCATTTGTTAACGAATCTACTTAAAGCCAGATCGTCACATTGGATGCTCTTCTGTCTGAAACGGTTGTTCTTTTCATCTGTAAACCTATGTCGCGTGCTGCGGTATGTGGAGACACTAAAAGCACCATAGTAGAACACAGATGAAGCTTCTAAGTTGATGTAATAGCCAGTAAGGAGTAGTACAATTCAAGTTTTAGATATGGATTATTGACTATTTACTCTTCTTTTGTGTCTTGGACATGACCTAGGAACTTAAGATTTTGCATGAAAGGAGGACTAGCAGCCGCGTTGCTCGGGAGAACGTGAAAAGTGTTCATATGTAGTAAAAACCTGAGAAATATGTCCGTTTTCGTCATTTGTTATTGAATCGACTTAAAGCCACATCGTCACATTGGCCGCTCTTCTCTCTGAAACGGTTGTACTTATCGTCTGCAAAGCTATGTCGCGTGATGCTGTATGCGGAGACACTAAAAGCACCATAGTAGAACACAGATGAAGCTTCTAGGTTGATGTAATAGCCAGTAAGAAGTAGTACAATTCAAGTTTTAGTTATCGATTATTGAATTTTTACCCTTATTTGGTGCCTTGGACATGAGCTAGGACCTTAACGTTGTCCATGAAAGGAGGACTAACAGCCGAGTTGCACGGGAGAATGTGAAATGTGTTCATATGTAGTAAAAACCTGAGAAATCCGTCCGTTTTCATCATTTGCTATCGTATCGACTTAAAGCCAGATCGTCATATTGGCCGCTCTTCTCTCTGAAACGGTTGTGCTTATCGTCTGCAAAGCTATGTCGCGTGCTTGCGTTATGCGGAGACACTAAAAGCACCATAGTAGAACACAGATGAAGCTTCTAAGTTGATGTAATAGCCAGTAAGAAGTAGTCCAATTCAAGTTTTAGTTATCGATTATTGACCTTTTAGCTGGCTTTGGTGCCTTGGACATGATCTAGGACCTTAACAATTTGCATGAAAGGACGACTAGCAGCCGAGTTGCACGGGAGAATGTGAAAAGTGTTCACATGTAGTAAAAACCTGAGAAATCCGTCCGTTTTCGTCATTTGTTATCAGATCGACTTATAGCCAGATCGTCACATTTGCCGCTCTTCTGTCTGAAACGGTTACATTTACCGTCTCCAAAGCTATGTCTTGTGCTGCGGTATGTGGAGACACTAAAAGCACCATAGTAGAACACAGATGAAGCTTCTAAGTTGATGTAATAGCCCGTAAGAAGTAGTACAACTCATGTTTTAGGTATCGATTATTGACTTTTTAGCTTTCTTTGGTGCTTTGGACATGAGCTAGGAACTTAAGATTTTGCATGAAAGGAGGACTAGCAGCCGCGTTGCACGGGAGAATGTGAAAAGTGTTCATATGTAGTAAAAACCTGAGAAATCCGTCCGTTTTCGTCATTTGTTATCGAATCGACTTAAAGCCAGATCGTCACATTGCCCGCTCTTCTCTCTGAAACGGTTGTTCTTTTCGTCTGCAAAGCTATATCGCGTGCTGCGGTATGCGGAGACACTAAAAGCACCATAATAGAACACAGATGATGCTTCTAAGTTGATGTAATAGCCAGTAAGGAGTAGTACAATTCAAGTTTTAGGTATGGATTATTGACTATTTACTCTTCTTTTGTGCCTTGGACATGACCTAGGAACTTAAGAGTTTGCATGAAAGGAGGACTAGCAGCCGCGTTGCACGGGAGAATGTGAAAAGTGTGTATATGTAGTAGAAACCCTAGAAATCCGTCCGTTTTCGTTATTTGTTATCGAATCGACTTAAAGCCACATCATCACATTGGCCACTCTTCTCTTTGAAACGGTTGTACTTACCGTCTGCAAAGCTATGTCGCGTGCTGCGGTATGCGGAGACACTAAGAGCACCATAGTAGAACACAGATGAAGCTTCTAAGTTGATGTAATAGCCATTAAGTAGTAGTACAATTCAAGTCTTATTTATCGACTACTGACAATTTAGCTGGCTTTGATGACTTGGACATTAGCTAGGACCTTAACGTTTTGCATGAAAGGAGGACTAGCAGCCGCGTTGCACGGGAGAATGTGAAAAGTGTTCATATGTAGGAAAAACCTGAGAAATCCGTCCGGTTTCTTCATTTGTTATCGTATCGACTTAAAGCCAGATCGTCATATTTTCGCTCTTCTGTCTGAATCGTTTACATTTATCGTCTACAAAGCTATGTCGCGTGCTGCGGCATGCGGAGACACTAGAAGCACCATAGTAGAACACAGATGAAGCTTCCAAGTTGATGTAATAGCCAGTAAGAAGTAGTACAATTAAAGTTTTAGGTATCTATTATTGACTTTTTACCCTTCTTGGTTGCCTTGGGCATGAGCTAGGAACTTAATATTTTGCATGAAAGGAGGACTAGCAGCTGCGTAGCACGTGAGAATGTGAAAAGTGTTCAAATGTAGTAAAAACCTGAGAAATCCGTCCGTTTTCGTCATTTGTTATCGAATCGACTTAAAGGCAGATTGTCACATTGGGCGCTCTTCTGTCTGAAACGGTTACATTTATCGTCTGCAAAGCTATGTCGCTTGCTGCGGTATGCGGAGACACTAGAAGCACCATATTAGAACACAGATGAAGCTTCTAAGTTGATGTAATAGCCAGTAAGAAGTAGTTCAATTCAAGTTTTAGGTATCTATTATTGACTTTTTACTCTTCTTTGTTGCCTTCGACATGAGATAGGAACTTAAGATTTTGCATGAAAGGAGGACTAGCAGCCGCGTTGCACGGGACAATGTGAAAACTGTTCATATGTAGTAAAAACCTGAGAAATCCGTCCGTTTTCGTCATTTCTTATCGAATCGACTTAAAGCCAGATCGTCACATTGGCCGCTCTTCTCTCTGAAACGGTTGTACTTATCGTCTGCAAAGCTATGCCGCGTGCTGCGGTATGCGGAGACACTAAAAGCACCGTAGCAGAGCACAGATGAAGCTCCTAAGTCGATGCAATAGCCAGTAAGAAGTAGTACAATTCAAGTTTTAGGTATCGATTGTTGACTTTTTACCCTTCTTTTGTGCCTTGGACATGAGCTAGGAACTTAAGATAATGCATGATAGGAGGACTAGCAGCCGCTTTGCACAGGAGAATGTGAAAAGTGTTCATATGTAGTAAAAACCTGAGAAATCCGTCCGTTTTCGTCATTTGTTATCGAATCGACTTAAAGCCAGATTGTCACATTGGCCGCTCTTCTCTCTGAAACGGTTGTACTTATCGTCTGCAATGCTATGTCGCGTGCTGCGGTATGCGGAGACACTAGAAGCACCATAGTAGAACACAGATGAAGCTTCTAAGTTGATGTATTAGCCAGTAAGATGTGGTACAATTCAAGTTTTATTTATCGATTATTGACTTTTTAGCTGGCTTTGGTGCCTTGGACATGAGCTAGGACCTTAACATTTTGCATGAAAGGAGGGCTAGCAGCCGCGTAGCACGGGACAATGTTAAAAGTGTTCATATCCAGTAAAAACCTGAGAAATCCGCCCGTTTTCGTCATTTGTTATCGAATCGACCTAAAGCCAAATCGGCACATTGGCCGCTCTTCTCTCTGAAACGGTTGTACTTATCGTCTGCAAAGCTATGTCGCGTGCTGCGGTATGCGGAGACACTAAAAACACCATAGTAGAACACAGATGAAGCTTCTAAATTGATGTAATAGCCAGTAAGTAGTAGTACAATTCAAGTTTTAGTTATGGATTATTGACTTTTTACCCTTCTTTGATGCTTGGATATGAGCTAGGAACTTAAGATTTTGCATGGAAGGAGGACTAGCAGCCGCGTTGCACGGGAGAATGTGAAAAGTGTTCATATGTAGTAAAAACCTGAGAAATCCGTCCGTTTTCGTCATTTGTTATCGAATCGACTTAAAGCAGTGCGTCACATTGGCCACTCTTCTCTCTGAAACGGTTGTACTTATCGTCTGCAAAGCTATGTCGCGTGCTGCGGTATGCGGAGACACTAAGAGCACCATAGTAGAACACAGATGAAGCTTCTAAGTTGATGTAATAGCCGGTAAGCAGTAGTACAATTCAAGTCTTATTTATCGACTATTGACTATTTAGCTGGCTTTGATGACTTGGACATTAGCTAGGACCTTAACGTTTTGCATGAAAGGAGGACTAGCAGCCGCGTTGCACGGGAGAATGTGAAAAGTGTTCATATGTAGGAAAAACCTGAGAAATCCGTCCGGTTTCGTCATTTGTTATCGTATCGACTTAAAGCCAGATCGTCATATTTTCGCTCTTCTGTCTGAAACGGTTACATTTATCGTCTACAAAGCTATGTCGCGTGCTGCGGCATGCGGAGACACTAAAAGCACCATAGTAGAACACAGGTGAAGCTTCTAAGTTGATGTAATAGCCGGTAAGAAGTAGTACAATTCAAGTCTTATTTATCTATTATTGACTATTTAGCTGGCTTTGATACCTTGGACATTAGCTAGGACCTTAACGTTTTGCATGATAGGACGACTAGCAGCCGCGTTGCACGGGAGAATGTGAAAAGTGTTCATATGTAGTAAAAACCTGAGAAATCCGTCCGTTTTCGTCATTTGTTATCGAATCGACTTAAAGGCAGATTGTCACATTGGGCGTTCTTCTGTCTGAAACGGTTACATTTATCGTCCGCAAAATTATGTCGCGTGCTGCGGTATGTGGAGACACTAAAAGCACCATAGTAGAACACAGATGAAGGATCTAAGTTTATGTAATAGCCAGTAAGAAGTAGTTCAATTCAAGTTTTAGGTATCTATTATTGTTTTTTTACCCTTCTTTGTTGCCTTCGACATGAGCTAGGAACTTAAGATTTTGCATGAAAGGAGGACTAGCGGCCGCGTTGCACGGGAGAATGTGAAAAGTGTTCATATGTAGTAAAAACCTGAGAAATCCGTCCGTGTTCGTCATTTGTTATCGAATCGACTTAAAGCCAGATCGGGACATTGACTTCTTTTCTCTCTGAAACGGTTGTACTTATCGTCTTCAAAGCTATGTCGCGTGCTGCGGTATGCGGAGACACTAAAAGCACCATAGTAGAACACAGATGAAGCTTCTAAGTTGATGTAATAGCCAGTAAGAAGTTGTACAATTCAAGTTTTAGTTATTGATTATTGACTTTTTAGCTGGCTTTGATGCCTTGGACATGAGCTATGACCTTAACGTTTTGGATGAAAGGACGACTAGCAGCCGCGTTGCACGGGAGAATGTGAAAAGCGTTTATATGTAGTAAAAACCTGAGAAATCCGTCCGTTTTCGTCATTTGTTATCGAATCGACTTAAAGCCAGATCGTCACATTGGCCGCTCTTCTCTCTGAAACGGTTGTACTTATCGTCTGCAAAGCTATGCCGCGTGCTGCGGTATGCGGAGACACTAAAAGCACCGTAGTAGAGCACAGATGAAGGTTCTAAGTTGATGTAATAGCCAGTAAGAAGTTGTACAATTCAAGTTTTAGTTATTGATTATTGACTTTTTAGCTGGCTTTGATGCCTTGGACATGAGCTATGACCTTAACGTTTTGGATGAAAGGACGACTAGCAGCCGCGTTGCACGGGAGAATGTGAAAAGCGTTTATATGTAGTAAAAACCTGAGAAATCCGTCCGTTTTCGTCATTTGTTATCGAATCGACTTAAGCCTGATCGTCACATTGGCCACTCTTCTCTCTGAAACGGTTGTACTTATCGTCTGCAGAGCTATGTCGCGTGCTGAGGTATGCGGAGACACTAAAAGCACCATAGTAGAACACAGATGAAGCTTCTAAGTTGATGTAATAGCCAGTAAGAAGTAGTACAATTCAAGTTTTATTTATCGACTATTGACTTTTAGTTATCTTTGGTACAATGGACATGAGCTAGGACCTTAACATTTTGCATGAAAGGAGGACTAGCAGCCGAGTTGCACGGGAGAATGTGAAAAGTGTTCATATGTAGTAAAAACTTGAGAAATTCGCCCGTTTTCCTCATTTGTTATCGAATCGACTTAGAGCCAGATCGTCACATTGGCCGCTCTTCCCTCTGAAATGGCTGTACTTATCGTCTGCAGAGCTATGTCGCGTGCTGCGGTATGTGGAGAACACTAAAAGCACCATATTAGAACACAGATGAAGCTTCTAAGTTGATGTAATAGCCAGTAAGAAGTAGTACAACTCAAGTTTTAGTTATGGATTATTGACTTTTTACCCTTATTTGGTGCCTTGGACATGAGCTAGGAACTTAAGATTTTGCATGAAAGGAGGACTAGCAGCCGCGTTGCCCGGGAGAATGTGAAAAGTGTTCATATGTAGTAAAAACATGAGAAATCCGACCGTGTTCGTCATTTGTTATCGAATCGACTTAAAGCCAGATCGTCACATTGGCCGCTCTTCTCTCCGAAACGGTTGTACTTATCGTCTGCAAAGCTATGTCGCGTGCTGCGGTATGCGGAGACCCTAAAAGCACCATAGTAGAACACAGATGAAGGTTCTAAGTTGATGTAATAGCCAGTAAGAAGTAGTACAACTCAAGTTATAGTTATGGATAATTGACTTTTTAACCTTCTTTGGTGCCTTGGACATTAGCTAGGAACTTAAGATTTTGCATGAGAGGAGGACTAGCAGCCGCGTTGCACGGGAGAATGTGAAAAGTGTTCATATGTAGTAAAAACCTGAGAAATCCGTCCGTTTTCGTCATTTGTTATCGAATCTACTTAAAGCCAGATCGTCACATTGGATGCTCTTCTGTCTGAAACGGTTGTTCTTTTCGTCTGCAAAGCTATATCGCGTGCTGCGGTATGCGGAGACACTAAAAGCTCCATAATAGAACACAGATGATGCTTCTAAGTTGATGTAATAGCCAGTAAGGAGTAGTACAATTCAAGTTTTAGGTATGGATTATTGACTATTTACTCTTCTTTTGTGTCTTGGACATGACCTAGGAACTTAAGATTTTGCATGAAAGGAGGACTAGCAGCCGCGTTGCTCGGGAGAACGTGAAAAGTGTTCATATGTAGTAAAAACCTGAGAAATATGTCCGTTTTCGTCATTTGTTATTGAATCGACTTAAAGCCACATCGTCACATTGGCCGCTCTTCTCTCTGAAACGGTTGTACTTATCGTCTGCAAAGCTATGTCGCGTGATGCTGTATGCGGAGACACTAAAAGCACCATAGTAGAACACAGATGAAGCTTCTAGGTTGATGTAATAGCCAGTAAGAAGTAGTACAATTCAAGTTTTAGTTATCGATTATTGAATTTTTACCCTTATTTGGTGCCTTGGACATGAGCTAGGACCTTAACGTTGTCCATGAAAGGAGGACTAACAGCCGAGTTGCACGGGAGAATGTGAAATGTGTTCATATGTAGTAAAAACCTGAGAAATCCGTCCGTTTTCATCATTTGCTATCGTATCGACTTAAAGCCAGATCGTCATATTGGCCGCTCTTCTCTCTGAAACGGTTGTGCTTATCGTCTGCAAAGCTATGTCGCGTGCTTGCGTTATGCGGAGACACTAAAAGCACCATAGTAGAACACAGATGAAGCTTCTAAGTTGATGTAATAGCCAGTAAGAAGTAGTCCAATTCAAGTTTTAGTTATCGATTATTGACCTTTTAGCTGGCTTTGGTGCCTTGGACATGATCTAGGACCTTAACAATTTGCATGAAAGGACGACTAGCAGCCGAGTTGCACGGGAGAATGTGAAAAGTGTTCACATGTAGTAAAAACCTGAGAAATCCGTCCGTTTTCGTCATTTGTTATCAGATCGACTTATAGCCAGATCGTCACATTTGCCGCTCTTCTGTCTGAAACGGTTACATTTACCGTCTCCAAAGCTATGTCTTGTGCTGCGGTATGTGGAGACACTAAAAGCACCATAGTAGAACACAGATGAAGCTTCTAAGTTGATGTAATAGCCCGTAAGAAGTAGTACAACTCATGTTTTAGGTATCGATTATTGACTTTTTAGCTTTCTTTGGTGCTTTGGACATGAGCTAGGAACTTAAGATTTTGCATGAAAGGAGGACTAGCAACCGCGTTGCACGGGAGAATGTGAAAAGTGTTCATATGTAGTAAAAACCTGAGAAATCCGTCCGTTTTCGTCATTTGTTATCGAATCGACTTAAAGCCAGATCGTCACATTGCCCGCTCTTCTCTCTGAAACGGTTGTACTTATCGTCTGCAAAGCTATGTCGCGTGCTGCGGTATGCGGAGACGCTAAAAGCACCATAGTAGAACACAGATGAAGGTTCTAAGTTGATGTAATAGGCAGTAAGAAGTAGTACAACTAAAGTTTTAGTTATGGGTAATTGACTTTTTGCCCTTCTTTGGTGCCTTGGACATGAGCTAGGAACTTAAGATTTTGCATGAAAGGAGGACTAGCAGCCGCGTTGCACGGGAGAATGTGAAAAGTGTTCATATGTAGTAAAAACCTGAGAAATCGGTCCGTTTTCGTCATTTGTTATCGAATCTACTTAAAGCCAGATCGTCACATTGGATGCTCTTCTGTCTGAAACGGTTGTTCTTTTCGTCTGCAAAGCTATATCGCGTGCTGCGGTATGCGGAGACACTAAAAGCACCATAATAGAACACAGATGATGCTTCTAAGTTGATGTAATAGCCATTAAGGAGTAGTACAATTCAAGTTTTAGGTATGGATTATTGACTATTTACTCTTCTTTTGTGCCTTGGACATGACCTAGGAACTTAAGATTTTGCATGAAAGGAGGACTAGCAGCCGCGTTGTTCGGGAGAATGTGAAAAGTGTTCATATGTAGTAAAAACCTGAGAAATACGTCCGTTTTCGTCATTTGTTATTGAATCGACTTAAAGCCACATCGTCACATTGGCCGCTCTTCTCTCTGAAACGGTTGTACTTATCGTCTGCAAAGCTATGTCGCGTGATGCTGTATGCGGAGACACTAAAAGCACCATAGTAGAACACAGATGAAGCTTCTAGGTTGATGTAATAGCCAGTAAGAAGTAGTACAATTCAAGTTTTAGTTATCGATTATTGAATTTTTACCCTTCTTTGGTGCCTTGGACATGAGCTAGGACCTTAACTTTGTCCATGAAAGGAGGACTAGCAGCCGAGTTGCACGGGAGAATGTGAAATGTGTTCATATGTAGTAAAAACCTGAGAAATCCGTCCGTTTTCATCATTTGCTATCGTATCGACTTAAAGCCAGATCGTCATATTGGCCGCTTTTCTCTCTGAAACGGTAGTGCTTATCGTCTGCAAAGCTATGTCGCCTGCTTGCGGTATGCGGAGACACTAAAAGCACCATAGTAGAACACAGATGAAGCTTCTAAGTTGATGTAATAGCCAGTAAGAAGTAGTCCAATTCAAGTTTTAGTTATCGATTATTGACCTTTTAGCTGGCTTTGGTGCCTTGGACATGATCTAGGACCTTAACAATTTGCATGAAAGGAGGACTAGCAGCCGAGTTGCACGGGAGAATGTGAAAAGTGTTCACATGTAGTAAAAACCTGAGAAATCCGTCCGTTTTCGTCATTTGTTATCGAATCGACTTATAGCCAGATCGTCACATTTGCCGCTCTTCTGTCTGAAACGGTTACATTTACCGTCTCCAAAGCTATGTCGCGTGCTGCGGTATGTGGAGACACTAAAAGCACCATAGTAGAACACAGATGAAGCTTCTAAGTTGATGTAATAGCCAGTAAGAAGTAGTACAATTCATGTTTTAGGTATCGATTATTGACTATTTAGCTTTCTTTGGTGCTTTGGACATGAGCTAGGAACTTAAGATTTTGCATGAAAGGAGGACTAGCAGCCGCGTTGCACGGGAGAATGTGAAAAGTGTTCATATGTAGTAAAAACCTGAGAAATCCCTCCGTGTTCGTCATTTGTTAACGAATCTACTTAAAGCCAGATCGTCACATTGGATGCTCTTCTGTCTGAAACGGTTGTTCTTTTCATCTGTAAACCTATGTCGCGTGCTGCGGTATGTGGAGACACTAAAAGCACCATAGTAGAACACAGATGAAGCTTCTAAGTAGATGTAATAGCCAGTAAGAAGAAGTAAAATTCAAGTTTTAGCTATCGATTATTGACTTTTTAGCTGGGTTTGGTGCCTTGGAATTGCTCTAGGACCTTAAAGTTTTGCATGAAAGGAGGACTTGCAGCCGCGTTGCATGGGAGGATGTTAAAAGTGTTTATATGTAGTAAAAACCTGAGAAATCTGTCCGTTTTCGTCATTTGTTATCGAATCGACTTAAAGCCAGATCGTCACATTGGCCGCTCTTCTCTCTGAAACGGTTGTACTTATCGTCTACAAAGCTATGTCGCGTGCTGCGGTATGCGGAGACACTAAAAGCACCATAGTAGAACACAGATGAAGCTTCTAAGTTGATGTAATAGCCAGTAAGTAGTAGTACAATTCAAGTTTTAGTTATCGATTATTGTCTTTTTAGCTGACTTTGGTGCCTTGGACATGAGCTAGGTCCTTAACATTTTGCATGATAGGAGGAATAGCAGCCGCGTTGCACGGGAGAATGTTAAAAGTGTGCATATGTAGTAAAACCCTGAGAAATCCGCCCGTTTTCGTCATTTGTTATCGAATCGAATTAAAGCCAGATCGTCACATTTACCGCTCTTCTCTCTGAAACAGTTGTACTTATCGTCTGCAAAGCTATGTCGCGTGCTGCGGTATGCGGAGACACTAAAAACACCATAGTAGAACACAGATGAAGCTTCTAAATTGATGTAGTAGCCAGTAAGTAGTAGTACTATTCAAGTTTTAGTTATGTATCATTGACTTTTTACCCTTCTTTGGTGCCTTGGACATGAGCTAGGAACTTAAGATTTTGCATGAAAAGAGGACTAGCGGCCGCGTTGCACGGGAGAATGTGAAAAGTGTTCATATGTAGTAAAAACCTGAGAAATCCGCCGGTTTTGTCATTTGTTATCGAATCGACTTAAAGCCAGATCGTCACATTGGCCGCTCTTCTCTCTGAAACGGCTGTACTTATCGTCTGCAAAGCTATGTCACATGCTGCGGTATGCGGAGACACTAAAAACACCATAGTAGAACACAGATGAAGCTTCTAAATTGATGTAGTAGCCAGTAAGTAGTAGTACTATTCAAGTTTTTAGTTATGTTTTATTGACTTTTCATATTCTCTCGGGCAACGCGGCTGCTAGTCCTTGTTTCATGCAAAATTTTAAGTTCCTAGCTCATGTCCAAGGCACCAAAGAAGGGTAAAAAGTGTTCATATGTAGTAAAAACCTGAGAAATCCGTCCGTTTTCGTCATTTGCTATCGAATCGACTTAAAGCCAGATCGTCACATTGGCCGCTCTTCTCTCTGAAACGGTTGTACTTATCGTCTGCAAAGCTATGTCGCGTGCTGCGGTATGCGGAGACACTAAAAGCACCATAGTAGAACACAGATGAAGCTTCTAAGTTGTTGTAATAGCCAGTAACAAGTAGTACAATTGAGGTTTTAGGTATCGATTATTGACTATTTACCCTTCTTTGGTGCCTTGGATATGAGCTAGCAACTTAAGATTTTACATGAAATGAGGACTAGCAGCCGCGTTGCACGGGAGAATGTGAAAAGTGTTTATATGTAGTAAAATCCGGAGATATCCGTCCATGTTCGTCTTTTGTTATCGGATCGACTTAAAGCCATTCGTCACATTGGCCGCTCTTCTCTCTGAAACGGTTGTACTTATCGTCTGCAAAGCTATGTCGCGTGCTGCGGTATGCGGAGACACTAAAAGCACCATAGCAGAACACAGTTGAAGCTCCTAAGTCGATGTAATAGCCAGTAAGAAGTAGTACAATTTTAAGTTTTAGGTATCGATTGTTTTTTTTTTACCCTTCTTTGTTGCCTTCGACATGAGCTAGGAACTTAAGATTTTGCATGAAAGGAGGACTAGCAGCCGCGTTGCACGGGAGAATGTGAAAAGTGTTCATATGTAGTAAAAACCTGAGAAATCCCTCCGTGTTCGTCATTTGTTAACGAATCTACTTAAAGCCAGATCGTCACA
Source organism: Schistocerca gregaria (assembly GCF_023897955.1). Taxonomy (NCBI): domain Eukaryota; kingdom Metazoa; phylum Arthropoda; class Insecta; order Orthoptera; family Acrididae; genus Schistocerca; species Schistocerca gregaria. The sequence goes on along the minus strand of NC_064930.1, from coordinate 132,572,502 downwards.
TTGGATGCTCTTCTGTGTGAAACGGTTGTTCTTTTCGTCTGTAAACCTATGTCGCGTGCTGCGGTATGTGGAGACACTAAAAGCACCATAGTAGAACACAGATGAAGCTTCTAAGTAGATGTAATAGCCAGTAAGAAGAAGTAAAATTCAAGTTTTAGCTATCGATTATTGACTTTTTAGCTGGGTTTGGTGCCTTGGAATTGATCTAGGACCTTAAAGTTTTGCATGAAAGGAGGACTTGCAGCCGCGTTGCATGGGAGGATGTTAAAAGTGTTTATATGTAGTAAAAACCTGAGAAATCTGTCCGTTTTCGTCATTTGTTATCGAATCGACTTAAAGCCAGATCGTCACATTGGCCGCTCTTCTCTCTGAAACGGTTGTACTTATCGTCTACAAAGCTATGTCGCGTGCTGCGGTATGCGGAGACACTAAAAGCACCATAGTAGAACACAGATGAAGCTTCTAAGTTGATGTAATAGCCAGTAAGTAGTAGTACAATTCAAGTTTTAGTTATCGATTATTGTCTTTTTAGCTGACTTTGGTGCCTTGGACATGAGCTAGGTCCTTAACATTTTGCATGATAGGAGGAATAGCAGCCGCGTTGCACGGGAGAATGTTAAAAGTGTGCATATGTAGTAAAACCCTGAGAAATCCGCCCGTTTTCGTCATTTGTTATCGAATCGAATTAAAGCCAGATCGTCACATTTACCGCTCTTCTCTCTGAAACATTTGTACTTATCGTCTGCAAAGCTATGTCGCGTGCTGCGGTATGCGGAGACACTAAAAACACCATAGTAGAACACAGATGAAGCTTCTAAATTGATGTAGTAGCTAGTAAGTAGTAGTACTATTCAAGTTTTAGTTATGTATCATTGACTTTTTACCCTTCTTTGGTGCCTTGGACATGAGCTAGGAACTTAAAATTTTGCATGAAACAAGGACTAGCAGCCGCGTTGCCCGAGAGAATATGAAAAGTGTTCATATGTAGTAAAAACCTGAGAAATCCGTCCGTTTTCGTCATTTGCTATCGAATCGACTTAAAGCCAGATCGTCACAATGGCCGCTCTTCTCTCTGAAACGGCTGTACTTATGGTCTGCAAAGCTTTGTCGCGTGCTACGGTATGCGGACACACTAAAAGCACCATAGTAGAACACAGATGAAGGTTCTAAGTTGATGTAATAGCCAGTAAGGAGTAGTACAATTGAAGTTTTAGTTATGGATTATTGATTTTTACCCTTCTTTGGTGCCTTGGACATGAGCAAGGAACTTAAGATTTTGCATGAAAGGAGGACTAGCAGCCGCGTTGCCCGAGAGAATATGAAAAGTGTTCATATGTAGTAAAAACCTGAGAAATCCGTCCGTTTCCGTCATTTGCTATGGAATCGACTTAAAGCCAGATCGTCACATTGGCCGCTCTTCTCTCTGAAACGGTTGCACTTATCGTCTGCAAAGCTATGTCGCGTATTGCGGTATGGGGAGACACTAAAAGCACCATAGTAGAACACAGATGAAGCTTCTAAGAAGATGTAATAGCCTGAAAGAAGTAGTACAATTCAAGTTTTAGTTATCGATTATTGACATTTTAGCTGGCTTTGGTGCCTTGGACATGAGCTAGGACCTTAACATTTTGTATGAAAAGAGGAATAGCAGCCGCGTTGCACGGGCGAATGTTAAAAGTGTTCATATGTAGTAAAACCCTGAGAAAACCGCCCGTTTTCGTCATTTGTTATCGAATCGACTTAAAGGCAGATTGTCACTTTGGGCGCCCTTCTGTCTAAAACGGTTACATTTATCGTCTGCAAAGCCATGTCGCGTGCTGCGGCATGCGGAGACACTAGAAGCACCATAGTGGAACAAAGATGAAGCTTCTAAGTTGATGTTATAGCCAGTAAGAAGTAGTTCAATTCAAGTTTTAGGTATCTATTATTGACTTTTTACCCTTCTTTGTTGCCTTCGACATGAGCTAGGAACTTAAGATTTTGCATGAAAAGAGGACTAGCGGCCGCGTTGCACGGGAGAATGTGAAAAGTGTTCATATGTAGTAAAAACCTGAGAAATCCGCCGGTTTTGTCATTTGTTATCGAATCGACTTAAAGCCAGATCGTCACATTGGCCGCTCTTCTCTCTGAAACGGCTGTACTTATCGTCTGCAAAGCTATGTCACATGCTGCGGTATGCGGAGACACTAAAAACACCATAGTAGAACACAGATGAAGCTTCTAAATTGATGTAGTAGCCAGTAAGTAGTAGTACTATTCAAGTTTTTAGTTATGTTTTATTGACTTTTCATATTCTCTCGGGCAACGCGGCTGCTAGTCCTTGTTTCATGCAAAATTTTAAGTTCCTAGCTCATGTCCAAGGCACCAAAGAAGGGTAAAAAGTGTTCATATGTAGTAAAAACCTGAGAAATCCGTCCGTTTTCGTCATTTGCTATCGAATCGACTTAAAGCCAGATCGTCACATTGGCCGCTCTTCTCTCTGAAACGGTTGTACTTATCGTCTGCAAAGCTATGTCGCGTGCTGCGGTATGCGGAGACACTAAAAGCACCATAGTAGAACACAGATGAAGCTTCTAAGTTGTTGTAATAGCCAGTAACAAGTAGTACAATTGAGGTTTTAGGTATCGATTATTGACTATTTACCCTTCTTTGGTGCCTTGGATATGAGCTAGCAACTTAAGATTTTACATGAAATGAGGACTAGCAGCCGCGTTGCACGGGAGAATGTGAAAAGTGTTTATATGTAGTAAAATCCGGAGATATCCGTCCATGTTCGTCTTTTGTTATCGAATCGACTTAAAGCCAGTCGTCACATTGGCCGCTCTTCTCTCTGAAACGGTTGTACTTATCGTCTGCAAAGCTATGTCGCGTGCTGCGGTATGCGGAGACACTAAAAGCACCATAGCAGAACACAGTTGAAGCTCCTAAGTCGATGTAATAGCCAGTAAGAAGTAGTACAATTTTAAGTTTTAGGTATCGATTGTTTTTTTTTTACCCTTCTTTGTTGCCTTCGACATGAGCTAGGAACTTAAGATTTTGCATGAAATGAGGACTAGCGGCCGTGTTGAACGGGAGAATGTGAAAAGTGTTCATATGTAGTAAAAACCTGAGAAATCCGTCCGTTTTCGTCATTTGTTATCGAATCGACTTAAAGGCAGATTGTCACATTGGGCGCTCTTCTGTCTGAAACGGTTACATTTATCGACTGCAAAGCTATGTCGCATGCTGCGGTATGCGGAGACACTAGGAGCTCCATAGTAGAACACAGATGTAGCTTCTAAGTTGATGTAATAGCCAGTAAGAAGTAGTTCAATTCAAGATTTAGGTATCGATTGTTGTTTTTTTACCCTTCTTTGTTGGCTTCGACATGAGCTAGGAACTTAAAATTTTGCATGAAAGGAGGACTAGCAGCCGCGTTGCACGGGAGAATGTTAAAAATGTTCATATGTAGTAAAAACCTAAGAAATCCGTCCGTGTTCGTCATTCGTTATCGAATCGACTTAAAGCCAGATCGTCACATTGGCCGCTCTTCACTCTGGAACGGTTGTACTTATCGTCTGCAAAGCTATGTCGCGTGCTGCGGTATGCGGAGACACTAAAAGCACCATAGTAGAACACAGATGAAGCTTCAAAATTGATGTAATAGCTAGTAAGAAGTTGTACAATTCAAGTTTTAGTTATAGATTATTGACTTTTTACTCTTCTTTGGCACCTTGGACATGAACTAGGAACATACGATTTTGCATGAAAGGAGGACTAGAAGCCGCGTTGCACGGGAGAATGTGAAAAGTGTTCATATGTAGTAAAAACCTGAGATATCCGTCCATGTTCGTCTTTTGTTATCTAATCGACTTAAAGCCAGATCGTCACATTGGCCGCTCATCTCTCTGAAACGGTTGTACTTATCGTCTGCAAAGCTATGTCGCGTGCTGCGGTATGCGGAGACACTAAAAGCACCATAGCAGAACACAGATGAAGCTCCTAAGTCGATGTAATAGCCAGTAAGAAGTAGTACAATTCAAGTTTTAGATATCGATTGTTGACTTTTTACATTTCTTTGGTGCCTTCGACTTGAGCTAGGAACTTAACATTTTGCATGAAAGGAGGACTAGCAGCCGCGTTGCACGGGAGAATGTTAAAAGTGTTCATATGTAGTAAAAACCTGAGAAATCCGCCCGTTTTCGTCATTTGTTATCGAATCGACTTCAAGCCAGATCGTCACATTGGCCGCTCTTCTCTCTGAAACGGTTGTACTTATCGTCTGCAAAGCTATGTCGAGTGCTGCGGTATGCGGAGACACTAGAAGCACCATAGTAGAACACAGATGAAGCTTCTATGTTGATGTAATAGCCAGTAAGAAGTAGTTCAATTCAAGTTTTAGGTATCTATTATTGACTTTTTACCCTTCTTTGTTGCCTTCGACATGAGCTAGGAACTTAAGATTTTGCATGAAAGGAGGACTAGTGGCCGCGTTGCACGGGAGAATGTGAAAAGTGTTCATATGTAGTAAAAACCTGAGCTATCCGTCCATGTTCGTCTTTTGTTATCGAATCGACTTAAAGCCACATCGTCACATTGGCCGCTCTTCTCTCTGAAACGGTTGTACTTATCGTCTGCAAAGCTATGTCGCGTGCTGCGGTATGCGGAGACACTAGAAGAACCATAGTAGAACACAGATGAAGCTTCTATGTTGATGTAACAGCCAGTAAGAAGTAGTTCAATTCAAGATTTAGGTATCTATTATCGACTTTTTACCCTTCTTTGTTGCCTTCGACATGAGCTAGGTACTTAAGATTTTGCATGAAAGGAGGACTAGCAGCCGCGTTGTACGGGAGAATGTGAAAAGTGTTTATATGTAGTAAAAACCTGAGAAATCCGTCCGTTTTCGTCATTTGTTATCGAATCGACTTAAAGCCACATCGTCACATTGGCCACTCTTCTCTCTGAAACGGTTGTACTTATCGTCTGCAAAGCTATGTCGCGTGCTGCCGTATGCTGAGACACTAAAAGCACCATAGTAGAACACAGATGAAGCTTCTAAGTTGATGAAATAGCCAGTAAGAAGTAGTACAATTCAAGTCTTATTTATCGATTATTGACTTTTTAGCTAGCTTTGATGCCTTGGACATTAGCTAGGACCTTAACGTTTTGCGTGAAAGGAGGACTAGCAGCCGAGTTGCACTTGAGAATGTGAAAAGTGTTCATATGTAGTAAAGACCTGAGAAATCCGTCCGTGTTCGTCATTTGTTATCGAATCGACTTAAAGCCAGATCGTCACATTGGCCGCTCTTCTCTCTGAAACGGCTGTACTTATGGTCTGCAAAGCTTTGTCGCGTGCTACGGTATGCGGACACACTAAAAGCACCATAGTAGAACACAGATGAAGGTTCTAAGTTGATGTAATAGCCAGTAAGAAGTAGTACAATGCAAGTTTTAGTTATGGATTATTGACTTTTTACCCTTCTTTGGTGCCTTGGACAGGAGCTAGGAACTTAAGATTTTGCATGAAAGGAGGACTAGCAGCCGCGTTGCCCAAGAGAATATGAAAAGTGTTCATATGTAGAAAAAACCTGAGAAATCCGTCCGTTTTCGTCATTTGCTATCGAATCGACTTAAAGCCAGATCGTCACAATGGCCGCTCTTCTCTCTGAAACGGCTGTACTTATGGTCTGCAAAGCTTTGTCGCGTGCTACGGTATGCGGACACACTAAAAGCACCATAGTAGAACACAGATGAAGGTTCTAAGTTGATGTAATAGCCAGTAAGTAGTAGTACAATTCAAGTTTTAGTTATGGATTATTGATTTTTACCCTTCTTTGGTGCCTTGGACATGAGCAAGGAACTTAAGATTTTGCATGAAAGGAGGACTTGCAGCCGCGTTGCCCGAGAGAATATGAAAAGTGTTCATATGTAGTAAAAACCTGAGAAATCCGTCCGTTTTCGTCATTTGCTATGGAATCGACTTAAAGCCAGATCGTCACATTGGCCGCTCTTCTCTCTGAAACGGTTGCACTTATCGTCTGCAAAGCTATGTCGCGTGTTGCGGTATGGGGAGACACTAAGAGCACCATAGTAGAACACAGATGAAGCTTCTAAGAAGATGTAATAGCCTGAAAGAAGTAGTACAATTCAAGTTTTAGTTATCGATTATTGACATTTTAGCTGGCTTTGGTGCCTTGGACATGAGCTAGGACCTTAACATTTTGTATGAAAAGAGGAATAGCAGCCGCGTTGCACGGGCGAATGTTAAAAGTGTTCATATGTAGTAAAACCCTGAGAAAACCGCCCGTTTTCGTCATTTGTTATCGAATCGACTTAAAGGCAGATTGTCACATTGGGCGCCCTTCTGTCTAAAACGGTTACATTTATCGTCTGCAAAGCCATGTCGCGTGCTGCGGCATGCGGAGACACTAGAAGCACCATAGTGGAACAAAGATGAAGCTTCTAAGTTGATGTTATAGCCAGTAAGAAGTAGTTCAATTCAAGTTTTAGGTATCTATTATTGCCTTTTTACCCTTCTTTGTTGCCTTCGACATGAGCTAGGAACTTAAGATTTTGCATGAAAAGAGGACTAGCGGCCGCGTTGCACGGGAGAATGTGAAAAGTGTTCATATGTAGTAAAAATCTGAGAAATCCGCCGGTTTTGTCATTTGTTATCGAATCGACTTAAAGCCAGATCGTCACATTGGCCGCTCTTCTCTCTGAAACGGCTGTACTTATCGTCTGCAAAGCTATGTCGCGTGCTGCGGTATGCGGAGACACTAAAAACACCATAGTAGAACACAGATGAAGCTTCTAAATTGATGTAGTAGCCAGTAAGTAGTAGTACTATTCAAGTTTTTAGGTATGTTTTATTGACTTTTCATATTCTCTCGGGCAACGCGGCTGCTAGTCCTTGTTTCATGCAAAATTTTAAGTTCCTAGCTCATGTCCAAGGCACCAAAGAAGGGTAAAAAGTGTTCATATGTAGTAAAAACCTGAGAAATCCGTCCGTTTTCGTCATTTGTTATCGAATCGACTTAAAGCCAGATCGTCACATTGGCCGCTCTTCTCTCTGAAACGGTTGTACTTATCGTCTGCAAAGCTATGTCGCGTGCTGCGGTATGCGGGGACACTAAAAGCACCATAGTAGAACACAGATGAAGCTTCTAAGTTGCTGTAATAGCCAGTAAGAAGTAGTACAATTGAGGTTTTAGGTATCGATTATTGACTATTTACCCTTCTTTGGTGCCTTGGATATGAGCTAGCAACTTAAGATTTTACATGAAATGAGGACTAGCAGCCGCGTTGCACGGGAGAATGTGAAAAGTGTTTATATGTAGTAAAATCCGGAGATATCCGTCCATGTTCGTCTTTTGTTATCGAATCGACTTAAAGCCAGTCGTCACATTGGCCGCTCTTCTCTCTGAAACGGTTGTACTTATCGTCTGCAAAGCTATGTCGCGTGCTGCGGTATGCGGAGACACTAAAAGCACCATAGCAGAACACAGTTGAAGCTCCTAAGTCGATGTAATAGCCAGTAAGAAGTAGTACAATTTTAAGTTTTAGGTATCGATTGTTTTTTTTTTACCCTTCTTTGTTGCCTTCGACATGAGCTAGGAACTTAAGATTTTGCATGAAATGAGGACTAGCGGCCGTGTTGAACGGGAGAATGTGAAAAGTGTTCATATGTAGTAAAAACCTGAGAAATCCGTCCGTTTTCGTCATTTGTTATCGAATCGACTTAAAGGCAGATTGTCACTTTGGGCGCTCTTCTGTCTGAAACGGTTACATTTATCGACTGCAAAGCTATGTCGCATGCTGCGGTATGCGGAGACACTAGGAGCTCCATAGTAGAACACAGATGTAGCTTCTAAGTTGATGTAATAGCCAGTAAGAAGTAGTTCAATTCAAGATTTAGGTATCGATTGTTGTTTTTTTACCCTTCTTTGTTGGCTTCGACATGAGCTAGGAACTTAAAATTTTGCATGAAAGGAGGACTAGCAGCCGCGTTGCACGGGAGAATGTTAAAAATGTTCATATGTAGTAAAAACCTAAGAAATCCGTCCGTGTTCGTCATTCGTTATCGAATCGACTTAAAGCCAGATCGTCACATTGGCCGCTCTTCACTCTGGAACGGTTGTACTTATCGTCTGCAAAGCTATGTCGCGTGCTGCGGTATGCGGAGACACTAAAAGCACCATAGTAGAACACAGATGAAGCTTCAAAATTGATGTAATAGCTAGTAAGAAGTTGTACAATTCAAGTTTTAGTTATAGATTATTGACTTTTTACTCTTCTTTGGCACCTTGGACATGAGCTAGGAACATACGATTTTGCATGAAAGGAGGACTAGAAGCCGCGTTGCACGGGAGAATGTGAAAAGTGTTCATATGTAGTAAAAACCTGAGATATCCGTCCATGTTCGTCTTTTGTTATCTAATCGACTTAAAGCCAGATCGTCACATTGGCCGCTCATCTCTCTGAAACGGTTGTACTTATCGTCTGCAAAGCTATGTCGCGTGCTGCGGTATGCGGAGACACTAAAAGCACCATAGCAGAACACAGATGAAGCTCCTAAGTCGATGTAATAGCCAGTAAGAAGTAGTACAATTCAAGTTTTAGATATCGATTGTTGACTTTTTACATTTCTTTGGTGCCTTCGACTTGAGCTAGGAACTTAGCATTTTGCATGAAAGGAGGACTAGCAGCCGCGTTGCACGGGAGAATGTTAAAAGTGTTCATATGTAGTAAAAACCTGAGAAATCCGCCCGTTTTCGTCATTTGTTATCGAATCGACTTCAAGCCAGATCGTCACATTGGCCGCTCTTCTCTCTGAAACGGTTGTACTTATCGTCTGCAAAGCTATGTCGAGTGCTGCGGTATGCGGAGACACTAGAAGCACCATAGTAGAACACAGATGAAGCTTCTATGTTGATGTAATAGCCAGTAAGAAGTAGTTCAATTCAAGTTTTAGGTATCTATTATTGACTTTTTACCCTTCTTTGTTGCCTTCGACATGAGCTAGGAACTTAAGATTTTGCATGAAAGGAGGACTAGTGGCCGCGTTGCACGGGAGAATGTGAAAAGTGTTCATATGTAGTAAAAACCTGAGCTATCCGTCCATGTTCGTCTTTTGTTATCGAATCGACTTAAAGCCACATCGTCACATTGGCCGCTCTTCTCTCTGAAACGGTTGTACTTATCGTCTGCAAAGCTATGTCGCGTGCTGCGGTATGCGGAGACACTAGAAGAACCATAGTAGAACACAGATGAAGCTTCTATGTTGATGTAACAGCCAGTAAGAAGTAGTTCAATTCAAGATTTAGGTATCTATTATCGACTTTTTACCCTTCTTTGTTGCCTTCGACATGAGCTAGGTACTTAAGATTTTGCATGAAAGGAGGACTAGCAGCCGCGTTGCACGGGAGAATGTGAAAAGTGTTCATATGTAGTAAAGACCTGAGAAATCCGTCCGTGTTCGTCATTTGTTATCGAATCGACTTAAAGCCAGATCGTCACATTGGCCGCTCTTCTCTCTGAAACGGCTGTACTTATGGTCTGCAAAGCTTTGTCGCGTGCTACGGTATGCGGACACACTAAAAGCACCATAGTAGAACACAGATGAAGGTTCTAAGTTGATGTAATAGCCAGTAAGAAGTAGTACAATGCAAGTTTTAGTTATGGATTATTGACTTTTTACCCTTCTTTGGTGCCTTGGACAGGAGCTAGGAACTTAAGATTTTGCATGAAAGGAGGACTAGCAGCCGCGTTGCCCAAGAGAATATGAAAAGTGTTCATATGTAGAAAAAACCTGAGAAATCCGTCCGTTTTCGTCATTTGCTATCGAATCGACTTAAAGCCAGATCGTCACAATGGCCGCTCTTCTCTCTGAAACGGCTGTACTTATGGTCTGCAAAGCTTTGTCGCGTGCTACGGTATGCGGACACACTAAAAGCACCATAGTAGAACACAGATGAAGGTTCTAAGTTGATGTAATAGCCAGTAAGTAGTAGTACAATTCAAGTTTTAGTTATGGATTATTGATTTTTACCCTTCTTTGGTGCCTTGGACATGAGCAAGGAACTTAAGATTTTGCATGAAAGGAGGACTTGCAGCCGCGTTGCCCGAGAGAATATGAAAAGTGTTCATATGTAGTAAAAACCTGAGAAATCCGTCCGTTTTCGTCATTTGCTATGGAATCGACTTAAAGCCAGATCGTCACATTGGCCGCTCTTCTCTCTGAAACGGTTGCACTTATCGTCTGCAAAGCTATGTCGCGTGTTGCGGTATGGGGAGACACTAAGAGCACCATAGTAGAACACAGATGAAGCTTCTAAGAAGATGTAATAGCCTGAAAGAAGTAGTACAATTCAAGTTTTAGTTATCGATTATTGACATTTTAGCTGGCTTTGGTGCCTTGGACATGAGCTAGGACCTTAACATTTTGTATGAAAAGAGGAATAGCAGCCGCGTTGCACGGGCGAATGTTAAAAGTGTTCATATGTAGTAAAACCCTGAGAAAACCGCCCGTTTTCGTCATTTGTTATCGAATCGACTTAAAGGCAGATTGTCACATTGGGCGCCCTTCTGTCTAAAACGGTTACATTTATCGTCTGCAAAGCCATGTCGCGTGCTGCGGCATGCGGAGACACTAGAAGCACCATAGTGGAACAAAGATGAAGCTTCTAAGTTGATGTTATAGCCAGTAAGAAGTAGTTCAATTCAAGTTTTAGGTATCTATTATTGCCTTTTTACCCTTCTTTGTTGCCTTCGACATGAGCTAGGAACTTAAGATTTTGCATGAAAAGAGGACTAGCGGCCGCGTTGCACGGGAGAATGTGAAAAGTGTTCATATGTAGTAAAAATCTGAGAAATCCGCCGGTTTTGTCATTTGTTATCGAATCGACTTAAAGCCAGATCGTCACATTGGCCGCTCTTCTCTCTGAAACGGCTGTACTTATCGTCTGCAAAGCTATGTCGCGTGCTGCGGTATGCGGAGACACTAAAAACACCATAGTAGAACACAGATGAAGCTTCTAAATTGATGTAGTAGCCAGTAAGTAGTAGTACTATTCAAGTTTTTAGGTATGTTTTATTGACTTTTCATATTCTCTCGGGCAACGCGGCTGCTAGTCCTTGTTTCATGCAAAATTTTAAGTTCCTAGCTCATGTCCAAGGCACCAAAGAAGGGTAAAAAGTGTTCATATGTAGTAAAAACCTGAGAAATCCGTCCGTTTTCGTCATTTGCTATCGAATCGACTTAAAGCCAGATCGTCACATTGGCCGCTCTTCTCTCTGAAACGGTTGTACTTATCGTCTGCAAAGCTATGTCGCGTGCTGCGGTATGCGGGGACACTAAAAGCACCATAGTAGAACACAGATGAAGCTTCTAAGTTGCTGTAATAGCCAGTAAGAAGTAGTACAATTGAGGTTTTAGGTATCGATTATTGACTATTTACCCTTCCTTGGTGCCTTGGATATGAGCTAGCAACTTAAGATTTTACATGAAATGAGGACTAGCAGCCGCGTTGCACGGGAGAATGTGAAAAGTGTTTATATGTAGTAAAATCCGGAGATATCCGTCCATGTTCGTCTTTTGTTATCGAATCGACTTAAAGCCAGATCGTCACATTGGCCGCTCTTCTCTCTGAAACGGTTGTACTTATCGTCTGCAAAGCTATGTCGCGTGCTGCGGTATGCGGAGACACTAAAAGCACCATAGCAGAACACAGTTGAAGCTCCTAAGTCGATGTAATAGCCAGTAAGAAGTAGTACAATTTTAAGTTTTAGGTATCGATTGTTTTTTTTTACCCTTCTTTGTTGCCTTCGACATGAGCTAGGAACTTAAGATTTTGCATGAAATGAGGACTAGCGGCCGTGTTGAACGGGAGAATGTGAAAAGTGTTCATATGTAGTAAAAACCTGAGAAATCCGTCCGTTTTCGTCATTTGTTATCGAATCGACTTAAAGGCAGATTGTCACATTGGGCGCTCTTCTGTCTGAAACGGTTACATTTATCGACTGCAAAGCTATGTCGCATGCTGCGGTATGCGGAGACACTAGGAGCTCCATAGTAGAACACAGATGTAGCTTCTAAGTTGATGTAATAGCCAGTAAGAAGTAGTTCAATTCAAGTTTTAGGTATCGATTGTTGTTTTTTTACCCTTCTTTGTTGGCTTCGACATGAGCTAGGAACTTAAAATTTTGCATGAAAGGAGGACTAGCAGCCGCGTTGCACGGGAGAATGTTAAAAATGTTCATATGTAGTAAAAACCTAAGAAATCCGTCCGTGTTCGTCATTCGTTATCGAATCGACTTAAAGCCAGATCGTCACATTGGCCGCTCTTCACTCTGGAACGGTTGTACTTATCGTCTGCAAAGCTATGTCGCGTGCTGCGGTATGCGGAGACACTAAAAGCACCATAGTAGAACACAGATGAAGCTTCAAAATTGATGTAATAGCTAGTAAGAAGTTGTACAATTCAAGTTGTAGTTATAGATTATTGACTTTTTACTCTTCTTTGGCGCCTTGGACATGAGCTAGGAACATACGATTTTGCATGAAAGGAGGACTAGAAGCCGCGTTGCACGGGAGAATGTGAAAAGTGTTCATATGTAGTAAAAACCTGAGATATCCGTCCATGTTCGTCTTTTGTTATCTAATCGACTTAAAGCCAGATCGTCACATTGGCCGCTCATCTCTCTGAAAAGGTTGTACTTATCGTCTGCAAAGCTATGTCGCGTGCTGCGGTATGCGGAGACACTAAAAGCACCAAAGCAGAACACAGATGAAGCTCCTAAGTCGATGTAATAGCCAGTAAGAAGTAGTACAATTCAAGTTTTAGATATCGATTGTTGACTTTTTACATTTCTTTGGTGCCTTCGACTTGAGCTAGGAACTTAACATTTTGCATGAAAGGAGGACTAGCAGCCGCGTTGCACGGGAGAATGTTAAAAGTGTTCATATGTAGTAAAAACCTGAGAAATCCGCCCGTTTTCGTCATTTGTTATCGAATCGACTTCAAGCCAGATCGTCACATTGGCCGCTCTTCTCTCTGAAATGGTTGTACTTATCGTCTGCAAAGCTATGTCGAGTGCTGCGGTATGCGGAGACACTAGAAGCACCATAGTAGAACACAGATGAAGCTTCTATGTTGATGTAATAGCCAGTAAGAAGTAGTTCAATTCAAGTTTTAGGTATCTATTATTGACTTTTTACCCTTCTTTGTTGCCTTCGACATGAGCTAGGAACTTAAGATTTTGCATGAAAGGAGGACTAGTGGCCGCGTTGCACGGGAGAATGTGAAAAGTGTTCATATGTAGTAAAAACCTGAGCTATCCGTCCATGTTCGTCTTTTGTTATCGAATCGACTTAAAGCCACATCGTCACATTGGCCGCTCTTCTCTCTGAAACGGTTGTACTTATCGTCTGCAAAGCTATGTCGCGTGCTGCGGTATGCGGAGACACTAGAAGAACCATAGTAGAACACAGATGAAGCTTCTATGTTGATGTAATAGCCAGTAAGAAGTAGTTCAATTCAAGATTTAGGTATCTATTATCGACTTTTTACCCTTCTTTGTTGCCTTCGACATGAGCTAGGTACTTAAGATTTTGCATGAAAGCAGGACTAGCAGCCGCGTTGCACGGGAGAATGTGAAAAGTGTTTATATGTAGTAAAAACCTGAGAAATCCGTCCGTTTTCGTCATTTGTTATCGAATCGACTTAAAGCCACATCGTCACATTGGCCACTCTTCTCTCTGAAACGGTTGTACTTATCGTCTGCAAAGCTATGTCGCGTGCTGCCGTATGCTGAGACACTAAAAGCACCATAGTAGAACACAGATGAAGCTTCTAAGTTGATGAAATAGCCAGTAAGAAGTAGTACAATTCAAGTCTTATTTATCGATTATTGACTTTTTAGCTAGCTTTGATGCCTTGGACATTAGCTAGGACCTTAACGTTTTGCGTGAAAGGTGGACTAGCAGCCGAGTTGCACTTGAGAATGTGAAAAGTGTTCATATGTAGTAAAGACCTGAGAAATCCGTCCGTGTTCGTCATTTGTTATCGAATCGACTTAAAGCCAGATCGTCACATTGGCCGCTCTTCTCTCTGAAACGGCTGTACTTATGGTCTGCAAAGCTTTGTCGCGTGCTACGGTATGCGGACACACTAAAATCACCATAGTGGAACACAGATGAAGCTTCTAAGTTGATGTAATAGCCAGTAAGAAGTAGTACAATTCAAGTTTTAGTTATGGATTATTGACTTTTTACCCTTCTTTGGTGCCTTGGACAGGAGCTAGGAACTTAAGATTTTGCACGAAAGGAGGACTAGCAGCCGCGTTGCCCAAGAGAATATGAAAAGTGTTCATATGTAGAAAAAACCTGAGAAATCCGTCCGTTTTCGTCATTTGCTATGGAATCGACTTAAAGCCAGATCGTCACATTGGCCGCTCTTCTCTCTGAAACGGTTGCACTTATCGTCTGCAAAGCTATGTCGCGTGTTGCGGTATGCGGAGACACTAAAAGCACCATAGTAGAACACAGATGAAGCTTCTAAGAAGATGTAATAGCCTGTAAGAAGTAGTACAATTCAAGTTTTAGTTATCGATTATTGACATTTTAGCTGGCTTTGGTGCCTTGGACATGAGCTAGGACCTTAACATTTTGCATGAAAAGAGGAATAGCAGCCGCGTTGCACGGGCGAATGTTAAAAGTGTTCATATGTAGTAAAACCCTGAGAAATCCGCCCGTTTTCGTCATTTGTTATCGAATCGACTTAAAGGCAGATTGCCACATTGGGCGCTCTTCTGTCTAAAACGGTTACATTTATCGTCTGCAAAGCCATGTCGCATGCTGCGGCATGCGGAGACACTAGAAGCACCATAGTAGAACAAAGATGAAGCTTCTAAGTTGATGTTATAGCCAGTAAGAAGTAGTTCAATTCAAGTTTTAGGTATCTATTATTGACTTTTTACCCTTCTTTGTTGCCTTCGACATGAGCTAGGAACTTAAGATTTTGCATGAAAAGAGGACTAGCGGCCGCGTTGCACGGGAGAATGTGAAAAGTGTTCATATGTAGTAAAAACCTGAGAAATCCGCCGGTTTTGTCATTTGTTATCGAATCGACTTAAAGCCAGATCGTCACATTGGCCGCTCTTCTCTCTGAAACGGCTGTACTTATCGTCTGCAAAGCTATGTCGCGTGTTGCGGTATGCGGAGACCCTAAAAACACCATAGTAGACCACAGATGAAGCTTCTAAATTGATGTAGTAGCCAGTAAGTAGTAGTACTATTCAAGTTTTAGTTATGTATTATTGAATTTTTACCCTTCTTTGGTGCCTTGGACATGAGCTAGGAACTTAAAATTTTGCATGAAACAAGGACTAGCAGCCGCGTTGCCCGAGAGAATATGAGAAGTGTTCATATGTAGTAAAAACCTGAGAAATCCGTCCGTTTTCGTCATTTGCTATCGAATCGACTTAAAGCCAGATCGTCACATTGGCCGCTCTTCTCTCTGAAACGGTTGTACTTATTGTCTGCAAAGCTATGTCGCGTGCTGCGGTATGCGGAGACACTAAAAGCACCACAGTAGAACACAGATGAAGCTTCTAAGTTGCTGTAATAGCCAGTAAGAAGTAGTACAATTGAAGTTTTAGGTATCGATAATTGACTATTTACCCTTCTTTGGTGCCTTGGATATGAGCTAGGAACTTAAGATTTTACATGAAATGAGGACTAGCAGCCGCGTTGCACGGGAGAATGTGAAAAGTGTTTATATGTAGAAGAAACCTGAGAAATCCGTCCATTTTCGTCATTTGTTATCGAATTGACTTAAAGCCAGATTGTCACATTGGCCGCTCTTCTGTCTGAAACGGTTTCATTTATCGTCTACAAAGCTATGTCGCGTGCTGCGCTATGCGGAGACACTAGAAGCACCATAGTAGAACACAGATGAAGCTTCTAAGTTGATGTAATAGCCAGTAAGAAGTAGTAAAATTCTATTCTTATTTATCGATTATTGACTTTTTAGCTGGCTTCGATGCCTTGGACATTAGCTAGGACCTTAACGTTTTGCATGAAAGGAGGACTAGCAGCCGAGTTGCACGGGAGAATGTGAAAAGTGTTCATATGTAGTAAAAACCTGAGAAATCCGTCCGCGTTCGTCATTTGTTATCGAATCGACTTAAAGCCAGATCTTCAAATTAGCCGCTCGTCACTTTGAAACGGTTGTACTTATCGTCTGCAAAGCTATGTCGCGTGCTGCGGTATGCGGAGACACTAAAAGCAACATAGTAGAACACAGATGAAGTTTCTAAGTTGATGTAATAGCCAATAAGAAGTTGTACAATTAAAGTTTTAGTTATGGATTATTGACTTTTTACCCTTCTTTGGTGCCTTGGACATGAGCTAGGAACTAAAGAATTTGCAAGAAAGGAAACTAGAAGCCGCGTTGCACGGGAGAATGTGAAAAGTGTTCATATGTAGTAAAAACCTGAGATATCCGTCCATGTACGTCTTTTGTTATCGAATCGACTTAAAGCCAGATCGTCACATTGGCCGCTCTTCTCTCTGAAACGGCTGTACTTATGGTCTGCAAAGCTTTGTCGCGTGCTACGGTATGCGGACACACTAAAAGCACCATAGTAGAACACAGATGAAGGTTCTTAGTTGATGTATTAGCCAGTAAGAAGTAGTACAATTCAAGTTTTAGTTATGGATTATTGACTTTTTACCCTTCTTTGGTGCCTTTGACATGAGCTAGGAACTTAAGATTTTGCATGAAAGGAGGACTAGCAGCCGCGTTGCCCGAAAGAATATGAAAAGTGTTCATATGTAGTAAAAACCTGAGAAATCCGTCCGTTTTCGTCATTTGCTATGGAATCGACTTAAAGCCAGATCGTCACATTGGCCGCTCTTCTCTCTGAAACGGTTGCACTTATCGTCTGCAAAGCTATGTCGCGTGTTGCGGTATGCGGAGACAATAAAAGCACCATAGTAGAGCACAGATGAAGCTTCTAAGAAGATGTAATAGCCTGTAAGAAGTAGTACAATTCAAGTTTTAGTTATCGATTATTGACATTTTAGCTGGCTTTGGTGCCTTGGACATGAGCTAGGACCTTAACATTTTGCATGAAAAGAGGAGTAGCGGCCGCGTTGCACGGGAGAATGTGAAAAGTGTTCATATGTAGTAAAAACCTGAGAAATCCGCCGGTTTTCGTCATTTGTTATCGAATCGACCTAAAGCCAGATCGTCACATTGGCCGCTCTTCTCTCTGAAACGGCTGTACTTATCGTCTGCAAAGCTATGTCGCGTGCTGCGGTATGCGGAGACACTAAAAACACCATAGTAGAACACAGATGAAGCTTCTAAATTGATGTAGTAGCCAGTAAGTAGTAGTACTATTCAAGTTTTAGGTATCTATTATTGACTTTTTAGCTGGCTTTGGTGCCTTGGACATGAGCTATGTCCTTAAGATTTTGCATGAAAGGAGGACTAGCAGCCGAGTTGCATGGGAGAATGTGGAAAGTGTTCATATGTAGTAAAAACCTGAGAAATCCGTCCGTTATCGTCATTTGTTATCGAATCAACTTGAAGCCAGATCGTCACATTGCCCGCTCTTCTCTCTGAAACGGTTGTACTTATCGTCTTCAAAGCTATGTCGCGTGCTGCGGTATGCGGAGACACTAAAAGCACCATAGTAGAACACAGATGAAGCTTCAAAGTTGATGTAATAGCCAGTAAGAAGTAGTACAATTCAAGATTTAGGTATCGATTATTGACTTTTTTGCTGGCTTTGGTGCCTAGGACATGAGCTAGGACCTTACGATTCTGCATGAAAGGAGGACTAGCAGCCGAGTTGCACGGGAGAATGTAAAAATTGTTCAAATGTAGTAAAAAACTGAGAAATCCTTCCGTTTTCGTCATTTGTTATCGAATCGACTTAAAGCCAGATCGTTACATTGGCCGCTCTTCTCTCTGAAACGGTTGTACTTATCGTCTGCAAAGCTATGTCGTGTGCTGCGGTATGCGGAGATACATAAAGCACCATAGTAGAACACAGATGAAGCTTCTAAGTTGATGTAATAGCCAGTAAGAAGTAGTACAATTCAAGATTTAGGTATCGATTATTGACTTTTTACCCTTCTTTGGTGCCTTGGCATGAGCTGGGGCCTTAAGATTCTGCATTAAGCGAGGACTAGCAGCCGAGTTGCACGGGAGAATGTGAAAAGTGTTCATATGTATTAAAAACCTGAGAACACCGTCCGTTTTCGTCATTTGTTATCGAATCGACTCAAAGCCAGATCGTCACATTGGTCGCTCTTCTCTCTGAAACGGTTGTACTTATCGTCTGCAAAGCTATGTCGCGTGCTGCGGTATGCGGAGACACTAAAATCACCATAGTGGAACACAGATGAAGCATCTAAGTTGATGTAATAGCCAGTAAGAAGTAGTACAATTCAAGTTTTAGGTATCGATTATTGACTTTTTAGCTGGCTTTGGTTCTTTGGTCATGAGCTATGTCCTTAAGATTCTGCATGAAAGGAGGACTAGCAGCCGAGTTGCATGGGAGAATGTGAAAAGTGTTCGTATGTAGTAAAAACCTGAGAAATCCGTCCGTCTTCGTCATTTGTTATCGAATCAACTTGAAGCCAGATCGTCACATTGGCCGCTCTTCTCTCTGAAACGGTTGTACTTATCGTCTGCAAAGCTATGTCGCGTGCTGCGGTATGCGGAGACACTAAAAGCACCATTGAAGAACACAGATTAAGCTTCTAAGTTGATGTAATAGCCAGTAAGGAGTAGTACAATTCACGTTTTAAGAATAGAATATTGACTTTTTATCTGGCTTTGGTGCCTTGGACATGAGCTAGGACCTTAAGACTCTGCATGAAAGGAGGACTAGCAGCCGAGTTTCACGGGAGGATGCGAAAAGAGTTCATATGTAGTAAAAACCTGAGAAATCCGTCCGTTTTCGTAATTTATTATCGAATCGACTTAAAGCAGTGCGTCACATTGGCCGCCCTTCTCTCTGAATCGGTTGTTCTTATCGTCTGCAAAGCTATGTCGCGTGCTGCGGTATGCGGAGACACTAAAAGCACCATAGTAGAACACAGATGAAGCTTCTAAGTTGATGTAATAGCCAGTAAGAAGTAGTACAATTCAAGATTTAGGTATCGATTATTGACTTATTACCCTTCTTTGGTGCCTTGGACATGAGCTGGGGCCTTAAGATTCTGCATGAAACGAGGACTAGATGCCGAGTTGCACGGGAGAATGTGAAAAGTGTTCATATGTATTAAAAACCTGAGAAATCCGTTCGTTTTCGTCATTTGTTATCGAATCGACTCAAAGCCAGATCGTCACATTGGTCGCTCTCCTCTCTGAAACGGTTGTACTTATCGCCTGCAAAGCTATGTCGCGTGCTGCGGTATGCGGAGACACTAAAATCACCATAGTGGAACACAGATGAAGCTTCTAAGTTGATGTAATAGCCAGTAAGAAGTAGTACAATTCAAGTTTTAGGTATCGATTATTGACTTTTTAGCTGGCTTTGCTGCCTTGGTCATGAGCTATGTCCTTAAGATTCAGCATGAAAGGAGGACTAGCCGCCGAGTTGCATGGGAGAATGTGAAAAGTGTTCATATGTAGTAAAAACCTGAGAAATCCGTCCGTTTTCGTCATTTGTTATCGAATGGACTCAAAGCCAGATCGTCACATTGGTCGCTCTCCTCTCTGAAACGGTTGTACTTATCGCCTGCAAAGCTATGTCGCGTGCTGCGGTATGCGGAGACACTAAAATCACCATAGTGGAACACAGATGAAGCTTCTAAGTTGATGTAATAGCCAGTAAGAAGTAGTACAATTCAAGTTTTAGGTATCGATTATTGACTTTTTAGCTGGCTTTGGTGCCTTGGTCATGAGCTATGTCCTTAAGATTCAGCATGAAAGGAGGACTAGCCGCCGAGTTGCATGGGAGAATGTGAAAAGTGTTCATATGTAGTAAAAACCTGAGAAATCCGTCCGTTTTCGTCATTTGTTATCGAATCAACTTGAAGCCAGATCGTCACATTGGCCGCTCTTCTCTCTGAAACGGTTTTACTTATCGTCTGCAAAGCTATGTCGCGTGCTGCGGTACGCGGAGACACTAAAAGCACCATAGTAGAACACAGATGAAGCTTCAAAGTTAATGTAATAGCCAGTAAGAAGTAGTACAATTCAAGATTTGGGTATCGATTATTAACTTTTTTGCTAGCTTTGGTGCCTTGGACATGAGCTAGGACATTACGATTCTGCATGAAAGGAGGACTAGCAGCCGAGTTGCACGGGAGAATGTAAATAGTGTTCATATGTAGTAAAAACCTGAGAAATCCGTCCGTTTTCGTTATTTGTTATCGAATCGACTTATAGCCAGATCATCACATTGGCCCCTCTCCTCTCTGAAACGGTTGTACTTATCGTCTGCAAAGCTATGTCGCGTGCTGCAGTATGCGGAGACACTAAAAGCACCATAGTAGAACACAGATGAAGCTTCTAAGTTGAAGTAATATCCAGTTAAATGTAGTACAATTCATGACTTAGGTTCGATTATTGACTTTTTACCATTCTTTGGTGCCTTGGACATGAGCTAGGACCTTAAGATTCTGCATGAAAGGAGGACTAGCAGCCGAGTTGCACGGGAGGATGCGAAACGTGTTCATATGTAGTAAAAACCTGAGAAATCCGTACGTTTTCTTAATTTCTTATCTAATCGACTTAAAGCAGTGCTCCACATTGGCCGCTCTTCTCTCTGAAACGGTTGTACTTACCGTCTGCAAAGCTATGTCGCGTGCTGCGGTATGCGGTGACACTAAAAGCACCGTAGTAGAACACAGATGAAGCTTCTAAGTTGATGTAATAGCCAGTAAGAAGTAGTACAATTCAAGTTTTAGGTATCGATTATTACTTTTTACCTTGCTTTTTTGCCTTGGACATGAGCTAGGACCTAATGATTCTGCATGAAAGGAGGACTAGCAGCCGAGTTGCATGTGAGAATGTGAAAAGTGTTCATATATAGTAAAAACCTGAGAAATCCGTCCGTTTTTGTCATTTGTTATCGAATCGACTTAAAGCCAGATCGTCACATTGGCCGCTCTTCACTCTGAAACGGTTGTACTTATCGTTTGCAAAGCTATGTCGCGTGCTGCGGTATGCGGAGACACTAAAAGCAACATTGTAGAACACAGATTAAGCTTCTAAGTTGATGTAATAGCCAGTAAGGAGTAGTACAATTCACGATTTAGGTATAGAATATTGACTTTTTAGCTGGCTTTGGTGCCTTGGACATGAGCTAGGACCTTAAGACTCTGCATGAAAGGAGGACTAGCAGCCGAGTTGCACGGGAGGATGCGAAAAGAGTTCATATGTAGTAACACCTGTGAAATCCGTCCGTTTTCGTAATTTATTATCGAATCGACTTAAAGCAGTGCGTCACATTGGCCGCTCTTCTCTCTGAAGCGGTTGTACTTATCGTCTGCAAAGCTATGTCGCGTGCTGCGGTATGAAGAGACACTAAAAGCACCATAGTAGAACACAGATGAAGCTTCAAAGTTGATGTAATAGCCAGTAAGAAGTAGTACAATTCAAGATTTAGGTATCGATTATTGACTTCTTTGCTAGCTTTGGTGCCTTGGACATGCGCTAGGACCTTACGATTCTGCATGAAAGGAGGACTAGCAGCCGCGTTACACGGGAGTAAGTGAAAAGTGTTCATATGTAGTAAAAACCTGAGAAATCCGTCCATTTTCGTCATTTGTTATCGAATCGACTTAAAGCCAGATCGTCACATTGGCCCCTCTTCTCTCTGAATCGGTTGTTCTTATCGTCTGCAAAGCTATGTCGCGTGCTGCGGTATGCGGTGACACTAAAATCACCATAGTGGAACACTGATGAAGCTTCTAAGTTGATGTAATAGCCAGTAAGAAGTAGTACAATTCAAGATTTAGGTATCGATTATTGACTTTTTTGCTGGCTTTGGTGCCTTGGACATGATCTAGGACCTTACGATTCTGCATGAAACTAGGACTAGCAGCCGAGGTAAACGGGAGAATGTAAAAAGTGTTCATATGTAGTAAAAACCTTAGAAATCCGTCCGTTTTCGTCATTTATTATCGAATCGACTTAAAGCCAGATCGTCACATTGGCCGCTCTTCTCTCTGAAACGGTTGTACTTATAGTCTGCAAAGCTATGTCGCGTGCTGCGGTATGCGGAGACACTAAAAGCACCATAGTAGAACACAGATGAAGCTTCAAAGTTGATGTAATAGCCAGTAAGAAGTAGTACAATTCAAGATTTAGGTATCGATTATTGACTTTTTTGCTGGCTTTGGTGACTCGGACATGAGCTAGGACCTTACGATTCTGCATGAAAGAAGGACTAGCAGCCGAGTTGCACGGGAGAATGTAAAAATTGTTCATATGTAGTAAAAAACTGAGATATCCGTCCGTTTTCGTCATTTGTTATCTAATCGACTTAAAGCCAGATCGTTACATTGGCCGCTCTTCTCTCTGAAACGGTTGTACTTATCGTCTGCAAAGCTATGTCGTGTGCTGCGGTATGCGGAGATACATAAAGCACCATAGTACAACACAGATGAAACTTCTAAGTTGATGTAATAGCCAGTAAGAAGTAGTACAATTCAAGATTTAGGTATCGATTATTGACTTATTACCCTTCTTTGGTGCCTTGGACATGAGCTGGGGCCTTAAGATTCTGCATGAAACGAGGACTAGCAGCCGAGTTGCATGGGAGAATGTGAAAAGTGTTCATATGTAGTAAAAACCTGAGAAATCCGTCCGTTTTCGTCATTTGTTATCGAATCAACTTGAAGCCAGATCGTCACATTGCCCGCTCTTCTCTCTGAAACGGTTGTACTTATCGTCTGCAAAGCTATGTCGCGTGCTGCGGTATGCGGAGACACTAAAAGCACCATAGTAGAACACAGATTAAGCTTCTAAGTTGATGTAATAGCCAGTAAGGAGTAGTACAATTCACGTTTTAGGTATCGAATATTGACTTTTTAGATGGCTTTGGTGCCTTGGACATGAGCTAGGACCTTAAGACTCTGCATGAAAGGAGGACTAGCAGCCGAGTTGCACGGGAGGATGCGAAAAGTGTTCATATGTAGTAAAAACCTGAGAAATCCGTCCGTTTTCGTAATTTATTATCGAATCGACTTAAAGCAGTGCGTCACATTGGCCGCTCTTCTCTCTGAAACGGTTGTACTTATCGTCTGCAAAGCTATGTCGCGTGCTGCGGTACGCGGAGACACTAAAAGCACCATAGTAGAACACAGATGAAGATTCAAAGTTAATGTAATAGCCAGTAAGAAGTAGTACAATTCAAGATTTAGGTATCGATTATTAACTTTTTTGCTAGCTTTGGTGCCTTGGACATGAGCTAGGACATTACGATTCTGCATGAAAGGAGGACTAGCAGTCGAGTTGCACGGGAGAATGTAAATAGTGTTCATATGTAGTAAAAACCTGAGAAATCCGTCCGTTTTCGTCATTTGTTATCGAATCGACTTATAGCGAGATCATCACATTGGCCCCTCTCCTCTCTGAAACGGTTGTACTTATCGTCTGCAAAGCTATGTCGCGTGCTGCAGTATGCGGAGACACTAAAAGCACCATAGTAGAACACAGATGAAGCTTCTAAGTTGAAGTAATATCCAGTTAAATGTAGTACAATTCAAGACTTAGGTTCGATTATTGACTTTTTACCATTCTTTGGTGCCTTGGACATGAGCTAGGACCTTAAGATTCTGCATGAAAGGAGGACTAGCAGCCGAGTTGCACGGGAGGATGCGAAAAGTGTTCATATGTAGTAAAAACCTGAGAAATCCGTCCGTTTTCTTAATTTCTTATCGAATCGACTTAAAGCAGTGCTCCACATTGGCCGCTCTTCTCTCTGAAACGGTTGTACTTATCGTCTGCAAAGCTATGTCGCGTGCTGCAGTAGGCGGAGACACTAAAAGCACCATAGTAGAACACAGATGAAGCTTCAAAGTTGATGTAATAGCCAGTAAGAAGTAGTACAATTCAAGATTTAGGTATCGATTATTGACTTTTTTGCTGGCTTTGGTGCCTTGGACATGAGCTAGGACCTAATGATTCTGCATGAAAGGAGGACTAGCAGCCGAGTTGCATGTGAGAATGTGAAAAGTGTTCATATATAGTAAAAACCTGAGAAATCCCTCCGTTTTTGTCATTTGTTATCGAATCAACTTAAAGCCAGATCGTCACATTGGCCGCTCTTCACTCTGAAACGGTTGTACTTATCGTCTGCAAAGCTATGTCGCGTGCTGCGGTATGCGGAGACACTAAAAGCACCATAGTAGAACACAGATGAATTTTCAAAGTTGATGTAATAGCCAGTAAGAAGTAGTAAAATTCAAGATTTAGGTATCGATTATTGACTTTTTTGCTGGCTTTGGTGCCTTGGACATGAGCTAGGACCTTACGATTCTGCATGAAAGGAGGAGTAGCAGCCGAGTTGCACGGGAGAATGTAAAAAGTGTTCATATGTAGTAAAAACCTGAGAAATCCGTCCGCTTTCGTCATTTGTTATCGAATCGACTTAAAGCCAGATCGTCACATTGGCCCATCTCCCATCTGAAACGGTTGTAATTATCGTCTGCAAAGCTATGTCGCGTGCTGCAGTAGGCGGAGACACTAAAAGCACCATAGTAGAAAACAGCTGAAGCTTCTAAGTTGATGTAATAGCCAGTAAGGTGTAGTACAATTCAAGTTTTAGGTGTCGAATATTGACTTTTTAGCTGGCTTTAGTGCCTTGGACATGAGCTAGGACCTTATGATTCTGCATGAAAGGAGGACTAGCAGCCGAGTTGCACTCGAGGATGCGAAAAGTGTTCATATGTAGTAAAAACCTGAGAAATCCGTCCGGTTTCGTAATTTATTATCGAATCGACTTAAAGCAGTGCGTCACATTGGCCGCTCTTCTCTCTGAAACGGTTGTACTTATCGTCTGCAAAGCTATGTCGCGTGCTGCGGTATGCGGAGACACTAAAAGCACCATAGTAGAACACAGATGAAGCTTCAAAGTTGATGTAATAGCCAGTAAGAAGTAGTACAATTCAAGATTTAGGTATCGATTATTGACTTTTTTGCTGGCTTTGGTGCCTTGGTCAAGAGCTAGGACCTTACGATTCTGCATGAAAGGAGGACTAGCAGCCGAGTTGCACGGGAGAATGTAAAAAGTGTTCATATGTAGTAAAAACCTGAGAAATCCGTCCGTTTTCGTCATTTGTTATCGAATCGACTTAAAGCCAGATCGTCACATTGGCCCCTCTCCTCGCTGAAACGGTTGTACTTATCGTCTGCAAAGCTATGTCGCGTGCTGCAATATGCGGAGACAGTAAAAGCACCATAGTAGAAAACAGATGAAGCTTCTAAGTTGATGTAATAGCCAGTAAGGAGTAGTACAATTCAAGTTTTAGGTATCGAATATTGACATTTTAGATGGCTTTGGTGCCTTGGACATGAGCTATGTCCTTAAGATTCTGCATGAAAGGAGGACTAGCAGGCCAGTTGCACGGGAGGATGCGAAAAGTGTTCATATGTAGTAAAAACCTGTGAAATCCTTCCGTTTTCGTAATTTATTATCGAATCGACTTAAAGCAGTGCGTCACATTGGCCGCTCTTCTCTCTGAAACGGTTGTACTTATCGTCTGCAAAGCTATGTCGCGTGCTGCGGTATGCGGAGACACTAAAAGCACCATAGTACAACAGAGATTAAGCTTCTAAGTTGATGTAATAGCCAGTAAGAAGTAGTACAATTCAAGTTTTAGGTATCGATTATTGACTTTTTAGCTGGCTTTGGTGCCTTGGATATGAGCTAGGACCTTACGATTCTGCATGAAAGGAGGACTAGCAGCCGGGTTGCTTGGGAGAATGTGAAAAGTGTTCATATGTAGTAAAAACCTGAGAAATCCGTCCGTTTTCGTCATTTGTTATCGAATCGACTTAAAGCCAGATCGTCACATTGGCCCCTCTTCTCTGTGAAACGGTTGTACTTATCGTCTGCAAAGCTATGTAGCGTGCTGCAGTATGCGGAGACACTACAAGCACCATAGTAGAACACAGATTAAGCTTCTAAGTTGATGTAATACCCAGTAAGAGGTAGTACAAGTTTTAGGTATCGATTATTGACTTTTTAGCTGGCTTTGGTGCCTTGGACATGAGCTAGGACCTTATGATTCTGTATGAAAGGAGGACTAGCAGCCGAGTTGCATGGGAGAATGTGAAAAGTGTTCATATGTAGTAAAAACTGAGAAAGCCGTCCGTTTTCGTCATTTGTTATCGAATCGACTTAAAGCCAGATCGTCACATTGGCCGCTCTTCTCTGTGAAACGGTTGTACTTATCGTCTGCAAAGCTATGACGCGTGCTGCGGGATGCGGAGACACTGAAAGCACCATAGTAGAACACAGATGAAGCTTCAAAGTTGATGTAATAGCCAGTAAGAAGTAGTACAATTCAAGATTTAGGTATCGATTATTGACTTTTTAGCTGGCTTTGGTGCCTTGGATATGAGCTAGGACCTTAAGGTTCGGCATGAAAGGAGGACTAGCAGCCGAGTTGCACGGGAGGATGCGAAAAGTGTTCATATGTAGTAAAAACCTGAGAAATCTGTCCGTTTTCGTAATTAATTATCGAATCGACTTAAAGCAGTGCGTCACATTGGGCGCTCTTCTCTCTGAAACGGTTGTACTTATCGTCTGCAAAGCTATGTCGC
Source organism: Schistocerca gregaria (assembly GCF_023897955.1). Classification (NCBI taxonomy): domain Eukaryota; kingdom Metazoa; phylum Arthropoda; class Insecta; order Orthoptera; family Acrididae; genus Schistocerca; species Schistocerca gregaria. The sequence goes on along the minus strand of NC_064930.1, from coordinate 132,545,719 downwards.
GTGCTGCGGTATGCGGAGACACTAAAAGCACAATAGTAGAACAAAGATTAAGCTTCTACGTTGATGTAATAGCCAGTAAGAAGTAGTACAACTCAAGTTTTAGGTATCGATTATTGACTTTGTAGCTGGCTTTGGTGCCTTGGACATGAGCTAGGACCTTAAGATTCCGCATGAAAGGAGGACTAGCAGCCGCGTTGCACGGGAGTATGTGAAAAGTGTTAATATGTAGTAAAAACCTGAGAAATCCGTCCATTTTCGTCATTTGTTATCGAATCAACTTAAAGCCAGATCGTCACATTGGCCGCTCTTCTCTCTGAAACGGTTGTACTTATCGTCTGCACAGCTATGTCGCGTGCTGCGGTATGCGGAGACACTAAAAGCAACATAGTAGAACACAGATGAAGCTTCTAAGTTGATGTAATAGCAAGTAAGAAGAAGTACAATTCAAGTTTTAGGTATCGATTATTGACTTTTTAGCTGGCTTTGGTGCCTTTGGCATGAGCTAGGTCCTTATGATTCTGCATGAAAGGAGGACTAGCAGCCGAGTTGCATGGGAGATTGTGAAAAGTGTTCATATGTAGTAAAAACCTGAGAAATCCATCCGTTTTCGTCATTTGTTATCGAATCGACTTAAAGCCAGATCGTCACATTGGCCGCTCTTCTCTCTGAAACGGTTGTACTTATCGTCTGCAAAGCTATATCGCGTGCTGCGGTATGCGGAGACACTAAAAGCACCATAGTAGAACACAGATTAATCTTCTAAGTCGATGTAATAGCCAGTAAGAAGTAGTACAATTCAAGTTTTTGGTATCGATTATGGACTTTTTGCTGGCTTTGGTGCCTTGGACATGAGCTAGGACCTTAAGATTCTGCGTGAAAGGAGGACTAGCAGCTGCGTTGGACGGGAGTATGTGAAAAGTGTTCATATGTAGTAAAAACCTGAGATATCCGTCCATTTTAGTCATTTGTTATCGAATCGACTTAAAGCCAGATCGTCACATTGGCCCCTCTTCTCTCTGAAACGGTTGTACTTATCGTCTGCAAAGCTATGTCGCGTGCTGCGGTATGCGGAGTCACTAAAATCACCATAGCGGAACACAGATGAAGCCTCTAAGTTGATGTAATAGCCTGTAAGAAGTAGTACAATTCAAGTTTTAGATATCGATTATTGACTTTTTAGCTGGCTTTGGTGCCTTGGACAGAGCTAGGACCTTAAGATTCTGCATGATAGGAGGACTAGCAGCCGAGTTGCACGGGAGTACGTGAAAAGTGTTTATATGTAGTAAAAACCTGAGAAATCCGTCCATTTTCGTCATTTGTTATCGAATCGACTTAAGGCCAGATCGTCACATTGGCCGCTCTTCTCTCTGAAACGGTTGTACTTATCGTCTGCAAAGCTATATCGCGTGCTGCGGTATGCGGAGACACTAAAAGCACCATAGTAGAACACAGATTAAGCTTCTAAGTTGATGTAATAGCCAGTAAGAAGTAGTACAATTCAAGTTTTTGGTATCGATTATGGACTTTTTGCTGGCTTTGGTGCCTTGGACATGAGCTAGGACCTTAAGATTCTGCATGAAAGGGGGACTAGCAGCTGCGTTGGACGGGAGTATGTGAAAAGTGTTCATATGTAGTAAAAACCTGAGATATCCGTCAATTTTAGTCATTTGTTATCGAATCGACTAAAAGCCAGATCGTCACATTGGCCCCTCTTCTCTCTGAAACGGTTGTACTTATCGTCTGCAAAGCTATGTCGCGTGCTGCGGTATGCGGAGTCACTAAAATCACCATAGCGGAACACAGATGAAGCCTCTAAGTTGATGTAATACCCAGTAAGAAGTAGTACAATTCAAGTTTTAGGTATCGATTATTGACTTTTTAGCTGGCTTTTCTGCCTTGGACATGAGCTAGGACTTTATGATTCTGCATGAAAGGAGGACTAGCAGCCGAGTTGCATGGGAGAATGTGAAAAGTGTTCATATGTAGTAAAACCTGAGAAATCCGTCCGTTTTCGTCATTTGTTATCGAATCGACTTAAAGCCAGATCGTCACATTGGTCGCTCTTCTCTGTGAAACGGTTGTACTTATCGTCTGCAAAGCTATGACGCGTGCTGCGGGATGCGGAGACACTGAAAGCACCATAGTAGAACACAGATGAAGCTTCAAAGTTGATGTAATAGCCAGTAAGAAGTAGTACAATTCAAGATTTAGGTATCGATTATTGACTTTTTAGCTGGCTTTGGTGCCTTGGATATGAGCTAGGACCTTAAGATTCGGCATGAAAGGAGGACTAGCAGCCGAGTTGCACGGGAGGATGCGAAAAGTGTTCATATGTAGTAAAAACCTGAGAATACCGTCCGTTTTTGTAATTAATTATCGAATCGACTTAAAGCAGTGCGTCACATTGGGCGCTCTTCTCTCTGAAACGGTTGTACTTATCGTCTGCAAAGCTATGTCGCGTGCTGCGGTATGCGGAGACACTAAAAGCACCATAGTAGAACAAAGATTAAGCTTCTACGTTGATGTAATAGCCAGTAAGAAGTAGTACAACTCAAGTTTTAGGTATCGATTATTGACTTTGTAGCTGGCTTTGGTGCCTTGGACATGAGCTAGGACCTTAAGATTCCGCATGAAAGGAGGACTAGCAGCCGCGTTGCACGGGAGTATGTGAAAAGTGTTAATATGTAGTAAAAACCTGAGAAATCCGTCCATTTTCGTCATTTCTTATCGAATCAACTTAAAGCCAGATCGTCACATTGGCCGCTCTTCTCTCTGAAACGGTTGTACTTATCGTCTGCACAGCTATGTCGCGTGCTGCGGTATGCGGAGACACTAAAAGCACCATAGTAGAACACAGATGAAGCTTCTAAGTTGATGTAATAGCAAGTAAGAAGAAGTACAATTCAAGTTTTAGGTATCGATTATTGACTTTTTAGCTGGCTTTGGTGCCTTTGGCATGAGCTAGGTCCTTATGATTCTGCATGAAAGGAGGACTAGCAGCCGAGTTGCATGGGAGATTGTGAAAAGTGTTCATATGTAGTAAAAACCTGAGAAATCCATCCGTTTTCGTCATTTGTTATCGAATCGACTTAAAGCCAGATCGTCACATTGGCCGCTCTTCTCTCTGAAACGGTTGTACTTATCGTGTGCAAAGCTATATCGCGTGCTGCGGTATGCGGAGACACTAAAAGCACCATAGTAGAACACAGATTAAGCTTCTAAGTCGATGTAATAGCCAGTAAGAAGTAGTACAATTCAAGTTTTTGGTATCGATTATGGACTTTTTGCTGGCTTTGGTGCCTTGGACATGAGCTAGGACCTTAAGATTCTGCGTGAAAGGAGGACTAGCAGCTGCGTTGGACGGGAGTATGTGAAAAGTGTTCATATGTAGTAAAAACCTGAGATATCCGTCCATTTTAGTCATTTGTTATCGAATCGACTTAAAGCCAGATCGTCACATTGGCCCCTCTTCTCTCTGAAACGGTTGTACTTATCGTCTGCAAAGCTATGTCGCGTGCTGCGGTATGCGGAGTCACTAAAATCACCATAGCGGAACACAGATGAAGCCTCTAAGTTGATGTAATAGCCAGTAAGAAGTAGTACAATTCAAGTTTTAGGTATCGATTATTGACTTTTTTGCTGGCTTTGGTGCCTTGGACATGAGCTAGGACCTTAAGATTCTGCATGATAGGAGGACTAGCAGCCGAGTTGCACGGGAGTACGTGAAAAGTGTTTATATGTAGTAAAAACCTGAGAAATCCGTCCATTTTCGTCATTTGTTATCGAATCGACTTAAAGCCCGATCGTCACATTGGCCGCTCTTCTCTCTGAAACGGTTCTACTTATCGTCTGCAAAGCTATATCGCGTGCTGCGGTATGCGGAGACACTAAAAGCACCATAGTAGAACACAGATTAAGCTTCTAAGTTGATGTAATAGCCAGTAAGAAGTAGTACAATTCAAGTTTTTGGTATCGATTATGGACTTTTTGCTGGCTTTGGTGCCTTGGACATGAGCTAGGACCTTAAGATTCTGCATGAAAGGGGGACTAGCAGCTGCGTTGGACGGGAGTATGTGAAAAGTGTTCATATGTAGTAAAAACCTGAGATATCCGTCAATTTTAGTCATTTGTTATCGAATCGACTAAAAGCCAGATCGTCACATTGGCCCCTCTTCTCTCTGAAACGGTTGTACTTATCGTCTGCAAAGCTATGTCGCGTGCTGCGGTATGCGGAGTCACTAAAATCACCATAGCGGAACACAGATGAAGCCTCTAAGTTGATGTAATACCCAGTAAGAAGTAGTACAATTCAAGTTTTAGGTATCGATTATTGACTATTTAGCTGGCTTTTCTGCCTTGGACATGAGCTAGGACATTATGATTCTGCATGAAAGGAGGACTAGCAGCCGAGTTGCATGGGAGGTTGTGAAAAGTGTTCATATGTAGTAAAAACCTGAGAAATCCATCCGTTTTCGTCATTTGTTATCGAATCGACTTAAAGCCAAATCGTCACATTGGCCGCTCTTCTCTCTGAAACGGTTGTACTTATCGTCTGCAAAGCTATATCGCGTGCTGCGGTATGCGGAGACACTAAAAGCACCATAGTAGAACACAGATTAAGCTTCTAAGTCGATGTAATAGCCAGTAAGAAGTAGTACAATTCAAGTTTTTGGTATCGATTATGGACTTTTTGCTGGCTTTGGTGCCTTGGACATGAGCTAGGACCTTAAGATTCTGCGTGAAAGGAGGACTAGCAGCTGCGTTGGACGGGAGTATGTGAAAAGTGTTCATATGTAGTAAAAACCTGAGATATCCGTCCATTTTAGTCATTTGTTATCGAATCGACTTAAAGCCAGATCGTCACATTGGCCCCTCTTCTCTCTGAAACGGTTGTACTTATCGTCTGCAAAGCTATGTCGCGTGCTGCGGTATGCGGAGTCACTAAAATCACCATAGCGGAACACAGATGAAGCCTCTAAGTTGATGTAATAGCCAGTAAGAAGTAGTACAATTCAAGTTTTAGGTATCGATTATTGACTTTTTAGCTGGCTTTGGTGCCTTGGACATGAGCTAGGACCTTAAGATTCTGCATGATAGGAGGACTAGCAGCCGAGTTGCACGGGAGTACGTGAAAAGTGTTTATATGTAGTAAAAACCTGAGAAATCCGTCCATTTTCGTCATTTGTTATCGAATCGACTTAAAGCCCGATCGCCACATTGGCCGCTCTTCTCTCTGAAACGGTTCTACTTATCGTCTGCAAAGCTATATCGCGTGCTGCGGTATGCGGAGACACTAAAAGCACCATAGTAGAACACAGATTAAGCTTCTAAGTTGATGTAATAGCCAGTAAGAAGTAGTACAATTCAAGTTTTTGGTATCGATTATGGACTTTTTGCTGGCTTTGGTGCCTTGGACATGAGCTAGGACCTTAAGATTCTGCATGAAAGGGGGACTAGCAGCTGCGTTGGACGGGAGTATGTGAAAAGTGTTCATATGTAGTAAAAACCTGAGATATCCGTCAATTTTAGTCATTTGTTATCGAATCGACTAAAAGCCAGATCGTCACATTGGCCCCTCTTCTCTCTGAAACGGTTGTACTTATCGTCTGCAAAGCTATGTCGCGTGCTGCGGTATGCGGAGTCACTAAAATCACCATAGCGGAACACAGATGAAGCCTCTAAGTTGATGTAATACCCAGTAAGAAGTAGTACAATTCAAGTTTTAGGTATCGATTATTGACTATTTAGCTGGCTTTTCTGCCTTGGACATGAGCTAGGACTTTATGATTCTGCATGAAAGGAGGACTAGCAGCCGAGTTGCATGGGAGAATGTGAAAAGTGTTCATATGTAGTAAAACCTGAGAAATCCGTCCGTTTTCGTCATTTGTTATCGAATCGACTTAAAGCCAGATCGTCACATTGGCCGCTCTTCTCTCTGAAACGGTTGTACTTATCGTCTGCAAATCTATGTCGCGTGCTGCGGTATGCGGAGACACTAAAAGCACCATAGTAGAACACAGATGAAGCTTCTAAGTTGATGTAATAGCCAGTCAGAAGTAGTACAATTCAAGTTTTAGGTATCGATTATTAACTTTTTAGCTGGCTTTGGTGCCTTGGACCTGAGCTAGGACCTTAAGATTCTGCATGAAAGGAGGACTAGCAGCCGAGTTGATCGGGAGTATGTGAAAAGTGTTCATATGTAGTAAGAACCTGAGAAATCCGTCCGTTTTCGTCATTTGTTATCGAATCAACTTGAAGCCAGATCGTCACATTGGCCGCTCTTCTATCTGAAACGGTTGTACTTATCGTCTGCAAAGCTATGTCGCGTGCTGCGATATGCGGAGACACTAAAAGCACCATAGTAGAACACAGATGAAGCTTCTAAGTTGATGTAATAGCCAGTCAGAAGTAGTACAATTCAAGTTTTAGGTATCGAATATTGACTTTTTAGCTGGCTTTGGTGCCTTGGACATGAGCTAGGACCTTAAGATTCTGCATGAAAGGAGGACTAGCAGCCGAGTTGCACGGGAGGATGCGAAAAGTGTTCATATGTAGTAAAAACCTGAGAAATCCGTCCGTTTTCGTAATTTATTATCGAATCGACTTAAAGCAGTGCATCACATTGGCCGCTCTTCTCTCTGAAACGGTTGTACTTATCGTCTGCAAAGCTATGTCGCGTGCTGTGGTATTCGGAGACACTAAAAGCACCATAGTATAACACAGATTAAGCTTCTAAGTTGATGTAAAGATAGTAAGAAGTAGTACAATTCAGGTTTTAGGTATCGATTATGGACTTTTTGCTGGCTTTGGTGCCTTGGACATGAGCTAGGACCTTAAGATTCTGCATGAAAGGAGGACTAGCAGCCGAGTTGCAAGGGACAATGTTAAAAGTGTTCATATGTAGTAAAAACCTGAGAAATCCGTTCGTTTTTGTCATTTGTTATCGAATCGACTTAAAGCCAGATCGTCACATTTGCCCCTCTTCTCTCTGAAACGGTTGTACTTATCGTCTGCAAAGCTATGTCGCGTGCTGCGGTATGCGGAGGCACTAAAATCACCATAGCGGAACACAGATGAAGCTTCTAAGTTGATGTAATAGCCAGTAAGGAGTAGTACAATTCAAGTTTAGGTATCGAATATTGACCTTTTAGCTGGCATTGGTGCCTTGGACATGAGCTAGGACCTTAAGATTCAGCATGAAAGGAGGACTAGCAGCCGAGTTGCACGGGAGGATGCGAAAAGTGTTCATATGTAGTAAGAACCTGAGAAATCCGTCCGTTTTCGTCATTTGTTATCGAATCGACTTAAAGCCAGATCGTCACATTGGCCCCTCTTCTCTCTGAAACGGTTGTACTTATCGTCTGCAAGCTATGTCGCGTGCTGCAGTATGCGGAGACACTAAAAGCACCATAGTAGAACACAGATGAAGCTTCTAAGTTGATGTGATAGCCAGTGAGAAGTAGTACAACTCAAGTTTTAGGTATCGATTATTGACTTTTTAGCTGGCTTTGGTGCCTTGGACATGAGCAGGCACCTTAAGATTTCGCATGAAAGGAGGACTAGCAGCCGCGTTGCACGGGAGTATGTGAAAAGTGTTCATATGTAGTAAAAACCTGAGAAATCCGTCCGTTTCCGTCATTTGTTATCGAATCGACTTAAAGCCAGATCGTCACATTGGCCGCTCTTCTCTCTGAAACGGTTGTACTTATCGTCTGCAAAGCTATGTCGCGTGCTGCGGTATGCGGAGACACTAAAAGCAACATAGTAGAACACAGATTAAGCTTCTAAGTTGATGTAATAGCAAGTAAGAAGTGGTACAATTCAAGTTTTAGGTATCGATTATGGACTTTTTGCTGGCTTTGGTGCCTTGGACATGAGCTAGGACCTTAAGATTCTGCATGAAAGGAGGACTAGCAGCCCAGTTGCAAGGGAGAATGTGAAAAGTGTTCATATGTAGTAAAAACGTGAGGAATCCGTCCGTTTTCGTAATTTATTATCGAATCGACTTCAAGCAGTGCGTCACATTGGCCGCTCTTCTCTCTGAAACGGTTGTACTTATCGTCTGCAAAGCTATGTCGCGTGCTGCGGTATGCGGAGACACTAAAATAACCATAGTGGAACACAGATGAAGCTTCTAAGTTGATGTAATAGCAAGTAAGAAGTAGTACATCTCAAGTTCTAGGTATCGATTATTGACTTTTTAGCTGGCTTTGGTGCCTTGGACATGAGGTAGGACCATAAGATTCTGCATGAAACGAGGACTAGCAGCCGAGTTGCACGAGAGAATGTGAAAAGAGTTCATATGTAGTAAAAACCTGAGAAATCCGTTTTCGTAATTTATTATCGAATCGACTTAAAGCAGTGCGTCACATTGGTCGCTCTTCTGTCTGAAACGGTTGTACTTATCGCCTGCAAAGCTATGTCGCGTGCTGTGGTATGCGGAGGCACTAAAATCACCATAGCGGAACACAGATGAAGCTTCTAAGTTAATGTAATAGCCAGTAAGAAGTAGTAAAATTCAAGTTTTAGGTATCGATAATTGACTTTTTAGCTGGCTTTGGTGCCCTGGTCATGATCTATGTCTTTAAGATTCTGCATGAAAGGAGGACTAGCAGCCGAATTGCATGGGAAAATGTGAAAAGTGTTCATATGTAGTAAAAACCTGAGAAATTCGTCCGATTTCGTCATTTGTTATCGAATCAACTTGAAGCCAGATCGTCACATTGGCCGCTCTTCTCTCTGAAACGGTTGTACTTATCGTCTGCAAACCTATGTCGCGTGATGCGGTATGCGGAGACACTAAAAGTACCATAGTAGAACACAGATTAAGATTCTAAGTTGATGTAATACCCAGTAAGAAGTAGTACAATTCAAGTTTTAGGTATCGATTATTGACTTTTTAGCTGGCTTTTCTGCCTTGGACATGAGCTAGGACCTTAAGATTCTGCATGAAAGGAGGACTAGCAGCCGAGTTGCACGGGAGGATGCGAAAAGTGTTCATATGTAGTAAAAACCTGAGAAATCCGTCCGTTTTCGTAATTTATTATCGAATCGACTTAAAGCAGTGCGTCACATTGGCCGCTCTTCTCTCTGAAACGGTTGTACTTATCGTCTGCAAAGCTATGTCGCGTGCTGTGGTATGCGGAGACACTAAAAGCACCATAGTAGAACACAGATTAAGCTTCTAAGTTGATGTAATAGATAGTAAGAAGTAGTACAATTCAGGTTTTAGGTATCGATTATGGACTTTTTGCTGGCTTTGGTGCCTTGGACATGAGCTAGGACCTTAAGATTCTGCATGAAAGGAGGACTAGCAGCCGAGTTGCAAGGGACAATGTTAAAAGTGTTCATATGTAGTAAAAACCTGAGAAATCCGTTCGTTTTTGTCAAATGTTATCGAATTGACTTAAAGCCAGATCGTCACATTTGCCCCTCTTCTCTCTGAAACGGTTGTACTTATCGTCTGCAAAGCTATGTCGCGTGCTGCGGTATGCGGAGGCACTAAAATCACCATAGCGGAACACAGATGAAGCTTCTAAGTTGATGTAATAGCCAGTCAGAAGTAGTACAATTCAAGTTTTAGGTATCGATTATTGACTTTTTAGCTGGCTTTGGTGCCTTGGAACTGAGCTAGGACCTTAAGATTCTGCATGAAAGGAGGACTAGCAGCCGAGTTGATCGGGAGTATGTGAAAAGTGTTTATATGTAGTAAAAACCTGAGAAATCCGTCCGTTTTCGTCATTTTTTATCGAATCATCTTCAAGCCAGATCGTCACATTGCCCGCTCTTCTCTCTGAAACGGTTGTACTTATCGTCTGCAAAGCTATGTCGCGTGCTGCGGTATGCGGAGACACTAAAAGCACCATAGTAGAACACAGATGAAGCTTCTAAGTTGATGTGATAGCCAGTGAGAAGTAGTACAACTTAAGTTTTAGGTATCGATTATTGACTTTTTAGCTGGCTTTGGTGCCTTGGACATGGGCTAGGACCCTAAGATTTCGCATGAAAGGAGGACTAGCAGCCGCGTTGCACGGGAGTATGTGAAAAGTGTTCATATGTAGTAAAAACCTGAGAAATCCGTCCATTTTCGTCATTTGTTATCGAATCGACTTAAAGCCAGATCGTCTCATTGGCCGCTTTTCTCTCTGAAACGGTTGTACTTAACGTCTGCAAAGCTATGTCGCGTGCTGCGGTATGCGGAGACACTAAAAGCAACATAGTAGAACACAGATTAAGCTTCTAAGTTGATGTAATAGCAAGTAAGAAGTAGTACAATTCAAGTTTTAGGTATCGATTATGGACTTTTTGCTGGCTTTGGTGCCTTGGACATGAGCTAGGACCTTAAGATTCTGCATGAAAGGAGGACTAGCAGGCCAGTTGCAAGGGAGAATGTGAAAAGTGTTCATATGTAGTAAAAACGTGAGGAATCCGTCCGTTTTCGTAATTTATTATCGAATCGACTTCAAGCAGTGCGTCACATTGGCCGCTCTTCTCTCTGAAACGGTTGTACTTATAGTCTGCAAAGCTATGTCGCGTGCTGCGGTATGCGGAGACACTAAAAGCACTATAGTAGAACACAGATTAAGCTTCTAAGTTGATGTAATAGCCAGTAAGAAGTAGTACAATTCAAGTTTTAGGTATCGATTATTGACTTTTTAGCTGGCTTTGGTGCCTTGGACATGAGCTAGGTCCTTAAGATTCTGCATGAAAGGAGGACTAGCAGCCGCGTTGCACAGGAGTATGTGAAAAGTGTTTATATGTAGTAAAAACCTGAGAAATCCGTCCATTTTCGTCATTTGTTATAGAATCGACTTAAAGCCAGATCGTCACATTGGCCGCTCCTCTATGTGAGACGGTTGTACTTATCGTCTGCAAAACTATGTCGCGTGCTGCGGTATGCGGAGGCACTAAAATCACCATAGTGGAACACAGATGAAGCTTCTAAGTTGATGTAATAGCCAGTAAGAAGTAGTACAATTCAAGTTTTAGGTAACGATTATTGACTTTTTAGCTGGCTTTGGTGCCTTGGACATTAGCTAGGACCTTAAAATTCTGCATGAAAGGAGGACTAGCAGCCGAGTTGAACTTGGGAATGCGAAAAGTGTTCATGTGTAGTAAAATCCTGAGAAATCTGTCCGTTTACGTAATTTATTATCGAATCGACTTAAAGCCAGATCGTCACATTGGTGGCTCTTCTCTCTGAAACGGTTGTACTTATCGTCTGCAAAGCTATGTCGCGTGCTGCGGTATGCGGAGACACTAAAATAACCATAGTGGAACACAGATGAAGCTTCTAAGTTGATGTAATAGCAAGTAAGAAGTAGTACAATTCAAGTTTTAGGTATCGATTATTGACTTTTTAGCTGGCTTTGGTGCCTTGGACACGAGCTATTACCTTAAGATTCTGCATGAAAGGAGGACTAGCAGCCCAGTTGCAAGGGAGAATGTGAAAAGTGTTCATATGTAGTAAAAACGTGCGGAATCCGTCCGTTTACGTAATTTATTATCGAATCGACTTAAAGCCAGATTGTCACATTGGCCGCTCTTCTCTCTGAAACGGTTGTACTTATCGTCTGCAAAGCTATGTCGCGTGCTGCGGTATGCGGAGACACTAAAAGCACCATAGTAGAACACAGATTAAGCTTCTAAGTCGATGTAATAGCCAGTAAGAAGTAGTACAATTCAAGTTTTAGGTATCGATTATGGACTTTTTGCTGGCTTTTGTGCCTTGGACATGAGCTAGGACCTTACGATTATGCATGAAAGGAGGTCTAGCAGCCGAGTTGCAAAGGACAATGTTAAAAGTGTTCATATGTAGTAAAAACCTGAGAAATCCGTTCGTTTTTGTCATTTGTTATCGAATCGACTTAAAGCCAGATCGTCACATTGGCCGCTCTTCTCTCTGAAACGGTTGTACTTATCGTCTGCAAAGCTATGTCGCGTGCTGCGGTATGCGGACGCACTAAAATCAACATAGCGGAACACAGATGAAGCTTCTAAGTTGATGTAATATCCAGTAAGAAGTAGTACAATTCAAGTTTTAGGTATCGATTATTGACTTTTTAGCTGGCTTTCGTGCCTTGGACATGAGCTATGTCCTTAAGATTCTGCATGAAAGGAGGACTAGCAGCCGAGTTGCATGGGAGAATGTGAAAAGTGTTCATATGTAGTAAAAACCTGAGAAATCCGTCCGTTTTCGTCATTTGTTATCGAATCAACTTGAAGCCAGATCGTCACATTGCCCGCTCTTCTCTCTGAAACGGTTGTACTTATCGTCTGCAAAGCTATGTCGCGTGATGCGTTATGCGGAGACACTAAAAGCTCCATAGTAGAACACAGATGAAGCTTCTAAGTTGATGTGATAGCCAGTAAGGAGTAGTACTATTTAAGTTTTAGGTATCGAATATTGACTTTTTAGCTGGTTTTGGTGCCTTGGACATGAGCTAGGACCTTAAGATTCTGCATGAAAGGAGGACTAGCAGCCGAGTTGCACGGGAGAATGCGAAAAGTGTTCATATGTAGTAAAAACCTGAGAAATCCGTCCGTTTTCGTAATTTATTATCGAATCGACTTAAAGCAGTGCGTCACAGTAGCCGCTCTTCTCTCTGAAACGGTTGTACTTATCGTCTGCTAAGCTATGTCGCGTGCTGCGGTATGCGGAGACACTAAAAGCACCATAGCGGAACACAGATGAAGCTTCTAAGTTGATGTAATAGCCAGTAAGAAGTAGTACAATTCAAGTTTTAGGTATCGATAATTGACTTTTTAGCTGGCTTTGGTGCCCTGGTCATGATCTATGTCTTTAAGATTCTGCATGAAAGGAGGACTAGCAGCCGAATTGCATGGGAAAATGTGAAAAGTGTTCATATGTAGTAAAAACCTGAGAAATCCGTCCATTTTCGTCATTTGTTATCGAATCGACTTAAAGCCAGATCGTCACATTGGCCCTTCTTCTCTCTGAAACGGTAGTACTTATCGTCTGCAAAGCTATGTCGCATGCTGCGGTATGTGGAGACACTTAAAGCACCATAGTAGAACACAGATGAAGCTTATAAGTTGATGTAATAGCCAGTCAGAAGTAGTACAATTCACGTTTTAGGTATCGATTATTGACCTTTTTAGCTGGCTTTGGTGCCTTGGAACTGAGCTAGGACCTTAAGATTCTGCATGAAAGGAGGACTAGCAGCCGAGTTGACCGGGAGTATGTGAAAAGTGTTTATATGTAGTAAAAACCTGAGAAATCCGTCCGTTTTCGTCATTTTTTATCGAATCATCTTCAAGCCAGATCGTCACATTGCCCGCTCTTCTCTCTGAAACGGTTGTACTTATCGTCTGCAAAGCTATGTCGCGTGCTGCGGTATGCGGAGACACTAAAAGCACCATAGTAGAACACAGATGAAGCTTCTAAGTTGATGTGATAGCCAGTGAGAAGTAGTACAATTCAAGTTTTAGGTATCGATTATTGACTTTTTAGCTGGCTTTGGTGCCTTGGACATGAGCTAGGTCCTTAAGATTCTGCATGAAAGGAGGACTAGCAGCCGCGTTGCACAGGAGTATGTGAAAAGTATATGTAGTAAAAACCTGAGAAATCCGTCCATTTTCGTCATTTGTTATAGAATCGACTTAAAGCCAGATCGTCACATTGGCCGCTCCTCTATGTGAAACGGTTGTACTTATCGTCTGCAAAACTATGTCGCGTGCTGCGGTATGCGGAGGCACTAAAATCACCATAGTGGAACACAGATGAAGCTTCTAAGTTGATGTAATAGCCAGTAAGAAGTAGTACAATTCAAGTTTTAGGTAACGATTATTGACTTTTTAGCTGGCTTTGGTGCCTTGGACATTAGCTAGGACCTTAAAATTCTGCATGAAAGGAGGACTAGCAGCCGAGTTGAACTTGGGAATGCGAAAAGTGTTCATGTGTAGTAAAATCCTGAGAAATCTGTCCGTTTACGTAATTTATTATCGAATCGACTTAAAGCCAGATCGTCACATTGGTGGCTCTTCTCTCTGAAACGGTTGTACTTATCGTCTGCAAAGCTATGTCGCGTGCTGCGGTATGCGGAGACACTAAAATAACCATAGTGGAACACAGATGAAGCTTCTAAGTTGATGTAATAGCAAGTAAGAAGTAGTACAATTCAAGTTTTAGGTATCGATTATTGACTTTTTAGCTGGCTTTGGTGCCTTGGACACGAGCTATTACCTTAAGATTCTGCATGAAAGGAGGACTAGCAGCCCAGTTGCAAGGGAGTATGTGAAAAGTGTTCATATGTAGTAAAAACCTGAGAAATCCGTCCATTTTCGTCATTTGTTATCGAATCGACTTAAAGCCAGATCGTCTCATTGGCCGCTTTTCTCTCTGAAACGGTTGTACTTAACGTCTGCAAAGCTATGTCGCGTGCTGCGGTATGCGGAGACACTAAAAGCAACATAGTAGAACACAGATTAAGCTTCTAAGTTGATGTAATAGATAGTAAGAAGTAGTACAATTCAGGTTTTAGGTATCGATTATGGACTTTTTGCTGGCTTTGGTGCCTTGGACATGAGCTAGGACCTTAAGATTCTGCATGAAAGGAGGACTAGCAGCCGAGTTGCAAGGGACAATGTTAAAAGTGTTCATATGTAGTAAAAACCTGAGAAATCCGTTCGTTTTTGTCAAATGTTATCGAATTGACTTAAAGCCAGATCGTCACATTTGCCCCTCTTCTCTCTGAAACGGTTGTACTTATCGTCTGCAAAGCTATGTCGCGTGCTGCGGTATGCGGAGGCACTAAAATCACCATAGCGGAACACAGATGAAGCTTCTAAGTTGATGTAATAGCCAGTCAGAAGTAGTACAATTCAAGTTTTAGGTATCGATTATTGACTTTTTAGCTGGCTTTGGTGCCTTGGAACTGAGCTAGGACCTTAAGATTCTGCATGAAAGGAGGACTAGCAGCCGAGTTGATCGGGAGTATGTGAAAAGTGTTTATATGTAGTAAAAACCTGAGAAATCCGTCCGTTTTCGTCATTTTTTATCGAATCATCTTCAAGCCAGATCGTCACATTGCCCGCTCTTCTCTCTGAAACGGTTGTACTTATCGTCTGCAAAGCTATGTCGCGTGCTGCGGTATGCGGAGACACTAAAAGCACCATAGTAGAACACAGATGAAGCTTCTAAGTTGATGTGATAGCCAGTGAGAAGTAGTACAACTTAAGTTTTAGGTATCGATTATTGACTTTTTAGCTGGCTTTGGTGCCTTGGACATGGGCTAGGACCCTAAGATTTCGCATGAAAGGAGGACTAGCAGCCGCGTTGCACGGGAGTATGTGAAAAGTGTTCATATGTAGTAAAAACCTGAGAAATCCGTCCATTTTCGTCATTTGTTATCGAATCGACTTAAAGCCAGATCGTCTCATTGGCCGCTTTTCTCTCTGAAACGGTTGTACTTAACGTCTGCAAAGCTATGTCGCGTGCTGCGGTATGCGGAGACACTAAAAGCAACATAGTAGAACACAGATTAAGCTTCTAAGTTGATGTAATAGCAAGTAAGAAGTAGTACAATTCAAGTTTTAGGTATCGATTATGGACTTTTTGCTGGCTTTGGTGCCTTGGACATGAGCTAGGACCTTAAGATTCTGCATGAAAGGAGGACTAGCAGGCCAGTTGCAAGGGAGAATGTGAAAAGTGTTCATATGTAGTAAAAACGTGAGGAATCCGTCCGTTTTCGTAATTTATTATCGAATCGACTTCAAGCAGTGCGTCACATTGGCCGCTCTTCTCTCTGAAACGGTTGTACTTATAGTCTGCAAAGCTATGTCGCGTGCTGCGGTATGCGGAGACACTAAAAGCACTATAGTAGAACACAGATTAAGCTTCTAAGTTGATGTAATAGCCAGTAAGAAGTAGTACAATTCAAGTTTTAGGTATCGATTATTGACTTTTTAGCTGGCTTTGGTGCCTTGGACATGAGCTAGGTCCTTAAGATTCTGCATGAAAGGAGGACTAGCAGCCGCGTTGCACAGGAGTATGTGAAAAGTGTTTATATGTAGTAAAAACCTGAGAAATCCGTCCATTTTCGTCATTTGTTATAGAATCGACTTAAAGCCAGATCGTCACATTGGCCGCTCCTCTATGTGAGACGGTTGTACTTATCGTCTGCAAAACTATGTCGCGTGCTGCGGTATGCGGAGGCACTAAAATCACCATAGTGGAACACAGATGAAGCTTCTAAGTTGATGTAATAGCCAGTAAGAAGTAGTACAATTCAAGTTTTAGGTAACGATTATTGACTTTTTAGCTGGCTTTGGTGCCTTGGACATTAGCTAGGACCTTAAAATTCTGCATGAAAGGAGGACTAGCAGCCGAGTTGAACTTGGGAATGCGAAAAGTGTTCATGTGTAGTAAAATCCTGAGAAATCTGTCCGTTTACGTAATTTATTATCGAATCGACTTAAAGCCAGATCGTCACATTGGTGGCTCTTCTCTCTGAAACGGTTGTACTTATCGTCTGCAAAGCTATGTCGCGTGCTGCGGTATGCGGAGACACTAAAATAACCATAGTGGAACACAGATGAAGCTTCTAAGTTGATGTAATAGCAAGTAAGAAGTAGTACAATTCAAGTTTTAGGTATCGATTATTGACTTTTTAGCTGGCTTTGGTGCCTTGGACACGAGCTATTACCTTAAGATTCTGCATGAAAGGAGGACTAGCAGCCCAGTTGCAAGGGAGAATGTGAAAAGTGTTCATATGTAGTAAAAACGTGCGGAATCCGTCCGTTTACGTAATTTATTATCGAATCGACTTAAAGCCAGATTGTCACATTGGCCGCTCTTCTCTCTGAAACGGTTGTACTTATCGTCTGCAAAGCTATGTCGCGTGCTGCGGTATGCGGAGACACTAAAAGCACCATAGTAGAACACAGATTAAGCTTCTAAGTCGATGTAATAGCCAGTAAGAAGTAGTACAATTCAAGTTTTAGGTATCGATTATGGACTTTTTGCTGGCTTTTGTGCCTTGGACATGAGCTAGGACCTTACGATTATGCATGAAAGGAGGTCTAGCAGCCGAGTTGCAAAGGACAATGTTAAAAGTGTTCATATGTAGTAAAAACCTGAGAAATCCGTTCGTTTTTGTCATTTGTTATCGAATCGACTTAAAGCCAGATCGTCACATTGGCCGCTCTTCTCTCTGAAACGGTTGTACTTATCGTCTGCAAAGCTATGTCGCGTGCTGCGGTATGCGGACGCACTAAAATCAACATAGCGGAACACAGATGAAGCTTCTAAGTTGATGTAATATCCAGTAAGAAGTAGTACAATTCAAGTTTTAGGTATCGATTATTGACTTTTTAGCTGGCTTTCGTGCCTTGGACATGAGCTATGTCCTTAAGATTCTGCATGAAAGGAGGACTAGCAGCCGAGTTGCATGGGAGAATGTGAAAAGTGTTCATATGTAGTAAAAACCTGAGAAATCCGTCCGTTTTCGTCATTTGTTATCGAATCAACTTGAAGCCAGATCGTCACATTGCCCGCTCTTCTCTCTGAAACGGTTGTACTTATCGTCTGCAAAGCTATGTCGCGTGATGCGTTATGCGGAGACACTAAAAGCTCCATAGTAGAACACAGATGAAGCTTCTAAGTTGATGTGATAGCCAGTAAGGAGTAGTACTATTTAAGTTTTAGGTATCGAATATTGACTTTTTAGCTGGTTTTGGTGCCTTGGACATGAGCTAGGACCTTAAGATTCTGCATGAAAGGAGGACTAGCAGCCGAGTTGCACGGGAGAATGCGAAAAGTGTTCATATGTAGTAAAAACCTGAGAAATCCGTCCGTTTTCGTAATTTATTATCGAATCGACTTAAAGCAGTGCGTCACAGTAGCCGCTCTTCTCTCTGAAACGGTTGTACTTATCGTCTGCTAAGCTATGTCGCGTGCTGCGGTATGCGGAGACACTAAAAGCACCATAGCGGAACACAGATGAAGCTTCTAAGTTGATGTAATAGCCAGTAAGAAGTAGTACAATTCAAGTTTTAGGTATCGATAATTGACTTTTTAGCTGGCTTTGGTGCCCTGGTCATGATCTATGTCTTTAAGATTCTGCATGAAAGGAGGACTAGCAGCCGAATTGCATGGGAAAATGTGAAAAGTGTTCATATGTAGTAAAAACCTGAGAAATCCGTCCATTTTCGTCATTTGTTATCGAATCGACTTAAAGCCAGATCGTCACATTGGCCCTTCTTCTCTCTGAAACGGTAGTACTTATCGTCTGCAAAGCTATGTCGCATGCTGCGGTATGTGGAGACACTTAAAGCACCATAGTAGAACACAGATGAAGCTTATAAGTTGATGTAATAGCCAGTCAGAAGTAGTACAATTCACGTTTTAGGTATCGATTATTGACCTTTTTAGCTGGCTTTGGTGCCTTGGAACTGAGCTAGGACCTTAAGATTCTGCATGAAAGGAGGACTAGCAGCCGAGTTGACCGGGAGTATGTGAAAAGTGTTTATATGTAGTAAAAACCTGAGAAATCCGTCCGTTTTCGTCATTTTTTATCGAATCATCTTCAAGCCAGATCGTCACATTGCCCGCTCTTCTCTCTGAAACGGTTGTACTTATCGTCTGCAAAGCTATGTCGCGTGCTGCGGTATGCGGAGACACTAAAAGCACCATAGTAGAACACAGATGAAGCTTCTAAGTTGATGTGATAGCCAGTGAGAAGTAGTACAATTCAAGTTTTAGGTATCGATTATTGACTTTTTAGCTGGCTTTGGTGCCTTGGACATGAGCTAGGTCCTTAAGATTCTGCATGAAAGGAGGACTAGCAGCCGCGTTGCACAGGAGTATGTGAAAAGTATATGTAGTAAAAACCTGAGAAATCCGTCCATTTTCGTCATTTGTTATAGAATCGACTTAAAGCCAGATCGTCACATTGGCCGCTCCTCTATGTGAAACGGTTGTACTTATCGTCTGCAAAACTATGTCGCGTGCTGCGGTATGCGGAGGCACTAAAATCACCATAGTGGAACACAGATGAAGCTTCTAAGTTGATGTAATAGCCAGTAAGAAGTAGTACAATTCAAGTTTTAGGTAACGATTATTGACTTTTTAGCTGGCTTTGGTGCCTTGGACATTAGCTAGGACCTTAAAATTCTGCATGAAAGGAGGACTAGCAGCCGAGTTGAACTTGGGAATGCGAAAAGTGTTCATGTGTAGTAAAATCCTGAGAAATCTGTCCGTTTACGTAATTTATTATCGAATCGACTTAAAGCCAGATCGTCACATTGGTGGCTCTTCTCTCTGAAACGGTTGTACTTATCGTCTGCAAAGCTATGTCGCGTGCTGCGGTATGCGGAGACACTAAAATAACCATAGTGGAACACAGATGAAGCTTCTAAGTTGATGTAATAGCAAGTAAGAAGTAGTACAATTCAAGTTTTAGGTATCGATTATTGACTTTTTAGCTGGCTTTGGTGCCTTGGACACGAGCTATTACCTTAAGATTCTGCATGAAAGGAGGACTAGCAGCCCAGTTGCAAGGGAGAATGTGAAAAGTGTTCATATGTAGTAAAAACGTGCGGAATCCGTCCGTTTACGTAATTTATTATCGAATCGACTTAAAGTCAGATTGTCACATTGGCCGCTCTTCTCTCTGAAACGGTTGTACTTATCGTCTGCAAAGCTATGTCGCGTGCTGCGGTATGCGGAGACACTAAAAGCACCATAGTAGAACACAGATTAAGCTTCTAAGTCGATGTAATAGCCAGTAAGAAGTAGTACAATTCAAGTTTTAGGTATCGATTATGGACTTTTTGCTGGCTTTTGTGCCTTGGACATGAGCTAGGACCTTACGATTATGCATGAAAGGAGGTCTAGCAGCCGAGTTGCAAGGGACAATGTTAAAAGTGTTCATATGTAGTAAAAACCTGAGGAATCCGTTCGTTTTTGTCATTTGTTATCGAATCGACTTAAAGCCAGATCGTCACATTGGCCGCTCTTCTCTCTGAAACGGTTGTACTTATCGTCTGCAAAGCTATGTCGCGTGCTGCGGTATGCGGAGGCACTAAAATAAACATAGCGGAACACAGATGAAGCTTCTAAGTTGATGTAATATCCAGTAAGAAGTAGTACAATTCAAGTTTTAGGTATCGATTATTGACTTTTTAGCTGGCTTTCGTGCCTTGGACATGAGCTATGTCCTTAAGATTCTGCATGAAAGGAGGACTAGCAGCCGAGTTGCATGGGAGAATGTGAAAAGTGTTCATATGCAGTAAAAACCTGAGAAATCCGTCCGTTTTCGTCATTTGTTATCGAATCAACTTGAAGCCAGATCGTCACATTGCCCGCTCTTCTCTCTGAAACGGTTGTACTTATCGTCTGCAAAGCTATGTCGCGTGATGCGTTATGCGGAGACACTAAAAGCTCCATAGTAGAACACAGATGAAGCTTCTAAGTTGATGTGATAGCCAGTAAGGAGTAGTACTATTTAAGTTTTAGGTATCGAATATTGACTTTTTAGCTGGTTTTGGTGCCTTGGACATGAGCTAGGACCTTAAGATTCTGCATGAAAGGAGGACTAGCAGCCGAGTTGCACGGGAGAATGCGAAAAGTGTTCATATGTAGTAAAAACCTGAGAAATCCGTCCGTTTTCGTAATTTATTATCGAATCGACTTAAAGCAGTGCGTCACAGTAGCCGCTCTTCTCTCTGAAACGGTTGTACTTATCGTCTGCTAAGCTATGTCGCGTGCTGCGGTATGCGGAGACACTAAAAGCACCATAAATGAACACAGATGAAGCTTCTAAGTTGATGTAATAGCCAGTAAGAAGTAGTACAATTCAAGTTTTAGGTATCGATTATTGACTTTTTTGCTGGCTTTGGTGCCTTGGACATGAGCTAGGACCTTAAGATTCTGCATGAAAGGAGGACTAGCAGCCGAGTTGAACGGGAGAATGCAAAAAGTGTTCATGTGTAGTAAAAACCTGAGAAATCCGTTCGTTTTCGTAATTTATTATCGAATCGACATAAGCCAGATCGTCATATTGGCCGCTCTTCTCTCTGAAACGGTTGTACTTATCGTCTGCAAAGCTATGTCGCGTGCTGCGGTATGCGGAGACACTAAAAGCACCATAGTAGAACACAGATGAAGCTTCTAAGTTGATGTAATAGCCAGTAAGAAGTAGTACAAATTACGTTTTAGGTATCGATTTTTGACTTTTTAGCTGGCTTTGGAGCCTTGGACATGAGGTAGGACCTTAAGAATCTGCATGAAAGGAGAACTAGCAGCCGCGTTGCACGGGAGTATGTGAAAAGTGTTCATATGTAGTAAAAACCTGAGAAATCCGTCCGTTTTCGTCATTTGTTATCGAATCGATTTAAAGCCAGATCGTCACATTGGCCGCTCTTCTCTCTGAAACGGTAGTACTTATCGTCTGCAAAGCTATGTCGCGTGCTGCGGTATGCGGAGACACTAAAAGCACCATAGTGGAACACAGATGAGGCTTCTAAGTTGATGTAAT
Organism: Schistocerca gregaria; assembly: GCF_023897955.1. Classification (NCBI taxonomy): domain Eukaryota; kingdom Metazoa; phylum Arthropoda; class Insecta; order Orthoptera; family Acrididae; genus Schistocerca; species Schistocerca gregaria. The sequence goes on along the minus strand of NC_064930.1, from coordinate 132,524,219 downwards.
AGCCAGTAAGAAGTAGTAGAGTTCAAGTTTTAGGTATCGATTATTGACTATTTTGCTGGCTTTTGTGCCTTGGACATGAGCTAGGAGCTTAAGATTATGCATGAAAGGAGGACTAGCAGCCGCGTTGCACGGGAGTATGTGAAAAGTGTTCATATATAGTAAAAACCTGAGAAATCCGTCCGTTTTCGTCATTTGTTATCGAAACGACTTAAAGCCAGATCGTCACATTGGTGGCTCTTCTCTCTGAAACGGTTGTACTTATCGTCTGCAAAGCTATGTCGCGTGCTGCGGTATGCGGAGACACTAAAATAACCATAGTGGAACACAGATGAAGCTTCTAAGTTGATGTAATAGCAAGTAAGAAGTAGTACAATTCAAGTTTTAGGTATCGATTATTGACTTTTTAGCTGGCTTTGGTGCCTTGGACACGAGCTATTACCTTAAGATTCTGCATGAAAGGAGGACTAGCAGCCCAGTTGCAAGGGAGAATGTGAAAAGAGTTCATATGTAGTAAAAACGTGTGGAATCCGTCCGTTTACGTAATTTATTATCGAATCGACTTAAAGCCAGATTGTCACATTGGCCGCTCTTCTCTCTGAAACGGTTGTACTTATCGTCTGCAAAGCTATGTCGCGTGCTGCGGTATGCGGAGACACTAAAAGCACCATAGTAGAACACAGATTAAGCTTCTAAGTCGATGTAATAGCCAGTAAGAAGTAGTACAATTCAAGTTTTAGGTATCGATTATGGACTTTTTGCTGGCTTTTGTGCCTTGGACATGAGCTAGGACCTTACGATTATGCATGAAAGGAGGTCTAGCAGCCGAGTTGCAAGGGACAATGTTAAAAGTGTTCATATGTAGTAAAAACCTGAGGAATCCGTTCGTTTTTGTCATTTGTTATCGAATCGACTTAAAGCCAGATCGTCACATTGGCCGCTCTTCTCTCTGAAACGGTTGTACTTATCGTCTGCAAAGCTATGTCGCGTGCTGCGGTATGCGGAGGCACTAAAATAAACATAGCGGAACACAGATGAAGCTTCTAAGTTGATGTAATATCCAGTAAGAAGTAGTACAATTCAAGTTTTAGGTATCGATTATTGACTTTTTAGCTGGCTTTCGTGCCTTGGACATGAGCTATGTCCTTAAGATTCTGCATGAAAGGAGGACTAGCAGCCGAGTTGCATGGGAGAATGTGAAAAGTGTTCATATGTAGTAAAAACCTGAGAAATCCGTCCGTTTTCGTCATTTGTTATCGAATCAACTTGAAGCCAGATCGTCACATTGCCCGCTCTTCTCTCTGAAACGGTTGTACTTATCGTCTGCAAAGCTATGTCGCGTGATGCGTTATGCGGAGACACTAAAAGCTCCATAGTAGAACACAGATGAAGCTTCTAAGTTGATGTGATAGCCAGTAAGGAGTAGTACTATTTAAGTTTTAGGTATCGAATATTGACTTTTTAGCTGGTTTTGGTGCCTTGGACATGAGCTAGGACCTTAAGATTCTGCATGAAAGGAGGACTAGCAGCCGAGTTGCACGGGAGAATGCGAAAAGTGTTCATATCTAGTAAAAACCTGAGAAATTCGTCCGTTTTCGTAATTTATTATCGAATCGACTTAAAGCAGTGCGTCACAGTAGCCGCTCTTCTCTCTGAAACGGTTGTACTTATCGTCTGCTAAGCTATGTCGCGTGCTGCGGTATGCGGAGACACTAAAAGCACCATAAATGAACACAGATGAAGCTTCTAAGTTGATGTAATAGCCAGTAAGAAGTAGTACAATTCAAGTTTTAGGTATCGATTATTGACTTTTTTGCTGGCTTTGGTGCCTTGGACATGAGCTAGGACCTTAAGATTCTGCATGAAAGGAGGACTAGCAGCCGAGTTGAACGGGAGAATGCGAAAAGTGTTCATGTGTAGTAAAAACCTGAGAAATCCGTTCGTTTTCGTAATTTATTATCGAATCGACATAAGCCAGATCGTCATATTGGCCGCTCTTCTCTCTGAAACGGTTGTACTTATCGTCTGCAAAGCTATGTCGCGTGCTGCGGTATGCGGAGACACTAAAAGCACCATAGTAGAACACAGATGAAGCTTCTAAGTTGATGTAATAGCCAGTAAGAAGTAGTACAAATTACGTTTTAGGTATCGATTTTTGACTTTTTAGCTGGCTTTGGAGCCTTGGACATGAGGTAGGACCTTAAGAATCTGCATGAAAGGAGAACTAGCAGCCGCGTTGCACGGGAGTATGTGAAAAGTGTTCATATGTAGTAAAAACCTGAGAAATCCGTCCGTTTTCGTCATTTGTTATCGAATCGATTTAAAGCCAGATCGTCACATTGGCCGCTCTTCTCTCTGAAACGGTAGTACTTATCGTCTGCAAAGCTATGTCGCGTGCTGCGGTATGCGGAGACACTAAAAGCACCATAGTGGAACACAGATGAGGCTTCTAAGTTGATGTAATAGCCAGTAAGAAGTAGTACAGTTCAAGTTTTAGGTATCGATTATTGACTATTTTGCTGGCTTTTGTGCCTTGGACATGAGCTAGGAGCTTAAGATTATGCATGAAAGGAGGACTAGCAGCCGCGTTGCACGGGAGTATGTGAAAAGTGTTCATATATAGTAAAAACCTGAGAAATCCGTCCGTTTTCGTCATTTGTTATCGAAACGACTTAAAGCCAGATCGTCACATTGGCCGCTCTTCTCTCTGAAACGGTTGTACTTATCGTCTGCAAAGCTATGTCGCGTGCTGCAGTATGCGGAGACACTAAAAGCACCATAGTAGAACACACATGAAGCTTCTAAGTTGATGTAATGGCAAGTAAGAAGTAGTACAATTCAAGTTTTAGGTATCGATTATTGACTATTTAGCTGGCTTTGGTACATTGGACATGAGCTATGACCTTAAGATTCTGCATAAAAGGAGGACTAGCAGCCGAGTTGCACGGGTGAATGCGAAAAGTGTTCATGTGTAGTAAAAACCTGAGAAACCCGTCCGTTTTCGTAATTTGTTATCGAATCGACTTAAAGCCAGATCGTCACATTGGCCGGTCTTCTCTCTGAAACGGTTGTACTTATCGTCTGCAAAGGTATGTCGAGTGCTGCGGTATGTGGAGACACTAAAAGCACCATAGTAGAACACAGATGAAGCTTCTAAGTTGATTTAATAGCAAGTAAGAAGTAGAACTATTCAAGTTTTAGGTATCGATTATTGACTTTTTAGCCGGCTTTGGTGCCTTGAACATGAGCTAGGACCTTAAGATTCTGCATGAAAGGAGGACTAGCAGCCGAGTTGTACGGGAAAATGTGAAAAGTGTTCATATGTAGTAAAAACCTGAGAAATCAGTCCGTTTTCATCATTTGTTACAGAATCGACTTAAATCCAGATCGTCACATTGGCCCCTCTTCTCTCTGAAACGGCTGTACTTATCGTCTGCAAAGCTATGTCGCGTGCTGCGGTATGCGGAGGCACTAAAAGCACCATAGTAGAACATAGATGAAGCTTCTAAGTTGATGTAATAGCCAGTAAGAAGTAGTACAATCCAAGTTTTAGGTATCGATTATTGAATTTTTTGCTGGCTTTGGTGCCTTGGACATGAGCTAGGACCTTAAGATTCTGCATGAAAGGAGGACTAGCAGTCGAGTTGAACGGGAGAATGCGAAAAGTGTTCATGTGTAGGTTAATCCTGAGAAATCCGTCAGTTTACGTAATTTATTATCGAATCGACTTAAAGCCAGATCGTCACATTGGCCGCTCTTATCTCTGAAACGTTTGTACTTATCGTCTGCAAAGCTATGTCGCGTGCTGCGGTATGCGGAGACATTAAAATCACCATAGTGGAACACAGATGAAGCTTCTAAGTTGATGTAATAGCCAGTAAGAAGTAGTACAATTCAAGTTTTAGGTAACGATTATTGACTTTGTAGCTGGCTTTGGTGCCTTGGACATGAGCTAGGTCCTTAAGATTCTGCATGAAAAGAGGACTAGCAGCCGAGTTGAACGGGAGAATGCGAAAAGTGTTCATGTGTAGTAAAAACCTGAGAATTCCGTTCGTTTTCGTAATTTATTATCGAATCGACATAAGCCAGATCGTCACATTGGCCGCTCTTCTCTCTGAAACGGTTGTACTTATCGTCTGCAAAGCTATGTCGCGCGCTGCGGTATGCGGAGACACTAAAAGCACCATAGTGGAACACAGATGAGGCTTCTAAGTTGGTGTAATTGCCAGTAAGAAGTAGTACAGTTCAAGTTTTAGGTATCGATTATTGACTATTTTGCTGGCTTTTGTGCCTTGGACATGAGCTAGGAGCTTACGATTATGCATGAAAGGAGGACTAGCAGCCGCGTTGCACGGGAGTATGTGAAAAGTGTTCATATGTAGTAAAAACCTGAGAAATCCGTCCGTTTTCGTCATTTGTTATCGAATCGACTTAAAGCCAGATCGTCACATTGGCCCCTCTTCTCTCTGAAACGGTTGTACTTATCGTCTGCAAAGGTATGTCGAGTGCTGCGGTATGTGGAGACACTAAAAGCACCATAGTAGAACACAGATGAAGCTTCTAAGTTGATTTAATAGCAAGTAAGAAGTAGAACAATTCAAGTTTTAGGTATCGATTATTGACTTTTTAGCCGGCTTTGGTGCCTTGAACATGTGCTAGGACCTTAAGATTCTGCATGAAAGGAGGACTAGCAGCCGAGTTGCACGGGAAAATGTGAAAAGTGTTCATATGTAGTAAAAACCTGAGAAATCAGTCCGTTTTCATCATTTGTTACAGAATCGACTTAAATCCAGATCGTCACATTGGCCCCTCTTCTCTCTGAAACGGCTGTACTTATCGTCTGCAAAGCTATGTCGTGTGCTGCGGTATGCGGAGGCACTAAAAGCACCATAGTACAACATAGATGAAGCTTCTAAGTTGATGTAATAGCCAGTAAGAAGTTGTACAATTTACGTTTTAGGAATCGATTTTTGACTTTTTACCTGGCTTTGGAGCCATGGACATGATGTAGGACCTTAAGATTCAGCATGAAAGGAGGACTAGCAGCCGAGTTGCAAGGGAGAATGTTAAAAGTGTTCATATGTAGTAAAAACCTGAGAAATCCGTTCGTTTTCGTCATTTGTTATCGAATCGACTTAAAGCCAGATCGTCACATTGGCCGCTCTTCTCTCTGAAACGGTTGTACTTATCGTCTGCAAAGCTATGTCGCGTGCTGCGGTATGCGGCGACACTAAAAGCACCATAAATGAACACAGATGAAGCTTCTAAGTTGATGTAATAGCCAGTAAGAAGTAGTACAATTCAAGTTTTAGGTATCGATTATTGAATTTTTTGCTGGCTTTGGTGCCTTGGACATGAGCTAGGACCTTAAGGTTCTGCATGAAAGGAGGACTAGCAGCCGAGTTGCAAGGGAGAATGTTAAAAGTGTTCATATGTAGTAAAAACCTGAGAAATCCGTTCGTTTTCGTCATTTGTTATCGAATCGACTTAAAGCCAGATCGTCACATTGGCCGCTCTTCTCTCTGAAACGGTTGTACTTATCGTCTGCAAAGCTATGTCGCGTGCTGCGGTATGCGGAGGCACTAAAAGCACCAGAGTACAACATAGATGAAACTTCTAAGTTGATGTAATAGCCAGTAAGAAGTAGTACAATTTACGTTTTAGGTATCGATTTTTGACTTTTTAGCTGGCTTTGGAGCCTTTTACATGAGGTAGGACCTTAAGATTCTGCATGAAAGGAGGACTAGCAACCGCGTTGCACGGGAGTATTGTGAAAAGTGTTCATATGTAGTAAAAACCTGAGAAATCCGTCCGTTTTCGTCATTTGTTATCGAATCAACTTGAAGCCAGATCGTCACATTGGCCGCTCTTCTCTCTGAAACGGTTGTACTTATCGTCTGCAAAGCTATGTCGCGTGATGCGGTATGCGGAGACACTAAAAGCACCATAGTAGAACACAGATGAAGCTTCTAAGTTGATGTAATAGCCAGTAAGTAGTAGTAAAATTCAAGTTTTAGGTATCGATTACTGACTATTTTGCTGGCTTTGGTGCCTTGGACATGAGCTAGGACCTTAAGATTCTGCATGAAAGGAGAACTAGCAGCCGCGTTGCACGGGGTATGTGAAAAGTGTTCATATGTAGTAAAAACCTGAGAAATCCGTCCGTTTTCGTCATTTGTTATCGAATCTACTTAAATCCAGATCGTCACATTTGCCGCTCTTCTCTCTGAAACGGTAGTACTTATCGTCTGCAAAGCTATGTCGCGTGATGCGGTATGCGGAGACACTAAAAGCACCATAGTGGAACACAGATGAAGCTTCTAAGTTGATGTAATAGCCAGTAAGAAGTAGTAAAATTCAAGTTGTAGGTATCGATTACTGACTATTTTGCTGGTTTTGGTGCCTTGGACATGAGCTAGGACCTTAAGATTCTGCATGAAAGGAGAACTAGCAGCCGCGTTGCACGGGAGTATGTGAAAAGTGTTCATATGTAGTAAAAACCTGAGAAATCCGTCGGTTTTCGTCATTTGTTATCGAATCGACTTAAAGCCAGATCGTCACATTGGCCGCTCTTCTCTTTGAAACGGTAGTACTTATCGTCTGCAAAGCTATGTCGCGTGCTGCGGTATGCGGAGACACTAAAAGCACCATAGTGGAACACAGATGAGGCTTCTAAGTTGATGTAATAGCCAGTAAGAAGTAGTACAGTTCAAGTTTTAGGTATCGATTATTGACTATTTTGCTGGCTTTTGTGCCTTGGACATGAGCTAGGAGCTTAAGATTATGCATGAAAGGAGGACTAGCAGCCGCGTTGCACGGGAGTATGTGAAAAGTGTTCATATGTAGTAAAAACCTGAGAAATCCGTCCGTTCTCGTCATTTGTTATCGAAACGACTTACAGCCAGATCGTCACATTGGGCGCTCTTCTCTCTGAAACGGTTGTACTTATCGTCTGCAAAGCTATGTCGCGTGCTGCAGAATGCGGAGACACTAAAAGCACCATAGTAGAACACACATGAAGCTTCTAAGTTGATGTAATGGCAAGTAAGAAGTAGTACAATTCAAGTTTTAGGTATCGATTATTGACTTTTTATCTGGCTTTGGTGCTTTGGACATGAGCTAGGACCTTAAGATTCTGCATGAAAGGAGGACTAGAAGCCGAGTTGCACGGGAGAATGTGAAAAGTGTTAATATGTAGTATTAACCTGAGAAATCCGTCCGTTTTCGTCTTTTGTCATCGAGTCGACTTGAAGACAGATCGTAACATTGGCCCCTCTTCTCTCTGAAACGGCTGTACTTATCGTCTGCAAAGCTATGTCGCGTGCTGCGGTATGCGGAGGCACTAAAAGCACCATAGTAGAACATAGATGAAGCTTCTAAGTTGATGTAATAGCCAGTAAGAAGTTGTACAATTTACGTTTTAGGAATCGATTTTTGACTTTTTACCTGGCTTTGGAGCCATGGACATGATGTAGGACCTTAAGATTCAGCATGAAAGGAGGACTAGCAGCCGAGTTGCAAGGGAGAATGTGAAAAGTGTTTATATGTAGTAAAAACCTGAGAAATCCATCCGTTTTCGTCATTTGTTATCGAATCGACTTAAAGCCAGATCGTCACATTGGCTTCTCTTCTCTCTGAAACGGTTGTACTTATCGTCTGCAAAGCTATGTCGCGTGCTGCGGTATGCGGAGACACTAAAAGCACCATAAATGAACACAGATGAAGCTTCTAAGTTGATGTAATAGCCAGTAAGAAGTAGTACAATTCAAGTTTTAGGTATCGATTATTGAATTTTTTGCTGGCTTTGGGGCCTTGGACATGATCTAGGACCTTAAGATTCTGCATGAAAGGAGAACTAGCAGCCGCGTTGCACGGGAGTATGTGAAAAGTGTTCATATGTAGTAAAAACCTGAGAAATCCGTCCGTTTTCGTCATTTGTTATCGAATCGACTTAAACCCAGATTGTCACATTGGCCCCTCTTCTCTGAAACGGTTGTACTTATCGTCTGCAAAGCTATGTCGCGTGCTGCGGTATACGGAGACACTAAAAGCACCATAGTAGAACACAGACGAAGCTTCTAAGTTGATGTAATAGCCAGTAAGAAGTAGTAGAGTTCAAGTTTTAGGTATCGATTATTGACGTTTTAGCTGGCTTTGGTGCCTTGGACATGAGCTAGGACCTTATGATTCTGCATGAAAAGAGGACTAGCAGCCGAGTTGCATGGGAGAATGAGAAAAGTGTTCATATGTAGTAAAAACCTGAGAAATCCGTCCGCTTTCGTCATTTGTTATCGAATCAACTTGAAGCCAGATCGTCACATTGGCCGCTCTTCTCTCTGAAACGGTTGTACTTATCGTCTGCAAAGCTATGTCGCGTGATGCGGTATGCGGAGACACTAAAAGCACCATAGTAGAACACAGATGAAGCTTCTAAGTTGATGTAATAGCCAGTAAGAAGTAGTAAAATTCAAGTTTTAGGTATCGATTACTGACTATTTTGCTGGCTTTGGTGCCTTGGACATGAGCTAGGACCTTAAGATTCTGCATGAAAGGAGAACTAGCAGCCGCGTTGCACGGGGTATGTGAAAAGTGTTCATATGTAGTAAAAACCTGAGAAATCCGTCCGTTTTCGTCATTTGTTATCGAATCGACTTAAAGCCAGATCGTCACATTTGCCGCTCTTCTCTCTGAAACGGTAGTACTTATCGTCTGAAAAGCTATGTCGCGTGATGCGGTATGCGGAGACACTAAAAGCACCATAGTGGAACACAGATGAAGCTTCTAAGTTGATGTAATAGCCAGTAAGAAGTAGTAAAATTCAAGTTGTAGGTATCGATTACTGACTATTTTGCTGGCTTTGGTGCCTTGGACATGAGCTAGGACCTTAAGATTCTGCATGAAAGGAGAACTAGCAGCCGCGTTGCACGGGAGTATGTGAAAAGTGTTCATATGTAGTAAAAACCTGAGAAATCCGTCGGTTTTCGTCATTTGTTATCGAATCGACTTGAAGCCAGATCGTCACATTGGCCGCTCTTCTCTTTGAAACGGTAGTACTTATCGTCTGCAAAGCTATGTCGCGTGCTGCGGTATGCGGAGACACTAAAAGCACCATAGTGGAACACAGATGAGGCTTCTAAGTTGATGTAATAGCCAGTAAGAAGTAGTACAGTTCAAGTTTTAGGTATCGATTATTGACTATTTTGCTGGCTTTTGTGCCTTGGACATGAGCTAGGAGCTTAAGATTATGAATGAAAGGAGGACTAGCAGCCGCGTTGCACGGGAGTATGTGAAAAGTGTTCATATGTAGTAAAAACCTGAGAAATCCGTCCGTTCTCGTCATTTGTTATCGAAACGACTTAAAGCCAGATCGTCACATTGGGCGCTCTTCTTTCTGAAACGGTTGTACTTATCGTCTGCAAAGCTATGTCGCGTGCTGCAGAATGCGGAGACACTAAAAGCACCATAGTAGAACACACATGAAGCTTCTAAGTTGATGTAATGGCAAGTAAGAAGTAGTACAATTCAAGTTTTAGGTATCGATTATTGACTTTTTATCTGGCTTTGGTGCTTTGGACATGAGCTAGGACCTTAAGATTCTGCATGAAAGGAGGACTAGAAGCCGAGTTGCACGGGAGAATGTGAAAAGTGTTAATATGTAGTATTAACCTGAGAAATCCGTCCGTTTTCGTCTTTTGTCATCGAGTCGACTTGAAGACAGATCGTAACATTGGCCCCTCTTCTCTCTGAAACGGCTGTACTTATCGTCTGCAAAGCTATGTCGCGTGCTGCGGTATGCGGAGGCACTAAAAGCACCATAGTAGAACATAGATGAAGCTTCTAAGTTGATGTAATAGCCAGTAAGAAGTTGTACAATTTACGTTTTAGGAATCGATTTTTGACTTTTTACCTGGCTTTGGGGCCTTGGACATGAGCTAGGACCTTAAGATTCTGCATGAAAGGAGAACTAGCAGCCGCGTTGCACGGGAGTATGTGAAAAGTGTTCATATGTAGTAAAAACCTGAGAAATCCGTCCGTTTTCGTCATTTGTTATCGAATCGACTTAAACCCAGATTGTCACATTGGCCCCTCTTCTCTGAAACGGTTGTACTTATCGTCTGCAAAGCTATGTCGCGTGCTGCGGTATACGGAGACACTATAAGCACCATAGTAGAACACAGACGAAGCTTCTAAGTTGATGTAATAGCCAGTAAGAAGTAGTACAGTTCAAGTTTTAGGTATCGATTATTGACTATTTTGCTGGCTTTTGTGCCTTTGTACATGAGCTAGGAGCTTAAGAATCTGCATGAAAAGAGGACTAGCAGCCGCGGATCACGGGAGTATGTGAAAAGTGTTCATATGTAGTAACAACCTGAGAAATCCGTCCGTTTTCGTCATTTGTTATCGAATCGACTTAAAGCCAGATCGTCACATTGGCCGCTCTTGTCTCTGAAACGGTTGTACTTATCGTCTGCAAAGCTATGTCGCGTGCTGCGGTATGCGGAGACACTAAACCACCGTAGCAGAACATAGATGAAGCTTCTAAGTTGATGTAATAGCCAGTAAGAAGTAGTACAATTTACGTTTTAGGTATCGATTTTTGACTTTTTAGCTGGCTTTGGAGCCTTGGACATGAGGTAGGACCTTAAGATTCTGCATGAAAGGAGGACTAGCAGCCGCGTTGCACGGGAGTATTGTGAAAAGTGTTCATATGTAGTAAAAACCTGAGAAATCCGTCCGTGTTCGTCATTTGTTATCGAATCAACTTGAAGCCAGATCGTCACATTGGCCGCTCTTCTCTCTGAAACGGTTGTACTTATCGTCTGCAAAGCTATGTCGCGTGATGCGGTATGCGGAGACACTAAAAGCACCATAGTACAACACAGATGAAGCTTCTAAGTTGATGTAATAGCCAGTAAGAAGTAGTAAAATTCAAGTTTTAGGTATCGATTACTGACTATTTTGCTGGCTTTGGTGCCTTGGACATGAGCTAGGACCTTAAGATTCTGCATGAAAGGAGAACTAGCAGCCGCATTGCACGGGAGTATGTGAAAAGTGTTCATATGTAGTAGAAACCTAAGAAATCCGTCCGTTTTCGTCATTTGTTATCGAATCGACTTAAAGCCAGATCGTCACATTGGCCGCTCTTCTCTCTGAAACGGTATTACTTATCGTCTGCAAAGCTATGTCGCGTGCTGCGGTATGCGGAGACACTAAAAGCACCATAGTAGAACACACATGAAGCTTCTAAGTTGATGTAATAGCAAGTAAGAAGTAGTACAATTCAAGTTTTAGATATCGATTGTTGACTTTTTACATTTCTTTGGTGCCTTGGACATGAGCTAGGACCTTAAGATTCTGCATGAAAGAAGGACTAGCAGCCGAGTTTCACGGGGAGAATGTGACAAGTGTTCAAATGTAGGAAAAATTCTGAGAAATACGTCCGTTTTCGTCATTTGATATCGAATCGACTTAAAGCCAGATCGTCACATTGGCCGATCTTCTCTCTGAAACGGTAGTACTTATCGTCTGCAAAAGTTATGTCGCGTGCTGCGGTATGCGGAGACACTAAAAGCACCATAGTAGAGCACAGATGAAGCTTCTAAGTTGATGTAATAGCAAGTAAGAAGTAGTACAATTCAAGTTTTAGGTATCGATTATTGACTTTTTAGCCGGCTTTGGTGCCTTGAACATGAGCTAGGACCTTAAGATTCTGCATGAAAGGAGGACTAGCAGCCGAGTTGCACGGGAGAATGTCAAAAGTGTTCATATGTAGTAAAAACCTGAGAAATCCGTCCGTTTTCATAAATTGTTACAGAATCGACTTAAATCAGGATCATCACATTGGCTGCAGTTCTGTCTGAAACGGTTGTACTTATCGTCTGCAAAGCTATGTCGCGTGCTGCGGTATGCGGAGACACTAAAAGCACCATAGTAGAACATAGATAAAGCTTCTAAGTTGATGTAATAGCCAGTAAGAAGTAGTACAATTTACGTTTTAGGTATCGATTTTTGACATTTTAGCTGGCTTTGGTGCCTTGGACATGAGCTAGGACCTTAAGACTCTGCATGAAAGGAGGACTAGCAGCCGAGTTTCATGGAAGAATGCGAAAAGTGTTCATATGTAGTAAAAACCTGAGAAATCCGTCCGTTTTCGTCATTTGTTATCGAATCGACTTAAAGCAAGATCGTCACATTGGCCGCTCTTCTCTCTGAAATGGTTGTACTTATCGTCTGCAAAGCTATGTCGCGTGCTGCGGTATGCGGAGACACTAAAAGCACCATAGTAGAACACAGATGAAGCTTCTAAGTTGATGTAATAGCCAGTAAGAAGTAGTACAATTCAAGTTATAGGTATCGATTATTGAACTTTTTTCTGGCTTTGGTGCCTTGGACATGAGCTAGGACCTTAAGATTCTGTATGAAAGGAGGACTAGCAGCCGAGTTGCATGGGAGAATGTGAAAAGTGTTCATATGTAGTAAAAACCTGAGAAATCCGTCCGTTTTCGTTATTTGTTATCGAATCGACTTAAAGCCAGATCGTCACATTGGCCCCTCTTCTCTCTGAAACGGTTGTACTTATCGTCTGCAAAGCTATGTCGCGTGCTGCGGTATGCGGAGACACTAAAAGCACCATGATTGAACGCAGATGAAGCTTCTAAGTTGATGTAATAGCAAGCAAGAAGTAGTACAATTCAAGTTTTAGGTATCGATTATTGACTTTTTAGCCGGCTTTGGTGCCTTGGACATGAGCTAGGACCTTACGATTCTGCATGAAACGAGGACTAGCAGCCGAGTTGCACGGGCGAATGTGAAAAGTGTTCATATATAGTAAAAAACTGAGAAATCCGTCCGATTTCGTCATTTGTTATGGAATCGACTTAAAGCCAGATCGTCACATTGGCCGCTCTTCTCTCTGAAACGGTTGTACTTATCGTCTGCAAAGCTATGTCGCGTGTTGCGGTATGCGGAGACACTAAAAGCACCATAGTAGAACACAGATGAAGCTTCTAAGTTGATGTAATAGCCAGTAAGAAGTAGTACAATTCAAGTTTTACCTATCGATTATTGACATTTTATCTGGCTTTGGTGCCTTGGACATGAGCTAGGTTCTTAAGATTCTGCAAGAAAGAAGGACTAGCAACCGAGTTGCACGGGAGAATGTGAAAAGTGATCATATGTAGTAAAAACCTGAGAAATCCGTCCGTTTTCGTCATTTGTTATCGAATCGACTTAAAGCCAGATCGTCACATTGCCGCTCTTCTCTCTGAAACGGTTGTACTTATCGTCTGCAAAGCTATGTCGCGTGCTGCGTTATGCGGAGACACTAAAATCACCACAGTGGAACACAGATGAAGCTTCTAAGTTGATGTAATAGCCAGTATAAGTAGTACAATTCAAGTTTTACGTATCGATTATTGACTTTTTAGGTGGCTTTGATGCCTTGGACATGAGGTAGGACCTTAAGATTCAGTATGAAAGGAGGACTAGCAGCCGAGTTGCATGGGAGAATGTGAAAAGTGTTCATATGTAGTAAAAACCTGAGAAATCCGTCCGTTTTCGTCATTTGTTATGGAATCAACTTAAAGCCAGACCGTCACATTGGCCGCTCTCCTCTCTGAAACGGTTGTACTTATCGTCTGCAAAGCTATGTCGCGTGCTGCGGTATGCGGAGACACTAAAAGCACCATGATTGAACACAGATGAAGCTTCTAAGTTGATGTAATAGCCAGTAAGAATTAGTACAATACCACTTTTAGGTATCGATTATTGACTTTTTAGCTGGCTTTGGTGCCTTTGTACATGAGCTAGGAGCTTAAGAATCTGCATGAAAGGAGGACTAGCAGCCGAGTTTCATGGGAGAATGCGAAAAGTGTTCATATGTAGTAAAAACATGAGAAATCCGTCCGTTTTCGTCATTTGTTATCGAATCGACTTAAAGCAAGTTCGTCACATTGGCCGCTCTTCTCTCTGAAACGGTTGTACTAATCGTCTGCAAAGCTATGTCGCGTGCTGCGGTATGCGGAGACACTAAAAGCACCATAGTAGAACACAGATGAAGCTTCTAAGTTGATGTAATAGCCGGTAAGAAGTAGTACAATTCAAGTTTTATGTATAGATTATTGACTTTTTAGCTGGCTTTGGTGCCTTGGATATGAGATAGGACCTTAAGATTCTGCATGAAAGGAGGACTAGCAGTCGAGTTGCACGGGAGAATGTGAAAAGTGTTCATATGTAGTAAAAACCTAAAGAAATCCGTCCGTTTTCGTCATTTGTTATCGAATCGACTTAAAGCCAGATCGTCACATTGGCCCCTCTTCTCTGAAACGGTTGTACTTATCGTCTGCAAAGCTATGTCGCGTGCTGCGTTATGCGGAGACACTACAAGCACCATAGTAGAGCACAGATGAAGCTTCTAAGTTGATGTAATAACCAGTAAGAAGTAGTACAATTCAAGTTTTAGGTATAGATTATTGACTTTTTAGCTGGCTATGGTGCCTTGGACATGAGCTAGGACCTTAAGATTCTGCATGAAAGAAGGACTAGCAGCCGAGTTTCACGGGAGAATGTGACAAGTGTTCAAATGTAGGAAAAATTCTGAGAAATACGTCCGTTTTCGTCATTTGATATCGAATCGACTTAAAGCCAGATCGTCACATTGGCCGATCTTCTCTCTGAAACGGTAGTACTTATCGTCTGCAAAAGTTATGTCGCGTGCTGCGGTATGCGGAGACACTAAAAGCACCATAGTAGAGCACAGATGAAGCTTCTAAGTTGATGTAATAGCAAGTAAGAAGTAGTACAATTCAAGTTTTAGTTATCGATTATTAATTTTTAGCTGGCTTTGGTGCCTTGGATATGAGATAGGACCTTAAGATTCTGCATGAAAGAAGGACTAGCAGCCGAGTTGCACGGGAGAATTTGACAAGTGTTCAAATGTAGTAAAAACCTGAGAAATACGTCCGTTTTCATAATTTGTTATAGAATCGACTTAAATCAAGATCGTCATATTGGCCGCAGTTCTGTCTGAAACGGTTGTACTTATCGTCTGCACAGCTATGTCGCGTGCTGCGGTATGCGGAGGCACTAAAAGCACCATAGTAGAACATAGATGAAGCTTCTAAGTTGATGTAATAGCCTGTAAGAAGTAGTACAATTTACGATTTAGGTATCGATTTTTGACTTTTTAGCTGGCTTTGGTGGCTTGGACATGAGCTAGGACCTTAAGATTCTGCATGAAAGGGGGACTAGCAGCCGAGTTTCATGGGAGAATGCGAAAAGTGTTCATATGTAGTAAAAACATGAGAAATCCGTCCGTTTTCGTCATTTGTTATCGAATCGACTTAAAGCAAGTTCGTCACATTGGCCGCTCTTCTCTCTGAAACGGTTGTACTAATCGTCTGCAAAGCTATGTCGCGTGCTGCGGTATGCGGAGACACTAAAAGCACCATAGTAGAACACAGATGAAGCTTCTAAGTTGATGTAATAGCCGGTAAGAAGTAGTACAATTCAAGTTTTATGTATAGATTATTGACTTTTTAGCTGGCTTTGGTGCCTTGGATATGAGATAGGACCTTAAGATTCTGCATGAAAGGAGGACTAGCAGTCGAGTTTCACGGGAGAATGTGACAAGTGTTCAAATGTAGGAAAAATTCTGAGAAATACGTCCGTTTTCGTCATTTCATATCGAATCGACTTAAAGCCAGATCGTCACATTGGCCGATCTTCTCTCTGAAACGGTAGTACTTATCGTCTGCAAAAGTTATGTCGCGTGCTGCGTTATGCGGAGACACTAAAAGCACCATAGTAGAGCACAGATGAAGCTTCTAAGTTGATGTAATAGCATGCAGGAAGTAGTACAATTCAAGTTTTAGTTATCGATTATTAATTTTTAGCTGGCTTTGGTGCCTTGGATATGAGATAGGACCTTAAGATTCTGCATGAAAGAAGGACTAGCAGCCGAGTTGCACGGGAGAATTTGACAAGTGTTCAAATGTAGTAAAAACCTGAGAAATACGTCCGTTTTCATAATTTGTTATAGAATCGACTTAAATCAAGATCGTCATATTGGCCGCAGTTCTGTCTGAAACGGTTGTACTTATCGTCTGCACAGCTATGTCGCGTGCTGCGGTATGCGGAGGCACTAAAAGCACCATAGTAGAACATAGATGAAGCTTCTAAGTTGATGTAATAGCCTGTAAGAAGTAGTACAATTTACGATTTAGGTATCGATTTTTGACTTTTTATCTGGCTTTGGTGGCTTGGACATGAGCTAGGACCTTAAGATTCTGCATGAAAGGGGGACTAGCAGCCGAGTTTCATGGGAGAATGCGAAAAGTGTTCATATGTAGTAAAAACATGAGAAATCCGTCCGTTTTCGTCATTTGTTATCGAATCGACTTAAAGCAAGTTCGTCACATTGGCCGCTCTTCTCTCTGAAACGGTTGTACTAATCGTCTGCAAAGCTATGTCGCGTGCTGCGGTATGCGGAGACACTAAAAGCACCATATTAGAACACAGATGAAGCTTCTAAGTTGATGTAATAGCCGGTAAGAAGTAGTACAATTCAAGTTTTATGTATAGATTATTGACTTTTTAGCTGGCTTTGGTGCCTTGGATATGAGATAGGACCTTAAGATTCTGCATGAAAGGAGGACTAGCAGTCGAGTTGCACGGGAGAATGTGAAAAGTGTTCATATGTAGTAAAAACCTAAAGAAATCCGTCCGTTTTCGTCATTTGTTATCGAATCGACTTAAAGCCAGATCGTCACATTGGCCCCTCTTCTCTGAAACGGTTGTACTTATCGTCTGCAAAGCTATGTCGCGTGCTGCGTTATGCGGAGACACTACAAGCACCATAGTAGAGCACAGATGAAGCTTCTAAGTTGATGTAATAACCAGTAAGAAGTAGTACAATTCAAGTTTTAGGTATAGATTATTGACTTTTTAGCTGGCTATGGTGCCTTGGACATGAGCTAGGACCTTAAGATTCTGCATGAAAGAAGGACTAGCAGCCGAGTTTCACGGGAGAATGTGACAAGTGTTCAAATGTAGGAAAAATTCTGAGAAATACGTCCGTTTTCGTCATTTGATATCGAATCGACTTAAAGCCAGATCGTCACATTGGCCGATCTTCTCTCTGAAACGGTAGTACTTATCGTCTGCAAAAGTTATGTCGCGTGCTGCGGTATGCGGAGACACTAAAAGCACCATAGTAGAGCACAGATGAAGCTTCTAAGTTGATGTAATAGCAAGTAAGAAGTAGTACAATTCAAGTTTTAGGTATCGATTATTGACTTTTTAGCCGGCTTTGGTGCCTTGAACATGAGCTAGGACCTTAAGATTCTGCATGAAAGGAGGACTAGCAGCCGAGTTGCACGGGAGAATGTCAAAAGTGTTCATATGTAGTAAAAACCTGAGAAATCCGTCCGTTTTCATAATTTGTTACAGAATCGACTTAAATCAGGATCATCACATTGGCTGCAGTTCTGTCTGAAACGGTTGTACTTATCGTCTGCAAAGCTATGTCGCGTGCTGCGGTATGCGGAGACACTAAAAGCACCATAGTAGAACATAGATAAAGCTTCTAAGTTGATGTAATAGCCAGTAAGAAGTAGTACAATTTACGTTTTAGGTATCGATTTTTGACATTTTAGCTGGCTTTGGTGCCTTGGACATGAGCTAGGACCTTAAGATTCTGCATGAAAGGAGGACTAGCAGCCGAGTTTCATGGAAGAATGCGAAAAGTGTTCATATGTAGTAAAAACCTGAGAAATCCGTCCGTTTTCGTCATTTGTTATCGAATCGACTTAAAGCAAGATCGTCACATTGGCCGCTCTTCTCTCTGAAATGGTTGTACTTATCGTCTGCAAAGCTATGTCGCGTGCTGCGGTATGCGGAGACACTAAAAGCACCATAGTAGAACACAGATGAAGCTTCTAAGTTGATGTAATAGCCAGTAAGAAGTAGTACAATTCAAGTTATAGGTATCGATTATTGAACTTTTTTCTGGCTTTGGTGCCTTGGACATGAGCTAGGACCTTAAGATTCTGTATGAAAGGAGGACTAGCAGCCGAGTTGCATGGGAGAATGTGAAAAGTGTTCATATGTAGTAAAAACCTGAGAAATCCGTCCGTTTTCGTTATTTGTTATCGAATCGACTTAAAGCCAGATCGTCACATTGGCCCCTCTTCTCTCTGAAACGGTTGTACTTATCGTCTGCAAAGCTATGTCGCGTGCTGCGGTATGCGGAGACACTAAAAGCACCATAGTAGAACACAGATGAAGCTTCTAAGTTGATGTAATAGCCAGTAAGAAGTAGTACAATTCAAGTTTTATGTATCGATTATTGACTTTTTAGCTGGCTTTGGTGCCTTGGACATGAGCTAGGACCTTAAGATTCTGCATGAAAGGAGGACTAGCAGCCGAGTTGCATGGGAGAATGTGAAAAGTGTTCATATGTAGAAAAAATATGAGAAATCCGTCCGTTTTCGTCATTTGTTATCGAATCGACTTAAAGCCAGATCGTCACATTATCCCCTCTTCTCTGAAACGGTTGTACTTATCGTCTGCAAAGCTATGTCGCGTGATGCGGTATGCGGAGACACTAAAAGCACCATAGTAGAACACAGATGAAGCTTCTAAGTTGATGTAATAACCAGTAGGAAGTAGTACAATTCAAGTTTTAGGTATAGATTATTGACTTTTTAGCTGGCTTTGGTGCCTTGGACATGTGCTAGGACCTTAAGATTCTGCATGAGAGAAGGACTAGCAGCCGAGTTGCACGGGAGAATGTGACAAGTGTTCATATGTAGTAAAAACCTGAGAAATCTGTCCGTTTTCGTCATTTGTTATCGAATCGATTTAAAGCCAGATCGTCACATTGGCCGCTCTCCTCTCTGAAACGGTTGTACTTATCGTCTGCAAAGCTATGTCGCGTGCTGCGGTATGCGGAGACACTAAAAGCACCATGATTGAACGCAGATGAAGCTTCTAAGTTGATGTAATAGCAAGCAAGAAGTAGTACAATTCAAGTTTTAGGTATCGATTATTGACTTTTTAGCCGGCTTTGGTGCCTTGGACATGAGCTAGGACCTTACGATTCTGCATGAAACGAGGACTAGCAGCCGAGTTGCACGGGCGAATGTGAAAAGTGTTCATATATAGTAAAAAACTGAGAAATCCGTCCGATTTCGTCATTTGTTATGGAATCAACTTAAAGCCAGATCGTCACATTGGCCGCTCTTCTCTCTGAAACGGTTGTACTTATCGTCTGCAAAGCTATGTCGCGTGTTGCGGTATGCGGAGACACTAAAAGCACCATAGTAGAACACAGATGAAGCTTCTAAGTTGATGTAATAGCCAGTAAGAAGTAGTACAATTCAAGTTTTACCTATCGATTATTGACATTTTATCTGGCTTTGGTGCCTTGGACATGAGCTAGGTTCTTAAGATTCTGCAAGAAAGAAGGACTAGCAACCGAGTTGCACGGGAGAATGTGAAAAGTGATCATATGTAGTAAAAACCTGAGAAATCCGTCCGTTTTCGTCATTTGTTATCGAATCGACTTAAAGCCAGATCGTCACATTGCCGCTCTTCTCTCTGAAACGGTTGTACTTATCGTCTGCAAAGCTATGTCGCGTGCTGCGTTATGCGGAGACACTAAAATCACCACAGTGGAACACAGATGAAGCTTCTAAGTTGATGTAATAGCCAGTATAAGTAGTACAATTCAAGTTTTACGTATCGATTATTGACTTTTTAGGTGGCTTTGATGCCTTGGACATGAGGTAGGACCTTAAGATTCAGTATGAAAGGAGGACTAGCAGCCGAGTTGCATGGGAGAATGTGAAAAGTGTTCATATGTAGTAAAAACCTGAGAAATCCGTCCGTTTTCGTCATTTGTTATGGAATCAACTTAAAGCCAGACCGTCACATTGGCCGCTCTCCTCTCTGAAACGGTTGTACTTATCGTCTGCAAAGCTATGTCGCGTGCTGCGGTATGCGGAGACACTAAAAGCACCATGATTGAACACAGATGAAGCTTCTAAGTTGATGTAATAGCCAGTAAGAATTAGTACAATACCACTTTTAGGTATCGATTATTGACTTTTTAGCTGGCTTTGGTGCCTTTGTACATGAGCTAGGAGCTTAAGAATCTGCATGAAAGGAGGACTAGCAGCCGCGTTGCACGGGAGTATGTGAAAAGTGTTCATATGTAGTAAAAAGCTGAGAAATACGTCCGTTTTCGTCATTTGTTATCGAATCGACTTAAAGCCAGTTCGTCACATTGGCCGCTCTTCTCTCTGAAACGGTTGTACTTATCGTTGCAAAGCTATGTCGCGTGCTGCGGTATGCGGAGACACTAAAAGCACCATAGTACAACACAGATGAAGCTTCTAAGATGATGTAATAGCCAGTAAGAATTAGTACAATACCACTTTTAGGTATCGATTATTGACTTTTTAGCTGGCTTTGGTGCCTTGGACATGAGCTAGGAGCTTAAGATTCTGCATGAAAGGAGGACTAGCAGCCGCGTTGCACGGGAGTATGTGAAAAGTGTTCATATGTAGTAAAAACCTGAGAAATCCGTCCGTTTTCGTCATTTGTTAACGAATCGACTGAAAGCCAGATCGTCACATTGGCCGCTCTTCTCTCTGAACGGTTGTACTTATCGTCTGCAAAGCTATGTCGCGTGCTGCGGTATGCGGAGACACTAAAAGCACCATAGTAGAACACAGATTAAGCTTCTAAGTAATGTAATAGCCAGTAACAAGTAGTACAGTTCACCTTTTAGGTATCGATTATTGACTTTTTAGCTATCTTTGGTGCCTTGGACATGCGCTAGGACCTTAAGATTCTGCATGAAAGGAGGACTAGCAGCCGAGTTGCACGGGAGAATGTGACAAGTGTTCATATGTAGTAAAAACCTGAGAAATCCGTCCGTTTTCGTCATTTGTTATCGAATCGATTTAAAGCCAGATCGTCACATTGGCCGCTCTCCTCTCTGAAACGGTTGTACTTATCGTCTGCAAAGCTATGTCGCGTGCTGCGGTATGCGGAGACACTAAAAGCACCATGATTGAACGCAGATGAAGCTTCTAAGTTGATGTAATAGCAAGCAAGAAGTAGTACAATTCAAGTTTTAGGTATCGATTATTGACTTTTTAGCCGGCTTTGGTGCCTTGGACATGAGCTATGACCTTACGATTCTGCATGAAACGAGGACTAGCAGCCGAGTTGCACGGGAGAATGTGAAAAGCGTTCATATATAGTAAAAAACTGTGAAATCCGTCCGTTTTCGTCATTTGTTATGGAATCGACTTAAAGCCAGATCGTCAAATTGGCAGCTCTCCTCTCTGAAACGGTTGTACTTATCGTCTGCACAGCTATGTCGCGTGCTGCGGTATGCGGAGACACTAAACGCACCATAGTAGAACACAGATGAAGCTTCTAAGTTGATGTAATAGCCAGTAAGAAGTAGTACAATTCAAGTTTTGGGAACTGATTATTTACTTTTTTGCTGGCTTTGGTGCCTTGGCCATGAGCTAGGACCTTAAGATTCTGCATTAAAGGAGGACTAGCAGCCAAGTTGCATGGGCGAATGCGAAAAGTGTTCATATGTAGTATAAACCTGAGAAATCCGTCCGTTTTCGTCATTTGTTATCGAATCAACTTAAAGGCAGATCGTCACATTGGCCGCTCTTCTCTCTGAAACGGTTGTACTTATCGTCTGCAAAGCTATGTCGCGTGCTGCGGTATGCGGAGACACTAAAAGCACCATAGTAGAACACAGATGAAGCTTCTAAGTTGATGTAATAGCCAGTAAGAAGTAGTACAATTCAAGTTTTACCTATCGATTATTGACATTTTAGCTGGCTTTGAAGCCTTGGACATGAGCTAGGACCTTAAGATTCTGCAAGAAAGAAGGACTAGCAACCGAGTTGCACGGGAGAATGTGAAAAGTGTTCATATGTAGTAAAAACCTGAGAAATCCGTCCGTTTTCGTCATTTGTTATCGAATCGACTTAAAGCCAGATCGTCACATTGCCGCTCTTCTCTCTGAAACGGTTGTACTTATCGTCTGCAAAGCTATGTCGCGTGCTGCGTTATGCGGAGACACTAAAATCACCACAGTGGAACACAGATGAAGCTTCTAAGTTGATGTAATAGCCAGTAAGAAGTAGTACAATTCAAGTTTTAGGTATCGATTATTGACTTTTTAGGTGGCTTTCATGCCTTGGACATGAGGTAGGACCTTAAGATTCAGTATGAAAGGAGGACTAGCAGCCGAGTTGCATGGGAGAATGTGAATAGTGTTCATATGTAGTAAAAACCTGAGAAATCCGTCCGTTTTCGTCATTTGTTATGGAATCAACTTAAAGCCAGATCGTCACATTGGCCGCTCTTCTCTCTGAAACGGTTGTACTTCTCGTCTGGAAAGCTATGTCGCGTGCTGCGTTATGCGGAGACACTAAAATCACCACAGTGGAACAGAGATAAAGCTTCTAAGTTGATGTAATAGCCAGTAAGAAGTAGTACAATTCAAGTTTTAGGTATCGATTATTGACTTTTTAGCTGGCTTTGATGCCTTGGACATGAGCTAGGACCTTAAGATTCTGCATGAAAGGAGGACTAGCAGCCGAGTTGCACGGGAGAATGTGACAAGTGTTCATATGTAGTAAAAACCTGAGAAATCCGTCCCTTTTCGTCATTTGTTATCGAATCGATTTAAAGCCAGATCGTCACATTGGCCGCTCTCCTCTCTGAAACGGTTGTACTTATCGTCTGCAAAGCTATGTCGCGTGCTGCGGTATGCGGAGACTCTAAAAGCACCATGATTGAACACAGATGAAGCTACTAAGTTGATGTAATAGCAAGCAAGAAGTAGTACAATTCAAGTTTTAGGTATCGATTATTGAATTTTTAGCCGGCTTTGGTGCCTTGGACATGAGCTGGGACCTTAAGATTCTGCATGAAAGGCGGTCTAGCAGCCGAGTTGCACGGCAGAATGTGAAAAGTGTTCATATGTAGTAAAAAACTGAGAAATCCGTCCGTTTTCGTCATTTGTTATGGAATCGACTTAAAGCCAGATCGTCACATTGGCTGCTCTTCTCTCTGTAACGATTGTACTTATCGTCTGCAAAGCTATGTCGCGTGCTGCGGTATGCGGAGACACTAAAAGCACCATAGTAGAACACAGATCAAACTTCTAAGTTAATGTAATAGCCAGTAAGAAGTAGTACAATTCAAGTTTTGGGTACTGATTATTTACTTTTTAGCTGGCTTTGGTGCCTTGGACATGAGCTAGGACCTTAAGATTCTGCATGAAAGGAGGACTAGCGGACGAGTTGAACGGGAGAATGTGAGAAGTGTTCATATGTAGTAAAAACCTGAGAAATCCGTCCGTTTTCGTCATTTGTTATCGAATCGACTTAAAGCCAGATCGTCACATTTTCCGCTCTTTTCCCTGAAACGGTTGTACTTAACGTCTACAAAGCTATGTCGCGTGCTGCGGTATGCGGAGACACTAAAAGCACCACAGTAGAACACAGATGAAGCTTCTAAGTTGATGTAATAGCCAGTATAAGTAGTACAATTCAAGTTTTAGGTATCGATTATTGACTTTTTAGGTGGCTTTCATGCCTTGGACATGAGCTAGCACCTTAAGATTCTGCATGAAAGGAGGACTAGCAGCCGAGTTGCACGGGAGAATGTGACAAGTGTTCATATGTAGTAAAAACCTGAGAAATCCGTCCATTTTCGTCATTTGTTATCGAATCGATTTAAAGCCAGATCGTCACTTTGGCCGCTCTCCTCTCTGAAACGGTTGTACTTATCGTCTGCAAAGCTATGTCGCGTGCTGCGGTATGCGGAGACTCTAAAAGCACCATGATTGAACACAGATGAAGCTACTAAGTTGATGTAATAGCAAGCAAGAAGTAGTACAATTCAAGTTTTAGGTATCGATTATTGACTTTTTAGCCGGCTTTGGTGCCTTGGACATGAGCTAGGACCTTAAGATTCTGCAAGAAAGGAGGACTAGCGGGCGAGTTGAACGGGAGAATGTGAGAAGTGTTCATATGTAGTAAAAACCTGAGAAATCCGTCCGTTTTCGTCATTTGTTATCGAATCGACGTAAAGATAGATCGTCACATTGGCCTTTCTTCTCCCTGAAACGGTTGTACTTAACGTCTGCAAAGCTATGTCGCGTGCTGCGGTATGCGGAGACACTAAAAGCACCATGATTGAACACAGATGAAGCTTCTAAGTTGATGTAATAGCAAGCAAGAAGTAGTACAATTCAAGCTTTAGGTATCGATTATTGACTTTTTAGCCGGCTTTGGTGCCTTGGACATGAGCTATTACCTTAAGATTCTGCATGAAAGGAGGACTAGCAGCCGAGTTGCACGGGAGAATGTGAAAAGTGTTCATATGTAGTAAAAAACTGAGAAATCCGTCCGTTTTCGTCATTTGTTATGGAATCGACTTAAAGCAAGAACGTCACATTGGCCGCCCTTCTCCCTGAAACGGTTGTACTTAACGTCTGCAAAGCTATGTCGCGTGGTGCGGTATGCGGATACACTAAAAGCACCATAGTAGAACACAGATGAAGCTTCTAAATTGATGTAATAGCCAGTAAGAAGTAATACAATTCACGTTTTAGGTATCGATTATTGACTTGTTAGCTGGCTTTGGTGCCTTGGACATGAGCTAGGAACTTAAGATTCTGCATTAATGGAGGACTAGCAGCCGAGTTGCATGGGAGAATGCGAAAAGTGTTCATATGTAGTAAAAAGCTGAGAAATACGTCCGTTTTCGTCATTTGTTATCGAATCGATTTAAAGCCAGATTGTCACATTGGCCGCTCTTCTCTCTGAAACGGTTGTACTTATCGTCTGCAAAGCTATGTCGCGTGCTGCGGTATACGGAGACACTAAAAGCACCATTATTGAACACAGATGAAGCTTCTAAGTTGATGTAATAGCAATCAAGATGTAGTACAATTCAAGTTTTACGTATCGATTATTGACTTTTTAGAAGGCGTTGGTGCCTTGGACATGAGCTGGGACCTTAAGATTCTGCATGAAAGGCGGACTAGCAGCCGAGTTGCACGGGAGAATGTGAAAAGTGTTCATATGTAGTAAAAAACTGAGAAATCCGTCCGTTTTCGTCATTTGTTATGGAATCGGCTTAAAGCCAGATCGTCACATTGGCTGCTCTTCTCTCTGAAACGATTGTACTTATCGTCTGCAAAGCTATGTTGCGTGCTGCGGTATGCGGAGACACTAAAAGCACCATAGTAGAACACAGATCAAACTTCTAAGTTAATGTAATAGCCAGTAAGACGTAGTACAATTCAAGTTTTGGGTACTGATTATTTACTTTTTAGCTGGCTTTGGTGCCCTGGACATGAGCTAGGACCTTAAGATTCAGCATGAAAGGAGGACTAGCGGGCGAGTTGAGCGGGAGAATGTGAGAAGTGTTCATATGTAGTAAAATCCTGAGAAATCCGTCCGTTTTCGTCATTTGTTATCGAATCGACTTAAAGCCAGATCGTCACATTTTCCGCTCTTTTCCCTGAAACGGTTGTACTTAACGTCTACAAAGCTATGTCGCGTGCTGCGGTATGCGGAGACACTAAAAGCACCACAGTAGAACACAGATGAAGCTTCTAAGTTGATGTAATATCCAGTAAGAAGTAATACAATTCACGTTTTAGGTATCGATTATTGACTTTTTAGCTGGCTTTGGTGCCTTGGACATGAGCTAGGACCTTAAGATTCTGCATGAAAGGAGGACTAGCAGCCGAGTTGCACGGGAGAATGTGAAAAGTGTTCATATGTAGTAAAAACCTGAGAAATCCGTCCGTTTTCGTTATTTGTTATCGAATCGACTTAAAGCCAGATCGTCACATTGGCCCCTCTTCTCTCTGAAATGGTTGTACTTATCGTCTGCAAAGCTATGTCGCGTGCTGCGGTATGCGGAGACACTCAAAGCACCATAGTAGAACACAGATGAAGCTTCTAAGTTGATGTAATAGCCAGTAAGAAGTAGTACAATTCAAGTTTTAGGTTCTCATTAATTACTTTTTAGCTGGCTTTGGTGCCTTGGACATGAGCTGGGACCTTAAGAATCTGCATGAAAGGAGGACTAGCAGCCGAGTTGCATGGGAGAATGTGAAAAGTTTTCATATGTAGTAAAAATATGAGAAATCCGTCCGTTTTCGTCATTTGTTATCGAATCGACTTAAAGCCAGATCGTCACATTATCCCCTCTTCTCTGAAACGGTTGTACTTATCGTCTGCAAAGCTATGTCGCGTGCTGCGTTATGCGGAGACACTAAAAGCACCATAGTAGAACACAGATGAAGCTTCTAAGTTGATGTAATAACCAGTAAGAAGTAGTACAATTCAAGTTTTAGGTTCTCATTAATTACTTTTTAGCTCGCTTTGGTGCCTTGGACATGAGCTGGGACCTTAAGATTCTGCATGAATGGAGGACTAGCAGCCGAGTTGCATGGGAGAATGTGAAAAGTTTTCATATGTAGTAAAAACCTGAGAAATCCGTCCGTTTTCGTCATTTGTTATCGAATCGATTTAAAGCCAGATCGTCACATTGGCCGCTCTCCTCTCTGAAACGGTTGTACTTATCGTCTGCAAAGCTATGTCGCGTGCTGCGGTATGCGAAGACACTAAAAGCACCATGATTGAACGCAGATGAAGCTTCTAAGTTGATGTAATAGCAAGCAAGAAGTACTAAAATTCAAGTTTTAGGAATCGATTATTGACTTTTTAGCCGGCTTTGGTGCCTTGGACATGAGCTAGGACCTTACGATTCTGCATGAAACGAGAACTAGCAGCCGAGTTGCACGGCAGAATGTGAAAAGTGTTCATATATAGTAAAAAACTGAGAAATCCGTCCGTTTTCGTCATTTGTTATGGAATCGACTTAAAGCCAGATCGTCACATTGGCCGCTCTTCTCTCTGAAACGGTTGTACTTATCGTCTGCACAGCTATGTCGCGTGCTGCGGTATGCGGAGACACTAAAAGCACCATAGTAGAACACAGATGAAGCTTCTAAGTTGATGTAATAGCCAGTAAGAAGTAGTACAATTCAAGTTTTGGGAACTGATTATTTACTTTTTAGATTGCTTTGGTGACTTGGCCATGAGCTAGGACCTTAAGATTCTGCATTAAAGGAGGACTAGCAGCCATGTTGCATGGGAGAATGCGAAAAGTGTTCATATGTAGTAAAAACCTGAGAAATCCGTCCGTTTTCGTCATTTGTTATCGAATCGACTTAAAGCCAGATCGTTACATTGGCCGCTCTTCTCTCTGAAACGGTTGTACTTATCGTCTGCAAAGCTATGTCGCGTGCTGCGGTATGCGGAGACACTAAAAGCACCATAGTAGAACACAGATGAAGCTTCTAAGTTGATGTAATAGCCAGTAAGAAGTAGTACAATTCAAGTTTTACCTATCGATTATTGACATTTTAGCTGGCTTTGGTGCCTTGGACATGAGCTAGGACCTTAAGAATCTGCAAGAAAGAAGGACTAGCAACCGAGTTGCACGGGAGAATGTGAAAAGTGTTCATATGTAGTAAAAACCTGAGAAATCCGTCCGTTTTCGTCATTTGTTATGGAATCAACTTAAAGCCAGATCGTCACATTGCCGCTCTTCTCTCTGAAACGGTTGTACTTATCGTCTGCAAAGCATTGTCGCGTGCTGCGTTATGCGGAGACACTAAAATCACCACAGTGGAACACAGATGAAGCTTCTAAGTTGATGTAATAGCCAGTAAGAAGTAGTACAATTCAAGTTTTAGGTATCGATTATTGACTTTTTAGCTGGCTTTGATGCCTTGGACATGAGCTAGGACCATAAGATTCTGCATGAAAGGAGGACTAGCAGCCGAGTTGCACTGGAGAATGTGACAAGTGTTCATATGTAGTAAAAACCTGAGAAATCCGTCCCTTTTCGTCATTTGTTATCGAATCGATTTAAAGCCAGATCGTCACATTGGCCGCTCTCCTCTCTGAAACGGTTGTACTTATCGTCTGCAAAGCTATGTCGCGTGCTGCGGTATGCGGAGACTCTAAAAGCACCATGACTGAACACAGATGAAGCTACTAAGTTGATGTAATAGCAAGCAAGAAGTAGTACAATTCAAGTTTTAGGTATCGATTATTGACTTTTTAGCCGGCTTTGGTGCCTTGGACATGAGCTAGGACCTTAAGATTCTGCAAGAAAGGAGGACTAGCGGGCGAGTTGAACGGGAGAATGTGAGAAGTGTTCATATGTAGTAAAAACCTGAGAAATCCGTCCGTTTTCGTCATTTGTTATCGAATCGACGGAAAGATAGATCGTCACATTGGCCGTTCTTCTCCCTGAAACGGTTGTACTTAACGTCTGCAAAGCTATGTCGCGTGCTGCGGTATGCGGCGACACTAAAAGCACCATAGTAGAACACAGATGAAGCTTCTAAGTTGATGTAATAGCCAGTAAGAAGTAATACAATTCACGTTTTAAGTATCGATTATTGACTTGTTAGCTGGCTTTGGTGCCTTAGACATGAGCTAGGACCTTAAGATTCTGCATTATAGGAGGACTAGCAGCCGAGTTGCATGGGAGAATGCGAAAAGTGTTCATATGTAGTAAAAACCTGAGAAATCCGTCCGTTTTCGTCATTTGTTATCGAATCGATTTAAAGCCAGATCGTCACATTGGCCGCTCTTCTCTCTGAAACGGTTGTACTTATCGTCTGCAAAGCTATGTCGCGTGCTGCGGTATACGGAGACACTAAAAGCACCATGATTGAACACAGATGAAGCTTCTAAGTTGATGTAATAGCAAGCAAGAAGTAGTACAATTCAAGCTTTAGGTATCGATTATTGACTTTTTAGCCGTCTTTGGTGCCTTGGACATGAGCTAGCACCTTAAGATTCTGCATGAAAGGAGGACTAGCAGCCGAGTTGCACGGGAGAATGTGAAAAGTGTTCATATGTAGTAAAAAACTGAGAAATCCGTCCGTTTTCGTCATTTGTTATGGAATCGACTTAAAACCAGAACGTCACATTGGCCGCTCTTTTCTCTGAAACGGTTGTACTTACCGTCTGCAAAGCTATGTCGCGTGCTGCGGTATGCGGAGACACTAAAAGCACCATAGTAGAACACAGATGAAGCTTCTAAGTTGATGTAATAGCCAGTAAGAAGTAGTACAATTCAAGTTTTGGGTACTGATTATTTACTTTTTAGCTGGCTTTGGTGCCTTTGACATGAGCTAGGACCTTAAGATTCTGCATTAAAGGAGGACTAGCAGCCAAGTTGCATGGGAGAATGCGAAAAGTGTTCATATGTAGTAAAAACCTGAGAAATCCGTCCGTTTTCGTCATTTGTTATCGAATCGACTTAAAGCCAGATCGTCACATTGGCCGCTCTTCTCTCTGAAACGGTTGTACTTATCGTCTGCAAAGCTATGTCGCGTGCTGCGGTATGCGGAGACCCTAAAAGCACCATAGTAGAACACAGATGAAGCTTCTAAGTTGATGTAATAGCCAGTAAGAAGTAGTACAATTCAAGTTTTACCTATCGATTATTGTCATTTTAGCTGGCTTTGGTGCCTTGGACATGAGCTAGGACCTTAAGATTCTGCACGAAAGAAGGACTAGCAACCGAGTTGCACGGGAGAATGTGAAAAGTGTTCATATGTAGTAAAAACCTGAGAAATCCGTCCATTTTCGTCATTTGTTATGGAATCGACTTAAAGCCAGATCGTCACATTGCCGCTCTTCTCTCTGAAACGGTTGTACTTACCGTCTGCAAAACTATGTCGCGTGCTGCGTTATGCGGAGACACTAAAATCACCACAGTGGAACACAGATGAAGCTTCTAAGTTGATGTAATAGCCAGTATAAGTAGTACAATTCAAGTTTTAGGTATCGATTATTGACTTTTTAGGTGGCTTTGATGCCTTGGACATGAGGTAGGACCTTAAGATTCAGTATGAAAGGAGGACTAGCAGCCGAGTTGCATGGGAGAATGTGAAAAGTGTTCATATGTAGTAAAAACCTGAGAAATCCGTCCGTTTTCGTCATTTGTTATGGAATCAACTTATAGCCAGATCGTCACATTGGCCGCTCTTCTCTCTGAAACGGTTGTACTTATCGTCTGCAAAGCTATGTCGCGTGCTGCGGTATGCGGAGACACTAAAATCACCACAGTGGAACACAGATGAAGCTTCTAAGTTGATGTAATAGCCAGTAAGAAGTAGTACAATTCAAGTTTTAGGTATCGATTATTGACTTTTTAGCTGGCTTTGATGCCTTGGACATGAGCTAGGACCTTAAGATTCTGCATGAAAGGAGGACTAGCAGCCGAGTTGCCCGGGAGAATGTGACAAGTGTTCATATGTAGTAAAAACCTGAGAAATCCGTCCGTTTTCGTCATTTGTTATCGAATCGATTTAAAGCCAGATCGTCACATTGGCCGCTCTCCTCTCTGAAACGGTTGTACTTATCTTCTGCAAAGCTATGTCGCGTAGTGCGGTATGCGGATACACTAAAAGCACCATAGTAGAACACAGATGAAGCTTCTAAGTTGATGTAATAGCCAGTAAGAAGTAATACAATCACGTTTTAGGTATCGATTATTGACTTGTTAGCTGGCTTTGGTGCCTTGGACATGAGCTAGGACCTTAATATTCTGCATTAATGGAGGACTAGCAGCCATGTTGCATGGGAGAATGCGAAAAGTGTTCATATGTAGTAAAAACCTGAGAAATCCGTCCGTTTTCGTCATTTGTTATCGAATCGACTTAAAGCCAGATCGTCACATTTTCCGCTCTTTTCCCTGAAACGGTTGTACTTAACGTCTACAAAGCTATGTCGCGTGCTGCGGTATGCGGAGACACTAAAAGCACCACAGTAGAACACAGATGAAGCTTCTAAGTTGATGTAATATCCAGTAAGAAGTAATACAATTCACGTTTTAGGTATCGATTATTGACTTTTTAGCTGGCTTTGGTGCCTTGGACATGAGCTAGGACCTTAAGATTCTGCATGAAAGGAGGACTAGCAGCCGAGTTGCATGGGAGAATGTGAAAAGTTTTCATATGTAGTAAAAATATGAGAAATCCGTCCGTTTTCGTCATTTGTTATCGAATCGACTTAAAGCCAGATCGTCACATTATCCCCTCTTCTCTGAAACGGTTGTACTTATCGTCTGCAAAGCTATATCGCGTGCTGCGTTATGCGGAGACACTAAAAGCACCATAGTAGAACACAGATGAAGCTTCTAAGTTGATGTAATAACCAGTAAGAAGTAGTACAATTCAAGTTTTAGGTTCTCATTAATTACTTTTTAGCTCGCATTGGTGCCTTGGACATGAGCTGGGACCTTAAGATTCTGCATGAAAGGAGGACTAGCAGCCGAGTTGCATGGGAGAATATGAAAAGTTTTCATATGTAGTAAAAACCTGAGAAATCCGTCCGTTTTCGTCATTTGTTATGGAATCGACTTAAAGCCAGATCGTCACATTGCCGCTCTTCTCTCTGAAACGGTTGTACTTACCGTCTGCAAAACTATGTCGCGTGCTGCGTTATGCGGAGACACTAAAATCACCACAGTGGAACACAGATGGAGCTTCTAAGTTGATGTAATAGCCAGTATAAGTAGTACAATTCAAGTTTTAGGTATCGATTATTGACTTTTTAGGTGGCTTTGATGCCTTGGACATGAGGTAGGACCTTAAGATTCAGTATGAAAGGAGGACTAGCAGCCGAGTTGCATGGGAGAATGTGAAAAGTGTTCATATGTAGTAAAAACCTGAGAAATCCGTCCCTTTTCGTCATTTGTTATGGAATCAACTTATAGCCAGATCGTCACATTGACCGCTCTTCTCTCTGAAACGGTTGTACTTATCGTCTGCAAAGCTATGTCGCGTGCTGCGGTATGCGGAGACACTAAAATCACCACAGTGGAACACAGATGAAGCTTCTAAGTTGATGTAATAGCCAGTAAGAAGTAGTACAATTCAAGTTTTAGGTATCGATTATTGACTTTTTAGCTGGCTTTGATGCCTTGGACATGAGCTAGGACCTTAAGATTCTGCATGAAAGGAGGACTAGCAGCCGAGTTGCCCGGGAGAATGTGACAAGTGTTCATATGTAGTAAAAACCTGAGAAATCCGTCCGTTTTCGTCATTTGTTATCGAATCGATTTAAAGCCAGATCGTCACATTGGCCGCTCTCCTCTCTGAAACGGTTGTACTTATCTTCTGCAAAGCTATGTCGCGTGCTGCGGTATGCGGATACACTAAAAGCACCATAGCAGAACACAGATGAAGCTTCTAAGTTGATGTAATAGCCAGTAAGAAGTAATACAATTCACGTTTTAGGTATCGATTATTGACTTGTTAGCTGGCTTTGGTGCCTTGGACATGAGCTAGGACCTTAAGATTCTGCATTAATGGAGGACTAGCAGCCATGTTGCATGGGAGAATGCGAAAAGTGTTCATATGTAGTAAAAACCTGAGAAATCCGTCCGTTTTCGTCATTTGTTATGGAATCGACTTAAAGCCAGATCGTCACATTGGCCGCTCTTCTCTCTGAAACGGTTGTACTTATCGTCTGCAAAGCATTGTCGCGTGCTGCGTTATGCGGAGACACTAAAATCACCACAGTGGAACACAGATGAAGCTTCTATGTTGATGTAATAGCCAGTAAGAAGTAGTACAATTCAAGTTTTAGGTATCGATTATTGACTTTTTAGCTGGCTTTGATGCCTTGGACATGAGCTAGGACCATAAGATTCTGCATGAAAGGAGGACTAGCAGCCGAGTTGCACGGGAGAATGTGACAAGTGTTCATATGTAGTAAAAACCTGAGAAATCCGTCCCTTTTCGTCATTTGTTATCGAATCGATTTAAAGCCAGATCGTCACATTGGCCGCTCTCCTCTCTGAAACGGTTGTACTTATCGTCTGCAAAGCTATGTCGCGTGCTGCGGTATGCGGAGACTCTAAAAGCACCATGATTGAACACAGATGAAGCTACTAAGTTGATGTAATAGCAAGCAAGAAGTAGTACAATTCAAGTTTTAGGTATCGATTATTGACTTTTTAGCCGGCTTTGGTGCCTTGGACATGGGCTAGGACCTTAAGATTCTGCAAGAAAGGAGGACTAGCGGGCGAGTTGAACGGGAGAATGTGAGAAGTGTTCATATGTAGTAAAAACCTGAGAAATCCGTCCGTTTTCGTCATTTGTTATCGAATCGACGGAAAGATAGATCGTCACATTGGCCGTTCTTCTCCCTGAAACGGTTGTACTTAACGTCTGCAAAGCTATGTCGCGTGCTGCGGTATGCGGATACACTAAAAGCACCATAGTAGAACACAGATGAAGCTTCTAAGTTGATGTAATAGCCAGTAAGAAGTAATACAATTCACGTTTTAGGTATCGATTATTGACTTGTTAGCTGGCTTTGGTGCCTTAGACATGAGCTAGGACCTTAAGATTCTGCATTATAGGAGGACTAGCAGCCGAGTTGCATGGGAGAATGCGAAAAGTGTTCATATGTAGTAAAAACCTGAGAAATCCGTCCGTTTTCGTCATTTGTTATCGAATCGATTTAAAGCCAGATCGTCACATTGGCCGCTCTTCTCTATGAAACTGTTGTACTTATCGTCTGCAAAGCTATATCGCGTGCTGCGGTATGCGGAGACACTAAAAGCACCATGATTGAACACAGATGAAGCTTCTAAGTTGATGTAATAGCAAGCAAATAGTAGTACAATTCAAGCTTTAGGTATCGATTATTGACTTTTTAGCCGTCTTTGGTGCCTTTGGACATGAGCTAGCACCTTAAGATTCTGCATGAAAGGAGGACTAGCAGCCGAGTTGCACGGGAGAATGTGAAAAGTGTTCATATGTAGTAAAAAACTGAGAAATCCGTCCGTTTTCGTCATTTGTTATGGAATCGACTTAAAGCCAGAACGTCACATTGGCCGCTCTTTTCTCTGAAACGGTTGTACTTATCGTCTGCAAAGCTATGTCGCGTGCTGCGGTATGCGGAGACACTAAAAGCACCATAGTAGAACACAGATGAAGCTTCTAAGTTGATGTAATAGCCAGTAAGAAGTAGTACAATTCAAGTTTTGGGTACTGATTATTTACTTTTTAGCTGGCTTTGGTGCCTTGGACATGAGCTAGGACCTTAAGATTCTGTATTAAAGGAGGACTAGCAGCCAAGTTGCATGGTAGAATGCGAAAAGTGTTCATATGTAGTAAAAACCTGAGAAATCCGTCCGTTTTCGTCATTTGTTATCGAATCGACTTAAAGCCAGATCGTCACATTGGCCGCTCTTCTCTCTGAAACGGTTGTACTTATCGTCTGCAAAGCTATGTCGCGTGCTGCGGTATGCGGAGACCCTAAAAGCACCATAGTAGAACACAGATGAAGCTTCTAAGTTGATGTAATAGCCAGTAAGAAGTAGTACAATTCAAGTTTTACCTATCGATTATTGTCATTTTAGCTGGCTTTGGTGCCTTGGACATGAGCTAGGACCTTAAGATTCTGCATGAAAGAAGGACTAGCAACCGAGTTGCATGGGAGAATGTGAAAAGTTTTCATATGTAGTAAAAATATGAGAAATCCGTCCGTTTTCGTCATTTGTTATCGAATCGACTTAAAGCCAGATCGTCACATTATCCCCTCTTCTCTGAAACGGTTGTACTTATCGTCTGCAAAGCTATATCGCGTGCTGCGTTATGCGGAGACACTAAAAGCACCATAGTAGAACACAGATGAAGCTTCTAAGTTGATGTAATAACCAGTAAGAAGTAGTACAATTCAAGTTTTAGGTTCTCATTAATTACTTTTTAGCTCGCATTGGTGCCTTGGACATGAGCTGGGACCTTAAGATTCTGCATGAAAGGAGGACTAGCAGCCGAGTTGCATGGGAGAATATGAAAAGTTTTCATATGTAGTAAAAACCTGAGAAATCCGTCCGTTTTCGTCATTTGTTATGGAATCGACTTAAAGCCAGATCGTCACATTGCCGCTCTTCTCTCTGAAACGGTTGTACTTACCGTCTGCAAAACTATGTCGCGTGCTGCGTTATGCGGAGACACTAAAATCACCACAGTGGAACACAGATGGAGCTTCTAAGTTGATGTAATAGCCAGTATAAGTAGTACAATTCAAGTTTTAGGTATCGATTATTGACTTTTTAGGTGGCTTTGATGCCTTGGACATGAGGTAGGACCTTAAGATTCAGTATGAAAGGAGGACTAGCAGCCGAGTTGCATGGGAGAATGTGAAAAGTGTTCATATGTAGTAAAAACCTGAGAAATCCGTCCCTTTTCGTCATTTGTTATGGAATCAACTTATAGCCAGATCGTCACATTGACCGCTCTTCTCTCTGAAACGGTTGTACTTATCGTCTGCAAAGCTATGTCGCGTGCTGCGGTATGCGGAGACACTAAAATCACCACAGTGGAACACAGATGAAGCTTCTAAGTTGATGTAATAGCCAGTAAGAAGTAGTACAATTCAAGTTTTAGGTATCGATTATTGACTTTTTAGCTGGCTTTGATGCCTTGGACATGAGCTAGGACCTTAAGATTCTGCATGAAAGGAGGACTAGCAGCCGAGTTGCCCGGGAGAATGTGACAAGTGTTCATATGTAGTAAAAACCTGAGAAATCCGTCCGTTTTCGTCATTTGTTATCGAATCGATTTAAAGCCAGATCGTCACATTGGCCGCTCTCCTCTCTGAAACGGTTGTACTTATCTTCTGCAAAGCTATGTCGCGTGCTGCGGTATGCGGATACACTAAAAGCACCATAGCAGAACACAGATGAAGCTTCTAAGTTGATGTAATAGCCAGTAAGAAGTAATACAATTCACGTTTTAGGTATCGATTATTGACTTGTTAGCTGGCTTTGGTGCCTTGGACATGAGCTAGGACCTTAAGATTCTGCATTAATGGAGGACTAGCAGCCATGTTGCATGGGAGAATGCGAAAAGTGTTCATATGTAGTAAAAACCTGAGAAATCCGTCCGTTTTCGTCATTTGTTATGGAATCGACTTAAAGCCAGATCGTCACATTGGCCGCTCTTCTCTCTGAAACGGTTGTACTTATCGTCTGCAAAGCATTGTCGCGTGCTGCGTTATGCGGAGACACTAAAATCACCACAGTGGAACACAGATGAAGCTTCTATGTTGATGTAATAGCCAGTAAGAAGTAGTACAATTCAAGTTTTAGGTATCGATTATTGACTTTTTAGCTGGCTTTGATGCCTTGAACATGAGCTAGGACCATAAGATTCTGCATGAAAGGAGGACTAGCAGCCGAGTTGCACGGGAGAATGTGACAAGTGTTCATATGTAGTAAAAACCTGAGAAATCCGTCCCTTTTCGTCATTTGTTATCGAATCGATTTAAAGCCAGATCGTCACATTGGCCGCTCTCCTCTCTGAAACGGTTGTACTTATCGTCTGCAAAGCTATGTCGCGTGCTGCGGTATGCGGAGACTCTAAAAGCACCATGATTGAACACAGATGAAGCTACTAAGTTGATGTAATAGCAAGCAAGAAGTAGTACAATTCAAGTTTTAGGTATCGATTATTGACTTTTTAGCCGGCTTTGGTGCCTTGGACATGGGCTAGGACCTTAAGATTCTGCAAGAAAGGAGGACTAGCGGGCGAGTTGAACGGGAGAATGTGAGAAGTGTTCATATGTAGTAAAAACCTGAGAAATCCGTCCGTTTTCGTCATTTGTTATCGAATCGACGGAAAGATAGATCGTCACATTGGCCGTTCTTCTCCCTGAAACGGTTGTACTTAACGTCTGCAAAGCTATGTCGCGTGCTGCGGTATGCGGATACACTAAAAGCACCATAGTAGAACACAGATGAAGCTTCTAAGTTGATGTAATAGCCAGTAAGAAGTAATACAATTCACGTTTTAGGTATCGATTATTGACTTGTTAGCTGGCTTTGGTGCCTTAGACATGAGCTAGGACCTTAAGATTCTGCATTATAGGAGGACTAGCAGCCGAGTTGCATGGGAGAATGCGAAAAGTGTTCATATGTAGTAAAAACCTGAGAAATCCGTCCGTTTTCGTCATTTGTTATCGAATCGATTTAAAGCCAGATCGTCACATTGGCCGCTCTTCTCTATGAAACTGTTGTACTTATCGTCTGCAAAGCTATATCGCGTGCTGCGGTATGCGGAGACACTAAAAGCACCATGATTGAACACAGATGAAGCTTCTAAGTTGATGTAATAGCAAGCAAGTAGTAGTACAATTCAAGCTTTAGGTATCGATTATTGACTTTTTAGCCGTCTTTGGTGCCTTTGGACATGAGCTAGCACCTTAAGATTCTGCATGAAAGGAGGACTAGCAGCCGAGTTGCACGGGAGAATGTGAAAAGTGTTCATATGTAGTAAAAAACTGAGAAATCCGTCCGTTTTCGTCATTTGTTATGGAATCGACTTAAAGCCAGAACGTCACATTGGCCGCTCTTTTCTCTGAAACGGTTGTACTTATCGTCTGCAAAGCTATGTCGCGTGCTGCGGTATGCGGAGACACTAAAAGCACCATAGTAGAACACAGATGAAGCTTCTAAGTTGATGTAATAGCCAGTAAGAAGTAGTACAATTCAAGTTTTGGGTACTGATTATTTACTTTTTAGCTGGCTTTGGTGCCTTGGACATGAGCTAGGACCTTAAGATTCTGTATTAAAGGAGGACTAGCAGCCAAGTTGCATGGTAGAATGCGAAAAGTGTTCATATGTAGTAAAAACCTGAGAAATCCGTCCGTTTTCGTCATTTGTTATCGAATCGACTTAAAGCCAGATCGTCACATTGGCCGCTCTTCTCTCTGAAACGGTTGTACTTATCGTCTGCAAAGCTATGTCGCGTGCTGCGGTATGCGGAGACCCTAAAAGCACCATAGTAGAACACAGATGAAGCTTCTAAGTTGATGTAATAGCCAGTAAGAAGTAGTACAATTCAAGTTTTACCTATCGATTATTGTCATTTTAGCTGGCTTTGGTGCCTTGGACATGAGCTAGGACCTTAAGATTCTGCATGAAAGAAGGACTAGCAACCGAGTTGCACGGGAGAATGTGAAAAGTGTTCATATGTAGTAAAAACCTGAGAAATCCGTCCGTTTTCGTCATTTGTTATGGAATCGACTTAAAGCCAGATCGTCACATTGCCGCTCTTCTCTCTGAAACGGTTGTACTTACCGTCTGCAAAACTATGTCGCGTGCTGCGTTATGCGGAGACACTAAAATCACCACAGTGGAACACAGATGAAGCTTCTAAGTTGATGTAATAGCCAGTATAAGTAGTACAATTCAAGTTTTAGGTATCGATTATTGACTTTTTAGGTGGCTTTGATGCCTTGGACATGTGGTGGGACCTTAAGATTCAGTATGAAAGGAGGACTAGCAGCCGAGTTGCATGGGAGAATGTGAAAAGTGTTCATATGTAGTAAAAACCTGAGAAATCCGTATGTTTTCGTCATTTGTTATGGAATCAACTTATAGCCAGATCGTCACATTGGCCGCTCTTCACTGAAACGGTTGTACTTATCGTCTGCAAAGCTATGTCGCGTGCTGCGGTATGCGGAGACACTAAAATCACCACAGTGGAACACAGATGAAGCTTCTAAGTTGATGTAATAGCCAGTAAGAAGTAGTACAATTCAAGTTTTAGGTATCGATTATTGACTTTTTAGCTGGCTTTGATGCCTTGGACATGAGCTAGGACCTTAAGATTCTGCATGAAAGGAGGACTAGCAGCCGAGTTGCCCGGGAGAATGTGACAAGTGTTCATATGTAGTAAAAACCTGAGAAATCCGTCCGTTTTCGTCATTTGCTATCGAATCGATTTAAAGCCAGATCGTCACATTGGCCGCTCTCCTCTCTGAAACGGTTGTACTTATCTTCTGCAAAGCTATGTCGCGTGGTGCGGTATGCGGATACACTAAAAGCACCATAGTAGAACACAGATGAAGCTTCTAAGTTGATGTAATAGCCAGTAAGAAGTAATACAATTCACGTTTTAGGTATCGATTATTGACTTGTTAGCTGGCTTTGGTGCCTTGGACATGAGCTAGGACCTTAAGATTCTGCATTAATGGAGGACTAGCAGCCGAGTTGCATGGGAGAATGCGAAAAGTGTTCATATGTAGTAAAAAGCTGAGAAATACGTCCGTTTTCGTCATTTGTTATCGAATCGATTTAAAGCCAGATCGTCACATTGGCCGCTCTTCTCTCTGAAACGGTTGTACTTATCGTCTGCAAAGCTATGTCGCGTGCTGCGGTATGCGGAGACACTAAAAGCACCATAGTAGAACACAGATGAAGCTTCTAAGTTGATGTAATAGCCAGTAAGAAGTAGTACGATTCAAGTTTTAGGTATCGATTATTGACTTTTTAGCTGGCTTTGGTGCCTTGGACATAAGCTAGAACCTTAAGATTCTGCATGAAAGGAGGATTAGCAGCCGAATTGTACGGGAGAATGTGAGAAGTCTTCATATGTAGTAAAAACCTGAGAAATCCGTCCGTTTTCGTTATTTGTTATGGAATCGACTTAAAGCCAGATCGTCACATTGCCGCTCTTCTCTCTGAAACGGTTGTACTTATCGTCTGCAAAGCTATGTCGCGTGCTGCGGTATTCGGAGACACTAAAAGCACCATAGTAGAACACAGATCAGACTTCTAATTTAATGTAATAGCCAGTAAGAAGTAGTACAATTCAAGTTTTGGGTACTGATTATTTACTTTTTAGCTGGCTTTGGTGCCTTGGACATGAGCTAGGACCTTAAGATTCTGCATGAAAGGAGGACTAGCGGGCGAGTTGAACGGGAGAATGTGAGAAGTGTTCATACGTAGTAAAAACCTGAGAAATCCGTCCGTTTCCGTCATTTGTTATCGAATCGACTTAAAGCCAGATCGTCACATTTTCCGCTCTTGTCCCTGAAACGGTTCTACTTAACGTCTGCAAAGCTATGTCGCGTGCTGCGGTATGCGGAGACACTAAAAGCACCATAGTAGAACACAGATGAAGCTTCTAAGTTGATGTAATAGCCAGTAAGAAGTAGTACAATTCAAATTTTAGGTATCGATTATTGAATTTTTAGCTGGCTTTGATGCCTTGGACATGTGCTAGGACCTTAAGATTCAGTATGAATGGAGGACTAGCAGCCAAGTTGCATGGGAGAATGTGAAAAGTGTTCAAATGTAGTAAAAACCTGAGAAATCCGTCCGTTTTCGTCATTTGGTATGGAATCAACTTAAAGCCAGATCGTCACATTGGCCGCTCTTCTCTCTGAAACGGTTGTACTTATCGTCTGCAAAGCTATGTCGCGTGCTGCGTTACGCGGAGACACTAAAATCACCACAGTGGAACACAGATGAAGCTTCTAAGTTGATGAAATAGCCAGTAAGAAGTAGTACAATTCAAGTTTTAGGTATCGACTATTGACTTTTTAGCTGGCTTTGATGCCTTGGACATGAGCTAGGACCTTAAGATTCAGTATGAAAGGAGGACTAGCAGCCGCGTTGCATGGGAGAATGTGAAAAGTGTTCATATGTAGTAAAAACCTGAGAAATCCGTCCGTTTTCGTCATTTGGTATGGAATCAACTTAAAGCCAGATCGTCATATTGGCCGCTCTTCTCTCTGAAACGGTTGTACTTATCGTCTGCAAACCTATGTCGCGTGCTGCGGTATGTGGAGACACTAAAAGCACCATAGTAGAACACAGATGAAGGTTCTAAGTTGATGTAATAGCCAGTAAGAATTAGTACGATTCAAGTTTTATGTATCGATTATTGACTTTTTAGCTGGCTTTGGTGCCTTGGACATGAGCTAGGACCATAAGATTCTGCACGAAAGGAGGACCAGCAGCGGAGTTCCACGGGAGAATGTGAAAAGTGTTCATATGTAGTAAAAACCTGAGAAATCCGTCCGTTTTCGTCATTTGTTATCGAATCGACTTAAAGCCAGATCGTCACATTAGCCGCTCTTCTCTCTGAAACGGATGTACTTATCGTCTGCAAAGCTATGTCGCGTGCTGCGGTATGCGGAGACACTAAAAGCACCATAGTAGAACACATATCAAACTTCTAAGTTAATGTAATAGCCAGTAAGAAGTAGTACAATTCAAGTTTTGGGTACTGATTATTTACTTT
The DNA here is from genome assembly GCF_023897955.1 of Schistocerca gregaria. Classification (NCBI taxonomy): domain Eukaryota; kingdom Metazoa; phylum Arthropoda; class Insecta; order Orthoptera; family Acrididae; genus Schistocerca; species Schistocerca gregaria. Next base: position 132,483,013 of record NC_064930.1, on the reverse strand, counting down.
TTAGCTGGCTTTGGTGCCTTGGTCATGAGCTAGGACCATAAGATTCTGCATGAAAGGAGGACCAGCAGCGGAGTTCCACGGGAGAATGTGAAAAGTGTTCATATGTAGTAAAAACCTGAGAAATCCGTCCGTTTTCGTGATTTGTTATCGAATCGACTTAAAGCCAGATCGTCACATTGGCCGCTCTTCTCTCTGAAACGGTTGTACTTATCGTCTGCAAAGCTATGTCGCGTGCTGCGGTATGCGGAGACACTAAAAGCACCATAGTAGAACACAGATGAAGCTTCTAAGTTGATGTAATAGCCAGTAAGAAGTAGTACAATTCAAGTTTTAGGTATCGATTATTGACATTTTAGCTGGCTTTGGTGCCTTGGACATAAGCTAGGACCTTAAGATTCTGCATGAAAGGAGGATTAGCAGCCGAGTTGTACGGGAGAATGTGAAAAGTCTTCATATGTAGTAAAAACCTGAGAAATCCGTCCGTTTTCGTCATTTGTTATGGAATCGACTTAAAGCCAGATCGTCACATTGCCGCTCTTCTCTCTGAAACTTTTGTACTTATCGTGTGCAAAGCTATGTCGCGTGCTGCGGTATGCGGAGACACTAAAAGCACCATAGTAGAACACAGATCAAACTTCTAAGTTAATGTAATAGCCAGTAAGATGTAGTACAATTCAAGTTTTGGGTACTGATTATTTACTTTTTAGCTGGCTTTGGTGCCTTGGACATGAGCTAGGACCTTAAGATTCTGCATGAAAGGAGGACTAGCGGGCGAGTTGAACGGGAGAATGTGAGAAGTGTTCATATGTAGTAAAAACCTGAGAAATCCGTCCGTTTCCGTCATTTGTTATCGAATCGACTTAAAGCCAGATCGTCACATTTTCCGCTCTTTTTCCTGAAACGGTTGTACTTAACGTCTGCAAAGCTATGTCGCGTGCTGCGGTATGCGGAGACACTAAAAGCTCCATAGTAGAACACAGATGAAGCTTCTAAGTTGATGTAATAGCCAGTATGAAGTAATACAATTCATGTTTTAGGTATCGATTATTGACTTTTTAGCTGGCTTTGGTGCCTTGGACATTAGCTAGGACCTTAAGATTCTGCATGAAAGGAGGACTAGCAGCCGAGTTGCACGGGAGAATGTGAAAGGTGTTCATATGTAGTATAAACCTGAGAAATACGTCCGTTTTCGTCATTTGTTATCGAATCGACTTAAAGCCAGATCGTCACATTGGCCGCTCTTCTCTCTGAAACGGTTGTACTTATCGTCTGCAAAGCTATGTCGCGTGCTGCGGTATGCGGAGACACTAAAATCAGCACAGTGGAACACAGATGAAGCTTCTAAGTTGATGTAATGGCCAGTAAGAAGTAGTACAATTCAAATTTTAGGTATCGATTATTGACTTTTTAGCTGGCTTTGATGCCTTGGACATGAGCTAGGACCTTAAGATTCAGTATGAAAGGAGGACTAGCAGCCAAGTTGCATGCGAGAATGTGAAAAGTGTTCAAATGTAGTAAAAACCTGAGAAATCCGTCCGTTTTCGTCTTTGGTATGGAATCAACTTAAAGCCAGATCGTCACATTGGCCGCTCTTCTCTCTGAAACGGTTGTACTTATCGTCTGCAAAGCTATGTCGCGTGCTGCGTTACGCGGAGACACTAAAATCACCACAGTGGAACACAGATGAAGCTTCTAAGTTGATGTAATAGCCAGTAAGAAGTAGTACAATTCAAGTTTTAGGTATCGACTATTGACTTTTTAGCTGGCATTGATGCCTTGGACATGAGCTAGGACCTTAAGATTCAGTATGAAAGGAGGACTAGCAGCCGCGTTGCATGGGAGAATGTGAAAAGTGTTCATATGTAGTAAAAACCTGAGAAATCCGTCCGTTTTCGTCATTTGGTATGGAATCAACTTAAAGCCAGATCGTCATATTGGCCGCTCTTCTCTCTGAAACGGTTGTACTTATCGTCTGCAAACCTATGTCGCGTGCTGCGGTATGTGGAGACACTAAAAGCACCATAGTAGAACACAGATGAAGCTTCTAAGCTGATGTAATAGCCAGTAAGAATTAGTACGATTCAAGTTTTAGGTATCGATTATTGACTTTTTAGCTGGCTTTGGTGCCTTAGACATGAGCTAGGACCAAAAGATTCTGCATGAAAGGAAGACCAGCAGCGGAGTTCCACGGGAGAATGTGAAAAGTGTTCATATGTAGTAAAAACCTGAGAAATCCGTCCGTTTTCGTCATTTGTTATAGAATCGACTTAAAGCCAGATCGTCACATTGGCCGCTCTTCTCTCTGAAACGGTTGTACTTATCGTCTGCAATGCTATGTCGCGTGCTGCGGTATGCGGAGACACTAAAAGCACCATAGTAGAACACAGATGAAGCTTCTAAGTTGATGTAATAGCCAGTAAGAAGTAGTACAATTCAAGTTTTAGGTATCGATTATTGACATTTTAGCTGGCTTTGGTGCCTTGGACATAAGCTAGGACCTTAAGATTCTGCATGAAAGGAGGATTAGCAGCCGAGTTGTACGGGAGAATGTGGAAAGTGTTCATATGTAGTAAAAACCTGAGAAATCCGTCCGTTTTCGGCATTTGTTATGGAATCGACTTAAAGCCAGATCGTCACATTGCCGCTCTTCTCTCTGAAACGGTTGTACTTATCGTCTGCAAAGCTATGTCGCGTGCTGCGGTATGCGGAGACACTAAAAGCACCATAGTAGAACACAGATCAAACTTCTAAGTTAATGTAATAGCCAGTAAGAAGTAGTACAATTCAAGTTTTGGGTACTGATTATTTACTTTTTAGCTGGCTTTGGTGCCTTGGACATGAGCTAGGACCTTAAGATTCTGCATGAAAGGAGGACTAGCGGGCGAGTTGAACGGGAGAATGTGAGAAGTGTTCATATGTAGTAAAAACCTGAGAAATCCGTCCGTTTCCGTCATTTGTTATCGAATCGACTTAAAGCCAGATCGTCACATTGGCCGCTCTTCTCTCTGAAACGGTTGTACTTATCGTCTGCAAAGCTATGTCGCGTGCTGCGGTATGCGGAGACACTAAAATCAGCACAGTGGAACACAGATGAAGCTTCTAAGTTGATGTAATAGCCAGTAAGAAGTAGTACAATTCAAATTTTAGGTATCGATTATTGACTTTTTAGCTGGCTTTGATGCCTTGGACATGAGCTAGGACCTTAAGATTCAGTATGAAAGGAGGACTAGCAGCCAAGTTGCATGGGAGAATGTGAAAAGTGTTCAAATGTAGTAAAAACCTGAGAAATCCGTCCGTTTTCGTCTTTGGTATGGAATCAACTTAAAGCCAGATCGTCACATTGGCCGCTCTTCTCTCTGAAACGGTTGTACTTATCGTCTGCAAAGCTATGTCGCGTGCTGCGTTACGCGGAGACACTAAAATCACCACAGTGGAACACAGATGAAGCTTCTAAGTTGATGTAATAGCCAGTAAGAAGTAGTACAATTCAAGTTTTAGGTATCGACTATTGACTTTTTAGCTGGCATTGATGCCTTGGACATGAGCTGGGACCTTAAGATTCAGTATGAAAGGAGGACTAGCAGCCGCGTTGCATGGGAGAATGTGAAAAGTGTTCATATGTAGTAAAAACCTGAGAAATCCGTCCGTTTTCGTCATTTGGTATGGAATCAACTTAAAGCCAGATCGTCATATTGGCCGCTCTTCTCTCTGAAACGGTTGTACTTATCGTCTGCAAACCTATGTCGCGTGCTGCGGTATGTGGAGACACTAAAAGCACCATAGTAGAACACAGATGAAGCTTCTAAGCTGATGTAATAGCCAGTAAGAATTAGTACGATTCAAGTTTTAGGTATCGATTATTGACTTTTTAGCTGGCTTTGGTGCCTTAGACATGAGCTAGGACCAAAAGATTCTGCATGAAAGGAAGACCAGCAGCGGAGTTCCACGGGAGAATGTGAAAAGTGTTCATATGTAGTAAAAACCTGAGAAATCCGTCCGTTTTCGTCATTTGTTATAGAATCGACTTAAAGCCAGATCGTCACATTTTCCGCTCTTTTCCCTGAAACGGTTGTACTTAACGTCTGCAAAGCTATGTCGCGTGCTGCGGTATGCGGAGACACTAAAAGCACCATAGTAGAACACAGATGAAGCTTCTAAGTTGATGTAATAGCCAGTAAGAAGTAATACAATTCACGTTTTAGGTATCGATTATTGACATTTTAGCTGGCTTTGGTGCCTTGGACATAAGCTAGGACCTTAAGATTCTGCATGAAAGGAGGATTAGCAGCCGAGTTGTACGGGAGAATGTGAAAAGTCTTCATATGTAGTAAAAACCTGAGAAATCCGTCCGTTTTCGTCATTTGTTAAGGAATCGACTTAAAGGCAGATCGTCACATTGCCGCTCTTCTCTCTGAAACGGTTGTACTTATCGTCTGCAAAGCTATGTCGCGTGCTGCGTTATGCGGAGACACTAAAAGCACCATAGTAGAACACAGATGAAGCTTCTAAGTTGATGTAATAGCCAGTAAGAAGTAGTACAATTCACGTTTTAGGTTCTCATTAATTACTTTTTAGCTGGCTTTGGTGCCTTGGACATGAGCTGGGACCTTAAGATTCTGCATGAAAGGAGGACTAGCAGGCGAGTTGTACGGGAGAAAGTGAGAAGTGTTCATATGTAGTAAAAACCTGAGAAATCCGTCCGTTTTCGTCATTTGTTATCGAATCGACTTAAGGCCAGATCGTCACATTGGCCACTCTTCTCTCTGAAACGGTTGTACTTATCGTCTGCAAAGCTATGTCGCGTGCTGCGGTATGCGGAGACACTAAAAGCACCAAAGTAGAACACAGATGAAGCTTCTAAGTTGATGTAATAGCCAGTAAGAAGTAGTACAATTCAAGTTTTAGGTATCGATTATAGAAATTTTAGCTGGCTTTGGTGCCTTGGACATGAGCTAGGACCTTAAGATTCTGCATGAAAGGATGACTAGCAGCCGAGTTGCACGAAAGAATGTGAAAGGTGTTCATATGTAGCAAAAATCTGAGAAATACGTCCGTTTTCGTCATTTGTTATCGAATCGACTTAAAGCCAGATCGTCACATTGGCCGCTCTTCTCTCTGAAACGGTTGTACTTATCGTCTGCAAAGCTATGCCGCGTGCTGCGTTATGCGGAGACACTAAAGTCACCATAGTGGAACACAGATGAAGCTTCTAAGTTGTGTAATAGCCAGTAAGAAGTTGTACAATTTACGTTTTAGGTATCGATTATTGACTTTTTAGCTGGCTTTGGTACCTTGGACATGAGCTGGGACCTTAAGATTCTGCATGAAACGAGGACCAGCAGCGGAGTTCCACGGTAGAATGTGAAAAGTGTTCATATGTAGGAAAAACCTGAGAAATCCGTTCGTTTCCGACATTTGTTATCGAATCGACTTAAAGCCAGATCGTCACATTGGCCGCTCTTCTCTCTGAAACGGTTGTACTTATCGTCTGCAAAGCTATGTCGCGTGTTGCGGTATGCGGCGACACTAAAAGCACCTTAGTAGAACACAGATCAAGCTTCTAAGTTGATATAATAGCCAGTAAGAAGTAGTACAATTCAAGTTTTAGGTATCGATTATTGACATTTTAGCTGGCTTTGGTGCCTTGGACATGAGCTAGGACCTTAAGATTCTGCATGAAAGGAGGATTAGCAGCCGAGTTGCACGGGAGAATGTGAAAAGTGTTCATATGTAGTAAAAACCTGAGAAATCCGTCCGTTTTCGTCATTTGTTATGGAATCGACTTAAAGCCAGATCGTCACATTGCCGCTCTTCTCTCTGAAACGGTTGTAATTATCGTCTGCCAAGCTATGTCGCGTGTTGCGTTATGCGGAGTCACTAAAATCACCATAGTATAACACAGATGAAGCTTCTAAGTTGATGTAATAGCCAGTAAGAAGTAGTACAATTCAAGTTTTAGGTATCAATTATTGCCTTTTTGCTGGCTTTGATGCCTTGGACGTGAGCTAGAACCTTAAGATTCTGCATGAAAGGAGGACTAGCAGCCGAGTTGCACGGGAGAATGTGAAAAGTGTTCATATGTAGTAAAAACCTTAGAAATTCGTCCGTTTTCGTCAATTTGTTATCGTATCGACTTAAAGCCAGATCGTCACATTGGCCGCTCTTCTCTTTGAAACGGTTGTACTTATCGTCTGCAAAACTATGTCGCGTGCTGCGGTATGCGGAGACACAAAAACCACCATAGTAGAACACAGATGAAGCTTCTAAGTTGATGTAATAACCAGTAAGAAGTAGTACAATTCAAGTTTTACGTATCGATTATTGCCATTTTGCTGGCTTTGATGCCTTGGACATGAGCTAGAACCTTAAGATTCTGCATGAAAGGAGGACTAGCAGCCGAGTTGCACGGGAGAATGTGAAAAGTGTTCATATGTAGTAAAAACCTTAGAAATTCGTCCGTTTTCGTCAATTTGTTATCGAATCGACTTAAAGCCAGATCGTCACATTGGCCGCTCTTCTCTCTGAAACGGTTGTACTTATCGTCTGCAAAGCTATGTCGAGTGCTGCGTTATGCGGAGACACTAAAATCAGCACAGTGGAACACAGATGAAGCTTCTAAGTTGATGTAATGGCCAGTAAGAAGTAGTACAATTCAAATTTTAGGTATCGATTATTGACATTTTAGCTGGCTTTGATGCCTTGGACATGAGCTAGGATCTTATGATTCAGTATGAAAGGAGGACTAGCAGCCGAGTTGCATGGGAGAATGTGAAAAGTGTTCAAATGTAGTAAAAACCTGAGAAATCCGTCCGTTTTCGTCATTTGTTATGGAATCAACTTAAAGCCAGATCGTCACATTGGCCGCTCTTCTCTCTGAAACGGTTGTACTTATCGTCTGCAAAGCTATGTCGCGTGCTGCGTTATGCGGAGACACTAAAATCAGCACAGTGGAACACAGATGAAGCTTCTAAGTTGATGTAATGGCCAGTAAGAAGTAGTACAATTCAAATTTTAGGTATCGATTATTGACATTTTAGCTGGCTTTGATGCCTTGGACATGAGCTAGGATCTTAAGATTCAGTATGAAAGGAGGACTAGCAGCCGAGTTGCATGGGAGAATGTGGAAAGTGTTCAAATGTAGTAAAAACCTGAGAAATCCGTCCGTTTTCGTCATTTGTTATGGAATCAACTTAAAGCCAGATCGTCACATTGGCCGCTCTTCTCTCTGAAACGGTTGTACTTATCGTCTGCAAAGCTATGTCGCGTGCTGCGTTACGCGGAGACACTAAAATCACCACAGTGGAACACAGATGAAGCTTCTAAGTTGATGTAATAGCCAGTAAGAAGTAGTACAATTCAAGTTTTAGGTATCGACTATTGACTTTTTAGCTGGCTTTGATGCCTTGGACATGAGCTAGGACCTTAAGATTCAGTATGAAAGGAGGACTAGCAGCCGCGTTGCATGGGAGAATGTGAAAAGTGTTCATATGTAGTAAAAACCTGAGAAATCCGTCCGTTTTCGTCATTTGGTATGGAATCAACTTAAAGCCAGATCGTCACATTGGCCGCTCTTCTCTCTGAAACGGTTGTACTTATCGTCTGCAAACCTATGTCGCGTGCTGCGGTATGTGGAGACACTAGAAGCGCCATAGTAGAACACAGATGAAGCTTCTAAGTTGATGTAATAGCCAGTAAGAATTAGTACGATACAAGTTTTAGGTATCGATTATTGACATTTTAGCTGGCTTTGGTGCCTTGGACATAAGCTAGGATCTTAAGATTCTGCATGAAAGGAGGATTAGCAGCCGAGTTGTACGGGAGAATGTGAAAAGTCTTCATATGTAGTAAAAACCTGAGAAATCCGTCCGTTTTCGTCATTTGTTATGGAATCGACTTAAAGCCAGATCGTCACATTGGCCGCTCTTCTCTCTGAAACGGTTGTACTTATCGTCTGCAAAGCTATGTCGCGTGCTGCGTTATGCGGAGACACTAAAAGCACCATAGTAGAACACAGATGAAGCTTCTAAGTTGATGTAATAGCCAGTAAGAAGTAGTACAATTCACGTTTTAGGTTCTCATTAATTACTTTTTAGCTGGCTTTGGTACCTTGGACATGAGCTGGGACCTTAAGATTCTGCATGAAAGGAGGACTAGCAGGCGAGTTGTACGGGAGAAAGTGAGAAGTGTTCATATGTAGTAAAAACCTGAGATATCCGTCCGTTTTCGTCATTTGTTATCGAATCGACTTAAGGCCAGATCGTCACATTGGCCACTCTTCTCTCTGAAACGGTTGTACTTATCGTCTGCAAAGCTATGTCGCGTGCTGCGGTATGCGGAGACACTAAAAGCACCATAGTAGAACACAGATGAAGCTTCTAAGTTGTGTAATAGCCAGTAAGAAGTTGTACAATTTACGTTTTAGGTATAGATTATTGACTTTTTAGCTGGCTTTGGTACCTTGGACATGAGCTGGGACCTTAAGATTCTGCATGAAACGAGGACCAGCAGCGGAGTTCCACGGTAGAATGTGAAAAGTGTTCATATGTAGTAAAAACCTGAGAAATCCGTTCGTTTCCGACATTTGTTATCGAATCGACTTAAAGCCAGATCGTCACATTGGCCGCTCTTCTCTCTGAAACAGTTGTACTTATCGTCTGCAAAGCTATGTCGCGTGCTGCGGTATGCGGCGACACTAAAAGCACCATAGTAGAACACAGATCAAGCTTCTAAGTTGATGTAATAGCCAGTAAGAAGTAGTACAATTCAAGTTTTAGGTATCGATTATTGACATTTTAGCTTGCTTTGGTGCCTTGGACATGAGCTAGGACCTTAAGATTCTGCATGAAAGGAGGATTAGCAGCCGTGTTGCACGGGAGAATGTGAAAAGTGTTCATATGTAGTAAAAACCTGAGAAATCCGTCCGTCTTCGTCATTTGTTATGGAATCGACTTAAAGCCAGATCGTCACATTGGCCGCTCTTCTCTCTGAAACGGTTGTACTTATCGTCTGCAAAGGTATGCCGCGTGCTGCGTTATGCGGAGAAACTAAAGTCACCATAGTAGAACACAGATGAAGCTTCTAGGTTGTGTAATAGCCAGTAAGACGTTGTACAATTCAAGTTTTAGGTATCGATTATTGACTTTTTAGCTGGCTTTGGTGCCTTGGACGTGCGCTAGAACCTTAAGATTCTGCATGAAAGGAGGACTAGCAGCCGAGTTGCACGGGAGAATGTGAAAAGTGTTCATATGTAGTAAAAACCTGAGAAATCCGTCCGCTTTCGTCATTTGTTATGGAATCGACTTAAAGCCAGATCGTCACATTGCCGCTCTTCTCTTTGAAACGGTTGTACTTATCGTCTGCAAAACTATGTCGCGTGCTGCGGTATGCGGAAACACAAAAACCACCATAGTAGAACACAGATAAAGCTTCTAAGTTGATGTAATAACCAGTAAGAAGTAGTACAATTCAAGTTTTACGTATCGATTATTGCCTTTTTGCTGGCTTTGATGCCTTTGACATGAGCTAGGATCTTAAGATTCAGTATGAAAGGAGGACTAGCAGCCGAGTTGCATGGGAGAATGTGAAAAGTGTTCAAATGTAGTAAAAACCTGAGAAATCCGTCCGTTTTCGTCATTTGTTATGGAATCAACTTAATGCCAGATCGTCACATTGGCCGCTCTTCTCTCTGAAACGGTTGTACTTATCGTCTGCAAAGCTATGTCGCGTGCTGCGTTACGCGGAGACACTAAAATCACCACAGTGGAACACAGATGAAGCTTCTAAGTTGATGTAATAGCCAGTAAGAAGTAGTACAATTCAAGTTTTAGGTATCGACTATTGACTTTTTAGCTGGCTTTGATGCCTTGGACATGAGCTAGGACCTTAAGATTCAGTATGAAAGGAGGACTAGCAGCCGCGTTGCATGGGAGAATGTGAAAAGTGTTCATATGTAGTAAAAACCTGAGAAATCCGTCCGTTTTCGTCATTTGGTATGGAATCAACTTAAAGCCAGATCGTCATATTGGCCGCTCTTCTCTCTGAAACGGTTGTACTGATCGTCTGCAAAGCTATGTCGCGTGCTGCGTTATGCGGAGACACTAAGAGCACCATAGTAGAACACAGATGAAGCTTCTAAGTTGATGTAATAGCCAGTAAGAAGTAGTACAATTCAAGTTTTAGGTTCTGATTATTTACTTTTTAGCTGGCTTTGGTGCCTTGGACATGAGCTGGGACCTTAAGATTCTGCATGAAAGGACGACTAGCAGGCGAGTTGTACGGGAGAAAGTGAGAAGTGTTCATATGTAGTAAAAACCTGAGAAATCCGTCCGTTTTCGACATTTGTTATCGAATCGAATTAAGGCCAGATCGTCACATTGGCCACTCTTCTCTCTGAAACGGTTGTACTTATCGTCTGCAAAGCTATGTCGCGTGCTGCGGTATGCGGAGACACTAAAAGCACCATAGTAGAACACAGATGAAGCTTCTAAGTTGATGTAATAGCCAGTAAGAAGTAGTACAATTCAAGTTTTAGGTATCGATTATTGTCATTTTAGCTGGCTTTGGTGCCTTGGACATGAGCTAGGACCTTAAGATTCTGCTTGAAAGGATGACTAGCAGCCGAGTTGCACGAAAGAATATGAAAGGTGTTCATATGTAGTAAAAATCTGAGAAATACGTCCGTTTTCGTCATTTGTTATCGAATCGACTTAAAGCCAGATCGTCACATTGGCCGCTCTTCTCTCTGAAACGGTTGTATTTATCGTCGGCAAAGGTATGCCGCGTGCTGCGTTATGCGGAGAAACTAAAGTCACCATAGTGGAACACAGATGAAGCTTCTAAGTTGTGTAATAGCCAGTAAGAAGTTGTACAATTCAAGTTTTAGGTATCGATTTATGACTTTTTAGCTGGCTTTGGTGCCTTGGACGTGAGCTAGAACCTTAAGATTCTGCATGAAAGGAGGACTAGCAGCCGAGTTGCACGGGAGAATGTCAAAAGTGTTCATATGTAGTAAAAACCTGAGAAATCCGTCCGTTTTCGTCATTTGTTATGGAATCGACTTAAAGCCAGATCGTCACATTGCCGCTCTTCTCTCAGAAACGGTTGTACTTATCGTCTGCAAAGCTATGTCGCGTGCTGCGTTATGCGGAGACACTAAAAGCACCATAGTAGAACACAGATGAAGCTTCTAAGTTGATGTAATAGCCAGTAAGAAGTAGTACAATTCAAGTTTCAGGTTCTGATTATTTACTTTTTAGCTGGCTTTGGTGCCTTGGACATGAGCTGGGACCTTAAGATTCTGTATGAAAGGATGACTAGCAGGCGAGTTGTACGGGAGAAAGTGAGAAGTGTTCATATGTAGTAAAAACCTGAGAAATCCGTCCGCTTTCGTCATTTGTTATCGAATCGACTTAAGGCCAGATCGTCACATTGGCCACTCTTCTCTCTGAAACGGTTGTACTTATCGTCTGCAAAGCTATATCGCGTGCTGCGGTATGCGGAGACACTAAAAGCACCATAGTAGAACACAGATGAAGCTTCTAAGTTGATGTAATAGCCAGTAAGAAGTAGTACAATTCAAGTTTTAGGTATCGATTATTGACATTTTAGCTGGCTTTGGTGCCTTGGACATGAGCTAGGACCTTAAAATTCTGCATGAAAGGATGACTAGCAGCCGAGTTGAACGAAAGAATGTGAAAGGTGTTCATATGTAGTAAAAACCTTAGAAATTCGTCCGTTTTCGTCAATTTGTTATCGAATCGACTTAAAGCCAGATCGTCACATTGGCCGCTCTTCTCTCTGAAACGGTTGTACTTATCGTCTGCAAAGCTATGTCGCGTGATGCGTTACGCGGAGACACTAAAATCACCACAGTGGAACACAGATGAAGCTTCTAAGTTGATGTAATAGCCAGTAAGAAGTAGTACAATTCAAGTTTTAGGTATCGACTATTGACTTTTTAGCTGGCTTTGATGCCTTGGACATGAGCTAGGACCTTAAGATTCAGTATGAAAGGAGGACTAGTAGCCGCGTTGCATGGGAGAATGTGAAAAGTGTTCATATGTAGTAAAAACCTGAGAAATCCGTCCGTTTTCGTCATTTGGTATGGAATCAACTTAAAGCCAGATCGTCATATTGGCCGCTCTTCTCTCTGAAACGGTTGTACTTATCGTCTGCAAACCTATGTCGCGTGCTGCGGTATGTGGAGACACTAGAAGCACCATAGTAGAACACAGATGAAGCTTCTAAGTTGATGTAATAGCCAGTAAGAATTAGTACGATTCAAGTTTTAGGTATCGATTATTGACTTTTTAGCTGGCTTTGGTGCCTTGGACATAAGCTAGGACCTTAAGATTCTGCATGAAAGGAGGATTAGCAGCCGAGTTGTACGGGAGAATGTGAAAAGTCTTCATATGTAGTAAAAACCTGAGAAATCCGTCCGTTTTCGTCATTTGTTATGGAATCGACTTAAAGCCAGATCGTCACATTGCCGCTCTTCTCTCTGAAACGGTTGTACTTATCGTCTGCAAAGCTATGTCGCGTGCTGCGTTATGCGGAGACACTAAAAGCACCATAGTAGAACACAGATGAAGCTTCTAAGTTGATGTAATAGCCAGTAAGAAGTAGTACAATTCAAGTTTTAGGTTCTGAATATTTACTTTTTAGCTGGCTTTGGTGCCTTGGTCATGAGCTGGGACCTTAAGATTCTGCATGAAAGGAGGACTAGCAGGCGAGTTGTACGGGAGAAAGTGAGAAGTGTTCATATGTAGTAAAAACCTGAGAAATCCGTCCGTTTTCGTCATTTGTTATCGAATCGAATTAAGGCCAGATCGTCACATTGGCCACTCTTCTCTCTGAAACGGTTGAACTCATCGTCTGCAAAGCTATGTCGCGTGCTGCGGTATGCGGAGACACTAAAAGCACCATAGTAGAACACAGATGAAGCTTCTAAGTAGATGTAATAGCCAGTAAGAAGTAGTACAATTCAAGTTTTAGGTTCTGAATATTTACTTTTTAGCTGGCTTTGGTGCCTTGGTCATGAGCTGGGACCTTAAGATTCTGCATGAAAGGAGGACTAGCAGGCGAGTTGTACGGGAGAAAGTGAGAAGTGTTCATATGTAGTAAAAACCTGAGAAATCCGTCCGTTTTCGTCATTTGTTACCGAATCGATTTAAAGCCAGATCGTCACATTGGCCGCTCTCCTCTCTGAAACGGTTGTACTTATCTTCTGCAAAGCTATGTCGCGTGGTGCGGTATGCGGATACACTAAAAGCACCATAGTAGAACACAGATGAAGCTTCTAAGTTGATGTAATAGCCAGTAAGAAGTAATACAATTCACGTTTTAGGTATCGATTATTGACTTGTTAGCTGGCTTTGGTGCCTTGGACATGAGCTAGGACCTTAAGATTCTGCATTAATGGAGGACTAGCAGCCGAGTTGCAAGGGAGAATGCGAAAAGTGTTCATATGTAGTAAAAAGCTGAGAAATACGTCCGTTTTCGTCATTTGTTATCGAATCGATTTAAAGCCAGATCGTCACATTGGCCGCTCTTCTCTCTGAAACGGTTGTACTTATCGTCTGCAAAGCTATGTCGCGTGCTGCGGTATGCGGAGACACTAAAAGCACCATAGTAGAACACAGATGAAGCTTCTAAGTTGATGTAATAGCCAGTAAGAAGTAGTACAATTCAAGATTTAGGTATCGATTATTGACATTTTAGCTGGCTTTGGTGCCTTGGACATAAGCTAGAACCTTAAGATTCTGCATGAAAGGAGGATTAGCAGCCGAATTGTACGGGAGAATGTGAAAAGTCTTCATATGTAGTAAAAACCTGAGAAATCCGTCCGTTTTCGTCATTTGTTATGGAATCGACTTAAAGCCAGATCGTCACATTGCCGCTCTTCTCTCTGAAACGGTTGTACTTATCGTCTGCAAAGCTATGTCGCGTGCTGCGGTATGCGGAGACACTAAAAGCACCATAGTAGAACACAGATCAAACTTCTAATTTAATGTAATAGCCAGTAAGAAGTAGTACAATTCAAGTTTTGGGTACTGATTATTTACTTTTTAGCTGGCTTTGGTGCCTTGGACATGAGCTAGGACCTTAAGATTCTGCATGAAAGGAGGACTAGCGGGCGAGTTGAACGGGAGAATGTGAGAAGTGTTCATACGTAGTAAAAACCTGAGAAATCCGTCCGTTTCCGTCATTTGTTATCGAATCGACTTAAAGCCAGATCGTCACATTTTCCGCTCTTGTCCCTGAAATGGTTCTACTTAACGTCTGCAAAGCTATGTCGCGTGCTGCGGTATGCGGAGACACTAAAAGCACCATAGTAGAACACAGATGAAGCTTCTAAGTTGATGTAATAGCCAGTAAGAAGTAATACAATTCACGTTTTAGGTATCGATTATTGACTTTTTAGATGGCTTTGGTGCCTTGGACATTAGCTAGGACCTTAAGATTCTGCATGAAAGGAGGACTAGCAGCCGAGTTGCACGGGAGAATGTGAAAAGTGTTCACATGTAGTATAAACCTGAGAAATACGTCCGTTTTCGTCATTTGTTATCGAATCGTCTTAAAGCCAGATCGTCACATTGGCCGCTCTTCTCTCTGAAACGGTTGTACTTATCGTCTGCAAAGCTATGTCGCGTGCTGCGGTATGCGGAGACACTAAAATCAGCACAGTGGAACACAGATGAAGCTTCTAAGTTGATGTAATAGCCAGTAAGAAGTAGTACAATTCAAATTTTAGGTATCGATTATTGAATTTTTAGCTGGCTTTGATGCCTTGGACATGTGCTAGGACCTTAAGATTCAGTATGAATGGAGGACTAGCAGCCAAGTTGCATGGGAGAATGTGAAAAGTGTTCAAATGTAGTAAAAACCTGAGAAATCCGTCCGTTTTCGTCATTTGGTATGGAATCAACTTAAAGCCAGATCGTCACATTGGCCGCTCTTCTCTCTGAAACGGTTGTACTTATCGTCTGCAAAGCTATGTCGCGTGCTGCGTTACGCGGAGACACTAAAATCACCACAGTGGAACACAGATGAAGCTTCTAAGTTGATGAAATAGCCAGTAAGAAGTAGTACAACTCAAGTTTTAGGTATCGACTATTGACTTTTTAGCTGGCTTTGATGCCTTGGACATGAGCTAGGACCTTAAGATTCAGTATGAAAGGAGGACTAGCAGCCGCGTTGCATGGGAGAATGTGAAAAGTGTTCATATGTAGTAAAAACCTGAGAAATCCGTCCGTTTTCGTCATTTGGTATGGAATCAACTTAAAGCCAGATCGTCATATTGGCCGCTCTTCTCTCTGAAACGGTTGTACTTATCGTCTGCAAACCTATGTCGCGTGCTGCGGTATGTGGAGACACTAAAAGCACCATAGTAGAACACAGATGAAGCTTCTAAGTTGATGTAATAGCCAGTAAGAAGTAGTACGATTCAAGTTTTATGTATCGATTATTGACTTTTTAGCTGGCTTTGGTGCCTTGGACATGAGCTAGGACCATAAGATTCTGCACGAAAGGAGGACCAGCAGCGGAGTTCCACGGGAGAATGTGAAAAGTGTTGATATGTAGTAAAAACCTGAGAAATCCGTCCGTTTTCGTCATTTGTTATCGAATCGACTTAAAGCCAGATCGTCACATTAGCCGCTCTTCTCTCTGAAACGGATGTACTTATCGTCTGCAAAGCTATGTCGCGTGCTGCGGTATGCGGAGACACTAAAAGCACCATATTAGAACACAGATCAAACTTCTAAGTTAATGTAATAGCCAGTAAGAAGTAGTACAATTCAAGTTTTGGGTACTGATTATTTACTTTTTAGCTGGCTTTGGTGCCTTCGACATGAGCTAGGACCTTAAGATTCTGCATGAAAGGAGGACTAGCGGGCGAGTTGAACGGGAGAATGTGAGAAGTGTTCATATGTAGTAAAAAACTGAGAAATCCGTCCGTTTCCGTCATTTGTTATCGAATCGACTTAAAGCCAGATCGTCACATTTTCCGCTCTTTTCCCTGAAACGGTTGTACTTAACGTCTGCAAAGCTATGTCGCGTGCTGCGGTATGCGGAGACACTAAAAGCACCATAGTAGAACACAGATGAAGCTTCTAAGTTGATGTAATAGCCAGTAAGAAGTAATACAATTCACGTTTTAGGTATCGATTATTGACTTTTTAGCTGGCTTTGGTGCCTTGGACATTAGCTAGGACCTTAAGATTCTGCATGAAAGGAGGACTAGCAGCCGAGTTGCACGGGAGAATGTGAAAAGTGTTCATATGTAGTATAAACCTGATAAATACGTCCGTTTTCGTCATTTGTTATGGAATCAACTTAAAGCCAGATCGTCACATTGGCCGCTCTTCTCTCTGAAACGGTTGTACTTATCGTCTGCAAAGCTATGTCGCGTGCTGCGGTATGCGGAGACACTAAAAGCACCATAGTAGAACACAGATGAAGCTTCTAAGTTGATGTAATAGCCAGTAAGAAGTAGTACGATTCAAGTTTTAGGTATCGATTATTGACTTTTTAGCTGGCTTTTGTGCCTTGGTCATGAGCTAGGACCATAAGATTCTGCATGAAAGGAGGACCAGCAGCGGAGTTCCACGGGAGAATGTGAAAAGTGTTCATATGTAGTAAAAACCTGAGAAATCCGTCCGTTTTCGTGATTTGTTATCGAATCGACTTAAAGCCAGATCGTCACATTGGCCGCTCTTCTCTCTGAAACGGTTGTACTTATCGTCTGCAAAGCTATGTCGCGTGCTGCGGTATGCGGAGACACTAAAAGCACCATAGTAGAACACAGATGAAGCTTCTAAGTTGATGTAATAGCCAGTAAGAAGTAGTACAATTCAAGTTTTAGGTATCGATTATTGACATTTTAGCTGGCTTTGGTGCCTTGGACATAAGCTAGAACCTTAAGATTCTGCATGAAAGGAGGATTAGCAGCCGAGTTGTACGGGAGAATGTGAAAAGTCTTCATAAGTAGTAAAAACCTGAGAAATCCGTCCGTTTTCGTCATTTGTTATGGAATCGACTTAAAGCCAGATCGTCACATTGCCGCTCTTCTCTCTGAAACGGTTGTACTTATCGTGTGCAAAGCTATGTCGCGTGCTGCGGTATGCGGAGACACTAAAAGCACCATAGTAGAACACAGATCAAACTTCTAAGTTAATGTAATAGCCAGTAAGAAGTAGTACAATTCAAGTTTTGGGTACTGATTATTTACTTTTTAGCTGGCTTTGGTGCCTTGGACATGAGCTAGGACCTTAAGATTCTGCATGAAAGGAGGACTAGCGGGCGAGTTGAACGGGAGAATGTGAGAAGTGTTCATATGTAGTAAAAACCTGAGAAATCCGTCCGTTTCCGTCATTTGTTATCGAATCGACTTAAAGCCAGATCGTCACATTTTCCGCTCTTTTTCCTGAAACGGTTGTACTTAACGTCTGCAAAGCTATGTCGCGTGCTGCGGTATGCGGAGACACTAAATGCACCATAGTAGAACACAGATGAAGCTTCTAAGTTGATGTAATAGCCAGTATGAAGTAATACAATTCATGTTTTAGGTATCGATTATTGACTTTTTAGCTGGCTTTGGTGCCTTGGACATTAGCTAGGACCTTAAGATTCTGCATGAAAGGAGGACTAGCAGCCGAGTTGCACGGGAGAATGTGAAAGGTGTTCATATGTAGTATAAACCTGAGAAATACGTCCGTTTTCGTCATTTGTTATCGAATCGACTTAAAGCCAGATCGTCACATTGGCCGCTCTTCTCTCTGAAACGGTTGTACTTATCGTCTGCAAAGCTATGTCGCGTGCTGCGTTACGCGGAGACACTAAAATCACCACAGTGGAACACAGATGAAGCTTCTAAGTTGATGTAATAGCCAGTAAGAAGTAGTACAATTCAAGTTTTAGGTATCGACTATTGACTTTTTAGCTGGCTTTGATGCCTTGGACATGAGCTAGGACCTTAAGATTCAGTATGAAAGGAGGACTAGCAGCCGCGTTGCATGGGAGAATGTGAAAAGTGTTCATATGTAGTAAAAACCTGAGAAATCCGTCCGTTTTCGTCATTTGTTATCGAATCGACTTAAAGCCAGATCGTCACATTAGCCGCTCTTCTCTCTGAAACGGATGTACTTATCGTCTGCAAAGCTATGTCGCGTGCTGCGGTATGCGGAGACACTAAAAGCACCATAGTAGAACACAGATCAAACTTCTAAGTTAATGTAATAGCCAGTAAGAAGTAGTACAATTCAAGTTTTGGGTACTGATTATTTACTTTTTAGCTGGCTTTGGTGCCTTCGACATGAGCTAGGACCTTAAGATTCTGCATGAAAGGAGGACTAGCAGCCGAGTTGCACGGGAGAATGTGAAAGGTGTTCATATGTAGTATAAACCTGAGAAATCCGTCCGTTTCCGTCATTTGTTATCGAATCGACTTAAAGCCAGATCGTCACATTTTCCGCTCTTTTCCCTGAAACGGTTGTACTTAACGTCTGCAAAGCTATGTCGCGTGCTGCGGTATGCGGAGACACTAAAAGCACCATAGTAGAACACAGATGAAGCTTCTAAGTTGATGTAATAGCCAGTAAGAAGTAATACAATTCACGTTTTAGGTATCGATTATTGACTTTTTAGCTGGCTTTGGTGCCTTGGACATTAGCTAGGACCTTAAGATTCTGCATGAAAGGAGGACTAGCAGCCGAGTTGCACGGGAGAATGTGAAAAGTGTTCATATGTAGTATAAACCTGAGAAATACGTCCGTTTTCGTCATTTGTTATGGAATCAACTTAAAGCCAGATCGTCACATTGGCCGCTCTTCTCTCTGAAACGGTTGTACTTATCGTCTGCAAAGCTATGTCGCGTGCTGCGTTACGCGGACACACTAAAATCACCACAGTGGAACACAGATGAAGCTTCTAAGTTGATGTAATAGCCAGTAAGAAGTAGTACAATTCAAGTTTTAGGTATCGACTATTGACTTTTTAGCTGGCTTTGATGCCTTGGACATGAGCTAGGACCTTAAGATTCAGTATGAAAGGAGGACTAGCAGCCGCGTTGCATGGGAGAATGTGAAAAGTGTTCATATGTAGTAAAAACCTGAGAAATCCGTCCGTTTTCGTCATTTGGTATGGAATCAACTTAAAGCCAGATCGTCACATTGGCCGCTCTTCTCTCTGAAACGGTTGTACTTATCGTCTGCAAACCTATGTCGCGTGCTGCGGTATGTGGAGACACTAAAAGCACCATAGTAGAACACAGATGAAGCTTCTAAGCTGATGTAATAGCCAGTAAGAATTAGTACGATTCAAGTTTTAGGTATCGATTATTGACTTTTTAGCTGGCTTTGGTGCCTTGGACATGAGCTAGGACCAAAAGATTCTGCATGAAAGGAGGACCAGCAGCGGAGTTCCACGGGAGAATGTGAAAAGTGTTCATATGTAGTAAAAACCTGAGAAATCCGTCCGTTTTCGTCATTTGTTATCGAATCGACTTAAAGCCAGATCGTCACATTAGCCGCTCTTCTCTCTGAAACGGATGTACTTATCGTCTGCAAAGCTATGTCGCGTGCTGCGGTATGCGGAGACACTAAAAGCACCATAGTAGAACACAGATCAAACTTCTAAGTTAATGTAATAGCCAGTAAGAAGTAGTACAATTCAAGTTTTGGGTACTGATTATTTACTTTTTAGCTGGCTTTGGTGCCTTCGACATGAGCTAGGACCTTAAGATTCTGCATGAAAGGAGGACTAGCGGGCGAGTTGAACGGGAGAATGTGAGAAGTGTTCATATGTAGTAAAAAACTGAGAAATCCGTCCGTTTCCGTCATTTGTTATCGAATCGACTTAAAGCCAGATCGTCACATTTTCCGCTCTTTTCCCTGAAACGGTTGTACTTAACGTCTGCAAAGCTATGTCGCGTGCTGCGGTATGCGGAGACACTAAAAGCACCATAGTAGAACACAGATGAAGCTTCTAAGTTGATGTAATAGCCAGTAAGAAGTAATACAATTCACGTTTTAGGTATCGATTATTGACTTTTTAGCTGGCTTTGGTGCCTTGGACATTAGCTAGGAGCTTAAGATTCTGCATGAAAGGAGGACTAGCAGCCGAGTTGCACGGGAGAATGTGAAAAGTGTTCATATGTAGTATAAACCTGAGAAATACGTCCGTTTTCGTCATTTGTTATGGAATCAACTTAAAGCCAGATCGTCACATTGGCCGCTCTTCTCTCTGAAACGGTTGTACTTATCGTCTGCAAAGCTATGTCGCGTGCTGCGGTATGCGGAGACACTAAAAGCACCATAGTAGAACACAGATGAAGCTTCTAAGTTGATGTAATAGCCAGTAAGAAGTAGTACGATTCAAGTTTTAGGTATCGATTATTGACTTTTTAGCTGGCTTTGGTGCCTTGGTCATGAGCTAGGACCATAAGATTCTGCATGAAAGGAGGACCAGCAGCGGAGTTCCACGGGAGAATGTGAAAAGTGTTCATATGTAGTAAAAACCTGAGAAATCCGTCCGTTTTCGTGATTTCTTATCGAATCGACTTAAAGCCAGATCGTCACATTGGCGGCTCTTCTCTCTGAAACGGTTGTACTTATCGTCTGCAAAGCTATGTCGCGTGCTGCGGTATGCGGAGACACTAAAAGCACCATAGTAGAACACAGATGAAGCTTCTAAGTTGATGTAATAGCCAGTAAGAAGTAGTACAATTCAAGTTTTAGGTATCGATTATTGACATTTTAGCTGGCTTTGGTGCCTTGGACATAAGCTAGGACCTTAAGATTCTGCATGAAAGGAGGATTAGCAGCCGAGTTGTACGGGAGAATGTGAAAAGTCTTCATATGTAGTAAAAACCTGAGAAATCCGTCCGTTTTCGTCATTTGTTATGGAATCGACTTAAAGCCAGATCGTCACATTGCCGCTCTTCTCTCTGAAACGGTTGTACTTATCGTGTGCAAAGCTATGTCGCGTGCTGCGGTATGCGGAGACACTAAAAGCACCATAGTAGAACACAGATCAAACTTCTAAGTTAATGTAATAGCCAGTAAGAAGTAGTACAATTCAAGTTTTGGGTACTGATTATTTACTTTTTAGCTGGCTTTGGTGCCTTGGACATGAGCTAGGACCTTAAGATTCTGCATGAAAGGAGGACTAGCGGGCGAGTTGAACGGGAGAATGTGAGAAGTGTTCATATGTACTAAAAACCTGAGAAATCCGTCCGTTTCCGTCATTTGTTATCGAATCGACTTAAAGCCAGATCGTCACATTTTCCGCTCTTTTTCCTGAAACGGTTGTACTTAACGTCTGCAAAGCTATGTCGCGTGCTGCGGTATGCGGAGACACTAAAAGCACCATAGTAGAACACAGATGAAGCTTCTAAGTTGATGTAATAGCCAGTAAGAAGTAGTACAATTCAAATTTTAGGTATCGATTATTGACTTTTTAGCTGGCTTTGATGCCTTGGACATGAGCTAGGACCTTAAGATTCTGTATGAAAGGAGGACTAGCAGCCAAGTTGCATGGGAGAATGTGAAAAGTGTTCAAATGTAGTAAAAACCTGAGAAATCCGTCCGTTTTCGTCTTTGGTATGGAATCAACTTAAAGCCAGATCGTCACATTGGCCGCTCTTCTCTCTGAAACGGTTGTACTTATCGTCTGCAAAGCTATGTCGCGTGCTGCGTTACGCGGAGACACTAAAATCACCACAGTGGAACACAGATGAAGCTTCTAAGTTGATGTAATAGCCAGTAAGAAGTAGTACAATTCAAGTTTTAGGTATCGACTATTGACTTTTTAGCTGGCTTTGATGCCTTGGACATGAGCTAGGACCTTAAGATTCAGTATGAAAGGAGGACTAGCAGCCGCGTTGCATGGGAGAATGTGAAAAGTGTTCATATGTAGTAAAAACCTGAGAAATCCGTCCGTTTTCGTCATTTGGTATGGAATCAACTTAAAGCCAGATCGTCATATTGGCCGCTCTTCTCTCTGAAACGGTTGTACTTATCGTCTGCAAACCTATGTCGCGTGCTGCGGTATGTGGAGACACTAAAAGCACCATAGTAGAACACAGATGAAGCTTCTAAGCTGATGTAATAGCCAGTAAGAATTAATACGATTCAAGTTTTAGGTATCGATTATTGACTTTTTAGCTGGCTTTGGTGCCTTGGACATGAGCTAGGACCAAAAGATTCTGCATGAAAGGAGGACCAGCAGCTGAGTTCCACGGGAGAATGAGAAAAGTGTTCATATGTAGTAAAAACCTGAGAAATCCGTCCGTTTTCGTCATTTGTTATCGAATCGACGGAAAGATAGATCGTCACATTGGCCGTTCTTCTCCCTGAAACGGTTGTACTTAACGTCTGCAAAGCTATGTCGCGTGCTGCGGTATGCGGATACACTAAAAGCACCATAGTAGAACACAGATGAAGCTTCTAAGTTGATGTAATAGCCAGTAAGAAGTAGTACAATTCAAGTTTTAGGTATCGATTATTGACATTTTAGCTGGCTTTGGTGCCTTGGACATAAGCTAGGACCTTAAGATTCTGCATGAAAGGAGGATTAGCAGCCGAGTTGTACGGGAGAATGTGAAAAGTGTTCATATGTAGTAAAAACCTGAGAAATCCGTCCGTTTTCGGCATTTGTTATGGAATCGACTTAAAGCCAGATCGTCACATTGCCGCTCTTCTCTCTGAAACGGTTGTACTTATCGTCTGCAAAGCTATGTCGCGTGCTGCGGTATGCGGAGACACTAAAAGCACCATAGTAGAACACAGATCAAACTTCTAAGTTAATGTAATAGCCAGTAAGAAGTAGTACAATTCAAGTTTTGGGTACTGATTATTTACTTTTTAGCTGGCTTTGGTGCCTTCGACATGAGCTAGGACCTTAAGATTCTGCATGAAAGGAGGACTAGCGGGCGAGTTGAACGGGAGAATGTGAGAAGTGTTCATATGTAGTAAAAACCTGAGAAATCCGTCCGTTTCCGTCATTTGTTATCGAATCGACTTAAAGCCAGATCGTCACATTTTCCGCTCTTTTCCCTGAAACGGTTGTACTTAACGTCTGCAAAGCTATGTCGCGTGCTGCGGTATGCGGAGACACTAAAAGCACCATAGTAGAACACAGATGAAGCTTCTAAGTTGATGTAATAGCCAGAAGGAGTAATACAATTCACGTTTTAGGTATCGATTATTGACATTTTAGCTGGCTTTGGTGCCTTGGACATAAGCTAGGACCTTAAGATTCTGCATGAAAGGAGGATTAGCAGCCGAGTTGTACGGGAGAATGTGAAAAGTCTTCATATGTAGTAAAAACCTGAGAAATCCGTCCGTTTTCGTCATTTGTTAAGGAATCGACTTAAAGGCAGATCGTCACATTGCCGCTCTTCTCTCTGAAACGGTTGTACTTATCGTCTGCAAAGCTATGTCGCGTGCTGCGTTATGCGGAGACACTAAAAGCACCATAGTAGACCACAGATGAAGCTTCTAAGTTGATGTAATAGCCAGTAAGAAGTAGTACAATTCACGTTTTAGGTTCTCATTAATTACTTTTTAGCTGGCTTTGGTGCCTTGGACATGAGCTGGGACCTTAAGATTCTGCATGAAAGGAGGACTAGCAGGCGAGTTGTACGGGAGAAAGTGAGAAGTGTTCATATGTAGTAAAAACCTGAGAAATACGTCCGTTTTCGTCATTTGTTATCGAATCGACTTAAGGCCAGATCGTCACATTGGCCACTCTTCTCTCTGAAACGGTTGTACTTATCGTCTGCAAAGCTATGTCGCGTGCTGCGGTATGCGGAGACACTAAAAGCACCAAAGTAGAACACAGATGAAGCTTCTAAGTTGATGTAATAGCCAGTAAGAAGTAGTACAATTCAAGTTTTAGGTATCGATTATAGAAATTTTAGCTGGCTTTGTTGCCTTGGACATGAGCTAGGACCTTAAGATTCTGCATGAAAGGATGACTAGCAACCGAGTTGCACGAAAGAATGTGAAAGGTGTTCATATGTAGCAAAAATCTGAGAAATACGTCCGTTTTCGTCATTTGTTATCGAATCGACTTAAAGCCAGATCGTCACATTGGCCGCTCTTCTCTCTGAAACGGTTGTACTTATCGTCTGCAAAGCTATGCCGCGTGCTGCGTTATGCGGAGACACTAAAGTCACCATAGTGGAACACAGATGAAGCTTCTAAGTTGTGTAATAGCCAGTAAGAAGTTGTACAATTTACGTTTTAGGTATCGATTATTGACTTTTTAGCTGGCTTTGGTACCTTGGACATGAGCTGGGACCTTAAGATTCTGCATGAAACGAGGACCAGGAGCGGAGTTCCACGGTAGAATGTGAAAAGTGTTCATATGTAGGAAAAACCTGAGAAATCCGTTCGTTTCCGACATTTGTTATCGAATCGACTTAAAGCCAGATCGTCACATTGGCCGCTCTTGTCTCTGAAACGGTTGTACTTATCGTCTGCAAAGCTATGTCGCGTGCTGCGGTATGCGGCGACACTAAAAGCACCTTAGTAGAACACAGATCAAGCTTCTAAGTTGATGTAATAGCCAGTAAGAAGTAGTACAATTCAAGTTTTAGGTATCGATTATTGACATTTTAGCTGGCTTTGGTGCCTTGGACATGAGCTAGGACCTTAAGATTCTGCATGAAAGGAGGTTTAGCAGCCGAGTTGCACGGGAGAATGTGAAAAGTGTTCATATGTAGTAAAAACCTGAGAAATCCGTCCGTTTTCGTCATTTGTTATGGAATCGACTTAAAGCCAGATCGTCACATTGCCGCTCTTCTCTCTGAAACGGTTGTAATTATCGTCTGCAAAGCTATGTCGCGTGTTGCGTTATGCGGAGTCACTAAAATCACCATAGTATAACACAGATGAAGCTTCTAAGTTGATGTAATAGCCAGTAAGAAGTAGTACAATTCAAGTTTTAGGTATCAATTATTGCCTTTTTGCTGGCTTTGATGCCTTGGACGTGAGCTAGAACCTTAAGATTCTGCATGAAAGGAGGACTAGCAACCGAGTTGCACGGGAGAATGTGAAAAGTGTTCATATGTAGTAAAAACCTTAGAAATTCGTCCGTTTTCGTCAATTTGTTATCGTATCGACTTAAAGCCAGATCGTCACATTGGCCGCTCTTCTCTTTGAAACGGTTGTACTTATCGTCTGCAAAACTATGTCGCGTGCTGCGGTATGCGGAGACACAAAAACCACCATAGTAGAACACAGATGAAGCTTCTAAGTTGATGTAATAACCAGTAAGAAGTAGTACAATTCAAGTTTTACGTATCGATTATTGCCTTTTTGCTGGCTTTGATGCCTTGGACATGAGCTAGAACCTTAAGATTCTGCATGAAAGGAGGACTAGCAGCCGAGTTGCACGGGAGAATGTGAAAAGTGTTCATATGTAGTAAAAACCTTAGAAATTCGTCCGTTTTCGTCAATTTGTTATCGAATCGACTTAAAGCCAGATCGTCACATTGGCCGCTCTTCTCTCTGAAACGGTTGTACTTATCGTCTGCAAAGCTATGTCGCGTGCTGCGTTATGCGGAGACACTAAAATCAGCACAGTGGAACACAGATGAAGCTTCTAAGTTGATGTAATGGCCAGTAAGAAGTAGTACAATTCAAATTTTAGGTATCGATTATTGACTTTTTAGCTGGCTTTGATGCCTTGGACATGAGCTAGGATCTTAAGATTCTGTATGAAAGGAGGACTAGCAGCCGAGTTGCATGGGAGAATGTGAAAAGTGTTCAAATGTAGTAAAAACCTGAGAAATCCGTCCGTTTTCGTCATTTGTTATGGAATCAACTTAAAGCCAGATCGTCACATTGGCCGCTCTTCTCTCTGAAACGGTTGTACTTATCGTCTGCAAAGCTATGTCGCGTGCTGCGTTATGCGGAGACACTAAAATCAGCACAGTGGAACACAGATGAAGCTTCTAAGTTGATGTAATGGCCAGTAAGAAGTAGTACAATTCAAATTTTAGGTATCGATTATTGACATTTTAGCTGGCTTTGATGCCTTGGACATTAGCTAGGATCTTAAGATTCGGTATGAAAGGAGGACTAGCAGCCGAGTTGCATGGGAGAATGTGAAAAGTGTTCAAATGTAGTAAAAACCTGAGAAATCCGTCCGTTTTCGTCATTTGTTATGGAATCAACTTAAAGCCAGATCGTCACATTGGCCGCTCTTCTCTCTGAAACGGTTGTACTTATCGTCTGCAAAGCTATGTCGCGTGCTGCGTTACGCGGAGACACTAAAATCACCACAGTGGAACACAGATGAAGCTTCTAAGTTGATGTAATAGCCAGTAAGAAGTAGTACAATTCAAGTTTTAGGTATCGACTATTGACTTTTTAGCTGGCTTTGATGCCTTGGACATGAGCTAGGACCTTAAGATTCAGTATGAAAGGAGGACTAGCAGCCGCGTTGCATGGGAGAATGTGAAAAGTGTTCATATGTAGTAAAAACCTGAGAAATCCGTCCGTTTTCGTCATTTGGTATGGAATCAACTTAAAGCCAGATCGTCACATTGGCCGCTCTTCTCTCTGAAACGGTTGTACTTATCGTCTGCAAACCTATGTCGCGTGCTGCGGTATGTGGAGACACTAGAAGCACCATAGTAGAACACAGATGAAGCTTCTAAGTTGATGTAATAGCCAGTAAGAATTAGTACGATACAAGTGTTAGGTATCGATTATTGACATTTTAGCTGGCTTTGGTGCCTTGGACATAAGCTAGGATCTTAAGATTCTGCATGAAAGGAGGATTAGCAGCCGAGTTGTACGGGAGAATGTGAAAAGTCTTCATATGTAGTAAAAACCTGAGAAATCCGTCCGTTTTCGTCATTTGTTATGGAATCGACTTAAAGCCAGATCGTCACATTGCCGCTCTTCTCTCTGAAACGGTTGTACTTATCGTCTGCAAAGCTATGTCGCGTGCTGCGTTATGCGGAGACACTAAAAGCACCATAGTAGAACACAGATGAAGCTTCCAAGTTGATGTAATAGCCAGTAAGAAGTAGTACAATTCACGTTTTAGGTTCTCATTAATTACTTTTTAGCTGGCTTTGGTACCTTGGACATGAGCTGGGACCTTAAGATTCTGCATGAAACGATGACCAGCAGCGGAGTTCCACGGTAGAATGTGAAAAGTGTTCATATGTAGGAAAAACCTGAGAAATCCGTTCGTTTCCGACATTTGTTATCGAATCGACTTAAAGCCAGATCGTCACATTGGCCGCTCTTCTCTCTGAAACGGTTGTACTTATCGTCTGCAAAGCTATGTCGCGTGCTGCGGTATGCGGCGAAACTAAAAGCACCATAGTAGAACACAGATCAAGCTTCTAAGTTGATGTAATAGCCAGTAAGAAGTAGTACAATTCAAGTTTTAGGTATCGATTATTGACATTTTAGCTTGCTTTGGTGCCTTGGACATGATCTAGGACCTTAAGATTCTGCATGAAAGGAGGATTAGCAGCCGTGTTGCACGGGAGAATGTGAAAAGTGTTCATATGTAGTAAAAACCTGAGAAATCCGTCCGTTTTCGTCATTTGTTATGGAATCGACTTAAAGCCTAGATCGTCACATTGGCCGCTCTTCTCTCTGAAACGGTTGTACTTATCGTCTGCAAAGGTATGCCGCGTGCTGCGTTATGCGGAGAAACTAAAGTCACCATAGTGGAACACAGATGAAGCTTCTAAGTTGTGTAATAGCCAGTAAGAAGTTGTACAATTCAAGTTTTAGGGATCGATTATTGACTTTTTAGCTGGCTTTGGGGCCTTGGACGTGCGCTAGAACCTTAAGATTCTCCATGAAAGGAGGACTAGCAGCCGAGTTGCACGGGAGAATGTGAAAAGTGTTCATATGTAGTAAAAACCTGAGAAATCCGTCCGTTTTCGTCATTTGTTATGGAATCGACTTAAAGCCAGATCGTCACATTGCCGCTCTTCTCTTTGAAACGGTTGTACTTATCGTCTGCAAAACTATGTCGCGTGCTGCGGTATGCGGAGACACAAAAACCACCATAGTAGAACACAGATGAAGCTTCTAAGTTGATGTAATAACCAGTAAGAAGTAGTACAATTCAAGTTTTACGTATCGATTATTGCCTTTTTGCTGGCTTTGATGCCTTGGACATGAGCTAGAACCTTAAGATTCTGCATGAAAGGAGGACTAGCAGCCGAGTTGCACGGGAGAATGTGAAAAGTGTTCATATGTAGTAAAAACCTTAGAAATTCGTCCGTTTTCGTCAATTTGTTATCGAATCGACTTAAAGCCAGATCGTCACATTGGCCGCTCTTCTCTCTGAAACGGTTGTACTTATCGTCTGCAAAGCTATGTCGCGTGCTGCGTTATGCGGAGACACTAAAGTCAGCACAGTGGAACACAGATGAAGCTTCTAAGTTGATGTAATAGCCAGTAAGAAGTAGTACAATTCAAATTTTAGGTATCGATTATTGACATTTTAGCTGGCTTTGATGCCTTTGACATGAGCTAGGATCTTAAGATTCAGTATGAAAGGAGGACTAGCAGCCGAGTTGCATGGGAGAATGTGAAAAGTGTTCAAATGTAGTAAAAACCTGAGAAATCCGTCCGTTTTCGTCATTTGTTATGGAATCAACTTAATGCCAGATCGTCACATTGGCCGCTCTTCTCTCTGAAACGGTTGTACTTATCGTCTGCAAAGCTATGTCGCGTGCTGCGTTACGCGGAGACACTAAAATCACCACAGTGGAACACAGATGAAGCTTCTAAGTTGATGTAATAGCCAGTAAGAAGTAGTACAATTCAAGTTTTAGGTATCGACTATTGACTTTTTAGCTGGCTTTGATGCCTTGGACATGAGCTAGGACCTTAAGATTCAGTATGAAAGGAGGACTAGCAGCCGCGTTGCATGGGAGAATGTGAAAAGTGTTCATATGTAGTAAAAACCTGAGAAATCCGTCCGTTTTCGTCATTTGGTATGGAATCAACTTAAAGCCAGATCGTCATATTGGCCGCTCTTCTCTCTGAAACGGTTGTACTTATCGTCTGCAAACCTATGTCGCGTGCTGCGGTATGTGGAGACACTAGAAGCACCATAGTAGAACACAGATGAAGCTTCTAAGTTGATGTAATAGCCAGTAAGAATTAGTACGATTCAAGTTTTAGGTATCGATTATTGACATTTTAGCTGGCTTTGGTGCATTGGACATAAGCTAGGACCTTAAGATTCTGCATGAAAGGAGGATTAGCAGCCGAGTTGCACGGGAGAATGTGAAAAGTGTTCATATGTAGTAAAAACCTTAGAAATTCGTCCGTTTTCGTCAATTTGTTATCGAATCGACTTAAAGCCAGATCGTCACATTGGCCGCTCTTCTCTCTGAAACGGTTGTACTTATCGTCTGCAAAGCTATGTCGCGTGCTGCGTTATGCGGAGACACTAAAATCAGCACAGTGGAACACAGATGAAACTTCTAAGTTGATGTAATAGCCAGTAAGAAGTAGTACAATTCAAATTTTAGGTATCGACTATTGACTTTTTAGCTGGCTTTGATGCCTTGGACATGAGCTAGGACCTTAAGATTCAGTATGAAAGGAGGACTAGCAGCCGCGTTGCATGGGAGAATGTGAAAAGTGTTCATATGTAGTAAAAACCTGAGAAATCCGTCCGTTTTCGTCATTTGGTATGGAATTAACTTAAAGCCAGAACGTCACATCGGCCGCTCTTCTCTCTGAAACGGTTGTACATATCGTCTGCAAAGCTATGTCGCGTGCTGCGGTACGCGGAGACACTAAAAGCACCATAGTAGAACACAGATGAAGCTTCTAAGTTGATGTAATAGCCAGTAAGAAGTAGTACAATTCAAGTTTTAGGTATCGATTATTGTCATTTTAGCTGGCTTTGGTGCCTTGGACATGAGCTAGGACCTTAAGATTCTGCATGAAAGGATGACTAGCAGCCGAGTTGCACGAAAGAATGTGAAAGGTGTTCATATGTAGTAAAAATCTGAGAAATACGTCCGTTTTCGTCATTTGTTATCGAATCGACTTAAAGCCAGATCGTCACATTGGCCGCTCTTCTCTCTGAAACGGTTGTACTTATCGTCGGCAAAGGTATGCCGCGTGCTGCGTTATGCGGAGAAACTAAAGTCACCATAGTGGAACACAGATGAAGCTTCTAAGTTGTGTAATAGCCAGTAAGAAGTTGTACAATTCAAGTTTTAGGTATCGATTATTGACTTTTTAGCTGGCTTTGGTGCCTTGGACGTGAGCTAGAACCTTAAGATTCTGCATGAAAGGAGGACTAGCAGCCGAGTTGCACGGGAGAATGTCAAAAGTGTTCATATGTAGTAAAAACCTGAGAAATCCGTCCGTTTTCGTCATTTGTTATGGAATCGACTTAAAGCCAGATCGTCACATTGCCGCTCTTCTCTCAGAAACGGTTGTACTTATCGTCTGCAAAGCTATGTCGCGTGCTGCGTTATGCGGAGACACTAAAAGCACCATAGTAGAACACAGATGAAGCTTCTAAGTTGATGTAATAGCCAGTAAGAAGTAGTACAATTCAAGTTTCAGGTTCTGATTATTTACTTTTTAGCTGGCTTTGGTGCCTTGGACATGGGCTGGGACCTTAAGATTCTGTATGAAAGGATGACTAGCAGGCGAGTTGTACGGGAGAAAGTGAGAAGTGTTCATATGTAGTAAAAACCTGAGAAATCCGTCCGTTTTCGTCATTTGTTATCGAATCGACTTAAGGCCAGATCGTCACATTGGCCACTCTTCTCTCTGAAACGGTTGTACTTATCGTCTGCAAAGCTATATCGCGTGCTGCGGTATGCGGAGACACTAAAAGCACCATAGTAGAACACAGATGAAGCTTCTAAGTTGATGTAATAGCCAGTAAGAAGTAGTACAATTCAAGTTTTAGGTATCGATTATTGACATATTAGCTGGCTTTGGTGCCTTGGACATGAGCTAGGACCTTAAGATTCTGCATGAAAGGATGACTAGCAGCCGAGTTGCACGAAAGAATGTGAAAGGTGTTCATATGTAGTAAAAACCTTAGAAATTTGTCCGTTTTCGTCAATTTGTTATCGAATCGACTTAAAGCCAGATCGTCACATTGGCCGCTCTTCTCTCTGAAACGGTTGTACTTATCGTCTGCAAAACTATGTCGCGTGCTGCGGTATGCGGAGACACAAAAACCACCATAGTAGAACACAGATGAAGCTTCTAAGTTGATGTAATAACCAGTAAGAAGTAGTACAATTCAAGTTTTACGTATCGATTATTGCCTTTTTGCTGGCTTTGATGCCTTGGACATGAGCTAGAACCTTAAGATTCTGCATGAAAGGAGGACTAGCAGCCGAGTTGCACGGGAGAATGTGAAAAGTGTTCATATGTAGTAAAAACCTTAGAAATTCGTCCGTTTTCGTCAATTTGTTATCGAATCGACTTAAAGCCAGATCGTCACATTGGCCGCTCTTCTCTCTGAAACGGTTGTACTTATCGTCTGCAAAGCTATGTCGCGTGCTGCGTTATGCGGAGACACTAAAATCAGCACAGTGGAACACAGATGAAACTTCTAAGTTGATGTAATAGCCAGTAAGAAGTAGTACAATTCAAATTTTAGGTATCGATTATTGACATTTTAGCTAGCTTTGATGCCTTGGACATGAGCTAGGATCTTAAGATTCAGTATGAAAGGAGGACTAGCAGCCGAGTTGCATGGGAGAATGTGAAAAGTGTTCAAATGTAGTAAACACCTGAGAAATCCGTCCGTTTTCGTCATTTGTTATGGAATCAACTTAATGCCAGATCGTCACATTGGCCGCTCTTCTCTCTGAAACGGTTGTACTTATTGTCTGCAAACCTATGTCGCGTGCTGCGGTATGTGGAGACACTAGAAGCACCATAGTAGAACACAGATGAAGCTTCTAAGTTGATGTAATAGCCAGTAAGAATTAGTACGATTCAAGTTTTAGGTATCGATTATTGACATTTTAGCTGGCTTTGGTGCCTTGGACATAAGCTAGGACCTTAAGATTCAGCATGAAAGGAGGATTAGCAGCCGAGTTGTACGGGAGAATGTGAAAAGTCTTCATATGTAGTAAAAACCTGAGAAATCCGTCCGTTTTCTTCATTTGTTATGGAATCGACTTAAAGCCAGATCGTCACATAGCCGCTCTTCTCTCTGAAACGGTTGTTCTTATCGTCTGCAAAGCTATGTCGCGTGCTGCGTTATGCGGAGACACTAAAAGCACCATAGTAGAACACAGATGAAGCTTCTAAGTTGATGTAATAGCCAGTAAGAAGTAGTACAATTCAAGTTTTAGGTTCTGAATATTTACTTTTTAGCTGGCTTTGGTGCCTTGGTCATGAGCTGGGACCTTAAGATTCTGCATGAAAGGAGGTCTAGCAGGCGAGTTGTACGGGAGAAAGTGAGAAGTGTTCATATGTAGTAAAAACCTGAGAAATCGGTCCGTTTTCGTCATTTGTTATCGAATCGAATTAAGGCCAGATCGTCACATTGGCCACTCTTCTCTCTGAAACGGTTGAACTCATCGTCTGCAAAGCTATGTCGCGTGCTGCGGTACGCGGAGACACTAAAAGCACCATAGTAGAACACAGATGAAGCTTCTAAGTTGATGTAATAGCCAGTAAGAAGTAGTACAATTCAAGTTTTAGGTATCGATTATTGACACTTTAGCTGGCTTTGGTGCCTTGGACATGAGCTAGGACCTTAAGATTCTGCATGAAAGGATGACTAGCAGCCGAGTTGCACGAAAGAATGTGAAAGGTGTTCATATGTAGTACAAATCTGAGAAATACGTCCGTTTTCGTCATTTGTTATCGAATCGACTTAAAGCCAGATCGTCACATTTGCCGCTCTTCTCTCTGAAACGGTTGTACTTATCGTCTGCAAAGCTATGCCGCGTGCTGCGTTATGCGGAGACACTAAAGTCACCATAGTGGAACACAGATGAAGCTTCTAAGTTGTGTAATAGCCAGTAAGAAGTTGTACAATTCAAGTTTTAGGTATCGATTATTGACTTTTTAGCTGGCTTTGGTGCCTTGGACGTGAGCTAGAACCTTAAGATTCTGCATGAAAGGAGGACTAGCAGCCGACTTGCACGGGAGAATGTGAAAAGTGTTCATATGTAGTAAAAACCTTAGAAATTCGTCCGTTTTCGTCAATTTGTTATCGAATCGACTTAAAGCCAGATCGTCACATTGGCCGCTCTTCTCTCTGAAACGGTTGTACTTATCGTCTGCAAAACTATGTCGCGCGCTGCGGTATGCGGAGACACAAAATCCACCATAGTAGAACACAGATGAAGCTTCTAAGTTGATGTAATAACCAGTAAGAAGTAGTACAATTCAAGTTATAGGTATCGATTATTGTTTTTTTAGCTGGCTTGCCTGCCTTGGACATGAGCTAGGACCTTAAGATTCTGCATGAAAGGAGGACTAGCAGCCGAGTTCAACGGGAGAATGTAAAAAGTGTTCATATGTAGTAAAAACCTGAGAAATCCGTCCGTTTTCATCATTTGTTATCGTATCGACTTAAAGCCAGATCGTCACATAGGCCGCTCTTCTCTCTGAAACGGTTGTACTTATCGTCTGCAAATCTATGTCACGTGCTGCGGTATGCGGAAACACAAAAAGCACCATAGTGGAACACAGATGAAGCTTTAAAATTGATGTAATAGCCAGTAAGAAGTAGTACAATTCAAGTTTTACGTATCGATTATTGACTTTTTAGCTGGCTTTTGTGCCTTGGACATGAGCTAGGACCTTAAGATTCTGCATGAAAGGAGGACTAGCTGCCGAGTTGCACGATAGAATGTGAAAAGTGTTCATATGTAGTAAAAACCTGAGAAATCCGTCCGTTTTCGTCATTTGTTATGGAATCGACTTAAAGCCAGATCGTCACATTGCCGCTCTTCTCTCTGAAACGGTTGTACTTATCGTCTGCAAAGCTATGTCGCGTGCTGCGTTATGCGGAGACACTAAAAGCACCATAGTAGAACACAGATGAAGCTTCTAAGTTGATGTAATAGCCAGTAAGAAGTAGTATAATTCAAGTTTCAGGTTCTGATTATTTACTTTTTAGCTGGCTTTGGTGCCTTGGACATGAGCTGGGACCTTAAGATTCTGTATGAAAGGATGACTAGCAGGCGAGTTGTACGGGAGAAAGTGAGAAGTGTTCATGTGTAGTAAAAACCTGAGAAATCCGTCCGTTTTCGTCATTTGTTATCGAATCGACTTAAGGCCAGATCGTCACATTGGCCACTCTTCTCTCTGAAACGGTTGTACTTATCGTCTGCAAAGCTATATCGCGTGCTGCGGTATGCGGAGACACTAAAAGCACCATAGTAGAACACAGATGAAGCTTCTAAGTTGATGTAATAGCCAGTAAGAAGTAGTACAATTCAAGTTTTAGGTATCGATTATTGACATTTTAGCTGGCTTTGGTGCCTTGGACATGAGCTAGGACCTTAAGATTCTGCATGAAAGGATGACAAGCAGCCGAGTTGCACGAAAGAATGTGAAAGGTGTTCATATGTAGTAAAAACCTTAGAAATTCGGCCGTTTTCGTCAATTTGTTATCGAATCGACTTAAAGCCAGATCGTCACATTGGCCGCTCTTCTCTCTGAAACGGTTGTACTTATCGTCTGCAAAACTATGTCGCGTGCTGCGGTATGCGGAGACACAAAAACCACCACAGTAGAACACAGATGAAGCTTCTAAGTTGATGTAATAACCAGTAAGAAGTAGTATAATTCAAGTTTTACGTATCGATTATTGCCTTTTTGCTGGCTTTGATGCCTTGGACATGAGCTAGAACCTTAAGATTCTGCATGAAAGGAGGACTAGCAGCCGAGTTGCACGGGAGAATGTGAAAAGTGTTCATATGTAGTATAAACCTTAGAAATTCGTCCGTTTTCGTCAATTTGTTATCGAATCGACTTAAAGCCAGATCGTCACATTGGCCGCTCTTCTCTCTGAAACGGTTGTACTTATCGTCTGCAAAGCTATGTCGCGTGCTGCGTTATGCGGAGACACTAAAATCAGCACAGTGGAACACAGATGAAACTTCTAAGTTGATGTAATAGCCAGTAAGAAGTAGTACAATTCAAATTTTAGGTATCGACTATTGACTTTTTAGCTGGCTTTGATGCCTTGGACATGAGCTAGGACCTTAAGATTCAGTATGAAAGGAGGACTAGCAGCCGCGTTGCATGGGAGAATGTGAAAAGTGTTCATATGTAGTAAAAACCTGAGAAATCCGTCCGTTTTCGTCATTTGGTATGGAATCAACTTAAAGCCAGATCGTCATATTGGCCGCTCTTCTCTCTGAAACGGTTGTACTTATCGTCTGCAAAGCTATGTCGCGTGCTGCGGTATGTGGAGACACTAGAAGCACCATAGTAGAACACAGATGAAGCTTCTAAGTTGATGTAATAGCCAGTAAGAATTAGTACGATTCAAGTTTTAGGTATCGATTATTGACATTTTAGCTGGCTTTGGTGCCTTGGACATAAGCTAGGACCTTAAGATTCTGCATGAAAGGAGGATTAGCAGCCGAGTTGTACGGGAGAATGTGAAAAGTCTTCATATGTAGTAAAAACCTGAGAAATCCGTCCGTTTTCGTCATTTGTTATGGAATCGACTTAAAGCCAGATCGTCACATTGCCGCTCTTCTCTCTGAAACAGTTGTACTTATCGTCTGCAAAGCTATGTCGCGTGCTGCGGTATGCGGAGACACTAAAAGCACCATAGTAGAACACAGATGAAGCTTCTAAGTTGATGTAATAGCCAGTAAGAAGTAATACAATTCAAGTTTTAGGTTCTGATTGTTTACTTTTTAGCTGGCTTTGGTGCCTTGGACATGAGCTGGGACCTTAAGATTCTGCATGAAAGGAGGACTAGCAGGCGAGGTGTACGGGAGAAAGTGAGAAGTGTTCATATGTAGTAAAAACCTGAGAAATCCGTCCGTTTTCGTCATTTGTTATCGAATCGAATTAAGGCCAGATCGTCACATTGGCCACTCTTCTCTCTGAAACGGTTGTACTCATCGTCTGCAAAGCTATGTCGCGTGCTGCGGTATGCGGAGACACTAAAAGCACCATAGTAGAACACAGATGAAGCTTCTAAGTTGATGTAATAGCCAGTAAGAAGTAGTACAATTCATGTTTTAGGTATCGATTATTGACATTTTAGCTGGCTTTGGTGCCTTGGACATGAGCTAGGACCTTAAGATTCTGCATGAAAGGATGACTAGCAGCCGAGTTGTACGAAAGAATGTGAAAGGTGTTCATATGTAGTAAAAATCTGAGAAATACGTCCGTTTTCGTCATTTGTTATCGAATCGACTTAAAGCCGGATCGTCACATTGGCCGCTTTTCTCTCTGAAACGGTTGTACTTATCGTCTGCAAAGCTATGCCGCGTGCTGCGTTATGCGGAGACACTAAAGTCACCAAAGTGGAACACAGATGAAGCTTCTACGTTGTGTAATAGCCAGTAAGAAGTTGTACAATTCAAGTTTTAGGTATCGATTATTGACTTTTTAGCTGGCTTTGGTGCCTTGGACATGAGCTAGAACCTTAAGATTCTGCATGAAAGGAGGACTAGCAGCCGAGTTGCACGGGAGAATGTGAAAAGTGTTCATATGTAGTAAAAACCTTAGAAATTCGTCCGTTTTCGTCAATTTGTTATCGAATCGACTTAAAGCCAGATCGTCACATTGGCCGCTCTTCTCTCTGAAACGGTTGTACTTATCGTCTGCAAAACTATGTCGCGCGCTGCGGTATGCGGAGACACAAAAACCACCATAGTAGAACACAGATGAAGCTTCTAAGTTGATGTAATAACCAGTAAGAAGTAGTACAATTCAAGTTATAGGTATCGATTATTGACTTTTTAGCTGGCTTGCCTGCCTTGGACATGAGCTAGGACCTTAAGATTCTGCATGAAAGGAGGACTAGCAGCCGAGTTCAACGGGAGAATGTAAAAAGTGTTCATATGTAGTAAAAACCTGAGAAATCCGTCCGTTTTCATCATTTGTTATCGTATCGACTTAAAGCCAGATCGTCACATTGGCCACTCTTCTCTCTGAAACGGTTGTACTTATCGTCTGCAAAGCTATGTCGCGTGCTGCGGTATGCGGAGACACAAAAAGCACCATAGTGGAACACAGATGAAGTTTCTAAATTGATGTAATAGCCAGTAAGAAGTAGTACATTTCAAGATTTAGGTATCGATTATTGACTTTTTAGCTGGCTTTGGTGCCTTGGATGTGAGCTAGGACCTTAAGATTCTGCATGAAAGGGGGACTAGCAGCCGAGTTGCACGGGAGAATGTGAAAAGTGTTCATATATAGTAAAAACCTGAGAAACCCGTCCGTTTTCGTCATTTGTTATCGAATCGACTTAAAGCCAGGTCGTCACATTGGCCGCTCTTCTCTCAGAAACGGTTGTACTTATCGTCTGAAAGCTATGTCGCATGCTGCGGTATGTGGGGACACTAAAAGCACCATAGTAGAACACAGATGAAGCTTCTAAGATGATGTAATAGCCAGTAAGAATTAATACAATACCAGTTTTAGGTATCGATTATTGACTTTTTAGCTGGCTTTGGTGCCTTTTACATGAGTTACGACCTTAAGATTCTACATGAAAGGAGGACTAGCAGCCAAATTGCACGGGAGATTGTGAAAAGTGTTCATATGTAGTAAAAACCTGAGAAATCCGTCCGTTTTCGTCATTTGTTATGGAATCGACGTAAAGCCAGAACGTCAAATCGGCCGCTCTTCTCTCTGAAACGGTTGTACATATCGTCTGCAAAGCTATGTCGCGTGCTGCGGTATGTGGAGACACTAAAAGCACCATAGTAGTACACAGATGAAGCTTCTAAATTGATGTAATAGCCAGTAAGAAGTAGTACAATTCAAGTTTTACGTATCGATTATTGACTTTTTAGCTGGCTTTGGTGCCTTGGACATGAGCTAGGACCTTAAGATTCTGCATGAAAGGAGGCCTAGCAGCCGAGTTGCACGGGAGAATGTGAAAAGTGTTCATAAGTAGTAAAAACCTGAGAAATCCGTTCGTTATCGTCATTTGTCTTCGAATCGACTTCAAGCCAGATCGTCACATTGGCTGCTCTTCTCTCTGAAACGGTTGTACTTATCGTCTGCAAAGCTATGTCGCGTGCTGCGATATGCGGAGACACTAAAATTTCCATAGTAGGACACAGATGAAGCTTCTAAGTTGATGTAATAGCCAGTAAGAAGTAGTACAATTCAAGTTTTAGGTATCGATTATTGACTTTTAGCTGGATTTGGTGCCTTGGACATGAGCTAGGACCTTAAGATTCTGCATGAAAGGAGGACTAGCAGCCGAATTGCATGGGATAATGTGAAAAGTGTTCATACGTAGTAAAAACCTGAGAAATCCGTCCGTTTTCGTCATTTGTTATCGAATCGACTTAAAGCCAGGTCGTCACATTGGCCGCTCTTCGCTCTGAAACGGTTGTACCTATCGCCTGCAAAGCTATGTCGAATGCTGCGTTATGCGGAGACACTAATAGCACCATAGTAGAACACAGATGAAGCTTCAAAGTTGATGTAATAACCAGTAAGAAGTAGTACAATCCAAGTTTTAGGTATCGATTATTGACTTTTAGCTGGATTTGGTGCCTTGGACATGAGCTAGGACCTTAAGATTCTACATGAAAGGAGGACTAGCAGCCGAGTTGCACGGGAGAATGTGAAAAGTGTTCATATGTAGTAAAAACCTGAGAAATCCGTCCGTTTTCGTCATTTGGTATCGAATCGAATTAAAGCCAGGTCGTCACATTGGCCGCTCTTCTCTCAGAAACGGTTATACTTATCGTCTGAAAGCTATGTCGCGTGCTGCGGTATGCGGAGACACTAAAAGCACCATAGTAGAACACAGATGAAGCTTCTAAAATGATGTAATAGCCAGTAAGAATTAATACAATACCAGTTTTAGTTATCGATTATTGACTTTTTAGCTGGCTTTGGTGCCTTGGACATGAGCTAGGACCTGAAGATTCTGCACGAAAGGAGGACTAGCAGCCGAGTTGCATGTTAGAATGTGAAAAGTGTTCATATGTAGGAAAACCTGAGAAATCCGTCCGTTTTCGTCATTTGTTATCGAATCGACTTAAAACCAGGTCGTCACATTGGCCGTTCTTCTATCTGAAACGGTTGTACAATTCGTCTGCAAAGCTATGTCGTGTGCTGCGGTATGTGGAGACACTAAAAGCACCATAGTAGAACACAGATGAAGCTTCTAAGTTGATGTAATAGCTAGTAAGAAGTAGTACAATTGAAATTTTAGATATCGATTATTGACTTTTTAGCTGGCTTTGATGCCTTGGACATGAGCTAGGACCATAAGATTCTGCATGAAAGGAGGACTAGCAGCCGAGTTGCATGGGAGAATGTGAAAAGTGTTCATATGTAGTAAAAACCTGTGAAATCCATCCGTTTTCGTCATTTGTTATCGAATCGACGTAAAGCCAGATCGTCACATTGGCCGCTCTTCTCTCTGAAGCGGTTGTACTTATCGTCTGCAAAGCTATGTCGCGTGCTGCGGTATGTGAAGCCTCTAAAAGCACCATAGTAGAACACAGATGAAGCTTCTAAGTTGATGTAATAGCCAGTAAGAAGTAGTACAACACAAGTTTTAGGTATCGATTATTGAATTTTTAGCTGCCTTTTTTGCCTTTTACATGAGCTAGGACCTTAAGATTCTGCATGAAAGGAGGACTAGCAGCCGAATTGCACGGAAGATTGTGAAAAGTGTTCATATGTAGTAAAAACCTGAGAAATCCGTCCGTATTCGTCATTTGCTATGGAATCGACTTAAAGACAGATCGTCACATTGGCCGCGCTTCTCTCTCAAACGGTTGTACTTATCGTCTGCAAAGCTATGTTGTGTGCTGCGGTATGTGGAGACACTAAAAGCACCATAGTAGAACACAGATGAAGCTTCTAAGTTGATGTAATAAATAGTAAGAAGTAGTACAATTCAAGTTTTAGGTATCGATTATTGAATTTTTAGTTGGCTTAGGTGCCTTAGACATGAGCTAGGACCTTAAGATTCTGCAGGAAAATAGGACTAGCAGCCGAATTGCATGGGATAATGTGAAAAGTGTTAATATGTAGTATTAACCTGAGAAATCCGTCCGTTTTCGTCATTTGTTATGGAATCGACTTAAAGCCAGGTCGTCACATTGGCCGCTCTTCTCTCTGAAACGGTTGTACATATCTTCTGCAAAGCTATGTCGCGTGCTGCGATATGCGGAGACACTAAAATCACCATAGTAGAACACAGATGAAGCTTCTAAGATGATGTAATAGCCAGTAAGAAGTAGTACAATTCAAGTTTTAAGTATCGATTATTGACTTTTTAGCTGGCATTGGTGCCTTGGACATGAGCTACGACCTTAAGATTCTGCATGAGAGGAGGACTAGCAGCCGAGTTGTACGGGAGGATGTGAAACGTGTTCATATGTAGTAAAAACCTGAGAAATCCGTCCGTTTTCGTCATTTGTTATCGAATCGACTTAAAACCAGATCGTCACATTGGCCGCTCTTCGCTCTGAAACGGTTGTACTTATCGTCTGCAAAGCTATGTCGCGTGCTGCGGTATGCGGAGACACTAATAGCACCATAGTAGAACAGAGATGAAGCTTTTAAGTTGATGTAATAGCCAGTAAGAAGTAGTACAATTCAAGTGTTAGGTATCGATTATTGACTTTTTAGCTGGCTTTGGTGCATTGGATGTGAGCTAGGACCTTAAGATTCTGTATGAAAGGAGGACTAGCAGCCGAGTAGTAAGGGAGAATGTGAAAAGTGTTCATATGAAGTAAAAACCTGAGAAATCCGTCCGTTTTCGTCAATTGTTATCGAATCGACTGAAAGCCAAATCGTCACATTAGCCGCTCTTCTCTCTGAAACGGTTGTACTTATCGTCTGAAAGCTATGTCGCGTGCTGCGGTATGCGGAGACACTAGAAGCACCATAGTAGAACACAGATGAAGCTTCTAAGATGATGTAATAGCCAGTAAGAATTAGTACAATACCAGTTTTAGGTATCGATTATTGACTTTTTAGCTGGCTTTGGTGCCTTGGACAAGAGCTAGGACCTTAAGATTCTGCATGAAAGGAGGATTAGCAGCCGAGTTGCTCGGGAGAATGTGAAAAGTGTTCATATGTAGTAAAAACCTGAGAAATCCGTCCGTTGTCGTCATTTGTTACGGAATCGACTTAAAACCAGATCGTCACATTGGCCGCTCTTCTCTCTGAAACGGTTGTACTTATCGTCTGAAAGCTATGTCGCGTGCTGCGGTATGCGGAGACACTAAAAGCACCATAGTAGAACACAGATGAAGCTTCTAAGATGATGTAATAGCCAGTAAGATGTAGTACAATTCAAGTTTTAGGTATCGATTATTGACTTTTAGCTGGATTTGGTGCCTTGGACATGAGCTAGGACCTTAAGGTTCTGCATGAAAGGAGGACTAGCAGCCGAGTTGCACGTGAGAATGTGAAAAGTGTTCATATGTAGTAAAAACCTGAGAAATCCGTCCGTTTTCGTCATTTGTTATCGAATCGACTTAAAGCCAGGTCGTCACATTGGCCGCTCTTCTCTCAGAAACGGTTATACTTATCGCCTGAAAGCTATGTCGCGTGCTGCGGTATGCGGAGACACTAAAGACACCATAGTAGAACACAGATGAAGCTTCTATGATGATGTAATAGCCAGTAAGAATTAATACAATACCTGTTTTAGGTATCGATTATTGACTTTTTAGCTGGCTTTGGTGCCTTGGACATAGCTAGGACCATAAGATTCTGCATGAAAGGAGGACTAGCAGCCGAGTTGCACGGGAGAATGTGAAAAGTGTTCATATGTAGTAAAAACCTGAGAAATCCGTCCGTTTTCGTCATTTGTTATCGAATCGACTTAAAGCCAGATCGTCACATTGGCCGCTCTTCTCTCTGAAACGGTTGTACTTATCGTCTGCAAAGCTATGTCGCGTGCTGCGGTATGCGGAGACACTAAAAGCACCATAGTAGGACACAGATGAAGCTTCTAAGATGATTAAATAGCCAGTAAGAATTAGTACAATACCAGTTTTAGGTATCGATTATTGACGTTTTAGCAGGCTTTGGTGCCTTTTACATGAGGTAGGACCTTAAGATTCTGCATGAAAGGAGGACTAGCAGCCGAGTTGCACGGGAGGATGTGAAAAGTGTTCATATGTAGTAAAAACCTGAGAAATCCGTCCGTTTTCGTCATTTGTTATCGAATCGACTTAAATCCAGGTCGTCA
The DNA here is from genome assembly GCF_023897955.1 of Schistocerca gregaria. NCBI lineage: Eukaryota > Metazoa > Arthropoda > Insecta > Orthoptera > Acrididae > Schistocerca > Schistocerca gregaria. The sequence goes on along the minus strand of NC_064930.1, from coordinate 132,440,635 downwards.
CATTGGTCGCTCTTCTCTCTGAAACAGTTTTACATATCGTCTGCAAAGCTATGTCGCGTGTTGTGGTATGTGGAGACTCTAAAAGCACCATAGTAGAACACAGATGATGCTTGTAAGTTGATGTAATAGCCAGTAAGAAGTAGTACAACTCAAGTTCTAGGTATCGATTATTGACTTTTCAATTGGCTTTGGTGCCTTGGACATAGCTAGGACCATAAGATTCTGCATGAAAGGAGGACTAGCAGCCGAGTTGCACGGGAGAATGTGAAAAGTGTTCATATGTAGTAAAAACTTGAGATATCCGCCCATTTTCGTCATTTGTTATCGAATCGACTTAAAGCCGGATCGTCACATTTTCCGCTCTTCTCTCTGAAACGGTTGTTCTTATCGTCTGCAAAGCTATGTCGCGTGCTGCGGTATGTGGAGACACTAAAAGCACCATAGTAGAACACAGATGAAGCTTCTAAGTCGACGTAATAGCCAGTAAGAAGTAGTACAACTCAAGTTTTAGGTATCGATTATTGACTTTTTAATTGCCTTTGGTGCCTTGGACATAGCTAGGACCATAAGATTCTGCATGAAAGGAGGACTAGCATCCGAGTTGCAAGGGAGAATGTGAAAAGTGTTCATATGTAGTAAAAACCTGAGAAATCCGTCCGTTTTCGTCATTTGTTATCGAATCGACTTAAAGCCAGATCGTCACATTGGGCGCTCTTCTCTCTGAAACGGTTGTACTTATCGTCTGAAAGCTATGTCGCGTGCTGCGGTATGCGGAGACACTAAAAGCACCATAGTAGGACACAGATGAAGCTTCTAAGATGATGAAATAGCCAGTAAGATGTAGTACAATTCTAGTTTTAAGTATCGATTATTGACTTTTTAGTTGGCTTTGGTGCCTTGGACATGAGCTACGACCTTAAGATTCTGCATGAGAGGAGGACTAGCAGCCGAGTTGTACGGGAGGATGTGAAACGTGTTCATATGTAGTAAAAACCTGAGAAATCCGTCCGTTTTCGTCATTTGTTATCGAATCGACTTAAAACCAGATCGTCACATTGGCCGCTCTTCGCTCTGAAACGGTTGTACTTATCGTCTGCAAAGCTATGTCGCGTGCTGCGGTATGCGGAGACACTAATAGCACCATAGTAGAACAGAGATGAAGCTTTTAAGTTGATGTAATAGCCAGTAAGAAGTAGTACAATTCAAGTGTTAGGTATCGATTATTGACTTTTTAGCTGGCTTTGGTGCATTGGATGTGAGCTAGGACCTTAAGATTCTGTATGAAAGGAGGACTAGCAGCCGAGTAGTAAGGGAGAATGTGAAAAGTGTTCATATGTAGTAAAAACCTGAGAAATCCGTCCGTTTTCGTCAATTGTTATCGAATCGACTGAAAGCCAAATCGTCACATTAGCCGCTCTTCTCTCTGAAACGGTTGTACTTATCGTCTGAAAGCTATGTCGCGTGCTGCGGTATGCGGAGACACTAGAAGCACCATAGTAGAACACAGATGAAGCTTCTAAGATGATGTAATAGCCAGTAAGAATTAGTACAATACCAGTTTTAGGTATCGATTATTGACTTTTTAGCTGGCTTTGGTGCCTTGGACATGAGCTAGGACCTTAAGATTCTGCATGAAAGGAGGATTAGCAGCCGAGTTGCTCGGGAGAATGTGAAAAGTGTTCATATGTAGTAAAAACCTGAGAAATCCGTCCGTTGTCGTCATTTGTTACGGAATCGACTTAAAACCAGATCGTCACATTGGCCGCTCTTCTCTCTGAAACGGTTGTACTTATCGTCTGAAAGCTATGTCGCGTGCTGCGGTATGCGGAGACACTAAAAGCACCATAGTAGAACACAGATGAAGCTTCTAAGATGATGTAATAGCCAGTAAGATGTAGTACAATTCAAGTTTTAGGTATCGATTATTGACTTTTAGCTGGATTTGGTGCCTTGGACATGAGCTAGGACCTTAAGGTTCTGCATGAAAGGAGGACTAGCAGCCGAGTTGCACGTGAGAATGTGAAAAGTGTTCATATGTAGTAAAAACCTGAGAAATCCGTCCGTTTTCGTCATTTGTTATCGAATCGACTTAAAGCCAGGTCGTCACATTGGCCGCTCTTCTCTCAGAAACGGTTATACTTATCGCCTGAAAGCTATGTCGCGTGCTGCGGTATGCGAAGACACTAAAGACACCATAGTAGAACACAGATGAAGCTTCTATGATGATGTAATAGCCAGTAAGAATTAATACAATACCTGTTTTAGGTATCGATTATTGACTTTTTAGCTGGCTTTGGTGCCTTGGACATAGCTAGGACCATAAGATTCTGCATGAAAGGAGGACTAGCAGCCGAGTTGCACGGGAGAATGTGAAAAGTGTTCATATGTAGTAAAAACCTGAGAAATCCGTCCGTTTTCGTCATTTGTTATCGAATCGACTTAAAGCCAGATCGTCACATTGGCCGCTCTTCTCTCTGAAACGGTTGTACTTATCGTCTGCAAAGCTATGTCGCGTGCTGCGGTATGCGGAGACACTAAAAGCACCATAGTAGGACACAGATGAAGCTTCTAAGATGATGAAATAGCCAGTAAGAATTAGTACAATACCAGTTTTAGGTATCGATTATTGACGTTTTAGCAGGCTTTGGTGCCTTTTACATGAGGTAGGACCTTAAGATTCTGCATGAAAGGAGGACTAGCAGCCGAGTTGCACGGGAGGATGTGAAAAGTGTTCATATGTAGTAAAAACCTGAGAAATCCGTCCGTTTTCGTCATTTGTTATCGAATCGACTTAAAGCCAGGTCGTCACATTGGTCGCTCTTCTCTCTGAAACAGTTTTACATATCGTCTGCAAAGCTATGTCGCGTGTTGTGGTATGTGGAGACTCTAAAAGCACCATAGTAGAACACAGATGATGCTTATAAGTTGATGTAATAGCCAGTAAGAAGTAGTACAACTCAAGTTCTAGGTATCGATTATTGACTTTTCAATTGGCTTTGGTGCCTTGGACATAGCTAGGACCATAAGATTCTGCATGAAAGGAGGACTAGCAGCCGAGTTGCACGGGAGAATGTGAAAAGTGTTCATATGTAGTAAAAACTTGAGATATCCGCCCATTTTCGTCATTTGTTATCGAATCGACTTAAAGCCGGATCGTCACATTTTCCGCTCTTCTCTCTGAAACGGTTGTTCTTATCGTCTGCAAAGCTATGTCGCGTGCTGCGGTATGTGGAGACACTAAAAGCACCATAGTAGAACACAGATGAAGCTTCTAAGTCGACGTAATAGCCAGTAAGAAGTAGTACAACTCAAGTTTTAGGTATCGATTATTGACTTTTTAATTGCCTTTGGTGCCTTGGACATAGCTAGGACCATAAGATTCTGCATGAAAGGAGGACTAGCATCCGAGTTGCAAGGGAGAATGTGAAAAGTGTTCATATGTAGTAAAAACCTGAGAAATCCGTCCGTTTTCGTCATTTGTTATCGAATCGACTTAAAGCCAGATCGTCACATTGGGCGCTCTTCTCTCTGAAACGGTTGTACTTATCGTCTGAAAGCTATGTCGCGTGCTGCGGTATGCGGAGACACTAAAAGCACCATATTAGGACACAGATGAAGCTTCTAAGATGATGAAATAGCCAGTAAGATGTAGTACAATTCTAGTTTTAAGTATCGATTATTGACTTTTTAGTTGGCTTTGGTGCCTTGGACATGAGCTAGGACCTTAAGATTCTGCATGAAAGGAGGACTAGCAGCCAAGTTGCACGGGAGGATGTGAAACGTGTTCATATGTAGTAAAAACCTGAGAAATCCGCCCATTTTCGTCATTTGTTATCGAATCGACTTAAAGCCGGATCGTCACGTTGGCCGCTCTTCTCTCTGAAACGGTTGTACTTATCGTCTGCAAAGCTATGTCGCGTGCTGCGGTATGCGGAGACACTAAAAGCACTATAGTAGAACACAGATGAAGATTCTAAGATGATGTAATAGCCAGTAAGAAGTAGTACAATTCAAGTTTTAAGTTTCGATTATTGACTTTTTAGCTGGCTTTGGTGCCTTGGACATGAGCTAGGACCTTAAGATTCTGCATGAAAGGAGGACTAGCAGCCGAGTTGCCCGGGAGGATGTGAAAAGTGTTCATATGTTGTAAAAACCTGAGAAATCCGCCCATTTTCGTCATTTGTTATCGAATCGACTTAAAGCCGGATCGTCACATTGGCAACTCAACTCTCTGATTCGGTTGTACATATCGTCTGCAAAGCTATGTCGCGTGCTGCGGTATGTGGAGACACTAAAAGCACCATAGTAGAACACAGATGAAGCTTTTAAGTTGATGTAATAGCCAGTAAGAAGTAGTACAACTCAAGTTTTAGGTATCGATTATTGACTTTTTAGCTGGCTTTGGTGCCTTGGACATAGCTAAGACCATAAGATTCTGCATGAAAGGAGGACTAGCAGCCGAGTTGCACGGGGGAATGTGAAAAGTGTTCATATGTAGTAAAATCCTGAGAAATCCGTCCGTTTTCGTCATTTGTTATCGAATCGACTTAAAGCCAGATCGTCACATTGGCAACTCAACTCTCTGATTCGGTTGTACTTATCGTCTGAAAGCTATGTCGCGTGCTGCGGTATGCGGAGACACTAAAAGCACCATGGTAGAACACAGATGAAGCTTCTATGTTGATGTAATAGCCAGTAAGAAGTAGTACAACTCAAGTTTTAGGTATCGATTATTGACTTTTTAGCTGGCTTTGGTGCCTTGGACATAGCTAGGACCATAAGATTCTGCATGAAAGGAGGACTAGCAGCCGAGTTGCATGGGAGAATGTGAAAAGTGTTCATATGTAGTAAAAACCTGAGAAATCCGTCCGTTTTCGTCATTTGTTACGGAATCGACTTAAATCCAGGTCGTCACATTGGTCGCTCTTCTCTCTGAAACGGTTGTACTTATCGTCTGCAAAGCTATGTCGCGTGCTGCGGTATGCGGAGACACTAAAAGCACTATAGTAGAACACAGATGAAGATTCTAAGATGATGTAATAGCCAGTAAGAAGTAGTACAATTCAAGTTTTAAGTTTCGATTATTGACTTTTTAGCTGGCTTTGGTGCCTTGGACATGAGCTAGGACCTTAAGATTCTGCATGAAAGGAGGACTAGCAGCCGAGTTGCCCGGGAGGATGTGAAAAGTGTTCATATGTTGTAAAAACCTGAGAAATCCGCCCATTTTCGTCATTTGTTATCGAATCGACTTAAAGCCGGATCGTCACATTGGCAACTCAACTCTCTGATTCGGTTGTACATATCGTCTGCAAAGCTATGTCGCGTGCTGCGGTATGTGGAGACACTAAAAGCACCATAGTAGAACACAGATGAAGCTTTTAAGTTGATGTAATAGCCAGTAAGAAGTAGTACAACTCAAGTTTTAGGTATCGATTATTGACTTTTTAGCTGGCTTTGGTGCCTTGGACATAGCTAAGACCATAAGATTCTGCATGAAAGGAGGACTAGCAGCCGAGTTGCACGGGGGAATGTGAAAAGTGTTCATATGTAGTAAAATCCTGAGAAATCCGTCCGTTTTCGTCATTTGTTATCGAATCGACTTAAAGCCAGATCGTCACATTGGCCGCTCTCCTCTCTGAAACGGTTGTACTTATCGTCTGAAAGCTATGTCGCGTGCTGCGGTATGCGGAGACTCTAAAAGCCCCATAGTAGGACACAGATGAAGCTTCTAAGATGATGAAATAGCCAGTAAGAATTAGTACAATTCTAGTTTTAAGTATCGATTATTGACTTTTTAGTTGGCTTTGGTGCCTTGGACATGAGCTAGGACCTTAAGATTCTGCATGAAAGGAAGACTAGCAGCCGAGTTGCACGGGAGGATGTGAAAAGTGTTCATATGTAGTAAAAACCTGAGAAATCCACCCATTTTCGTCATTTGTTATCGAATCGACTTAAAGCCGGATCGTCACGTTGGCCGCTCTTCTCTCTGAAACGGTTGTACTTATCGTCTGCAAAGCTATGTCGCGTGCTGCGGTATGTGGAGACACTAAAAGCACCATAGTAGAACACAGATGAAGCTTCTATGTTGATGTAATAGCCAGTAAGAAGTAGTACAACTCAAGTTTTAGGTATCGATTATTGACTTTTTAGCTGGCTTTGGTGCCTTGCACATAGCTAGGACCATAACATTCTGCATGAAAGGAGGACTAGCAGCCGAGTTGCACGGGGGAATGTGAAACGTGTTCATATGTAGTAAAAACCTGAGACATCCGTCCGTTTTCGTCATTTGTTATCGAATCGACTTAAAGCCAGATCGTCACATTAGCCGCTCTTCTCCCTGAAACGGTTGTACTTATCGACTTTAAAGCTATGTCGCGTGCTGCGGTATGCGGAGACACTAAAAGCACCATAGTAGGACACAGATGAAGCTTCTAAGATGATGAAATAGCCAGTAAGAATTAGCACAATACCAGTTTTAAGTATCGATTATTGACTTTTTGGCAGGCTTTGGTGCCTTGCACATGAGGTAGGACCTTAAGTTTCTGCATGAAAGGAGGAATAGCAGCCGAGTTGCACGGGAGGATGTGAAAAGTGTTCATATGTAGTATTAAACTGAGAAATCCGTCCGTTTTCGTCATTTGTTATCGAATCGACTTAAAGCCAGGTCGTCACATTGGTCGCTCTTCTCTCTGAAACAGTTTTACATATCGTCTGCAAAGCTATGTCGCGTGTTGTGGTATGTGGAGACTCTAAAAGCACCATAGTAGAACACAGATGATGCTTGTAAGTTGATGTAATAGCCAGTAAGAAGTAGTACAACTCAAGTTCTAGGTATCGATTATTGACTTTTTAATTGGCTTTGGTGCCTTGGACATAGCTAGGACCATAAGATTCTGCATGAAAGGAGGACTAGCAGCCGAGTTGCACGGGAGAATGTGAAAAGTGTTCATATGTAGTAAAAACCTGAGATATCCGCCCATTTTCGTCATTTGTTATCGAATCGACTTAAAGCCGGATCGTCACATTTTCCGCTCTTCTCTCTGAAACGGTTGTTCTTATCGTCTGCAAAGCTATGTCGCGTGCTGCGGTATGTGGAGACACTAAAAGCACCATGGTAGAACACAGATGAAGCTTCTATGTTGATGTAATAGCCAGTAAGAAGTAGTACAACTCAAGTTTTAGGTATCGATTATTGACTTTTTAGCTGGCTTTGGTGCCTTGGACATAGCTAGGACCATAAGATTCTGCATGAATGGAGGACTAGCAGCCGAGTTGCATGGGAGAATGTGAAAAGTGTTCATATGTAGTAAAAACCTGAGAAATCCGTCCGTTTTCGTCATTTGTTACGGAATCGACTTAAAGCCAGGTCGTCACATTGGTCGCTCTTCTCTCTGAAACGGTTGTACTTATCGTCTGCAAAGCTATGTCGCGTGCTGCGGTATGCGGAGACACTAAAAGCACTATAGTAGAACACAGATGAAGATTCTAAGATGATGTAATAGCCAGTAAGAAGTAGTACAATTCAAGTTTTAAGTTTCGATTATTGACTTTTTAGCTGGCTTTGGTGCCTTGGACATGCGCTAGGACCTTAAGATTCTGCATGAAAGGAGGACTAGCAGCCGAGTTGCCCGGAAGGATGTGAAAAGTGTTCATATGTAGTAAAAACCTGCGAAATCCGTCCGTTTTCGTCATTTGTTATCGAATCGACTTAAAGCCAGGTCGTCACATTGGCCGCTCTTCTCTCTGAAACGGTTGTACATATCGTCTGCAAAGCTATGTCGCGTGTTTGCGGTATGTGGAGACTCTAAAAGCACCATAGTAGAACACAGATGATGCTTGTAAGTTGATGTAATAGCCAGTAAGAAGTAGTACAACTCAAGTTCTAGGTATCGATTATTGACTTTTTAGCTGGCTTTGGTGCCATGGACATGAGCTAGGACCATAAGATTCTGCATGAAAGGAGGACTAGCAGCCGAGTTGATCGGGAGAATGAGAAAAGTGTTCATATGTTGTAAAAACCTGAGAAATCCGTCCGTTTTCGTCATTTGTTATCGAATCGACTTAAAGCCGGATCGTCGCATTGGCAACTCAACTCTCTGAAACGGTTGTACATATCGTCTGCAAAGCTATGTCGCGTGCTGCGGTATGTGGAGACACTAAAAGCACCATAGTAGAACACAGATGAAGCTTCTATGATGATGTAATAGCCAGTAAGAATTAATACAATACCTGTTTTAGGTATCGATTATTGACTTTGTAGCTGGCTTTGGTGCCTTGGACATAGCTAAGACCATAAGATTCTGCATGAAAGGAGGACTAGCAGCCGAGTTGTTCAGGAGAATGAGAAAAATGTTCATATGTAGTAAAAACCTGAGAAATCCGTCCGTTTTCGTCATTTGTTATCGAATCGACTTAAAGCCAGATCGTCACTTTGGACGCTCTTCTCTCTGAAACGGTTGTACTTATCGTCTGCAAAGCTATGTCGCGTGCTGCGGTATGTGGAGACACTAAAAGCACCATTGTCGAACACAGATGAAGCTTCTAAGTTGATGTAATAGCCAGTAAGAAGTAGTACAACTCAAGTTTTAGGTATCGATTATTGACTTTTTAGCTGGCTTTGGTGCCTTGAACATGAGCTAGGACCATAAGATTCTGCGTTAAAGGAGGACTAGCAGCCGATTTGCACGGGAGGATGTGAAAAGTGTTCATATGTAGTAAAAACCTGAGAAATCCGTCCGTTTTCGTCATTTGTTATCGAATCGACTTAAAGCCAGGTCGTCACATTGGCCGCTCTTCTCTCTGAAACGGTTGTACATATCGTCTGCAAAGCTATGTCACGTGTTGTGGTATGTGGAGACTCTAAAAGCACCATAGTAGAACACAGATGATGCTTGTAGGTTGATGTAATAGCCAGTAAGAAGTAGTACAACTCAAGTTCTAGGTATCAAATATTGACTTTTTAGCTGGCTTTGGTGCCTTGGACATGAGCTAGCACCATAAGATTCAGTATGAAAGGAGGACTAGCAGCCGAGTTGCACGGGAGAATGTGAAAAGTGTTCATATGTAGTAAAAACCTGAGAAATCCGTCCGTTTTCGTCATTTGTTATCGAATCGACTTAAAGCCAGATCGTCACATTGGCCGCTCTTCTCGCTGAAACGGTTGTACTTATCGTCTGAAAGCTATGTCGCGTGCTCCAGTATGCGGAGACACTAAAAGCACCATAGTAGAACATAGATGAAGCTTCCAAGATGATGTAATAGCCAGTAAGAATTAGTACAATACCAGATTTAGGTATCGATTATTGACTTTTTAGCTGGATTTGGTGCCTTGGACATGAGCTAGGACCTTAAGATTCTGCATGAAATGAGGACTAGCTGCCGAGTTGCATGGGAGAATGTGAAAAGTGTTCATATGTAGTAAAAACCTGAGAAATTCGTCCGTTTTCGTCATTTGTTATCGAATCGACTTAAGGCCAGATCGTCACATTGGCTGCACTTCGCTCTGAAACGGTTGTACTTATCGTCTGCAAAGCTATGTCGCGTGCTGCAGTAAGCGGAGACACTAATAGCACCATAGTAGACCACAGATGAAGCTTCTAAGTTGATGTAATAGCCAGTAAGAAGTAGTACAATTCAAGTTTTAGGTATCGATTATTGACTTTTTAGCTGGCCTTGGTGCATTGGACGTGAGCTAGGACCTTAAGATTCTGCATGAAAGGATGACTAGCAGCCGAGTAGCAAGGGAGAATGTGAAAAGTGTTCATATGTAGTAAAAACCTGAGAAATCCGTCCGTTTTCTTCATTTGTTATCGAATCGATTTAAAGCCAGGACGTCACATTGTCCGCTCTTCTCTCTGAAACGGTTGTACATATCGTCTGCAGAGCTATTTCGCGTGCTGCGATATGCGGGGACACTAAAATCACCATAGTAGAACATTGATTAAGCTTCTAAGTTGATGTAATAGCTAGTAAGAATTAGTACAATACCAGATTTAGGTATCGATTATTGACTTTTTAGCTGGATTTGGTGCCTTGGACATGAGCTAGGACCTTAAGATTCTCCATGAAAGGAGGACTAGCAGCCGAATTGCACGCGAGATTGTGAAAAGTGTTCACATGTAGTAAAAACCTGAGAAATTCGTCCGTTTTCGTCATTTGTTATCGAATCGACTTAGAGCCAGGTCGTCACATTGGCCGATCTTCTGTCTGAAACGGTTGTACATATCGTCTGCAAAGCTATGTCGCGTGTTGCGGTATGTGGAGTCTCTAAAAGCACCATAGTAGAACACAGCTGAAGCTTCTAAGTTGATGTAATAGCCAGTAAGAAGTAGTACATCTCAAGTTCTATGTATCGATTATTGACTTTTTAGCTGGCTTTGGTGCCTTTGACATGAGCTAGGACCATAAGATTCTGCATGAAACGCGGACTAGCAGCCGAGTTGCACGAGAGAATGTCAAAAGTGTTCATATGTAGTAAAAACCTGAGAAATCCGTCCGTTTTCGTCATTTGTTATCGAATCGACTTAAAGCCAGATCGTCACATTGGCCGCTCTTCTCTCTGAAACGGTTGTACTTATCGTCTGAAAGCTATGTCGCGTGCTGCGGTATGCGGAGACACTAAAAGCACCATAGTAGAACAAAGATGAAGCTTGTAAGATGATGTAATAGCCAGTAAGAAGTAGTACAACTCAAGTTCTAGGTATCGATTATTGACTTTTTAGCTTGCTTTGGTGCCTTGGACATGAGCTAGGACCATAGGATTCTGCATGAAAGGAGGACTAGCAGCCGAGTTGCATGGGAGAATGTGAAAAGTGTTCATATGTAGTAAAAACCTGAGAAATCCGTCCGTTTTCGTCATTTGTTATCGAATCGACTTAAAGCCAGATCGTCACATTGGCCACTCTTCTCTCTGAAACGGTTGTACTTATCGTCTGATAGCTGTGTCGCGTGCTGCAGTATGCGGAGACACTAAAAGCACCATAGTAGAACACAGATGAAGCTTCTAAGTTGATGTAATAGCCAGTAAGAAGTAGTACATCTCAAGTTCTAGGTATCGATTATTGACTTTTTAGCTGGCTTTGGTGCCTTGGACATGAGCTAGGACCATAAGATTCTGCATGAAAGGAGGACTAGCAGCCGAGTTGCACGGGAGAATGTGAAAAGTGTTCATATGTAGTAAAATCCTGAGAAATCCGTCCGTTTTCGTCATTTGTTATCGAATCGACTTAAAGCCAGATCGTCACATTGGCCGCTCTCCTCTCTGAAACGGTTGTACTTATCGTCTGAAAGATATGTCGCGTGCTGCGGTATGCGGAGACACTAAAAGCACCATAGTAGGACACAGATGAAGCTTCTAAGATGATGAAATAGCCAGTAAGAATTAGTACAATACCAGTTTTAGGTATCGATTATTGACTTTTTAGCAGGCTTTGGTGCCTTGGACATGAGCTAGGACCTTAAGATTCTGCATGAAAGGAGGACTAGCAGCCGAATTGCATGCGAGATTGTGAAAAGTGTTCATATGTAGTAAAAAGCTGAGAATTCCGTCTGTATTCGTCATTTGGTATGGATTCGACTTAAAGCCAGATCGTCACATTGGCCGCTCTTCTCTCTGAAACGGTTGTACTTATCGTCTGCAAAGCTATGTCGCGTGCTGCGGTTTGTGGAGACACTAAAAGCACCATAGTAGAACACAGACGAAGCTTCTAAGTTGATGTAATAGCCAGTAAGAAGTAGTACAATTCAAGTTTTAGGTATCGATTATTGACTTTTTAGCTGGCCTTGGTGCATTGGACGTGAGCTAGGACATTAAGATTCTGCATGAAAGGAGGACTAGCAGCCGAGTTGCATGGGAGAAAGTGAAACGTGTTCATATGTATTAAAAACCTGAGAAATCCGTCCGTTTTCGTCATTTGTTATCGAATCGACTTAAAGCCAGATCGACGCATTGGCCGCTCTTCTCTCTGAAACGGTTGTACATATCGTCTGCAAAGCTATGTCGCGTGCTGCGATATGCGGGGACACTAAAATCACCATAGTAGAACATTGATGAAGCTTCTAAGTTGATGTAATAGCTAGTAAGAATTAGTACAATACCAGATTTAGGTATCGATTATTGACTTTTTAGCTGGATTTGGTGCCTTGGACATGAGCTAGGACCTTAAGGTTCTGCATGAAAGGAGGACTAGCAGCCGAGTTGCACGGGAGGATGTGAAAAGTGTTCATGTGTAGTAAAAACCTGAGAAATCCGTCCGTTTTCGTCATTTGATATCGAACCGACTTAAAGCCAGGTCGTAACATTGGCCGCTCTTCTCTCTGAAACGGTTGTACATATCGTCTGCAAAGCTATGTCGCGTGTTGCGGTATGTGGAGACTCTAAAAGCACCATAGTAGAACACAGATGATGCTTGTAAGTTGATGTAATAGCCAGTAAGAAGTAGTACATCTCAAGTTCTAGGTATCGATTATTGACTTTTTAGCTGGCTTTGGTGCCTTGTACATGAGCTTGGACCTTAAGATTCTGCATGAAAGGAGGACTAGCAGCCGAGTTGCACGGGAGGATGTGAAAAGTGTTCATATGTAGTAAAAACCTGAGACATCCGTCCGTTTTCGTCATTTGTTATCGAATCGCCTTAAAGAAAGATCGTCATATTGGCCTCTCTTCGCTCTGAAACGGTTGTACTTATCGTCTGCAAAGCTATGTCGCGTGCTGCGGAATGCGGAGACGCTAAAAGAACCATTGTAGAACACAGATGAAGCTTCTAAGTTGATGTAATAACCAGTAAGAAGTAGTACAATTCAAGTTTTAAGTATCGATTATTGAATTTTTAGCTGGCTTTGGTGCCTTGGACATGAGCTAGGACCTTAAGATTCTGCATGAAAGGAGGACTAGCAGGCGAATTGCACGGGAGAATGTGAAAAGTGTTCATATGTAGTAAGAACCTGAGAAATTCGTCCGTTTTCGTCATTTGTTATCGAATCGACTTAAAGCCAGGTCGTCACATTGGCCGATCTTCTGTCTGAAACGGTTGTACATATCGTCTGCAAAGCTATGTCGCGTGTTGCGGTATGTGGAGACTCTAAAAGCACCATAGTAGAACACAGCTGAAGCTTCCAAGTTGATGTAATAGCCAGTAAGAAGTAGTACATCTCAAGTTCTAGGTATCGATTATTGACTTTTTAGCTGGCTTTGGTGCCTTGGACATGAGCTAGGACCATAAGATTCTGCATGAAACGAGGACTAGCAGCCGAGTTGCACGAGAGAATGTGAAAAGTGTTCATATGTAGTAAAAACCTGAGAAATCCGTCCGTTTTCGTCATTTGTTATCGAATCGACCTAAAGCCAGATCGTCGCATTAGCTGCTCTTCTCTCTGAAACGGTTGTACTTATCGTCTGAAAGCTATGTCGCGTGACGCAGTATGCGGAGACACTAAAAGCACCATAGTAGAACACAGATGAAGCATCTAAGATGATGTAATAGCCAGTAAGAATTAGTACAATACCAGATTATAGGTATCGAATATTGACTTTTTAGCTGGCTTTGGTGCCTTGGACATGAGCTAGGACCTTAAGATTCTGCATGAAAGGAGGACTAGCAGCCGAATTGCACGCGAGATTGTGAAAAGTGTTCATATGTAGTAAAAACCTGAGAAATCCGTCCGTATTCGTCATTTGTTATGGAATCGACTTAAAGCCAGATCGTCATATTGGCAGCTCTTCTCTCTGAAACGGTTGTACTTATCGTCTGCAAAGCTATGTCGCGTGCTGCAGTATGCGGAGACACTAAAAGCACCATAGTAGAACACAGATGAAGCATCTAAGATGATGTAATAGCCAGTAAGAAGTAGTACAATTCAAGTTTTAAGTATCGATTATTGACTTTTTAGCTGGCTTTGGTGCCTTGGACATGAGCTAGGACCTTAAGATTCTGCATGAAAGGAAGACTAGCAGCCGAGTTGCACGGGAGGATGTGAAAAGTGTTCATACGTAGTAAAAACCTGAGAAATCCGTCCGTTTTCGTCATTTGTTATCGAATCGACTTAAAGCCAGGTCGTCACATTGGCCGCTCTTCGCTCTGAAACGGTTGTACCTATCGCCTGCAAAGCTATGTCGCGTGCTGCGTTATGCGGAGACACTAATAGCACCATAGTAGAACACAGATGAAGCTTCAAAGTTGATGTAATAACCAGTAAGAAGTAGTACAATCCAAGTTTTAGGTATCGATTATTGGCTTTTTAGCTGGCTTTGGTGCATTTGACGTGAGCTAAGACCTTAAGATACTGCATGAAAGGAGGACTAGCAGCCGCGTTGCACGGGAGAATGTGAAAAGTGTTCATATGTAGTAAAAACCTGAGACATCCGTCCGTTTTCGTCATTTGTTATCGAATCGCCTTAAAGAAAGATCGTCATATTGGCCTCTCTTCGCTCTGAAACGGTTGTACTTATCGTCTGCAAAGCTATGTCGCGTGCTGCGGAATGCGGAGACGCTAAAAGCACCATTGTAGAACACAGATGAAGCTTCTAAGTTGATGTAATAACCAGTAAGAAGTAGTACAATTCAAGTTTTAAGTATCGATTATTGAATTTTTAGCTGGCTTTGGTGCCTTGGACATGAGCTAGGACCTTAAGATTCTGCATGAAAGGAGGACTAGCAGGCGAGTTGCACGGGAGAATGTGAAAAGTGTTCATATGTAGTAAGAACCTGAGAAATCCGTCCGTTTTCGTCATTTGTTATCGAATCGACTTAAAGCCAGGTCGTCACATTGGCCGATCTTCTGTCTGAAACGGTTGTACATATCGTCTGCAAAGCTATGTCGCGTGTTGCGGTATGTGGAGACTCTAAAAGCACCATAGTAGAACACAGCTGAAGCTTCTAAGTTGATGTAATAGCCAGTAAGAAGTAGTACATCTCAAGTTCTAGGTATCGATTATTGACTTTTTAGCTGGCTTTGGTGCCTTGGACATGAGCTAGGACCATAAGATTCTGCATGAAACGAGGACTAGCAGCCGAGTTGCACGAGAGAATGTGAAAAGTGTTCATATGTAGTAAAAACCTGAGAAATCCGTCCGTTTTCGTCATTTGTTATCGAATCGACCTAAAGCCAGATCGTCACTTTAGCTGCTCTTCTCTCTGAAACGGTTGTACTTATCGTCTGAAAGCTATGTCGCGTGCTGCAGTATGCGGAGACACTAAAAGCACCATAGTAGAACACAGATGAAGCATCTAAGATGATGTAATAGCCAGTAAGAATTAGTACAATACCAGATTATAGGTATCGATTATTGACTTTTTAGCTGGCTTTGGTGCCTTGGACAAGAGCTAGGACCTTAAGATTCTGCATGAAAGGAGGACTAGCAGCCGAATTGCACGCGAGATTGTGAAAAGTGTTCATATGTAGTAAAAACCTGAGAAATCCGTCCGTATTCGTCATTTGTTATGGAATCGACTTAAAGCCAGATCGTCACATTGGCAGCTCTTCTCTCTGAAACGGTTGTACTTATCGTCTGCAAAGCTATGTCGCGTGCTGCAGTATGCGGAGACACTAAAAGCACCATAGTAGAACACAGATGAAGCATCTAAGATGATGTAATAGCCAGTAAGAAGTAGTACAATTCAAGTTTTAAGTATCGATTATTGACTTTTTAGCTGGCGTTGGTGCCTTGGACATGAGCTAGGACCTTAAGATTCTGCATGAAAGGAAGACTAGCAGCCGAGTTGCACGGGAGGATGTGAAAAGTGTTCATACATAGTAAAAACCTGAGAAATCCGTCCGTTTTCGTCATTTGTTATCGAATCGACTTAAAGCCAGGTCGTCACATTGGCCGCTCTTCGCTCTGAAACGGTTGTACCTATCGCCTGCAAAGCTATGTCGCGTGCTGCGTTATGCGGAGACACTAATAGCACCATAGTAGAACACAGATGAAGCTTCTAAGTTGATGTAATAACCAGTAAGAAGTAGTACAATTCAAGTTTTAAGTGTCGATTATTGACTTTTTAGCTGGCTTTGGTGGCTTGGATATGAGCTAGGACCTTAAGATTCTGCATGAAACGAGGACTAGCAGCCGAGTTGCACGAGAGAATGTGAAAAGTGTTCATATGTAGTAAAAACCTGAGAAATCCGTACGTTTTCGTCATTTGTTCTCGAATCGACTTAAAGCCAGATCATCACATTGGCCACTCTTCTCTCTGAAACGGTTGTACTTATCGTCTGAAAGCTATGTCGCATGCTGCGGTATGTGGAGACACTAAAAGCACTATAGTAGGACACAGATGAAGCTTCTAAGATGATGAAATAGCCAGTAAGAATTAGTACAATACCAGTTTTAAGTATCGATTATTGACTTTTTAGCAGGCTTTGGTGCCTTGCACATGAGGTAGGACTTTAAGATTCTGCATGAAAGGAAGACTAGCAGCCGAGTTACATGGGAGGATGTGAAAAGTGTTCATATGTAGTAAAAACCTGAGGAATCCGTCCGTTTTCGTCATTTGTTATCGAATCGACATAAAGCCAGGTCGTCACATTGGCCGATCTTCTGTCTGAAACGGTTGTACTTATCGTCTGCAAAGCTATGTCGCGTGTTGCAGTATGTGGAGACTCTAAAAGCACCATAGTAGAACACAAATGACGCTTCTAAGTTGATGTAATAGCCAGTAAGAAGTAGTACATCTCAAGTTCTAGATGTCGATTATTGACGTTTTAGCTGGCTTTGGTGCCTTGGACATGAGCTAGGACCATAAGATTCTGCATGAAACGAGGACTAGCAGCCGAGTTGCACGAGAGAATGTGAAAAGTGTTCATATGTAGTAAAAACCTGAGAAATCCGTCCGTTTTCGTCATTTGTTATCGAATCGACTTAAAGCCAGATCGTCACATTGGCCGCTCTTCTCTCTGAAACGGTTGTACTTATCGTCTGAAAGCTATGTCGCGTGCTGCGGTATGCGGAGACACTAAAAGCACCATAGTAGAACACAGATGAAGCTTCTAAGATGGTGTAATAGCCAGTAAGAAGTAGTACAACTCAAGTTCTAGGTATCGATTATTGACTTTTTAGCTGGCTTTGGTGCCTTGGACATGAGCTAGGACCATAAGATTCTGCATGAAAGGAGGACTAGCAGCCGCGTTGCACGGGAGAATGTGAAAAGTGTTCATATGTAGTAAAAACCTGAGAAATCCGTCCGTTTTCGTCATTTGTTATCGAATCGACTTAAAGCCAGATCGTCACATTGGCCACTCTTCTCTCTGAAACGGTTGTACTTATCGTCTGAAAGCTATGTCGCGTGCTGCGGTATGCGGAGACACTAAAAGCACCATTGTAGAACACAGATGAAGCTTCTAAGTTGATGTAATAACCAGTAAGAAGTAGTACAATTCAAGTTTTAAGTGTCGATTATTGACTTTTTAGCTGGCTTTGGTGCCTTGGACATGAGCTAGGACCTTAAGATTCTGCATGAAAAGAGGACTAGCAGGCGAGTTGCACGGGAGAATGTGAAAAGTGTTCATATGTAGTAAAAACCTGAGAAATCCGTCTGTATTCGTCATTTGTTATCGAATCGACATAAAGCCAGATTGTCACATTGGCCGCTCTTCTCTCTGAATCGGTTGTACTTATCGTCTGGAAGCTATGTCGCGTGCTGCAGTATGCGGAGACACTAAAAGCACCATAGTAGAACACAGATGAAGCTTCTAAGATGATGTAATAGCCAGTAAGAATTAGTACAATACCAGATTTAGGTATCGATTATTGACTTTTTAGCTGGCTTTGGTGCCTTGGACATGAGCTAGGACCTTAAGATTCTGCATGAAAGGAGGACTAACAGCCGAATTGCACGCGAGATTGTGAAAAGTGTTCATATGTAGTAAAAACCTGAGAAATTCGTCCGTATTCGTCATTTGTTATGGAATCTACTTAAAGCCAGATCGTCACATTGGCCGCTCTTCGCTCTGAAACGGTTGTACTTATCGCCTGCAAAGCTATGTCGCGTGCTGCGTTATGCGGAGACACTAATAGCACCATAGTAGAACACAGATGAAGCTTCTAAGTTGATGTAATAGCCAGTAAGAAGTAGTACAATCCAAGTTTTAGGTATCGATTTTTGACTTTTTAGCTGGCTTTGGTGCATTGGACGTGAGCTAATACCTTAAGATTCTGCATGAAAGGAGGACTAGCAGCCAAGTTGCACGGGAGAAGGTGAAAAGTGTTCATATGTAGTAAAAACCTGAGAAATCCGTCCGTTTTCGTCATTTGTTATCGAATCGACTTAAAGCCAGATCGTCACATTGGCCGCTCTTCTCTCTGAAACGGTTGTACTTATCGTCTGCAAAGCTATGTCGCGTGCTGCGGTATGTGGAGGCACTAAAAGCACCATAGTAGAACACAGATGAAGCTTCTAAGTTGATGTAATAGCCAGTAAGGAGTAGTACATCTCAAGTACTAGGTATCGATTATTGACTTTTTAGCTGGCTTTGGTGCCTTGGACATGAGCTAGGACCATAAGATTCTGCATGAAACGAGGACTAGCAGCCGAGTTGCACGAGACAATGTGAAAAGTGTTCATATGTAGTAAAAACCTGAGAAATCCGTCCGTTTTCGTCATTTGTTATCGAATCGACTTAAAGCCAGATCGTCACATTAGCTGCTCTTCTCTCTGAAACGGTTGTACTTATCGTCTGAAAGCTATGTCGCGTGCTGCGGTATGCGGAGACACTAAAAGCACCATTGTAGAACACAGATGAAGCTTCTAAGTTGATGTAATAACCAGTAAGAAGTAGTACAATTCAAGTTTTAAGTGTCGATTATTGACTTTTTAGCTGGCTTTGGTGGCTTGGATATGAGCTAGGACCTTAAGATTCTGCATGAAAGGAGGACTAGCAGGCGAGTTGCACGGGAGAATGTGAAAAGTGTTCATATGTAGTGAAAACCTGAGAAATCCGTCCGTTTCCGTCATTTGTTATCGAATCGACTTAAAGCCAGGTCGTCACATTGGCCGCTCTTCTGTCTGAAACGGTTGTACATATCGTCTGCAAAGCTATGTCGCGTGTTGCGGTGTGTGGAGACTCTAAAAGCACCATGGTAGAACACAGATGAAGCTTCTAAGTTGATGTAATAGCCAGTAAGAAGTAGTACATCTCAAGTTCTAGATATCGATTATTGACTTTTTAGCTGGCTTTGGTGCCTTGGACATGAGCTAGGACCATAAGATTCTGCATGAAACGAGTACTAGCATGCCGAGTTGCACGAGAGAGTGTGAAAAGTGTAAAAAACCTGAGAAATCCGTCTGTATTCGTCATTTGTTATCGAATCGACTTAAAGCCAGATCGTCACATTGGCCGCTCTTCTCTCTGAATCGGTTGTACTTATCGTCTGAAAGCTATGTCGCGTGCTGCGGTATGCGGAGACACTAAAAGCACCATAGTAGAACACAGATGAAGCTTCTAAGATGATGTAATAGCCAGTAAGAAGTAGTACAACTCAAGTTCTAGGTATCGATTATTGACTTTTTAGCTGGCTTTGGTGCCTTGGACATGAGCTAGGACCATAAGATACTGCATGAAAGGAGGACTAGCAGCCGAGTTGCACGGGAGAATGTGAAAAGTGTTCATATGTAGTAAAAACCTGAGACATCCGTCCGTTTTCGTCATTTGTCATCGAATCGACTTAAAGCCAGATCGTCACATTGGCCGCTCTTCGCTCTGAAACGGTTGTACTTATCGCCTGCAAAGCTATGTCCCGAGCTGCGTTATGCGGAGACACTAATAGCACCATAGTAGAACACAGATGAAGCTTCTAAGTTGATGTAATAGCCAGTAAGAAGTAGTACAATCCAAGTTTTAGGTATCGATTATTGACTTTTTAGCTGGCCTTGGTGCCTTGGACATGAGCTAGGACCTTAAGATTCTGCATGAAAGGAGGACTAGCAGCCGAGTTGCACGGGAGGATGTGAAAAGTGTTCATATGTAGTAAAAACCTGAGACATCCGTCCGTTTTCGTCATTTGTTATCGAATCGACTTAAAGCCAGATCGTCACATTGGCCGCTCTTCGCTCTGAAACGGTTGTACTTATCGCCTGCAAAGCTATGTCGCGAGCTGCGTTATGCGGAGACACTAATAGCACCATAGTAGAACACAGATGAAGCTTCTAAGTTGATGTAATAGCCAGTAAGAATTAGTACAATACCAGTTTTAGATATCGATTATTGACTTTTTAGCTGGCTTTGGTGCCTTGGACATGAGCTAGGACCCTAAGATTCTGCATGAACGGAGGACTAGCAGCCGAGTTGCATGGGAGAATGTGAAATGTTTTCATATGTAGTAAAAACCTGAGAAATCCGTCCGTTTTCGTCATTTGTTATCGAATCGACTTAAAGCCAGATCGTCACATTGGCCGCTCTTCTCTCTGAAACGGTTGTACTTATCGTCTGCAAAGCTATGTCGCGTGCTGCGGTATGTGGAGGCACTAAAAGCACCATAGTAGAACACAGATGAAGCTTCTAAGTTGATGTAATAGCCAGTAAGAAGTAGTACATCTCAAGTACTAGGTATCGATTATTGACTTTTTAGCTGGCTTTGGTGCCTTGGACATGAGCTAGGACCATAAGATTTTGCATGAAACGAGGACTAGCAGCCGAGTTGCACGAGACAATGTGAAAAGTGTTCATATGTAGTAAAAACCTGAGAAATTCGTCCGTATTCGTCATTTGTTATGGAATCTACTTAAAGCCAGATCGTCACATTGGCCGCTCTTCGCTCTGAAACGGTTGTACTTATCGCCTGCAAAGCTATGTCGCGTGCTGCGTTATGCGGAGACACTAATAGCACCATAGTAGAACACAGATGAAGCTTCTAAGTTGATGTAATAGCCAGTAAGAAGTAGTACAATCCAAGTTTTAGGTATCGATTTTTGACTTTTTAGCTGGCTTTGGTGCATTGGACGTGAGCTAATACCTTAAGATTCTGCATGAAAGGAGGACTAGCAGCCAAGTTGCACGGGAGAAGGTGAAAAGTGTTCATATGTAGTAAAAACCTGAGAAATCAGTCCGTTTTCGTCATTTGTTATCGAATCGACTTAAAGCCAGATCGTCACATTGGCCGCTCTTCTCTCTGAAACGGTTGTACTTATCGTCTGCAAAGCTATGTCACGTGCTGCGGTATGTGGAGGCACTAAAAGCACCATAGTAGAACACAGATGAAGCTTCTAAGTTGATGTAATAGCCAGTAAGAAGTAGTACATCTCAAGTACTAGGTCTCGATTATTGACTTTTTAGCTGGCTTTGGTGCCTTGGACATGAGCTAGGACCATAAGATTTTGCATGAAACGAGGACTAGCAGCCGAGTTGCACGAGACAATGTGAAAAGTGTTCATATGTAGTAAAAACCTGAGAAATCCGTCCGTTTTTGTCATTTGTTATCGAATCGACTTAGAGCCAGATCGTCACATTAGCTGCTCTTCTCTCTGAAACGGTTGTACTTATCGTCTGAATGCTATGTCGCGTGCTGCGGTATGCGGAGACACTAAAAGCACCATTGTAGAACACAGATGAAGCTTCTAAGTTGATGTAATAACCAGTAAGAAGTAGTACAATTCAAGTTTTAAGTGTCGATTATTGACTATTTAGCTGGCTTTGGTGCCTTGGACATGAGCTAGGACCTTAAGATTCTGCATGAAAGGAGGACTAGCAGGCGAGTTGCACGGAAGAATGTGAAAAGTGTTCATATGTAGTGAAAACCTGAGAAATCCGTCCGTTTCCGTCATTTGTTATCGAATCGACTTAAAGCCAGGTCGTCACATTGGCCGCTCTTCTGTCTGAAACGGTTGTACATATCGTCTGCAAAGCTATGTCGCGTGTTGCGGTGTGTGGAGACTCTAAAAGCACCATGGTAGAACACAGATGAAGCTTCTAAGTTGATTTAATAGCCAGTAAGAAGTAGCACATCTCAAGTTCTAGATATCGATTATTGACTTTTTAGCTGGCTTTGGTGCCTTGGACATGAGCTAGGACCATAAGATTCTGCATGAAACGAGTACTAGCATGCCGAGTTGCACGAGAGAGTGTGAAAAGTGTAAAAAACCTGAGAAATCCGTCTGTATTCGTCATTTGTTATCGAATCGACTTAAAGCCAGATCGTCACATTGGCCGCTCTTCTCTCTGAATCGGTTGTACTTATCGTCTGAAAGCTATGTCGCGTGCTGCGGTATGCGGAGACACTAAAAGCACCATAGTAGAACACAGATGAAGCTTCTAAGATGATGTAATAGCCAGTAAGAAGTAGTACAACTCAAGTTCTAGGTATCGATTATTGCCTTTTTAGCTGGCTTTGGTGCCTTGGACATGAGCTAGGACCATAAGATACTGCATGAAAGGAGGACTAGCAGCCGAGTTGCACGGGAGAATGTGAAAAGTGTTCATATGTAGTAAAAACCTGAGACATCCGTCCGTTTTCGTCATTTGTCATCGAATCGACTTAAAGCCAGATCGTCACATTGGCCGCTCTTCGCTCTGAAACGGTTGTACTTATCGCCTGCAAAGCTATGTCGCGAGCTGCGTTATGCGGAGACACTAATAGCACCATAGTAGAACACAGATGAAGCTTCTAAGTTGATGTAATAGCCAGTAAGAAGTAGTACAATCCAAGTTTTAGGTATCGATTATTGACTTTTTAGCTGGCTTTGGTGCATTGGACGTGAGCTAAGACCTTAAGATTCTGCATGAAAGGAGGACTAGCAGCCAAGTTGCACGGGAGAAGGTGAAAAGTGTTCATATGTAGTAAAAACCTGAGAAATCCGTCCGTTTTCGTCATTTGTTATCGAATCGACTTAAAGCCAGATAGTCACATTGGCCGCTCTTCTCTCTGAAACGGTTGTACTTATCGTCTGCAAAGCTATGTCGCGTGCTGCGGTATGTGGAGGCACTAAAAGCACCATAGTAGAACACAGATCAAGGTTCTAAGTTGAAGTAATAGCCAGTAAGAAGTAGTACAAGTGAAATTTTAGATATCGATTATTGACTTTTTACCATTCTTTGGTGCCTTGGACATGAGCTAGGACCTTAAGATTCTGCATGAAAGGAGGACTAGCAGCCGAGTAGCAAGGGAGAATGTGAAAAGTGTTCACATGTAGTAAAAACCTGAGAAATCCGTCCGTTTTCGTCATTTGTTATCGAATCGACTTAAAGCCAGATCATCACATTGGCCGCTCTTCTCTCTGAAACGGTTGTACTTATCGTCTGAAAGCTATGTCACGTGCTGCGGTATGCGGAGACACTAAAAGCACCATAGTAGAACACAGATGAAGCTTATAAGATGATGTAATAGCCAGTAAGAATTAGTACAATACCAGTTTTAGATATCGATTATTGACTTTTTAGCTGGCTTTGGTGCCTTGGACATGAGCTAGGACCCTAAGATTCTGCATGAACGGAGGACTAGCAGCCGAGTTGCATGGGAGAATGTGAAATGTTTTCATATGTAGTAAAAACCTGAGAAATCCGTCCGTTTTCGTCATTTGTTATCGAATCGACTTAAAGCCAGATCGTCACAT
Organism: Schistocerca gregaria; assembly: GCF_023897955.1. Taxonomy (NCBI): domain Eukaryota; kingdom Metazoa; phylum Arthropoda; class Insecta; order Orthoptera; family Acrididae; genus Schistocerca; species Schistocerca gregaria. The sequence goes on along the minus strand of NC_064930.1, from coordinate 132,417,098 downwards.
TGGCCGCTCTTCTCTCTGAAACGGTTGTACTTATCGTCTGCAAAGCTATGTCGCGTGCTGCGGTATGCGGAGACACTAAAAGCACCATAGTAGAACACAGATGAAGCTTATAAGATGATGTAATAGCCAGTAAGAATTAGTACAATACCAGTTTTAGGTATCGATTATTGACTTTTTAACTGGCTTTGGTGCCTTGGACATGAGCTAGGACCTTAAGATTCTGCATGAACGGAGGACTAGCAGCCGAATTGCACTGGAGAATGTGAAAAGTGTTCATATGTAGTAAAAACCTGAGAAATCCGTCCGTTTTCGTCATTTGTTACGGAATCAACTTAAAGCCAGGTCATCACATTGGCAGCTCTTCTCTCTGAAACGGTTGTACTTATCGTCTGCAAAGCTATGTCGCGTGCTGCGGTATGCGGAGACACTAAAGTCACCATAGTAGAACACAGATGAAGCTTCTAAGTAGATGTAATAGCCAGTAAGAAGTAGTACAATTCAAGTTTTAGGCATCGATTATTGACTTTTAGCTGGCTTTGGTGCCTTGGACATGAGCTAGGACCTTACGATTCTGCATGAAAGGAGTACTAGCAGCCGAGTTGAACGGGAGGATGTGAAAAGTCTTCATATGTAGTAAAAACCTGAGAAATCCGTCCGTTTTCGTCATTTGTTATCGAATCGACTTAAAGCCAGGTCGTCACATTGGCCGCTTTTCTCTCTGAAACGGTTGTACTTATTGTCTGAAAGCTATGTCGCGTGCTGCGGTATGCGGAGACACTAATAGCACCATAGTAGAACACAGATGAAGCTTCTAAGTTGATGTAATAACCAGTAAGAAGTAGTACAATTGAAATTTTAGATATCGATTATTGACTTTTTAGCTGGCTTTTGTGCCTTGGACATGAGCTAGGACCTTAAGATTCTGCATGAAAGGAGGACTAGCAGCCGAGTAGCAAGGGAGAATGTGAAAAGTGTTCATATGTAGTAAAAACCTGAGAAATCCGTCCGTTTTCGTCATTTGTTATCGAATCGACTGAAAGCCAGATCGTCACATTGGCCGCTCTTCTCTCTGAAACGGTTGTACTTATCGTCTGGAAAGCTATGTCGCGTGCTGCGGTATGCGGAGACCCTAAAATCACCATAGTAGGAAACAGATGAAGCTTCTAAGTAGATGTAATAGCCAGTAAGAAGTAGTACAATTCAAGTTTTAGGCATCGATTATTGACTTTTAGCTGGCTTTGGTGCCTTGGACATGAGCTAGGACCTTACGATTCTGCATGAAAGGAGTACTAGCAGCCGAGTTGAACGGGAGGATGTGAAAAGTGTTCATATGTAGTAAAAACCTGAGAAATCCGTCCGTTTTCGTCATTTGTTATCGAATCGACTTAAAGCCAGATCGTCACATTGGCCGCTTTTCTCTCTGAAACGGTTGTACTTATTGTCTGAAAGCTATGTCGAGTGCTGCGGTATGCGGAGACACTAATAGCACCATAGTAGAACACAGATGAAGCTTCTAAGTTGATGTAATAACCAGTAAGAAGTAGTACAATTGAAATTTTAGATATCGATTATTGACTTTTTAGCTGGCTTTTGTGCCTTGGACATGAGCTAGGACCTTAAGATTCCGCATGAAAGGAGGACTAGCAGCCGAGTAGCAAGGGAGAATGTGAAAAGTGTTCATATGTAGTAAAAACCTGAGAAATCCGTCCGTTTTCGTCATTTGTTTTCGAATCGACTGAAAGCCAGATCGTCACATTGGCCGCTCTTCTCTCTGAAACGGTTGTACTTATCGTCTGGAAAGCTATGTCGCGTGCTGCGGTATGCGGAGACCCTAAAATCACCATAGTAGAACACAGATGAAGCTTCTAAGTAAAGGTAATAGCCAGTAAGAAGTAGTACAATTCAAGTTTTAGGTATCGATTATTGACTTTTTAGCTGGCTTTGGTGCCTTGGACATGAGTTAGGACCTTAATATTCTGCATGAAAGGAGGACTAGCAGCCGAGTTGCACGGGAAAATGTGAAAAGTGTTCATACGTAGTAAAAACCTGAGAAATCCGTTCGTTATCGTCATTTATTATCGAATCGTCTTCAATCCAGATCGTCACATTGGCCGCTCTTCTCTCTGAAACGGTTGTACTTATCGTCTGCAAAGCTATGTCGCGTGCTGCGGTATGCGGAGACACTAAAGTCACCATAGTAGAACACAGATGAAGCTTCTAAGTAGATGTAATAGCCAGTAAGAAGTAGTACAATTCAAGTTTTAGGCATCGATTATTGACTTTTAGCTGGCTTTGGTGACTTGGACATGAGCTAGGACCTTACGATTCTGCATGAAAGGAGTACTAGCAGCCGAGTTGAACGGGAGGATGTGAAAAGTCTTCATATGTAGTAAAAACCTGAGAAATCCGTCCGTTTTCGTCATTTGTTATCGAATCGACTTAAAGCCAGATCGTCACATTGGCCGCTTTTCTCTCTGAAACGGTTGTACTTATTGTCTGAAAGCTATGTCGAGTGCTGCGGTATGCGGAGACACTAATAGCACCATAGTAGAACACAGATGAAGCTTCTAAGTTGATGTAATAACCAGTAAGAAGTAGTACAATTGAAATTTTAGATATCGATTATTGACTTTTTAGCTGGCTTTTGTGCCTTGGACATGAGCTAGGACCTTAAGATTCTGCATGAAAGGAGGACTAGCAGCCGAGTAGCAAGGGAGAATGTGAAAAGTGTTCATATGTAGTAAAAACCTGAGAAATCCGTCCGTTTTCGTCATTTGTTTTCGAATCGACTGAAAGCCAGATCGTCACATTGGCCGCTCTTCTCTCTGAAACGGTTGTACTTATCGTCTGGAAAGCTATGTCGCGTGCTGCGGTATGCGGAGACCCTAAAATCACCATAGTAGAACACAGATGAAGCTTCTAAGTAGAGGTAATAGCCAGTAAGAAGTAGTACAATTCAAGTTTTAGGTATCGATTATTTACTTTTTAGCTGGCTTTGGTGCCTTGGACATGAGTTAGGACCTTAAGATTCTGCATGAAAGGAGGACTAGCAGCCGAGTTGCACGGGAAAATGTGAAAAGTGTTCATACGTAGTAAAAACCTGAGAAATCCGTTCGTTATCGTCATTTATTATCGAATCGTCTTCAAGCCAGATCGTCACATTGGCCGCTCTTCTCTCTGAAACGGTTGTACTTATCGTCTGCAAAGCTATGTCGCGTGCTGCGGTATGCGGAGACACTAAAGTCACCATAGTAGAACACAGATGAAGCTTCTAAGTAGATGTAATAGCCAGTAAGAAGTAGTACAATTCAAGTTTTAGGTATCGATTATTGACTTTTAGCTGGCTTTGGTGCCTTGGACATGAGCTAGGACCTTACGATTCTGCATGAAAGGAGTACTAGCAGCCGAGTTGAACGGGAGGATGTGAAAAGTCTTCATATGTAGTAAAAACCTGAGAAATCCGTCCGTTTTCGTCATTTGTTATCGAATCGACTTAAAGCCAGATCGTCACATTGGCCGCTTTTCTCTCTGAAACGGTTGTACTTATTGTCTGAAAGCTATGTCGCGTGCTGCGGTATGCGGAGACACAAATAGCACCATAGTAGAACACAGATGAAGCTTCTAAGTTGATGTAATAACCAGTAAGAAGTAGTACAATTGAAATTTTAGATATCGATTATTGACTTTTTAGCTGGCTTTTGTGCCTTGGACATGAGCTAGGACCTTAAGATTCTGCATGAAAGGAGGACTAGCAGCCGAGTAGCAAGGGAGAATGTGAAAAGTGTTCATATGTAGTAAAAACCTGAGAAATCCGTCCGTTTTCGTCATTTGTTTTCGAATCGACTGAAAGCCTGATCGTCACATTGGCCGCTCTTCTCTCTGAAACGGTTGTACTTATCGTCTGGAAAGCTATGTCGCGTGCTGCGGTATGCGGAGACACTAAAATCACCATCGTAGAACACAGATGAGGCTTCTAAGTTGATGTAATAGCCAGTAAGAAGTAGTACAATTGAAATTTTAGATATCGATTATTGACTTTTTAGCTGGCTTTGGTGCCTTGGACATGAGCTAGGACCTTACGATTCTGCATGAAAGGAGTACTAGCAGCCGAGTTGAACGGGAGGATGTGAAAAGTCTTCATATGTAGTACAAAACTGAGAAATCCGTCCGTTTTCGTCATTTGTTATCGACTCGACTTAAAGCCTGATCGTCACATTGGCCGCTTTTCTCTCTGAAACGGATGTACTTATCGTCTGAAAGCTATTTCGCGTGCTGCGGAATGCGGAGACACTAAAAGCACCATAGTAGAACACAGATGAAGCTCCTAAGATGATGTAATAGCCAGTAAGAATTAGTACAATACCAGTTTTAGGTATCGATTATTGACTTTTTAGCTGGCTTTGCTGCCTTGGACATGAGCTAGGACCTTAAGATTCTGCATGAAAGGAGGACTAGCAGCCGAGTTGCACGGGAGAATGTGAAAAGTGTTCATACGTAGTAAAAACCTGAGAAATTCGTTCGTTATCGTCATTTGTTATCGAATCGACTTAAAGCCAGGTCGTCACATTGGCCGCTCTTCTCTCTGAAACGGTTGTACTTATCGTCTGAAAGCTATGTCGCGTGCTGCGGTATGCGGAGACACTGAAAGCACCATAGTAGAACACAGATGAAGCTTCTAAGATGATGTAATAGCCAGTAAGAAGTAGTACAATTCAAGTTTTAGGTATCGATTATTGACTTTTTAGCTGGCTTTGGTGCCTTGGACATGAGCTAGGACCTTAAGATTCTGCATGAAAGGAGGACTAGCAGCTGAGTTGCACAGGAGGATGTGAAAAGTGTTCATATGTAGTAAAAACCTGAGAAATCCGTCCGTTTTCGTCATTTGTTATCGAATCGACTTAAAGCCAGATCGACACATTGGCCGCTCTTCTCTCTGAAACGGTTCTACATATCGTCTGAAAGCTATGTCGCGTGCTGCGGTATGTGGAGACACTAAAATCAACATATTAGAACACTGATGAAGCTTCTAAGTTGATGTAATAGCCAGTAAAAGGTAGTACAATTCAAGTTTTAGGTATCGATTATTGACTTTTTAGCTGGCTTTGGTGCCTTGGACATGAGCTAGGACCTTAAGATTCTGCATTAAAGGAGGACTAGCAGCCGCGTTGCACGGGAGAATGTGAAAAGTGTTCATATGTAGTAAAAACCTGAGAAATCCGTCCGTTTTCGTCATTTGTTATTGAATCGACTTAAAGCCAGATCGTCACATTGGCCGCTCTTCTCTCTGAAACGGTTGTACTTATCGACTGAAAGCTACGTCGCGTGCTGCGGTATGCGGAGACACTAAAAGCACGATAGTAGAACACAGATGAAGCTTCAAAGATGATGTAATATCCAGAAAGGATTAGTACAATACCAGTTTTAGGTATCGATTATTGACTTTTTAGCTGGCTTTGGTGCCTTGGACATGAGTTAGGACCTTAAGATTCTGCATGAAAGGAGGACTAGAAGCCGAGTTGCACGGGAAAATGTGAAAAGTGTTCATACGTAGTAAAAACCTGAGAAATCCGTTCGTTATCGTCATTTATTATCGAATCGTCTTCAAGCCAGATCGTCACATTGGCCGCTCTGCTCTCTGAAACGGTTGTACTTATCGTCTGCAAAGCTATGTCGCGTGCTGCGGTATGTGGAGACACTAAAATCACCATCGTAGAACACAGATGAGGCTTCTAAGTTGATGTAATAGCCAGTAAGAAGTAGTACAATTCAAGTTTTAGGTATCGATTATTGACTTTTTAGCTGGCTTTGGTGCCTTGGACATGAGCTAGTACCTTAAGATTCTGCATGAAAGGAGGACTAGCAGCCGAGTTGCACGAGAGAGTGTGAAAAGTGTTCATATGTAGTAAAAACCTGAGAAATCCGTCCGTTTTCGTCATTTGTTATCGAATCGACTTAAAGCCAGATCGTCACATTGGCCGCTCTTCTTTCTGAAACGGTTGTACTTATCGTCTGAAAGCTATGTCGCGTGCTGCGGTATGCGGAGACACTAAAAGCACCATAGTAGAACACAGATGAAGCTTCTAAGATGATGTAATAGCCAGTAAGAATTAGTACCAGTTTTAGGTATCGATTATTGACTTTTTAGCTGGCTTTGGTGCCTTGGACATGAGCTAGGACCTTAAGATTCTGCATGAAAGGAGGACTAGCAGCCGAATTGCACGGGAGATTGTGAAAAGTGTTCATATGTAGTAAAAACCTGAGAAATCCGTCCGTTTTCGTCATTTGTTATCGAATCGACTTAAAGCCAGATCGTCACATTGGCCGCTCTTCTCTCTGAAACGGTTGTACTTATCGTCTGAAAGCTATGTCGCGTGCTGCGGTATGCGGAGACACTAAAAGCACCATAGTAGAACACAGATGAAGCTTCTAAGATGATGTAATAGCCAGTAAGAATTAGTACAATACCAGTTTTAGGTATCGATTATTGAATTTTTAGCTGGCTTTGGTGCCTTGGACATGAGCTAGGACCTTAAGATTCTACATGAAAGGAGGACTAGCAGCCGAGTTGCATGGGAGAATGTGAAAAGTGTTCATATGTAGTAAAAACCTGTGAATTCCGTCCGTTTTCGTCATTTGTTATGGAATCGACTTAAAGCCAGATAGTCACATTGGCCGCTCTTCTCTCTGAAACGGTTGTACTTATCGCCTGCAAAGCTATGTCGCGTGCTGCGGTTTGTGGACACACTAAAAGCACCATAGTGGAACACAGATGAAGCTTCTAAGATGATGTAATAGCCAGTAAGAAGTAGTACAATTCAAGTTTAAGGTATCGATTATTGACTTTTTAGCTGGCTTTGGTGCCTTGGACATGAGCTAGGACCATAAGATTCTGCATGAAAGGAGGACTAGCAACCGAGTTGCATGGGAGTATGTGAAAAGTGTTCATATGTAGTGAAAACCTGAGAAATCCGTCCGTTTCCGTCATTTGTTATCGAATCGACTTAAAGCCAGATCGTCACATTGGCCGCTCTTCTCTCTGAAACGGTTGTACTTATCGTCTGAAAGCTATGTCGCGTGCTGCGGTATGCGGAGACACTAAAATCACCATAGTAGAACACAGATGAAGCTTCTAAGTTGATGTAATAGCCAGTAAGAAGTAGTACAATTTAAGTTTTAGGTATCGATTATTGACTTTTTAGCTGCCTTTGGTGCCTTGGACATGAGCTAGGACCTTAAGATTCTCCATGAAAGGAGGACTAGCAGCCCAGTTGCTCGGGAGGATCTGAAAAGTGTTCATATGTAGTAAAAACCTGAGAAATCCGTCCGTTTTCGTCATTTGTTATCGAATCGACTTAAAGCCAGATCGACACATTGGCCGCTCTTCTCTCTGAAACGGTTGTACTTATCGTTTGCAAACCTATGTCGCGTGCTGCGGTATGTGGAGACACTAACATCACCTTAGTAGGACACAGATGAAGCTTCTAAGTTGATGTAATAGCCAGTAAGGATTAGTACAATACCAGTTTTAGGTATCGATTATTGACTTTTTAGCTGGCTTTGGTGCCTTGGACATGAGCTAGGACATTAAGATTCTGCATGAAAGGAGGACCAGCAGCCGAATTGCATGGGAGATTGTGAAAAGTGTTCATATGTATTAAAAAACTGAGAAATCCGTCCGTTTTCGACATTTGTTATGGAATCGACTTAAAGCCAGATCGCCACATTGGCCGCTCTTCTCTCTGAAACGGTTGTACTTATCGCCTGCAAAGCTATGTCGCGTGCTGCGGTTTGTGGACACACTAAAAGCACCATAGTAGAGCACAGATGAAGTTTCTAAGATGATGTAATAGCCAGTAAGAAGTAGTACAATTCAAGTTTAAGGTATCGATTATTGACTTTTTAGCTGGCTTTGGTGCCTTGGACATGAGCTAGGACCATAAGATTCTGCATGAAAGGAGGACTAGCAACCGAGTTGCATGGGAGTATGTGAAAAGTGTTCATATGTAGTGAAAACCTGAGAAATCCGTCCGTTTCCGTCATTTGTTATCGAATCGACTTAAAGCCAGATCGTCACATTGGCCGCTCTTCACTCTGAAACGGTTGTACTTATCGTCTGAAAGCTATGTCGCGTGCTGCGGTATGCGGAGACACTAAAATCACCATAGTAGAACACAGATGAAGCTTCTAAGTTGATGTAATAGCCAGTAAGAAGTAGTACAATTCAAGTTTTAGGTATCGATTATTGACTTTTTAGCTGGCTTTGGTGCCTTGGACATGAGCTAGGACCTTAAGATTCTCCATGAAAGGAGGACTAGCAGCCCAGTTGCTCGGGAGGATCTGAAAAGTGTTCATATGTAGTAAAAACCTGAGAAATCCGTCCGTTTTCGTCATTTGTTATCGAATCGACTTAAAGCCAGATCGACACATTGGCCGCTCTTCTCTCTGAAACGGTTGTACTTATCGTTTGCAAACCTATGTCGCGTGCTGCGGTATGTGGAGACACTAAAAGAAGCATAGTAGAACACAGATGAAGCTTCTAAGTCGATGTAATAACCAGTAAGAAGTAGCACAATTCAAGTTTAAGGTATCGATTATTGACTTTTTAGCTGGCTTTGGTGCCTTGGACATGAGCTAGGACCATAAGATTCTGCATGAAAGGAGGACTAGCAGCCGAGTTGCATGGGAGTATGTGAAAAGTGTTCATATGTAGTGAAAACCTGAGAAATCCGTCCGTTTCCGTCATTTGTTATCGAATCGACTTAAAGCCAGATCGTCACATTGGCCGCTCTTCTCTCTGAAACGGTTGTACTTATCGTCTGAAAGCTATGTCGCGTGCTGCGGTATGCGGAGACACTAAAATCACCATAGTACAACACAGATGAAGCTTCTAAGTTGATGTAATAGCCAGTAAGAAGTAGTACAATTCAAGTTTTAGGTATCGATTATTGACTTTTTAGCTGGCTTTGGTGCTTTGGACATGAGCTAGGACCTTAAGATTCTGCATGAAAGGAGGACTAGCAGCCGAGTTGATCGGGAGAATGTGAAAAGTGTTCATATGTAGTAAAAACCTGAGAAATCCGTCCGTTTTCGTCATTTGTTATCGAATCGACTTAAAGCCAGATCGTCACATTGGCCGCTCTTCTCTCTGAAACGGTTGTACTTATCGTCTCAAAGAAATGTCGCGTGCTGCGGTATGCGGAGACACTAAAAGCACCATAGTAGAACACAGATGAAGCTTCTAAGATGATGTAATAGCCAGTAAGAATTAGTACAATACCAGTTTTAGGTATCGATTATTGACTTTTTAGCTGGCTTTGGTGCCTTGGACATGAGCTAGGACCTTAAGATTCTACATGAAAAGAGGACTAGCAGCCGAGTTGCATGGGAGAATGTGAAAAGTGTTTATATGTAGTAAAAACCTATGAAATCCGTCCGTTTTCGTCATTTGTTATCGAATCGACTTAACGCCAGATTGTCACATTGGCCGCTCTTGTCTCTGAAACGGTTGTACTTATCGTCCGCAAAGCTATGTCGCAGTGCTGCGGTATGTGGAGACTCTAGAAGCACCATAGCAGAACACAGATGAAGCTTCTAAGTTGATGTAATAGCCAGTAAGAAGTAGTACAACTCAAGTTTTAGGTATCGATTATTGACTTTTTAGCTGGCTTTGGTGCCTTGGACATGAGCTAGGACCCTAAGAATCTGCATGAGAGGAGGACTAGCAGCCAAGTTGCACGAGAGAATGTGAAAAGTGCTCATATGTAGTAAAAACCTGAGAGATCCGTTCGCCATCGTCATTTGTTATCGAATCGACTTAAAGCCAGATCGTCATATTTTCCGCTCTACTCTCTGAAACGGTTGTACTTATCGTCTGCAAAGCTATGTCGCGTTGCTGCGGTATGCGGAGACACTAAAGGCACCATAGTAGAACACAGATCAAGCTTCTAATTTGATGTAATAGCCAGTAAGAAGTAGTACAATTCAAGTTTTACTTATCGATTATTGACTTTCAGCTGGCTTTGGTGCCTTGGACATGAGCTAGGACCTTAAGATTCTGTATGAAAAGAGGACTAGCAGCCGAGTTGCACGGGAGAATGTGAAAAGTGTTCATATGTAGTAAAAACCTGAGAAATCCATACGTTCTCGTCATTGGTTATCGATTCGTCTTAAAGCGAGATCGTCACATTGGCTGCTCTTTTCTCTGAAACGGTTGTACTTATCGTCTGCAAAGCTATGTCGCGTGCTGCGGTATGTGGAGACACTAAAGGCACCATAGTAGAACACAGATGAAGCTTCTAAGTTGACGTAATAGCTAGTAAGAGGTAGTACAATTCAAGTTTTAAGTATCGATTATTGACTTTTTAGCTGGCGTTGGTGCCTTGGACATGAGCTAGGACCTTAAGATTCTGCATGAAAGGAGGAATAGCAGCCGAGTTGCACGGGAGAATGTGAAAAGTGTTCATATGTAGTAAAAACCTGAGAAGTCCGTCCGTTTTGTCATTTGTTATCGAATCGACTTAAAGCCAGATCGTCACATTGGCCGCTCTTCTCTCCGAAACGGTTGTACTTATCGTCTGAAAGCTATGTCGCGTGCTGCGGTATGCGGAGACACTAAAAGCACCATAGTAGAACACAGATGAAGCTTCTAAGATGATGTAATAGCCAGTAAGAATTAGTACAATACCAGTTTTAGGTATCGATTATTGACTTTTAGCTGGCTTTGGTGCGTTGGACATGAGCTTGGACCTTAAGATTCTGCATGAAAGGAGGACTAGCAGCCGAGTTGCACGGGAGAATGTGAAAAGTTTTCATATGTAGTAAAAACCTGAGAAATCGGTCCATTTTCGTCATTTGTTATCGAATCGACTTAAAACCGGATCGTGACATTGGCCGCTCTTCTCTCTGAAACGGTTGTACTTATCGTCTGCAAAGCTATGTCGCGTGCTGCGGTATGCGGAGACACTAATAGCACCATAGTAGAACACAGATGAAGCTTCTAAGTTGATGTAATAGCTAGTAAGAAGTAGTACAATTGGAATTTTAGATATCGATTATTGACTTTTTAGCTGGCTTTGGTGCCTTGGACATGACCTAGGACCTTAAGATTCTGCATGAAAGGAGGACTACCAGCTGAGTGGCACGGGAGAATGTGAAAAGTGTTCATATGTAGTAAAAACCTGAGAAGTCCGTCCGTTTTGTCATTTGTTATCGAATCGACTTAAAGCCAGATCGTCACATTGGCCGCTCTTCTCTCCGAAACGGTTGTACTTATCGTCTGAAAGCTATGTCGCGTGCTGAGGTATGCGGAGACACTAAAAGCACCACAGTAGAACACAGATGAGGCTTCTAAGATGATGTAAAAGGCAGTAAGAATTAGTACAATACCAGTTTTATGTATCGATTATTGACTTTTAGCTGGCTTTGGTGCGTTGCACATGAGCTAGGACCTTAAGATTCTGCATGAAAGGAGGACTAGCAGCCGAGTTGCACGGGAGAATGTGAAAAGTTTTCATGTGTAGTAAAAACCTGAGAAATCGGTCTATTTTCGTCATTTGTTATCGAATCGACTTAAAACCGGATCGTGACATTGGCCGCTCTTCTCTCTGAAACGGTTGTACTTATCGTCTGCAAAGCTATGTCGCGTGCTGCGGTATGCGGAGACACTAAAAGCACCATAGTAGAACACAGATGAAGCTTCTAAGTTGATGTAATAGCTAGTAAGAAGTAGTACAATTGGAATTTAAGATATCGATTATTGGCTTTTTAGCTGGCTTTGGTGCCTTGGACATGAGCTAGGACCTTAAGATTCTGCATGAAAGGAGGACTAGCAGCCGAGTTACACGGGAGAATGTGAGAAGTGTTCATATGTGGTAAAAACCTGAGAAATCCGTCGGTTTTCGTAATTTGTTATCGAATCGACTTAAAGCCAGATCGTCACATTGCCCGCTCTTCTCTCCGAAACGGTTGTATTTATCGTCTGAAAGCTGTGTCGCGTGCTGCGGTATGCGGAGACACTAAATGCACCATAGTAGAACACAGATGAAGCCTATAAGTTGATGTAATAGCCAGTAAGAAGTAGTACAATTCAAGTTTTAGGTATCGATTATTGACTTTGTAGCTGGCTTTGGTGCCTTGGACATGAGCTAGGACCTTAAGATTCTGCATGAAAGAAGGACTAGCAGCCGAGTTGTACGGGAGAATGTGAAAAGTGTTCATATGTAGTAAAAACCTGAGAAATCGATACGTTCTCGTCATTGGTTATCGATTCGTCTTAAAGCGAGATCGTCACATTGGCTGCTCTTTTCTCTGAAACGGTTGTACTTATCGTCTGCAAAGCTATGTCGCGTGCTGCGGTATGTCGAGACACTAAAGGCACCATAGTAGAACACAGATGAAGCTTCTAAGTTGACGTAATAGCTAGTAAGAGGTAGTACAATTCAAGTTTTAAGTATCGATTATTGACTTTTTAGCTGGCTTTGGTGCCTTGGACATGAGCTAGGACCTTAAGATTCTGCATGAAAGGAGGAATAGCAGCCGAGTTGCACGGGAGAATGTGAAAAGTGTTCATATGTAGTAAAAACCTGAGAAGTCCGTCCGTTTTGACATTTGTTATCGAATCGACTTAAAGCCAGATCGTCACATTGGCCGCTCTTCTCTCCGAAACGGTTGTACTTATCGTCTGAAAGCTATGTCGCGTGCTGCGGTATGCGGAGACACTAAAAGCACCATAGTAGAACACAGATGAAGCTTCTAAGATGATGTAATAGCCAGTAAGAATTAGTACAATACCAGTTTTAGGTATCGATTATTGACTTTTAGCTGGCTTTGGTGCGTTGGACATGAGCTAGGACCTTAAGATTCTGCATGAAAGGAGGACTAGCAGCCGAGTTGCACGGGAGAATGTGAAAAGTTTTCATATGTAGTAAAAACCTGAGAAATCGGTCCATTTTCGTCATTTGTTAACGAATCGACTTAAAACCGGATCGTGACATTGGCCGCTCTTCTCTCTGAAACGGTTGTACTTATCGTCTGCAAAGCTATGTCGCGTGCTGCGGTATGCGGAGACACTAATAGCACCATAGTAGAACACAGATGAAGCTTCTAAGTTGATGTAATAGCTAGTAAGAAGTAGTACAATTGGAATTTTAGATATCGATTATTGACTTTTTAGCTGGCTTTGGTGCCTTGGACATGACCTAGGACCTTAAGATTCTGCATGAAAGGAGGACTACCAGCTGAGTGGCACGGGAGAATGTGAAAAGTGTTCATATGTAGTAAAAACCTGAGAAGTCCGTCCGTTTTGTCATTTGTTATCGAATCGACTTAAAGCCAGATCGTCACATTGGCCACCATTCTCTCCGAAACGGTTGTACTTATCGTCTGAAAGCTATGTTGCGTGCTGTGGTATGCGGAGACACTAAAAGCACCATAGTAGAACACAGATGAAGCTTCTAAGATGATGTAATAGTCAGTAAGAGTTAGTACAATACCTGTTTTAGGTATCGATTATTGACTTTTAGCTGGCTTTGGTGACTTGCACATGAGCTAGGACCTTAACGATTCTGCATGAAAGGAGGGTTAGCAGCTGAGTTGCATGGGAGAATGTGAAAAGTGTTCATATGTAGTAAAAACCTGAGAAATCCGTCCGTTTTCGTTATTTGTTATGGAATCGACTTAAAGCCAGATCGTCACATTGGCCGCTCTTCCCTCTGACGCTGTTGTAATTATCGTCTGCAATGCTATGTCGCGTGCTGCGGTATGCGGAGACACTTAAGGCACCGTAGTAGAACACAGATGAAGCTTCTACGTTGATGTAATAGCCAGTAAGAAGTAGTACAATTCAAGTTTTAGGTATCGATTATTGACTTTTAGCTGGCTTTGGTGCCTTGCACATTAGCTAGGACCTTAATGATTCTGCATGAATTGAGGGTTAGCAGCTGAGTTGCACGGGAGAATGTGAAAAGTGTTCATATGTAGTAAAAACCTGAGAAATCCGTCCGTTTTCGTCATTTGTTATGGAATCGACTTAAAGCCAGATCGTCACATTGGCCGCTCTTCCCTCTGACGCTGTTGTAATTATCGTCTGCAATGCTATGTCGCGTGCTGCGGTATGCGGAGACACTTAAGGCACCATAGTAGAACACAGATGAAGCTTCTACGTTGATGTAATAGCCAGTAAGTGGTAGTACAATTCAAGTTTTAGGTATCGATTATTGACTTTTTAGCTGGCTTTGGTGCCTTGGACATGAGCTAGGACCATAAGATTCAGCATGAAAGGAGGACTAGCAGCCAAATTGCACGCGACATTGTGAAAAGTGTTCATATGTAGTAAAAACCTGAGAAATCCGTCCGTATTCGTCATTTGTTATGGAATCTACTTAAAGCCAGATCGTCACATTGGCCGCTCTTCTCTCTGAAACGGTTGTACTTATCGTCTGAAAGCTATGTCGCGTGCTGCGGTATGTGGAGACACTAAAAGCACCATTGGAGAACACAGATGAAGCTTCTAAGATGATGTATTAGCCAGTAAGAATTAGTACAACTCAAGTTTTAGGTATCGATTATTGACTTTTTAGCTGGCTTTGGTGCCTTGGACATGAGCTAGGACCTTAAGATTCTGCATGAAAGGAGGACTAGCAGCCGAATTGCACGTGAGAGTGTGAAAAGTGTTCATATGTAGTAAAAACCTGAGAAATCCGTCCGTTTTCGTCATTTGTTTTCGAATCGACTTAATGCCAGATCGTCACATTGGCCGCTCTTCTCTCTGAAGCGGTTGTACTTATCGTCTGCAAAGCTATGTCGCGTGCTGCGGTATGCGGAGACACTAAAAGCACCATAGTAGAACACAGATGAAGCTTCTAATATGATGTAATAGAGAGTAAGAAGTAGTACAATTCAAGTTTTAGGTATCGATTATAGACTTTTTAGCTGGCTTTGGTGCCTTGGACATGAGCTATGACCTTACGAATCTGCATGAGAGGAGGACTAGCAGAAAAGTTGCACGGGAGAATGTGAAATGTGTTAATATGTAGTTTTAACCTGAGAAATCCGTCCGTTTTCGTCTTTTGTTATCGAATCGACTTAAAGCCAGATCGTCACATTGTCCGCCCTTCTCTCTGAAACGGTTGTACTTATCGTCTGCAAAGCTATGTCGTGTGCTGCGGTATGCGGAGACACTAAAAATACCATAGTAAAACACGGATGAAGCTTCTAAGTTGATGTAATAGCCAGTAAGAAGTAGTACAATTCAAGTTTTACTTATCGATTATTGACTTTGTAGCTGGCTTTGGTGCCTTGGACATGAGCTAGGACCTTAAGATTCTGCATGAAAGGAGGACTAGCAGCCGAGTTGCACGGGAGAATGTGAAAAGTGTTCATATGTAGTAAAAACCTGAGAGATCCGTTCGCCATCGTCATTTGTTAACAAATCGACTTAAAGCCAGATCGTCACATTGGCCGCTCTCCTCTCTGAAACGGTTTTACTTATCGTCTGCAAAGCTATGTCGCGTGCTGCGGAATGTGGAGACACTAAAAGCAACATAGTAGAACACAGATGAAGATTCTAAGTTGATGTAATAGCCAGTAAGAAGTAGTACAAGTCAAGTTTTAGGTATTCATTATAGCCTTTTTAGCTGGCTTTGGTGCCTTGGACATGAGCTAGGACCTTAAGATTCTGCATGAAAGGAGGACTAACAGCCGCCTTGCACGTGAGAATGTGAAAAGTGTTCATATGTAGTAAAAACCTGTGAAATCCGACCGTTTTCGTCATTTGTTATCGAATCGACTTAAAGCCAGATCGTCACATTGGCCGCTCTTCTCTCTGAAACGGTTGTACTTATCGTCTGCAAAGCTATGTCGAGTGCTGCGGTATGTGGAGACACTAAAAGCACCATAGTAGAACACAGATGAAGCTTATAAGTTGATGTAATAGCCAGTAAGAGGTAGTACAATTCAAGTTTAAGGTATCGATTAATAAATTTTTAGCTGGCTTTGGTGCCTTGGACATGAGCTAGGACCTTAAGATTCTGCATGAAAGGAGGACTAGCAGCCGAGATGCATGGGAGAATGTGAAAAGTGTTCATATGTAGTAAAAACCTGAGAAATCCGTTCGTTATCGCCATATATTACCGAATCGACTTAAAGCCGGATCGTCACATTGGCCGCTCTTCTCTCTGAAACGGTTGTACTTATCGTCTGCAAAGCTATGTCGCGTGCTGCGGTATGTGGAGACACTAAAATCACCTTAGTAGAACACAGATGAAGCTTCTAAGTTGATGTAATAGCCAGTAAGAAGTAGTACAATTCAAGTTTTAGGTATCGATTATTGACTTTTTAGCTGGCTTTGGTGCCTTGGACATCTGGGACCCTAAGAATCTGCATGAGAGGGAGACTAGCAGCAACGTTGCACGGGAGAATGTGAAATGTGCTCATATGTAGTATTAACCTGAGAAATCCGTCCGTTTTCGTCTTTTGTTATCGAGTCGACTAAAGGCCAGATCGTAAAATTGTCCGCCCTTCTCTGTGAAACGGCTGTACTTATCGTCTGAAAGCTATGTCGCGTGCTGCGGTATGCGGAGACACTAAAAGCACCATAGTAGAACACAGATGAAGCTTCTAAGTTGATGTAATAGCCAGTAAGAAGTAGTACAATTCAAGTTTTAAGTATCGATTATTGACTTTTTATCTGGCTTTGGTGCCTTGGACATGAGCTAGGACCTTAAGATTCTGCATGAAAGCAGGACTAGCAGCCGAGTTGCACGAGAGAATGTTAAAAGTGTTCATATGTAGTAAAAACATGAGAAATCCGTCCGTTTTCGTCGTTTGTTATCGAATCGACTTAAAGCCTGATCCTCACATTGGGCGCTCTTCTCTCTGAAACGGTTGCACTTATCGTCTGCAAAGCTATGTCGCGTGCTGCAGTATGCGGATACACTAAAAGCACCATAGTAGAACACAGATGAAGATTCTAAGTTGATGTAATAGCCAGTAAGAAGTAGTACAAGTCAAGTTTTATGTATTCATTATAGACTTTTTAGCTGGTTTGGTGCCTTGGACATGAGCTAGGACCTTAAGATTCTGCATGAAAGGAGGACTAGCAGCAGAGCTGCACGTTAGGATGTGAAAAGTTTTCATATGTAGTAAAAACCTGAGAAATCCGTCCATTTACGTCATTTGTTATCGAATCGACTTAAAGCCAGATCGTCACATTGGCCGCTCTTCTCTCTGAAACGGTTGTACTTATCGTCTGCAAAGCTATGTCGCGTGCTGCGGTATGCGGAGACACTAAAAGCACCATAGTAGAACACAGATGAAGCTTCTAATATGATGTAATAGAGAGTAAGAAGTAGTACAATTCACGTTTTAGGTATCGATTATTGACTTTTTAGCTGACTTTGGTGCCTTGGACATGAGCTATGACCTTACGAATCTGCATGAGAGGAGGACTAGCAGAAAAGTTGCACGGGAGAATGTGAAATGTGTTAATATGTAGTTTTAACCTGAGAAATCCGTCCGTTTTCGTCTTTTGTTACCGAATCGACTTAAAGCCAGATCGTCACATTGTCCGCCCTTCTCTCTGAAACGGTTGTACTTATCGTCTGCAAAGCTATGTCGTGTGCTGCGGTATGCGGAGACACTAAAAATACCATAGTAAAACACGGATGAAGCTTCTAAGTTGATGTAATAGCCAGTAAGAAGTAGTACAATTCAAGTTTTACTTATCGATTATTGACTTTGTAGCTGGCTTTGGTGCCTTGGACATGAGCTAGGACCTTAAGATTCTGCATGAAAGGAGGACTACCAGCCGAGCTGCACGTTAGGATGTGAAAAGTTTTCATATGTAGTAAAAACCTGAGAAATCCGTCCATTTTCGTCATTTGTTATCGAATCGACTTAAAGCCAGATCGTCACATTATCCGCTCTCCTCTCTGAAACGGTTTTACTTATCGTCTGCAAAGCTATGTCGAGTGCTGCGGTATGTAGAGACACTAAATGCACCATAGTAGAACACAGATGAAGCTTCTAAGTTGATGTAATAGCCAGTAAGATGTAGTACAATTCAAGTTTTAGGTATCGATTATTGACTTTGTAGCTGGCTTTGGTGCCTTGGACATGAGCTAGGACCTTAAGATTCTGCATGAAAGAAGGACTAGCAGCCGAGGTGTACGGGAGAATGTGAAAAGTGCTCATATGTAGTAAAAACCTGAGAAATCCATACGTTTTCGTCATTGGTTATCGATTCGTCTTAAAGCCAGATCGTCACATTGGCTGCTCTTCTCTCTGAAACGGTTGTACTTATCGTCTGCAAAGCTATGTCGCGTGCTGCGGGATGTGGAGACACTAAAAGCACCATAGTAGAACACAGATGAAGCTTCTAAGTTGATGTAATAGCTAGTAAGAGGTAGTACAATTCAAGTTTTAGGTATCGATTATTGACTTTTTAGCTGGCTTTGGTGCCTTGGACATGAGCTAGGACCTTAAGATTCTGCATGAAAGGAGGACTAGCAGCCGAGTTGCACGGGAGGATGTGAAAAGTTTTCATATGCAGTAAAAACCTGAGAAATCCGTCCATTTTCGTAATATGTAATCGAATCGACTTAAAACCGGATCGTGACATTGGCCTTTCTTCTCTATGAAACGGTTGTACTTATCGTCTGCAAAGCTATATCTCGTGCTGCGGTATGCGGAGACACTAAAATCACCATAGTAGAACACAGATGAAGCTTCTAAGTTGATGTAATAGCTAGTAAGAAGTAGTACAATTGGAATTTTCGATATCGATTATTGACTTTTTAGCTGGCTTTGGTGCCTTGGAAATGAGCTAGGACCTTAAGATTCTGCATGAAAGGAGGACTAGCAGCCGAGTTGCACGGGAGAATGTGAAAAGTGTTCATATGTAGTAAAAACCTGAGAAGTCCGTCCGTTTTGTCATTTGTTATCGAATCGACTTAAAGCCAGATCGTCACATTGGCCGCTCTTCTCTCCGAAACGGTTGTACTTATCGTCTGAAAGCTATGTCGCGTGCTGCGGTATGCGGAGACACTAAAAGCACCATAGTAGAACACAGATGAAGCTTCTAAGATGATGTAATAGCCAGTAAGAATTAGTCCAATACCAGTTTTGGGTATCGATTATTGACTTTTAGCTGGCTTTGGTGACTTGGACATGAGCTAGGACCTTAAGATTCTGCATGAAAGGAGGGTTAGCAGCCGAGTTGCACGGGAGAATGTGAAAAGTGTTCATATGTAGTAAAAACCTGAGAAATCCGTCCGTTTTCGTCATTTGTTATGGAATCGTCTTAAAGCCAGATCGTCACATTGGCCGCTCTTCCCTCTGACGCTGTTGTACTTATCGTCTGCAATGCTATGTCGCGTTCTGCGGTATGCGCAGACACTTAAAGCACCATAGTAGAACACAGATGAAGCTTCTAAGTTGATGTAATAGCCAGTAAGAAGTAGTACAATTCAAGTTTTAGGTATCGATTATTGACTTTGTAGCTGGCTTTGGTGCCTTGGACATGAGCTAGGACCTTAAGATTCTGCATGAAAGGAGGACTAGCAGCCGAGTTGCACGGGAGATTGTGAAAAGTGTTCATATGTAGTAAAAACCTTAGAAATTCGGCAGTTTTCGTCAATTTGTTATCGAATCGACTTAAAGCCAGATCGTCACATTGGCCGCTCTTCTCTCTGAAACGGTTGTACTTATCGTCTGCAGAACTATGTCGCGTGCTGCGGTATGCGGAGACACAAAAACCACCATAGTAGAACACAGATGAAGCTTCTAAGTTGATGTAATAACCAGTAAGAAGTAGTACAATTCAAGTTTTACGTATCGATTATTGCCTTTTTGCTGGCTTTGATGCTTTGGACATGAGCTAGGACCTTAAGATTCTGCATGAAAGGAGGACTAACAGCCGCCTTGCACGTGAGAATGTGAAAAGTGTTCATATGTAGTAAAAACCTGAGAAATCCGACCGTTTTCGTCATTTGTTATCGAATCGACTTAAAGCCAGATCGTCACATTGGCCGCTCTTCACTCTGAAACGGTTGTACTTATCGTCTGCAAAGCTATGTCGAGTGCTGCGGTATGTGGAGACACTAAAAGCACCATAGTAGAACACAGATGAAGCTTATAAGTTGATGTAATAGCCAGTAAGAGGTAGTACAATTCAAGTTTAAGGTATCGATTATTAAACTTTAACTGGCTTTGGTGCCTTGGTCATGAGCTAGGACCTTAATATTCTGCATGAAAGGAGGACTAGCAGCCGAGATGCATGGGAGAATGTGAAAAGTGTTCATATGTAGTAAAAACCTGAGAAATCCGTTCGTTATCGTCATATATTACCGAATCGACTTAAAGCCGGATCGTCACATTGGCCGCTCTTCTCTCTGAAACGGTTGTACTTATCGTCTGCAAAGCTATGTCGCGTGCTGCGGTATGTGGAGACACTAAAATAACCTTAGTAGGACACAGATGAAGCTTCTAAGTTGATGTAATAGCCAGTAAGAAGTAGTACAATTCAAGTTTTAGGTATCGATTATTGACTTTTTAGCTGGATTTGGTGCCTTGGACATGAGCTAGGACCCTAAGAATCTGCATGAGAGGGAGACTAGCAGAAAAGTTGCACGGGAGAATGTGAAATGTGCTCATATGTAGTATTAACCTGAGAAATCCGTCCGTTTTCGTCTTTTGTTATCGAGTCGACTAAAGGCCAAATCGTAACATTCTCCGCCCTTCTCTCTGAAACGGCTGTACTTATCGTCTGAAAGCTATGTCGCGTGCTGCGGTATGCGGAGACACTAAAAGCACCATAGTAGAACACAGATGAAGCTTCTAAGTTGATGTAATAGCCAGTAAGGAGTAGTACAATTCCAGTTTTAGGTATCGATTATTGACTTTTTAGCTGGCTTTGGTGCCTTGGACATGAGCTAGGACCTTAAGATTCTGCATGAAAGGAGGACTAGCAGCCGAGTTGCACGGGAGAAAGTGAAAAGTGTTCATATGTAGTAAAAACCCGAGAAATCCGTACGTTTTCGTCATTGGTTATCGAATCGTCTTAAAGCCAGATCGTCACATTGGCCGCTCTTCTCTCTGAAACGGTTGTACTTATCGTCTGCAAAGCTATGTCGAGCGCTGCGGTATGTGGAGACACTAAAATCACCATAGTAGAACACAGATGAAGCTTCTAAGTTGATGTAATAGCCAGTAAGAAGTAGTACAAGTCAAGTTTTAGGTATCGATTATTGACTTTTAAGCTGGCTTTGGTGCCTTGGACATGAGCTAGGACCCTAAGAATCTGCATGAGAATGAGACTAGCAGAAAAGTTGCACGGGAGAATGTGAAATGTGCTCATATGTAGTATTAACCTGAGAAATCCGTCCGTTTTCGTCTTTTGTTATCGAGTCGACTAAAGGCCAGATCGAAACATTGTCAGCCCTTCTCTCTGAAACGGCTGTACTTATCGTCTGCAAAGCTATGTCGAGTGCTGCGGTATGTGGAGACACTAAAAGCACCATAGTAGAACACAGATGAAGCTTCTAAGTTGATGTAATAGCCAGTAAGAAGTAGTACAATTGGAATTTTGGATATCGATTATTGACTTTTTAGCTGGCTTTGGTGCCTTGGACATGAGCTAGGACCTTAAGAGTCTGCATGAAAGGAGGACTAGCAGCCGAGTTGCACGGGAGGATGTGAAAAGTTTTCATATGTAGTAAAAACCTGAGAAATCCGTCCATTTTCGTAATATGTAATCGAATCGACTTAAAACCGGATCGTGACATTGGCCTTTCTTCTCTCTGAAACGGTTGTACTTATCGTCTGCAAAGCTATGTCGTGTGCTGCGGTATGCGGAGACACTAAAATCACCATAGTAGAACACAGATGAAGCTTCTAAGTTGATGTAATAGCTAGTAAGAAGTAGTACAATTGGAATTTTCGATATCGATTATTGACTTTTTAGCTGGCTTTGGTGCCTTGGAAATGAGCTAGGACCTTAAGATTCTGCATGAAAGGAGGACTAGCAGCCGAGTTGCACGGGAGAATGTGAAAAGTGTTCATATGTAGTAAAAACCTGAGAAGTCCGTCCGTTTTGTCATTTGTTATCGAATCGACTTAAAGCCAGATCGTCACATTGGCCGCTCTTCTCTCCGAAACGGTTGTACTTATCGTCTGAAAGCTATGTCGCGTGCTGCGGTATGCGGAGACACTAAAAGCACCATAGTAGAACACAGATGAAGCTTCTAAGATGATGTAATAGCCAGTAAGAATTAGTCCAATACCAGTTTTGGGTATCGATTATTGACTTTTAGCTGGCTTTGGTGACTTGGACATGAGCTAGGACCTTAAGATTCTGCATGAAAGGAGGGTTAGCAGCCGAGTTGCACGGGAGAATGTGAAAAGTGTTCATATGTAGTAAAAACCTGAGAAATCCGTCCGTTTTCGTCATTTGTTATGGAATCGTCTTAAAGCCAGATCGTCACATTGGCCGCTCTTCCCTCTGACGCTGTTGTACTTATCGTCTGCAATGCTATGTCGCGTTCTGCGGTATGCGCAGACACTTAAAGCACCATAGTAGAACACAGATGAAGCTTCTAAGTTGATGTAATAGCCAGTAAGAAGTAGTACAATTCAAGTTTTAGGTATCGATTATTGACTTTGTAGCTGGCTTTGGTGCCTTGGACATGAGCTAGGACCTTAA
This sequence comes from Schistocerca gregaria, assembly GCF_023897955.1. Taxonomy (NCBI): domain Eukaryota; kingdom Metazoa; phylum Arthropoda; class Insecta; order Orthoptera; family Acrididae; genus Schistocerca; species Schistocerca gregaria. The sequence continues at coordinate 132,394,402 of NC_064930.1, read as the reverse complement.
GATTCTGCATGAAAGGAGGACTAGCGGCCGAGTTGCACGGGAGATTGTGAAAAGTGTTCATATGTAGTAAAAACCTTAGAAATTCGGCCGTTTTCGTCAATTTGTTATCGAATCGACTTAAAGCCAGATCGTCACATTGGCCGCTCTTCTCTCTGAAACGGTTGTACTTATCGTCTGCAAAACTATGTCGCGTGCTGCGGTATGCGGAGACACAAAAACCACCATAGTAGAACACAGATGAAGCTTCTAAGTTGATGTAATAACCAGTAAGAAGTAGTACAATTCAAGTTTTACGTATCGATTATTGCCTTTTTGCTGGCTTTGATGCTTTGGACATGAGCTAGGACCTTAAGATTCTGCATGAAAGGAGGACTAACAGCCGCCTTGCACGTGAGAATGTGAAAAGTGTTCATATGTAGTAAAAACCTGAGAAATCCGACCGTTTTCGTCATTTGTTATCGAATCGACTTAAAGCCAGATCGTCACATTGGCCGCTCTTCACTCTGAAACGGTTGTACTTATCGTCTGCAAAGCTATGTCGTGTGCTGCGGTATGTGGAGACACTAAAAGCACCATAGTAGAACACAGATGAAGCTTCTAAGATGATGTAATAGCCAGTAAGAATTAGTACAATACCAGTTTTGGGTATCGATTATTGACTTTTAGCTGGCTTTGGTGACTTGGACATGAGCTAGGACCTTAAGATTCTGCATGAAAGGAGGGTTAGCAGCCGAGTTACACGGGAGAATGTGAAAAGTGTTCATATGTAGTAAAAACCTGAGAAATCCGTCCGTTTTCGTCATTTGTTATGGAATCGACTTAAAGCCAGATCGTCACATTGGCCGCTCTTCCCTCTGACGCTGTTGTACTTATCGTCTGCAATGCTATGTCGCGTTCTGCGGTATGCGCAGACACTTAAAGCACCATAGTAGAACACAGATGAAGCTTCCAAGTTGATGTAATAGCCAGTAAGAAGTAGTACAATTCAAGTTTTAGGTATCGATTATTGACTTTGTAGCTGGCTTTGGTGCCTTGGACATGAGCTAGGACCTTAAGATTCTGCATGAAAGGAGGACTAGCAGCCGAGTTGCACGGGAGATTGTGAAAAGTGTTCATATGTAGTAAAAACCTGAGAGATCCGTTCGCCATCGTCATTTGTTAACGAATCGACTTAAAGCCAGATCGTCACATTGGCCGCTCTCCTCTCTGAAACGGTTGTACTTATCGTCTGCAAAGCTATGTCGCGTACTGCGGTATGTGGAGACACTAAAATCACCTTAGTAGGACACAGATGAAGCTTCTAATTTGATGAAATAGCTAGTAGGAGGTAGTTCAATTCAAGTTTTAGGTATCGATTATTGACTTTTTAGCTGGCTTTGGTGCCTTGGACATGAGCTAGGACCTTAAGATTCTGCATGAAAGGAGGACTAACAGCCGCCTTGCACGTGAGAATGTGAAAAGTGTTCATATGTAGTAAAAACCTGAGAAATCCGACCGTTTTCGTCATTTGTTATCGAATCGACTTAAAGAGAGATCGTCACATTGGCCGCTCTTCTCTCTGAAACGGTTGTACTTATCGTCTGCAAAGCTATGTCGAGTGCTGCGGTATGTGGAGACACTAAAAGCACCATAGTAGAACACAGATGAAGCTTATAAGTTGATGTAATAGCCAGTAAGAGGTAGTACAATTCAAGTTTAAGGTATCGATTATTAAATTTTTAGCTGGCTTTGGTGCCTTGGACATGAGCTAGGACCTTAAGATTCTGCAGGAAAGGAGGACTAGCAGCCGAGATGCATGGGAGAATGTGAAAAGTGTTCATATGTAGTAAAAACCTGAGAAATCCGTTCGTTATCGTCATATATTACCGAATCGACTTAAAGCCGGATCGTCACATTGGCCGCTCTTCTCTCTGAAACGGTTGTACTTATCGTCTGCAAAGCTATGTCGCGTGCTGCGGTATGTGGAGACACTAAAATAACCTTAGTAGGACACAGATGAAGCTTCTAAGTTGATGTAATAGCCAGTAAGAAGTAGTACAATTCAAGTTTTAGGTATCGATTATTGACTTTTTAGCTGGCTTTGGTGCCTTGGACATGAGCTAGGACCCTAAGAATCTGCATGAGAGGGAGACTAGCAGAAAAGTTGCACGGGAGAATGTGAAATGTGCTCATATGTAGTATCTACCTGAGAAATCCGTCCGTTTTCGTCTTTTGTTATCGAGTCGACTAAAGGCCAGATCGTAACATTGTCCGCCCTTCTCTCTGAAACGGTTGTACTTATCGTCTGAAAGCTATGTCGCGTGCTGCGGTATGCGGAGACACTAAAAGCACCATAGTAGAACACAGATGAAGCTTCTAAGTTGATGTAATAGCCAGTAAGAAGTAGTACAATTCCAGTTTTAGGTATCGATTATTGACTTTTTAGCTGGCTTTGGTGCCTTGGACATGAGCTAGGACCTTAAGATTCTGCATGAAAGGAGGACTAGCAGCCGAGTTGCACGGGAGAAAGTGAAAAGTGTTCATATGTAGTAAAAACCCGAGAAATCCGTACGTTTTCGTGATTGGTTATCGAATCGTCTTAAAGCCAGATCGTCACATTGGCCGCTCTTCTCTCTGACACGGTTGTACTTATCGTCTGCAAAGCTATGTCGAGCGCTGCGGTATGTGGAGACACTAAAATCACCATAGTAGAACACAGATGAAGCTTCTAAGTTGATGTAATAGCCAGTAAGAAGTAGTACAATTCAAGTTTTAGGTATCGATTATTGACTTTTTAGCTGGCTTTGGTGCCTTGGACATGAGCTAGGACCCTAAGAATCTGCATGAGAATGAGACTAGCAGAAAAGTTGCACGGGAGAATGTGAAATGTGCTCATATGTAGTATTAACCTGAGAAATCCGTCCGTTTTCGTCTTTTGATATCGAGTCGACTAAAGGCCAGATCGTAACATTGTCAGCCCTTCTCTCTGAAACGGCTGTACTTATCGTCTGCAAAGCTATGTCGAGTGCTGCGGTATGTGGAGACACTAAAATCACCATAGTAGAACACAGATGAAGCTTCTAAGTTGATGTAATAGCCAGTAAGAAGTAGTACAATTGGAATTTTGGATATCGATTATTGACTTTTTAGCTGGCTTTGGTGCCTTGGACATGAGCTAGGACCTTAAGAGTCTGCATGAAAGGAGGACTAGCCGCCGAGTTGCACGGGAGGATGTGAAAAGTTTTCATATGTAGTAAAAACCTGAGAAATCCGTCCATTTTCGTAATATGTAATCGAATCGACTTAAAACCGGATCGTGACATAGGCCGCTCTTCTCTCTGAAACGGTTGTACTTATCGTCTGCAAAGCTATGTCGCGTGCTGCGGTATGTAGAGACACTAAATGCACCATAGTAGAACACAGATGAAGCTTCTAAGTTGACGTAATAGCCAGTAAGAAGTAGTACAATTCAAGTTTTAGGTATCGATTATTGACTTTGTAGCTGGCTTTGGTGCCTTGGACATGAGCTAGGACCTTAAGATTCTGCATGAAAGGAGGACTAGCAGCCGAGTTGCACGGGAGAATGTGAAAAGTGTTCATATGTAGTAAAAACCTGAGAGATCCGTTCGCCATCGTCTTTTCTTAACGAATCGACTTAAAGCCAGATCGTCACATTGGCCGCTCTCCTCTCTGAAACGGTTTTACTTATCGTCTGAAAGCTATGTCGCGTGCTGCGGTATGCAGAGACACTAAAAGCACCATAGTAGAACACAGATGAAGCTTCTGAGTTGATGTAATAGCCAGTAAGAAGTAGTACAAGTCAAGTTTTAGGTATCGATTTTAGACTTTTTAGCTGGCTTTGGTGCCTTGGACATGAGCTAGGACCTTAAGATTCTGCATGAAAAGAGGACTAACAGCCGCCTTGCACGTGAGAATGTGAAAAGTGTTCATATGTAGTAAAAACCTGTGAAATCCGACCGCTTTCGTCATTTGTTATCAAATCGACTTAAAGCCAGATCGTCACATTGGACGCTCCTCTCTCTGAAACGGTTGTACTTATCGTCTACAAAGCTATGTCGAGTGCTGCGGTATGTGGAGACACTAAAAGCACCATAGTAGAACACAGATGAAGCTTATAAGTTGATGTAATAGCCAGTAAGAGGTAGTACAATTCAAGCTTAAGGTATCGATTATTAAATTTTTAGCTGGCTTTGGTGCCTTGGACATGAGCTAGGACCTTAAGATTCTGCATGAAAGGAGGACTAGCAGCCGAGATGCATGGGAGAATGTGAAAAGTGTTCATATGTAGTAAAAACCTGAGATATCCGTTCGTTATCGCCATATATTACCGAATCGAATTAAAGCCGGATCGTCACATTGGCCGCTCTTCTCTCTGAAACGGCTGTACTTATCGTCTGAAAGCTATGTCGCGTGCTGCGGTATGCGGAGACACTAAAAGCACCATAGTAGAACACAGATGAAGCTTCTAAGTTGATGTAATAGCCAGTAGGAAGTAGTACAATTCAAGTTTTAAGTATCGATTATTGACTTTTTAGCTGGCTTTGGTGCCTTGGACATGAGCTAGGACCTTAAGATTCTGCATGAAAGCAGGACTAGCAGCCGAGTTGCACGGGAGAATGTGAAAAGTGTTCATATGTAGTAAAAACCTGAGAAATCCGTCCGTTATCGTCTTTTGTTATCGAATCGACTTATAGCCTGATCGTCACATTGGCCGCTCTTCTCTCTGAAACGGTTGTACTTATCGTCTGCAAAGCTATGTCGCGTGCTGCGGTATGGGGAGACACTAAAAGCACCATAGTAGAACACTGATGAAGCTTCTAATATGATGTAATAGAGAGTAAGAAGTAGTACAATTCAAGTTTTAGGTATCGATTATTGACTTTTTAGCTGGCTTTGGTGCCTTGGACATGAGCTATGACCTTACGAATCTGCATGAGAGGAGGACTAGCAGAAAAGATGCACGGGAGAATGTGAAATGTGTTAATATGTAGTTTTAACCTGCGAAATCCGTCCGTTTTCGTCTTTTGTTATCGAATCGACTTAAAGCCAGATCGTCAATTTTCCGCCCTTCTCTCTGAAACGGTTGTACTTATCGTCTGCAAAGCTATGTCGTGTGCTACGGTATGCGGAGACACTAAAAATACCATAGTAAAACACGGATGAAGCTTCTAAGTTGATGTAATAGCCAGTAAGAAGTAGTACAATTCAAGTTTTACTTATCGATTATTGACTTTCAGCTGGCTTTGGTGCCTTGGACATGAGCTAGGACCTTAAGATTCTGCATGAAAGGAGGACTAGCAGCCGAGTTGCACGGGAGATTGTGAAAAGTGTTCATATGTAGTAAAAACCTGAGAGATCCGTTCGCCATCGTCATTTGTTAACGAATCGACTTGAAGCCAGATCGTCACATTGGCCGCTCTCCTCTCTGAAACGGTTGTACTTATCGTCTGCAAAGCTATGTCGCGTGCTGCGGTATGTAGAGCCACTAAATGCACCATAGTAGAACACAGATGAAGCTTCTAAGTTGATGTAATACCCAGTAAGAAGTAGTACAATTCAAGTTTTAGGTATCGATTATTGACTTTGTAGTTGGCTTTGGTGCCTTGGACATGAGCTAGGACCTTAAGATTCTGCATGAAAGAAGGACTAGCAGCCGAGTTGTACGGGAGAATGTGAAAAGTGTTCATATGTAGCAAAAACCTGAGAAATCCATACGTTTTCGTCATTGGTTATCGATTCGTCTTAAAGCCAGATCGTCACATTGGCTGCTCTTCTCTCTGAAACGGTTGTACTTATCGTCTGCAAAGCTATGTCGCGTGCTGCGGCATGTGGAGACACTAAAAGCAGCATACTAGAACACAGATGAAGCTTCTAAGTTGATGTAATAGCTAGTAAGAGGTAGTACAATTCAAGTTTTAGGTATCGATTATTGACTATTTAGCTGGCTTTGGTGCCTTGGACATGAGCTAGGACCTTAAGATTCTGCATGAAAGGAGGACTAGCAGCCGAGTTGCACGGGAGGATGTGAAAAGTGTTCATATGTAGTAAAAACCTGAGAAATCCATACGTTTTCGTCATTGGTTATCGATTCGTATTAAAGCCAGATCGTCACATTGGCTGCTCTTCTCTCTGAAACGGTTGTACTTATCGTCTGCAAAGCTATGTCGCGTGCTGCGGTATGTGGAGACACTAAAAGCACCATAGTAGAACACAGATGAAGCTTCTAAGTTGATGTAATAGCTAGTAAGGGGTAGTACAATTCAAGTTTTAGGTATCGATTATTGACTTTTTAGCTGGCTTTGGTGCCTTGGACATGAGCTAGGACCTTAAGATTCTGCTTGAAAGGAGGACTAGCAGCCGAGTTGCACGGGAGGATGTGAAAAGTTTTCATATGTAGTAAAAACCTGAGAAATCCGTCCATTTTCGTAATATGTAATCGAATCGACTTTAAACCGGATCGTGACATTGGCCGCTCTTCTCTCTGAAACGGTTGTACTTATCGTCTGCAAAGCTATGTCGCGTGCTGCGGTATGCGGAGACACTAAAATCACCATAGTAGAACAGAGATGAAGCTTCTAAGTTGATGTAATAGCTAGTAAGAAGTAGTACAATTGGAATTTTAGATATCGATTATTGACTTTTTAGCTGGCTTTGGTGCCTTGGACATGAGCTAGGACCTTAAAATTCTGCATGAAAGGAGGACTAGCAGCCGAGTTGCACGGGAGAATGTGAAAAGTGTTCATATGTAGTAAAAACCTGAGAAATCCGTCCGTTTTCGTCATTTGTTATGGAATCGACTTAAAGCCAGATGGTCACATTGGCCGCTCTTCCCTCTGACGCTGTTGTACTTATCGTCTGCAATGCTATGTCGCGTGCTGCGGTATGCGAAGACACTTAAAGCACCATAGTAGAACACAGATGAAGCTTCTAAGTTGATGTAATAGCCAGTAAGAAGTAGTACAATTCAAGTTTTAGGTATCGATTGTTGCCTTTGTAGCTGGATTTGGTGCCTTGGACATGAGCTAGGACCTTAAGATTCTGCATGATAGGAGGACTAGCAGCCTAGTTGCACGGGAGATTGTGAAAAGTGTTCATATGTAGTAAAAACCTGAGAGATCCGTTCGCCATCGTCATTTGTCAACGAATCGACTTAAAGCCAGATCGTCACATTGGCCGCTCTTCTCTCTGAAACGGTTGTACTTATCGTCTGCAAAGCTATGTCGAGTGCTGCGGTATGTGGAGACACTAAAAGCACCATAGTAGAACACAGATGAAGCTTATAAGTTGATGTAATAGCCAGTAAGAGGTAGTACAATTCAAGTTTAAGGTATCGATTATTAAATTTTTAGCTGGCTTTGGTGCCTTGGACATGAGCTAGGACCTTAAGATTCTGCATGAAAGGAGGACTAGCAGCCGAGTTGCACGGGAGAAAGTGAAAAGTGTTCATATGTAGTAAAAACCCGAGAAATCCGTACGTTTTCGTCATTGGTTATCGAATCGTCTTAAAGCCAGATCGTCACATTGGCCGCTCTTCTCTCTGAAACGGTTGTACTTATCGTCTGCAAAGCTATAACGAGTGCTGCGGTATGTGGAGACACTAAAATCACCATAGTAGAACACAGATGAAACTTCTAAGTTGATGTAATAGCCAGTAAGAAGTAGTACAATTCAAGTTTTAGGTATCGATTATTGACTTTTTAGCTGGCTTTGGTGCCTTGGACATGAGCTAGGACCCTAAGAATCTGCATGAGAATGAGACTAGCAGAAAAGTAGCACGGGAGAATGTGAAATGTTCTCATATGTAGTATTAACCTGAGAAATCCGTCCGTTTTCGTCTTTTATTATCGAGTCGACTAAAGGCCAGATCGTAACATTGTCCGCCCTTCTCTCTGAAACGGCTGTACTTATCGTCTGCAAAGCTATGTCGAGTGCTGCGGTATGTGGAGACACTAAAATCACTATAGTAGAACACAGATGAAGCTTCTAAGTTGATGTAATAGCCAGTAAGAAGTAGTACAATTCAAGTTTTACTTATCGATTATTGACTTTCAGCTGGCTTTGGTGACTTGGACATGAGCTAGGACCTTAAGTTTCTGCATGATAGGAGGACTAGCAGCCTAGTTGCACGGGAGATTGTGAAAAGTGTTCATATGTAGTAAAAACCTGAGAGATCCGTTCGCCATCGTCATTTGTTAACGAATCGACTTAAAGCCAGATCGTCACATTGGCCGCTCTCCTCTCTGAAACGGTTGTACTTATCGTCTGCAAAGCTATGTCGCGTGCTGCGGTATGTGGAGACACTAAAACCACCATAGTAGAACACAGATGAAGATTCTAAGTTGATGTAATAGCCAGTAAGAAGTAGTACAATTCAAGTTTTACTTATCGATTATAGACTTTTTAGCTGGCTTTGGTGCCTTGGACATGAGCTAGGACCTTAAAATTCTGCATGAAAGGAGGACTAACAGCCGCCTTGCACGTGAGAATGTGAAAAGTGTTCATATGTAGTAAAAACCTGAGAAATCCGACCGTTTTCGTCATTTGTTATCGAATCGACTTAAAGCCAGATCGTCACATTGGCCGCTCTTCTCTCTGAAACGGTTGTACTTATCGTCTGCAAAGCTATGTCGAGTGCTGCGGTATGTGGAGATACTAAAAGCACCATAGTAGAACACAGATGAAGCTTATAAGTTGATGTAATAGCCAGTAAGAGGTAGTACAATTCAAGTTTAAGGTATCGATTATTAAATTCTTAGCTGGCTTTGGTGCCTTGGACATGAGCTAGGACCTTAAGATTCTGCATGAAAGGAGGACTAGCAGCCGAGATGCATGGCAGAATGTGAAAAGTGTTCATATGTAGTAAAAACCTGAGAAATCCGTTCGTTATCGTCATATATTACCGAATCGACTTAAAGCCGGATCGTCACATTGGCCGCTCTTCTCTCTGAAACGGTTGTACTTATCGTCTGCAAAGCTATGTCGCATGCTGCGGTATGTGGAGACACTAAAATCACCTTAGTAGGACACAGATGAAGCTTCTAAGTTGATGTAATAGCCAGTAAGATGTAGTACAATTCAAGTTTTAGGTATCGATTATTGACTTTTTAGCTGGCTTTGGTGCCTTGGACATGAGCTAGGACCTTAAGATTCTGCATGAAAGGAGGACTAGCAGCCGAGTTGCACGGGAGAATGTGAAAAGTGTTCATATGTAGTAAAAACCTGAGAAGTCCGTCCGTTTTGTCATTTGTTATCGAATCGACTTAAAGCCAGATCGTCACATTGGCCGCTCTTCTCTCTGAAACGGTTGTACTTATCGTCTGCAAAGCTATGTCGCGTGCTGCGGTATGCGGAGACACTAAAAGCACCATAGTAGAACACAGATGAAGCTTCTAAGATGATGTAATAGCCAGTAAGAAATAGTACAATACCAGTTTTGGGTATCGATTATTGACTTTTAGCTGGCTTTGGTGACTTGGACATGAGCTAGGACCTTAAGATTCTGCATGAAAGGAGGGTTAGCAGCCGAGTTGCACGGGAGAATGTGAAAAGTGTTCATATGTAGTAAAAACCTGAGAAATCCGTCCGTTTTCGTCATTTGTTATGGAATCGACTTAAAGCCAGATCGTCACATTGGACGCTCTTCTCTCTGAAACGGTTGTACTTATCGTCTGCAAAGCTATGTCGAGTGCTGCGGTATGTGGAGACACTAAAAGCACCATAGTAGAACACAGATGAAGCTTATAAGTTGATGTAATAGCCAGTACGAGGTAGTACAATTCAAGTTTAAGGTATCGATTATTAAATTTTTAGCTGGCTTTGGTGCCTTGGACATGACCTAGGACCTTAAGATTCTGCATGAAAGGAGGACTAGCAGCCGAGATGCATGGGAGAATGTGAAAAGTGTTCATATGTAGTAAAAACCTGAGAAATCCGTTCGTTATCGTCATATATTACCGAATCGACTTAAAGCCAGATCGTCACATTGGCCGCTCTTCGCTCTGACGCTGTTGTACTTATCGTCTGCAATGCTATGTCGCGTGCAGTGGTATGCGCAGACACTTAAAGCACCATAGTAGTACACAGATGAAGCTTCTAAGTTGATGTAATAGCCAGTAAGAAGTAGTACAATTCAAGTTTTAGGTATCGATTATTGATTTTGTAGCTGGCTTTGGTGCCTTGGACATGAGCTAGGACCTTAAGATTCTGCATGAAAGGAGGACTAGCAGCCGAGTTGCACGGGAGATTGTGAAAAGTGTTCATATGTAGTAAAAACCTGAGAAATCCGACCGTTTTCGTCATTTGTTATCGAATCGACTTAAAGCCAGATCGTCACATTGGACGCTCTTCTCTCTGAAACGGTTGTACTTATCGTCTGCAAAGCTATGTCGAGTGCTGCGGTATGTGGAGACACTAAAAGCACCATAGTAGAACACAGATGAAGCTTATAAGTTGATGTAATAGCCAGTACGAGGTAGTACAATTCAAGTTTAAGGTATCGATTATTAAATTTTTAGCTGGCTTTGGTGCCTTGGACATGACCTAGGACCTTAAGATTCTGCATGAAAGGAGGACTAGCAGCCGAGATGCATGGGAGAATGTGAAAAGTGTTCATATGTAGTAAAAACCTGAGAAATCCGTTCGTTATCGTCATATATTACCGAATCGACTTAAAGCCAGATCGTCACATTGGCCGCTCTTCTCTCTGAAACGGTTGTACTTATCGTCTGCAAAGCTATGTCGCGTGCTGCGGTATGTGGAGACACTAACATCACCTCAGTAGGACACAGATGAAGCTTCTAAGTTGATGTAATAGCCAGTAAGAAGTAGTACAATTGAAATTTTAGATATCGATTATTTACTTTTTAGCTGGCTTTGGTGCCTTGGACATGAGCTAGGACCTTAAGATTCTGCATGAAAGGAGGACTAACAGCCGCCTTGCACGTGAGAATGTGAAAAGTGTTCATATGTGGTAAAAACCGGAGAAATCCGACCGTTTTCGTCATTTGTTATCGAATCGACTTAAAGCCAGATCGTCACATTGGACGCACTTCTCCCTGAAACGGTTGTACTTATCGTCTGCAAAGCTATGTCGCGTGCTGCGGTATGTGGAGACACTAAAATCACCTTAGTAGGACACAGATGAAGCTTCTAAGTTGATGTAATAGCCAGTAAGAAGGAGTACAATTCAAGATTTAGGTATCGATTATTGACTTTTTAGCTGGCTTTGGTGCCTTGGACATGAGCTAGGACCCTAAGAATCTGCATGAGAGGGAGACTAGCAGAAAAGTTACACGGGAGAATGTGAAATGTGCTCATATGTAGTATTAACCTGAGAAATCCGTCCGTGTTCGTCTTTTGTTATCGAGTCGACTAAAGGCCAGATCGTAACATTGTCCGCCCTTCTCTCTGAAACGGCTGTACTTATCGTCTGAAAGCTATGTCGCGTGCTGCGGTATGCGGAGACACTAAAAGCACCATAGTAGAACACAGATGAAGCTTATAAGTTGATGTAATAGCCAGTACGAGGTAGTACAATTCAAGTTTAAGGTATCGATTATTAAATTTTTAGCTGGCTTTGGTGCCTTGGACATGACCTAGGACCTTAAGATTCTGCATGAAAGGAGGACTAGCAGCCGAGATGCATGGGAGAATGTGAAAAGTGTTCATATGTAGTAAAAACCTGAGAAATCCGTTCGTTATCGTCATATATTACCGAATCGACTTAAAGCCAGATCGTCACATTGGCCGCTCTTCGCTCTGACGCTGTTGTACTTATCGTCTGCAATGCTATGTCGCGTGCAGTGGTATGCGCAGACACTTAAAGCACCATAGTAGTACACAGATGAAGCTTCTAAGTTGATGTAATAGCCAGTAAGAAGTAGTACAATTCAAGTTTTAGGTATCGATTATTGATTTTGTAGCTGGCTTTGGTGCCTTGGACATGAGCTAGGACCTTAAGATTCTGCATGAAAGGAGGACTAGCAGCCGAGTTGCACGGGAGATTGTGAAAAGTGTTCATATGTAGTAAAAACCTGAGAAATCCGACCGTTTTCGTCATTTGTTATCGAATCGACTTAAAGCCAGATCGTCACATTGGACGCTCTTCTCTCTGAAACGGTTGTACTTATCGTCTGCAAAGCTATGTCGAGTGCTGCGGTATGTGGAGACACTAAAAGCACCATAGTAGAACACAGATGAAGCTTATAAGTTGATGTAATAGCCAGTACGAGGTAGTACAATTCAAGTTTAAGGTATCGATTATTAAATTTTTAGCTGGCTTTGGTGCCTTGGACATGACCTAGGACCTTTAGATTCTGCATGAAAGGAGGACTAGCAGCCGAGATGCATGGGAGAATGTGAAAAGTGTTCATATGTAGTAAAAACCTGAGAAATCCGTTCGTTATCGTCATATATTACCGAATCGACTTAAAGCCAGATCGTCACATTGGCCGCTCTTCTCTCTGAAACGGTTGTACTTATCGTCTGCAAAGCTATGTCGCGTGCTGCGGTATGTGGAGACACTAACATCACCTCAGTAGGACACAGATGAAGCTTCTAAGTTGATGTAATAGCCAGTAAGAAGTAGTACAATTGAAATTTTAGATATCGATTATTTACTTTTTAGCTGGCTTTGGTGCCTTGGACATGAGCTAGGACCTTAAGATTCTGCATGAAAGGAGGACTAACAGCCGCCTTGCACGTGAGAATGTGAAAAGTGTTCATATGTGGTAAAAACCGGAGAAATCCGACCGTTTTCGTCATTTGTTATCGAATCGACTTAAAGCCAGATCGTCACATTGGACGCACTTCTCCCTGAAACGGTTGTACTTATCGTCTGCAAAGCTATGTCGCGTGCTGCGGTATGTGGAGACACTAAAATCACCTTAGTAGGACACAGATGAAGCTTCTAAGTTGATGTAATAGCCAGTAAGAAGGAGTACAATTCAAGATTTAGGTATCGATTATTGACTTTTTAGCTGGCTTTGGTGCCTTGGACATGAGCTAGGACCCTAAGAATCTGCATGAGAGGGAGACTAGCAGAAAAGTTACACGGGAGAATGTGAAATGTGCTCATATGTAGTATTAACCTGAGAAATCCGTCCGTGTTCGTCTTTTGTTATCGAGTCGACTAAAGGCCAGATCGTAACATTGTCCGCCCTTCTCTCTGAAACGGCTGTACTTATCGTCTGAAAGCTATGTCGCGTGCTGCGGTATGCGGAGACACTAAAAGCACCATAGTAGAACACAGATGAAGCTTGTATGTTGATGAATAGCCAGTAAGAAGTAGTACAATTCCAGTTTTAGGTATCGATTATTGACTTTTTAGCTGGCTTTGGTGCCTTGGACATGAGCTAGGACCTTAAGATTCTGCATGAAAGAAGGACTAGCAGCCGAGTTGCACTGGAGGATGTGAAAAGTGTTCATATGTAGTAAAAACCTGAGAAATCCGTCCGTTTTCGTCGTTTGTTATCGAATCGACTTAAAGCCTGATCGTCACATTGGGCGCTCTTCTCTCTGAAACGGTTGCACTTATCGTCTGCAAAGCTATGTCGCGTGCTGCAGTATGCTGAGACACTAAAAGCAACATAGTAGAACACAGATGAAGCTTCTAAGTTGATGTAATAGCTAGTAAGAAGTAGTACAATTGAACTTTTAGATATCGATTACTGACTTTTTAGCTGGCTTTGGTGCCTTGGACATGAGCTAGGACCTTAAGATCCTGCATGAAAGGAGGACTTGCAGCCGAGTTTCACGGGAGAAAGTGAAAAGTGTTCATATGTAGTAAAAACCCGAGAAATCCGTACGTTTTCGTCATTGGTTATCGAATCGTCTTAAAGCCAGATCGTCACATTGGCCGCTCTTCTCTCTGAAACGGTTGTACTTATCGTCTGCAAAGCTATGTCGAGTGCTGCGGTATGTGGAGACACTAAAATCACCATAGTAGAACACAGATGAAGCTTCTAAGTTGATGTAATAGCCAGTAAGAGGTAGTACAATTGAAGTTTTAGGTATCGATTATTGACGTTTTAGCTGGCTTTCGTGACTTGGACATGAGCTAGGACCTTAAGATTCTGCATGAAAGAAGGACTAGCAGCTGACTTGAATGGGAGAATATGAAAAGTGTTCATATGTAGTAAAAACCTGAGAAATCCTTCCGTTTTCGTCATTTGTTATCGAATCGACCTAAAGCCAGATCGCGACATTGGCCGCCCTTCTCTCTGAAACGGTTGCACTTATCGTCTGCAAAGCTATGTCGCGTGCTGCGGTATGCGGAGACACTAAAAGCACCATAGTAGAACACAGATGAAGCTTCTAAGTTGATGTAATAGCTAGTAAGAAGTAGTACAATTGAAATTTTAGATATCGATTATTGACTTTTTAGCTGACTTTGGTGCCTTGGACATGAGCTTGGACCTTAAGATTCTGCATGAAAGGAGGACTAGCAGCCGAGCTGCACATTAGGATGTGAAAAGTTTTCATATGTAGTAAAAAACTGAGAAATCCGTCCATTTTCGTCATTTGATATCGAATCGTCTTAAAGCCGGATCGTCACATTGGCCGCTCTTCTCTCTGAAACGGTTGTACTTATCGTCTGCAAAGCTATGTCACATGCTGTGGTATGCGGAGACACTAAAATCACCATAGTAGGACACAGATAAAGCTTCTAAGTTGATGTAATAGCCAGTAAAAAGTGGTACAATTCAAGTTTTAGGTATCGATTATTGACTTTTTAGCTGGCTTTGGTGCCTTGGACATGAGCTATGTCCTTACGAATCTGCATGAGAGGAGGACTAGCAGAAAAGTTGCACGGGAGAATGTGAAAAGTGTTAATATGTAGTATTAACCTGAGAAATCCGTCGATTTTCGTCATTTGTTATCGAATCGACTTAAAGCCAGATCGTCACATTGGCCGCTCTTCTCTCTGAAACGGTTGTACTTATCGTCTGCAAAGCTATGTCGCGTGCTGCGGTATGTGGAGACACTAAAAGCACCATAGTAGAACACAGATGAAGCTTCTAAGTTGATGTAATAGCTAGTAAGAAGTAGTACAATTTAAATTTTAGATATCGATTATTGACTTTTTAGCTGGCTTTGGTGCCTTGGACATGAGCTAGGACCTTAAGAATGTGCATGAAAGGGGGACTAGCAGCCGAGTTGCACGGGAGAATGTGAAAAGTGTTCATATGTAGTAAAAACCTGAGAAACCCGTCCGTTTTCGTCATTTGTTATCGAATCGACTTAAAGCCAGATCGTCACTTTGGCCGCTCTTCTCTCCGAAACGGTTGTACTTATCGTCTGAAAGGTATGTCGCGTGCTGCGGTATGCAGAGACACTAAAAGGACCATAGTAGAACACAGATGAAGCTTCTAAGATGATGTAATAGCCAGTAAGAATTAGTACAATACCAGTTTTAGGTATCGATTATTGACTTTTTAGCTGGCTTTGGTGCCTTGGACATGAGCTAGGACCTTAAGATTCTGCATGAAAGGAGGACTAGCAGCCGAATTGCATGGGAGAATGTGAAAAGTGTTCATATGTAATAAAAACCTGAGAAATCCGTCCGTTTTCGTCATTTGTTATCGAATCGACTTAAAGCCAGATCGTCACATTGGCCGCTCTTCTCTCTGAAAGGGTTGTACTTATCGTCTGCAAAGCTATGTCGCGTGCTGCGGTATGCGGAGACACTAAAAGCACCATAGTAGAACACAGATGAAGCTTCTAAGATGATGTAATAGCCAGTAAGAATTAGTACAATACCAGTTTTAGGTATCGATTATTAAGTGTTTAACTGGATTAGGTGCCTTGCACATGAGCTAGGACCTTAAGATTCTGCATGAAAGGAGGACTAGCAGCCGAATTGCATGGGAGATTGTGAAAAGTGTTCATATGTAGTAAAAACCTGAGAAATCCGTCCGTTTTCGTCATTTCTTATGGAATCGACTTAAAGCCAGGTCGTCACATTGGCATCTCTTCTCTCTGAAACGGTTGTACATATCGTCTGCAAAGCTATGTCGCGTGCTGCGGTATGTGGAGACACTAAAAGCAGCATACTAGAACATAGATGAAGCTTCTATGTTGATGTCATAGCTAGTAAGAAGTAGTACAATTGAAATTTTAGATATCGATTATTGACTTTTTAGCTGGCTTTGGTGCCTGGAACATGAGCTAGGACCTTACGATTCTGCATGAAAGGAGGACTAGCAGCCGAGTTGCACGGGAGAATGTGAAAAGTGATCATATGTAGTAAAAACCTGTGGAATCCGTCCGTTTTCGTCATTTGCTATCGAATCGACTTAAAGCCAGATCGTCACATTTGCCGCTCTTCTCTCTGAAACGGTTGTACTTATCGTCTGCAAAGCTATGTCGCAGTGCTGTGGTATGTGGAGACTCTAAAAGCACCATAGCAGAACACAGATGAAGCTTCTAAGTTGATGTAATAGCCAGTAAGAAGTAGTACAACTCAAGTTTTAGGTATCGATTATTGACTTTTTAGCTGGCTTTGGTGCCTTGGACATGAGCTAGGACCATAAGAATCGGCATGAAAGGAGGACTAGCAGCCGAGTTGCACGGGAGAATGTGAAAAGTGTTCATATGTAGTAAAAACCTGAGAATTCCGTCCGTTTTCGTCATTTGTTATCGACTCGACTTAAAGCCAGATCGTCACATTGGCCGCTCTTCTCTCTGAAACGGTTGTACTTATCGTCTGCAAAGCTATGTCGTGTGCTGCGGTATGCGGAGACACTAAAAATACCATAGTAGGACACGGATGAAGCTTCTAAGTTGATGTAATAGCCAGTAAGAAGTAGTACAATTCAAGTTTTACTTATCGATTATTGACTTTCAGCTGGCTTTGGTGCCTTGGACATGAGGTAGGACCTTAAGATTCTGCATGAAAGGAGGACTAGCAGCCGAGTTGCACGGGAGATTGTGAAAAGTGTTCATATGTAGTAAAAACCTGAGAGATCCGTTCGCCATCGTCATTTGTTAACGAATCGACTTAAAGCCAGATCGTCACATTGGCCGCTCTCCTCTCTGAAACGGTTGTACTTATCGTCTGCAAAGCTATGTCGAATGCTGCGGTATGTAGAGACACTAAAAGCACCATAGTAAAACACAGATGAAGCTTCTAAGTTGATGTAATAGCCAGTAAGAAGTAGTACAATTCAAGTTTTAGGTATCGATTATTGACTTTTATCTGGCTTTGGTGCCTTGGACATAAGCTAGGACCTTAGGATTCTGTATGAAAGGAGGACTAGTAGCCGAGTTGCACGGGAGAATGTGAAAAGTGTTAATATGTAGTATTAACCTGAGAAATCCGTCCGTTTTCGTCTTTTGTTATCGAATCGACTTAAAGCCAGATCGTAACATTGGCCGCTCTTCTCTCTGAAATGGTTGTACTTATCGTCTGCAAAGCTATGTCGCGTGCTGCGGTATGTGGAGACACTAAAAGCACCATAGTAGAACACAGATGAAGCTTCTAAGTTGATGTAATAGCTAGTAAGAAGTAGTACAATTTAAATTTTAGATATCGATTATTGACTTTTTAGCTGGCTTTGGTGCCTTGCACATGAGCTAGGACCTTAAGATTCTGCATGAAAGGAGGACTAGAAGCCGAATTGCACGGGAGATTGTGAAAAGTGTTCATATGTAGTAAAAATCTGAGAAATCCGTCCGTTTTCGTCATTTTTTATGGAATCGACTTAAAGCCAGGTCGTCACATTGGCATCTCTTCTCTCTGACACGGTTGTACTTATCGTCTGAAAGCTATGCCGCGTGCTGCGGTATGTGGAGACTCTAAAAGCACCATAGCAGAACACAGATGAAGCTTCTAAGTTGATGTAATAGCCACTAAGAAGTAGTACAACTCAAGTTTCAGGAATCGATTATTGACTTTTTAGCTGGCTTTGGTGCCTTGGACATGAGCTAGGACCATAAGAATCTGCATGAAAGGAGGACTAGCAGCCGAGTTGCACGGGAGTATGTGAAAAGTGTTCATATGTAGTAAAAACCTGAGAAATCCGTCCGTTTTCGTCATTTGTTATCGAATCGACTTAAAGCCAGATCATCACATTGGCCGCTCTTCTCTCTGAAATGGTTGTACTTATCGTCTGAAAGCTATGTCGCGTGCTGCGGTATGCGGAGACACTAAAAGCACCATAGCAGAACACAGATGAAGCTTCTAAGATGATGTAATAGGCAGTAAGAATTAGTACAAATCAAGTTTTAGGTATCGATTATTGACTTTTTGGCTGGCTTTGGTGCCTTGGACATGAGCTAGGACCTTAAGATTCTGCATGAAAGGAGGACTAGCAGCCGAATTGCACGGGAGAATGTGAAATGTGTTCATATGTAGTAAAAACCTGAGAAATCCGTACGTTTTCGTCATTTGTTATCGAATCGACTTAAAGCCAGATCGTCACATTGGCCGCTCTTCTCTCTGAAACGGTTGTACTTATCGTCTGAAAGCTATGTCGCGTGCTGCGGTATGCGGAGACACCAAAAGCACCATAGTAGAACAAAGATGAAGCTTCTAAGATGATGTAATAGCCAGTAAGAATTAGTACAATACCAGTTATATGTATCGATTATTGACTTTTTAGCTGGCTTTGGTGCCTTGGACATGACCTAGGACATTAAGTTTCTGCATGAAAGCAGGACTAGCAGCCGAATTGCATGGGAGAATGTGAAAAGTGTTCATATGTAGTAAAAACCTGAGAAATCTGTCCGTTTTCGTCATTTGTTATCGAATCGACTTAATGCCAGATCTTCACATTGGCCGCTCTTCTCTCTGAAACGGTTGTACTTATCGTCTGCAAAGCTATGTCGCGTGCTGCGGTATGCGGAGACACTAAAAGCACCATAGTAGAACACAGATGAAGCTTCTAAGATGACGTAACAGCCTGTAAGAAGTAGTACAACACAAGTTTTAGGTATCGATTATTGACTTTTTAGCTGGCTTTGGTGCCTTGGACATGAGCTAGGACCATAAGATTCTGCATGAAAGGAGGACTAGCAGCCGAGTTGCACGGGAGAATGTGAAAAGTGTTCATATGTAGTAAAAACCTGAGAAATCCGTCCATTTTCGTCATTTGTTATCGAATCGACTTAAAGCCAGATCGTCACATTTGCCGCTCTTCTCTCTGAAACGGTTGTACTTATCGTCTGCAAAGCTATGTCGCAGTGCTGCGGTATGTGGAGACTCTAAAAGCACCATAGCAGAACAAAGATGAAGCTTCTAAGATGATGTAATAGCCAGTAAGAATTAGTACAATACCAGTTATATGTATCGATTATTGACTTTTTAGCTGGCTTTGGTGCCTTGGACATGAGCTAGGACCATAAGAATCGGCATGAAAGGAGGACTAGCAGCCGAGTTGCAAGGGAGAATGTGAAAAGTGTTCATATGTAGTAAAAACCTGAGAAATCCGTCCGTTTTCGTCATTTGTTATCGAATCGACTTAAAGCCAGATCGTCACATTGGCCGCTCTTCTCTCTGAAACGGTTGTACTTATCGTCTGCAAAGCTATGTCGCGTGCTGCGGTATGCGGTGACACTAAAAGCACCATAGTAGAACACAGATGAAGCTTCTAATATGATGTAATAGAGAGTAAGAATTAGTACAATTCAAGTTTTAGGTATCGATTATTGACTTTTTAGCTGGATTTGGTGCCTTGGACATGAGCTATGACCTTACGAATCTGCATGAGAGGAGGACTAGCAGAAAAGTTGCACGGGAGAATGTGAAATGTGTTAATATGTAGTTTTAACCTGAGAAATCCGTCCGTTTTCGTCTTTTGTTATCGAATCGACTTAAAGCCAGATCGTCACATTGTCCGCCCTTCTCTCTGAAACGGTTGTACTTATCGTCTGCAAAGCTATGTCGTGTGCTGCGGTATGCGGAGACACTAAAAATACCATAGTAAGACACGGATGAAGCTTCTAAGTTGATGTAATAGCCAGTAGGAAGTAGTACAATTCAAGTTTTACTTATCGATTATTGACTTTCAGCTGGCTTTGGTGCCTTGGACATGAGGTAGGACCTTAAGAATCTGCATGAAAGGAGGACTAGCAGCCGAGTTGCACGGGAGATTGTGAAAAGTATTCATATGTAGTAAAAACCTGAGAGATCCGTTCGCCATCGTCATTTGTTAACGAATCGACTTAAAGCCAGATCGTCACATTGGCCGCTCTCCTCTCTGAAACGGTTGTACTTATCGTCTGCAAAGCTATGTCGCGTGCTGCGGTATGTAGAGACACTAAAAGCACCATAGTAGAACACAGATGAAGCTTCTAAGTTGATGTAATAGCCAGTAAGAAGTAGTACAATTCAAGTTTTAGGTATCGATTATTGACTTTTTAGCTGGCTTTGGTGCCTTGGACATGAGCTAGGACCTTAGGATTCTGCATGAAAGAGGACTAGTAGCCGAGTTGCACGGGAGAATGTGAAAAGTGTTCATATGTAGTAAAAAACTGAGAAATCCGTCCATTTTCGTCATTTGATATCGAATCGTCTTAAAGCCGGATCTTCACATTGGCCACTCTTCTCTCTGAAACGGTTATACTTATCGTCTGCAATGCTATGTCGCGTGCTGCGGTATGCGGAGACACCAAAATAACCATAGTAGAACACAGATGAAGCTTCTAAGTTGATGTAATAGCCAGTAAGAAGTAGTACAATTCAAGATTTGGGCATCGATTATTGACTTTTTAGCTGGCTTTGGTGCCTTGGACATGAGCTAGGACCTTAAGATTCGGCATGAAAGGAGGACTAGCAGCCGAGTTGCACGGGAGAATGTGAAAAGTGTTCATATGTAGTATAAACCTGAGAAATCCGTCCGTTTTCGTCATTTGTTATCGAATCGACTTAAAGCCAGATCGTCACATTGGCCGCTCTTCTCTATGAAACGGTTGTACTTATCGTCTGCAAAGCTATGTCACATGCTGTGGTATGCGGAGACACTAAAATCACCATAGTAGGACACAGATAAAGCTTCTAAGTTGATGTAATAGCCAGTAAGAAGTGGTACAATTCAAGTTTTAGGTATCGATTATTGACTTTTTAGCTGGCTTTGGTGCCTTGGACATGAGCTATGTCCTTACGAATCTGCATGAGAGGAGGACTAGCAGAAAAGTTGCACGGGAGAATGTGAAAAGTGTTAATATGTAGTATTAACCTGAGAAATCCGTCGATTTTCGTCATTTGTTATCGAATCGACTTAAAGCCAGATCGTCACATTGGCCGCTCTTCTCTCTGAAACGGTTGTACTTATCGTCTGCAAAGCTATGTCGCGTGCTGCGGTATGCAGAGACACTAAAAGGACCATAGTAGAACACAGATGAAGCTTCTAAGATGATGTAATAGCCAGTAAGAATTAGTACAATACCAGCTTTAGGTACCGAATATTGACTTTTTAGCTGGCTTTGGTGCCTTGGACATGAGCTAGGACCTTAAGATTCTGCATGAAAGGAGGACTAGCAGCCGAATTGCATGGGAGAATGTGAAAAGTGTTCATATGTAATAAAAACGTGAGAAATCCGTCCGTTTTCGTCATTTGTTATCGAATCGACTTAAAGCCAGATCGTCACATTGGCCGCTCTTCTCTCTGAAACGGTTGTACTTATCGTCTGCAAAGCTATGTCGCGTGCTGCGGTATGCGGAGACACTAAAAGCACCATAGTAGAATACAGATGAAGCTTCTAAGATGATGTAATAGCCAGTAAGAATTAGTACAATACCAGTTTTAGGTATCGATTATTAAGTGTTTAGCTGGATTAGGTGCCTTGCACATGAGCTAGGACCTTAAGATTCTGCATGAAAGGAGGACTAGCAGCCGAATTGCATGGGAGATTGTGAAAAGTGTTCATATGTAGTAAAAACCTGAGAAATCCGTCCGTTTTCGTCATTTCTTATGGAATCGACTTAAAGCCAGGTCGTCACATTGGCATCTCTTCTCTCTGAAACGGTTGTACATATCGTCTGCAAAGCTATGTCGCGTGCTGCGGTAAGTGGAGACACTAAAAGCAGCATACTAGAACACACATGAAGCTTCTATGTTGATGTCATAGCTAGTAAGAAGTAGTACAATTGAAATTTTAGATATCGATTATTGACTTTTTAGCTGGCTTTGGTGCCTGGAACATGAGCTAGGACCTTAAGAATGTGCATGAAAGGGGGACTAGCAGCCGAGTTGCACGGGAGAATGTGAAAAGTGTTCATATGTAGTAAAAACCTGAGAAACCCGTCCGTTTTCGTCATTTGTTATCGAATCGACTTAAAGCCAGATCGTCACTTTGGCCGCTCTTCTCTCCGAAACGGTTGTACTTATCGTCTGAAAGGTATGTCGCGTGCTGCGGTATGCAGAGACACTAAAAGGACCATAGTAGAACACAGATGAAGCTTCTAAGATGATGTAATAGCCAGTAAGAATTAGTACAATACCAGTTTTAGGTATCGATTATTGACTTTTTAGCTGGCTTTGGTGCCTTGGACATGAGCTAGGACCTTAAGATTCTGCATGAAAGGAGGACTAGCAGCCGAATTGCATGGGAGAATGTGAAAAGTGTTCATATGTAATAAAAACCTGAGAAATCCGTCCGTTTTCGTCATATGTTATCGAATCGACTTAAAGCCAGATCGTCACATTGGCCGCTCTTCTCTCTGAAAGGGTTGTACTTATCGTCTGCAAAGCTATGTCGCGTGCTGCGGTATGCGGAGACACTAAAAGCACCATAGTAGAACACAGATGAAGCTTCTAAGATGATGTAATAGCCAGTAAGAATTAGTACAATACCAGTTTTAGGTATCGATTATTAAGTGTTTAGCTGGATTAGGTGCCTTGCACATGAGCTAGGACCTTAAGATTCTGCATGAAAGGAGGACTAGCAGCCGAATTGCATGGGAGATTGTGAAAAGTGTTCATATGTAGTAAAAACCTGAGAAATCCGTCCGTTTTCGTCATTTCTTATGGAATCGACTTAAAGCCAGGTCGTCACATTGGCATCTCTTCTCTCTGAAACGGTTGTACATATCGTCTGCAAAGCTATGTCGCGTGCTGCGGTATGTGGAGACACTAAAAGCAGCATACTAGAACACAGATGAAGCTTCTATGTTGATGTCATAGCTAGTAAGAAGTAGTACAATTGAAATTTTAGATATCGATTATTGACTTTTTAGCTGGCTTTGGCGCCTGGAACATGAGCTAGGACCTTACGATTCTGCATGAAAGGAGGACTAGCAGCCGAGTTGCACGGGAGAATGTGAAAAGTGTTCATATATAGTAAAAACCTGTGGAATCCGTCCGTTTTCGTCATTTGCTATCGAATCGACTTAAAGCCAGATCGTCACATTTGCCGCTCTTCTCTCTGAAACGGTTGTACTTATCGTCTGCAAAGCTATGTCGCAGTGCTGTGGTATGTGGAGACTCTAAAAGCACCATAGAAGAACACAGATGAAGCTTCTAAGTTGATGTAATAGCCAGTAAGAAGTAGTACAACTCAAGCTTTAGGTATCGATTATTGACTTTTTAGCTGGCTTTGGTGCCTTGGACATGAGCTAGGACCATAAGAATCGGCATGAAAGGAGGACTAGCAGCCGAGTTGCACGGGAGAATGTGAAAAGTGTTCATATGTAGTAAAAACCTGAGAATTCCGTCCGTTTTCGTCATTTGTTATCGACTCGACTTAAAGCCAGATCGTCACATAGGCCGCTCTTCTCTCTGAAACGGTTGTACTTATCGTCTGCAAAGCTATGTCGTGTGCTGCGGTATGCGGAGACACTAAAAATACCATAGTAAGACACGGATGAAGCTTCGAAGTTGATGTAATAGCCAGTAAGAAGTAGTACAATTCAAGTTTTACTTATCGATTATTGACTTTCAGCTGGCTTTGGTGCCTTGGACATGAGGTAGGACCTTAAGATTCTGCATGAAAGGAGGACTAGCAGCCGAGTTGCACGGGAGATTGTGAAAAGTGTTCATATGTAGTAAGAACCTGAGAGATCCGTTCGCCATCGTCATTTGTTAACGAATCGACTTAAAGCCAGATCGTCACATTGGCCGCTCTCCTCTCTGAAACGGTTGTACTTATCGTCTGCAAAGCTATGTCGAATGCTGCGGTATGTAGAGACACTAAAAGCACCATAGTAGAACACAGATGAAGCTTCTAAGTTGATGTAATAGCCAGTAAGAAGTAGTACAATTCAAGTTTTAGGTATCGATTATTGACTTTTTAGCTGGCTTTGGTGCCTTGGACATGAGCTAGGACCTTAGGATTCTGCATGAAAGGAGGACTAGTAGCCGAGTTGCACGGGAGAATGTGAAAAGTGTTAATATGTAGTATTAACCTGAGAAATCCGTCCGTTTTCGTCTTTTGTTATCGAATCGACTTAAAGCCAGATCGTCACATTGGCCGCTCTTCTCTCTGAAACGGTTGTACTTATCGTCTGCAAAGCTATGTCGCGTGCTGCGGTAAGTGGAGACACTAAAAGCAGCATACTAGAACACAGATGAAGCTTCTAAGTTGATGTAATAGCTAGTAAGAAGTAGTACAATTTAAATTTTAGATATCGATTATTGACTTTTTAGCTGGCTTTGGTGCCTTGCACATGAGCTAGGACCTTAAGATTCTGCATGAAAGGAGGACTAGCAGCCGAATTGCACGGGAGATTGTGAAAAGTGTTCATATGTAGTAAAAACCTGAGAAATCCGTCCGTTTTCGTCATTTTTTATGGAATCGACTTAAAGCCAGGTCGTCACATTGGCATCTCTTCTCTCTGACACGGTTGTACTTATCGTCTGAAAGCTATGACGCGTGCTGCGGTATGTGGAGACTCTAAAAGCACCATAGCAGAACACAGATGAAGCTTCTAAGTTGATGTAATAGCCAGTAAGAAGTAGTACAACTCAAGTTTTAGGTATCGATTATTGACATTTTAGCTGGCTTTGGTGCCTTGGACATGAGCTAGGACCATAAGAATCTGCATGAAAGGAGGACTAGCAGCCGAGTTGCACGGGAGAATGTGAAAAGTGTTCATATGTAGTAAAAACCTGAGAAATCCGTCCGTTTTCGTCATTTGTTATCGAATCGACTTAAAGCCAGATCATCACATTGGCCGCTCTTCTCTCTGAAATGGTTGTACTTATCGTCTGAAAGCTATGTCGCGTGCTGCGGTATGCGGAGACACTAAAAGCACCATAGCAGAACACAGATGAACCTTCTAAGATGATGTAATAGGCAGTAAGAATTAGTACAAATCAAGTTTTAGGTATCGATTATTGACTTTTTGGCTGGCTTTGGTGCCTTGGACATGAGCTAGGACCTTACGATTCTGCATGAAAGGAGGACTAGCAGCCGAATTGCACGGGAGAATGTGAAATGTGTTCATATGTAGTAAAAACCTGAGAAATCCGTCCGTTTTCGTCATTTGTTATCGAATCGACTTAAAGCCAGATCGTCACATTGGCCGCTCTTCTCTCTGAAAGGGTTGTACTTATCGTCTGCAAAGCTATGTCGCGTGCTGCGGTATGCGGAGACACTAAAAGCACCATAGTAGAACACAGATGAAGCTTCTAAGATGATGTAATAGCCAGTAAGAATTAGTACAATACCAGTTTTAGGTATCGATTATTAAGTGTTTAACTGGATTAGGTGCCTTGCACATGAGCTAGGACCTTAAGATTCTGCATGAAAGGAGGACTAGCAGCCGAATTGCATGGGAGATTGTGAAAAGTGTTCATATGTAGTAAAAACCTGAGAAATCCGTCCGTTTTCGTCATTTCTTATGGAATCGACTTAAAGCCAGGTCGTCACATTGGCATCTCTTCTCTCTGAAACGGTTGTACATATCGTCTGCAAAGCTATGTCGCGTGCTGCGGTATGTGGAGACACTAAAAGCAGCATACTAGAACATAGATGAAGCTTCTATGTTGATGTCATAGCTAGTAAGAAGTAGTACAATTGAAATTTTAGATATCGATTATTGACTTTTTAGCTGGCTTTGGTGCCTGGAACATGAGCTAGGACCTTACGATTCTGCATGAAAGGAGGACTAGCAGCCGAGTTGCACGGGAGAATGTGAAAAGTGATCATATGTAGTAAAAACCTGAGAAATCCGTCTGTTTTCGTCATTTGTTATCGAATCGACTTAAAGCCAGATCGTCACATTGGCCGCTCTTCTCTCTGAAACGGTTGTACTTATCGTCTGCAAAGCTATGTCGCGTGCTGCGGTATGCGGAGACACTAAAAGCACCATAGTAGAACACAGATGAAGCTTCTAATATGATGTAATAGAGAGTAAGAAGTAGTACAATTCAAGTTTTAGGTATCGATTATTGACTTTTTAGCTGGCTTTGGTGCCTTGGACATGAGCTATGTCCTTACGAATCTGCATGAGAGGAGGACTAGCAGAAAAGTTGCACGGGAGAATGTGAAAAGTGTTAATATGTAGTATTAACCTGAGAAATCCGTCGATTTTCGTCATTTGTTATCGAATCGACTTAAAGCCAGATCGTCACATTGGCCGCTCTTCTCTCTGAAACGGTTGTACTTATCGTCTGCAAAGCTATGTCGCGTGCTGCGGTATGTGGAGACACTAAAAGCACCATAGTAGAACACAGATGAAGCTTCTAAGTTGATGTAATAGCTAGTAAGAAGTAGTACAATTTAAATTTTAGATATCGATTATTGACTTTTTAGCTGGCTTTGGTGCCTTGGACATGAGCTAGGACCTTAAGAATGTGCATGAAAGGGGGACTAGCAGCCGAGTTGCACGGGAGAATGTGAAAAGTGTTCATATGTAGTAAAAACCTGAGAAACCCGTCCGTTTTCGTCATTTGTTATCGAATCGACTTAAAGCCAGATCGTCACTTTGGCCGCTCTTCTCTCCGAAACGGTTGTAGTTATCGTCTGAAAGGTATGTCGCGTGCTGCGGTATGCAGAGACACTAAAAGGACCATAGTAGAACACAGATGAAGCTTCTAAGATGATGTAATAGCCAGTAAGAATTAGTACAATACCAGTTTTAGGTATCGATTATTGACTTTTTAGCTGGCTTTGGTGCCTTGGACATGAGCTAGGACCTTAAGATTCTGCATGAAAGGAGGACTAGCAGCCGAATTGCATGGGAGAATGTGAAAAGTGTTCATATGTAATAAAAACGTGAGAAATCCGTCCGTTTTCGTCATTTGTTATCGAATCGACTTAAAGCCAGATCGTCACATTGGCCGCTCTTCTCTCTGAAACGGTTGTACTTATCGTCTGCAAAGCTATGTCGCGTGCTGCGGTATGCGGAGACACTAAAAGCACCATAGTAGAATACAGATGAAGCTTGTAAGATGATGTAATAGCCAGTAAGAATTAGTACAATACCAGTTTTAGGTATCGATTATTAAGTGTTTAGCTGGATTAGGTGCCTTGCACATGAGCTAGGACCTTAAGATTCTGCATGAAAGGAGGACTAGCAGCCGAATTGCATGGGAGATTGTGAAAAGTGTTCATATGTAGTAAAAACCTGAGAAATCCGTCCGTTTTCGTCATTTCTTATGGAATCGACTTAAAGCCAGGTCGTCACATTGGCATCTCTTCTCTCTGAAACGGTTGTACATATCGTCTGCAAAGCTATGTCGCGTGCTGCGGTAAGTGGAGACACTAAAAGCAGCATACTAGAACACAGATGAAGCTTCTATGTTGATGTCATAGCTAGTAAGAAGTAGTACAATTGAAATTTTAGATATCGATTATTGACTTTTTAGCTGGCTTTGGTGCCTGGAACATGAGCTAGGACCTTACGATTCTGCATGAAAGGAGGACTAGCAGCCGAGTTGCACGGGAGAATGTGAAAAGTGTTCATATGTAGTAAAAACCTGTGGAATCCGTCCGTTTTCGTCATTTGTTATCGAATCGACTTAAAGCCAGATCGTCACATTTGCCGCTCATCTCTCTGAAACGGTTGTACTTATCGTCTGCAAAGCTATGTCGCAGTGCTGCTGTATGTGGAGACTCTAAAAGCACCATAGCAGAACACAGATGAAGCTTCTAAGTTGATGTAATAGCCAGTAAGAAGTAGTACAACTCAAGTTTTAGGTATCGATTATTGACTTTTTAGCTGGCTTTGGTGCCTTGGACATGAGCTAGGACCATAAGAATCGGCATGAAAGGAGGACTAGCAGCCGAGTTGCACGGGAGAATGTGAAAAGTGTTCATATGTAGTAAAAACCTGAGAAATCCGTCCGTTTTCGTCATTTGTTATCGACTCGACTTAAAGCCAGATCGTCACATTGGCCGCTCTTCTCTCTGAAACGGTTGTACTTATCGTCTGCAAAGCTATGTCGTGTGCTGCGGTATGCGGAGACACTAAAAATACCATAGTAAGACACGGATGAAGCTTCTAAGTTGATGTAATAGCCAGTAAGAAGTAGTACAATTCAAGATTTACTTATCGATTATTGACTTTCAGCTGGCTTTGGTGCCTTGGACATGAGGTAGGACCTTAAGATTCTGCATGAAAGGAGGACTAGCAGCCGAGTTGCACGGGAGATTGTGAAAAGTGTTCATATGTAGTAAAAACCTGAGAGATCCGTTCGCCATCGTCATTTGTTAACGAATCGACTTAAAGCCAGATCGTCACATTGGCCGCTCTCCTCTCTGAAACGGTTGTACTTATCGTCTGCAAAGCTATGTCGAATGCTGCGGTATGTAGAGACACTAAAAGCACCATAGTAGAACACAGATGAAGCTCCTAAGTTGATGTAATAGCCAGTAAGAAGTAGTACAATTCAAGTTTTAGGTATCGATTATTGACTTTTTAGCTGGCTTTGGTGCCTTGGACATGAGCTAGGACCTTAGGATTCTGCATGAAAGGAGGACTAGTAGCCGAGTTGCACGGGAGAATGTGAAAAGTGTTAATATGTAGTATTAACCTGAGAAATCCGTCCGTTTTCGTCTTTTGTTATCGAATCGACTTAAAGCCAGATCGTAACATTGGCCGCTCTTCTCTCTGAAACGGTTGTACTTATCGTCTGCAAAGCTATGTCGCGTGCTGCGGTATGTGGAGACACTAAAAGCACCATAGTAGAACACAGATGAAGCTTCTAAGTTGATGTAATAGCTAGTAAGAAGTAGTACAATTTAAATTTTAGATATCGATTATTGACTTTTTAGCTGGCTTTGGTGCCTTGCACATGAGCTAGGACCTTAAGATTCTGCATGAAAGGAGGACTAGCAGCCGAATTGCACGGGAGATTGTGAAAAGTGTTCATATGTAGTAAAAACCTGAGAAATCCGTCCGTTTTCGTCATTTTTTATGGAATCGACTTAAAGCCAGGTCGTCACATTGGCATCTCTTCTCTCTGACACGGTTGTACTTATCGTCTGAAAGCTATGTCGCGTGCTGCGGTATGCGGAGACACCAAAAGCACCATTGTAGAACAAAGATGAAACTTCTAAGATGATGTAATAGCCAGTAAGAATTAGTACAACTCAAGTTTTAGGTATCGATTATTGACATTTTAGCTGGCTTTGGTGCCTTGGACATGAGCTAGGACCACAAGAATCGGCATGAAAGGAGGACTAGCAGCCGAGTTGCACGGGAGAATGTGAAAAGTGTTCATATGTAGTAAAAACCTGAGAAATCCGTCCGTTTTCGTCATTTGTTATCGAATCGACTTAAAGCCAGATCGTCACATTGGCCGCTCTTCTCTCTGAAACGGTTGTACTTATCGTCTGCAAAGCTATGTCGCGTGCTGCGGTATGCGGAGACACTAAAAGCACCATAGTAGAACACAGATGAAGCTTCTAATATGATGTAATAGAGAGTAAGAAGTAGTACAATTCAAGTTTTACTTATCGATTATTGACTTTCAGCTGGCTTTGGCGCCTTGGACATGAGGTAGGACCTTAAGAATCTGCATGAAAGGAGGACTAGCAGCCGAGTTGCACGGGAGATTGTGAAAAGTGTTCATATGTAGTAAAAACCTGAGAGATCCGTTCGCCATCGTCATTTGTTAACGAATCGACTTAAAGCCAGATCGTCACATTGGCCGCTCTCCTCTCTGAAACGGTTGTACTTATCGTCTGCAAAGCTATGTCGCGTGCTGCGGTATGTAGAGACACTAAAAGCACCATAGTAGAACACAGATGAAGCTTCTAAGTTGATGTAATAGCCAGTAAGAAGTAGTACAATTCAAGTTTTAGGTATCGATTATTGACTTTTTAGCTGGCTTTGGTGCCATGGACATGAGCTAGGACCTTAGGATTCTGCATGAAAGGAGGACTAGTAGCCGAGTTGCACGGGAGAATGTGAAAAGTGTTAATATGTAGTATTAACCTGAGAAATCCGTCCGTTTTCGTCTTTTGTTATCGAATCGACTTAAAGCCAGATCGTAACATTGGCCGCTCTTCTCTCTGAAACGGTTGTACTTATCGTCTGCAAAGCTATGTCGCGTGCTGCGGTATGTGGAGACACTAAAAGCACCATAGTAGAACACAGATGAAGCTTCTAAGTTGATGTAATAGCTAGTAAGAAGTAGTACAATTTAAATTTTAGATATCGATTATTGACTTTTTAGCTGGCTTTGGTGCCTTGCACATGAGCTAGGACCTTAAGATTCTGCATGAAAGGAGGACTAGCAGCCGAATTGCACGGGAGATTGTGAAAAGTGTTCATATGTAGTAAAAACCTGAGAAATCCGTCCGTTTTCGTCATTTTTTATGGAATCGACTTAAAGCCAGGTCGTCATATTGGCTGCTCTTCTCTCTGAAACGGTTGTACTTATCGTCTGAAAGCTATGTCGCGTGCTGCGGTATGTGGAGACTCTAAAAGCACCATAGCAGAACACAGATGAAGCTTCTAAGTTGATGTAATAGCCAGTAAGAAGTAGTACAACTCAAGTTGTAGGTATCGTTTAGTGACTTTTTAGCTGGCTTTGGTGGCTTGGACATGAGCTAGGACCATAAGAATCTGCATGAAAGGAGGACTAGCAGCCGAGTTGCACGGGAGAATGTGAAAAGTGTTCATATGTAGTAAAAACCTGAGAAATCCGTCCGTTTTCGTCATTTGTCATCGAATCGACTTAAAGCCAGATCATCACATTGGCCGCTCTTCTCTCTGAAACGGTTGTACTTATCGTCTGCAAAGCTATGTCGCGTGCTGCGGTATGCGGAGACACTAAAAGCACCATAGCAGAACACAGATGAATCTTCTAAGATTATGTAATAGCCAGTAAGAATTAGTACAAATCAAGTTTTAGGTATCGATTATTGACTTTTTGGCTGGCTTTGGTGCCTTGGTCATGAGCTAGGACCTTAAGATTCTGCATGAAAGGAGGACTAGCAGCCGAGATGCATGGGAGAATGTGAAAACTGTTCATATGTAGTAAAAACCTGAGATATCCGTTCGTTATCGCCATATATTACCGAATCGACTTAAAGCCGGATCGTCACATTGGCCGCTCTTCTCTCTGAAACGGCTGTACTTATCGTCTGAAAGCTATGTCGCGTGCTGCGGTATGCGGAGACACTAAAAGCACCATAGTAGAACACAGATGAAGCTTCTAAGTTGATGTAATAGCCAGTAGGAAGTAGTACAATTCAAGTTTTAAGTATCGATTATTGACTTTTTAGCTGGCTTTGGTGCCTTGGACATGAGCTAGGACCTTAAGATTCTGCATGAAAGCAGGACTAGCAGCCGAGTTGCACGGGAGAATGTGAAAAGTGTTCATATGTAGTAAAAACCTGAGAAATCCGTCCGTTATCGTCTTTTGTTATCGAATCGACTTATAGCCTGATCGTCACATTGGCCGCTCTTCTCTCTGAAACGGTTGTACTTATCGTCTGCAAAGCTATGTCGCGTGCTGCGGTATGGGGAGACACTAAAAGCACCATAGTAGAACACTGATGAAGCTTCTAATATGATGTAATAGAGAGTAAGAAGTAGTACAATTCAAGTTTTAGGTATCGATTATTGACTTTTTAGCTGGCTTTGGTGCCTTGGACATGAGCTATGACCTTACGAATCTGCATGAGAGGAGGACTAGCAGAAAAGATGCACGGGAGAATGTGAAATGTGTTAATATGTAGTTTTAACCTGCGAAATCCGTCCGTTTTCGTCTTTTGTTATGGAATCGACTTAAAGCCAGATCGTCAATTTTCCGCCCTTCTCTCTGAAACGGTTGTACTTATCGTCTGCAAAGCTATGTCGTGTGCTACGGTATGCGGAGACACTAAAAATACCATAGTAAAACACGGATGAAGCTTCTAAGTTGATGTAATAGCCAGTAAGAAGTAGTACAATTCAAGTTTTACTTATCGATTATTGACTTTCAGCTGGCTTTGGTGCCTTGGACATGAGCTAGGACCTTAAGATTCTGCATGAAAGGAGGACTAGCAGCCGAGTTGCACGGGAGATTGTGAAAAGTGTTCATATGTAGTAAAAACCTGAGAGATCCGTTCGCCATCGTCATTTGTTAACGAATCGACTTGAAGCCAGATCGTCACATTGGCCGCTCTCCTCTCTGAAACGGTTGTACTTATCGTCTGCAAAGCTATGTCGCGTGCTGCGGTAAGTAGAGCCACTAAATGCACCATAGTAGAACACAGATGAAGCTTCTAAGTTGATGTAATACCCAGTAAGAAGTAGTACAATTCAAGTTTTAGGTATCGATTATTGACTTTGTAGTTGGCTTTGGTGCCTTGGACATGAGCTATTACCTTAAGATTCTGCATGAAAGAAGGACTAGCAGCCGAGTTGTACGGGAGAATGTGAAAAGTGTTCATATGTAGTAAAAACCTGAGAAATCCATACGTTTTCGTCATTGGTTATCGATTCGTCTTAAAGCCAGATCGTCACATTGGCTGCTCTTCTCTCTGAAACGGTTGTACTTATCGTCTGCAAAGCTATGTCGCGTGCTGCGGCATGTGGAGACACTAAAAGCACCATAGTAGAACACAGATGAAGCTTCTAAGTTGATGTAATAGCTAGTAAGAGGTAGTACAATTCAAGTTTTAGGTATCGATTATTGACTTTTTTGCTGGCTTTGGTGCCTTGGACATGAGCTAGGACCTTAAGATTCTGCATGAAAGGAGGACTAGCAGCCGAGTTGCACGGGAGGATGTGAAAAGTGTTCATATGTAGTAAAAACCTGAGAAATCCATAC
The DNA here is from genome assembly GCF_023897955.1 of Schistocerca gregaria. Lineage (NCBI taxonomy): Eukaryota > Metazoa > Arthropoda > Insecta > Orthoptera > Acrididae > Schistocerca > Schistocerca gregaria. The sequence goes on along the minus strand of NC_064930.1, from coordinate 132,361,253 downwards.
GTTTTCGTCATTGGTTATCGATTCGTATTAAAGCCAGATCGTCACATTGGCTGCTCTTCTCTCTGAAACGGTTGTACTTATCGTCTGCAAAGCTATGTCGCGTGCTGCGGCATGTGGAGACACTAAAAGCACCATAGTAGAACACAGATGAAGCTTCTAAGTTGATGTAATAGCTAGTAAGGGGTAGTACAATTCAAGTTTTAGGTATCGAATATTGAATTTTTAGCTGGCTTTGGTGCCTTGGACATGAGCTAGGACCTTAAGATTCTGCTTGAAAGGAGGACTAGCAGCCGAGTTGCACGGGAGGATGTGAAAAGTTTTCATATGTAGTAAAAACCTGAGAAATCCGTCCATTTTCGTAATATGTAATCGAATCGACTTTAAACCGGATCGTGACATTGGTCGCTCTTCTCTCTGAAACGGTTGTACTTATCGTCTGCAAAGCTATGTCGCGTGCTGCGGTATGCGGAGACACTAAAATCACCATAGTAGAACAGAGATGAAGCTTCTAAGTTGATGTAATAGCTAGTAAGAAGTGGTACAATTGGAATTTTAGATATCGATTATTGACTTTTTAGCTGGCTTTGGTGCCTTGGACATGAGCTAGGACCTTAAAATTCTGCATGAAAGGAGGAATAGCAGCCGAGTTGCACGGGAGAATGTGAAAAGTGTTCATATGTAGTAAAAACCTGAGAAATCCGTCCGTTTTCGTCATTTGTTATGGAATCGACTTAAAGCCAGATGGTCACATTGGCCGCTCTTCCCTCTGACGCTGTTGTACTTATCGTCTGCAATGCTATGTCGCGTGCTGCGGTATGCGAAGACACTTAAAGCACCATAGTAGAACACAGATGAAGCTTCTAAGTTGATGTAATAGCCAGTAAGAAGTAGTACAATTCAAGTTTTAGGTATCGATTGTTGACTTTGTAGCTGGATTTGGTGCCTTGGACATGAGCTAGGACCTTAAGATTCTGCATGATAGGAGGACTAGCAGCCTAGTTGCACGGGAGATTGTGAAAAGTGTTCATATGTAGTAAAAACCTGAGAGATCCGTTCGCCAACGTCATTTGTTAACGAATCGACTTAAAGCCAGATCGTCACATTGGCCGCTCTTCTCTCTGAAACGGTTGTACTTATCGTCTGCAAAGCTATGTCGAGTGCTGCGGTATGTGGAGACACTAAAAGCACCATAGTAGAACACAGATGAAGCTTGTAAGTTGATGTAATAGCCAGTAAGAGGTAGTACAATTCAAGTTTAAGGTATCGATTATTAAATTTTTAGCTGGCTTTGGTGCCTTGGACATGAGCTAGGACCTTAAGATTCTGCATGAAAGGAGGACTAGCAGCCGAGTTGCACGGGAGAAAGTGAAAAGTGTTCATATGTAGTAAAAACCCGTGAAATCCGTACGTTTTCGTCATTGGTTATCGAATCGTCTTAAAGCCAGATCGTCACATTGGCCGCTCTTCTCTCTGAAACGGTTGTACTTATCGTCTGCAAAGCTATGTCGCGTGCTGCGGTATGTGGAGACACTAAAATCACCATAGTAGAACACAGATGAAACTTCTAAGTTGATGTAATAGCCAGTAAGAAGTAGTACAATTCAAGTTTTAGGTATCGATTATTGACTTTTTAGCTGGCTTTGGTGCCTTGGACATGAGCTAGGACCCTAAGAATCTGCATGAGAATGAGACTAGCAGAAAAGTAGCACGGGAGAATGTGAAATGTTCTCATATGTAGTATTAACCTGAGAAATCCGTCCGTTTTCGTCTTTTATTATAGAGTCGACTAAAGGCCAGATCGTAACATTGTCCGCCCTTCTCTCTGAAACGGCTGTACTTATCGTCTGCAAAGCTATGTCGAGTGCTGCGGTATGTGGAGACACTAAAATCACTATAGTAGAACACAGATGAAGCTTCTAAGTTGATGTAATAGCCAGTAAGAAGTAGTACAATTCAAGTTTTACTTATCGATTATTGACTTTCAGCTGGCTTTGGTGACTTGGACATGAGCTAGGACCTTAAGTTTCTGCATGATAGGAGGACTAGCAGCCTAGTTGCACGGGAGATTGTGAAAAGTGTTCATATGTAGTAAAAACCTGAGAGATCCGTTCGCCATCGTCATTTGTTAACGAATCGACTTAAAGCCAGATCGTCACATTGGCCGCTCTCCTCTCTGAAACGGTTGTACTTATCGTCTGCAAAGCTATGTCGCGTGCTGCGGTATGTGGAGACACTAAAAGCACCATAGTAGAACACAGATGAAGATTCTAAGTTGATGTAATAGCCAGTAAGAAGTAGTACAATTCAAGTTTTACTTATCGATTATAGACTTTTTAGCTGGCTTTGGTGCCTTGGACATGAGCTAGGACCTTAAAATTCTGCATGAAAGGAGGACTAACAGCCGCCTTGCACGTGAGAATGTGAAAAGTGTTCATATGTAGTAAAAACCTGAGAAATCCGACCGTTTTCGTCATTTGTTATCGAATCGACTTAAAGCCAGATCGTCACATTGGCCGCTCTTCTCTCTGAAACGGTTGTACTTATCGTCTGCAAAGCTATGTCGAGTGCTGCGGTATGTGGAGATACTAAAAGCACCATAGTAGAACACTGATGAAGCTTATAAGTTGATGTAATAGCCAGTAAGAGGTAGTACAATTCAAGTTTAAGGTATCGATTATTAAATTTTTAGCTGGCTTTGGTGCCTTAGACATGAGCTAGGACCTTAAGATTCTGCATGAAAGGAGGACTAGCAGCCGAGATGCATGGCAGAATGTGAAAAGTGTTCATATGTAGTAAAAACCTGAGAAGTCCGTCCGTTTTGTCATTTGTTATCGAATCGACTTAAAGCCAGATCGTCACATTGGCCGCTCTTCTCTCTGAAACGGTTGTACTTATCGTCTGCAAAGCTATGTCGCGTGCTGCGGTATGCGGAGACACTAAAAGCACCATAGTAGAACACAGATGAAGCTTCTAAGATGATGTAATAGCCAGTAAGAAATAGTACAATACCAGTTTTGGGTATCGATTATTGACTTTTAGCTGGCTTTGGTGACTTGGACATGAGCTAGGACCTTAAGATTCTGCATGAAAGGAGGGTTAGCAGCCGAGTTGCACGGGAGAATGTGAAAAGTGTTCATATGTAGTAAAAACCTGAGAAATCCGTCCGTTTTCGTCATTTGTTATGGAATCGACTTAAAGCCAGATCGTCACATTGGCCGCTCTTCTCTCTGAAACGGTTGTACTTATCGTCTGCAAAGCTATGTCGCGTGCTACGGTATGTGGAGACACTAACATCACCTTAGTAGGACACAGATGAAGCTTCTAAGTTGATGTAATAGCCAGTAAGAAGTAGTACAATTGAAATTTTAGATATCGATTATTTACTTTTTAGCTGGCTTTGGTGCCTTGGACATGAGCTAGGACCTTAAGATTCTGCATGAAAGGAGGACTAACAGCCGCCTTGCACGTGAGAATGTGAAAAGTGTTCATATATAGTAAAAACCTGAGAAATCCGACCGTTTTCGTCATTTGTTATCGAATCGACTTAAAGCCAGATCGTCACATTGGACGCACTTCTCTCTGAAACGGTTGTACTTATCGTCTGCAAAGCTATGTCGAGTGCTGCGGTATGTGGAGACACTAAGAGCACCATAGTAGAACAGAGATGAAGCTTATAAGTTGATGTAATAGCCAGTACGAGGTAGTACAATTCAAGTTTAAGGTATCGATTATTAAATTTTTAGCTGGCTTTGGTGCCTTGGACATGACCTAGGACCTTAAGATTCTGCATGAAATGAGGACTAGCAGCCGAGATGCATGGGAGAATGTGAAAAGTGTTCATATGTAGTAAAAACCTGAGAAATCCGTTCGTTATCGTCATATATTACCGAATCGACTTAAAGCCGGATCGTCACATTGGCCGCTCTTCTCTCTGAAACGGTTGTACTTATCGTCTGCAAAGCTATGTCGCGTGCTGCGGTATGTGGAGACACTAAAATCACCTTAGTAGGACACAGATGAAGCTTCTAAGTTGATGTAATAGCCAGTAAGAAGTAGTACAATTCAAGATTTAGGTATCGATTATTGACTTTTTAGCTGGCTTTGGTGCCTTGGACATGAGCTAGGACCCTAAGAATCTGCATGAGAGGGAGACTAGCAGAAAAGTTACACGGGAGAATGTGAAATGTGCTCATATGTAGTATTAACCTGAGAAATCCGTCCGTGTTCGTCTTTTGTTATCGAGTCGACTAAAGGCCAGATCGTAACATTGTCCGCCCTTCTCTCTGAAACGGCTGTACTTATCGTCTGAAAGCTATGTCGCGTGCTGCGGTATGCGGAGACACTAAAAGCACCATAGTAGAACACAGATGAAGCTTCTATGTTGATGAATAGCCAGTAAGAAGTAGTACAATTCCAGTTTTAGGTATCGATTATTGACTTTTAGCTGGCTTTGGTGCCTTGGACATGAGCTAGGACCTTAAGATTCTGCATGAAAGAAGGACTAGCAGCCGAGTTGCACTGGAGAATGTGAAAAGTGTTCATATGTAGTAAAAACCCGAGAAATCCGTACGTTTTCGTCATTGGTTATCGAATCGTCTTAAAGCCAGATCGTCACATTGGCCGCTCTTCTCTCTGAAACGGTTGTACTTATCGTCTGCAAAGCTATGTCGAGTGCTGCGGTATGTGGAGACACTAAAATCACCATAGTAGAACACAGATGAAGCTTCTAAGTTGATGTAATAGCCAGTAAGAGGTAGTACAATTGAAGTTTTAGGTATCGATTATTGACGTTTTAGCTGGCTTTCGTGACTTGGACATGAGCTAGGACCTTAAGATTCTGCATGAAAGAAGGACTAGCAGCTGACTTGAATGGGAGAATATGAAAAGTGTTCATATGTAGTAAAAACCTGAGAAATCCTTCCGTTTTCGTCATTTGTTATCGAATCGACCTAAAGCCAGATCGCGACATTGGCCGCCCTTCTCTCTGAAACGGTTGCACTTATCGTCTGCAAAGCTATGTCGCGTGCTGCGGTATGCGGAGACACTAAAAGCACCATAGTAGAACACAGATGAAGCTTCTAAGTTGATGTAATAGCTAGTAAGAAGTAGTACAATTGAAATTTTAGATATCGATTTTTGACTTTTTAGCTGACTTTGGTGCCTTGGACATGAGCTTGGACCTTAAGATTCTGCATGAAAGGAGGACTAGCAGCCGAGCTGCACATTAGGATGTGAAAAGTTTTCATATGTAGTAAAAAACTGAGAAATCCGTCCATTTTCGTCATTTGATATCGAATCGTCTTAAAGCCGGATCGTCACATTGGCCGCTCTTCTCTCTGAAACGGTTGTACTTATCGTCTGCAAAGCTATGTCACATGCTGTGGTATGCGGAGACACTAAAATCACCATAGTAGGACACAGATAAAGCTTCTAAGTTGATGTAATAGCCAGTAAGAAGTGGTACAATTCAAGTTTTAGGTATCGATTATTGACTTTTTAGCTGGCTTTGGTGCCTTGGACATGAGCTATGTCCTTACGAATCTGCATGAGAGGAGGACTAGCAGAAAAGTTGCACGGGAGAATGTGAAAAGTGTTAATATGTAGTATTAACCTGAGAAATCCGTCGATTTTCGTCATTTGTTATCGAATCGACTTAAAGCCAGATCGTCACATTGGCCGCTCTTCTCTCTGAAACGGTTGTACTTATCGTCTGCAAAGCTATGTCGCGTGCTGCGGTATGTGGAGACACTAAAAGCACCATAGTAGAACACAGATGAAGCTTCTAAGTTGATGTAATAGCTAGTAAGAAGTAGTACAATTTAAATTTTAGATATCGATTATTGACTTTTTAGCTGGCTTTGGTGCCTTGGACATGAGCTAGGACCTTAAGAATGTGCATGAAAGGGGGACTAGCAGCCGAGTTGCACGGGAGAATGTGAAAAGTGTTCATATGTAGTAAAAACCTGAGAAACCCGTCCGTTTTCGTCATTTGTTATCGAATCGACTTAAAGCCAGATCGTCACTTTGGCCGCTCTTCTCTCCGAAACGGTTGTACTTATCGTCTGAAAGGTATGTCGCGTGCTGCGGTATGCAGAGACACTAAAAGGACCATAGTAGAACACAGATGAAGCTTCTAAGATGATGTAATAGCCAGTAAGAATTAGTACAATACCAGTTTTAGGTATCGATTATTGAATTTTTAGCTGGCTTTGGTGCCTTGGACATGAGCTAGGACCTTAAGATTCTGCATGAAAGGAGGACTAGCAGCCGAATTGCATGGGAGAATGTGAAAAGTGTTCATATGTAATAAAAACCTGAGAAATCCGTCCGTTTTCGTCATTTGTTATCGAATCGACTTAAAGCCAGATCGTCACATTGGCCGCTCTTCTCTCTGAAAGGGTTGTACTTATCGTCTGCAAAGCTATGTCGCGTGCTGCGGTATGCGGAGACACTAAAAGCACCATAGTAGAACACAGATGAAGCTTCTAAGATGATGTAATAGCCAGTAAGAATTAGTACAATACCAGTTTTAGGTATCGATTATTAAGTGTTTAACTGGATTAGGTGCCTTGCACATGAGCTAGGACCTTAAGATTCTGCATGAAAGGAGGACTAGCAGCCGAATTGCATGGGAGATTGTGAAAAGTTTTCATATGTAGTAAAAACCTGAGAAATCCGTCCGTTTTCGTCATTTCTTATGGAATCGACTTAAAGCCAGGTCGTCACATTGGCATCTCTTCTCTCTGAAACGGTTGTACATATCGTCTGCAAAGCTATGTCGCGTGCTGCGGTATGTGGAGACACTAAAAGCAGCATACTAGAACATAGATGAAGCTTCTATGTTGATGTCATAGCTAGTAAGAAGTAGTACAATTGAAATTTTAGATATCGATTATTGACTTTTTAGCTGGCTTTGGTGCCTGGAACATGAGCTAGGACCTTACGATTCTGCATGAAAGGAGGACTAGCAGCCGAGTTGCACGGGAGAATGTGAAAAGTGATCATATGTAGTAAAAACCTGTGGAATCCGTCCGTTTTCGTCATTTGCTATCGAATCGACTTAAAGCCAGATCGTCACATTTGCCGCTCTTCTCTCTGAAACGGTTGTACTTATCGTCTGCAAAGCTACGTCGCAGTGCTGTGGTATGTGGAGACTCTAAAAGCACCATAGCAGAACACAGATGAAGCTTCTAAGTTTATGTAATAGCCAGTAAGAAGTAGTACAACTCAAGTTTTAGGTATCGATTATTGACTTTTTAGCTGGCTTTGGTGCCTTGGACATGAGCTAGAACCATAAGAATCGGCATGAAAGGAGGACTAGCAGCCGAGTTGCACGGGAGAATGTGAAAAGTGTTCATACGTAGTAAAAACCTGAGAATTCCGTCCGTTTTCGTCATTTGTTATCGACTCGACTTAAAGCCAGATCGTCACATTGGCCGCTCTTCTCTCTGAAACGGCTGTACTTATCGTCTGAAAGCTATGTCGTGTGCTGCGGTATGCGGAGACACTAAAAGCACCATAGTAGAACACAGATGAAGCTTCTATGTTGATGAATAGCCAGTAAGAAGTAGTACAATTCCAGTTTTAGGTATCGATTATTGACTTTTTAGCTGGCTTTGGTGCCTTGGACATGAGCTAGGACCTTAAGATTCTGCATGAAAGAAGGACTAGCAGCCGAGTTGCACTGGAGAATGTGAAAAGTGTTCATATGTAGTAAAAACCCGAGAAATCCGTACGTTTTCGTCATTGGTTATCGAATCGTCTTAAAGCCAGATCGTCACATTGGCCGCTCTTCTCTCTGAAACGGTTGTACTTATCGTCTGCAAAGCTATGTCGAGTGCTGCGGTATGTGGAGACACTAAAATCACCATAGTAGAACACAGATGAAGCTTCTAAGTTGATGTAATAGCCAGTAAGAGGTAGTACAATTGAAGTTTTAGGTATCGATTATTGACGTTTTAGCTGGCTTTCGTGACTTGGACATGAGCTAGGACCTTAAGATTCTGCATGAAAGAAGGACTAGCAGCTGACTTGAATGGGAGAATATGAAAAGTGTTCATATGTAGTAAAAACCTGAGAAATCCTTCCGTTTTCGTCATTTGTTATCGAATCGACCTAAAGCCAGATCGCGACATTGGCCGCCCTTCTCTCTGAAACGGTTGCACTTATCGTCTGCAAAGCTATGTCGCGTGCTGCGGTATGCGGAGACACTAAAAGCACCATAGTAGAACACAGATGAAGCTTCTAAGTTGATGTAATAGCTAGTAAGAAGTAGTACAATTGAAATTTTAGATATCGATTATTGACTTTTTAGCTGACTTTGGTGCCTTGGACATGAGCTTGGACCTTAAGATTCTGCATGAAAGGAGGACTAGCAGCCGAGCTGCACATTAGGATGTGAAAAGTTTTCATATGTAGTAAAAAACTGAGAAATCCGTCCATTTTCGTCATTTGATATCGAATCGTCTTAAAGCCGGATCGTCACATTGGCCGCTCTTCTCTCTGAAACGGTTGTACTTATCGTCTGCAAAGCTATGTCACATGCTGTGGTATGCGGAGACACTAAAATCACCATAGTAGGACACAGATAAAGCTTCTAAGTTGATGTAATAGCCAGTAAGAAGTGGTACAATTCAAGTTTTAGGTATCGATTATTGACTTTTTAGCTGGCTTTGGTGCCTTGGACATGAGCTATGTCCTTACGAATCTGCATGAGAGGAGGACTAGCAGAAAAGTTGCACGGGAGAATGTGAAAAGTGTTAATATGTAGTATTAACCTGAGAAATCCGTCGATTTTCGTCATTTGTTATCGAATCGACTTAAAGCCAGATCGTCACATTGGCCGCTCTTCTCTCTGAAACGGTTGTACTTATCGTCTGCAAAGCTATGTCGCGTGCTGCGGTATGTGGAGACACTAAAAGCACCATAGTAGAACACAGATGAAGCTTCTAAGTTGATGTAATAGCTAGTAAGAAGTAGTACAATTTAAATTTTAGATATCGATTATTGACTTTTTAGCTGGCTTTGGTGCCTTGGACATGAGCTAGGACCTTAAGAATGTGCATGAAAGGGGGACTAGCAGCCGAGTTGCACGGGAGAATGTGAAAAGTGTTCATATGTAGTAAAAACCTGAGAAACCCGTCCGTTTTCGTCATTTGTTATCGAATCGACTTAAAGCCAGATCGTCACTTTGGCCGCTCTTCTCTCCGAAACGGTTGTACTTATCGTCTGAAAGGTATGTCGCGTGCTGCGGTATGCAGAGACACTAAAAGGACCATAGTAGAACACAGATGAAGCTTCTAAGATGATGTAATAGCCAGTAAGAATTAGTACAATACCAGTTTTAGGTATCGATTATTGAATTTTTAGCTGGCTTTGGTGCCTTGGACATGAGCTAGGACCTTAAGATTCTGCATGAAAGGAGGACTAGCAGCCGAATTGCATGGGAGAATGTGAAAAGTGTTCATATGTAATAAAAACCTGAGAAATCCGTCCGTTTTCGTCATTTGTTATCGAATCGACTTAAAGCCAGATCGTCACATTGGCCGCTCTTCTCTCTGAAAGGGTTGTACTTATCGTCTGCAAAGCTATGTCGCGTGCTGCGGTATGCGGAGACACTAAAAGCACCATAGTAGAACACAGATGAAGCTTCTAAGATGATGTAATAGCCAGTAAGAATTAGTACAATACCAGTTTTAGGTATCGATTATTAAGTGTTTAACTGGATTAGGTGCCTTGCACATGAGCTAGGACCTTAAGATTCTGCATGAAAGGAGGACTAGCAGCCGAATTGCATGGGAGATTGTGAAAAGTGTTCATATGTAGTAAAAACCTGAGAAATCCGTCCGTTTTCGTCATTTCTTATGGAATCGACTTAAAGCCAGGTCGTCACATTGGCATCTCTTCTCTCTGAAACGGTTGTACATATCGTCTGCAAAGCTATGTCGCGTGCTGCGGTATGTGGAGACACTAAAAGCAGCATACTAGAACATAGATGAAGCTTCTATGTTGATGTCATAGCTAGTAAGAAGTAGTACAATTGAAATTTTAGATATCGATTATTGACTTTTTAGCTGGCTTTGGTGCCTGGAACATGAGCTAGGACCTTACGATTCTGCATGAAAGGAGGACTAGCAGCCGAGTTGCACGGGAGAATGTGAAAAGTGATCATATGTAGTAAAAACCTGTGGAATCCGTCCGTTTTCGTCATTTGCTATCGAATCGACTTAAAGCCAGATCGTCACATTTGCCGCTCTTCTCTCTGAAACGGTTGTACTTATCGTCTGCAAAGCTATGTCGCAGTGCTGTGGTATGTGGAGACTCTAAAAGCACCATAGCAGAACACAGATGAAGCTTCTAAGTTGATGTAATAGCCAGTAAGAAGTAGTACAACTCAAGTTTTAGGTATCGATTATTGACTTTTTAGCTGGCTTTGGTGCCTTGGACATGAGCTAGAACCATAAGAATCGGCATGAAAGGAGGACTAGCAGCCGAGTTGCACGGGAGAATGTGAAAAGTGTTCATACGTAGTAAAAACCTGAGAATTCCGTCCGTTTTCGTCATTTGTTATCGACTCGACTTAAAGCCAGATCGTCACATTGGCCGCTCTTCTCTCTGAAACGGTTGTACTTATCGTCTGCAAAGCTATGTCGTGTGCTGCGGTATGCGGAGACACTAAAAATACCATAGAAGGACACGGATGAAGCTTCTAAGTTGATGTAATAGCCAGTAAGAAGTAGTACAATTCAAGTTTTACTTATCGATTATTGACTTTCAGCTGGCTTTGGTGCCTTGGACATGAGGTAGGACCTTAAGATTCTGCATGAAAGGAGGACTAGCAGCCGAGTTGCACGGGAGATTGTGAAAAGTGTTCATATGTAGTAAAAACCTGAGAGATCCGTTCGCCATCGTCATTTGTTATCGAATCGACTTAAAGCCAGATCGTCACATTGGCCGCTCTCCTCTCTGAAACGGTTGTACTTATCGTCTGCAAAGCTATGTCGAATGCTGCGGTATGTAGAGACACTAAAAGCACCATAGTAGAACACAGATGAAGCTTCTAAGTTGATGTAATAGCCAGTAAGAAGTAGTACAATTCAAGTTTTAGGTATCGATTATTGACTTTTTAGCTGGCTTTGGTGCCTTGGACATGAGCTAGGACCTTAGGATTCTGTATGAAAGGAGGACTAGTAGCCGAGTTGCACGGGAGAATGTGAAAAGTGTTAATATGTAGTATTAACCTGAGAAATCCGTCCGTTTTCGTCTTTTGTTATCGAATCGACTTAAAGCCAGATCGTAACATTGGCCGCTCTTCTCTCTGAAACGGTTGTACTTATCGTCTGCAAAGCTATGTCGCGTGCTGCGGTATGTGGAGACACTAAAAGCACCATAGTAGAACACAGATGAAGCTTCTAAGTTGATGTAATAGCTACTAAGAAGTAGTACAATTTAAATTTTAGATATCGATTATTGACTTTTTAGCTGGCTTTGGTGCCTTGCACATGAGCTAGGACCTTAAGATTCTGCATGAAAGGAGGACTAGCAGCCGAATTGCACGGGAGATTGTGAAAAGTGTTCATATGTAGTAAAAACCTGAGAAATCCGTCCGTTTTCGTCATTTTTTATGGAATCGACTTAAAGCCAGGTCGTCACATTGGCATCTCTTCTCTCTGACACGGTTGTACTTATCGTCTGAAAGCTATGCCGCGTGCTGCGGTATGTGGAGACTCTAAAAGCACCATAGCAGAACACAGATGAAGCTTCTAAGTTGATGTAATAGCCAGTAAGAAGTAGTACAACTCAAGTTTCAGGAATCGATTATTGACTTTTTAGCTGGCTTTGGTGCCTTGGACATGAGCTAGGACCATAAGAATCTGCATGAAAGGAGGACTAGCAGCCGAGTTGCACGGGAGTATGTGAAAAGTGTTCATATGTAGTAAAAACCTGAGAAATCCGTCCGTTTTCGTCATTTGTTATCGAATCGACTTAAAGCCAGATCATCACATTGGCCGCTCTTCTCTCTGAAATGGTTGTACTTATCGTCTGAAAGCTATGTCGCGTGCTGCGGTATGCGGAGACACTAAAAGCACCATAGCAGAACACAGATGAAGCTTCTAAGATGATGTAATAGGCAGTAAGAATTAGTACAAATCAAGTTTTAGGTATCGATTATTGACTTTTTGGCTGGCTTTGGTGCCTTGGACATGAGCTAGGACCTTAAGATTCTGCATGAAAGGATTACTAGCAGCCGAATTGCACGGGAGAATGTGAAATGTGTTCATATGTAGTAAAAACCTGAGAAATCCGTACGTTTTCGTCATTTGTTATCGAATCGACTTAAAGCCAGATCGTCACATTGGCCGCTCTTCTCTCTGAAACGGTTGTACTTATCGTCTGAAAGCTATGTCGCGTGCTGCGGTATGCGGAGACACCAAAAGCACCATAGTAGAACAAAGATGAAGCTTCTAAGATGATGTAATAGCCAGTAAGAATTAGTACAATACCAGTTATATGTATCGATTATTGACTTTTTAGCTGGCTTTGGTGCCTTGGACATGACCTAGGACATTAAGTTTCTGCATGAAAGCAGGACTAGCAGCCGAATTGCACGGGAGAATGTGAAAAGTGTTCATATGTAGTAAAAACCTGAGAAATCTGTCCGTTTTCGTCATTTGTTATCGAATCGACTTAATGCCAGATCGTCACATTGCCCGCTCTTCTCTCTGAAACGGTTGTACTTATCGTCTGCAAAGCTATGTCGCGTGCTGCGGTATGCGGAGACACTAAAAGCACCATAGTAGAACACAGATGAAGCTTCTAAGATGATGTAACAGCCTGTAAGAAGTAGTACAACACAAGTTTTAGGTATCGATTATTGACTTTTTAGCTGGCTTTGGTGCCTTGGACATGAGCTAGGACCATAAGATTCTGCATGAAAGGAGGACTAGCAGCCGAGTTGCACGGGAGAATGTGAAAAGTGTTCTTATGTAGTAAAAACCTGAGAAATCCGTCCGTTTTCGTCATTTGTTATCGAATCGACTTAAAGCCAGATCGTCACATTTGCCGCTCTTCTCTCTGAAACGGTTGTACTTATCGTCTGCAAAGCTATGTCGCAGTGCTGCGGTATGTGGAGACTCTAAAAGCACCATAGCAGAACAAAGATGAAGCTTCTAAGATGATGTAATAGCCAGTAAGAATTAGTACAATACCAGTTATATGTATCGATTATTGACTTTTTAGCTGGCTTTGGTGCCTTGGACATGAGCTAGGACCATAAGAATCGGCATGAAAGGAGGACTAGCAGCCGAGTTGCAAGGGAGAATGTGAAAAGTGTTCATATGTAGTAAAAACCTGAGAAATCCGTCCGTTTTCGTCATTTGTTATCGAATCGACTTAAAGCCAGATCGTCACATTGGCCGCTCTTCTCTCTGAAACGGTTGTACTTATCGTCTGCAAAGCTATGTCGCGTGCTGCGGTATGCGGAGACACTAAAAGCACCATAGTAGAACACAGATGAAGCTTCTAATATGATGTAATAGAGAGTAAGAATTAGTACAATTCAAGTTTTAGGTATCGATTATTGACTTTTTAGCTGGATTTGGTGCCTTGGACATGAGCTATGACCTTACGAATCTGCATGAGAGGAGGACTAGCAGAAAAGTTGCACGGGAGAATGTGAAATGTGTTAATATGTAGTTTTAACCTGAGAAATCCGTCCGTTTTCGTCTTTTGTTATCGAATCGACTTAAAGCCAGATCGTCACATTGTCCGCCCTTCTCTCTGAAACGGTTGTACTTATCGTCTGCAAAGCTATGTCGTGTGCTGCGGTATGCGGAGACACTAAAAATACCATAGTAAGACACGGATGAAGCTTCTAAGTTGATGTAATAGCCAGTAGGAAGTAGTACAATTCAAGTTTTACTTATCGATTATTGACTTTCAGCTGGCTTTGGTGCCTTGGACATGAGGTAGGACCTTAAGAATCTGCATGAAAGGAGGACTAGCAGCCGAGTTGCACGGGAGATTGTGAAAAGTATTCATATGTAGTAAAAACCTGAGAGATCCGTTCGCCATCGTCATTTGTTAACGAATCGACTTAAAGCCAGATCGTCACATTGGCCGCTCTCCTCTCTGAAACGGTTGTACTTATCGTCTGCAAAGCTATGTCGCGTGCTGCGGTATGTAGAGACACTAAAAGCACCATAGTAGAACACAGATGAAGCTTCTAAGTTGATGTAATAGCCAGTAAGAAGTAGTACAATTCAAGTTTTAGGTATCGATTATTGACTTTTTAGCTGGCTTTGGTGCCTTGGACATGAGCTAGGACCTTAGGATTCTGCATGAAAGAGGACTAGTAGCCGAGTTGCATGGGAGAATGTGAAAAGTGTTCATATGTAGTAAAAAACTGAGAAATCCGTCCATTTTCGTCATTTGATATCGAATCGTCTTAAAGCCGGATCGTCACATTGGCCACTCTTCTCTCTGAAACGGTTGTACTTATCGTCTGCAATGCTATGTCGCGTGCTGCGGTATGCGGAGACACCAAAATAACCATAGTAGAACACAGATGAAGCTTCTAAGTTGATGTAATAGCCAGTAAGAAGTAGTACAATTCAAGATTTGGGCATCGATTATTGACTTTTTAGCTGGCTTTGGTGCCTTGGACATGAGCTAGGACCTTAAGATTCGGCATGAAAGGAGGACTAGCAGCCAAGTTGCACGGGAGAATGTGAAAAGTGTTCATATGTAGTATAAACCTGAGAAATCCGTCCGTTTTCGTCATTTGTTATCGAATCGACTTAAAGCCAGATCGTCACATTGGCCGCTCTTCTTTCTGAAACGGTTGTACTTATCGTCTGCAAAGCTATGTCACATGCTGTGGTATGCGGAGACACTAAAATCACCATAGTAGGACACAGATAAAGCTTCTAAGTTGATGTAATAGCCAGTAAGAAGTGGTACAATTCAAGTTTTAGGTATCGATTATTGACTTTTTAGCTGGCTTTGGTGCCTTGGACATGAGCTATGTCCTTACGAATCTGCATGAGAGGAGGACTAGCAGAAAAGTTGCACGGGAGAATGTGAAAAGTGTTAATATGTAGTATTAACCTGAGAAATCCGTCGATTTTCGTCATTTGTTATCGAATCGACTTAAAGCCAGATCGTCACATTGGCCGCTCTTCTCTCTGAAACGGTTGTACTTATCGTCTGCAAAGCTATGTCGCGTGCTGCGGTATGCAGAGACACTAAAAGGACCATAGTAGAACACAGATGAAGCTTCTAAGATGATGTAATAGCCAGTAAGAATTAGTACAATACCAGTTTTAGGTACCGAATATTGACTTTTTAGCTTGGTTTGGTGCCTTGGACATGAGCTAGGACCTTAAGATTCTGCATGAAAGGAGGACTAGCAGCCGAATTGCATGGGAGAATGTAAAAAGTGTTCATATGTAATAAAAACGTGAGAAATCCGTCCGTTTTCGTCATTTGTTATCGAATCGACTTAAAGCCAGATCGTCACATTGGCCGCTCTTCTCTCTGAAACGGTTGTACTTATCGTCTGCAAAGCTATGTCGCGTGCTGCGGTATGCGGAGACACTAAAAGCACCATAGTAGAATACAGATGAAGCTTCTAAGATGATGTAATAGCCAGTAAGAATTAGTACAATACCAGTTTTAGGTATCGATTATTAAGTGTTTAGCTGGATTAGGTGCCTTGCACATGAGCTAGGACCTTAAGATTCTGCATGAAAGGAGGACTAGCAGCCGAATTGCATGGGAGATTGTGAAAAGTGTTCATATGTAGTAAAAACCTGAGAAATCCGTCCGTTTTCGTCATTTCTTATGGAATCGATTTAAAGCCAGGTCGTCACATTGGCATCTCTTCTCTCTGAAACGGTTGTACATATCGTCTGCAAAGCTATGTCGCGTGCTGCGGTAAGTGGAGACACTAAAAGCAGCATACTAGAACACAGATGAAGCTTCTATGTTGATGTCATAGCTAGTAAGAAGTAGTACAATTGAAATTTTTGATATCGATTATTGACTTTTTAGCTGGCTTTGGTGCCTGGAACATGAGCTAGGACCTTAAGAATGTGCATGAAAGGGGGACTAGCAGCCGAGTTGCACGGGAGAATGTGAAAAGTGTTCATATGTAGTAAAAACCTGAGAAACCCGTCCGTTTTCGTCATTTGTTATCGAATCGACTTAAAGCCAGATCGTCACTTTGGCCGCTCTTCTCTCCGAAACGGTTGTACTTATCGTCTGAAAGGTATGTCGCGTGCTGCGGTATGCAGAGACACTAAAAGGACCATAGTAGAACACAGATGAAGCTTCTAAGATGATGTAATAGCCAGTAAGAATTAGTACAATACCAGTTTTAGGTATCGATTATTGACTTTTTAGCTGGCTTTGGTGCCTTGGACATGAGCTAGGACCTTAAGATTCTGCATGAAAGGAGGACTAGCAGCCGAATTGCATGGGAGAATGTGAAAAGTGTTCATATGTAATAAAAACCTGAGAAATCCGTCCGTTTTCGTCATTTGTTATCGAATCGACTTAAAGCCAGATCGTCACATTGGCCGCTCTTCTCTCTGAAAGGGTTGTACTTATCGTCTGCAAAGCTATGTCGCGTGCTGCGGTATGCGGAGACACTAAAAGCACCATAGTAGAACACAGATGAAGCTTCTAAGATGATGTAATAGCCAGTAAGAATTAGTACAATACCAGTTTTAGGTATCGATTATTAAGTGTTTAGCTGGATTAGGTGCCTTGCACATGAGCTAGGACCTTAAGATTCTGCATGAAAGGAGGACTAGCAGCCGAATTGCATGGGAGATTGTGAAAAGTGTTCATATGTAGTAAAAACCTGAGAAATCCGTCCGTTTTCGTCATTTCTTATGGAATCGACTTAAAGCCAGGTCGTCACATTGGCATCTCTTTTCTCTGAAACGGTTGTACATATCGTCTGCAAAGCTATGTCGCGTGCTGCGGTATGTGGAGACACTAAAAGCAGCATACTAGAACACAGATGAAGCTTCTATGTTGATGTCATAGCTAGTAAGAAGTAGTACAATTGAAATTTTAGATATCGATTATTGACTTTTTAGCTGGCTTTGGTGCCTGGAACATGAGCTAGGACCTTACGATTCTGCATGAAAGGAGGACTAGCAGCCGAGTTGCACGGGAGAATGTGAAAAGTGTTCATATATAGTAAAAACCTGTGGAATCCGTCCGTTTTCGTCATTTGCTATCGAATCGACTTAAAGCCAGATCGTCACATTTGCCGCTCTTCTCTCTGAAACGGTTGTACTTATCGTCTGCAAAGCTATGTCGCAGTGCTGTGGTATGTGGAGACTCTAAAAGCACCATAGCAGAACACAGATGAAGCTTCTAAGTTGATGTAATAGCCAGTAAGAGTAGTACAACTCAAGTTTTAGGTATCGATTATTGACTTTTTAGCTGGCTTTGGTGCCTTGGACATGAGCTAGGACCATAAGAATCGGCATGAAAGGAGGACTAGCAGCCGAGTTGCACGGGAGAATGTGAAAAGTGTTCATATGTAGTAAAAACCTGAGAATTCCGTCCGTTTTCGTCATTTGTTATCGACTCGACTTAAAGCCAGATCGTCACATTGGCCGCTCTTCTCTCTGAAACGGTTGTACTTATCGTCTGCAAAGCTATGTCGTGTGCTGCGGTATGCGGAGACACTAAAAATACCATAGTAAGACACGGATGAAGCTTCTAAGTTGATGTAATAGCCAGTAAGAAGTAGTACAATTCAAGTTTTACTTATCGATTATTGACTTTCAGCTGGCTTTGGTGCCTTGGACATGAGGTAGGACCTTAAGATTCTGCATGAAAGGAGGACTAGCAGCCGAGTTGCACGGGAGATTGTGAAAAGTGTTCATATGTAGTAAGAACCTGAGAGATCCGTTCGCCATCGTCATTTGTTAACGAATCGACTTAAAGCCAGATCGTCACATTGGCCGCTCTCCTCTCTGAAACGGTTGTACTTATCGTCTGCAAAGCTATGTCGAATGCTGCGGTATGTAGAGACACTAAAAGCACCATAGTAGAACACAGATGAAGCTTCTAAGTTGATGTAATAGCCAGTAAGAAGTAGTACAATTCAAGTTTTAGGTATCGATTATTGACTTTTTAGCTGGCTTTGGTGCCTTGGACATGAGCTAGGACCATAAGAATCTGCATGAAAGGAGGACTAGCAGCCGAGTTGCACGGGAGAATGTGAAAAGTGTTCATATGTAGTAAAAACCTGAGAAATCCGTCCGTTTTCGTCATTTGTTATCGAATCGACTTAAAGCCAGATCATCACATTGGCCGCTCTTCTCTCTGAAATGGTTGTACTTATCGTCTGAAAGCTATGTCGCGTGCTGCGGTATGCGGAGACACTAAAAGCACCATAGCAGAACACAGATGAAGCTTCTAAGATGATGTAATAGGCAGTAAGAATTAGTACAAATCAAGTTTTAGGTATCGATTATTGACTTTTTGGCTGGCTTTGGTGCCTTGGACATGAGCTAGGACCTTAAGATTCTGCATGAAAGGAGGACTAGCAGCCGAATTGCACGGGAGAATGTGAAATGTGTTCATATGTAGTAAAAACCTGAGAAATTCGTCCGTTTTCGTCATTTGTTATCGAATCGACTTAAAGCCAGATCGTCACATTGGCCGCTCTTCTCTCTGAAAGGGTTGTACTTATCGTCTGCAAAGCTATGTCGCGTGCTGCGGTATGCGGAGACACTAAAAGCACCATAGTAGAACACAGATGAAGCTTCTAAGATGATGTAATAGCCAGTAAGAATTAGTACAATACCAGTTTTAGGTATCGATTATTAAGTGTTTAACTGGATTAGGTGCCTTGCACATGAGCTAGGACCTTAAGATTCTGCATGAAAGGAGGACTAGCAGCCGAATTGCATGGGAGATTGTGAAAAGTGTTCATATGTAGTAAAAACCTGAGAAATCCGTCCGTTTTCGTCATTTCTTATGGAATCGACTTAAAGCCAGGTCGTCACATTGGCATCTCTTCTCTCTGAAACGGTTGTACATATCGTCTGCAAAGCTATGTCGCGTGCTGCGGTATGTGGAGACACTAAAAGCAGCATACTAGAACATAGATGAAGCTTCTATGTTGATGTCATAGCTAGTAAGAAGTAGTACAATTCAAGTTTTAGGTATCGATTATTGACTTTTTAGCTGGCTTTGGTGCCTTGGACATGAGCTAGGACCTTAGGATTCTGCATGAAAGAGGACTAGTAGCCGAGTTGCATGGGAGAATGTGAAAAGTGTTCATATGTAGTAAAAAACTGAGAAATCCGTCCATTTTCGTCATTTGATATCGAATCGTCTTAAAGCCGGATCGTCACATTGGCCACTCTTCTCTCTGAAACGGTTGTACTTATCGTCTGCAATGCTATGTCGCGTGCTGCGGTATGCGGAGACACCAAAATAACCATAGTAGAACACAGATGAAGCTTCTAAGTTGATGTAATAGCCAGTAAGAAGTAGTACAATTCAAGATTTGGGCATCGATTATTGACTTTTTAGCTGGCTTTGGTGCCTTGGACATGAGCTAGGACCTTAAGATTCGGCATGAAAGGAGGACTAGCAGCCAAGTTGCACGGGAGAATGTGAAAAGTGTTCATATGTAGTATAAACCTGAGAAATCCGTCCGTTTTCGTCATTTGTTATCGAATCGACTTAAAGCCAGATCGTCACTTTGGCCGCTCTTCTTTCTGAAACGGTTGTACTTATCGTCTGCAAAGCTATGTCACATGCTGTGGTATGCGGAGACACTAAAATCACCATAGTAGGACACAGATAAAGCTTCTAAGTTGATGTAATAGCCAGTAAGAAGTGGTACAATTCAAGTTTTAGGTATCGATTATTGACTTTTTAGCTGGCTTTGGTGCCTTGGACATGAGCTATGTCCTTACGAATCTGCATGAGAGGAGGACTAGCAGAAAAGTTGCACGGGAGAATGTGAAAAGTGTTAATATGTAGTATTAACCTGAGAAATCCGTCGATTTTCGTCATTTGTTATCGAATCGACTTAAAGCCAGATCGTCACATTGGCCGCTCTTCTCTCTGAAACGGTTGTACTTATCGTCTGCAAAGCTATGTCGCGTGCTGCGGTATGCAGAGACACTAAAAGGACCATAGTAGAACACAGATGAAGCTTCTAAGATGATGTAATAGCCAGTAAGAATTAGTACAATACCAGTTTTAGGTACCGAATATTGACTTTTTAGCTTGGTTTGGTGCCTTGGACATGAGCTAGGACCTTAAGATTCTGCATGAAAGGAGGACTAGCAGCCGAATTGCATGGGAGAATGTAAAAAGTGTTCATATGTAATAAAAACGTGAGAAATCCGTCCGTTTTCGTCATTTGTTATCGAATCGACTTAAAGCCAGATCGTCACATTGGCCGCTCTTCTCTCTGAAACGGTTGTACTTATCGTCTGCAAAGCTATGTCGCGTGCTGCGGTATGCGGAGACACTAAAAGCACCATAGTAGAATACAGATGAAGCTTCTAAGATGATGTAATAGCCAGTAAGAATTAGTACAATACCAGTTTTAGGTATCGATTATTAAGTGTTTAGCTGGATTAGGTGCCTTGCACATGAGCTAGGACCTTAAGATTCTGCATGAAAGGAGGACTAGCAGCCGAATTGCATGGGAGATTGTGAAAAGTGTTCATATGTAGTAAAAACCTGAGAAATCCGTCCGTTTTCGTCATTTCTTATGGAATCGATTTAAAGCCAGGTCGTCACATTGGCATCTCTTCTCTCTGAAACGGTTGTACATATCGTCTGCAAAGCTATGTCGCGTGCTGCGGTAAGTGGAGACACTAAAAGCAGCATACTAGAACACAGATGAAGCTTCTATGTTGATGTCATAGCTAGTAAGAAGTAGTACAATTGAAATTTTTGATATCGATTATTGACTTTTTAGCTGGCTTTGGTGCCTGGAACATGAGCTAGGACCTTAAGAATGTGCATGAAAGGGGGACTAGCAGCCGAGTTGCACGGGAGAATGTGAAAAGTGTTCATATGTAGTAAAAACCTGAGAAACCCGTCCGTTTTCGTCATTTGTTATCGAATCGACTTAAAGCCAGATCGTCACTTTGGCCGCTCTTCTCTCCGAAACGGTTGTACTTATCGTCTGAAAGGTATGTCGCGTGCTGCGGTATGCAGAGACACTAAAAGGACCATAGTAGAACACAGATGAAGCTTCTAAGATGATGTAATAGCCAGTAAGAATTAGTACAATACCAGTTTTAGGTATCGATTATTGACTTTTTAGCTGGCTTTGGTGCCTTGGACATGAGCTAGGACCTTAAGATTCTGCATGAAAGGAGGACTAGCAGCCGAATTGCATGGGAGAATGTGAAAAGTGTTCATATGTAATAAAAACCTGAGAAATCCGTCCGTTTTCGTCATTTGTTATCGAATCGACTTAAAGCCAGATCGTCACATTGGCCGCTCTTCTCTCTGAAAGGGTTGTACTTATCGTCTGCAAAGCTATGTCGCGTGCTGCGGTATGCGGAGACACTAAAAGCACCATAGTAGAACACAGATGAAGCTTCTAAGATGATGTAATAGCCAGTAAGAATTAGTACAATACCAGTTTTAGGTATCGATTATTAAGTGTTTAGCTGGATTAGGTGCCTTGCACATGAGCTAGGACCTTAAGATTCTGCATGAAAGGAGGACTAGCAGCCGAATTGCATGGGAGATTGTGAAAAGTGTTCATATGTAGTAAAAACCTGAGAAATCCGTCCGTTTTCGTCATTTCTTATGGAATCGACTTAAAGCCAGG
This sequence comes from Schistocerca gregaria, assembly GCF_023897955.1. NCBI lineage: Eukaryota > Metazoa > Arthropoda > Insecta > Orthoptera > Acrididae > Schistocerca > Schistocerca gregaria. The sequence goes on along the minus strand of NC_064930.1, from coordinate 132,339,409 downwards.
TCGTCACATTGGCATCTCTTTTCTCTGAAACGGTTGTACATATCGTCTGCAAAGCTATGTCGCGTGCTGCGGTATGTGGAGACACTAAAAGCAGCATACTAGAACACAGATGAAGCTTCTATGTTGATGTCATAGCTAGTAAGAAGTAGTACAATTGAAATTTTAGATATCGATTATTGACTTTTTAGCTGGCTTTGGTGCCTGGAACATGAGCTAGGACCTTACGATTCTGCATGAAAGGAGGACTAGCAGCCGAGTTGCACGGGAGAATGTGAAAAGTGTTCATATATAGTAAAAACCTGTGGAATCCGTCCGTTTTCGTCATTTGCTATCGAATCGACTTAAAGCCAGATCGTCACATTTGCCGCTCTTCTCTCTGAAACGGTTGTACTTATCGTCTGCAAAGCTATGTCGCAGTGCTGTGGTATGTGGAGACTCTAAAAGCACCATAGCAGAACACAGATGAAGCTTCTAAGTTGATGTAATAGCCAGTAAGAGTAGTACAACTCAAGTTTTAGGTATCGATTATTGACTTTTTAGCTGGCTTTGGTGCCTTGGACATGAGCTAGGACCATAAGAATCGGCATGAAAGGAGGACTAGCAGCCGAGTTGCACGGGAGAATGTGAAAAGTGTTCATATGTAGTAAAAACCTGAGAATTCCGTCCGTTTTCGTCATTTGTTATCGACTCGACTTAAAGCCAGATCGTCACATTGGCCGCTCTTCTCTCTGAAACGGTTGTACTTATCGTCTGCAAAGCTATGTCGTGTGCTGCGGTATGCGGAGACACTAAAAATACCATAGTAAGACACGGATGAAGCTTCTAAGTTGATGTAATAGCCAGTAAGAAGTAGTACAATTCAAGTTTTACTTATCGATTATTGACTTTCAGCTGGCTTTGGTGCCTTGGACATGAGGTAGGACCTTAAGATTCTGCATGAAAGGAGGACTAGCAGCCGAGTTGCACGGGAGATTGTGAAAAGTGTTCATATGTAGTAAGAACCTGAGAGATCCGTTCGCCATCGTCATTTGTTAACGAATCGACTTAAAGCCAGATCGTCACATTGGCCGCTCTCCTCTCTGAAACGGTTGTACTTATCGTCTGCAAAGCTATGTCGAATGCTGCGGTATGTAGAGACACTAAAAGCACCATAGTAGAACACAGATGAAGCTTCTAAGTTGATGTAATAGCCAGTAAGAAGTAGTACAATTCAAGTTTTAGGTATCGATTATTGACTTTTTAGCTGGCTTTGGTGCCTTGGACATGAGCTAGGACCATAAGAATCTGCATGAAAGGAGGACTAGCAGCCGAGTTGCACGGGAGAATGTGAAAAGTGTTCATATGTAGTAAAAACCTGAGAAATCCGTCCGTTTTCGTCATTTGTTATCGAATCGACTTAAAGCCAGATCATCACATTGGCCGCTCTTCTCTCTGAAATGGTTGTACTTATCGTCTGAAAGCTATGTCGCGTGCTGCGGTATGCGGAGACACTAAAAGCACCATAGCAGAACACAGATGAAGCTTCTAAGATGATGTAATAGGCAGTAAGAATTAGTACAAATCAAGTTTTAGGTATCGATTATTGACTTTTTGGCTGGCTTTGGTGCCTTGGACATGAGCTAGGACCTTAAGATTCTGCATGAAAGGAGGACTAGCAGCCGAATTGCACGGGAGAATGTGAAATGTGTTCATATGTAGTAAAAACCTGAGAAATTCGTCCGTTTTCGTCATTTGTTATCGAATCGACTTAAAGCCAGATCGTCACATTGGCCGCTCTTCTCTCTGAAAGGGTTGTACTTATCGTCTGCAAAGCTATGTCGCGTGCTGCGGTATGCGGAGACACTAAAAGCACCATAGTAGAACACAGATGAAGCTTCTAAGATGATGTAATAGCCAGTAAGAATTAGTACAATACCAGTTTTAGGTATCGATTATTAAGTGTTTAACTGGATTAGGTGCCTTGCACATGAGCTAGGACCTTAAGATTCTGCATGAAAGGAGGACTAGCAGCCGAATTGCATGGGAGATTGTGAAAAGTGTTCATATGTAGTAAAAACCTGAGAAATCCGTCCGTTTTCGTCATTTCTTATGGAATCGACTTAAAGCCAGGTCGTCACATTGGCATCTCTTCTCTCTGAAACGGTTGTACATATCGTCTGCAAAGCTATGTCGCGTGCTGCGGTATGTGGAGACACTAAAAGCAGCATACTAGAACATAGATGAAGCTTCTATGTTGATGTCATAGCTAGTAAGAAGTAGTACAATTGAAATTTTAGATATCGCTTATTGACTTTTTAGCTGGCTTTGGTGCCTGGAACATGAGCTAGGACCTTACGATTCTGCATGAAAGGAGGACTAGCAGCCGAGTTGCACGGGAGAATGTGAAAAGTGATCATATGTAGTAAAAACCTGAGAAATCCGTCCGTTTTCGTCATATGTTATCGAATCGACTTAAAGCCAGATCGTCACATTGGCCGCTCTTCTCTCTGAAACGGTTGTACTTATCGTCTGCAAAGCTATGTCGCGTGCTGCGGTATGCGGAGACACTAAAAGCACCATAGTAGAACACAGATGAAGCTTCTAATATGATGTAATAGAGAGTAAGAAGTAGTACAATTCAAGTTTTAGGTATCGATTATTGACTTTTTAGCTGGCTTTGGTGCCTTGGACATGAGCTATGTCCTTACGAATCTGCATGAGAGGAGGACTAGCAGAAAAGTTGCACGGGAGAATGTGAAAAGTGTTAATATGTAGTATTAACCTGAGAAATCCGTCGATTTTCGTCATTTGTTATCGAATCGACTTAAAGCCAGATCGTCACATTGGCCGCTCTTCTCTCTGAAACGGTTGTACTTATCGTCTGCAAAGCTATGTCGCGCGCTGCGGTATGTGGAGACACTAAAAGCACCATAGTAGAACACAGATGAAGCTTCTAAGTTGATGTAATAGCTAGTAAGAAGTAGTACAATTTAAATTTTAGATATCGATTATTGACTTTTTAGCTGGCTTTGGTGCCTTGGACATGAGCTAGGACCTTAAGAATGTGCATGAAAGGGGGACTAGCAGCCGAGTTGCACGGGAGAATGTGAAAAGTGTTCATATGTAGTAAAAACCTGAGAAACCCGTCCGTTTTCGTCATTTGTTATCGAATCGACTTAAAGCCAGATCGTCACTTTGGCCGCTCTTCTCTCCGAAACGGTTGTAGTTATCGTCTGAAAGGTATGTCGCGTGCTGCGGTATGCAGAGACACTAAAAGGACCATAGTAGAACACAGATGAAGCTTCTAAGATGATGTAATAGCCAGTAAGAATTAGTACAATACCAGTTTTAGGTATCGATTATTAAGTGTTTAGCTGGATTAGGTGCCTTGCACATGAGCTAGGACCTTAAGATTCTGCATGAAAGGAGGACTAGCAGCCGAATTGCATGGGAGATTGTGAAAAGTGTTCATATGTAGTAAAAACCTGAGAAATCCGTCCGTTTTCGTCATTTCTTATGGAATCGACTTAAAGCCAGGTCGTCACATTGGCATCTCTTCTCTCTGAAACGGTTGTACATATCGTCTGCAAAGCTATGTCGCGTGCTGCGGTAAGTGGAGACACTAAAAGCAGCATACTAGAACACAGATAAAGCTTCTATGTTGATGTCATAGCTAGTAAGAAGTAGTACAATTGAAATTTTAGATATCGATTATTGACTTTTTAGCTGGCTTTGGTGCCTGGAACATGAGCTAGGACCTTACGATTCTGCATGAAAGGAGGACTAGCAGCCGAGTTGCACGGGAGAATGTGAAAAGTGTTCATATGTAGTAAAAACCTGAGAAATCCGTCCGTTTTCGTCATTTGTTATCGACTCGACTTAAAGCCAGATCGTCACATTGGCCGCTCTTCTCTCTGAAACGGTTGTACTTATCGTCTGCAAAGCTATGTCGTGTGCTGCGGTATGCGGAGACACTAAAAATACCATAGTAAGACACGGATGAAGCTTCTAAGTTGATGTAATAGCCAGTAAGAAGTAGTACAATTCAAGATTTACTTATCGATTATTGACTTTCAGCTGGCTTTGGTGCCTTGGACATGAGGTAGGACCTTAAGATTCTGCATGAAAGGAGGACTAGCAGCCGAGTTGCACGGGAGATTGTGAAAAGTGTTCATATGTAGTAAAAACCTGAGAGATCCGTTCGCCATCGTCATTTGTTAACGAATCGACTTAAAGCCAGATCGTCACATTGGCCGCTCTCCTCTCTGAAACGGTTGTACTTATCGTCTGCAAAGCTATGTCGAATGCTGCGGTATGTAGAGACACTAAAAGCACCATAGTAGAACACAGATGAAGCTTCTAAGTTGATGTAATAGCCAGTAAGAAGTAGTACAATTCAAGTTTTAGGTATCGATTATTGACTTTTTAGCTGGCTTTGGTGCCTTGGACATGAGCTAGGACCTTAGGATTCTGCATGAAAGGAGGACTAGTAGCCGAGTTCACGGGAGAATGTGAAAAGTGTTAATATGTAGTATTAACCTGAGAAATCCGTCCGTTTTCGTCTTTTGTTATCGAATCGACTTAAAGCCAGATCGTAACATTGGCCGCTCTTCTCTCTGAAACGGTTGTACTTATCGTCTGCAAAGCTATGTCGCGTGCTGCGGTATGTGGAGACACTAAAAGCACCATAGTAGAACACAGATGAAGCTTCTAAGTTGATGTAATAGATAGTAAGAAGTAGTACAATTTAAATTTTAGATATCGATTATTGACTTTTTAGCTGGCTTTGGTGCCTTGCACATGAGCTAGGACCTTAAGATTCTGCATGAAAGGAGGACTAGCAGCCGAATTGCACGGGAGATTGTGAAAAGTGTTCATATGTAGTAAAAACCTGAGAGATCCGTTCGCCATCGTCATTTGTTAACGAATCGACTTAAAGCCAGATCGTCACATTGGCCGCTCTCCTCTCTGAAACGGTTGTACTTATCGTCTGCAAAGCTATGTCGCGTGCTGCGGTATGTAGAGACACTAAAAGCACCATAGTAGAACACAGATGAAGCTTCTAAGTTGATGTAATAGCCAGTAAGAAGTAGTACAATTCAAGTTTTAGGTATCGATTATTGACTTTTTAGCTGGCTTTGGTGCCTTGGACATGAGCTAGGACCTTAGGATTCTGCATGAAAGGAGGACTAGTAGCCGAGTTGCACGGGAGAATGTGAAAAGTGTTAATATGTAGTATTAACCTGAGAAATCCGTCCGTTTTCGTCTTTTGTTATCGAATCGACTTAAAGCCAGATCGTAACATTGGCCGCTCTTCTCTCTGAAACGGTTGTACTTATCGTCTGCAAAGCTATGTCGCGTGCTGCGGTATGCGGAGACACTAAAAGCACCATAGTAGAACACAGATGAAGCTTCTAAGATTATGTAATAGCCAGTAAGAATTAGTACAAATCAAGTTTTAGGTATCGATTATTGACTTTTTGGCTGGCTTTGGTGCCTTGGTCATGAGCTAGGACCTTAAGATTCTGCATGAAAGGAGGACTAGCAGCCGAATTGCACGGGAGAATGTGAAATGTGTTCATATGTAGTAAAAACCTGAGAAATCCGTCCGTTTTCGTCATTTGTTATCGAATCGACTTAAAGCCAGATCGTCACATTGGCCGCTCTTCTCTCTGAAACGGTTGTACTTATCGTCTGAAAGCTATGTCGCGTGCTGCGGTATGCGGAGACACTAAAAGCACCATAGTAGAACACAGATGAAGCTTCTAAGATGATGTAATAGCCAGTAAGAAGTAGTAAAATTCAAGTTTTAGGTATCGATTATTGACTTTTTAGCTGGCTTTGGTGCATTGGACGTGAGCTAGGACCTTAAGATTCTGCATGAAAGGAGGACTAGCAGCCGAGTTGCACGGGAGAATGTGAAAAGTGTACATATGTAGTAAAAACCTGAGAAATCCTTCCGTTTTCGTCATTTGTTAACGAATCGACTTAAAGCCAGATCGTCACATTGGCCGCTCTCCTCTCTGAAACGGTTGTACTTATCGTCTGCAAAGCTATGTCGCGTGCTGCGGTATGCAGAGACACTAAATGCACCATAGTAGAACACAGATGAAGCTTCTAAGTTGATGTATTAGCCAGTAAGAAGTAGTAAAATTCAAGTTTTAGGTATCGATTATTGACTTTGTAGCTGGCTTTGGTGTCTTGGACATGAGCTAGGACCTTAAGATTCTGCATGAAAGGAGGACTAGCAGCCGAGTTGCACGGGAGGATGTGAAAAGTTTTCATATGTAGTAAAAACCTGAGAAATCCGTTCGTTTTCGTCATTTGTTATGGAATTGACTTAAAGCCAGATCGTCACATTGTCCGCTCTTCTCTCTGAATCGGTTGTACTTATCGTCTGCAAAGCTATGTCGCGTGCTGCGGTATTCGGAGACACTAAAAGCACCATAGTAGAACACAGATGAAGCTTCTAAGTTAAAGTAATAGCCAGTACGAGGTAGTACAACTCAAGTTTTAGATATCGGTTATTGACTTTTTAGCTCGCTTTGGTGCCTTGGACATGAGCTAGGACCTTAAGATTCTGCATGAAAGGAGGACTAGCAGCCGAGTTGCACGGGAGGATGTGAAAAAATTTCATATGTAGTAAAAACCTGAGAAATCCGTTCGTTTTCGTCATTTGTTATCGAATCGACTTAAAGCCGGATCGTCACATTGGCCGCTCTTCTCTCTGAAACGGTTGTACTTATCGTATGCAAAGCTATGTCGCGTGCTGCGGTATGCGGAGACACTAAAATAACCATAGTAGAACACAGATGAAGCTTCTAAGTTGATGTAATAGCCAGTAAGAAGTAGTACAATTCAAGATTTGGGCATCGATTATTGCCTTTTAGCTGGCTTTGGTGCCTTGGACATGAGCTAGGACCTTACGATTCTGCATGAAAGTAGGACTACCAGCCGACTTGCAGGGGAGAATGTGGAAAGTGTTCATATGTAGTAAAAACCTGAGAAATCCGTCCGTTTTCGTCATTTGTTATGGAATTGACTTAAAGCCAGATCGTCACATTGGCCGCTCTTCTCTCTGAATCGGTTGTACTTATCGTCTGCAAAGCTATGTCGCGTGCTGCGGTGTTCGGAGACACTAAAAGCACCTTAGTAGAACACAGATGAAGCTTCTAAGATGATGTAATAGCCAGTAAGAAGTAGTACAATTCTAGTTTTAGGTATCGATTATTGACTTTTTGGCTGGCTTTGGTGCCTTGGACGTGAGCTAGGACCGTAAGATCCTGCATGTAAGGAGGACTAGCAGGCGAGATGCACGGGGGAATGTGAAAAGTATTCATATGTAGTAAAAACCTGAGAAATCCGATCGTTATCGTCATTTGTTATCGAATCGACTTCAAGCCATATCGTCACATTGGCCGCTCTTCTCTCTGAAACGGTTGTACTGATCGTCTGGAAAGCTATGTCGCGTGCTGCGGTATGTGGAGACACTAAAATCACCATAGTAGGACACAGATGAAGCTTCTTAGTTGATGTAATAGCCAGTAAGAAGTAGTACAATTCAAGTTTTAGGTATCGATTATTGACTTTGTAGCTGGCTTTGGTGCCTTGGACATGAGCTAGGACCTTAAGATTCTGCATGAAAGAAGGACTAGCAGCCGAGTTGTACGGGAGAATGTGAAAAGTGTTCGTATGTAGTAAAAACCTGAGAAATCCGTACGTTTTCGTCATTGGTTATCGATTCGTCTTAATGCCAGATCGTCACATTGGCTGCTCTTCTCTCTGAAACGGTTGTACTTATCGTCTGCAAAGCTATGTCGCGTGCTGCGGTATGCGGAGACACTAAAAGCACCATAGTAGAACACAGACGAAGCTTCTAAGTTGATGTAATAGCTAGTAAGAGGTAGTACAATTCAAGTTTTAGGTATCGATTATTGACTTTTTAGCTGGCTTTGGTGCCTTGGACATGAGCTAGGACCTTAAGATTCTGCATGAAAGGAGGACTAGCAGCCAAGTTGCACGGGGGGATGTGAAAAGTTTTCATATGTAGTAAAAACCTGAGAAATCCGTCCATTTTCGTCATTTGTTATCGAATCGACTTAAAACCGGATCGTGACATTGGCCGCTCTTCTCTCTGAAACGGTTGTACTTATCGTCTGCAAAGCTATGTCGCGTGCTGCGGTATGCGGAGACACTAAAAGCACCGTAGTAGAACACAGATGAAGCTTCTAAGTTGATGTAATAGCTAGTATGAAGTAGTACAATTGGAATTTTAGATATCGATTATTGACTTTTTAGCTGGCTTTGGTGCCTTGGACATGAGCTAGGACCTTAAGATTCTGCATGTAAGGAGGAGTAGCAGCCTAGTTGCACGAGAGAATGTCAAAAGAGTTCATACGTAGTTAAACCCTGAGAAATACGTCCGTTTTCGTCATTTGTTATCGATTCGACTTAAAGCCAGATCGTCACATTGGCCGCTCTTCTCTCTGAAACGGTTGTACTTATAGTCTGCAAAGCTATGTCGCGTGTTGCGGTATGCGGAGACACTAAAAGCACCACAGTAGAACACAGATGAAGCTTCTAAGTTGATGTAATAGCCAGAAAGAAGTAGTAAAATTCAAATTTTAGGTATCGATTATTGACTTTTTAGCTGGCTTTGGTGCCTTGCACATGAGCTAGGACCTTAAGATTCTGCATGAAAAGAGGACTAGCAGCCGAGTTGCACGGGAGAATGTGAAAAGTGTTCATATGTAGTAAAAACCTGAGAAATCCGTTCGTTATCGTCATTTGTTATCGAATCAACTTAAAGCCAGATCGTGACATTGGCCACTCTTCTCTCTGAAACTGTTGTACTTATCGTCTGCAAAGCTATGTCGCGTGCTGCAGTATGGGGAGACACTAAAAGCAGCATAGTAGAACACAGATGAAGCTTCTAAGTTGATGTAATAGCTAGTAAGAAGTAGTACAATTGAAATTTTAGATATCGATTATTGACATTTTAGCTGGCTTTGGTGCCTTGGACATGAGCTAGGACTTTAAGATTCTGCATGAAAGGAGGACTAGCAGCCGAATTGCACGGGAGAATGTGAAAAGTGTTCATATGTAGTAAAAACCCGAGAAATCCGTACGTTTTCGTCATTGGTTATCGAATCGTCTTAAAGCCAGATCGTCACATTGGCCGCTCTTCTCTCTGAAACGGTTGTACTTATCGTCTGCAAAGTTATGTCGCGTGCTGCGGTATTCGGAGACACTAAAATAACCATAGTAGAACACAGATGAAGCTTCTAAGTTGTTGTAATAGCCAGTAAGAAGTAGTACAATTCAAGATTTGGGCATCGATTATTGACTTTTAGCTGGCTTTGGTGCCTTGGACATGAGCTAGGACCTTAAGATTCTGCATGAAAGGAGGACTAGCAGCCGAGCTGCACGGGAGGATGTGAAAAGTTCTCATATGTAGTAAAAACCTGAGAAATCCGTCCGTTTTGGTCATTTGTTATGGAATTGACCTAAAGCCAGATCGTCACATTGTACGCTCTTCTCTCTGAATCGGATGTACTTATCGTCTGCAAAGCTATGTCGCGTGCTGCGGTATTCGGAGACACTAAAAGCACCATAGTAGAACACAGATGAAGCTTCTAAGTTAAAGTAATAGCCAGTAAGAGGTAGTACAACTCAAGTTTTAGGTATCGATTATTGACTTTTTAGTTCGCTATGGTGCCTTGGACATGCGCTAGGACCTTAAGATTCTGCATGAAAGGAGGACTAGCAGCCGAGCTGCACGGGAGGATGTGAAAAGTTTTCATATGTAGTAACAACCTGAGAATTCCGTCCATTTTCGTCATTTGTTATCGAATCGACTTAAAGCCGGATCGTCACATTGGCCGCTCTTCCCTCTGAAACAGTTGTACTTATCGTCTGCAAAGCTATGTCGCGTGCTGCGGTATGCGGAGACACTAAAATAACCATAGTAGAACACAGATGAAGCTTCTAAGTTGATGTAATAGCCAGTAAGAAGTAGTACAATTCAAGAATTGGGCATCGATTATTGACTTTTATCTGGCTTTGGTGCCTTGGACATGAGCTAGGACCTTAAGATTCTGCATGAAAGGAGGACTACCAGCCGACTTGCAGGGGAGATTGTGGAAAGTGTTCATATGTAGTAAAAACCTGAGAAATCCGTTCGTTATCGTCATTTGTTATCGAATCGACTTCAAGCCATATCCTCACATTGGCCGCTCTTCTCTCTGAAACGGTTGTACTGATCGTCTGGAAAGCTATGTCGCGTGCTGCGGTATGTGGAGACACTAAAATCACCATAGTAGGACACAGATGAAGCTTCTTAGTTGATGTAATAGCCAGTAAGAAGTAGTACAATTCAAGTTTTAGGTATTGATTATTGACTTTTTAGCTGGCTTTGGTGCCTTGGACATGAGCTAGGACCTTAAGATTCTGCATGAAAGGAGGACTAGCAGCCGAATTGCAGGGGAGAATGTGAAAAGTGTTAATGTGTAGTATTAAACTGAGAAATCCGTACGTTTTCGTCATTTGTTATGGAATCGACTTAAAGCCAGATCGTCACATTGGCCGCTCTTCTCTCTGAATCGGTTGTACTTATCGTCTGCAAAGCTATGTCGCGTACTGCGGTATTCGGAGACACTAAAAGCACCATAGTAGAACACAGATGAAGCTTCTAAGTTAAAGTAATAGCCAGTAAGAGGGAGTACAATTCAAGTTTTAGGTATCGATTATTGACTTTTTAGCTGGCTTTGGTGCCTTGGACATGAGCTAGGACCTTAACATTCTGCATTAAAGGAGGAGTAGCAGCCGAGTTGCACGGGAGAATGTGAAAAGTGTTCATATGTAGTAAAACCCTGAGATATACTTCCGTTTTCGTCATTTGTTATCGAATCAAATTAAAGCCAGATCGTGACATTGGCCACTATTCTCTCTGAAACGGTTGTACTTATCGTCTGCTAAGCTATGTCGCGTGCTGCGGTATGTGGAGACACTAAAAGCACCATGGTAGAACATAGATGAAACTTCTAAGTTGATGTAATAGCTAGTACGAAGTAGTACAATTGAAATTTTAGATATTGATTATTGACTTTTTAGCTGGCTTTGGTGCCTTGGACATGAGCTAGGACCTTAAGATTCTGCATGAAAGGATTACTAGTAGCCGGGTTGCACGGGAGAATGTGAAAAGTGTTCATATGTAGTAAAAACCCGAGAAATCAGTACGTTTTCGTCATTGGTTATCGTATGGTCTTAAAGCCTGATCGTCACATTGGCCGCTCTTCTCCCTGAAACGGTTGTACTTATCGTCTGCAAAGCTATGTCGCGTGCTGCGGTATGTGGAGACACTAAAATCACCATAGTAGGACACAGTTGAAGCTTCTTAGTTGAGGTAATAGCCAGTAAGAAGTAGTAAAATTCAAGTTTTAGTTATCGATTATTGACTTTTTTGCTGGCTTTGGTGCCTTGGACATGAGCTAGGACCCTAAGAATCTGCATGAGAGGGAGACTAGCAGAAACGTAGCATGGGAGAATGTGAAAAGTGCTCATATGTAGTATTAACCTGAGAAATCCGTCCGTTTTCGTCTTTTGTTATCGAATCGACTTAAAGCCAGATCTTCGCATTGTCCGCTCTTCTCTCTGAAACGGTTGTACTTATCGTCCGAAAGCTATGTCGCGTGCTGCAGTATGCGGAGACACTAAAAGCACCATCGTAGAACACAGATGAAGCTTCTAAGATGATGTAATAGCCAGTAAGAATTAGTACAATACCAGTTTTAGGTATCGATTATTGACTTTTTGGCTGGCTTTGGTGCCTTGGACATGAGCTAGGACCTTAACATTCTGCATTAAGGGAGGAGTAGCAGCCGAGTTGCACGGGAGGATGTGAAAAGTTTTCATATGTAGTAAAAACCTGAGAATTCCGTCCATTTTCGTCATTTGTTATCGAATCGACTTAAAGCCGGATCGTCACATTGGCCGCTCTTCTCTCTGAAACGGTTGTACTTATCGTCTGCAAAGCTATGTCGCGTGCTGCGGTATGCGGAGACACTAAAATAACCATAGTAGAACACAGATGAAGCTTCTAAGTTGATGTAATAGCCAGTAAGAAGTAGTACAATTCAAGATTTGGGCATCGATTATTGACTTTTAGCAGGCTTTGGTGCCTTGGACATGAGCTAGGGCCTTAAGATTCTGCATGAAAGGTGGACTAGCAGCCGAATTGCAGGGGAGAATGTGAAAAGTGTTCATATGTAGTAAAAACCTGAGAAATCCGTCCGTTTTCGTCATTTGTTATGGAATTGACTTAAAGCCACATCGTCACATTGGCCGCTCTTCTCTCTGAATCGGTTGTACTTATCGTCTGCAAAGCTATGTCGCGTGCTGCGGTATTCGGAGACCCTAAAAGCACCATAGTAGAACACAGATGAAGCTTATAAGATGATGTAATAGCCAGTAAGATGTAGTGCAATTCAAGTTTTAGGTATCGATAATTGACTTTTTGGCTGGCTTTGGTGCCTTGGACATGAGCTAGGAACTTAAGATTCTGCATGTAAGGAGGACTAGCAGCCGAGATGCACGGGAGAATGTGAAAAGTGTTCATATGTAGTAAAACCCTGAGAAATCCGTCCGTTTTCGTCATTTGTTATGGAATTGACTTAAAGCCACATCGTCACATTGGCCGCTCTTCTCTCTGAATCGGTTGTACTTATCGTCTGCAAAGCTATGTCGCGTGCTGCGGTATTCGGAGACACTAAAAGCACCATAGTTGAACACAGATGAAGCTTCTAAGTTAAAGTAATAGCCAGTAAGAGGTAGTACAATTCAAGTTTTAGGTATCGATTATTGACTTTTTAGCTGGCTTTGGTGCCTTGGACATGAGCTAGGACCTTAAGATTCCGCATGAATGGAGGCCTAGCAGCCGAGTTGAACGGGAGAATGTGAAAAGTGTTCATATGTAGTAAAAACCTGAGAAATCCGTCCGTTTTCGTCATTTGTTATCGAATCGACTTAAAGCCAGATCATCACATTGGCCGCTCTTCTCTCTGAAACGGTTGTACTTATCGTCTGCAAAGCTATGTCGTGTGCTGCGGTATGCGGAGACACTAAAATCACCATAGTTGGACACAGATGAAGCTTCTAAGTTGATGTAATAGCCAGTAAGAAGTAGTAAAATTCAAGTTTTAGGTATCGATTATTGACTTTTTGCTTGCTTTGGTGCCTTGGACATGAGCTAGGACCTTACAAATCTGCATGAGAGGAGGACTAGCAGAAAAGTTGCATGGGAGAATGTGAAATGTGTTAATATGTAGTATTAACCTGAGAAATCCGTCGGTTTTCTTCATTTGTTATCGAATCGACTTAAAGCCAGATCGTCACATTGGCCGCTCTTCTCTCTGAATCGGTTGTACTTATCGTCTGCAAAGCTATGTCGCGTGCTGCGGTATTCGGAGACACTAAAAGCACCATAGTAGAACACAGATGAAGCTTCTAAGATGATGTAATAGCCAGTAAGAAGTAGTACAATTCAAGTTTTAGGTATCGATTTTTGACTTTTTAGCTGGCTTTGGTACCTTGGACATGAGCTAGGACCTTAAGATTGTGCATGAATGGAGGACTAGCAGCCGAGTTGAACGGGAGAATGTGATAAGTGTTCATATGTAGTAAAAACCTGAGTAATCCGTCCGTTTTCGTCATTTGTTATCGAATCGACTTAAAGCCAGATCGTCACATTGGCCGCTCTTCTCTCTGAAACGGTTGTACTTATCGTCTGCAAAGCTATGTCGCGTGCTGCGGTATGTGGAGACACTAAAATCACCATAGTAGGACACAGTTGAAGCTTCTTAGTTGAGGTAATAGCCAGTAAGAAGTAGTAAAATTCAAGTTTTACTTATCGATTATTGACTTTTTTGCTGGCTTTGGTGCCTTGGACATGAGCTAGGACCCTAAGAATCTGCATGAGAGGGAGACTAGCAGAAACGTAGCATGGGAGAATGTGAAAAGTGCTCATATGTAGTATTAACCTGAGAAATCCGTCCGTTTTCGTCTTTTGTTATCGAATCGACTTAAAGCCAGATCTTCGCATTGTCCGCTCTTCTCTCTGAAACGGTTGTACTTATCGTCCGAAAGCTATGTCGCGTGCTGCGGTATGCGGAGACACTAAAAGCACCATCGTAGAACACAGATGAAGCTTCTAAGATGATGTAATAGCCAGTAAGAATTAGTACAATACCAGTTTTAGGTATCGATTATTGACTTTTTGGCTGGCTTTGGTGCCTTGGACATGAGCTAGGACCTTAACATTCTGCATTAAGGGAGGAGTAGCAGCCGAGTTGCACGGGAGGATGTGAAAAGTTTTCATATGTAGTAAAAACCTGAGAATTCCGTCCATTTTCGTCATTTGTTATCGAATCGACTTAAAGCCGGATCGTCACATTGGCCGCTCTTCTCTCTGAAACGGTTGTACTTATCGTCTGCAAAGCTATGTCGCGTGCTGCGGTATGCGGAGACACTAAAATAACCATAGTAGAACACAGATGAAGCTTCTAAGTTGATGTAATAGCCAGTAAGAAGTAGTACAATTCAAGATTTGGGCATCGATTATTGACTTTTAGCAGGCTTTGGTGCCTTGGACATGAGCTAGGGCCTTAAGATTCTGCATGAAAGGTGGACTAGCAGCCGAATTGCAGGGGAGAATGTGAAAAGTGTTCATATGTAGTAAAAACCTGAGAAATCCGTCCGTTTTCGTCATTTGTTATGGAATTGACTTAAAGCCACATCGTCACATTGGCCGCTCTTCTCTCTGAATCGGTTGTACTTATCGTCTGCAAAGCTATGTCGCGTGCTGCGGTATTCGGAGACCCTAAAAGCACCATAGTAGAACACAGATGAAGCTTATAAGATGATGTAATAGCCAGTAAGATGTAGTGCAATTCAAGTTTTAGGTATCGATAATTGACTTTTTGGCTGGCTTTGGTGCCTTGGACATGAGCTAGGAACTTAAGATTCTGCATGTAAGGAGGACTAGCAGCCGAGATGCACGGGAGAATGTGAAAAGTGTTCATATGTAGTAAAACCCTGAGAAATCCGTCCGTTTTCGTCATTTGTTATGGAATTGACTTAAAGCCACATCGTCACATTGGCCGCTCTTCTCTCTGAATCGGTTGTACTTATCGTCTGCAAAGCTATGTCGCGTGCTGCGGTATTCGGAGACACTAAAAGCACCATAGTTGAACACAGATGAAGCTTCTAAGTTAAAGTAATAGCCAGTAAGAGGTAGTACAATTCAAGTTTTAGGTATCGATTATTGACTTTTTAGCTGGCTTTGGTGCCTTGGACATGAGCTAGGACCTTAAGATTCCGCATGAATGGAGGCCTAGCAGCCGAGTTGAACGGGAGAATGTGAAAAGTGTTCATATGTAGTAAAAACCTGAGAAATCCGTCCGTTTTCGTCATTTGTTATCGAATCGACTTAAAGCCAGATCATCACATTGGCCGCTCTTCTCTCTGAAACGGTTGTACTTATCGTCTGCAAAGCTATGTCGTGTGCTGCGGTATGCGGAGACACTAAAATCACCATAGTTGGACACAGATGAAGCTTCTAAGTTGATGTAATAGCCAGTAAGAAGTAGTAAAATTCAAGTTTTAGGTATCGATTATTGACTTTTTGCTTGCTTTGGTGCCTTGGACATGAGCTAGGACCTTACAAATCTGCATGAGAGGAGGACTAGCAGAAAAGTTGCATGGGAGAATGTGAAATGTGTTAATATGTAGTATTAACCTGAGAAATCCGTCGGTTTTCTTCATTTGTTATCGAATCGACTTAAAGCCAGATCGTCACATTGGCCGCTCTTCTCTCTGAATCGGTTGTACTTATCGTCTGCAAAGCTATGTCGCGTGCTGCGGTATTCGGAGACACTAAAAGCACCATAGTAGAACACAGATGAAGCTTCTAAGATGATGTAATAGCCAGTAAGAAGTAGTACAATTCAAGTTTTAGGTATCGATTTTTGACTTTTTAGCTGGCTTTGGTACCTTGGACATGAGCTAGGACCTTAAGATTGTGCATGAATGGAGGACTAGCAGCCGAGTTGAACGGGAGAATGTGAAAAGTGTTCATATGTAGTAAAAACCTGAGAAATCCGTCCGTTTTCGTCATTTGTTATCGAATCGACTTAAAGCCAGATCATCACATTGGCCGCTCTTCTCTCTGAAACGGTTGTACTTATCGTCTGCAAAGCTATGTCGTGTGCTGCGGTATGCGGAGACACTAAAATCACCATAGTTGGACACAGATGAAGCTTCTAAGTTGATGTAATAGCCAGTAAGAAGTAGTAAAATTCAAGTTTTAGGTATCGATTATTGACTTTTTGCTTGCTTTGGTGCCTTGGACATGAGCTAGGACCTTACAAATCTGCATGAGAGGAGGACTAGCAGAAAAGTTGCATGGGAGAATGTGAAATGTGTTAATATGTAGTATTAACCTGAGAAATCCGTCGGTTTTCTTCATTTGTTATCGAATCGACTTAAAGCCAGATCGTCACATTGGCCGCTCTTCTCTCTGAATCGGTTGTACTTATCGTCTGCAAAGCTATGTCGCGTGCTGCGGTATTCGGAGACACTAAAAGCACCATAGTAGAACACAGATGAAGCTTCTAAGATGATGTAATAGCCAGTAAGAAGTAGTACAATTCAAGTTTTAGGTATCGATTTTTGACTTTTTAGCTGGCTTTGGTACCTTGGACATGAGCTAGGACCTTAAGATTGTGCATGAATGGAGGACTAGCAGCCGAGTTGAACGGGAGAATGTGATAAGTGTTCATATGTAGTAAAAACCTGAGTAATCCGTCCGTTTTCGTCATTTGTTATCGAATCGACTTAAAGCCAGATCGTCACATTGGCCGCTCTTCTCTCTGAAACGGTTGTACTTATCGTCTGCAAAGCTATGTCGCGTGCTGCGGTATGTGGAGACACTAAAATCACCATAGTAGGACACAGTTGAAGCTTCTTAGTTGAGGTAATAGCCAGTAAGAAGTAGTAAAATTCAAGTTTTAGTTATCGATTATTGACTTTTTTGCTGGCTTTGGTGCCTTGGACATGAGCTAGGACCCTAAGAATCTGCATGAGAGGGAGACTAGCAGAAACGTAGCATGGGAGAATGTGAAAAGTGCTCATATGTAGTATTAACCTGAGAAATCCGTCCGTTTTCGTCTTTTGTTATCGAATCGACTTAAAGCCAGATCTTCGCATTGTCCGCTCTTCTCTCTGAAACGGTTGTACTTATCGTCCGAAAGCTATGTCGCGTGCTGCGGTATGCGGAGACACTAAAAGCACCATCGTAGAACACAGATGAAGCTTCTAAGATGATGTAATAGCCAGTAAGAATTAGTACAATACCAGTTTTAGGTATCGATTATTGACTTTTTGGCTGGCTTTGGTGCCTTGGACATGAGCTAGGACCTTAACATTCTGCATTAAGGGAGGAGTAGCAGCCGAGTTGCACGGGAGGATGTGAAAAGTTTTCATATGTAGTAAAAACCTGAGAATTCCGTCCATTTTCGTCATTTGTTATCGAATCGACTTAAAGCCGGATCGTCACATTGGCCGCTCTTCTCTCTGAAACGGTTGTACTTATCGTCTGCAAAGCTATGTCGCGTGCTGCGGTATGCGGAGACACTAAAATAACCATAGTAGAACACAGATGAAGCTTCTAAGTTGATGTAATAGCCAGTAAGAAGTAGTACAATTCAAGATTTGGGCATCGATTATTGACTTTTAGCAGGCTTTGGTGCCTTGGACATGAGCTAGGGCCTTAAGATTCTGCATGAAAGGTGGACTAGCAGCCGAATTGCAGGGGAGAATGTGAAAAGTGTTCATATGTAGTAAAAACCTGAGAAATCCGTCCGTTTTCGTCATTTGTTTTGGAATTGACTTAAAGCCACATCGTCACATTGGCCGCTCTTCTCTCTGAATCGGTTGTACTTATCGTCTGCAAAGCTATGTCGCGTGCTGCGGTATTCGGAGACACTAAAAGCACCATAGTAGAACACAGATGAAGCTTATAAGATGATGTAATAGCCAGTAAGATGTAGTGCAATTCAAGTTTTAGGTATCGATAATTGACTTTTTGGCTGGCTTTGGTGCCTTGGACATGAGCTAGGAACTTAAGATTCTGCATGTAAGGAGGACTAGCAGCCGAGATGCACGGGAGAATGTGAAAAGTGTTCATATGTAGTAAAACCCTGAGAAATCCGTCCGTTTTCGTCATTTGTTATGGAATTGACTTAAAGCCACATCGTCACATTGGCCGCTCTTCTCTCTGAATCGGTTGTACTTATCGTCTGCAAAGCTATGTCGCGTGCTGCGGTATTCGGAGACACTAAAAGCACCATAGTTGAACACAGATGAAGCTTCTAAGTTAAAGTAATAGCCAGTAAGAGGTAGTACAATTCAAGTTTTAGGTATCGATTATTGACTTTTTAGCTGGCTTTGGTGCCTTGGACATGAGCTAGGACCTTAAGATTCCGCATGAATGGAGGCCTAGCAGCCGAGTTGAACGGGAGAATGTGAAAAGTGTTCATATGTAGTAAAAACCTGAGAAATCCGTCCGTTTTCGTCATTTGTTATCGAATCGACTTAAAGCCAGATCATCACATTGGCCGCTCTTCTCTCTGAAACGGTTGTACTTATCGTCTGCAAAGCTATGTCGTGTGCTGCGGTATGCGGAGACACTAAAATCACCATAGTTGGACACAGATGAAGCTTCAAAGTTGATGTAATAGCCAGTAAGAAGTAGTAAAATTCAAGTTTTAGGTATCGATTATTGACTTTTTGCTTGCTTTGGTGCCTTGGACATGAGCTAGGACCTTACAAATCTGCATGAGAGGAGGACTAGCAGAAAAGTTGCATGGGAGAATGTGAAATGTGTTAATATGTAGTATTAACCTGAGAAATCCGTCGGTTTTCTTCATTTGTTATCGAATCGACTTAAAGCCAGATCGTCACATTGGCCGCTCTTCTCTCTGAATCGGTTGTACTTATCGTCTGCAAAGCTATGTCGCGTGCTGCGGTATTCGGAGACACTAAAAGCACCATAGTAGAACACAGATGAAGCTTCTAAGATGATGTAATAGCCAGTAAGAAGTAGTACAATTCAAGTTTTAGGTATCGATTTTTGACTTTTTAGCTGGCTTTGGTACCTTGGACATGAGCTAGGACCTTAAGATTGTGCATGAATGGAGGACTAGCAGCCGAGTTGAACGGGAGAATGTGATAAGTGTTCATATGTAGTAAAAACCTTAGTAATCCGTCCGTTTTCGTCATTTGTTATCGAATCGACTTAAAGCCAGATCGTCACATTGGCCGCTCTTCTCTCTGAAACGGTTGTACTTATCGTCTGCAAAGCTATGTCGCGTGCTGCGGAATGCGGAGACACTAAAATCACCATAGTAGGACATAGATGAAGCTTCTATGTTGATGTAATAGCCAGTAAGAAGTAGTAGAATTCAAGTTTTAATCATCGATTATTGACTTTTAGTTGCATTTGATGCATTGGACATGAGCTAGGACCTTAAGATCCTGCATGAAAGGAGGACTAGCAGCCGAGTTGCACGGGAGAATGTGAAAAGTGTTCATATGCAGTAAAAACCTAAGAAATCCGTCCGTTTTTGTCATTTGCTATTGAATCGACTTAAAGCCAGATCGTCACATTGGCCGCTCTTCTCTCTGAAACGGTTGTACTTATCGTCTGAAAGCTATGTCGCGTTCTGCGGTATGCCGAGACACTAAAAATACCATAGTGGAACACGGATGAAGCTTCTAAGTTGATGTAATAGCCAGTAAGAATTAGTACAATACCAGTTTTAATTATCGATTATTGACTTTTAGCTGGCTTTGGTGCCTTGGACATGAGCTAGGACCTTAAGATTCTGCATGAAAGGAGGGTTAGCAGCTGAGTTGCACGGGAGAATGTGAAAAGTGTTCATATGTAATAAAAACCTGAGAAATCCGTCCGTTTTCGTCATTTGTTATGGAATCGACTTAAAGCCAGATCGTCACATTGGCCGCTCTTCTTTCTGAAACGGTTGTACTTATAGTCTGCAAAGCTATGTCGCGTGCTGCGGTATGCGGTGACACTAAAAGCACCATAGTAGAACACAGATGAAGCTTCTAAGTTGATGTAATAGCCAGTAAGAAGTAGTACAATTCCAGTTTTAGGTATCGATTATTGACTTTTTAGCTGGCTTTGGTGCCTTGGACATGAGCTAGGACCTCAAGATTCTGCATGAAAGGAGGACTAGCAGCCGAGTTGCACGGGAGAATGTGAAAAGTGTTCATATGTAGTAAAAACCCGAAATATAAGTCCGTTTTCGTCATTTGTTATCCAATCGACTTAAAGCCAGATCGTAACATTGTCCGCCATTCTCTCTGAAACGGTTGTACTTATCGTCTGCAAAGCTATGTCGCGTGCTGCGGTATGCGGAGACACTAAAAATACCATAGTAGAACACGGATGAAGCTTCTAAGTTGATGTAATAGCCAGTAAGAAGTAGTACAATTCAAGTTTTAATCATCGATTATTGCCTTTTAGCTGGCTTTGGTGCCTTGGACATGAGCTAGGACCTTAAGATTCTGCATGAAAGGAGTACTAGCAGCTGAGTTGCACGGGAGAATGTGAAAAGTGTTCATATGTAGTAAAAACCTGAGAAATCCGTCCGTTTTCGTCATTTGTTATCGAATCGACTTAAAGCCAGATCGTCACATTGGCCGCTCTTCTCTCTGAAACGGTTGTACTTATCGTCTGCAAAGCTATGTCGTGTGCTGCGGTATGCGGAGACACTAAAATCACCATAGTTGGACACAGATGAAGCTTCTAAGTTGATGTAATAGCCAGTAAGAAGTAGTAAAATTCAAGTTTTAGGTATCGATTATTGACTTTTTAGCTTGCTTTGGTGCCTTGGACATGAGCTAGGACCTTACGAATCTGCATGAGAGGAGGACTAGCAGAAAAGTTGCATGGGAGAATGTGAAATGTGTTAATATGTAGTATTAACCTGAGAAATCCGTCCGTTTTCGTCATTTGTTATCGAATCGACTTAAAGCCAGATCGTCACATTGGTCGCTCTTCTCTCTGAATCGGTTGTACTTATCGTCTGCAAAGCTATGTCGCGTGCTGCGGTATTCGGAGACACTAAAAGCACCATAGTAGAACACAGATGAAGCTTCTAAGATGATGTAATAGCCAGTAAGAAGTAGTACAATTCAAGTTTTAGGTATCGATTATTGACTTTTTAGCTGGCTTTGGTACCTTGGACATGAGCTAGGACCTTAAGATTGTGCATGAATGGAGGACTAGCAGCCGAGTTGAACGGGAGAATGTGAAAAGTGTTCATATGTAGTAAAAACCTGAGAAATCCGTCCGTTTTCGTCATTTGTTATCGAATCGACATAAAGCCAGATCGTCACATTGGCCGCTCTTCTCTCTGAAACGGTTGTACTTATCGTCTGCAAAGCTATGTCGCGTGCTGCGGAATGCGGAGACACTAAAATCACCATAGTAGGACACAGATGAAGCTTCTAAGTTGATGTAATGGCCAGTAAGAAGTAGTATAATTCAAGTTTTAATCATCGATTATTGACTTTTAGCTGGCTTTGGTGTCTTGGACATGAGCTAGGACCTTAAGATTCTGCATGAAAGGAGGGTTAGCAGCTGAGTTGCACGGGAGAATTTGAAAAGTGTTCATATGTAGTAAAAACCTGAGAAATCCGTCCGTTTTCGTCATTTGTTATGGAATCGACTTAAAGCCAGATGGTCACATTGGCCGCTCTTCTTTCTGAAACGGTTGTACTTATAGTCTGCAAAGCTATGTCGCGTGCTGCGGTATGCGGTGACACTAAAAGCACCATAGTAGAACACAGATGAAGCTTCTAAGTTGATGTAATAGCCAGTAAGAAGTAGCAAATTTCAAGTTTAAGGTATCGATTATTGACTTTTTAGCTGGCTTTGGTACCTTGGACAAGAGCTAGGACCTTAAGATTCTGCGTGAAAGGAGGACTAGCTGCCGAGTTGCACGGGAGAATGTGAAAAGTGTTCATATGTAGTAAAAACCTAAGAAATCCGTTCGTTATCGTCATTTGTTATCGAATCGACTTAAAGCCAGATCGTGACATTGGTCACTCTTCTCCCTGAAACGGTTGTACTTATCGTCTGCAAAGCTATGTCGCGTGCTGCGGTATGTGGAGACACTAAAAGCACCATAGTAGAACACATACAAAGCTTCTAAGTTGATGTAATAGCCAGTAAGAAGTAGTACAATTCCAGTTTTAGGTATCGATTATTGACTTTTTAGCTGGCTTTGGTGCCTTGGACATGAGCTAGGACCTCAAGATTCTGCATGAAAGGAGGACTAGCAGCCGAGTTGCACGGGAGAATGTGAAAAGTGTTCATATGTAGTAAAAACCTGAGAAATCCGTCCGTTTTCGTCATTTGTTATCGAATCGACTTAAAGCCAGATCGTCACATTGGCCGCTCTTCTCTCTGAAACGGTTGTACTTATCGTCTGCAAAGCTATGTCGCGTGCTGCGGTATGCGGAGACACTAAAAGCACCATAGTAGAACACAGATGAAGCTTCTAAGATGATGTAATAGCCAGTAAGATGTAGTACAATTCAAGTTTTAGGTATTGATTATTGACTTTTTATCTGGCTTTGGTGCTTTGGACATGAGCTAGGACCTTAAGATTCTGCATGAAAGGAGGACTAGAAGCCGAGTTGCACGGGAGAATGTGAAAAGTGTTAATATGTAGTATTAACCTGAGAAATCCGTCCGTTTTCGTCTTTTGTCATCGAGTCGACTTGAAGACAGATCGTAACATTGTCCGCCCTTCTCTCTGAAACGGTTGTACTTATCGTCTGCAAAGCTATGTCGCGTGCTCCTGTATGCGGGGACACTAAAAATACCATAGTAGAACACAGATGAAGCTTCTAAGATGTTGTAATAGCCAGTAAGAAGTAGTACAATTCCAATTTTAGGTATCGATTATTGCTTTTAGCTGGCTTTCGTGCCTTGGACATGAGCTAGGACCTTAAGATTCTGCATGAAAGGAGGACTAGCAGCTGAGTTGCACGTGAGAATGTCAAAAGTGTTCATATGTAGTAAAAACCTGAGAAATCCGTCCGTTTTCGTCATTTGTTATCGAATCGACTTAAATCCAGATCGTCACATTGGCCGCTCTTCTTTCTGAAACGGTTGTACGTATAGTCTGCAAACCTATGTCGCGTGCTGCGGTATGCGGTGACACTAAAAGCACCATAGTAGAACACAGATGAAGCTTCTAAGTTGATGTAATAGCCAGTAGGAAGCAGAAAAATTCAAGTTTTAATCATCGATTATTGACTTTTAGCTGGCTTTGGTGCCTTGGACATGAGCTAGGACCTTAAGATTCTGCATGAAAGCAGGACTAGCAGCCGAGTTGCACGGGAGAATGTTAAAAGTGTTCATATGTAGTAGAAACCCGAGAAATCCGTCCGTTTTCGTCATTTGTTATCGAATCGACTTAAAGCCAGATCGTCACATTGTCCGCCCTTCTCTCTGAAACGGTTGTACTTATCGTCTGCAAAGCTATGTCGCGTGCTGCGGTATGCGGAGACACTAGAAATACCATAGTAGAACACGGATGAAGCTTCTACGTTGATGTAATAGCCAGTAAGAATTAGTACAATTCCACTTTTAGGTATCGATTATTGACTCTTAGCTGGCTTTCGTGCCTTGGACATGAGCTAGGACCTTAAGATTTTGCATGAAAGGAGGATTAGCAGCTGAGTTGCACGGGAGAATGTGAAAAGTGTTCATATGTAGTAAAAACCTGAGAAATCCGTTCGTTATCGTCATTTGTTATGGAATTGATTTAAAGCCAGATTGTCACATTGGCCGCTCTTCTCTCCGAAACGGTAGTACTTATCGTCTGAAAGCTATGTCGCGTGCTGCGGTATGCGGAAACGCTAAAAGCACCATAGTAGAACACAGATGAAGCTTCTAAGATGATGTAATAGCCAGTAAGAATTAGTACAATACCAGTTTTAGGTATCGATTATAGACTTTTTAGCTGGATTTGGTGCCTTGGACATGAGCTAGGAACTTAAGATTCTGCATGAAAGCAGGACTAGCAGCCGAGTTGCACGGGAGTATGTGAAAAGTGTTCATCTGTAGTAAAAACCTGAGAAATCCGTCCGTTTTCGTAATTTGTTGTGGAATTGACTTAAAGCCAGATTGTCACATTGGCCGCTCTTCTCTCTGAATCGGTTGTACTTATCGTCTGCAAAGCTATGTCGCGTGCTGCGGTATGCGGAGACACTAAAAATACCATAGTAGAACACGGATGAAGCTTCTAAGTTGATGTAATAGCCAGTAGGAAGTAGTACAATTCAAGTTTTAGGCATCGATTATTGACTTTTAGCTGGCTTTGGTGACTTGGACATGAGCTAGGACCTTAAGATTCTGCATGAAAGGAGGACTAGCAGCCGACTTGCACGGGAGAACGTGAAAAGTGTTCATATGTAGTAAAAACCTGAGAAATCCGTCCGTTTTTGTCATTTGTTATTGAATCGACTTAAAGCCCGATCGTCACATTGGCCGCTATTCTCTCTGAAACGGTCGTACTTATCGTCGGCAAATCTATGTCACGTGCTGCGGTATGTGGAGACACTGAAAGAACCATAGTAAAACACAGATTAAGCTTCTAAGATGTTGTAATAGCCAGTAAGAAGTAGTACAATTCCAATTTTAGGTATCAATTATTGAATTTTAGCTGGCTTTGGTGCCTTGGACATGAGCTAGGACCTTAAAATTCTGCATGAAAGCAGGACTAGCAGCCGAGTTGCACGGGAGAATGTTAAAAGTGTTCATATGTAGTAGAAACCCGAGAAATCCGTCCGTTTTCGTCATTTGTTATCGAATCGACTTAAAGCCAGATCGTCACATTGTCCGCCCTTCTCTCTGAAACGGTTGTACTTATCGTCTGCAAAGCTATGTCGCGTGCTGCGGTATGCGGAGACACTAGAAATACCATAGTAGAACACGGATGAAGCTTCTACGTTGATGTAATAGCCAGTAAGAATTAGTACAATTCCACTTTTAGGTATCGATTATTGACTCTTAGCTGGCTTTCGTGCCTTGGACATGAGCTAGGACCTTAAGATTCCGCATGAAAGGAGGATTAGCAGCTGAGTTGCACGGGAGAATGTGAAAAGTGTTCATATGTAGTAAAAACCTGAGAAATCCGTCCGTTTTCGTCATTTGTTATCGAATCGACTTAAAGCCAGATCGTCACATTGGCCGCTCTTCTCTCTGAAACGGTTGTACTTATCGTCTGCAAAGCTATGTCGCGTGCTGCGGTATGCGGAGACACTAAAAGCACCATAGTAGAACACAGATGAAGCTTCTAAGATGATGTAATAGCCAGTAAGATGTAGTACAATTCAAGTTTTAGGTATTGATTATTGACTTTTTATCTGGCTTTGGTGCTTTGGACATGAGCTAGGACCTTAAGATTCTGCATGAAAGGAGGACTAGAAGCCGAGTTGCACGGGAGAATGTGAAAAGTGTTAATATGTAGTATTAACCTGAGAAATCCGTCCGTTTTCGTCTTTTGTCATCGAGTCGACTTGAAGACAGATCGTAACATTGTCCGCCCTTCTCTCTGAATCGGTTGTACTTATCGTCTGCAAAGCTATGTCGCGTGCTCCTGTATGCGGGGACACTAAAAATACCATAGTAGAACACAGATGAAGCTTCTAAGATGTTGTAATAGCCAGTAAGAAGTAGTACAATTCCAATTTTAGGTATCGATTATTGCTTTTAGCTGGCTTTCGTGCCTTGGACATGAGCTAGGACCTTAAGATTCTGCATGAAAGGAGGACTAGCAGCTGAGTTGCACGTGAGAATGTCAAAAGTGTTCATATGTAGTAAAAACCTGAGAAATCCGTCCGTTTTCGTCATTTGTTATCGAATCGACTTAAAGCAAGATCGTCACATTGGCCGCTCTTCTCTCCGAAACGGTAGTACTTATCGTCTGAAAGCTATGTCGCGTGCTGCGGTATGCGGAAACGCTAAAAGCACCATAGTAGAACACAGATGAAGCTTCTAAGATGATGTAATAGCCAGTAAGAATTAGTACAATACCAGTTTTAGGTATCGATTATAGACTTTTTAGCTGGATTTGGTGCCTTGGACATGAGCTAGGAACTTAAGATTCTGCATGAAAGCAGGACTAGCAGCCGAGTTGCACGGGAGTATGTGAAAAGTGTTCATCTGTAGTAAAAACCTGAGAAATCCGTCCGTTTTCGTAATTTGTTGTGGAATTGACTTAAAGCCAGATTGTCACATTGGCCGCTCTTCTCTCTGAATCGGTTGTACTTATCGTCTGCAAAGCTATGTCGCGTGCTGCGGTATGCGGTGACACTAAAAGCACCATAGTAGAACACAGATGAAGCTTCTAAGTTGATGTAAAAGCCAGTAAGAAGTAGTAAAATTCAAGTTTTAATCATCGATTATTGACTTTTTAGCTGGCTTTGGTGCCTTGGACAAGAGCTAGGACCTTAAGATTCTGCGTGAAAGGAGGACTAGCTGCCGAGTTGCACGGGAGAATGTGAAAAGTGTTCATATGTAGTAAAAACCTAACAAATCCGTTCGTTATCGTCATTTGTTATCGAATCGACTTAAAGCCAGATCGTGACATTGGCCGCTCTTCTCTCTGAAACGGTTGTACTTATCGTCTGCAAAGCTATGTCGCGTGCTGCGGTATGCGGAGACACTAGAAATACCATAGTAGAACACGGATGAAGCTTCTACGTTGATGTAATAGCCAGTAAAAAGTAGTACAATTCAAGTTTTAATCATCGATTATTGACTTTTAGCTGGCTTTGGTGCCCTGGACATGAGCTAGGACCTTAAGATTCTGCATGAAAGGAGGACTAGCAGCCGAGTTGCACGGGAGAATGTGAAAAGTGTTCATATGTACTAAAATCCAGAGAAATCCGTCCGTTTTAGTCATTTGTTATCGAATCGACTTAAAGCCAGATCGTCACATTGGCCGCTCTTCTCTCCGAAACGGTTGTACTTATCGTCTGAAAGCTATGTCGCGTGCTGCGGTATGCGGAAACGCTAAAAGCACCATAGTAGAACACAGATGAAGCTTCTAAGATGATGTAATAGCCAGTAAGAATTAGTACAATACCAGTTTTAGGTATCGATTATTGACTTTTTAGCTGGCTTTGGTGCCTTGGACATGAGCTAGGACCTTAAGATTCTGCATGAAAGCAGGAGTAGCAGCCGAGTTGCACGGGGGTATGTGAAAAGTGTTCATCTGTAGTAAAAACCTGAGAAATCCCTTCGTTTTCGTCATTTGTTATGGAATTGACTTAAAGCCAGATTGTCACATTGGCCGCTCTTCTCTCTGAATCGGTTGTACTTATCGTCTGCAAAGCTATGTCGCGTGCTGCGGTATGCGGAGACACTAAAAATACCATAGTAGAACACGGATGAAGCTTCTAAGTTGATGTAATAGCCAGTAAGAAGTAGTACAATTCAAGTTTTTTGGCATCGATTATTGACTTTTAGCTGGTTTTGGTGCCTTGGACATGAGCTAGGACCTTAAGATTCTGCATGAAAGGAGGACTAGCAGCCGACTTGCACGGGAGAATGTGAAAAGTGTTCATATGTAGTAAAAACCTGAGAAATCCGTCCGTTTTTGTCATTTGTTATTGAATCGACTTAAAGCCCGATCGTCACATTGGCCGCTATTCCCTCTGAAACGGTTGTACTTATCGTCTGCAAATCTATGTCACGTGCTGCGGTATGTGGAGACACTGAAAGCACCATAGTAGAACACAGATGAAGCTTCTAAGATGTTGTAATAGCCAGTAAGAAGTAGTACAATTCCAATTTTAGGTATCAATTATTGAATTTTAGCTGGCCTTGGTGCCTTGGACATGAGCTAGGACCTTAAGATTCTCCATGAAAGCAGGACTAGCAGCCGAGTTGCACGGGAGAATGTGAAAAGTGTTCATATGTAGTAGAAACCCGAGAAATCCGTCCGTTTTCGTCATTTGTTATCGAATCGACTTAAAGCCAGATCGTCACATTGTCCGCCCTTCTCTCTGAAACGGTTGTACTTATCGTCTGCAAAGCTATGTCGCGTGCTGCGGTTTGCGGAGACACTAGAAATACCATAGTAGAACACGGATGAAGCTCCTACGTTGATGTAATAGCCAGTAAAAAATAGTACAATTCAAGTTTTAATCATCGATTATTGACTTTTAGCTGGCTTTGGTGCCTTGGACAAGAGCTAGGACCTTAAGATTCTGCATGAAAGGAGGACTAGCAGCCGAGTTGCACGGGAGAATGTGAAAAGTGTTCATATGTAGTAAAAACCTGAGAAATCCGTCAGTTTTTGTCATTTGTTATTGGATCGACTTAAAGCCAGATCGTCACATTGCCCGCTCTTCTCTCCGAAACGGTTGTACTTATCGTCTGAAAGCTATGTTGCGTGCTGCGGTATGCGGAGACGCTAAAAGCACCATAGTAGAACACAGATGAAGCTTCTAAGATGATGTAATAGCCAGTAAGAAGTAGTACAATTCAAGTTTTAGGTATCGATTATTGACTTTTTAGCTGGCTTTGGTGCCTTGGACATGAGCTAGGACCTTAAGATTCAGCATGAAAGGCGGACTTGCAGCCGAGTTGCACGGGAGAATGTGAAAAGAGTTCATATGTAGTAAAAACCTGAGAAATCCGTTCGTTATCGTCATATGTTATGGAATTGACTTAAAGCCAGATTGTCACATTGGCCGCTCTTCTCTCTGAATCGGTTGTACTTATCGTCTGCAAAGCTATGTCGCGTGCTGCGGTATGCGGAGACGCTAAAAGCACCATAGTAGAACACAGATGAAGCTTCTAAGATGATGTAATAGCCAGTAAGAATTAGTACAATACCAGTTTTAGGTATCGATTATTGACTTTTTAGCTGGCTTTGGTGCCTTGGACATGAGCTAGGACCTTAAGATTCAGCATGAAAGGCGGACTAGCAGCCGAGTTGCACGGGAGTATGTGAAAAGTGTTCATATGTAGTAAAAACCTGAGAAATCCGTCCGTTTTCGTCATTTGTTATGGAATTGACTTAAAGCCAGATTGTCACATTGGCCGCTCTTCTCTCTGAAACGGTTGTACTTATCGTCTGCAAATCTATGTCACGTGCTGCGGTATGTGGAGACACTGAAAGCACCATAGTAGAACACAGATGAAGCTTCTAAGATGTTGTAATAGCCAGTAAGAAGGAGTACAATTCCAATTTTAGGTATCAATTATTGAATTTTAGCTGGCTTTGGTGCCTTGGACATGAGCTAGGACCTTAAGATTCTGCATGAAAGGAGGACTAGCAGCCGAGTTGCACGGGAGAATGTGAAAAGTGTTCATATGTAGTAAAAACCTGAGAAATCCGTCCGTTTTCGTCATTTGTTATCGAATCGACTTAAAGCCAGATCGTCACATTGCCCGCTCTTCTCTCCGAAACGGTTGTACTTATCGTCTGAAACCTATGTCGCGTGCTGCGGTATGCGGAGACGCTAAAAGCACCATATTAGAACACAGATGAAGCTTCTAAGATGATGTAATAGCCAGTAAGAAGTAGTACAATTCAAGTTTTAGGTATCGATTATTGACTTTTTAGCTGGCTTTGGTGCCTTGGACATGAGCTAGGACCTTAAGATTCAGCATGAAAGGCGGACTTGCAGCCGAGTTGCACGGGAGAATGTGAAAAGTGTTCATATGTAGTAAAAACCTGAGAAATCCGTTCGTTATCGTCATTTGTTATGGAATCGACTTAAAGCCAGATTGTCACATTGGCCGCTCTTCTCTCTGAATCGGTTGTACTTATCGTCTGCAAAGCTATGTCGCGTGCTGCGGTATGCGGAGACACTAAAAATACCATAGTAGAACACGGATGAAGCTTCTAAGTTGATGTAATAGCCAGTAAGAAGTAGTACAATTCAAGTTTTAGGCATCCATTATTGACTTTTAGTTATCTTTGGTGCCTTGGACATGAGCTAGGACCTTAAGATTCTGCATGAAAGGAGGACTAGCAGCCGAGTTGCACGGGAGAATGTGAAAAGTGTTCATATGTAGTAAAAACCTGAGAAATCCGTCCGTTTTCGTCATTTGTTATGGAATTGACTTAAAGCCAGATTGTCACATTGGCCGCTCTTCTCTCTGAAACGGTTGTACTTATCGTCTGCAAAACTATGTCACGCGCTGCGGTATGTGGAGACACTGAAAGCACCATAGTAGAACACAGATGAAGCTTCTAAGATGTTGTAATAGCCAGTAAGAAGTAGTACAATTCCAATTTTAGGTATCAATTATTGAATTTTAGCTGTCTTTGGTGCCTCGGATATGAGCTAGGACCTTAAGATTCTCCATGAAAGCAGGACTAGCAGCCGAGTTGCACGGGAGAATGTGAAAAGTGTTCATATGTTGTAGAAACCCGAGAAATCCGTCCGTTTTCGTCATTTGTTATCGAATCGACTTAAAGCCAGATCGTCACATTGTCCGCCCTTCTCTCTGAAACGGTTGTACTTATCGTCTGCAAAGCTATGTCGCGTGCTGCGGTATGCGGAGACACTAGAAATACCATAGTAGAACACGGATGAAGCTCCTACGTTGATGTAATAGCCAGTAAAAAGTAGTACAATTCAAGTTTTAATCATCGATTATTGACTTTTAGCTGGCTTTTTTGCTTGGACATGAGCTATTACCTTAAGATTCTGCATGAAAGGAGGACCAGCAGCCGAGTTGCACGGGAGAATGTGAAAAGTGTTCATATGTAGTAAAAACCTGAGAAATCCGTCCGTTTTCGTCATTTGTTATCGAATCGACTTAAAGCCAGATCGTCACATTGCCCGCTCTTCTCTCCGAAACGGTTGTACTTATCGTCTGAAAGCTATGTTGCGTGCTGCGGTATGCGGAGACGCTAAAAGCACCATAGTAGAACACAGATGAAGCTTCTAAGATGATGTAATAGCCAGTAAGAATTAGTACAATACCAGTTTTAGGTATCGATTATTGACTTTTTAGCTGGCTTTGGTGCCTTGGACATGAGCTAGGACCTTAAGATTCTGCACGAAAGCAGGACTAGCAGCCGAGTTGCACGGGAGTATGTGAAAAGTGTTCATATGTAGTAAAAACCTGAGAAATCCGTCCGTTTTCGTCATTTGTTATGGAATTGACTTAAAGCCAGATTGTCACATTGGCCGCTCTTCTCTCTGAAACGGTTGTACTTATCGTCTGCAAATCTATGTCACGTGCTGCGGTATGTGGAGACACTGAAAGCACCATAGTAGAACACAGATGAAGCTTCTAAGATGTTGTAATAGCCAGTAAGAAGGAGTACAATTCCAATTTTAGGTATCAATTATTGAATTTTAGCTGGCTTTGGTGCCTTGGACATGAGCTAGGACCTTAAGATTCTGCATGAAAGGAGGACTAGCTGCCGAGTTGCACGGGAGAATGTGAAAAGTGTTCATATGTAGTAAAAACCTGAGAAATCCGTCCGTTTTCGTCATTTGTTATCGAATCGACTTAAAGCCAGATCGTCACATTGCCCGCTCTTCTCTCCGAAACGGTTGTACTTATCGTCTGAAAGCTATGTCGCGTGCTGCGGTATGCGGAGACGCTAAAAGCACCATATTAGAACACAGATGATGCTTCTAAGATGATGTAATAGCCAGTAAGAGGTAGTACAATTCAAGTTTTAGGTATCGATTATTGACTTTTTAGCTGGCTTTGGTGCCTTGGACATGAGCTAGGACCTTAAGATTCAGCATGAAAGGCGGACTTGCAGCCGAGTTGCACGGGAGAATGTGAAAAGTGTTCATATGTAGTAAAAACCTGAGAAATCCGTTCGTTATCGTCATTTGTTATGGAATTGACTTAAAGCCAGATTGTCACATTGGCCGCTCTTCTCTCTGAATCGGTTGTACTTATCGTCTGCAAAGCTATGTCGCGTGCTGCGGTATGCGGAGACACTAAAAATACCATAGTAGAACACGGATGAAGCTTCTAAGTTGATGTAATAGCCAGTAAGAAGTAGTACAATTCAAGTTTTAGGCATTCATTATTGACTTTTAG
This sequence comes from Schistocerca gregaria, assembly GCF_023897955.1. NCBI lineage: Eukaryota > Metazoa > Arthropoda > Insecta > Orthoptera > Acrididae > Schistocerca > Schistocerca gregaria. The sequence goes on along the minus strand of NC_064930.1, from coordinate 132,307,239 downwards.
TTGGCTTTGGTGCCTTGGACATGAGCTAGGACCTTAAGATTCTGCATGAAAGGAGGAATAGCAGCCGAGTTGCACGGGAGAATGTAAAAAGTGTTCATATGTAGTAAAAACCTGAGAAATCCGTCAGTTTTTGTCATTTGTTATTGGATCGACTTAAAGCCAGATCGTCACATTGGCCGCTCATCTCTCCGAAACGGTTGTACTTATCGTCTGAAAGCTATGTCGCGTGCTGCGGTATGCGGAGTCGCTGAAAGCACCATAGTAGAACACAGATGAAGCTTCTAAGATGATGTAATAGCCAGTAAGAATTAGTACAATACCAGTTTTAGGTATCTATTATTGACTTTTTAGCCGGCTTTGGTGCCTCGGACATGAGCTAGGACCTTAAGATTCTGCATGAAAGCAGGACTAGCAGCCGAGTTGCACGGGAGTATGTGAAAAGTGTTCATATGTAGTAAAAACCTGAGAAATCCGTCCGTTTTCGTCATTTGTTATGGAATTGACTTAAAGCCAGATTGTCACATTGGCCGCTCTTCTCTCTGAAACGGTTGTACTTATCGTCTGCAAAGCTATGTCGCGTGCTGCGGTATGCGGAGACACTAGAAATACCATAGTAGAACACGGATGAAGCTCCTACGTTGATGTAATAGCCAGTAAAAAGTAGTACAATTCAAGTTTTAATCATCGATTATTGACTTTTAGCTGGCTTTTTTGCCTTGGACATGAGCTATTACCTTAAGATTCTGCATGAAAGGAGGACTAGCAGCCGAGTTGCACGGGAGAATGTGAAAAGTGTTCATATGTAGTAAAAACCTGAGAAATCCGTCCGTTTTCGTCATTTGTTATCGAATCGACTTAAAGCCAGATCGTCACATTGCCCGCTCTTCTCTCCGAAACGGTTGTACTTATCGTCTGAAAGCTATGTTGCGTGCTGCGGTATGCGGAGACGCTAAAAGCACCATAGTAGAACACAGATGAAGCTTCTAAGATGATGTAATAGCCAGTAAGAAGTAGTACAATTCAAGTTTTAGGTATCGATTATTGACTTTTTAGCTGGCTTTGGTGCCTTGGACATGAGCTAGGACCTTAAGATTCAGCATGAAAGGCGGACTTGCAGCCGAGTTGCACGGGAGAATGTGAAAAGTGTTCATATGTAGTAAAAACCTGAGAAATCCGTTCGTTATCGTCATTTGTTATGGAATCGACTTAAAGCCAGATTGTCACATTGGCCGCTCTTCTCTCTGAATCGGTTGTACTTATCGTCTGCAAAGCTATGTCGCGTGCTGCGGTATGCGGAGACACTAAAAATACCATAGTAGAACACGGATGAAGCTTCTAAGTTGATGTAATAGCCAGTAAGAAGTAGTACAATTCAAGTTTTAGGCATCCATTATTGACTTTTAGTTGGCTTTGGTGCCTTGGACATGAGCTAGGACCTTAAGATTCTGCATGAAAGGAGGACTAGCAGCCGAGTTGCACGGGAGAATGTGAAAAGTGTTCATATGTAGTAAAAACCTGAGAAATCCGTCCGTTTTCGTCATTTGTTATGGAATTGACTTAAAGCCAGATTGTCACATTGGCCGCTCTTCTCTCTGAAACGGTTGTACTTATCGTCTGCAAAACTATGTCACGCGCTGCGGTATGTGGAGACACTGAAAGCACCATAGTAGAACACAGATGAAGCTTCTAAGATGTTGTAATAGCCAGTAAGAAGTAGTACAATTCCAATTTTAGGTATCAATTATTGAATTTTAGCTGTCTTTGGTGCCTCGGATATGAGCTAGGACCTTAAGATTCTCCATGAAAGCAGGACTAGCAGCCGAGTTGCACGGGAGAATGTGAAAAGTGTTCATATGTAGTAGAAACCCGAGAAATCCGTCCGTTTTCGTCATTTGTTATCGAATCGACTTAAAGCCAGATCGTCACATTGTCCGCCCTTCTCTCTGAAACGGTTGTACTTATCGTCTGCAAAGCCATGTCGCGTGCTGCGGTATGCGGAGACACTAGAAATACCATAGTAGAACACGGATGAAGCTCCTACGTTGATGTAATAGCCAGTAAAAAGTAGTACAATTCAAGTTTTAATCATCGATTATTGACTTTTAGCTGGCTTTTTTGCTTGGACATGAGCTATTACCTTAAGATTCTGCATGAAAGGAGGACTAGCAGCCGAGTTGCACGGGAGAATGTGAAAAGTGTTCATATGTAGTAAAAACCTGAGAAATCCGTCCGTTTTCGTCATTTGTTATCGAATCGACTTAAAGCCAGATCGTCACATTGCCCGCTCTTCTCTCCGAAACGGTTGTACTTATCGTCTGAAAGCTATGTTGCGTGCTGCGGTATGCGGAGACGCTAAAAGCACCATAGTAGAACACAGATGAAGCTTCTAAGATGATGTAATAGCCAGTAAGAAGTAGTACAATTCAAGTTTTAGGTATCGATTATTGACTTTTTAGCTGGCTTTGGTGCCTTGGACATGAGCTAGGACCTTAAGATTCAGCATGAAAGGCGGACTTGCAGCCGAGTTGCACGGGAGAATGTGAAAAGAGTTCATATGTAGTAAAAACCTGAGAAATCCGTTCGTTATCGTCATTTGTTATGGAATTGACTTAAAGCCAGATTGTCACATTGGCCGCTCTTCTCTCTGAATCGGTTGTACTTATCGTCTGCAAACCTATGTCGCGTGCTGCGGTATGCGGAGACGCTAAAAGCACCATAGTAGAACACAGATGAAGCTTCTAAGATGATGTAATAGCCAGTAAGAATTAGTACAATACCAGTTTTAGGTATCGATTATTGACTTTTTAGCTGGCTTTGGTGCCTTGGACATGAGCTAGGACCTTAAGATTCTGCACGAAAGCAGGACTAGCAGCCGAGTTGCACGGGAGTATGTGAAAAGTGTTCATATGTAGTAAAAACCTGAGAAATCCGTCCGTTTTCGTCATTTGTTATGGAATTGACTAAAAGCCAGATTGTCACATTGGCCGCTCTTCTCTCTGAAACGGTTGTACTTATCGTCTGCAAATCTATGTCACGTGCTGCGGTATGTGGAGACACTGAAAGCACCATAGTAGAACACAGATGAAGCTTCTAAGATGTTGTAATAGCCAGTAAGAAGGAGTACAATTCCAATTTTAGGTATCAATTATTGAATTTTAGCTGGCTTTGGTGCCGTGGACATGAGCTAGGACCTTAAGATTCTGCATGAAAGGAGGACTAGCTGCCGAGTTGCACGGGAGAATGTGAAAAGTGTTCATATGTAGTAAAAACCTGAGAAATCCGTCCGTTTTCGTCATTTGTTATCGAATCGACTTAAAGCCAGATCGTCACATTGCCCGCTCTTCTCTCCGAAACGGTTGTACTTATCGTCTGAAAGCTATGTCGCGTGCTGCGGTATGCGGAGACGCTAAAAGCACCATATTAGAACACAGATGAAGCTTCTAAGATGATGTAATAGCCAGTAAGAGGTAGTACAATTCAAGTTTTAGGTATCGATTATTGACTTTTTAGCTGGCTTTGGTGCCTTGGACATGAGCTAGGACCTTAAGATTCAGCATGAAAGGCGGACATGCAGCCGAGTTGCACGGGAGAATGTGAAAAGTGTTCATATGTAGTAAAAACCTGAGAAATCCGTTCGTTATCGTCATTTGTTATGGAATTGACTTAAAGCCAGATTGTCACATTGGCCGCTCTTCTCTCTGAATCGGTTGTACTTATCGTCTGCAAAGCTATGTCGCGTGCTGCGGTATGCGGAGACACTAAAAATACCATAGTAGAACACGGATGAAGCTTCTAAGTTGATGTAATAGCCAGTAAGAAGTAGTACAATTCAAGTTTTAGGCATTCATTATTGACTTTTAGTTGGCTTTGGTGCCTTGGACATGAGCTAGGACCTTAAGATTCTGCATGAAAGGAGGAATAGCAGCCGAGTTGCACGGGAGAATGTAAAAAGTGTTCATATGTAGTAAAAACCTGAGAAATCCGTCAGTTTTTGTCATTTGTTATTGGATCGACTTAAAGCCAGATCGTCACATTGGCCGCTCATCTCTCCGAAACGGTTGTACTTATCGTCTGAAAGCTATGTCGCGTGCTGCGGTATGCGGAGTCGCTGAAAGCACCATAGTAGAACACAGATGAAGCTTCTAAGATGATGTAATAGCCAGTAAGAATTAGTACAATACCAGTTTTAGGTATCTATTATTGACTTTTTAGCCGGCTTTGGTGCCTCGGACATGAGCTAGGACCTTAAGATTCTGCATGAAAGCAGGACTAGCAGCCGAGTTGCACGGGAGTATGTGAAAAGTGTTCATATGTAGTAAAAACCTGAGAAATCCGTCCGTTTTCGTCATTTGTTATGGAATTGACTTAAAGCCAGATTGTCACATTGGCCGCTCTTCTCTCTGAAACGGTTGTACTTATCGTCTGCAAAGCTATGTCGTGTGCTGCGGTATGCGGAGACACTAGAAATACCATAGTAGAACACGGATGAAGCTCCTACGTTGATGTAATAGCCAGTAAAAAGTAGTACAATTCAAGTTTTAATCATCGATTATTGACTTTTAGCTGGCTTTTTTGCCTTGGACATGAGCTATTACCTTAAGATTCTGCATGAAAGGAGGACTAGCAGCCGAGTTGCACGGGAGAATGTGAAAAGTGTTCATATGTAGTAAAAACCTGAGAAATCCGTCCGTTTTCGTCATTTGTTATCGAATCGACTTAAAGCCAGATCGTCACATTGCCCGCTCTTCTCTCCGAAACGGTTGTACTTATCGTCTGAAAGCTATGTTGCGTGCTGCGGTATGCGGAGACGCTAAAAGCACCATAGTAGAACACAGATGAAGCTTCTAAGATGATGTAATAGCCAGTAAGAAGTAGTACAATTCAAGTTTTAGGTATCGATTATTGACTTTTTAGCTGGCTTTGGTGCCTTGGACATGAGCTAGGACCTTAAGATTCAGCATGAAAGGCGGACTTGCAGCCGAGTTGCACGGGAGAATGTGAAAAGAGTTCATATGTAGTAAAAACCTGAGAAATCCGTTCGTTATCGTCATTTGTTATGGAATTGACTTAAAGCCAGATTGTCACATTGGCCGCTCTTCTCTCTGAATCGGTCGTACTTATCGTCTGCAAACCTATGTCGCGTGCTGCGGTATGCGGAGACGCTAAAAGCACCATAGTAGAACACAGATGAAGCTTCTAAGATGATGTAATAGCCAGTAAGAATTAGTACAATACCAGTTTTAGGTATCGATTATTGACTTTTTAGCTGGCTTTGGTGCCTTGGACATGAGCTAGGACCTTAAGATTCTGCACGAAAGCAGGACTAGCAGCCGAGTTGCACGGGAGTATGTGAAAAGTGTTCATATGTAGTAAAAACCTGAGAAATCCGTCCGTTTTCGTCATTTGTTATGGAATTGACTTAAAGCCAGATTGTCACATTGGCCGCTCTTCTCTCTGAAACGGTTGTACTTATCGTCTGCAAATCTATGTCACGTGCTGCGGTATGTGGAGACACTGAAAGCACCATAGTAGAACACAGATGAAGCTTCTAAGATGTTGTAATAGCCAGTAAGAAGGAGTACAATTCCAATTTTAGGTATCAATTATTGAATTTTAGCTGGCTTTGGTGCCTTGGACATGAGCTAGGACCTTAAGATTCTGCATGAAAGGAGGACTAGCTGCCGAGTTGCACGGGAGAATGTGAAAAGTGTTCATATGTAGTAAAAACCTGAGAAATCCGTCCGTTTTCGTCATTAGTTATCGAATCGACTTAAAGCCAGATCGTCACATTGCCCGCTCTTCTCTCCGAAACGGTTGTACTTATCGTCTGAAAGCTATGTCGCGTGCTGCGGTATGCGGAGACGCTAAAAGCACCATATTAGAACACAGATGAAGCTTCTAAGATGATGTAATAGCCAGTAAGAGGTAGTACAATTCAAGTTTTAGGTATCGATTATTGACTTTTTAGCTGGCTTTGGTGCCTTGGACATGAGCTAGGACCTTAAGATTCAGCATGAAAGGCGGACTTGCAGCCGAGTTGCACGGGAGAATGTGAAAAGTGTTCATATGTAGTAAAAACCTGAGAAATCCGTCAGTTTTTGTCATTTGTTATTGGATCGACTTAAAGCCAGATCGTCACATTGGCCGCTCATCTCTCCGAAACGGTTGTACTTATCGTCTGAAAGCTATGTCGCGTGCTGCGGTATGCGGAGTCGCTGAAAGCACCATAGTAGAGCACAGATGAAGCTTCTAAGATGATGTAATAGCCAGTAAGAATTAGTACAATACCAGTTTTAGGTATCTATTAATGACTTTTTAGCCGGCTTTGGTGCCTCGGACATGAGCTAGGACCTTAAGATTCTGCATGAAAGCAGGACTAGCAGCCGAGTTGCACGGGAGTATGTGAAATCCGTCCGTTTTCGTCATTTGTTATGGAATTGACTTAAAGCCAGATTGTCACATTGTCCGCCCTTCTCTCTGAAACGGTTGTACTTATCGTCTGCAAAGCTATGTCGCGTGCTGCGGTATGCGGAGACACTAGAAATACCATAGTAGAACACGGATGAAGCTTCTACGTTGATGTAACAGCCAGTATAAAGTAGTACAAATCAAGTTTTAATCATCGATTATTGACTTTTTAGCTGGCTTTGGTGCCTTGGACATGAGCTAGGACCTTAAGATTCTGCATGAAAGGAGGAATAGGAGCCGACTTGAACGGGAGAATGTGAAAAGTGTTCATATGTAGTAAAAACTTGAGAAATCCGTCCGTTTTCGTCATTTGTTATCGAATCGACTTAAAGCCAGATCGTCATATTGGCCGCTCTTCTCTCCGAAACGGTTGTACTTATCGTCTGAAAGCTATGTCGCGTGCTGCGGTATGCGTAGACGCTAAAAGGACCATAGTAGAACACAGATGAAGCTTCTAAGATGATGTAATAGCCAGTAAGAATTAGTACAATACCAGTTTTAGGTATCGATTATTGACTTTTTAGCTGGCTTTGGTGCCTTGGACATGAGCTAGGACCTTAAGATTCTGCATGAATGCAGGACTAGCAGCTGAGTTGCACGGGAGTATGTGAAAAGTGTTCATATGTAGTAAAAACCTGAGAAATCCGTCCGTTTTCGTCATTTGTTATGGAATTGACTTAAAGCCAGATTGTCACATTGGCCGCTCTTCTCTCTGAATCGGTTGTACTTATCGCCTGCAAAGCTATGTCGCGTGCTGTGGTATGCGGTGACACTAAAATCACCATAGTAGGACACAGGTGAAGTTTCCAAGATGATGTAATAGCCAGTAAGAAGTAGTACAATTCAAGTTTTAATCATCGATTATTGACTTAACCTGGCTTTGGTGCCTTGGACATGAGCTAGGACCTTAAGATTCTGAATGAAAGGAGGACTAGCAGCCGAGTTGCACGGGAGAATGTGTAAAGTGTTCATATGTAGTAAAAACCTGAGAAATCCGTCCGTTTTTGTCATTTGTTATTGAATCGACTTAAAGCCAGATCGTCACATTGGCCGCTCTTCTCTCTGAAACGGTTGTACTTATCGTCTGCAAAGCTATGTCACGTGCTGCGGTATGTGGAGACACTGAAAGCACCATAGTAGAACACAGATAAAGCTTCTAAGTTGATGTAATAGCCAGTAAGAAGTAGTACAACTCAAGTTTTGGTATCGATTATTACTTTTTAGCTGGCTTTCGTGCTTTGGACATGAGCTAGGACCATAAGATTCCGCATAAAAGGAGGACTAGCAGCCGAGTTGCACGGGAGTATGTGAAAAGTGTTCATATGTAGTAAAAACCTGAGAAATCCGTCCGTTTTCGTCATTTGTTATGGAATTGACTTAAAGCCAGATTGTCACATTGGCCGCTCTTCTCTCTGAAACAGTTGTACTTATCGTCTGCAAATCTATGTCACGTGCTGCGGTATGTGGAGACACTGAAAGCACCATAGTAGAACACAGATGAAGCTTCTAAGATGTTGTAATAGCCAGTAAGAAGGAGTACAATTCCAATTTTAGGTATCAATTATTGAATTTTAGCTGGCTTTGGTGCCTTGGACATGAGCTAGGACCTTAAGATTCTGCATGAAAGGAGGACTAGCAGCCGAGTTGCACGGGAGAATGTGAAAAGTGTTCATATGTAGTAAAAACCTGAGAAATCCGTCCGTTTTCGTCATTTGTTATCGAATCGACTTAAAGCCAGATCGTCACATTGCCCGCTCTTCTCTCCGAAACGGTTGTACTTATCGTCTGAAACCTATGTCGCGTGCTGCGGTATGCGGAGACACTGAAAGCACCATAGTAGAACACAGATGAAGCTTCTAAGATGTTGTAATAGCCAGTAAGAAGGAGTACAATTCCAATTTTAGGTATCAATTATTGAATTTTAGCTGGCTTTGGTGCCTTGGACATGAGCTAGGACCTTAAGATTCTGCATGAAAGGAGGACTAGCAGCCGAGTTGCACGGGAGAATGTGAAAAGTGTTCATATGTAGTAAAAACCTGAGAAATCCGTCCGTTTTCGTCATTTGTTATCGAATCGACTTAAAGCCAGATCGTCACATTGCCCGCTCTTCTCTCCGAAACGGTTGTACTTATCGTCTGAAACCTATGTCGCGTGCTGCGGTATGCGGAGACGCTAAAAGCACCATATTAGAACACAGATGAAGCTTCTAAGATGATGTAATAGCCAGTAAGAAGTAGTACAATTCAAGTTTTAGGTATCGATTATTGACTTTTTAGCTGGCTTTGGTGCCTTGGACATGAGCTAGGACCTTAAGATTCAGCATGAAAGGCGGACTTGCAGCCGAGTTGCACGGGAGAATGTGAAAAGTGTTCATATGTAGTAAAAACCTGAGAAATCCGTTCGTTATCGTCATTTGTTATGGAATTGACTTAAAGCCAGATTGTCACATTGGCCGCTCTTCTCTCTGAATCGGATGTACTTTTCGTCTGCAAAGCTATGTCGCGTGCTGCGGTATGCGGAGACACTAAAAATACCATAGTAGAACACGGATGAAGCTTCTAAGTTGATGTAATAGCCAGTAAGAAGTAGTACAATTCAAGTTTTAGGCATCCATTATTGACTTTTAGTTGGCTTTGGTGCCTTGGACATGAGCTAGGACCTTAAGATTCTGCATGAAAGGAGGACTAGCATCCGAGTTGCACGGGAGAATGTGAAAAGTGTTCATATGTAGTAAAAACCTGAGAAATCCGTCAGTTTTTGTCATTTGTTATTGGATCGACTTGAAGCCAGATCGTCACATTGGCCGCTCTTCTCTCCGAAACGGTTGTACTTATCGTCTGAAAGCTATGTCGCGTGCTGCGGTATGCGGAGACGCTAAAAGCACCATAGTAGAACACAGATGAAGCTTCTAAGATGATGTAATAGCCAGTAAGAATTAGTACAATACCAGTTTTAGGTATCGATTATTGACTTTTTAGCCGGCTTTGGTGCCTTGGACATGAGCTAGGACCTTAAGATTCTGCATGAAAGCAGGACTAGCAGCCGAGTTGCACGGGAGAATGTGAAAAGTGTTCATATGTAGTAGAAACCCGAGAAATCCGTCCTTTTTCGTCATTTGTTATCGAATCGACTTAAAGCCAGATCGTCACATTGTCCGCCCTTCTCTCTGAAACGGTTGTACTTATCGTCTGCAAAGCTATGTCGCGTGCTGCGGTATGCGGAGACACTAGAAATACCATAGTAGAACACGGATGAAGCTTCTACGTTGATGTAATAGCCAGTAAAAAGTAGTACAAATCAAGTTTTAATCATCGATTATTGACTTTTTAGCTGGCTTTGGTGCCTTGGACATGAGCTAGGACCTTAAGATTCTGCATGAAAGGAGGAATAGCAGCCGACTTGAACGGGAGAATGTGAAAAGTATTCATATGTAGTAAAAACTTGAGAAATCCGTCCGTTTTCGTCATTTGTTATCGAATTGACTTAAAGCCAGATCGTCACATTGGCCGCTCTTCTCTCTGAAACGGTTGTACTTATCGTCTGCAAAGCTATGTCACGTGCTGCGGTATGTGGAGACACTGAAAGCACCATAGTAGAACACAGATAAAGCTTCTAAGTTGATGTAATAGCCAGTAAGAAGTAGTACAACTCAAGTTTTGGTATCGATTATTGACTTTTTAGCTGGCTTTCGTGCTTTGGACATCAGCTAGGACCATAAGATTCCGCATAAAAGGAGGACTAGCAGCCGAGTTGCACGGGAGAATGCGAAAAGTGTTCACATGTAGTAAAAACCTGAAAAATCAGTCCGTTTTCGTCATTTGTTATCGAATCGACTTAAAGCCAGATCGTCACATTGTCCGCCCTTCTCTCTGAAACGGTTGTTCTTTTCGTCTGCAAAGCTATGTCGCGTGCTGCGGAATGCGGAGACACTAGAAATACCATAGTAGAACACGGATGAAGCTTCTACGTTGATGTAATAGCCAGTAAAAAGTAGTACAATTCAAGTTTTAATCATCGATTATTGACTTTTAGCTGGCTTTGGTGCCTTGTACATGAGCTGGGACCTTAAGATTCTGCATGAAAGCAGGACTAGCAGCCGAGTTGCACGGGAGTATGTGAAAAGTGTTCATATGTAGTAAAAACCTGAGAAATCCGTCCGTTTTCGTCATTTGTTATGGAATTGACTTAAAGCCAGATTGTCACTTTGGCCGCTTTTCTCTCTGAAACGGTTGTACTTATCGTCTGCAAAACTATGTCACGTGCTGCGGTATGTGGAGACACTGAAAGCACCATAGTAGAACACAGATGAAGCTTCTAAGATGTTGTAATAGCCAGTAAGAAGTAGTACAATTCCAATTTTAGGTATCAATTATTGAATTTTAGCTGTCTTTGGTGCCTTGGACATGAGCTAGGACCTTAAGATTCTGCATGAAAGCAGGACTAGCAGCCGAGTTGCACGGGAGAATGTGAAAAGTGTTCATATGTAGTAGAAACCCGAGAAATCCGTCCTTTTTCGTCATTTGTTATCGAATCGACTTAAAGCCAGATCGTCACATTGTCCGCCCTTCTCTCTGAAACGGTTGTACTTATCGTCTGCAAAGCTATGTCGCGTGCTGCGGTATGCGGAGACACTAGAAATACCATAGTAGAACACGGATGAAGCTTCTACGTTGATGTAATAGCCAGTAAAAAGTAGTACAAATCAAGTTTTAATCATCGATTATTGACTTTTTAGCTGGCTTTGGTGCCTTGGACATGAGCTAGGACCTTAAGATTCTGCATGAAAGGAGGAATAGCAGCCGACTTGAACGGGAGAATGTGAAAAGTGTTCATATGTAGTAAAAACTTGAGAAATCCGTCCGTTTTCGTCATTTGTTATCGAATCGACTTAAAGCCAGATCGTCACATTGGCCGCTCTTCTCTCTGAAACGGTTGTACTTATCGTCTGCAAAGCTATGTCACGTGCTGCGGTATGTGGAGACACTGAAAGCACCATAGTAGAACACAGATAAAGCTTCTAAGTTGATGTAATAGCCAGTAAGAAGTAGTACAACTCAAGTTTTGGTATCGATTATTGACTTTTTAGCTGGCTTTCGTGCTTTGGACATCAGCTAGGACCATAAGATTCCGCATAAAAGGAGGACTAGCAGCCGAGTTGCACGGGAGAATGCGAAAAGTGTTCATATAGAGTAGAAACCCGAGAAATCCGTCCTTTTTCGTCATTTGTTATCGAATCGACTTAAAGCCAGATCGTCACATTGTCCGCCCTTCTCTCTGAAACGGTTGTACTTATCGTCTGCAAAGCTATGTCGCGTGCTGCTATATGCGGAGACGCTAAAAGCACCATAGTAGAACACAGATGAAGCTTCTAAGACGATGTAATAGCCAGTAAGAATTAGTAGAATACCAGTTTTAGGTATCGATTGTTGACTTTTTAGCCGGCTTTGGTGCCTTGGACATGAGCTAGGACCTTAAGATTCTGCATGAAAGCAGGACTAGCAGCCGAGTTGCACGGGAGGATGTGAAAAGTGTTCATATGTAGTAAAAACCTGAGAAATCCGTCCGTTTTCGTCATTTGTTATGGAATTGACTTAAAGCCAGATTGTCACTTTGGCCGCTCTTCTCTCTGAAACGGTTGTACTTATCGTCTGCAAATCTATGTCACGTGCTGCGGTATGTGGAGACACTGAAAGCACCATAGTAGAACACAGATGAAGCTTCTAAGATGTTGTAATAGCCAGTAAGAAGTAGTACAATTCCAATTTTAGGTATCAATTATTGAATTTTAGCTGGCTTTGGTGCCTTGGACATGAGCTAGGACCTTAAGATTCTGCATGATAGCAGGACTAGCAGCCGAGTTGCACGGGAGAATGTGAAAAGTGTTCATATGTAGTAAAAACGTGAGAAATCCGTCCGTTTTCGTCATTTGTTATCGAATCGACTTAAAGCCAGATCGTCACATTGGCCGCTCTTCTCTCCGAAACGGTTGTACTTATCGTCTGAAAGCTATGTCGCGTGCTGCGGTATGCGTAGACGCTAAAAGGACCATAGTAGAACACAGATGAAGCTTCTAAGATGATGTAATAGCCAGTAAGAATTAGTACAATACCAGTTTTAGGTATCGATTATTGACTTTTTAGCTGGCTTTGGTGCCTTGGGCATGAGCTAGGACCTTAAGATTCAGCATGAAAGGCGGACTTGCAGCCGAGTTGCACGGGAGAATGTGAAAAGTGTTCATATGTAGTAAAAACCTGAGAAATCCGTTCGTTATCGTCATTTGTTATCGAATCGACTAATAGCCAGATCGTCACATTGGCCGCTGTTCTCTCTGAAACGATTGTACTTATCGTGTGCAAAGCTATGTCGCGTGCTGCGGTATGAGGAGACACTAAAAGCACCATAGTAGAACACAGATGAAGCTTCTAAGTTGATGTAATAGCCAGTAAGAAGTAGTACAATTCAATTTTTAGTTATCGATTATTGACTTTTTAGCTGGCTTTGGTGCCTTGGACATGAGCTAGGACCTTAAGATTCTGCATGAAGGATTACTAGCAGCCGAGTTGCACGGGAGAAAGTGAAAAGTGTTCATATGTAGTAAAAACCCGAGAAATCCGTCCGTTTTCGTCATTTGTTATCGAATCGACTGAAAGCCAGATCGTCACATTGGCCGCTGTTCTCTCTGAAACGATTGTACTTATCGTGTGCAAAGCTATGTCGCGTGCTGCGGTATGAGGAGACACTAAAAGCACCATAGTAGAACACAGATGAAGCTTCTAAGTTGATGTAATAGCCAGTAAGAAGTAGAACAATTCAAGTTTTAGGTATCGATTGTTGACTTTTTACCCTTCTTTGGTGCCTTGGGCATGAGCTAGGAACTTAAGATTTTGCATGATAGGAGGTCTAGCAGCCGCGTTGCACGTGAGAATGTGAAAAGTGTTCATATGTAGTAAAAACCTGAGAAATCCGTCCGTTTTCGTCATTTGTTATCGAATCGACTTAAAGCCAGATCGTCACATTGGCCGCTCTTCTCTCTGAAACGGTTGTACTTATCGTCTGCAAAGCTATGTCGCGTGCTGCGTTATGTGGAGACACTAAAAGCACCATAGTAGAACACAGATGAAGCTTCCAAGTTGATGTAATAGCCAGTAAGAAGTAGTAACATTCAAGTTTTAGGTGTCGATTATTGACTTTTTAGCTGGCTTTGGTGCCTTGGACATGAGCTAGGACCTTATGATTCTGCATGAAAGGAGGACTAGCAGCCGAGTTGCACGGGAGAATGTGAAAAGTGTTCATATATAGTAAAAACCTGAGAAATCCGTCCGTTTCCGCCATTTGTTATGGAATCGACTTAAAGCAAGATCGTCACATTGGGCGCTCTACTCTCTAAAACGGTTGTACTTATCGTCTGCAAAGCTATGTCGCGTGCTGCAGTATGCGGAGACACTAAAAGCACCATAGTAGAACACAGATGAAGCTTCTAAGTTGATGTAATAGCCAGTAAGAAGCAGTACAATTCAAGTTATAGGTATCGATTATTGACTTTTTAGCTGGCTTGGGTGCCTTGGACATGAGGTGGGACCTTAAAATTCTGCATGAAAGGAGGACTAACAGACAAGTGGCACGGAAGAATGTGAAAAGTGTTCATATATAGTAAAAACCTGAGAAATACGTCCGTTTCCGTCATTTGTTATCGAATCGACTTAAAGCCAGATCGTCACATTGGCCGCTCTTCTCTCTGAAACGGTTGTACTTATCGTCTGCAAAGCTATGTCGCGTGCTGCGGTATGTGAAGACACTAAAAGCACCATAGTAGAACACAGTTGAAGCTTCCAAGTTGATGTAATAGCCAGTAAGAAGTAGTACAATTCAAGTTGTAGGTATCGATTATTGACTTTTTAGCTGGCTTTGGTGCCTTGAACATGAGCTAGGACCTTAAGATTCTTCATTAATGGAGGACTAGCAGCCGAGTTGCACGGGAGAATGTGAAAAGTGTTCATATGTAGTAAAAGCCTAAGAAATCCGTCCGTGTTCGACATTTGTTATCGAATCGACTTAAAGCCAGATCGTCACATTGGCCGCTCTTCTCTCTGAAACGGTTGTACTTATCTTCTGCAAAGCTATGTCGAGTGCTGCGGCATGCGGAGACACTAAAAGCCCCATAGTAGAACACAGATGAAGCTTCTAAGTTGATGCAATAGCAAGTAAGAAGTAGTACAATTCAAGTTTTAGGTATCGATTGTTGACTTTTTACCCTTCTTTGGTGCCTAGGGCATGAGCTAGGAACTTAAGATTTTGCATGATAGGAGGTCTAGCAGCCGCGTTGCACGTGAGAATGTGAAAAGTGTTCATATGTAGTAAAAACCAGAGAAATACGTCCGTTTTCGTCATTTGTTATCGAATCGACTTAAAGCCAGATCGTCACATTGGCCGCTCTACTCTCTAAAACGGTTGTACTTATCGTCTGCAAAGCTATGTCGCGTGCTGCGGTATGTGAAGACACTAAAAGCACCATAGTAGAACACAGTTGAAGCTTCCAAGTTGATGTAATAGCCAGTAAGAAGTAGTACAATTCAAGTTGTAGGTATCGATTATTGACTTTTTAGCTGGCTTTGGTGCCTTGAACATGAGCTAGGACCTTAAGATTCTTCATTAATGGAGGACTAGCAGCCGAGTTGCACGGGAGAATGTGAAAAGTGTTCATATGTAGTAAAAGCCTAAGAAATCCGTCCGTGTTCGACATTTGTTATCGAATCGACTTAAAGCCAGATCGTCACATTGGCCGCTATTCTCTCTGAAACGGTTGTACTTATCTTCTGCAAAGCTATGTCGAGTGCTGCGGCATGCGGAGACACTAAAAGCCCCATAGTAGAACACAGATGAAGCTTCTAAGTTGATGTAATAGCAAGTAAGAAGTAGTACAATTCAAGTTTTAGGTATCGATTGTTGACTTTTTACCCTTCTTTGGTGCCTAGGGCATGAGCTAGGAACTTAAGATTTTGCATGATAGGAGGTCTAGCAGCCGCGTTGCACGTGAGAATGTGAAAAGTGTTCATATGTAGTAAAAACCAGAGAAATACGTCCGTTTTCGTCATTTGTTATCGAATCGACTTAAAGCCAGATCGTCACATTGGCCGCTCTACTCTCTAAAACGGTTGTACTTATCGTCTGCAAAGCTATGTCGCGTGCTGCGGTATACGGAGACACTAAAAGCACCATAGTAGAACACAGATGAAGCTTCTAAGTTGATGTAATAGCCAGTAAGAAGTAGTACAATTCAAGTTATAGGTATCGATTATTGACTTTTTAGCTGGCTTTGGTTCCTTGGACATGAGCTAGGACCTTAAGATTCTGCATGAAAGGAGGACTAGCAGCCGAGTTGCACAGGAGAATGTGAAAAGTGTTCATATGTAGTAAAAGGCTAAGAAATCCGTCCGTGTTCAACATTTGTTATCGAATCGACTTAAAGCCAGATCGTCACATTGGCCGCTCTTCTCTCTGAAACGGTTGTACTTATTGTCTGCAAAGCTATGTCGAGTGCTGCGGTATGCGGAGACACTAAAAGCACCATAGTAGAACACAGATGAAGCTTCTAAGCTGATGTAATAGCCAGTAAGAAGTAGTACAATTCATGTTATAGGTATCGATTATTGACTTCTTAGCTGGCTTTGGTGACTTGAACATGAGCTAGGACCTTAAGATTCTGCATGAAGGAGGACTAGCAGCCGAGTTGCACTGGAGAATGTGGAAAATGTTCACAAGTAGTAAAAACCTGAGAAATCCTTCCGTTTTCGCCATTTGTTATCGAATTGACTTACAGCCAGATCGTCACATTGGCCGCTCTTCTCTCTGAAACGGTTGTACTTATCGTCTGCAAAGCTATGTCGAGTGCTGCGGCATGCGGAGACACTAAAAGCCCCATAGTGTAACACAGATGAAGCTTCTAAGTAGATGTAATAGCCAGTAAGAAGTAGTACAATTAAAGTTTTAGGTATCGATTGTTGACTTTTTACCCTTCTTTGGTGCCTTGGGCATGAGCTAGGAACTTAAGATTTTGCATGATAGGAGGTCTAGCAGCCGCGTTGCACGTGAGAATGTGAAAAGTGTTCATATGTAGTAAAAACCTGAGAAATACGTCCGTTTTCGTCATTTGTTATCGAATCGACTTAAAGCCAGATCGTCACATTGGCCGCTCTTCTCTCTGAAACGGTTGTACTTATCGTCTGCAAAGCTATGTCGCGTGCTGCGGTATGTGGAGACACTAAAAGCACCATAGTAGAACACAGATGAAGCTTCCAAGTTGATGTAATAGCCAGTAAGAAGTAGTAAAATTCAAGTTTTAGGTGTTGATTATTGACTTTTTAGCTGGCTTTGGTGCCTTGGACATGAGCTAGGACCTTATGATTCTGCATGAAAGGAGGACTAGCAGCCCAGTTGCACGGGAGAATGTGCAAAGTGTTCATATGTAGTAAAAACCTGAGAAATCCGTCCGTTTCCGCCATTTGTTATGGAATCGACTTAAAGCAAGATCGACACATTGGCCGCTCTTCTCTCTGAAATGGTTGTACTTATCGTCTGCAAAGCTATGTCGCGTGCTGCGGTATGCGGAGACACTAAAAGCACCATAGTAGAACACAGATGAAGCTTCTAAGCTGATGTAATAGCCAGTAAGAAGTAGTACAATTCATGTTATAGGTATCGATTATAGACTTCTTAGCTGGCTTGGGTGCCTTGGACATGAGCTAGGACCTTAAAATTCTGCATGAAAGGAGGACTAACAGACAAGTTGCACGGAAGAATGTGAAAAGTGTTCATATATAGTAAAAACCTGAGAAATACGTCCGTTTCCGTCATTTGTTATCGAATCGACTTAAAGCCAGATCGTCACATTGGCCGCTCTTCTCTCTGAAACGGTTGTACTTCTCGTCTGCAAAGCTATGTCGCGTGCTGCGGTATGTGGAGACACTAAAAGCACCATAGTAGAACACAGATGAAGCTTCCAAGTTGATGTAATAGCCAGTAAGAAGTAGTACAATTCAAGTTGTAGGTATCGATTATTGACTTTTTAGCTGGCTTTGGTGCCTTTAACATGAGCTAGGACCTTAAGTTTCTTCATTAATGGAGGACTAGCAGCCGAGTTGCACGGGAGAATGTGAAAAGTGTTCATATGTAGTAAAAGCCTAAGAAATCCGTCCGTGTTCGACATTTGTTATCGAATCGACTTAAAGCCAGATCGTCACAGTGGCCGCTCTTCTCTCTGAAACGGTTGTACTTATTGTCTGCAAAGCTATGTCGAGTGCTGCGGTATGTGAAGACACTAAAAGCACCATAGTAGAACACAGTTGAAGCTTCCAAGTTGATGTAATAGCCAGTAAGAAGTAGTACAATTCAAGTTGTAGGTATCGATTATTGACTTTTTAGCTGGCTTTGGTGCCTTGAACATGAGCTAGGACCTTAAGATTCTTCATTAATGGAGGACTAGCAGCCGAGTTGCACGGGAGAATGTGAAAAGTGTTCATATGTAGTAAAAGCCTAAGAAATCCGTCCGTGTTCGACATTTGTTATCGAATCGACTTAAAGCCAGATCGTCACATTGGCCGCTCTTCTCTCTGAAACGGTTGTACTTATCTTCTGCAAAGCTATGTCGAGTGCTGCGGCATGCGGAGACACTAAAAGCCCCATAGTAGAACACAGATGAAGCTTCTAAGTTGATGTAATAGCAAGTAAGAAGTAGTACAATTCAAGTTTTAGGTATCGATTGTTGACTTTTTACCCTTCTTTGGTGCCTAGGGCATGAGCTAGGAACTTAAGATTTTGCATGATAGGAGGTCTAGCAGCCGCGTTGCACGTGAGAATGTGAAAAGTGTTCATATGTAGTAAAAACCAGAGAAATACGTCCGTTTTCGTCATTTGTTATCGAATCGACTTAAAGCCAGATCGTCACATTGGCCGCTCTACTCTCTAAAACGGTTGTACTTATCGTCTGCAAAGCTATGTCGCGTGCTGCGGTATGTGAAGACACTAAAAGCACCATAGTAGAACACAGTTGAAGCTTCCAAGTTGATGTAATAGCCAGTAAGAAGTAGTACAATTCAAGTTGTAGGTATCGATTATTGACTTTTTAGCTGGCTTTGGTGCCTTGAACATGAGCTAGGACCTTAAGATTCTTCATTAATGGAGGACTAGCAGCCGAGTTGCACGGGAGAATGTGAAAAGTGTTCATATGTAGTAAAAGCCTAAGAAATCCGTCCGTGTTCGACATTTGTTATCGAATCGACTTAAAGCCAGATCGTCACATTGGCCGCTATTCTCTCTGAAACGGTTGTACTTATCTTCTGCAAAGCTATGTCGAGTGCTGCGGTATGCGGAGACACTAAAAGCCCCATAGTAGAACACAGATGAAGCTTCTAAGTTGATGTAATAGCAAGTAAGAAGTAGTACAATTCAAGTTTTAGGTATCGATTGTTGACTTTTTACCCTTCTTTGGTGCCTAGGGCATGAGCTAGGAACTTAAGATTTTGCATGATAGGAGGTCTAGCAGCCGCGTTGCACGAGAGAATGTGAAAAGTGTTCATATGTAGTAAAAACCAGAGAAATACGTCCGTTTTCGTCATTTGTTATCGAATCGACTTAAAGCCAGATCGTCACATTGGCCGCTCTACTCTCTAAAACGGTTGTACTTATCGTCTGCAAAGCTATGTCGCGTGCTGCGGTATACGGAGACACTAAAAGCACCATAGTAGAACACAGATGAAGCTTCTAAGTTGATGTAATAGCCAGTAAGAAGTAGTACAATTCAAGTTATAGGTATCGATTATTGACTTTTTAGCTGGCTTTGGTTCCTTGGACATGAGCTAGGACCTTAAGATTCTGCATGAAAGGAGGACTAGCAGCCGAGTTGCACAGGAGAATGTGAAAAGTGTTCATATGTAGTAAAAGGCTAAGAAATCCGTCCGTGTTCAACATTTGTTATCGAATCGACTTAAAGCCAGATCGTCACATTGGCCGCTCTTCTCTCTGAAACGGTTGTACTTATTGTCTGCAAAGCTATGTCGAGTGCTGCGGTATGCGGAGACACTAAAAGCACCATAGTAGAACACAGATGAAGCTTCTAAGCTGATGTAATAGCCAGTAAGAAGTAGTACAATTCATGTTATAGGTATCGATTATTGACTTCTTAGCTGGCTTTGGTGACTTGAACATGAGCTAGGACCTTAAGATTCTGCATGAAGGAGGACTAGCAGCCGAGTTGCACTGGAGAATGTGGAAAATGTTCACAAGTAGTAAAAACCTGAGAAATCCTTCCGTTTTCGCCATTTGTTATCGAATTGACTTACAGCCAGATCGTCACATTGGCCGCTCTTCTCTCTGAAACGGTTGTACTTATCGTCTGCAAAGCTATGTCGAGTGCTGCGGCATGCGGAGACACTAAAAGCCCCATAGTGGAACACAGATGAAGCTTCTAAGTTGATGTAATAGCCAGTAAGAAGTAGTACAATTAAAGTTTTAGGTATCGATTGTTTACTTTTTACCCTTCTTTGGTGCCTTGGGCATGAGCTAGGAACTTAAGATTTTGCATGATAGGAGGTCTAGCAGCCGCGTTGCACGTGAGAATGTGAAAAGTGTTCATATGTAGTAAAAACCTGAGAAATACGTCCGTTTTCGTCATTTGTTATCGAATCGACTTAAAGCCAGATCGTCACATTGGCCGCTCTTCTCTCTGAAACGGTTGTACTTATCGTCTGCAAAGCTATGTCGCGTGCTGCGGTATGTGGAGACACTAAAAGCACCATAGTAGAACACAGATGAAGCTTCCAAGTTGATGTAATAGCCAGTAAGAAGTAGTAAAATTCAAGTTTTAGGTGTTGATTATTGACTTTTTAGCTGGCTTTGGTGCCTTGGACATGAGCTAGGACCTTATGATTCTGCATGAAAGGAGGACTAGCAGCCCAGTTGCACGGGAGAATGTGCAAAGTGTTCATATGTAGTAAAAACCTGAGAAATCCGTCCGTTTCCGCCATTTGTTATGGAATCGACTTAAAGCAAGATCGACACATTGGCCGCTCTTCTCTCTGAAATGGTTGTACTTATCGTCTGCAAAGCTATGTCGCGTGCTGCGGTATGCGGAGACACTAAAAGCACCATAGTAGAACACAGATGAAGCTTCTAAGCTGATGTAATAGCCAGTAAGAAGTAGTACAATTCATGTTATAGGTATCGATTATAGACTTCTTAGCTGGCTTGGGTGCCTTGGACATGAGCTAGGACCTTAAAATTCTGCATGAAAGGAGGACTAACAGACAAGTTGCACGGAAGAATGTGAAAAGTGTTCATATATAGTAAAAACCTGAGAAATACGTCCGTTTCCGTCATTTGTTATCGAATCGACTTAAAGCCAGATCGTCACATTGGCCGCTCTTCTCTCTGAAACGGTTGTACTTCTCGTCTGCAAAGCTATGTCGCGTGCTGCGGTATGTGGAGACACTAAAAGCACCATAGTAGAACACAGATGAAGCTTCCAAGTTGATGTAATAGCCAGTAAGAAGTAGTACAATTCAAGTTGTAGGTATCGATTATTGACTTTTTAGCTGGCTTTGGTGCCTTTAACATGAGCTAGGACCTTAAGTTTCTTCATTAATGGAGGACTAGCAGCCGAGTTGCACGGGAGAATGTGAAAAGTGTTCATATGTAGTAAAAGCCTAAGAAATCCGTCCGTGTTCGACATTTGTTATCGAATCGACTTAAAGCCAGATCGTCACAGTGGCCGCTCTTCTCTCTGAAACGGTTGTACTTATTGTCTGCAAAGCTATGTCGAGTGCTGCGGTATGCGGAGACACTAAAAGCACCATAGTAGAACACAGATGAAGCTTCTAAACTGATGTAATAGCCAGTAAGAAGTAGTACAATTCATGTTATAGGTATCGATTATTGACTTCTTAGCTGGCTTTGGTGACTTGAACATAAGCTAGGACCTTAAGATTCTGCATGAAGGGAGGACTAGCAGCCGAGTTGCACTGGAGAATGTGGAAAATGTTCATATGTAGTAAAAACCTGAGAAATCCTTCCGTTTTCGTCATTTGTTATCGAATTGACTTACAGCCAGATCGTCACATTGGCTGCTCTTCTCTCTGAAACGGTTGTACTTATAGACTGCAAAGCAATGTCGCGGGCTGCGGTATGCGGAGACACTAAAAGCACCAGAGTAGAACACAGATGAAGCCTCTAATTTGATGTAATAGCCAGTAAGAAGTAGTATAATTCAAGTTTTAGGTATCGATTATTGACTTTTTAACTGGCTTTGGTGCCTTGGACATGGCTAGGACCTTAAGATTCTCCATGAAAGTAGGACTAGCAGCCGAGTAGCACGGGAGAATGTGAAAAGTGTTCATATGTAGTAAAAACCTTAAAAATCCGTTCGTTATCGTCATTGTTATCGAATCGACTTAAAGCCAGATCGTCACATTAGCCGCTCTTCTCTCTGAAACTGTTGTACTAATCGACTGCAAAGCTATGTCGCGTGCTGCCGTATGCGGAGACACTAAAAGCACCATAGTAGAACACAGATGAAGCTTCTAAGTTGATGTAATAGTCAGTAAGAAGTAGTACAATTCAAGATTTAGGTATTGATTATTGACTTTTTAGCTGGCTTTGGTGCCTTGGACATGAGCTAGGACCTTAAGATTTTGCATGAAAGGAGGACTAGCAGCCGAGTTGCACGGGAGAATGTGAAAAGTGTTCATATGTAGTAAAAACCAGAGAAATCCGTCCGTGTTCGACATTTGTTATCGAATCGACTTAAAGCAAGATCGTCACATTGGCCGCTCTTCTCTCTGAAACGGTTGTACTTATCGTCTGCAAAGCTATGTCGAGTGCTGCGGCATGCGGAGACACTAAAAGCACCATAGTAGAACACAGATGAAGCTTCTAAGTTGATGTAATAGTCAGTAAGAAGTAGTACAATTCAAGTTTTAGGTATTGATTATTGACTTTTTAGCTGGCTTTGGTGCCTTGGACATGAGCTAGGACCTTAAGATTCTGCATGAAAGGAGGACTAGCAGCCGAGTTGCACGGGAGAATGTGAAAAGTGTTCATATGTAGTAAAAACCAGAGAAATCCGTCCGTGTTCGACATTTGTTATCGAATCGACTTAAAGCCAGATCGTCACATTGGCCGCTCTTCTCTCTGAAACGGTTGTACTTATCGTCTGCAAAGCTATGTCGCGTGCTGCGGTATGTGGAGACACTAAAAGCACCATAGTAGAACACAGATGAAGCTTCCAAGTTGATGTAATAGCCAGTAAGAAGTAGTAAAATTCAAGTTTTAGGTGTCGATTATTGTCTTTTTAGCTCTCTTTGGTGCCTTGGACATGAGCTAGGACCTTATGATTCTGCATGAAAGGAGGACTAGCAGCCCAGTTGCACGGGAGAATGTGAAAAGTGTTCATATGTAGTAAAAACCTGAGAAATCCGTCCGTTTCCGCCATTTGTTATGGAATCGACTTAAAGCAAGATCGACACATTGGCCGCTCTTCTCTCTGAAATGGTTGTACTTATCGTCTGCAAAGTTATGTCGCGTGCTGCGGTATGCGGAGACACTAAAAGCACCATAGTAGAACACAGATGAAGCTTCTAAGCTGATGTAATAGCCAGTAAGAAGTAGTACAATTCATGTTATAGGTATCGATTATAGACTTCTTAGCTGGCTTTGGTGACTTGAACATGAGCTAGGACCTTAAGATTCTGCATGAAGGGAGGACTAGCAGCCGAGTTGCACTGGAGAATGTGGAAAATGTTCATATGTAGTAAAAACCTGAGAAATCCTTCCGTTTTCGTCATTTGTTATCGAATTGACTTACAGCCAGATCGTCACATTGGCCGCTTTTCTCTCTGAAACGGTTGTACCTATCGACTGCAAAGCTATGTCGCGGGCTGCGGTATGCGGAGACACTAAAAGCACCATAGTAGAACACAGATGAAGCCTCTAATTTGATGTAATAGCCAGTAAGAAGTAGTATAATTCAAGTTTTAGGTATCGATTATTGACTTTTTAGCTGGCTTTGGTGCCTTGGACATGGCTAGGACCTTAAGATTCTGCATGAAAGGAGGACTAGCAGCCGAGTTGCACGGGGGAATGTGAGAAGTGTTCATATGTAGTAAAAACCAGAGAAATCCGTCCGTGTTCGACATTTGTTATCGAATCGACTTAAAGCCAGATCGTCACATTGGCCGCTCTTCTCTCTGAAACGGTTGTACTTATCGTCTGCAAAGCTATGTCGAGTGCTGCGGCATGCGGAGACACTAAAAGCACCATAGTAGAACACAGATGAAGCTTCTAAGTTGGTGGAATAGCCAGGAAGAAGTAGTACAATTCAAGTTTTAGGTATCGATAGATGACTTTTTACCCTTCTTTGGTGCCTTAAGCATGAGCTAGGAACTTAAGATTTTGCATGATAGGAGGTCTAGCAGCCGAGTTGCACGGGAGAATGTGAAAAGTGTTCATATGTAGTAAAAACCAGAGAAATCCGTCCGTGTTCGACATTTGTTATCGAATCGACTTAAACCAGATCGTCACATTGGCCGCTCTTCTCTCTGAAACGGTTGTACTTATCGTCTGCAAAGCTATGTCGCGTGCTGCGGTATGTGGAGACACTAAAAGCACCATAGTAGAACACAGATGAAGCTTCCAAGTTGATGTAATAGCCAGTAAGAAGTAGTAAAATTCAAGTTTTAGGTGTCGATTATTGACTTTTTAGCTGGCTTTGGTGCCTTGGACATGAGCTAGGACCTTATGAATCTGCATGAAAGGAGGACTAGCAGCCCAGTTGCACGGGAGAATATGAAAAGTGTTCATATGTAGTAAAAACCTGAGAAATCCGTCCGTTTCCGCCATTTGTTATGGAATCGACTTAAAGCAAGATCGACACATTGGCCGCTCTTCTCTCTGAAATGGTTGTACTTATCGTCTGCAAAGCTATGTCGCGTGCTGCGGTATGCGGAGACACTAAAAGCACCATAGTAGAACACAGATGAAGCTTCTAAGCAGATGTAACAGCCAGTAAGAAGTAGTACAATTCATGTTATAGGTATCGATTATAGACTTCTTAGCTGGCTTTGGTGACTTGAACATGAGCTAGGACCTTAAGATTCTGCATGTAGGGAGGACTAGCAGCCGAGTTGCACTGGAGAATGTGGAAAATGTTCATATGTAGTAAAAACCTGAGAAATGCTTCCGTTTTCGTCATTTGTTATCGAATTGACTTACAGCCAGATCGTCACATTGGCCGCTCTTCTCTCTGAAACGGTTGTACCTATCGACTGCAAAGCTATGTCGCGGGCTGCGGTATGCGGAGACACTAAAAGCACCATAGTAGAACACAGATGAAGCCTCTAATTTGATGTAATAGCCAGTAAGAAGTAGTATAATTCAAGTTTTAGGTATCGATTATTGACTTTTTAGCTGGCTTTGGTGCCTTGGACATGGCTAGGACCTTAAGATTCTGCATGAAAGGAGGACTAGCAGCCGAGTTGCACGGGAGAATGTGAAAAGTGTTCATATGTAGTAAAAACCAGAGAAATCCGTCCGTGTTCGACATTTGTTATCGAATCGACTTAAAGCCAGATCGTCACATTGGCCGCTCTTCTCTCTGAAACGGTTGTACTTATCGTCTGCAAAGCTATGTCGCGTGCTGCGGTATGCTGAGACACTAAAAGCCCCATAGTAGAACACAGATGAAGCTTCTAAGTTGATGTAATAGCCAGGAAGAAGTAGTACAATTCAAGTTTTAGGTATCGATTGTTGACTTATTACCCTTCTTTGGTGCCTTGGGCATGAGCTAGGAACTTAAGATTTTGCATGATAGGAGGTCTAGCAGCCGTGTTGCACGGGAGAATGTGAAAAGTGTTCATATGTAGTAAAAACCTGAGAAATACGTCCGTTTTCGTCATTTGTTATCGAATCGACTTAAAGCCAGATCGTCACATTGGCCGCTCTTCTCTCTGAAACGGTTGTACTTATCGTCTGCAAAGCTACAAAGCTATGTCGCGTGCTGCGGTATGCGGAGACACTAAAAGCACCATAGTAGAACACAGATGAAGCTTCTAAGCTGATGTAATAGCCAGTAAGAAGTAGTACAATTCAAGTTATAGGTATCGATTATTGACTTTTCAGCTGGCTTTGGTACCTTGGACATGAGCTAGAACCTTATGATTCTGCACGAAAGGAGGACTAGCAGCCCAGATACACGGGAGAATGTGAAAAGTGTTCATATGTAGTAAAAACCTAAGAAATCCTTCCGTTTCCGCCATTTGATATCGAATCCACTTAAAGCCAGATCGTCACATTGGCTGCTCTTCTCTCTCAACCGGTGGTACTTATCATCTGCAAAGCTATGTCGCGTGCTGCGGTATGTGGAGACACTAAAAGCACCATAGTAGAACACAGAAGAAGCTTC
This sequence comes from Schistocerca gregaria, assembly GCF_023897955.1. Taxonomy (NCBI): domain Eukaryota; kingdom Metazoa; phylum Arthropoda; class Insecta; order Orthoptera; family Acrididae; genus Schistocerca; species Schistocerca gregaria. Next base: position 132,281,324 of record NC_064930.1, on the reverse strand, counting down.
TAGTTTGATGTAATAGCTAGTAAGAAGTAGTACAATTGAAATTTTAGATATCGATTATTGACTTTTTAGCTGGCTTTGGTGCCTTGGACATGAGCTAGGACCTTACGATTCTGCATGAATGGAGGACTAGCAGCCGAGTTGCACGGGAGAATGTGAAAAGTGTTCATATGTAGTAAAAACCAGAGAAATCCGTCCGTGTTCGACATTTGTTATCGAATCGACTAAAAGCCAGATCGTCACACTGGCCGCTCTTCTCTCTGAAACGGTTGTACTTCTCGTCTGCAAAGCTATGTCGCGTGCTGCCGTATGTGGAGACACTAAAAGCACCATAGTAGAACACAGATGAAGCTTCCAAGTTGATGTAATAGCCAGTAAGAAGTAGTACAATTCAAGTTTTAGGTATCGATTATTGACTTTTTAGCTGGCTTTGGTGCCTTGAACATGAGCTAGGAAATTAAGATTCTTCATTAATGGAGGACTAGCAGCCGAGTTGCACGGGAGAATGTGAAAAGTGTTCATATGTAGTAAAAGCCTAAGAAATCCGTCCGTGTTCGACATTTGTTATCGAATCGACTTAAAGCCAGATCGTCACAGTGGCCACTTTCTCTCTGAAACGGTTGTACTTATTGTCTGCAAAGCTATGTCGAGTGCTGCGGTATGCGGAGACACTAAAAGCACCATAGTAGAACACAGATGAAGCTTCTAAGCTGATGTAATAGCCAGTAAGAAGTAGTACAATTCATGTTATAGGTATCGATTATTGACTTCTTAGCTGGCTTTGAAGACTTGAACAAGAGCTAGGACCTTAAGATTCTGCATGAAGGGAGGACTAGCAGCCGAGTTGCACTGGAGAATGTGGAAAATGTTCATATGTAGTAAAAACCTGAGAAATCCTTCCGTTTTCGTCATTTGTTATCGAATTGACTTACAGCCAGATCGTCACATTGGCCGCTCTTCTCTCTGAAACGGTTGTACTTATAGACTGCAAAGCAATGTCGCGGGCTGCGGTATGCGGAGACACTAAAAGCACCAGAGTAGAACACAGATGAAGCCTCTAATTTGATGTAATAGCCAGTAAGAAGTAGTATAATTCAAGTTTTAGGTATCGATTATTGACTTTTTAGCTGGCTTTGGTGCCTTGGACATGGCTAGGACCTTAAGATTCTGCATGAAAGTAGGACTAGCAGCCGAGTTGCACGGGAGAATGTGAAAAGTGTTCATATGTAGTAAAAACCTTAAAAATCCGTTCGTTATCGTCATTGTTATCGAATCGACTTAAAGCCAGATCGTCACATTAGCCGCTCTTCTCTCTGAAACGGGTGTACTAATCGACTGCAAAGCTATGTCGCGTGCTGCCGTATGCGGAGACACTAAAAGCACCATAGTAGAACACAGATGAAGCTTCTAAGTTGATGTAATAGTCAGTAAGAAGTAGTACAATTCAAGATTTAGGTATTGATTATTGACTTTTTAGCTGGCTTTGGTGCCTTGGACATGAGCTAGGACCTTAAGATTCTGCATGAAAGTAGGACTAGCAGCCGAGTTGCACGGGAGAATGTGAAAAGTGTTCATATGTAGTAAAAACAAGAGAAATCCGTCCGTGTTCGACATTTGTTATCGAATCGACTTAAAGCCAGATCGTCACATTGGCCGCTCTTCTCTCTGAAACGGTTGTACTTATCGTCTGCAAAGCTATGTCGAGTGCTGCGGCATGCGGAGACACTAAAAGCCCCATAGTAGAACACAGATGAAGCTTCTAAGCTGATGTAATAGCCAGTAAGAAGTAGTACAATTCATGTTATAGGTATCGATTATTGACTTCTTAGCTGGCTTTGGTGACTTGAACAAGAGCTAGGACCTTAAGATTCTGCATGAAGGGAGGACTAGCAGCCGAGTTGCACTGGAGAATGTGGAAAATGTTCATATGTAGTAAAAACCTGAGAAATCCTTCCGTTTTCGTCATTTGTTATCGAATTGACTTACAGCCAGATCGTCACATTGGCCGCTCTTCTCTCTGAAACGGTTGTACTTATAGACTGCAAAGCAATTTCGCCTGCTGCGGTATGCGGAGACACTAAAAGCACCAGAGTAGAACACAGATGAAGCCTCTAATTTGATGTAATAGCCAGTAAGAAGTTGTATAATTCAAGTTTTAGGTATCGATTATTGACTTTTTAGCTGGCTTTGGTGCCTTGGACATGGCTAGGACCTTCAGATTCTGCATGAAAGTAGGGCTAGCAGCCGAGTTGCACGGGAGAATGTGAAAAGTGTTCATATGTAGTAAAAACCTTAAAAATCCGTTCGTTATCGTCATTGTTATCGAATCGACTTAAAGCCAGATCGTCACATTAGCCGCTCTTCTCTCTGAAACGGTTGTACTAATCGACTGCAAAGCTATGTCGCGTGCTGCCGTATGCGGAGACACTAAAAGCACCATAGTAGAACACAGATGAAGCTTCTAAGTTGATGTAATAGTCAGTAAGAAGTAGTACAATTCAAGATTTAGGTATTGATTATTGACTTTTTAGCTGGCTTTGGTGCCTTGGACATGAGCTAGGACCTTAAGATTCTGCATGAAAGTAGGACTAGCAGCCGAGTTGCACGGGAGAATGTGAAAAGTGTTCATATGTAGTAAAAACCAGAGAAATCCGTCCGTGTTCGACATTTGTTATCGAATCGACTTAAAGCCAGATCGTCACATTGGCCGCTCTTCTCTCTGAAACGGTTGTACTTATCGTCTGCAAAGCTATGTCGAGTGCTGCGGCATGTGGAGACACTAAAAGCACCATAGTAGAACACAGATGAAGCTTCTAAGTTGATGTAATAGTCAGTAAGAAGTAGTACAATTCAAGTTTTAGGTATTGATTATTGACTTTTTAGCTGGCTTTGGTGCCTTGGACATGAGCTAGGACCTTAAGATTCTGCATGAAAGGAGGACTAGCAGCCGAGTTGCACGGGAGAATGTGAAAAGTGTTCATATGTAGTAAAAACCAGAGAAATCCGTCCGTGTTCGACATTTGTTATCGAATCGACTTAAAGCCAGATCGTCACATTGGCCGCTCTTGTCTCTGAAACGGTTGTACTTATCGTCTGCAAAGCTATGTCGAGTGCTGCGGCATGCGGAGACACTAAAAGCCCATAGTAGAACACAGATGAAGCTTCTAAGTTGATGTAATAGCCAGTAAGAAGTAGTACAATTCAAGTTTTAGGTATCGATTGTTGACTTTTTACCCTTCTTTGGTGCCTTGGGCATTAGCTAGGAACTTAAGATATTGCATGATAGGAGGTCTAGCAGCCGCGTTGCACGTGAGAATGTGAAAAGTGTTCATATGTAGTAAAAACCTGAGAAATACGTCCGTTTTCGTCATTTGTTATCGAATCGACTTAAAGCCAGATCGTCACATTGGCCGCTCTTCTCTCTGAAACGGTTGTACTTATCGTCTGCAAAGCTATGTCGCGTGCTGCGGTATGTGGAGACACTAAAACCACCACAGTAGAACACAGATGAAGCTTCCAAGTTGATGTAATAGCCAGTAAGAAGTAGTAAAATTCAAGTTTTAGGTGTCGATTATTGACTTTTTAGCTGGCTTTGGTGCCTTGGACATGAGCTAGGACCTTATGATTCTGCATGAAAGGAGGACTAGCAGCCCAGTTGCACGGGAGAATGTGAAAAGTGTTCATATGTAGTAAAAACCTGAGAAATCCGTCCGTTTCCGCCATTTGTTATGGAATCGACTTAAAGCAAGATCGACACATTGGCGGCTCTTCTCTTTGAAATGGTTGTACTTATCGTCTGCAAAGCTATGTCGCGTGCTGCGGTATGCGGAGACACTAAAAGCACCATAGTAGAACACAGATGAAGCTTCTAAGTTGGTGGAATAGCCAGTAAGAAGTAGTACAATTCAAGTTTTCGGTATCGATTGATGACTTTTTACCCTTCTTTGGTGCCTTAAGCATGAGCTAGGAACTTAAGATTTTGCATGATAGGAGGTCTAGCAGCCGAGTTGCACGGGAGAATGTGAAAAGTGTTCATATGTAGTAAAAACCAGAGAAATCCGTCCGTGTTCGACATTTGTTATCGAATCGACTTAAAGCCAGATCGTCACATTGGCCGCTCTTCTCTCTGAAACGGTTGTACGTATCGTCTGCAAAGCTATGTCGCATGCTGCGGTATGCTGAGACACTAAAAGCCCCATAGTAGGACACAGATGAAGCTTCTAAGTTGATGTAATAGCCAGTAAGAAGTAGTACAATTCAAGTTTTAGGTATCGATTGTTGACTTATTACCCTTCTTTGGTGCCTTGGGCATGAGCTAGGAACTTAAGATTTTGCATGATAGGAGGTCTAGCAGCCGAGTTGCACGGGAGAATGTGAAAAGTGTTCATATGTAGTAAAAACCTAAGAAATCCGTCCGTTTCCGCCATTTGTTATCGAATCGACTTAAAGCCAGATCGTCACATTGGCCGCTCTTCTCTCTGAAACGGTTGTACTTATCGTCTGCAAAGCTATGTCGCGTGCTGCGGTATGCGGAGACACTAAAAGCACCATAGTAGAACACAGATAAAGCTTCTAAGCTGATGTAATAGCCAGTTACAAGTAGTAGAATTCATGTTATAGGTATCGATTATTGACTTCTTAGCTAGCTTTGGTGACTTGAACATGAGCTAGGACCTTAAGATTCTGCATGAAAGGAGGACTAGCAGCCGAGTTGCACTGACGAATGTGGAAAATGTTCATATGTAGTAAAAACCTGAGAAATCCTTCCGTTTCCGCCATTTGTTATCGAATCCACTTAAAGCCAGATCGTCACATTGGCTGCTCTTCTCTCTCAACCGGTCGTACTTATCATCTGCAAAGCTATGTCGCGTGCTGCGGTATGTGGAGACACTAAAAGCACCATAGCAGAACACAGATGAAGCTTCTAGGTTGATGTAATAGCTAGTAAGAAGTAGTACAATTGAAATTTTAGATATCGATTATTGACTTTTTAGCTGGCTTTGGTGCCTTGGACATGAGCTAGGACCTTACGATTCTGCATGAATGGAGGACTAGCAGCCGAGTTGCACGGGAGAATGTGAAAAGTGTTCATATGTAGTAAAAACCAGGGAAATCCGTCCGTGTTCGACATTTGTTATCGAATCGACTTAAAGCCAGATCGTCACATTGGCCGCTCTTCTCTCTGAAACGGTTGTACTTATCGTCTGCAAAGCTATGTCGAGTGCTGCGGCATGCGGAGACACTAAAAGCACCATAGTAGAACACAGATGAAGCTTCCAAGTTGATGTAATAGCCAGTAAGAAGTAGTACAATTCAAGTTTTAGGTATCGATTGTTGACTTTTTACCCTTCTTTGGTGCCTTGGGCATGAGCTAGGAACTTAAGATTTTGCATGATAGGAGGTCTAGCAGCCGCGTAGCACGTGAGAATGTGAAAAGTGTTCATATTTAGTAAAAACCTGAGAAATCCGTCCGTTTTCGTCATTTGTTATCGAACCGACTTAAAGCAAGATCATCACATTGGGCGCTCTACTCTCTAAAACTGTTGTACTTATCGTCTGCAAAGCTATTTCGCGTGCTGCGGTATGCGGAGACACTAAAAGCATCATAGTAGAACACAGATGAAGCTTCTAAGTTGATGTAATAGCCAGTAAGAAGTAGTACAATTCAAGTTATAGGTATCGATTATTGACTTTTAGCTGGCTTTGGTGCCTTGGACATGAGCTAGGACCTTAAAATTCTGCATGAAAGGAAGACTAACAGCCAAGTTGCACGGAAGAATTTGAAAAGTGTTCATATATAGTAAAAACCTGAGAAATACGTCCGTTTTCGTCATTTGCTATCGAATCGACTTAAAGCCAGATCGTCACATTGGCCGCTCGTCTCACTGAAACGGTTGTACTTATCGTCTGCAAAGCTATGTCGCGTGCTGCGGTATGTGGGGACACTAAAACCACCATAGTAGGACACAGTTGAAGCTGCCAAGTTGATGTAATAGCCAGTAAGAGGTAGTACAATTCAAGATTCAGGTATCGATTATTGACTTTTTAGCTCGCTTTGAAGCCTTGGACATCAGCTAGGACCTTAAGATTCTTCATTAATGGAGGACTAGCAGCCGAGTTGCACAGGAGAATGTGAAAAGTGTTCATATGTAGTAAAAGCCTGAGAAATCCGTCCGTGTTCGACATTTGTTATCGAATCGACTTAAAGCCAGATCGTCACATTGGCCGCAATTCTCTCTGAAACGGTTGTACTTATTGTCTGCAAAGCTATGTCGAGTGCTGCGGTATGCGAAGACACTAAAAGCACCATAGTAGAACACAGATGAAGCTTCTAAGTTGATGTAATAGCCAGTAAGAAGTAGTACAATTTAAGTTATAGGTATCGATTATTGACTTTTTAGCTGGCTTTGGTACCTTGGACATGAGCTAGGACCTTATGATTCTGCATGAAAGGAGGTCTAGCAGCCCAGTTGCACGGGAGACTGTGAAAAGTGTTCATATGTAGTAAAAACCTGAGAAATCCGTCCGTTTCCGCCATTTGTTATGGAATCGACTTAAAGCCAGATCGTCACATTGGCCGCTCTTCTCTCTGAAACGGTTGTACTTATCGTCTGCAAAGCTATGTCGCGTGCTGCGGTATGCGGAGACACTAAAAGCACCACAGTAGAACACAGATGAAGCTTCTATGCTGATGTAATAGCCAGTAAGAAGTAGTACAATTAATGTTATAGGTATCGATTATTGACTTCTTAGCTGGCTTTGGTCACTTGAACATGAGCTAGGACCTTAAGATTCTGCATGAAAGGAGGACTAGCAGCCGAGTTGCACGGGAGAATGTTTAAAATGTTCATATGTAGTAAAAACCTGAAAAATCCTTCCGTTTTCGTCATTTGTTATCGAATTGACTTAAAGCCCGATCGTCACATTGGCCGCTCTTCTCTCTGAAACGGTTGTACTTATCGACTGCAAAGCTATGTTGCGTGCTGCGGTATGCGGAGACACTAAAAGCACCATAGTAGAACACAGATGAAGCTTCTAAGTTGATGTAATAGTCAGTAAGAAGTAGTAGAATTCAAGTTTTAGGTATTGATTATTGACTTTTTAGCTGGCTTTGGTGCCTTGGACATGAGCTAGGACCTTACGATTCTGCATGAATGGAGGACTAGCAGCCGAGTTGCACGGGAGAATGTGAAAAGTGTTCATATGTAGTAAAAACCAGGGAAATCCGTCCGTGTTCGACATTTGTTATCGAATCGACTTAAAGCCAGATCGTCACATTGGCCGCTCTTCTCTCTGAAACGGTTGTACTTATCGTCTGCAAAGCTATGTCGAGTGCTGCGGCATGCGGAGACACTAAAAGCACCATAGTAGAACACAGATGAAGCTTCCAAGTTGATGTAATAGCCAGTAAGAAGTAGTACAATTCAAGTTTTAGGTATCGATTGTTGACTTTTTACCCTTCTTTGGTGCCTTGGGCATGAGCTAGGAACTTAAGATTTTGCATGATAGGAGGTCTAGCAGCCGCGTAGCACGTGAGAATGTGAAAAGTGTTCATATTTAGTAAAAACCTGAGAAATCCGTCCGTTTTCGTCATTTGTTATCGAACCGACTTAAAGCAAGATCATCACATTGGGCGCTCTACTCTCTAAAACTGTTGTACTTATCGTCTGCAAAGCTATTTCGCGTGCTGCGGTATGCGGAGACACTAAAAGCATCATAGTAGAACACAGATGAAGCTTCTAAGTTGATGTAATAGCCAGTAAGAAGTAGTACAATTCAAGTTATAGGTATCGATTATTGACTTTTAGCTGGCTTTGGTGCCTTGGACATGAGCTAGGACCTTAAAATTCTGCATGAAAGGAAGACTAACAGCCAAGTTGCACGGAAGAATTTGAAAAGTGTTCATATATAGTAAAAACCTGAGAAATACGTCCGTTTTCGTCATTTGTTATCGAATCGACTTAAAGCCAGATCGTCACATTGGCCGCTCGTCTCACTGAAACGGTTGTACTTATCGTCTGCAAAGCTATGTCGCGTGCTGCGGTATGTGGGGACACTAAAACCACCATAGTAGGACACAGTTGAAGCTGCCAAGTTGATGTAATAGCCAGTAAGAGGTAGTACAATTCAAGATTCAGGTATCGATTATTGACTTTTTAGCTCGCTTTGAAGCCTTGGACATCAGCTAGGACCTTAAGATTCTTCATTAATGGAGGACTAGCAGCCGAGTTGCACAGGAGAATGTGAAAAGTGTTCATATGTAGTAAAAGCCTGAGAAATCCGTCCGTGTTCGACATTTGTTATCGAATCGACTTAAACCAGATCGTCACATTGGCCGCAATTCTCTCTGAAACGGTTGTACTTATTGTCTGCAAAGCTATGTCGAGTGCTGCGGTATGCGAAGACACTAAAAGCACCATAGTAGAACACAGATGAAGCTTCTAAGTTGATGTAATAGCCAGTAAGAAGTAGTACAATTCAAGTTATAGGTATCGATTATTGACTTTTTAGCTGGCTTTGGTACCTTGGACATGAGCTAGGACCTTATGATTCTGCATGAAAGGAGGTCTAGCAGCCCAGTTGCACGGGAGACTGTGAAAAGTGTTCATATGTAGTAAAAACCTGAGAAATCCGTCCGTTTCCGCCATTTGTTATGGAATCGACTTAAAGCCAGATCGTCACATTGGCCGCTCTTCTCTCTGAAACGGTTGTACTTATCGTCTGCAAAGCTATGTCGCGTGCTGCGGTATGCGGAGACACTAAAAGCACCACAGTAGAACACAGATGAAGCTTCTAAGCTGATGTAATAGCCAGTAAGAAGTAGTACAATTAATGTTATAGGTATCGATTATTGACTTCTTAGCTGGCTTTGGTCACTTGAACATGAGCTAGGACCTTAAGATTCTGCATGAAAGGAGGACTAGCAGCCGAGTTGCACGGGAGAATGTTTAAAATGTTCATATGTAGTAAAAACCTGAAAAATCCTTCCGTTTTCGTCATTTGTTATCGAATTGACTTAAAGCCCGATCGTCACATTGGCCGCTCTTCTCTCTGAAACGGTTGTACTTATCGACTGCAAAGCTATGTTGCGTGCTGCGGTATGCGGAGACACTAAAAGCACCATAGTAGAACACAGATGAAGCTTCTAAGTTGATGTAATAGTCAGTAAGAAGTAGTAGAATTCAAGTTTTAGGTATTGATTATTGACTTTTTAGCTGGCTTTGGTGCCTTGGACATGAGCTAGGACCTTAAGATTCTGCATGAAAGGAGGACTAGCAGCCGAGTTGCACGGGAGAATGTGAAAAGTGTTCATATGTAGTAAAAACCTTAAAAATCCGTTCGTTATCGTCATTGTTATCGAATCGACTTAAAGCCAGATCGTCACATTAGCCGCCCTTCTCTCTGAAACGGTTGTACTTATCGACTGCAAAGCTATGTCGCGTGCTGCGGTATGCGGAGACACTAAAAGCACCATAGTAGAACACAGATGAAACTTCTAAGTTGATGTAATAGTCAGTAAGAAGTAGTAGAATTCAAGTTTTAGGTATTGATTATTGACTTTTTAGCTGGCTTTGGTGCCTTGGACATGAGCTAGGACCTTAAGATTCTGCATGAAAGGAGGACTAGCAGCCGAGTTGCACGGGAGAATGTGAAAAGTGTTCATATGTAGTAAAAACCAGAGAAATTCGTCCGTGGACGACATTTGTTATCGAATCGACTTAAAGCCAGATCGTCACATTGGCCGCTCTTCTCTCTGAAACGGTTGTACTTATCGTCTGCAAAGCAATGTCGAGTGCTGCGGCATGCGGAGACACTAAAAGCACCATAGTAGAACACAGATGAAGCTTCTAAGTTGATGTAATAGCCAGTAAGAAGTAGTACAATTCAAGTTTTAGGTATCGATTATTGACTTTTTAGCTGGCTATGGAACCTTGGACATGAGCTAGGACCTTATGATTCTGGATTAAAGGAGGACTAGCAGCCGAGTTGCACGGGAGAATGTGAAAAGTGTTCATATGTAGTAAAAACCTGAGAAATCCGTCAGTTTCCGCCATTTGTTATGGAGTCGACTTAAAGCCAGATCGTCACATTGGCCGCTCTTCTCTCTGAAACGGTTGTACTTATCGTCTGCAAAGCTATGTCGCGTGCTGCGGTATGCGGAAACACTAAAAGCACCATAGTAGAACACAGATGAAGCTTCTAAGCTGATGTAATAGCCAGTAAGAAGTTGAACAATTCATGTTATAAATATCGATTATTGACTTCTTAGCTGGCTTTGGTGACTTGAATATGAGCTAGGACCTTAAGATTCTGCATGAAAGGAGGACTAGCAGCCGAGTTGCACTGGAGAATGTGGAAAATGTTCATATGTAGTAAAAACCTGAGTAATCCTTCCGTTTTCGTCATTTGTTATCGAATTGACTTAAAGCCAGATCGTCACATTGGGCGCTCTTCTCTCTGAAACGGTTGTACTTATCGACTGCAAAGCTATGTCGAGTGCTGCGGCATGCGGAGACACTAAAAGCACCATAGTAGAACACAGATGAAGCTTCTAAGTTGGTGGAATAGCCAGTAAGAAGTAGTACAATTCAAGTTTTAGGTATCGATTGTTGACTTTTTACCCTTCTTTGGTGCCTTGGGCATGAGCTAGGAACTTAAGATTTTGCATGATAGGAGGTCTAGCAGCCGCGTTGCACGTGAGAATGTGAAAAGTGTTCATATGTAGTAAAAACCTGAGAAATCCGACCGTTTTCCTCATTTGTTATCGAATCGACTTAAAGCCAGATCGTCACATTGGGCGCTCTACTCTCTAAAACGGTTGTACTTATCGTCTGCGAAGCTATGTCGCGTGCTGCGGTATGCGGAGACACTAAAATCACCATAGTAGAACACAGATGAAGCTTCTAAGTTGATGTAATAGCCAGTAAGAAGTAGTACAATTCAAGTTATAGGTATCGAATATTGACATTTTAGCTGTCTTTGGTGCCTTGGACATGAGCTAGGACCTTAAGATTCTTCATTAATGGAGGACTAGCATTCGAGTTGCACGGGAGAATGTGAAAAGTGTTCATATGTAGTAAAAGCCTGAGATATCCGTCCGTGTTCGACATTTGTTATCGAATCGACTTAAAGCCAGATCGTCACATTGGCCGCTCTTCTCTCTGAAACGGTTGTACTTATCGTCTGCAAAGCTATGTCGAGTGCTGCTGTATGCGAAGACACTAAAAGCACCATAGTAGAACACAGATGAAGCTTCTAAGTTGATGTAGTAGCCAGTAAGAAGTAGTACAATTCAAGTTTTAGGCATCGATTATTGACTTTTTAGCTGGCTGTGGTACCTTGGACATGAGCTAGGACCTTATGATTCTGCATGAAAGGAGGACTAGCAGCCGAGTTGCACGGGAGAATGTGAAAAGTGTTCATATGTAGTAAAAACCTGAGAAATCCGTCAGTTTCCGCCATTTGTTATGGAATCGACTTAAAGCCAGATCGTCACATTGGCCGCTCTTCTCTCTGAAACGGTTGTACTTATCGTCTGCAAAGCTATGTTGCGTGCTGCGGTATGCGGAGACACTAAAAGCACCATAGTAGAACACAGATGAAGCTTCTAAGCTGATGTAATAGCCAGTAAGAAGTAGTACAATTCATGTTATAAGTATCGATTCTTGACTTCATAGCTGGCTTTGGTGACTTGAACATGAGCTAGGACCTTAAGATTCTGCATGAAAGGAGGACTAGCAGCCGAGTTGCGAGGGAGAAAGTGAAAAGTGTTCGTATGTAGTAAAAACCTGAAAAATCCGTCAGTTTCCGCCATTTGTTATGGAATCGACTTAAAGCCAGATCGTCACATTGGCCGCTCTTCTCTCTGAAACGGTTGTACTTATCGTCTGCAAAGCTATGTCGCGTGCTGCGGTATGCGGAGACACTAAAAGCACCATAGTAGAACACAGATGAAGCTTCTAAGCTGATGTAATAGCCAGTAAGAAGTAGTACAATTCATGTTATAAGTATCGATTATTGGCTTCTTAGCTGGCTTTGGTGACTTGAACATGAGCTAGGACCTTAAGATTCTGCATGAAAGGAGGACTAGCAGCCGAGTTGCACGGGAGAATGTGAAAAGTGTTCATATGTAGTAAAAACCTTAAAAATCCGTTCGTTATCGTTATTGTTATCGAATCGACTTAAAGCCAGATCGTCACATTAGCCGCTCTTCTCTCTGAAACGGTTGTACTTATCGACTGCAAACCTATGTCGCGTGCTGCGGTATGCGGAGACACTAAAAGCACCATAGTAGAACACAGTTGAAGCTTCTAAGTTGATGTAATAGTCAGTAAGAAGTAGTACAATTCAAGTGTTAGGTATTGATTATTGACATTTTAGCTGCCTCTGGTGCCTTGGACATGAGCTAGGACCTGTAGATACTGCAAGAAAGGAGGATTTGCAGCCGAGTTGCACGGTAGAATGTGAAAAGTGTTCATATGTAGTAAAAACCAGAGAAATCCGTCCGTGTTCGACATTTACTATCGAATCGACTTAAAGCCAGATCGTCACATTGGCCGCTCTTCTCTCTGAAACGGTTGTACTTATCGTCTGCAAAGCTATGTCGAGTGCTGCGGCATGCGGAGACACTAAAAGCACCATAGTAGAACACAGATGAAGCTTCTAAGTTGATGTAATACCCAGTAAGAAGAAGTACAATTCAAGTTATAGGTACCGATTATTGACTTTTTAGCTGGCTTTGGTGCCTTGGATATGAGCTGGGACCTTAAAATTCTGCATGAAAGGACGACTAGCATCCAAGTTGCACGGAAGAATGTGAAAAGTGTTCATATATAGTAAAAACCCGAGAAATACGTCCGTTTTCATCATTTTTTATCGAATCGAATTAAAGCCAGATCGTCACATTGGCCGCTCTTCTCTCTGAAACGGTTGTACTTATCGTCTGCAAAGCTATGTCGCGTGCTGCGGTATGTGGAGACACTAAAAGCACCATAGTAGAACACAGATGAAGCTTCCAAGTTGATGTAATAGCCAGTAACAAGTAGTAAAATTCAAGTTTTAGGTATCGATTATTGACTTTTTAGCTGTCTTTGGTGCCTTGGACATGAGCTAGGACCTTAAAATTCTTCATTAATGGAGGACTAGCAGACGAGTTGCACGGGAGAATGTGAAAAGTGTTCATATGTAGTAAAAGCCTGAGAATTCCGTCCGTGTTCGACATTTGTTATCGAATCGACTTAAAGCCAGATCGTCACATTGGCCGCTCTTCTCTCTGAAACGGTTGTACTTATCGTCTGCAAAGCTATGTCGCGTGCTGCGGTATGCGGAGACACTAAAAGCACCATAGTGGAACACAGATGAAGCTTCTAAGCTGATGTAATAGCCAGTAAGAAGTAGTACAATTCAAGCGTTAGGTATTGATTATTGACTTTTTAACTGGCTTTGGTGCCTTGGACATGAGCTAGGACCTTAAGATACTGCATGAAAGGAGGATTTGCAGCCGAGTTGCACGGCAGAATGTGAAAAGTGTTCTTATGTAGTAAAAAACAGAGAAATCCGTCCGTGTTCGACATTTGTTATCGAATCGACTTAAAGCCAGATCGTCACATTGGCCGCTCTTCTCTCTGAAACGGTTGTACTTATCGTCTGCAAAGCTATGTCGAGTGCTGCGGCATGCGGAGACACTAAAAGCACCATAGTAGAACACAGATGAAGCTTCTAAGTTGGTGGAATAGCCAGTAAGAAGTAGTACAATTCAAGTTTTAGGTATCGATTGTTGACTTTTTCCCTTCTTTGGTGCCTTGGGCATGAGCTAGGAACTTAAGATTTTGCATGATAGGAGGTCTAGCAGCCGCGTTGAACGTGAGAATGTGAAGAGTGTTCATATGTAGTAAAAACCTGAGAAATCCGTCCGTTTTCCTCATTTGTTATCGAATCGACTTAAAGCCAGATCGTCACATTGGGCGCTCTACTCTCTAAAACGGTTGTACTTATCGTCTGCCAAGCTATGTCGCGTGCTGCGGTATGCGGAGACACTAAAATCACAATAGTAGAACACAGATGAAGCTTCTAAGCTGATGTAATAGCCAGTAAGAAGTAGTACAATTCAAGTTATAGGTATCGATTATTGACTTTTTAGCTGTCTTTGGTGCCTTGGACATGAGCTAGGACCTTAAGATTCTTCATTAATGGAGGACTAGCAGCCGAGTTGAACGGGAGAATGTGAAAAGTGTTCATTTGTAGTAAAAGCCTGAGAAATCCGTCCGTGTTCGACATTTGTTATCGAATCGACTTAAAGCCAGATCGTCACATTGGCCGCTCTTCTCTCTGAAACGGTTGTACTTATCGTCTGCAAAGCTATGTCGAGTGCTGCTGTATGCGAAGACACTAAAAGCACCATAGTAGAACACAGATGAAGCTTCTAAGTTGATGTAATAGCCAGTAAGAAGTAGTACAATTCATGTTATAAGTATCGATTATTGACTTCATAGCTGGCTTTGGTGACTTGAACATGAGCTAGGACCTTAAGATTCTGCATGAAAGGAGGACTAGCAGCCGAGTTGCACTGGAGAATGTGGAAAATGTTCATATGTAGTAAAAATCTGAGAAATCCTTCCGTTTTCGTCATTTGTTATCGAATTGACTTAAAGCCAGATCGTCACATTGGCCGCTCTTCTCTATGAAACGGTTGTACTTATCGACTGCAAAGCTACGTCGCGTGCTGCGGTATGCAGAGACACTAAAAGCACCATAGTAGAACACAGATGAAGCCTCTAATTTGATGTAATAGCCATTAAGAAATTCTATAATTCAAGTTTTAGGTATCGATTATTGACTTTTCAGCTGGCTTTGGTGCCTTGGACATGGCTAGGACCTTAAGATTCTGCAGGAAAGGAGGACTAGCAGCCGAGTTGCACGGGAGAATGTGAAAAGTGTTCATATGTAGTAAAAACCTTAAAAATCCGTTCGTTATCGTCATTGTTATCGAATCGACTTAAAGCCAGATCGTCACATTAGCCGCTCTTCTCTCTGAAACGGTTGTACTTATCGACTGCAACCTATGTCGCGTGCTGCGGTATGCGGAGACACTAAAAGCACCATAGTAGAACACAGATGAAGCTTCTAAGTTGATGTAATAGTCAGTAAGAAGTAGTACAATTCAAGTGTTAGGTATTGATTATTGACTTTTTAGCTGCCTTTGGTGCCCTGGACATGAGCTAGGACCTTAAGATTCTTCATTAATGGAGGACTAGCAGCCGAGTTGCACGGGAGAATGTGAAAAGTGTTCATTTGTAGTAAAAGCCTGAGAAATCCGTCCGTGTTCGACATTTGTTATCGAATCGACTTAAAGCCAGATCGTCACATTGGCCGCTCTTCTCTCTGAAACGGTTGTACTTAGTGTCTGCAAAGCTATGTCGAGCGCTGCTGTATGCGGAGACACTAAAAGCACCATAGTAGAACACAGATGAAGCTTCTAAGTTGATGTAATAGCCAGTAAGAAGTAGTACAATTCAAGTTATAGGTATCGATTATTGACTTTTTAGCTGGCTTTGGTACCTTGTACATGAGCTAGGACCTTATGATTCTGCATGAAAGGAGGACTAGCAGCCGAGTTGCACGGTAGAATGTGAAAAGTGTTCATATGTAGTAAAAACCAAAGAAATCCGTCTGTTTCCGCCATTTGTTATCGAATCGACTTAAAGCCAGATCGTCACATTGGCCGCTCTTCTCTCTGAAACGGTTGTACTTATCGTCTGCAAAGCTATGTCGCGTGCTGCGGTATGCGGAGACAGTAAAAGCACCATAGTAGAACACAGATGAAGCTTCTAAGCTGATGTAATAGCAGGTAAGAAGTAGTACAATTCATGTTATAAGTATCGATTATTGGCTTCTTAGCTGGCTTTGGTGACTTGAACATGAGCTAGGACCTTAAGATTCTGCATGAAAGGAGGACTAGCAGCCGCGTTGCACGGCAGAATGTGAAAAGTGTTCATATGTAGTAAAAACCAGACAAATCCGTCCGTGTTCGACATTTGTTATGGAATCGACTTAAAGCCAGATCGTCACATTGGCAGCTCTTCTCTCTGAAACGGTTGTACTTATCGTCTGCAAAGCTATGTCGAGTGCTGCAGCATGTGGAGACACTAAAAGCACCATAGTAGAACACAGATGAAGCTTCTAAGTTGATGTAATAGCCAGTAAGAAGTAGTACAATTAAAGTTTTAGGTATCGATTGTTGAATTTTTACACTTCTTTGGTGCCTTGGGCATGAGCTAGGAACTTAAGATTTTACATGATAGGAGGTCTAGCAGCCGCGTTGCACGTGAGAATGTGAAAAGTGTTCATATGTAGTAAAAACCTGAGAAATCCATCCGTTTTCCTCATTTGTTATCGAATCGACTTAAAGCCAGATCGTCACGTTGGGCGCTCTACTCTCTAAAACGGTTGTACTTATAGTCTGCAAAGCTATGTCGCGTGCTGCGGTATGCGGAGACACTAAAAGCACCATAGTAGAACACACATGAAGCTTCTAAGTTGATGTAATAGCCAGTAAGAAGAAGTACAATTCAAGTTATAGGTATCGATTATTGACTTTTTAGCTGGCTTTGGTGCCTTGGACATGAGCTAGGACCTTAAAATTCTGTATGAGAGGACGACTAACAGCCAAGTTGCACAGAAGAATGTGAAAAGTGTTCATATATAGTAAAAACCTGAGAAATCCGTCCGTTTCGGTCATTTGTTATCGAATCGACTTAAAGCCAGATCGTCACATTGGCCGCTCTTCTCTCTGAAACGGTTGTACTTATCGTCTGCAAAGCTATGTCGCGTGCTGCGGTATGTGGAGACACTAAAAGCACCATAGTAGAACACAGATGAAGCTTCCAAGTTGATGTACTAGCCAGTAAGAAGTAGTAAAATTCAAGTTTTAGGTATCGATTATTGACTTTTTAGCTGTCTTTGGTGCCTTGGACATGAGCTAGGACCTTAAGATTCTTCATTAATGGAGGACTAGCAGACGAGTTGCACGGGAGAATGTGAAAAGTGTTCATATGTAGTAAAAGCCTGAGAAATCCGTCCGTGATCGACATTTGTTGTCGAATCGACTTAAAGCCAGATCGTCACATTGGCCGCTCTTCTCTCTGAAACGGTTGTACTTATTGTCTGCAAAGCTATGTCGAGCGCTGCTGTATGCGGAGACACTAAAAGCACCATAGTAGAACACAGATGAAGCTTCTAAGTTGATGTAATAGCCAGTAAGAAGTAGTACAATTCAAGTTATAGGTATCGATTATTGTCTTTTTAGCTGGCCTTGGTACCTTGTACATGAGCTAGGACCTTATGATTCTGCATGAAAGGAGGACTAGCAGCCCAGTTGCACGGGAGAATGTGAAAAGTGTTCATATGTAGTAAAAACCAAAGAAATCCGTCTGTTTCCGCCATTTGTTATCGAATCGACTTAAAGCCAGATCGTCACATTGGCCGCTCTTCTCTGTGAAACGGTTGTACTTATCGTCTGCAAAGCTATGTCGCGTGCTGCGGTATGCGGAGACACTAAAAGCACCATAGTAGAACACAGATGAAGCTTCTAAGTTGATGTAATAGCCAGTAAGAAGTAGTACAATTCAAGTTTTAGGTATCGATTATTGACTTTTTAACTGGCTTTGTTGCCTTGGACATGAGCTAGGGCCTTAAGATTCAGCATGAAAAGAGGACTAGCAGCCGAGTTGCGAGGGAGAAAGTGAAAAGTGTTCATATGTAGTAAAAACCTGAGAAATCCGTCAGTTTTCCTCATTTGTTATCGAATCGACTTAAAGCCAGATCGTCACATTGGGCGCTCTACTCTCTAAAACAGTTGTCCTTATCGTCTGCAAAGCTATGTCGCGTGCTGCGGTATGCGGAGACACTAAAAGCACCATAGTAGAACACAGATGAAGCTTCTAAGTTGATGTAATAGCCAGTAAGAAGTAGTACAATTCAAGTTATAGGTATCGATTATTGACTTTTAGCTGGCTTTGGTGCCTTGGACATGAGCTAGGACCTTAAAATTCTGCATGAAAGGACGACTAACAGCCAAGTTGCACGGAAGAATGTGAAAAGTGTTCATATATAGTAAAAACCTGAGAAATACGTCCGTTTTCGTCATTTGTTATCGAATCGACTTAAAGCCAGATCGTCACATTGGCCGCTCTTCTCTCTGAAACGGTTGTACTTATCGTCTGCAAAGCTATGTCGCGTGCTGCGGTATGTGGAGACACTAAAAGCACCATAGTAGAAGACAGATGAAGCTTCCAAGTTGATGTAATAGCCAGTAAGAAGTAGTACAATTCAAGTTTTAGGTATCGATTATTGACTTTTTAGCTGTCTTTGGTGCCTTGGACATGAGCTAGGACCTTAAGATTCTGCATGAAAGGAGGACTAGCAGCCGAGTTGCACAGAAGAATGTGAAAAGTGTTCATATATAGTAAAAACCTGAGAAATCCGTCCGTTTCGGTCATTTGTTATCGAATCAACTTAAAGCCAGATCGTCACATTGGCCGCTCTTCTCTCTGAAACGGTTGTACTTATCGTCTGCAAAGCTATGTCGCGTGCTGCGGTATGTGGAGACACTAAAAGCACCATAGTAGAACACAGATGAAGCTTCCAAGTTGATGTAATAGCCAATAAGAAGTAGTAAAATTCAAGTTTTAGGTATCGATTATTGACTTTTTAGCTGTCTTTAGTGCCTTGGACATGAGCTAGGACCTTAAAATTCTTCATTAATGGAGGACTAGCAGACGAGTTGCACGGGAGAATGTGAAAAGTGTTCGTATGTAGTAAAAGCCTGAGAAATCCGTCCGTGTTCGACATTTGTTATCGAATCGACTTAAAGCCAGATCGTCACATTGGCCGCTCTTCTCTCTGAAACGGTTGTACTTAGTGTCTGCAAAGCTATGTCGAGCGCTGCTGTATGCGGAGAGACTAAAAGCACCATAGTAGAACACAGATGAAGCTTCTAAGTTGATGTAATAGCCAGTAAGAAGTAGTACAATTCAAGTTATAGGTATCGATTATTGACTTTTTAGCTGGCTTTGGTACCTTGTACATGAGCTAGGACCTTATGATTCTGCGTGAAAGGAGGACTAGCAGCCGAGTTGCACGGTAGAATGTGAAAAGTGTTCATATGTAGTAAAAACCTGAGAAATCCTTCCGTTTTCGTCATTTGTTATCGAATTGACTTAAAGCCAGATCGTCACATTGGCCGCTCTTCTCTATGAAACGGTTGTACTTATCGACTGCAAAGCTACGTCGCGTGCTGCGGTATGCGGAGACACTAAAAGCACCATAGTAGAACACAGATGAAGCCTCTAATTTGATGTAATAGCCATTAAGAAATTGTATAATTCAAGTTTTAGGTATCGATTATTGACTTTTCAGCTGGCTTTGGTGCCTTGGACATGGCTAGGACCTTAAGATTCTGCATGAAAGGAGGACTAGCAGCCGAGTTGCACGGGAGAATGTGAAAAGTGTTCATATGTAGTAAAAACCTTAAAAATCCGTTCGTTATCGTCATTGTTATCGAATCGACTTAAAGCCAGATCGTCACATTAGCCGCTCTTCTCTCTGAAACGGTTGTACTTATCGACTGCAACCTATGTCGCGTGCTGCGGTATGTGGAGACACTAAAAGCACCATAGTAGAACACAGATGAAGCTTCTAAGTTGATGTAATAGTCAGTAAGAAGTAGTACAATTCAAGTGTTAGGTATTGATTATTGACTTTTTAGCTGCCTTTGGTGCCCTGGACATGAGCTAGGACCTTAAGATACTGTATGAAAGGAGGATTTGCAGCCGAGTTGCACGGCAGAATGTGAAAAGTGTTCATATGTAGTAAAAACCAGAGAAATCCGTCCGTGTTCGACATTTGTTATCGAATCGACTTAAAGCCAGATCGTCACATTGGCCGCTCTTCTCTCTGAAACGGTTGTACTTATCGTCTGCAAAGCTATGTCGAGTGCTGCAGCATGTGGAGACACTAAAAGCACCATAGTAGAACACAGATGAAGCTTCTAAGTTGATGTAATAGCCAGTAAGAAGTAGTACAATTAAAGTTTTAGGTATCGATTGTTGAATTTTTACACTTCTTTGGAGCCTTGGGCATGAGCTAGGAACTTAAGATTTGACATGATAGGAGGTCTAGCAGCCGCGTTGCACGTGAGAATGTGAAAAGTGTTCATATGTAGTAAAAACCTGAGAAATCCATCCGTTTTCCTCATTTGTTATCGAATCGACTTAAAGCCAGATCGTCACGTTGGGCGCTCTACTCTCTAAAACGGTTGTACTTATAGTCTGCAAAGCTATGTCGCGTGCTGCGGTATGCGGAGACACTAAAAGCACCATAGTAGAACACACATGAAGCTTCTAAGTTGATGTAATAGCCAGTAAGAAGAAGTACAATTCAAGTTATAGGTATCGATTATTGACTTTTTAGCTGGCTTTGGTGCCTTGGACATGAGCTAGGACCTTAAAATTCTGCATGAAAGGACGACTAACAGCCAAGTTGCACAGAAGAATGTGAAAAGTGTTCATATATAGTAAAAACCTGAGAAATCCGTCCGTTTCGGTCATTTGTTATCGAATCGACTTAAAGCCAGATCGTCACATTGGAAGCTCTTCTCTCTGAAACGGTTGTACTTATCGTCTGCAAAGCTATGTCGCGTGCTGCGGTATGTGGAGACACTAAAAGCACCATAGTAGAACACAGATGAAGCTTCCAAGTTGATGTAATAGCCAATAAGAAGTAGTAAAATTCAAGTTTTAGGTATCGATTATTGACTTTTTAGCTGTCTTTAGTGCCTTGGACATGAGCTAGGACCTTAAAATTCTTCATTAATGGGGGACTAGCAGACGAGTTGCACGGGAGAATGTGAAAAGTGTTCGTATGTAGTAAAAGCCTGAGAAACCCGTCCGTGTTCGACATTTGTTATCGAATCGACTTAAAGCCAGATCGTCACATTGGCCGCTCTTCTCTCTGAAACGGTTGTACTTAGTGTCTGCAAAGCTATGTCGAGCGCTGCTGTATGCGGAGACACTAAAAGCACCATAGTAGAACACAGATGAAGCTTCTAAGTTGATGTAATAGCCAGTAAGAAGTAGTACTATTCAAGTTATAGGTATCGATTATTGACTTTTTAGCTGGCTTTGGGGTCTTGGACATGAGCTAGGACCTTAAGACCTTGCATCAAAGGAGGACAAGCAGCTGCGTTGCACGGGAGAATGTGAAAAGTGTTCATATGTAGTAAAAACCTGAGAAATCCGTCAGTTTTCGTCATTTCTTATCAAATCGACTTCAAGGCAGAACGTCACATTGGCCGCTCTTCTCTCTGAAGCGGTTACATTTATCGTCTGCAAAGCTATGTCGCGTGCTGCGGTATGCAGAGACACTAAAAGCACCATAGTAGAACACAGATGAAGCCTCTAATTTGATGTAATAGCCATTAAGAAATTGTATAATTCAAGTTTTAGGTATCGATTATTGACTTTTCAGCTGGCTTTGGTGCCTTGGACATGGCTAGGACCTTAAGATTCTGCATGAAAGGAGGACTAGCAGCCGAGTTGCACGGGAGAATGTGAAAAGTGTTCATATGTAGTAAAAACCTTAAAAATCCGTTCGTTATCGTCATTGTTATCGAATCGACTTAAAGCCAGATCGTCACATTAGCCGCTCTTCTCTCTGAAACGGTTGTACTTATCGACTGCAACCTATGTCGCGTGCTGCGGTATGCGGAGACACTAAAAGCACCATAGTAGAACACAGATGAAGCTTCTAAGTTGATGTAATAGTCAGTAAGAAGTAGTACAATTCAAGTGTTAGGTATTGATTATTGACTTTTTAGCTGGCTTTGGTACCTTGTACATGAGCTAGGACCTTATGATTCTGCGTGAAAGGAGGACTAGCAGCCGAGTTGCACGGTAGAATGTGAAAAGTGTTCATATGTAGTAAAAACCTGAGAAATCCTTCCGTTTTCGTCATTTGTTATCGAATTGACTTAAAGCCAGATCGTCACATTGGCCGCTCTTCTCTATGAAACGGTTGTACTTATCGACTGCAAAGCTACGTCGCGTGCTGCGGTATGCAGAGACACTAAAAGCACCATAGTAGAACACAGATGAAGCCTCTAATTTGATGTAATAGCCATTAAGAAATTGTATAATTCAAGATTTAGGTATCGATTATTGACTTTTCAGCTGGCTTTGGTGCCTTGGACATGGCTAGGACCTTAAGATTCTGCATGAAAGGAGGACTAGCAGCCGAGTTGCACGGGAGAATGTGAAAAGTGTTCATATGTAGTAAAAACCTTAAAAATCCGTTCGTTATCGTCATTGTTATCGAATCGACTTAAAGCCAGATCGTCACATTAGCCGCTCTTCTCTCTGAAACGGTTGTACTTATCGACTGCAACCTATGTCGCGTGCTGCGGTATGCGGAGACACTAAAAGCACCATAGTAGAACACAGATGAAGCTTCTAAGTTGATGTAATAGTCAGTAAGAAGTAGTACAATTCAAGTGTTAGGTATTGATTATTGACTTTTTAGCTGCCTTTGGTGCCCTGGACATGAGCTAGGACCTTAAGATACTGTATGAAAGGAGGATTTGCAGCCGAGTTGCACGGCAGAATGTGAAAAGTGTTCATATGTAGTAAAAACCAGAGAAATCCGTCCGTGTTCGACATTTGTTATCGAATCGACTTAAAGCCAGATCGTCACATTGGCCGCTCTTCTCTCTGAAACGGTTGTACTTATCGTCTGCAAAGCTATGTCGAGTGCTGCAGCATGTGGAGACACTAAAAGCACCATAGTAGAACACAGATGAAGCTTCTAAGTTGATGTAATAGCCAGTAAGAAGTAGTACAATTAAAGTTTTAGGTATCGATTGTTGAATTTTTACACTTCTTTGGAGCCTTGGGCATGAGCTAGGAACTTAAGATTTTACATGATAGGAGGTCTAGCAGCCGCGTTGCAAGTGAGAATGTGAAAAGTGTTCATATGTAGTAAAAACCTGAGAAATCCATCCGTTTTCCTCATTTGTTATCGAATCGACTTAAAGCCAGATCGTCACGTTGGGCGCTCTACTCTCTAAAACGGTTGTACTTATAGTCTGCAAAGCTATGTCGCGTGCTGCGGTATGCGGAGACACTAAAAGCACCATAGTAGAACACACATGAAGCTTCTAAGTTGATGTAATAGCCAGTAAGAAGAAGTACAATTCAAGTTATAGGTATCGATTATTGACTTTTTAGCTGGCTTTGGTGCCTTGGACATGAGCTAGGACCTTAAAATTCTGCATGAAAGGACGACTAACAGCCAAGTTGCACAGAAGAATGTGAAAAGTGTTCATATATAGTAAAAACCTGAGAAATCCGTCCGTTTCGGTCATTTGTTATCGAATCGACTTAAAGCCAGATCGTCACATTGGCCGCTCTTCTCTCTGAAACGGTTGTACTTATCGTCTGCAAAGCTATGTCGCGTGCTGCGGTATGTGGAGACACTAAAAGCACCATAGGTGAACACAGATGAAGCTTCCAAGTTGATGTAATAGCCAATAAGAAGTAGTAAAATTCAAGTTTTAGGTATCGATTATTGACTTTTTAGCTGTCTTTAGTGCCTTGGACATGAGCTAGGACCTTAAAATTCTTCATTAATGGGGGACTAGCAGACGAGTTGCACGGGAGAATGTGAAAAGTGTTCGTATGTAGTAAAAGCCTGAGAAACCCGTCCGTGTTCGACATTTGTTATCGAATCGACTTAAAGCCAGATCGTCACATTGGCCGCTCTTCTCTCTGAAACGGTTGTACTTAGTGTCTGCAAAGCTATGTCGAGCGCTGCTGTATGCGGAGACACTAAAAGCACCATAGTAGAACACAGATGAAGCTTCTAAGTTGATGTAATAGCCAGTAAGAAGTAGTACTATTCAAGTTATAGGTATCGATTATTGACTTTTTAGCTGGCTTTGGTACCTTGTACATGAGCTAGGACCTTATGATTCTGCATGAAAGGAGGACTAGCAGCCAAGTTGCACGGTAGAATGTGAAAAGTGTTCATATGTAGTAAAAACCAAAGAAATCCGTCTGTTTCCGCCATTTGTTATGGAATCGACTTAAAGCCAGATCGTCACATTGGCCGCTCTTCTCTCTGAAACGGTTGTACTTATCGTCTGCAAAGCTATGTCGCGTGCTGCGGTATGCGGAGACAGTAAAAGCACCATAGTAGAACACAGATGAAGCTTCTAAGCTGATGTAATAGCCAGTAAGAAGTAGTACAATTCATGTTATAAGTAACGATTATTGGCTTCTTAGCTGGCTTTGGTGACTTGAACATGAGCTAGGACCTTAAGATTCTGCATGAAAGGAGGACTAGCAGCCGAGTTGCACGGCAGAATGTGAAAAGTGTTCATATGTAGTAAAAACCAGACAAATCCGTCCGTGTTCGACATTTGTTATGGAATCGACTTGAAGCCAGATCGTCACATTGGCAGCTCTTCTCTCTGAAACGGTTGTACTTATCGTCTGCAAAGCTATGTCGAGTGCTGCAGCATGTGGAGACACTAAAAGCACCATAGTAGAACACAGATGAAGCTTCTAAGTTGATGTAATAGCCAGTAAGAAGTAGTACAATTAAAGTTTTAGGTATCGATTGTTGAATTTTTACACTTCTTTGGTGCCTTGGGCATGAGCTAGGAACTTAAGATTTTACATGATAGGAGGTCTAGCAGCCGCGTTGCACGTGAGAATGTGAAAAGTGTTCATATGTAGTAAAAACCTGAGAAATCCATCCGTTTTCCTCATTTGTTATCGAATCGACTTAAAGCCAGATCGTCACGTTGGGCGCTCTACTCTCTAAAACGGTTGTACTTATAGTCTGCAAAGCTATGTCGCGTGCTGCGGTATGCGGAGACACTAAAAGCACCATAGTAGAACACACATGAAGCTTCTAAGTTGATATAATAGCCAGTAAGAAGAAGTACAATTCAAGTTATAGGTATCGATTATTGACTTTTTAGCTGGCTTTGGTGCCTTGGACATGAGCTAGGACCTTAAAATTCTGCATGAAAGGACGACTAACAGCCAAGTTGCACAGAAGAATGTGAAAAGTGTTCATATATAGTAAAAACCTGAGAAATCCGTCGTTTCGGTCATTTGTTATCGAATCGACTTAAAGCCAGATCGTCACATTGGCCGCTCTTCTCTCTGAAACGGTTGTACTTATCGTCTGCAAAGCTATGTCGCGTGCTGCGGTATGTGGAGACACTAAAAGCACCATAGTAGAACACAGATGAAGCTTCCAAGTTGATGTACTAGCCAGTAAGAAGTAGTAAAATTCAAGTTTTATGTATCGATTATTGACTTTTTAGCTGTCTTTGGTGCCTTGGACATGAGCTAGGACCTTAAGATTCTTCATTAATGGAGGACTAGCAGACGAGTTGCACGGGAGAATGTGAAAAGTGTTCATATGTAGTAAAAGCCTGAGAAATCCGTCCGTGTTCGACATTTGTTGTCGAATCGACTTAAAGCCAGATCGTCACATTGGCCGCTCTTCTCTCTGAAACGGTTGTACTTATTGTCTGCAAAGCTATGTCGAGCGCTGCTGTATGCGGAGACACTAAAAGCACCATAGTAGAACACAGATGAAGCTTCTAAGTTGATGTAATAGCCAGTAAGAAGTAGTACAATTCAAGTTATAGGTATCGATTATTGTCTTTTTAGCTGGCTTTGGTACCTTGTACATGAGCTAGGACCTTATGATTCTGCATGAAAGGAGGACTAGCAGCCCAGTTGCACGGGAGAATGTGAAAAGTGTTCATATGTAGTAAAAACCAAAGAAATCCGTCTGTTTCCGCCATTTGTTATCGAATCGACTTAAAGCCAGATCGTCACATTGGCCGCTCTTCTCTCTGAAACGGTTGTACTTATCGTCTGCAAAGCTATGTCGCGTGCTGCGGTATGCGGAGACACTAAAAGCACCATAGTAGAGCACAGATGAAGCTTCTAAGTTGATGTAATAGCCAGTAAGAAGTAGTACAATTCAAGTTTTAGGTATCGATTATTGACTTTTTAACTGGCTTTGTTGCCTTGGACATGAGCTAGGGCCTTAAGATTCTGCATGAAAGGAGGACTAGCAGCCGAGTTGCGAGGGAGAAAGTGAAAAGTGTTCATATGTAGTAAAAACCTGAGAAATCCGTCAGTTTCCGCCATTTGTTATGGAATCGACTTAAAGCCAGATCGTCACATTGGCCGCTCTTCTCTCTGAAACGGTTGTACTTATCGTCTGCAAAGCTATGTCGCGTGCTGCGGTATGCGGAGACACTAAAAGCACCATAGTAGAACACAGATGAAGCTTCTAAGCTGATGTAATAGCCAGTAAGAAGTAGTACAATTCATGTTATAAGTATCGATTATTGGCTTCTTAGCTGGCTTTGGTGACTTGAACATGAGCTAGGACCTTAAGATTCTGCATGATAGGAGGTCTAGCAGCCGCGTTGCACGTGAGAATGTGCAAAGTGTTCATATTTGGTAAAAACCTAAGAAATCCGTCCGTTTTCCTCATTTGTTATCGAATCGACTTAAAGCCAGCTCGTCACATTGGGCGCTCTACTCTCTAAAACAGTTGTACTTATCGTCTGCAAAGCTATGTCGCGTGCTGCGGTATGCGGAGACACTAAAAGCACCATAGTAGAACACAGATGAAGCTTCTAAGTTGATGTAATAGCCAGTAAGAAGTAGTACAATTCAAGTTATAGGTATCGATTATTGACTTTTAGCTGGCTTTGGTGCCTTGGACATGAGCTAGGACCTTAAAATTCTGCATGAAAGGACGACTAACAGCCAAGTTGCACGGAAGAATGTGAAAAGTGTTCATATATAGTAAAAACCTGAGAAATACGTCCGTTTTCGTCATTTGTTATCGAATCGACTTAAAGCCAGATCGTCACATTGGCCGCTCTTCTCTCTGAAACGGTTGTACTTATCGTCTGCAAAGCTATGTCGCGTGCTGCGGTATGTGGAGACACTAAAAGCACCATAGTAGAAGACAGATGAAGCTTCCAAGTTGATGTAATAGCCAGTAAGAAGTAGTACAATTCAAGTTTTAGGTATCGATTATTGACTTTTTAGCTGTCTTTGGTGCCTTGGACATGAGCTAGGACCTTAAGATTCTGCATGAAAGGAGGACTAGCAGCCGAGTTGCACAGAAGAATGTGAAAAGTGTTCATATATAGTAAAAACCTGAGAAATCCGTCCGTTTCGGTCATTTGTTATCGAATCAACTTAAAGCCAGATCGTCACATTGGCCGCTCTTCTCTCTGAAACGGTTGTACTTATCGTCTGCAAAGCTATGTCGCGTGCTGCGGTATGTGGAGACACTAAAAGCACCATAGTAGAACACAGATGAAGCTTCCAAGTTGATGTAATAGCCAATAAGAAGTAGTAAAATTCAAGTTTTAGGTATCGATTATTGACTTTTTAGCTGTCTTTAGTGCCTTGGACATGAGCTAGGACCTTAAAATTCTTCATTAATGGAGGACTAGCAGACGAGTTGCACGGGAGAATGTGAAAAGTGTTCGTATGTAGTAAAAGCCTGAGAAATCCGTCTGTGTTCGACATTTGTTATCGAATCGACTTAAAGCCAGATCGTCACATTGGCCGCTCTTCTCTCTGAAACGGTTGTACTTAGTGTCTGCAAAGCTATGTCGAGCGCTGCTGTATGCGGAGACACTAAAAGCACCATAGTAGAACACAGATGAAGCTTCTAAGTTGATGTAATAGCCAGTAAGAAGTAGTACAATTCAAGTTATAGGTATCGATTATTGACTTTTTAGCTGGCTTTGGTACCTTGTACATGAGCTAGGACCTTATGATTCTGCATGAAAGGAGGACTAGCAGCCGAGTTGCACGGTAGAATGTGAAAAGTGTTCATATGTAGTAAAAACCAAAGAAATCCGTCTGTTTCCGCCATTTGTTATCGAATCGACTTAAAGCCAGATCGTCACATTGGCCGCTCTTCTCTCTGAAACGGTTGTACTTATCGTCTGCAAAGCTATGTCGCGTGCTGCGGTATGCGGAGACAGTAAAAGCACCATAGTAGAACACAGATGAAGCTTCTAAGCTGATGTAATAGCCAGTAAGAAGTAGTACAATTCATGTTATAAGTATCGATTATTGGCTTCTTAGCTGGCTTTGGTGACTTGAACATGAGCTAGGACCTTAAGATTCTGCATGAAAGGAGGACTAGCAGCCGAGTTGCACGGCAGAATGTGAAAAGTGTTCATATGTAGTAAAAACCAGAGAAATCCGTCCGTGTTCGACATTTGTTATGGAATCGACTTAAAGCCAGATCGTCACATTGGCCGCTCTTCTCTCTGAAACGGTTGTACTTATCGTCTGCAAAGCTATGTCGAGTGCTGCAGCATGTGGAGACACTAAAAGCACCATAGTAGAACACAGATGAAGCTTCTAAGTTGATGTAATAGCCAGTAAGAAGTAGTACAATTCAAGTTTTAGGTATCGATTGTTGACTTTTTACACTTCTTTGGTGCCTTGGGCATGAACTAGGAACTTAAGATTTTACATGATAGGAGGTCTAGCAGCCGCGTTGCACGTGAGAATGTGAAAAGTGTTCATATGTAGTAAAAACCTGAGAAATCCATCCGTTTTCCTCATTTGTTATCGAATCGACTTAAAGCCAGATCGTCACGTTGGGCGCTCTACTCTCTAAAACGGTTGTACTTATAGTCTGCAAAGCTATGTCGCGTGCTGCGGTATGCGGAGACACTAAAAGCACCATAGTAGAACACACATGAAGCTTCTAAGTTGATGTAATAGCCAGTAAGAAGAAGTACAATTCAAGTTATAGGTATCGATTATTGACTTTTTAGCTGGCTTTGGTGCCTTGGACATGAGCTAGGACCTTAAAATTCTGCATGAAAGGACGACTAACAGCCACGTTGCACAGAAGAATGTGAAAAGTGTTCATATATAGTAAAACCTGAGAAATCCGTCCGTTTCGGTCATTTGTTATCGAATCGACTTAAAGCCAGATCGTCACATTGGCCGCTCTTCTCTCTGAAACGGTTGTACTTATCGTCTGCAAAGCTATGTCGCGTGCTGCGGTATGTGGAGACACTAAAAGCACCATAGTAGAACACAGATGAAGCTTCCAAGTTGATGTACTAGCCAGTAAGAAGTAGTAAAATTCAAGTTTTAGGTATCGATTATTGACTTTTTAGCTGTCTTTGATGCCTTGGACATGAGCTAGGACCTTAAGATTCTTCATTAATGGAGGACTAGCAGACGAGTTGCACGGGAGAATGTGAAAAGTGTTCATATGTAGTAAAAGCCTGAGAAATCCGTCCGTGTTCGACATTTGTTGTCGAATCGACTTAAAGCCAGATCGTCACATTGGCCGCTCTTCTCTCTGAAACGGTTGTACTTATTGTCTGCAAAGCTATGTCGAGCGCCGCTGTATGCGGAGACACTAAAAGCACCATAGTAGAACACAGATGAAGCTTCTAAGTTGATGTAATAGCCAGTAAGAAGTAGTACAATTCAAGTTTTAGGTATCGATTATTGACTTTTTAACTGGCTTTGTTGCCTTGGACATGAGCTAGGGCCTTAAGATTCTGCATGAAAGGAGGACTAGCAGCCGAGTTGCGAGGGAGAAAGTGAAAAGTGTTCATATGTAGTAAAAACCTGAGAAATCCGTCAGTTTCCGCCATTTGTTATGGAATCGACTTAAAGCCAGATCGTCACATTGGCCGCTCTTCTCTCTGAAACGGTTGTACTTATCGTCTGCAAAGCTATGTCGCGTGCTGCGGTATGCGGAGACACTAAAAGCACCATAGTAGAACACAGATGAAGCTTCTAAGCTGATGTAATAGCCAGTAAGAAGTAGTACAATTCATGTTATAAGTATCGATTATTGGCTTCTTAGCTGGCTTTGGTGACTTGAACATGAGCTAGGACCTTAAGATTCTGCATGATAGGAGGTTTAGCAGCCGCGTTGCACGTGAGAATGTGCAAAGTGTTCATATTTAGTAAAAACCTAAGAAATCCGTCCGTTTTCCTCATTTGTTATCGAATCGACTTAAAGCCAGATCGTCACATTGGGCGCTCTACTCTCTAAAACAGTTGTACTTATCGTCTGCAAAGCTATGTCGCGTGCTGCGGTATGCGGAGACACTAAAAGCCCCATAGTTGAACACAGATGAAGCTTCTAAGTTGATGTAATAGCCAGTAAGAAGAAGTACAATTCAAGTTATAGGTATCGATTATTGACTTTTAGCTGGCTTTGGTGCCTTGGACATGGGCTAGGACCTTAAAATTCTGCATGAAAGGACGACTAACAGCCAAGTTGCACGGAAGAATGTGAAAAGTGTTCATATATAGTAAAAACCTGAGAAATACGTCCGTTTTCATCATTTGTTATCGAATCGACTTAAAGCCAGATCGTCACATTGGCCGCTCTTCTCTCTGAAACGGTTGTACTTATCGTCTGCAAAGCTATGTCGCGTGCTGCGGTATGTGGAGACACTAAAAGCACCATAGTAGAAGACAGATGAAGCTTCCAAGTTGATGTAATAGGCAGTAAGAAGTAGTACAATTCAAGTTTTAGGTATCGATTATTGACTTTTTAGCTGTCTTTGGTGCCTTGGACATGAGCTAGGTCCTTAAGATTCTGCATGAAAGGAGGACTAGCAGCCGAGTTGCACAGAAGAATGTGAAAAGTGTTCATATATAGTAAAAACCTGAGAAATCCGTCCGTTTCGGTCATTTGTTATCGAATCAACTTAAAGCCAGATCGTCACATTGGCCGCTCTTCTCTCTGAAACGGTTGTACTTATCGTCTGCAAAGCTATGTCGCGTGCTGCGGTATGTGGAGACACTAAAAGCACCATAGTAGAACACAGATGAAGCTTCCAAGTTGATGTAATAGCAAATAAGAAGTAGTAAAATTCAAGTTTTAGTTATCGATTATTGACTTTTTAGCTGTCTTTAGTGCCTTGGACATGAGCTAGGAACTTAAAATTCTTCATTAATGGAGAACTAGCAGACGAGTTGCACGGGAGAATGTGAAAAGTGTTCGTATGTAGTAAAAGCCTGAGAAATCCGTCCGTGTTCGACATTTGTTATCGAATCGACTTAAAGCCAGATCGTCACATTGGCCGCTCTTCTCTCTGAAACGGTTGTACTTAGTGTCTGCAAAGCTATGTCGAGCGCTGCTGTATGCGGAGACACTAAAAGCACCATAGTAGAACACAGATGAAGCTTCTAAGTTGATGTAATAGCCAGTAAGAAGTAGTACAATTCAAGTTATAGGTATCGATTATTGACTTTTTAGCTGGCTTTGGTACCTTGTACATGAGCTAGGACCTTATGATTCTGCATGAAAGGAGGACTAGCAGCCGAGTTGCACGGTAGAATGTGAAAAGTGTTCATATGTAGTAAAAACCAAAGAAATCCGTCTGTTTCCGCCATTTGTTATGGAATCGACTTAAAGCCAGATCGTCACATTGGCCGCTCTTCTCTCTGAAACGGTTGTACTTATCGTCTGCAAAGCTATGTCGCGTGCTGCGGTATGCGGAGACACTAAAAGCACCATAGTAGAACACAGATGAAGCTTCAAAGTTGATGTAATAGCCAGTAAGAAGTAGTACAATTCAAGTTTTAGGTATCGATTATGGACTTTTTAACTGGCTTTGTTGCCTTGGACATGAGCTAGGGCCTTAAGATTCTGCATGAAAGGAGGACTAGCAGCCGAGTTGCGAGGGAGAAAGTGAAAAGTGTTCATATGTAGTAAAAACCTGAGAAATCCGTCAGTTTCCGCCATTTGTTATGGAATCGACTTAAAGCCAGATCGTCACATTGGCCGCTCTTCTCTCTGAAACGGTTGTACTTATCGTCTGCAAAGCTATGTCGCGTGCTGCGGTATGCGGAGACACTAAAAGCACCATAGTAGAACACAGATGAAGCTTCTAAGCTGATGTAATAGCCAGTAAGAAGTAGTACAATTCATGTTATAAGTATCGATTATTGGCTTCTTAGCTGGCTTTGGTGACTTGAACATGAGCTAGGACCTTAAGATTCTGCATGATAGGAGGTCTAGCAGCCGCGTTGCACGTGAGAATGTGCAAAGTGTTCATATTTAGTAAAAACCTAAGAAATCCGTCCGTTTTCCTCATTTGTTATCGAATCGACTTAAAGCCAGATCGTCACATTGGGCGCTCTACTCTCTAAAACAGTTGTACTTATCGTCTGCAAAGCTATGTCGCGTGCTGCGGTATGCGGAGACACTAAAAGCACCATAGTAGAACACAGATGAAGCTTCTAAGTTGATGTAATAGCCAGTAAGAAGTAGTACAATTCAAGTTATAGGTATCGATTATTGACTTTTAGCTGGCTTTGGTGCCTTGGACATGAGCTAGGACCTTAAAATTCTGCATGAAGGGACGACTAACAGCCAAGTTGCACGGAAGAATGTGAAAAGTGTTCATATATAGTAAAAACCTGAGAAATACGTTCGTTTTCGTCATTTGTTATCGAATCGACTTAAAGCCAGATCGTCACATTGGCCGCTCTTCTCTCTGAAACGGTTGTACTTATCGTCTGCAAAGCTATGTCGCGTGCTGCGGTATGTGGAGACACTAAAAGCACCATAGTAGAACACAGATGAAGCTTCTAAGTTGATGTAATAGCCAGTAAGAAGTAGTACAATTCAAGTTTTAGGTATCGATTATTGACTTTTTAGCTGTCTTTGGTGCCTTGGACATGAGCTAGGACCTTAAGATTCTTCATTAATGGAGGACTAGCAGCCGAGTTGCACGGGAGAATGTGAAAAGTGTTCATATGTAGTAAAAGCCTGAGATATCCGGCCGTGTTCGACATTTGTTATCGAATCGACTTAAAGCCAGATCGTCACATTTGCCGCTCTTCTCTCTGTAACGGTTGTACTTATTGTCTGCAAAGCTATGTCGAGTGCTGCTGTATGCGGAGACACTAAAAGCAATATAGTAGAACTCAGATGAAGCTTCTAAGTTGATGTAATAGCCAGTAAGAAGTAGTACAATTCAAGTTATAGGTATCGATTATTGACTTTTTAGCTGGCTTTGGTACCTTGGACATGAGCTAGGACCTTATGATTCTGCATGAAAGGAGGACTAGCAGCCCAGTTGCACGGGAGAATGTGAAAAGTGTTCATATGTAGTAAAAACCTAAGAAATCCGGCTGTTTCCGCCATTTGTTATCGAATCGACTTAAAGCCAGATCGTCACATTGGCCGCTCTTCTCTCTGAAACGGTTGTACTTATCGTCTGCAAAGCTATGTCGCGTGCTGCGGTATGCGGAGACACTAAAAGCACCATAGTAGAAGACAGATGAAGCTTCCAAGTTGATGTAATAGCCAGTAAGAAGTAGTACAATTCAAGTTTTAGGTATCGATTATTGACTTTTTAGCTGTCTTTGGGGCCTTGGACATGAGCTAGGACATTAAGATTCTTCATTAATGGAGGACTAGCAGCCGAGTTGCAAGGGAGAATGTGAAAAGTGTTCATATGTAGTAAAAGCCTGAGAAATCCGTCCGTGTTCGACATTTGTTATCGAATCGACTTAAAGCCAGATCGTCACATTTGCCGCTCTGATCTCTGTAACGGTTGTACTTATTGTCTGCAAAGCTATGTCGAGTGCTGCTGTATGCGGAGACACTAAAAGCAACATAGTAGAACACAGATGAAGCTTCTAAGTTGATGTAATAGCCAGTAAGAAGTAGTACAATTCAAGTTATAGGTATCGATTATTGACTTTTTAGCTGGCTTTGGTACCTTGGACATGAGCTAGGACCTTATGATTCTGCATGAAAGTAGGACTAGCAGCCCAGTTGCACGGGAGATTGTGAAAAGTGTTCATATGTAGTAAAAACCTAAGAAATCCGGCTGTTTCCGCCATTTGTTATCGAATCGACTTAAAGCCAGATCGTCACATTGGCCGCTCTTCTCTCTGAAACGGTTGTACTTATCGTCTGCAAAGCTATGTCGCGTGCTGCGGTATGCGGAGACAGTAAAAGCACAATAGTAAAACACAGATGAAGCTTCTAAGTTGATGTAATAGTCAGTAAGAAGTAGTACAATTCAAGTTTTAGGTATTGATTATTGACTTTTTAGCTGGCTTTGGTGCCTTGGACATGAGCTAGAACCTTAAGATTCTGCATGAAAGGAGGACTAGCAGCCGTGTTGCACGGGAGAATGTGAAAAGTGTTCATATGTAGTAAAAACAAGAGAAATCCGTCAGTTTTCCTCATTTGTTATCGAATCGACTTAAAGCCAGATCGTCACATTGTGCGCTCTACTCTCTAAAACGGTTGTACTTATTGTCTGCAAAGCTATGTCGCGTGCTGCGGTATGCGGAGACACTAAAAGCACCATAGTAGAACACAGATGAAGCTTCGAAGTTGATGTAATAGCCAGTAAGAAGTAGTACAATTCAAGTTATAGGTATCGATTATTGACTTTTAGCTGGCTTTGGTGCCTTGGACATGAGCTAGGACCTTAAAATTCTGCATGAAAGGACGACTAACAGCCAAGTTGCACGGAAGAATGTGAAAAGTGTTAATATATAGTAAAAACCTGAGAAATACGTCCGTTTTCGTCATTTGTTATTGAATCGACTTAAAGCCAGATCGTCACATTGGCCGCTCTTCTCTCTGAAACGGTTGTACTTATCGTCTGCAAAGCTATGTCGCGTGCTGCGGTATGTGGAGACACTAAAAGCACCACAGTAGAACACAGATGAAGCTTCCAAGTTGAAGTAATATCCAGTAAGATGTAGTAAAATTCAAGTCTTAGGTATCGATTATTGACTTTATACCATTCTTCGGTGCCTTGGACATGAGCTAGGACCTTAAAATTCTGCATGAACGGAGGACTACCAGCCGAATTGCTTGGGAGAATGTGAAAAGTGTTCATATGTAGTAAAAACCTGAGAAATCCTTCCGTTTTCGTCATTTGTTATCGAATCGTCTTAAAGCCAGATCGTCACATTGGCGCT